>NC_064419.1:21681516-23037274 GCF_023375975.1 Astyanax mexicanus | reverse complement strand
TACTTTATATTAAAAAGTCTTAAAGGGTTAAAGGGTTCTTCACACTGATAAAAAAAAACATTCTATTTTCTATATAAAACCTTTTAGAATGGTCCTGTATAGCACAAAAAATTGCTGCTGTAACCGCAAGTGACACAGTTCAGCCACATCTCTGTTTAAAAATAATAATGTGCATCAATCCATATTCCTCTATGTTATGAAACAAATAGATTAAAATAGCATAAGAGAAAAGAAAAGGAAAGAGTATGAATATAGGAGCAAGAGAAATGTCTAAGAGAACCTGAGATCCATTATAGAGCTTAGATTCTCTGCCCAAACCCATCCCGGGCTTAAGACTTAAAGAAGTCTGTGACGTAAGCATTTGTTGTTTTATGTTATTTTTATTTTCTATAAAGCTATGGCATAACAATCACAATATAGCAAAGTAACAAATTAAACTGTAATTTAAAAAAAAAGTTGCACAAGTGCGCAGAGCACACTCCACCTGTCCGTATTACGCACTTGACTTGCAGCGCTATGCAGTGCAGTGCATAGCCTTATTAATGTTTTTTGTGTTTTTGCACTTAGACCATAAGCTTAGTATAAAAAAATTGGTTGTTTAGAAATTATTTTCTATTCTTAAGCCATGTTGAATTTTATTAGTTTAGATGAAAGACATTCAGACATCATTCTTGTAGTCTAATTTACCGATGTTTAGACTGTGGATCATTGTTCGCATTATTCATGTTTTAATCTTTCCGAAATCTGTTCTTAATAAACATTTTTTTCTTGTGATGTTAATTAACATCATTCTGAACAGAATGATAGTATATGAGCGGGTCTGGCAGATATTTTGAGCCCGATCTAAGCTCTAATCCAATAGCTGATTAAACAAGCTACAGCATGCTAACCACCATTAATCAAAAGTAAAAAAAACAACAACATGAGAGCAGAGAGAAACACATTTAAGAAAGAAAAAGGTAAACGAAAAAGAGGAGAAAAAGGAAAAAAAAATAAATAATGAAAAATAATAAATAAAGCAGGAAAAATAACATAAAATAGATAACAAAATACAGAAAAAAAAGAAAAATAATAAGGAAAACATGGTGGATTATTGGGTGGTTGCCCTGATCTTTCATGTGGTTGCTAAGATGTCTGAACATAAAGATTACTTGTGGCACATCAGGTATGATGGGGTTGCTAATATGTTTCTTGTTGGTTGTAATGATTTTTCAGGTGGTTGCCAGCCAAGACGTGCTAAATAGGTTGCTATGGTGTTGCAAAAGGTTTCCTGATGGAATTTATGATGGTTGCTATGGTATTTCAGGCAGCAAAACTTCAGTGGGCAGCTAGGATGGTTGCTGAGGTATTAGACGCTAATTTAAGTTCTTGGCAAACAAAGAATGACAGAAAAAGCTAGAAGAACAGAAACATAAGAAGGTTATAAACCAAAAAAAAGAAAGTTAGACTAGACTAGTTTAACTAGAAAAAAGAGCAGCACATTTGTATTCGTCTGACTGAAACTTGAGGCAGAAGCTGCCTGTAGTGTTTTCCTCTCTCTCCCGCACTCGCGCTCTTCCTCTCACTCTCACTCTCAGCACATCTGACTCAAGCCACTAAGAATGAGCATCTTCTGGAGGAGTGTTTTGAGCTGCATTAGATCCACAGACAAGGACTATCTTTCATCCTCCATCTAAAATCCATCGCATTAAACTTACATTAAAGACATGAGAAAAATAGTGTTATAGTGTGAGAGAGAGAGAGAAAGAGAGAGAGAAGGAGAAAGAGAGAGTGTGAATGGACAGAGATAAAGGTATAGATAGTTTGATGTTTTGTTTACAAAACAAGTGCTGCTTCTTAACTATGGACCCCATTTATACAGGATAATACAAATGTGTGAGTTTAACATTTGTGTACATTAAAAACATAAATATTTAGTTGTGATTTGCAAATACTGTGCATTTCCACACACCCACTGATAAGCGATTGGAGAAAAAAGTCAACCTGAGGATCTGAGCCCATGAGGAGCACAAGGGGCTCAATGTGTCAGTAAATGAATATCAGAGTGGATGATTTGCATTGCAGAGGGAAAAACACCCATGGGGTGTTATTTCCTTGCTAATTTGAATGTGTTTGTGAGCAGGTGTGTGTGTGTGTATGTGGTGTGTATGTGGGTGTGTGTTACCTGTCTTTGTGTCGATGTCGCCATCTGAATCTGGCAGAACTTCACGGCCTGATCCAAAGCCACGTCCTCGTCCACCTGCAGAGAAACAGAGACAGTAGAGTGAGCTAACAGGTTCCCTCTTGCCACACTGTGGTCAGTGGTCTGGTCACACTGTGGTCATTGGTCTGGTCTTAAACCACTTTATGGGCATATAATCTTCTATTGGTAACACTTGCAAGCCTCAGGTTGTTCCATCTACTGTGTACCTTTAAGGGTGCTTTCACACCTGCCTTGTCTGCTCTGGACCTTCAGGCCTTTTAGTTTGGTTTGAACCAAAATGGCAGATGTTAAAGGAAGTGTGAAGAGAAAAGGACCATATTAGCGCTATTCCACCACTCTGTTTTGCGAACCTAATTTTGAACCGTTCGCTGCTTCCCACCAACAAAAGTAGGTTCTGGAGCCAGGAATGTTTGTTTGCAGCGGGAAACAAATAATACTAAGTTATTCAGTGCGAACCATGACCCTCTGTTGATGACCAACGATTTTGAGTTTGTGCGTTTTGAGAGTTCCACTAAAACTGGTAAAAACGTGGGACTGGTTCACTGAAAAGCACTAAAGTTCTTATAAGCTTGAACAGAACTGGTTCAAGAACTAGAGTTCTTTTGGTAGAAAAACGCTCTATAAGTGGTTCTGGGCCCAAATGATCTGAATCATGATTCGGTTTGTGTGCAGTGTAAAAACACACTTTTGGATGGTTCAGACTTCTGGACCAATTACAGGAAGCTGTAAAAGGACATCATACTGCAATAAACAAAAAAAGAACAAAAATAACTGGTGCAATATAAGTGCTACAAAAGGGGCGCCACACACATGGTCTCAACAGATCACATTGAAAATCCCGTATCTACTGTAACTATAGACTAAGCATAATTTATTGCAGTAGTATTTCTGAGTTAGGGACAAAATATTTTATTTTATAGTATTAATAGTATTTATGTCTTGGCATACCTCATCAATGCTATGTGTAAAATATTCATTCTAAAAACAGAATGGTCTGGTAGGTTTGTTGGATGTAACTGTTCTTTACATTTTAACAGTATTTCATTAAAAAAACTGAAACAAAAAAGCTGAGGGCAATCTGTCAAATTTGGGGGGGAAGGCAGAACACCGGAGAAAGATTACTAACCAAAATGACAAAGTTCACCAAACCAATCAGTCTCAAGAACAGAGAATAAGAGAGAGTGTACACCACATAGATGATGATTATGACAGGAAGTGGGAAAGTCCTTTAGTCCTTTAGTCTCAGTAAACTGCAGTATGAGACCAAAACTAAATGGACCAATTCTAAACAATGTAACAAAAACTTAAACCATGGTTTTGACTCTTTGCTTTTCCATGACAACTCACATTCTAAAAGTTAACCATGATTTAATTTGGCTAAAAAGAAGAAAAGTTGTTCCTTCATCTTATTTCCACACAAGGAAGAAAGCACAGGCAAAAGTGACTCTCAGCAATCAGCTGATGAAGACTCACAGTATTAAAGCAGGTAAGAGGGCCCTTGCTCTAATGAAAGAAACACAATCAGTTAAGAAAGGGAACAGCCTAGATTTGCGGTTGCTTGAAGAAGATCATGGCTGACTGTAAATGGCAGAGACAACTGGCCAGACAAGACAATGACAAGACACTGTATCCGCTGGAAGTGATTTATAGATAGAGAAGCTTTGATTTGAGAGTCTAGGGGTAAGCCTTCCAGATTCTATATGATCTAATTACTATCTATTCAAACAGATCAGGCAAGGATAAAAGCAATGGTGCTTGCAGAAGCAGGTCATTAATACACTGAACTATACTCAAATACTGAATAATTAAATGTCGGTGGTTCTGCACTTGCACTCCTATTTAATAACCTGGATGATTTTTAGGACAATGTGACATTTAACAACAAAAAAAAACAATTTCTCTATTTATTTTTTATTTATCTAAAATGTATTTATTTTCAGACAAAAGCAAGTTCACTACATTAAGGTTGAATCCAATTCAACTCTCCACCCTCTTTTTCCTGAGTTTAGTAAACCTTCGTAATGATAAAAAACATTAAATAATATTTTTGAGCATTGCCAGCTCAAACAACTGAGATGTGGGTACTGTTTGGTGATTTATATGTACTAGTAAACTAGCAGTTACCAAACAAATCCCGCTAGTTCCGTTTACTGGAAGAGTAAATTCTGGCCGAAACAGATTTAGGTGCTGACCACAACATAACACCAATTAAGTTTGAATTAACAAGAAAAGAAACTGGATTCTTCAAAACTGCACGCTGCACAGGGCCAGAAAGGTTACAGAGCACAGTGACCTAAAAAGACCTCTTATTGGAGCTCCCGTGGCCATGGTAACAGAGAGATTGTGCTGTGATTGGACATCTCTGGTGTCTGTTTTATGTCAGCTACCGGGAGTGTGTCGATCTCTCTCTCTCTCTCTCTCCCCTGTAACAGTGTGTGGGAGTAAGAGAGAAATAGAGAGAGGATGAGAGAGATAGAGAACACACGCCAAACAAATGCAAACATGTTGGAGTGTATCGCTGCACTCTCAGTAGCACTCTGTCTGTAATGGACCTAATGCCTCTGACTAAGCAAAGAGGCTAATAGGAAAATTACAGTGGGAGAGATGGAAGGGGCTGCTGAAACACACGGCTGTGGGTGAACTCGGATGGATGGAGGGTTGGAGATGATGGTTTTCACCTCTCAATCTGTTTTTCTGTTTCTCATTGCTCCTCCACTCGTCACTGTGGTTAGGGTGGTGTGGATAAACGCTTGAGTAGCACTGAACATTAACCATTTCTAGAGGTCTGCTGGAAGAAGGCCAGTATTTACAGTTTCCATCTAGCATTAATAATAATGGTGCTTTAAGGGTTCCTAGAGTTATGCCATAGAATGACCATTTTCTCTGTTACAAGCATGCTTAAAACTCTTTAATAACACTCAGAGACAAAATTAAGACCATGCTCAAAACGCCATACAACAAATGAGCAAAAAGCACACCTCACCAGTAATAGGTAGGCTTGTGATTTCTGTATTTTCTGACAAAATACATTTTCAAACGAATATACATGAACACTTTTGTTTTTACTACTCCTACACAGAAAATAGGGTCCAGGGCAAAATGGGGGGAATTCAATCAGTTTTGGTTAATTTTACATCTCCCCAATCCTAGAGAACTGTCTTAATTCATTTACATTACATTGCATTCGGCAGATGCTTTTGTCCAAAGTGACTTACAGTAGTGAAGTACAAAAGTAATGGAAGTTCAGGAGTTTCTTAAAGATAGCGAGAGATTCTCCTGATCTTGTAGTGGAAGGTAGTTTGTTCCACCATTGGGGAACTCTGTATGAGAACAGTCTGGATTGCTTTGTGTGAATGTTTGTTTGGTAAAGCGAGGTGACGTTCATTGGAGGAGCGCAGCGGCCGGGAGGTAGCGTAAGTCTTCAGGAGTGAGTGCAGGTAGGAAGGAGCCTGTTCTGTCATCACCTTGTAGGAGATTGTAATAGCTTTGAATTTGATACGAGCATCAACTGGTAGCCAAAGGAGCTCAATGAGCAGCGGGGTGACATGTGCCTGTTTTGGCTGGTTAAAGACCAGACGTGCTGCTGCATTCTGAATCATCTGGAGTGGTTTTACCACAAAGGCCTGGAGGCCAGTTAGTATGGCATTGCAGTAGTCGAGGCGTGAGATGACCACAGATTTAAGACATTTTAAGATATTTTAAGGATATGACGACATTAAACTCTATCTATGGCAAGTAAAACAGGTAAATCCTGGTGGTTTTGTCAAAATCCATATAGGGTCAGTTTCCTGGACAGTGGTTAATCCTGGTCTTAAGTCTCACTTCTCATTTCAACAATAAAAATCTCTGGGTAGTTTAAGGTCAAACTTAGTGCCTGTATGGGAAACTGCTTCAGAGTATATTGTGTTTATAATGTCACAGAGAATCAGTCTAAGCTCAAATATAAACCTTTTCAGAGTAAATACTGATAAAGTGTATACATAAAGCTTTTTTTGGAGAAGATAAAAATTGGGTTAGTGCAAGACCTTGTTGTGCAAACTGTAAATATATATATATTTTTGCTTTAAACAGGTTCTCACATTATCTGCTAAAATGAGACAATGGAAACAGAAAAGTTACATGAGAATGTCTTACAGGATACATTTATCCTTCTACACTGGAGCCTGACATGCACCTCTCGAGAAATGTAACCAAACATTGCATTAGTCTAAAAACTATAAACAGGGTGCATACATTTAAACAATACATTACCATGACTTTTTCATACTTTCAACGCAAATTTACATGACTATATGATTTTTAAAACATCAGTGCAGACATGGACAAAAAAATAAATCAAAAATCAAATAAAACTATTATTAGCATTGATCATGGTAGGCCAAAAATGTATTTTACACGACACTAACACACAATCTTTAATAATAAAACGTGTGTCAAATCCTCCATTGTGGAGGGCTAAATTACTGAACTAACTCTGAGCTTATGTATTTTTTTTTTTTTTAGTTTTTTAGAGCAAATTTCCCTAACTTTTTCAAAATTTTCTGGGTATGTTTATTTTTCCAAAACATATCCATGTCTGAAAATTGCCATTTTGAAATTCCACAAGTTTTTCAGGTTTTTCATGACCATACAAACCCTGTATAAAAAGGAGGTACCGGAGGTACAAAAATTGGTGGGACAATTTTAAAAATGAATTAGTTGTTGCTGAGGAGTGACGAGAAAACGTCCAAATGTCTAGAGAATCCCTGTTCATTTCAGAGTTTTTTTTTTTTGAGTGGTATGGCGTTTTCGTGTGGACAAGTATATTTCTAAAAATGCTGCTCGTGTGGACGAAGATATTTTTAAAAACGGAGACAAAAGCCTTTTTACCCGGCTTCGTGTGGACGGGGCCTAATTGTTTGATTCAAATGTAAACTAAAAGAGTCATATACTTGCTATTTTTTTTAATTACATTTTATCACATCTAGACAGCAAGGCCAGTTATGGTGCAGCTTCTCTGCTAACTAAGCTAACGAGCTGATGTTCATAAACTGTAAACAAATATTTCTCTGGCATGTTAGCGCACATCATCCACTGAGGAGAAAAATACCTTGGTAAAATATTACCTTTAGAAACCAAAGCCAGACTCATCAGCAGTATACTGTTTAGCTCTGTTAGCCCATTAGCTCATCTGAGGAGGCAGCCTAATCAAACACAAAAAACCATTCATTTGATTTTCCTCAGTTCTTTTTAAATAATATGAATTTTGGAAACCCTTCATTCCATTTTACTCAAAGTTTATTCCCTGTGGTAAAACAAATCCATTCATTAAGCACTGTGACTAATGGAATATTAAAAACCTAGAAGCTAAAGGTTTGTTTAGCATTAGTTTTAAACAGAATATGGGACTGGCAACAAAAACTGTAACACCAAAACTAACACCAAAAACACCACAATGTGTGTGTGTGTAAATGTGCGTGTTTAGATGTTTTTTTGTACAGATGCAAGTGTGTTTATGCTTGTTGTCAGGACTTGTTTCTCTAGTCAGTGAGGTATGTATTTGCTAAACTGTGAGACTCGACCACTCCCATGCCACACACACACACACACACAGAAAGAGAGAGAGAGAAAAATAGAAAGAAAGAGAGAAAGAAAGAGAGAAAGAGAGAGATATTGTAACAGTACTACCAAACAACAGAAATGCTAACACACATTAAAAGGTACACTCCCTCAAACTCTCTCCGTCTCCTCCACAGTTACACAACTTTACCAAAGCTGTGCCTACAGATTCCCATGGTACGCGTTCAGTTTTAGTAATGTATAGTTTTTGGTAACAAAAAAAATATTAATGATAATTAGGGCAGGAACTGTTACTTTGACAACTGATTAAACTGTTGAGTATTTTAGGATTAAATTGATTATTAATAGTATAAAAAATATATTGATCAATATTATTTATTAAATATGTTTGATATATTCCATCAGATATTGTTCACATATTAAACATTTTACTCAGGAGGCATGCTATGCGGAGTCTACGTGTATATGTCTGTCATTATTAGTAAAGTGATGGCGCCGCACGGAGCTGAAGCTAGTGTTATGTTTTTTAACTTCATGTGCACTTTTTAAGTTATTAATGCCTCGTTTTAAATGTCAGGGCTCTCCAGATTCCAGCAAGGAGGTATGGAGCTACTTTGAGCCTGGATAACGGTGGAAAAATCTATTTATCGGGGCAACTTATGCTCTGTGTCACTCAGTCTGAAGGGTGTTTGGACCATAGACTGTGTATAGCTGGACAGAGCAACATCTCTCAAAAGTGAAGCCACCACAGGTCGGGCGCCCCCTGCTGTTCGGTTGCATAAAGCTGTGTACCCATCCCCATAGGTTTCAATAGCAAAACAGACAACTTTCAATCACATGTTTTTCCAATATAATGTAGTCCTTTATTTAAACGCAGCAGCTAGTGTAACCTCTGCTTATATTGTGAATGTTTATATCCCCACAGAATTCGTTTTTTAACCATTATTCAGCTCTATTCAAAAAGGTGTGGTTATTGTAAAAGGGCTGGGTTACACCTTGCAGGGGTGGGACCAATGACTGTATGGGCGGGACCATAGACTGTGTGAGCTCTATGGAGGCAGCCCTCAGGGGCGGGGTTATTTAAATGAGTAGGCTGTCTCTCCACAGTCTTTCTCCCTCCTCTGGTCTCTACTGCGCAAGATTTTGGCTTCATTTTCATTAAATGAATGGGAACGGTGACACAGCGTCCATCTTTTTTACAGTCTCTGGTAGGGGTGTGCCATATCATATCATATGCAATAATATCGCCAACATTTTTTAATATCGTGAACGATATAATACCCTCACATATCGCGAAATATCACCCACCCCTAATTAACACATCAAGGCACTATTTTTTCAGCAAAAAAAAAAAATCACACTGTTCTTGTTTCCCATTATATATCTACTAGAGACAGATTATATCTGTTCAGTATCATTTATTGTACTTTTACCCTGGATTATATGGAGATATTTGCTGTGCGTTATTATTATCATGACATTCTGGACCAATGACTTCTGTTACAAATCTGATAAAATTCTTATATTCTTAAATATATTTTTTTTTATATCTCTGCCATATCATCGTTTGCAATAATGAAATATATCATTTTCATTTTGTTGCAGTAGTGTATTCTTGAAATACAAATAAAAATTCAGTGTTTTGTCATAATCGCCAAGAGTATCATTAACGTGAAAAAAGCATGAAATATAGTGATATAATTTTAGAGCCATATCACTCACCCCTAGTCTCTGGTTTGGACAAACTGTTAAAATTTCTGGATCTCAGAAAGCTGTGGGAGAACGGGGGTGTGCTATTCATCAAAGGTAAATACTTTTTATCATGTTTTACTACACCAAAAGTACATTTACACCAGAGGTCTCCATTAGGTCTACAACCTGTTGTTTCTATTTAGAAACACTCTGGGTCAAAAATTCAGTTAAATTCACAGTTAACTAATATTAACTGTTATACAGAAAAATACTTTGTAATGAAATTGTTAACATACTGAATGCCATAATGTGGACATCCACACATCTGCATGACCTTTGAAAGCAAAACCAAGCCACTGTGGTGGTCTGTGGTTACTACGGTGGTCCCCCCTGCCAGCTTGGTCGAATCACAATCATAGATGTGCTTTTTAATGGCTCAGGTGACCTATATTGCTTATGAAGAGAAAGTAAGCAAATGCAGTGGTACTTTATTTATTTATATCATGTTGAACCACACAGTAAACACACAGGAATTCTGCAAATCTGTTCGTCCAAAACTAAACCGACAAGACTGACTGAGCTTTTTAAAGGCCCGGATGTGGTTTAAAAGAAGTGTGCAGTCTTGTATTGATAGAATAAGTGGAAATAGTTTGAATGACTGTTGACTTGTTCTGGTTGTTAAGAACGTTAACCTTGAAACTCCAGCGCTAAACTAAAGCAGTAAAATCTGGAACTAAATAAAAGCTTGGATACAAATTTTACTTTTGCTCTGAACTGGAGCCATGAAGCGAACACTGCTAATAAACACTGGAAGTCAACAGCCACTCCCATCTTTTCCATGAATACTGGACTGTATAGCCAAAATCTATTTCACAAGATACAGCTCTAGAAAAAAAAATAAGAGAACACTAAAAATTATGAGTTTCTTTGAGTTTAGTAAATTGAAAACGTCTGAAATATAATCAAGAGGAAGATGGATGATCACATCAAACCAGCCATCAAACCAAGCTAAACTTCTTGATTTTTTGCACCAGGAGTGGCATAAAGTTATCCAAAAGCAGTGTGCAAGACTGGTGGAGGAGAACATTGTGATTAAAAACCAGGATTATTCCATCAAATATTGATTTCTGAACTCTTAAAACTTTATGAATATGAACTTGTTTTCTTTGCATTATTTGACGTCTAAAAGCTCTGCCACTTTTTTGTTATTTATACAATAAAACAACAATGCTCAAACATACCTATAAAAAGCTAAATCAGAGAAACTGATTAAAAAAAACTAAAATGGTCTCTTATGTTTTCCAGAGATGTGTTAATTAATTTCGGTTGAATCAATTTACTTCTGATATTCTGACCCTTGGTTTAAATAATCATATACTGATTTGGTAAAAAATATTATATAATACTATTTTCATAATATACAGTATTTATCATATTTTTGACACACAGACAATTTGCATCAGCAGTTGCAGACTACTCAAATGCTCTTTCATGCACAGTCCAGTGATTATTTAATTTTTGCTGCACATTATCTAATTAAACAGCATTTTATATACACTCTGTAATGAAATGTACAGTTGGGTCAGTGTGCTTTAAGCACTGATGATATCCTTCATATGCTAATTGTCAATATAAGAAAAAGTATTGTGATACAATAAAATATCTAATAAAGGCTTGGATGAAAAAAATAATATGAACTAGAATTATTATTTTAATTGTTTGGCAGCACTAATAATAATTTAGAACAAAAATTGAAATGTAACAAACAAATCTACCACAAAACTACCAAAAACCATAGCAAAACTTAACAGCACAATTTTATATTGTTTCCAAAATTCTAACAATATTATTGTGTAGGATACGATATTGCTGCCCCTATTAGCAACGGTAGTCTTGTAAGCCCAGCTCTAAACTAAAGAAGCAAAAGTTGGGACACTGAACACGTCTTGACTGTCTGGCTACATCTACAGTCAGCAGAAATTTGTGCACAACTGATTTACGCTGAATCTTTCCATTAAGACATGAACTGATGATTTTAGCAGGTTTCAGGCAGAATCTCTGAATGTGAAAGTCCTCCTACATCACACCACAGCACCACACACACGGTATACACACCACCTTACACTAAACTCCTCAAAACCTCAGAAAGCATCAGAACATTTACAAAAACACAGAGTAAATGAATGACACACACACACACACACGGCATATATAATTACACAGGCAGGGGAAATAAGGGGTGATTCAGTGCGAGTGAGGATGGGACTGATAATGGATTGGGAGAGTAGCACACGGATCTGAATCCTGCCAGCTGAAGTCATTATCCTCTCAAACTAATAACACCACCTTAATGGAAACTTCAGCCATTTGTTTTTCTCTCCAAGCATAATTAAAAAGACGAGTTTACGGGTAGATGGGTATTTCAGGGATGGGGGGGGGGGGCACGCACCCTATAATTCTGTAACTGGATTGGGCTAAATAAACACCCATTTGCTTTATAGCATTTAATAGCTAACGACTCAAATCAACAAACAGTTACAACACAACAAGCCTGAGTTTACTATGACCTTTTCACATTTTCACTGTTCTGAAACGAAAACAATGAATGTACAGTCTATTCACATAAGCTCTCTGAGTCTCAGCAGATAATTACGGTATCTGCAGTCATGGGAAAATTAACTAGAATAATTTTTACCCCTCAAAAACAAAAGTACAGCCACTTTTATAACAAATGTAAAAAAAATGGCAACACGAATTAGTTAGTTTGCTCATGCGCTTATGTGTACGTGTGTAAATATGAATGTTTATAAGTTTAAAATACTTTTAACAGCAATTTTAACTGGTTACCCCTCTCGGGAGTGCGTCTTTCAGCTCACTCAGTATCACAGTATCATCAGTCAACACATTCAACACAGCAGAGCTAACAAACACCACTAACCACACAAAACACCACTAATCATACAAATCAGCAAACAGTACAGAACACATTTAACAGCAGTCGGGCATCTAAAGCAATGGGTGATTTACAAAAAGTGATCTAAAGTGATGAGTTTTTAATCATTCAGCATGTACTGTGGTAAACAGAATGTCATCATGTTACTAACTAAGCGGGCTAATGCAAACCAGTTTCACTACTGATTTGCAGCAGTTTACAATTTGTGTCAGACTAACAGTTTTATAGATTCATAGAATTATAGATTTAAAAGTGAGTATGAAAAGTGTAAGCAAACTTTTTTTTTTAAAGCTAAAGATCCTGTTTTCTCCCAACCAACTACTTAGGACTCCCCCTATCACTAGGGATGCTGCAACACCAGGAAGGTAAGGACAAGCACATGCCTCCTCAGATACATGTGAAGTCAGACACCGCCTCTTTTCAAACTGCTGCTGATGCAGCATTGCAGAGCAGCATCACAGCGCACTCGGAGGAAAGCGTAGCGACTCGGTTGCGATACATCAGCTCACAGACGCCTTGTGCTGATCGACATCACATCAGGAGTGATGAGGGGAAAGAGTGCCATCTAAACTCCCAGAGAGAGAACAAGGCCAACTGTGATCTCTCAGGGCTCCGGCAGCCAATGGCAAGCTACATGAACAGGATTCGTACCAGCGATCTCCTGATCATAGTGGCTGCGCTTTAGTCCACTTGACAACTCGGAGCCCCTACAATGTGTATTTTCAGTAAAACTATTTACTAGAGTAATATTTTGGTACTATTTTAATGGGTGTGTGATATGACGATAACAGATTGTGAAGTATTATAAGGTGTCTACGTTAAGCCATCACTGAAAAAACGCTGGATGAAAAACGCCTGCCGGGTGTCGGGCTGTTCCCGGGTGCTTGGGATCTCGTGGGCCGCATGCTCGGCTCGTGCAGGGGGTGCTGGCCTGCCGGAGGGGTGGGCTGCTCGCTTCCTTTGGCTCTCTGGACTCTTGCTCTTTGCCATGGGGGCTTCGTCTGGAGTCTCCCCCGTCCTCATCTGGGGTGTGCACATGGTTACCATCGGGATGTGTGGCCGCGGGTCTTCTGGGCTCCTAATGGGCTGTGGATGGTCTGGGTCCACTGGGTTCTTCCCTATCTGCCTCTGGATCGCAGGGGCATGGTGGCGGTTTCTTGCCTCCATTGTGGTAGGCATTTCATGACATAATCCGTAACACATGACATATTTTTGCAAAAAACAATAGAATAGAAGTAACTGTGCGTGTGTGTGTATGTATTTATGTGTATGTATTAATATGTATGTATATTTATGTATGTGTGTATATGTATAAGCATATGTATAGTTAGATATGTGAGTATGTGTATATATGTATGTTTGTTTATTTTATGTTTATTTTATTATTATTTTTTTTGTTTGTTTGTTTGTTTGTTTTTTGTTTAGTTTTTTTTTTTTTTTTTTTCTTTTTCTTCTTCTTGTACCCCCCTCCTGTACCTCACACTCCGATCCTTCCAACCCTGAACTCCCACAACTATATCCACACAAAATATATATATATATATAAAAAAAAAAAATAATTAAAAAAAAATAAATAAATAATAATAATAATAAAAAATAAAATAAATAAATAAAAATAAAGTATTAATTGTCCTCCGAAGAGGGGGGGTGGTGGTTGGGCCAAAAAAAAAAAAAACGCTGGATCGTTAAGCACATTCTATCGACTACAGCAGTTTTCTGCTCAGCCAAAGCACACTGTTTGCTAGTGCCCTTTCACGCACCCTAGTGGCCCGCACATAAACCAATCAGCTCACAGAAACACCTTTGCTTACTTCCCCTCCCCTTTTCTCACAAGCGCGAAGCCATGATTGAAAACACAGCGGCAGAGTTAGTTCCTAAAAAAAGGTTGATTTTAGTAATATGGACCTGGTTTGGATTTTCACAAACTGACGTTACACAAACTTTGCACAGAGGTCGTTCTCTCAATGGAAACACGACAAATCTTTTTAACCTCTTAAAGAGGCGACATCCCAAACAGTACGCTTAAAGTCAGGTAACCCGCAGATTAACTACACGCAGCTAGTCGAGGCTAATGCTACAGCCGGACCAAAACAAACAACGCTAAAACGGTCATTCCAGAGAGGCAGTACCTACGAGAAGAGAAGTAAACGATGGAGAGAAGTAACAGAAGCTTTTTTTAAATCACTTTTTACCTGGCAAAGGACATGGTTCCTTTTAAAACAGTGGAAAACAAGCCAGAAATACTTTATTTTTTCTAAAATTACATTTTGTTCTAAATTACATTGTCAGCTGAGCAGTTAAGTCTTCAATCCTGTCAAAACACTGAATGCTAAAAGTAATACTTAAACAGTTTTTTTTTACAGCAATTTTTTATTTAACTGCTTTTACTATCTTGATCTTGCCTTGTTATTTTTTTATTTGTGTGTGACCATTTTAAATCAGTGTTGAATTAAAATCTGTTCAAAACATGGCTTGGCCAAAATGGTTTGGTTTTTAGTGCTGTATTTAAGAATGGTTAGATTGTTTGATTGTACTCAATCAACATAAAAAGAATCTGACATATTATAAAAAGTATGTACTTATAAGAATGAAGAACTAAGGTTTGAACCTACCTCATAAGCGAAATGCAACTAGGGTAAGTCAGTACGGTTTATTTAGTATTTCTTTTAAATGAATCAGTCAGCCTGCTATTTTTGAGTGTGGTCATGTTAAGTGTTTACCTGATCATTTCCTGAGGACTCACTAAGAGTGATGGTACAGAGTGTGTGTTCTGCATGGACTGTCAGACACTGTGGCTTTTTCGGATCTCCCCTAACACAGCATAGAGGCACTTTCACGTCGAGTCATCAGGCCGAGGGAGCGGGGCTTCCCCGCCATTACACTTGTATAATGACGAGCTGTCAGCATTTCATCTCACAAACACTACCAGCGGAAAGAGCTCTGTGCCGCAAGACAAGACAACATCCTCAGGCAAAGATCAGACAGCAATCCAAACATACACAGAAAACCCTTGCTTCTACAGAAATTAGTATATCTCGCTTTTGTCAGTAACTGTCTTTACTGTCCAGAGAAGAGCTTCAACGAGATTTTGGAGCATGGCTGTGAGGATCTGATTGCATTTAGCGACAAAAGCTTCTGTGAGGTCATGATGTAGAATGATTACCACCTAGGGCTGAACGATCAATTGCATTTGCGATTATCTCGCGATATTTTAAAACGAGATTCTCTAACCGCACAGGCTGCGATTTGACTGGTCACGTGACTTGGGAGCGAGCCGAGCCGAGGACGAGCGGAGCAAACCCGAGCAGGAGGCAGGGAGGTGGAGAAGTGAAGTCAACACAGCGCACTTTCACACCAGCACGGTTTGGTCTGGTTAAATCGAACTCTGGTCCGTTTGTAACTTTAGTGCGGTTCGATTGAGCAGGTGTGAAAAAAGTAATCGCACTCGGGTGCGGATCAAAAGAACCGAACCGAGACCAGCTAGAGGAGGTGGATAACGTTAATTACCACAGCTGTTAACAAACACTGTCTCCATGCTCGCGCCGTCTGCGCTGTATTCACCGCTCACAGCTGCGTGACTCTGTTTATTATGTATAAATCTGCGCTGCACGTAGAAACACAGACCAGAGAAACGAACTACAGGTGTGAAAACGCCCTAAAAAAACATCACAAAGCCTCGTATGGTATTTGCAAGGCTAAAATGCCAACGACCAGTGCTGCATCTTCAAATACAGAAAATAACGAGTTGGTTAAAGCAGATTCTCTTTATGTTTTTTGCACTTTATTTTTTTATGATGTTACTAGCTGGAGAGCAGTAAGTTTAATTTTTTTATAGCTATTTTTTCTATTTAAAAAAATGGTGAAAAGGAAAAGCTATTTATATATTTGTTTTCTATACAAAAAAAAAACAAATGGTGAAAAGGAAAAGCATAGATTTGTTTGCTTTATTGTTATCTGTGCTTTAAATAAATCTGACATTGTTTATTATTAAACAAATTGATTTATTGCTTCTGTTTGTTGAAAAATACTTGAGAAGACATTAAAAAATCGCATTTTAAATCGCAATCGCAATTTATAGATAAAAAAATTGCAATTAGATTATTTTCCAAAATCGTTCAGCCCTATTACCACCACACCTCATCCCTAACTCAGCCCTTCAGTACTGAAGAGAGCACCATCATTGCACTGAACTGAATTCCAGTGCTCCACCAGGTCAGTGCTGGGGAGCTTTATACCCCTATACCCCATACCTCAACCATTGCGCATGATGCTAAAGGGTTCATCATTTGATCTGCTCCTGAGTAGAGTCCTACTCTACAAGGACTAGACAAGCTATGTATGTGCATTTGCACATCTCTGTCGGCAAAGGGCACAACCAAAAGTTGTCGAATGCATTTAACAGAAGTGTTGTCCACAAGTCTGGACACCCCTGGCTTTTTGATTTTGCTATTTATAGGTATAAGTTTGAGTAAAATGAACATTGCTGTTTTATTCTATAAACTACAGACAACATTTCTCGCAAATTTAAAATAAAAATGTTTTCATTTAGAGCATTTATTTGCAGAAAATGAGAAATGGCCAAAATAACAACCTTAAATAATGCAAAGAAAACAAAATTATATTCATAAAGTTTTAAGAGTTCAGAAATCAATATCTGGTGGAATAACCCTGGTTTTTAATCAGTTTTCATACATCTTGGCATGTTATCCTCCACCAGTCTTACACACTGCTTTTGAATAACTTTGTGCCACTCCTGGTGCAAAAATTCAAGCACTTCAGCTTGGATTGATGGCTTGTGACCATCCATCTTCCACTTGATTATATTCCAGAGGTTTTCAGTTCGGTAAAATCTAAGAAACTCATTATTTTAAGTGGTCCCTTATTTTTTTTCCAGAGCTGTATATAGCATTTCTCCTTTCCAGGAGATGAAGAAAAGTCTAAAGGGCAATCCATTTTGGGATGCTCCCAAGACCATAAAGAATGATTTGTGATTTGATCCAGCTTGTTCATGCCTGCTGTAAATTAAGTTTAATATGCTTTTACCCTGCAGGTGCAGAAACTTTCCTTGGCTTAAGTAACAGTTTCCATTATGTTACAGTTTGTTACAATTAGAGATGAACCAGTCTGTGTATTTGGGGCCAATTTTGATGGCCGATCTTGGGCGGGGCCAAATGTCACATTAATGCCACACAGATACCAGGCAAAGCTTGGTACAGCTCTGCCTAATTACGGCCACACCCAAGCAAACACTGGGAATCTAAGCTGAGGGTAAAGAAACAGCAGTGCTTTCCTATAAATTATAATAATAATATTTCTGTTTACTTCAGTGACGTCAGTACCGCAGGAACGGGTATCCCAACATCGCCGCCTCACTGCCTGTTTTCCAGATATATAATTGAAAAATAACAACAATATTCTAACACTAAAGTCTGTGATTCCTCATGCAAAACTGCACTTTGGAGCTTATGGAAAGTTGTAAGTGGAAACAACAGAAAAATCGCTGCTTATCCAGCAACAAAAACAGTCTGAACGTGATTCCTTTAGCGTCTGCTGCAGCTGATAGCTAGCTAGCCTGCTACTCACTGATTGGGCAGAAAAATAGAACTGTAGGGAGTAGGGGTGTGACGAGATCTAGATTAAAACGTGATGATATTTCTAGTCAAGCTTAAACCTGTCTCGCGGGGAAAAAAGAGGTGAGCTCTGCGTTACAGTTACAGCTTATTTTAAACTGCTTAACCCTTCACTCCTCTATCGGTTCATCGGTTATGGGCTATGAGAAAAATATCGTCCAATACCAATACAGAGCCGATCGATCTTCAAATCTCAAGTTACAAATATACAGCTTATGTTTGAGATTCAGTTTGAAAACAAGGCTTTGGCTTAGTGACCTATTTGAGACTATCTTGACACTTGTGGTTAGATCTGAGTTGTTTTTACATATGTTCTCTGAAATAAATTGGGAAAATCAGGTGCAGACATTATCTAGAGTTGTCCTGTTTCACATGCAGAGCATTCCACCAGAGCATTCCCACTAAAGAAAATATTTCTACATGGTTTTGGTTCGCCAGTCACTTGAAAAAACATCAACAGGCCCACTGTGAACTCTATGAAAATGACCTGCTCTATTTTCATGCTGATTCATTGGTTTGAACATTACCTGGATTTGTACTTTGGGGAAGGATAAAGTCTGCTTAATGTCTGGAACAGCATTTGTGGTGCCACATACATTTGATCTGGGTAGTGTTAAGAAAATTTCTGGTCACTGGTACAGTAGGGCTGCAACTAATGATTTTTTTTGGTAGTAGACTAATCTGATTTTTTTTTTCTCGATTATTTCATTAGTCAACGATTATTTCTGCCAAGTCCTCATCTCTAAAAGTGATAAAAACAGCTAATCATGAGATTTAAAAGGCTTTTATCTGT
This sequence comes from Astyanax mexicanus, assembly GCF_023375975.1. Lineage (NCBI taxonomy): Eukaryota > Metazoa > Chordata > Actinopteri > Characiformes > Acestrorhamphidae > Astyanax > Astyanax mexicanus. The sequence goes on along the minus strand of NC_064419.1, from coordinate 23,018,444 downwards.
TGATTTTGGGCAATTTTGGAGACACAGACTAAGATGAGTGTAACCTGTGCGAGTGAGCCACTGAGTTTCTGTCCCCAACACATTGTGTAATGCTGTACTTTTACAAATGAACGAATAGTCGGCAATAAAATTTGTAATCGACAAATTCAAATAATCAACATTAATCGCTGCAGCCCTAACTAACAGCTGATATTATAGATGCTATGCTAAACAGTACAGATCATGCCATCACGCCCAGGCTAGCATTAGTCCCATTTTGTCATATTTAACAACAAAAGCACACACACTCACCTGCTTGATCAGCATGTACGTCTCCGACATGATCTTCTCAATGCGTCCGAGGTCGTAAGTCATGACCTTCTGTCCCTGCTGCCAAACCCTGTAAGCATCTAACAGGAGCGTCTTGCCCGACTCCACGTCCTCCAGCAGTTTCCTCTTTCTGCTTGGCCGCCGCAGCGAACCCAAATCCTGACTGCCAATCTGGCCAACGGTGCTGCTGACTGCCATAGCATGCGGCCCTTTAGCTGTGCTCGCCTGAACCTGCATCAGCTGCTGCTGCTGCTGTTTGGAGCTAATGCTCAGCTCCTCCAGCGACAACTCCGGAGTCCGACCGCTTTCTGGAACTTTCTCTGCCCTCTCTGCCGCTGATCTAATGGTTCCTTGCTCTTGTGGGATGCCATCAGTAGGCGTTTGTGGTTCCCTTGGTTTGGCGGTGATTATCCAGGGTGAAGAGTGACCAAGTTCCATGGGCTCCCCTAAGCCTGAGCTGCCTTCTCTGGGCTGAGAGGAGGCTACAGGGCCCTGGGTCTGGTTTCCTGGCAGTAAAGAAGGTTGAGGTTGTCCAGGTTGGGTCTGGGAGCTTTCTGAAGGTGCAACGTCCGTACCTGGTGCAGAAGCTGTCTCTGGGATGCTTTGCTTAGGTCGCGGAGGTTGGGAGCACTTGGGATCCTCCGTGGCAGGAGGCCGGCTGGAAACGTCGGCTGTGGTCATTTCACCCATGGAGGAGGCAGAAGGTTTAGCAGAGGGATCGGATACCTGAGGGAATGAGTAAGCAGCAAGAGAGTAAATACATTTTTCTTCCATTGGGCAAAGATCTCATTTATATAGGAATCAAGCCATGCACAAAATTCAAGCATATGCCAGACTTGAATATTTAAATCCAGACAAAAAAAAAAAAAAAAAAAAAAAAAAAAAAAAACAATCTGAATCATGCAATTAGTCATAGATGCTCGGCTCTGAAATGCACTAATTGTAAGTAACTTGCTGAACTCTGCTCCCTGCACAGGATGTGTTACTTAGCATGAATCATATAATCAGAGCTCCGAATGACAGCATTTCACGAGCAAATTACCCACTTCCACGAGAGCTAAAGGCCCTCAGGAACAAAAAGAAAGGACACAGTTGGAGACGTACCGCAGTGAGTTTATCCAGATTGTCCTCCAGCACTTTCACAGTGAAGAAGAAGGCGCGTTTGGCCAAAACCTGCCGGTCCACATCCCGCAAATATTTCCTGTAAAAACACACACCCAGTAAAGAATTCACGGTCAGACACTCAGAAATGAAGTATAACCAAACAAAGTTTCACATTATACATATATATATATATATATATATATATATATATATGTATATATATATATATATATATATATACATATATATATATATATATATATATATACATATATATATATATATATACATATATATATATATATATACATATATATATATATATATATATATATATTTTGTCTTTGGGTTCACCAGACACAATATAAAATTTCTATATAAAGTAGGGCTGTCAACAATAATGTGTTAACGCATGCAGTTAATCTGGTAACTTTAACTCTTACTTTTTTATGCAAATTATTCACAGAATTCACAGACAAAATATATCACAGCAACGCTTACTGTTACGTTTAGAAGGTAGATCACCTTTTATTTATGCTGCAATTCATTCGCTCTCATACTTGCATTGTCATAAATACACACAACTGATGGGACGTTGCATCTTAATAATTTGTTAAGTGTGGAATATGGAGCTACACTAGCCTTTATTTTCTATATTAAAACTCTCATTTAAACTCAGTAACTCAGCACATTACCATATTCTAGTCTAAAAAGCAGTTTAAAAAGAGGATCTAGTTTGACAGGTGTAAATTACACTCCACCATTATTACTGTCTTCTTCCCAAAACTAACATTTAAAAAATGTTGTCATGATTTTATCCATGATTTAGTCACTGAATATTGTTGTGCAATACAATTCTGTTTTCATTTTTTTATTCACATTTAAATACCCATTACCAAAAGCTTAGTCTTAAGAAAAAAAAGTGTCTAATGTGATAAATCATAGAATTCTATTGTGATGCGTTAAATTTGATTGTGACCACTAGATAAACTATAGATAAATAGGCAACACCTAATTCTGTATTGATTTAATAACTGCAGAGTTCAATACTTTTGCCCATATCTGTTTATGTGGAATTATAGAATATGCTTTAAATGGCATTTAAAGCTGAAATAGAGAAAGTTAGGAACAGAACTAAAGTTGGAGGACATGGCCGAATCATTAGTTGATTAATCGACTAATCTGAAAAACATTTGACAGAATAGTCGACTACCCGAAATAATAATTTATTGCAGCCCTCAAGTCTGATACTGCTATTTATTTATATTATAAAACTTTATGGCAATGCACTGCTGCATGGTTCATTCTCTTCTGCAATCTATTTGTAATCTTGTTAGATCTATCATTGCCTTTTGAAAAAGACAGTATTTCTACACTGAATTGGAATTCTTTAAAATCTGAAATGTGATATGATTTGATCACTCCTAGGTTCTAAATATAATTTAAAGAGCTAAATCCTATCTGTAAAATCCAAACTGAAAGAAAAGGCTGGTCTTACTTTCCCTGGTCAGGGGTTCTCTGGAGCATGAGGGAGATTTTGAGCAGCGTGTCGTGATCCTTTAAATGAGACAGAACCTCCAGTAGCAGCACGATGGATCTGTTCATATGAGACGCAAAACTGCCCGGCCGATCGATTTCATCTACCGGAATACGCCAGATGCCCTAGATGGAGCGAAAGAGAGAAAAGGAGAGTGGGGGAAAAGAAAGTGTTAGTGGTACAGTTATAGCATAGCCCTGACTGTCAGGGCTGAGTCGAGTCTTATTTCACAAACAAGCCTCAACAGGGAGCAGGAGCCGTCAAGGCCGATGTCAGGCTTTTTATGCAATACACCTAGTATTGCACAAGTAAGGGCATCAAAATCTACACAAAACCCTCTTAAAAACAAGTAAAGATGCTTTAAGCACTTGAACTTGTGTAAGTTGTGAGGTGTTATCTTATGAATAAGGTTGAACACTGGCCAGCCTCGGACTAAACAGCGTTTTGAATTCCTTTAAATGGTGTCCCTTCTGCTAAAATCCACTTTGTGAAATACATTAGATCTCTCTGAGTTGTATATGATGCTGCATATGAAACTGTTCCTTAACCTCCATTGTCTGCAGTAACTAGTAAAAGAAAATACTCACAAGTAAAAACAAGTAAATTAGTATTCAGCATGTAGTGCGTTCCTGTGTTATTTGTGCAAATAACACATCAGTGCTACATGCTTTGCCCAGTAATTCAGAGCCAATTTTTTTTTTTTTCCCCACCTGCCTCACTTCAGCGACCAACAAAACCATGACCATGACTAGACCATGATTAGGCTTGATCTATGTCCAGGAAACTGGCCCTGTGTTTTTCAACTTCAGACTAGTATACCTTTAAAGGAATTAACTCTTTGTTCAACAGTAAGTTCTGACCTCATATATAATATAAAATAAACTATATATTCTCTCTACTACTGGAATTTAGACTTAGTTCTATTAAACTCTGGATTTTCTGATGCACTAGGGTTCTCCACAATGGGTAAAATTCTAGATTTTGAGTTGTAAACAATTTGTAGACCAATTAAGAATGAACTTCTGACCTCTAGTTCTTTTTCAGGTAAGTTATTTCCCTCTGTTTGTGGTGCCTATCAGGTGCAACATATTACTATGGTGGTTTAGTGCTGGTGGTAATAGTGGTGGTGATCGTGTTTCTTCTTCCTGTTCTAATTGATTTTACTTTCCACCATCAATCGCATGAAGATCAATCATAATTTAAGTATCTCAGTCCGAGTTACCCAGTACTGTTTCAATAAGTTTAGCAAAGTTGAAACCTACTCAAGAGCCATGTGGAAGCTGAGCTCATTACTGCTGAATGAGATTTCTGGTCTTCATTTGTCTCCTAGACGTTGAAGAAGAGGATTCCCATAATACATTCCCAGTGACGGAAATGCCAACTGCTTCAATATATCTTGATGACATGCTGTCATACTCCAAATATGCCAGCAATAATCCAGAACCAACCAACCAAACAAAAAACAAAAACACAGCATCAGTGCACTTCTATGCCATCAATCAGCCAACAGATCCAATCTGGGAAAGAAAGACACTGAAGACACTCAAAATATGGGATAATTATGTTGTCAGAAAACAGAGGATAGTTTAAAATGGAGGAGAAAGAGAGACACTGAGTGAACAAGAGAAGAGAGGTGGAATGGCATAATATTATTGTTATAAGGCCATCTGTTCCTGGCAGAACTGGCTTTTGATGTGTTGGGCTCTGGCCACGAAGAGAGCAAGAGAAGTGCCAGCAATCTGCCCACAGCCCTTTTTTCCTTCATTCTTTCTTTCTTTCCTGCTCTCCATCTACTCGCCTGTCCTCGTCTGTTTATTTCCCTCTGTGAACCTGAGACATAAGAGAATTTGGCTGGGAAACGGTTGAGAGCTTTGTGCTTCCGATGGTTAGCAAAGATGTTCTCCAAGGAATTAAAGGTACAGTTGGCCGATAAATCCGAATTTAGGCAATTTTACAGCATCTGCAGTGTCTGAGGTTTGCTTGAGTGGTCAGGTACTTACCCTATCACACAATATATCCCCTGTTCTAACTAGTGCTGGAAAGGTGAAGGCAAGCATGTGCTTTCTCTGAGACCACAAAGTGCCAACTACCTCTCTCTATTGAAGGTGCTGCTTAAGCAACAACTTTTGCTTAACACACTTAGAGGACATACTAAATGCCAGTTTAAAACGCTTGAAGGAGAACACTAAATCCATGTACAACACACTTGAAAGAGAACATTAATTATCAGCTTAACAATGTCTCTCACCATCAGAATAAAGCTCTGATTCTGCTCTTCCTCCTGTTATCTCTTTATGAGTGTAGAGATGTGTTGTACAGCTGAAGATGTTCACTAATCATTAATATTAGTTGCTTGTGTGTGTTTATAGTTGGTTAGACTACAGTTTTTCCTTGATCACGTGAGTTTGTGTAATTTGTCTTCTGCTGCAGTACCGCTTGCTGCAAGGTCAAAGTTGAACCATGTTGAACTCTGTCCGCGGTAGCGCGGCGGAGGCGTGGTTATGGGCGTGGAAACGCACCACTTTCAACAATTGAACAATTGAATCCAATGAGGGTCAGCATACCGAGGCGCACCTACCACATGCAGTGTGTAAACACCTTAATGACTGTCAGGTTAGCATGCTTGAAGAACTAGAACTACAAGCTAGATAAAGACATGTAAAAACGTACCACTGTTCTCAGTCCAAATAATAATCAATACAATAACTTACCAATGTAAAACATTATGGAAAAAGGTGTCCGTTAAAGCTGACGTTCGTATGTTTTGGGATTTGAGGGATTTAAGCCCTCTCTGGTGAGAATGGGTAATTGCACCGAGCAGAACCGAGGAAGAATCATTTTAAACTGGGCAGGTGTGATGCAGTCTTCTTTCAGAGCGGATAATTACGATTCCTGGTTATGTTCAGTCAGAGACTGAGTGAGCCCTTTCAGGTCACGGAGCTCTCTCCACCTCTCAAATGCCAATCCGCTATTAATCCCTGTTTTAGCACTGACTCTATCATATTCCTTTTTGGCTCGTTGGTTTTACTATGAGTGAATGAGCTACTGAGGTCTGAGTTTCCCCTTCTGAAGTCTCTGAAGAACTAGAATGGCTTGAACCACTGGCAGGGAAACTGGAGCAACTGGAAACACGAGCATCCTGAACCGCTGGCATAAGGACATGTATGGAGGACTTGTATGGAGGACTGGAATGGCTAGAATCACTTGCAAGGGTACCAGCACTCCAGGAACTACTGGTATTGGGACTGGAGCAGCTGGAAACACTGGCACAAGGACTTGAGCAGCTGGTACCACTCAAAAGAGACTGGAACAACCACAAACATTGCAAGGATCTGGAGATCCTGGAACTGCTGGCAATGGTACTGGAGCAGCTGGAACCAAAGACACAGGGACTGGAGTTGGAACCATTGGCACTAAAAAATGAACCAACAGGAACAAGGACTAAACAGTAGGCGCTGTTTTTCTGGGGCTTGGCAGTGTCCCTTAGCTTGTAGAGCATCAGAGCAGTGGCAGCAACCAGAGTTGGAGCATTCAGTGGAATCAAAGTCTCCTAAAGCTACCGGGCTGACCTCCTTTAGTGAATAACATGCCCAAATCTCCCCCAAAAATTACTTGAATGCCACCTCAGCAATAGTTGGTGGCTTGGTGACATGAGTATAGCCTTATTGGGTAGGGCAATCTCTCTCTGGGAATTTCCAATCTCTTAGGCCACAGAAATTTCACCCAGCATGGCATGCAGTGATGTCATTAGATGAATAGACTGTTTACGGACAACAACAAGCAACACAGTGTCCCAAACCACATGGGCAAGTCTATTGATATTTTAAACAACCTGGGGTAAGTGTCATATTATAGAAGCACAGCTTGCTAACACTAGCACTAATAACTGTACATGTGTTTCTATTGCTTATTTGCTACATTAGCTTTTGTAGCTCCAGAGAAAACTAAATAAAACTTAAGACTCTACTTCATTTAGAGAAACAGGGAGACGGTTCCAACCTTTAGACACTTGGATGTTTTTCCTGCTTTTCCCGAGTAGCTGCTATGGTAGCTAACGTGAATGCTATGGCAGAAGCTACTGAACATCTTGTGGTAGTTATGGTATTTTATGTGGTAGCTGTGGTGCTGCAGGAGGGATGCTATAGTATGTCATGGTGTTGCTAAGTGGTCATTAGGTATCCCAGATGGTTAATTTTGTGGTGTTGAGAAGTGCTTGTTAGGGTTAAACTGGCTTTTGTGGAATCCCTAGTGGTTGATACTATGGATTGCTATAATGTTGCTTTGGTGGTTGGTATGGAGCTGTGTTGGTGCTGCAGGAGGGTTGCTATGGTATGTCATGATGTTGCTATGTGGTCACTAGGCTGAAACTGTTCACGTTGCTATGCCAGGTGGCTGATATAATGATTTCTATATAATTGCTTTGATGGTTGCTGTGTTTTTGTGAAGTGCTTGTTAGGGTTAAACAGGCTTTTGTGGACTCCCTGGTGGTTGATAATATGATTGGTATGGAGTTTGTTTGGTGGTTGCTATTGGGGTTGTGTTGGTGCTGCAGGAGGGTTGCTATGGTATGTCATGATGTTGCTATGTGGTCACTAGGCTGAAACTGTTCACGTTGCTATGCCAGGTGGCTGATATAATGATTTCTATATAATTGCTTTGATGGTTGCTGTGTTTTTGTGAAGTGCTTGTTAGGGTTAAACAGGCTTTTGTGGACTCCCTGGTGGTTGATAATATGATTGGTATGGAGTTTGTTTGGTGGTTGCTATTGGGGTTGTGTTGGTGCTGCAGCAGGGTTGCTATGGTATGTCATGATGTTGCTATGTGATCACTAGGATGAAACTGTTTACGATGGTATCTCAGGTGGTTGATATTAAAATTTTATGGAGTTGGTTTGGTGATTGCTACAGTGTTGCTTTGGTTCTACAGGAGGGTTGCTATATGTCATGTAGTGAAGTGGTCACTAGGTTAAAACTGTTTACAAATGGTATCCCTGGTGATTGGTGATTTCTATAGAGTTGGTTTGGTGGTTGCTGTGGAGTTATGAAATGCTTGTTACGGTTTAACTGGAATCCCTGGTGGTTGATACTATAATTGCAATGGACCGGCTTTGGTGGTTGCTATGGTGTTGCAGTGGGGCTGCAGGAGGGCTGCTATAGTATGTCACTGTTTTGCTATGCAGTCACTATGTTGAAACAGTTTAAGTGGTTAATATTATGATTTCGATGAAGTTGGCTTGGTGGTTGCTGTGGTGTTCTGAAGTACTGGTTAGGATTAAACTGGCTTATATGAAAATAATATAGGATTGGTTTGGAGTTTGTTTGGTGGTTGCTATGGTGTTGTGTTGGTGCAGCAGGAGGGTTGCTATGGTGTGTCATGGTTTTGCCATACAGTTTCTAGGTTAAAACAGTTTACAATGGTATCCTAGGTGGTTGATACGATTTGTATGGAGTTGTTTTGGTGCTGTGAAGGACTTGGTAAAGTTAACCTGGTTTTTATAGAATCCTTGGTGGTTGATACTATAATTGCTATGAAGTTGCTTTGATTGTTGGTATGGTGTTGCTAAGTGGTTGTTAGGTGGTTGCTATGACAGTTTATATGGTTGTTTTGGTTGTTGCTATAGTGTTGCAAGGTGGTGTAGAGTTAAACTGTTATTGCTCTTATGGTGTTCCTATGTGGTCACTAGTTTGAGATTGTTTATGCTTAGTGACTGCTATGGTATCCCAGGCTGTTGCTAAGGCAGTTGTTACAGAGCTGCTTTGGTGGATGCTATGGTGTTGCAAAGTGCTTGCCATGAGACGTTTATGGAATTCCTGGTGGTTTTCCTACGATTTTCCACATACAGTTATTGCTATGGTGATGCCAATTGCCTTTTAGGTGGTTTTAAAGGTGTTTCAGGTGGTTCCTATTGAACTGCCAAGTGGTTGCTTTGTGATTGCCAGGTCTTTGGAAAACAGGGAGATGATATACACTGCATTTTTGTTTAATTTTCATTTTTTTGAGGGGCTAAAAGGAAAACAAAGAGCACCACACAACCAATACATACTAAAAAAGGTCAACATGTATCCATTGTAATCCATTGAATTCTTATTTTTTATTGCCAACAGAGAGTCATAGAGACAGAGACAGAGAGAGAGAAACAAAGAAAGAGGGAGAAAGTACAAAAAGAAGGGGCAAACTGTTTGGCAAGCACCAATGTTTGGACGTTAGGACATTCCATATAGCTGTAGGTAATGGTGCGGCGAGGCCTGCAGAGCCTCAGCCGAACACAGAGGTTGGCAGGAAGCTGCTACACTTTACAACTTACTACAGTTACTGCTGTACTGCATTATTCACTGTTTATTCAGCAGCAATAACATCACATGTACTTTATTATCACCTGCTAAACCCAAGCCAACTTCTACCTCTCTCCCTGTCTTCTGCATCTCCTGCTTTATGTTCTGTTATTTACATTTTCTGTATCTCAAAGGGTAAATCGTAAAGGCCTGTGACCATAAAAATGTAAAACTGGACTACTGGAGACTAACTCAAAAGCACTGCTAAGAAGCCAGGCGACATAGAGAAGACACTGAGAAGACAGCAACACTTGCTACAGAGCTAAAATCTATAAAGTTATGTTATATGCTATGAAACAAAACTCCAGGAAGATCAATATGGGCCCCAACTGGGTTGTACACTGCACATAGGGCCTATATGGAACCCATGTGAGATTAATGTGGGCAATTATTCAGTAACTACTTTTTTATTTTTTTATTTTTACTGTCCACCATGAATTACCCCATGTCTTTTACATGTTACTCAGTATCCACTGTTTTATTTACTGATTATGTGCAATATCGTATCATATGCGATAATATTGCCAACATTTTTAAATATTGAAAGCGATATTTTACCCGGAAATATCGTGCCATATCACTCACCCCTAATTATCATATCAGGGAACTACTTTTTTGCTGTTTTTAGCAAAAAAAAAAAAAAATTCACACTCTTCTCATTTCTCATTATATATCTACTATATATATAGTAGATTTTACTTTAATCCTGGATATATGGAGATGTATGAAGTGCATTATTAGTATCATGACATTCTGGATCATTGCCTTCTGTTACAAATCTGAAAACTCTTGTATTTTTTTATATTTCAGTCAGGGGTGTGCCATATATCGTATGCAATAATAAAATTTAATTTTCATTTTGTTGCAGTAGTGTATTCTTGAAATATATTTTTTAAATTAAGTGTTTTGTCATATCGCCAAGAGTATTGTTATCGCAAAAATACCATGAAATATTGTGATATTATTTCAGGGCCATATCGCCCACCCCTAGTTCCGACCCTGCAATGTGATTGGCTGAGAGGCGTTTTATGAGAGCTGTCATCAGCCAGTAATGCACTGTAACCATAGCTCTTCATGTATCACTCCGCCACATACTGATAACCTAGCAATGAAGCAGCGCTTACAAGTCGAACAGTGCAACTACAAATGGAGCAGAAACGGGACTATTTTAACTTGTGGTGTGTTTATAACCACACAGATCGTATTTTCTGGTCCTCTTCAACTCAAAATATTTTAATAAACAGCAATAATGAAACTGTGGTATAATCGCAATAAAACACGAGGTTTGTGCTCATGTGTATTATACACATGTGCTCAGTGCCAATATTACACGTTATGGCACTTCATCTAAAGTTTATTTTTTAAAAGTATTTTTTAAGTTTTTTTTCAAGCAGTGTAGGGGCCCATATCAGAGGCCCAACAAGTCCTTACCCACATGGATGCCATCTAGTTGTTAATGTGTTATGTGTTAATTACATAATAAATACTGTGAATAGATCTGTATCATATCTGTTAGTAAGAATGGTCTTTCCAGCTTGGGGATTCTGGAGGAACTGCCTGATTTGAAGGAACTGCCTGATTTGAAGGAACTGCCCCATCATCTGATGCTAGCTACTTTTCCTTTTAGAGGTGAGTATTATGTCTGTAGCCTGCTGTTAACCATGGCTAGCACTGCTGGAGCAGCATTAGCATAACCTGGTAACCACACCAAGCGCTAGCTAGTTTGATTCTCAAAATAAAAGTTTTTTTTTTAAGAATGACAGTTTTGTTTACTTAGCTTAGCTTTACAGATCTGCTAAATTAGAAGGAAAACATGGCGACCCCCCTAATTCTTACTAGTGTCGCATAATGCGCCTTATAATCCAGTTGGCCTTTTGTATGAAAATAGACGCTTATTGACAGAGCACCTTATAATCCAGTGCCCCTTCTAGTGCAAATAACAGGATAAAAAGAGGCGGAGCCAATAATTCAAGATCTAACAGACCTAGAACTGCCATCAGAAACCAGTTTCAGTAAAAAAAAAAAAAAGAACAGAAGAAGTTTTAGAAGAACAGGAAAGAGAGTGGAACGTGAGGGAGTGGTATTCCTCCAGTTGCTCTACTAATGAGGGGCTGAATGAGAGGAAAGGAGAGCAGAGAGCTAAAAGGGGAGGAGCCTCTGGTTTATGTTTAAACAGGAAATGTTTACTAGATCTTCCTTTTGAGCAGCCACCTGCACTCGCCGTGTTTACTCTCCGCTTTAAACACACACACACACACACACACACACAGTAGAGGAAAGGAAAGGAAAGGAAAGAGACATTGGATAAGATCAAGATAGAAAAGGGTGAGAAATAGAGTTAGACAGAGTGGACTGATATGAAGACATGAAGAGAGAAGTAAGCTATAAAGAGACGTAACTGAGAAAAAGACCAAATGGAAAAGAGGAGTGAGATATAGAGAGAGACAAACAGTGAGCAAGAGAGAGGGGGGAGTGAGATATAGGGAGACAGAGTGAGAGGACTGCAGGCAGAATAGGGAGTGTGGGCAGATTAGCAGATGTAATGTTTCTGGCAGTCTCTCTGGCACGATTGGCTCTTTCTGCTGCGCTACAATCCAGCCGCTGTGGCTTTAGCCAGCTTCACACACACACACACACACACACACAGACACACAGTCTATGTGTATGTGATTTCTGCTACTATCAGAGCTCACACCTGTGGATTCAGTAAAAGACACAGCTCAGCCTTAACTTCTGCCATATTTACACTGATTAAACACTGTAAACACTGTATTCTCACACATCTTTTACCATGTGCCGGAGCTGCAGTCTGCGGAAAGCTGATGCATATAAATAACAGGTAAACTATGATGTGTGAACACATCACTTTGATTTCAGATGCAGCTCGGAACTCGGAAAAAAAAAAACAAGTTTCCAACCGCAGCAGAGAGGTTAGCGCAGCGGCATGCTTTCACAGATGCCTGCCTGGTTAGGGTTGCCAGATCCTCCACACCCCCCGCATCCTCTCAGACACCCGGGGCTACGCTTAGTGAAACCGCGGGCAGGAGGAGCCCCTCAACAGTCCCAAACAGGGCTGTGAGATACACAATACGTCCGTTAATCATCGTAAAGATATTTGTTTTGTGCAATGCTGATTGCTGATATATACTACCAAACTACCAACTAGCAACTAGAAATTAGAATTTTCTTTTTTTTTTGTAATTACAATTTATTCATAATTATTCTGTATCCACTATGAATTACTCAGTAAACAATTATGATTTTTAAAAAGAAAACAAATCTGCATTTACTTTTAATAATTTAGTAAACATGTTTTTTTTAATAATTCAGTAGCCATTATGAATTATTCAGGAACAACCATGATTTATTCAATAATGTGAGTTTTTTTTTTAAGGTATTTAGCATTGATTAATAATCATAAAGTAAAACTTATGCATTATTTAGTAAAAAAAATCAATAATTCATTATCCACTATAAATTAATTTGTATTTACAATCACTTATTCAGGAATTATTATGAATTATTCAATAATTACTTAATTATTCAGTATCCCCTATGAATTATTGAGTAATAACAATAAATAATTCAGCAATTACTATGAAATGTTGAACATCCATTCTGAATTACCCAATAACTACTACACATTAGTCTGTATTCACTATGTATTCAAAATCATCCAATCTTTTTTTTTTTACAGGCATTCAGAGTATATGAGAATTTTTTATTAAGTTTATAGAAGTTTTATTGGACCATTATTACTACTATGTTAGTGCATTATTACTCATAATAATCCACAATAAGGGCATTTACCACCCCATTACTATGCATATTATTTAGAGTTAATTATAGTCACTAATTAGTGAAATCTACAGCTTCTGACATGCTGAACACTAAAGATGAGCTAAGACGATGAGAGCAGCCAAATGCTGACGAACTGAACCATCATACCCCAGAACAAGATAATTTAGTTTCTTTACCATCATGAGATGCAAATTTACTTATTATTGGTTTAATAAACATGGTTCAAAATAATTTTATACTTTTAATTTATCAACTTCAGACAGCTTGTCACTGTTTCAGTTGAGCTTTTCTTGAACTTTTTAATTTATTTTATTCATTTCATCTACTTGCTTATTTTATTTCCTGTTTTACTTTTGGCCTTTTGCTTTCTTATTCATTTAATTTATGTCGTCCTTTTATTTATTCTATTTTTTGTTTTACCTTTTTATTTTATTTCTATAATTTAATTTCTTTATAATCTTAGTGCAATTTCTGCTACCTCATTTTCTAGTCCACTGTCATTTTTAGTGTTTGCTCTCTTTTATTATTTTAATAAATCATCTCTTTGTTTTACCACCTTACATTTTAGCCTGTCCACTTATCTTTTTATTCTGAATTATTTTATTTCTTCGTAATTAAATCTTATATCATTTTATAGTTTTGTTTATGAAGTTCTTATTTTACCATACCCAATTAAATACTTGATTTTAATTTTGAATCAATTTTCATTTTCAGTCCCTTTATGTTGGCTGAACTGAAAATGGGGGTTAACCTTAATGTATTTCCGAGTGAAAATAAAAGTTGATTGACAGTGCTATACATTTTTACATCTACTGACCACAAAGGAAAAAGAACACACTACCCACTCGTATAATGTGCAAAAAAATAATAATTTGCTCACATGCTGTGAGAACGCTAAGGAACGCAGAAACCTTGTATTTAATTAGTTAATAATAAATATATTGGACATGTTTGCATATACTTTATCACAACTATTAAAATGCCTTTATTTTATTATAACATACCTTTAATTATGTAACCTGTTATGGTCATCTTAAAACACAGTAAATTCTAGGGGTGGGTGACATGGCCCTAAAATAATATCACAATATTTCAGGGTAACATTGTTGGCGATAAAAATTTAATAAAAATTTAATAATTTCAAGAATATACTACTGCAACAAAAGGAAAATAACATTTTATTTATCAATATTATTGTTTATGATAAGATATAGCACACCTGTGATTAAGATTTTTTACCAGATCATTAACAGTAGTCAATGATCCAAGAATGTCATGATTCTAATAATGCACTTCATATATTTATGACTAAAGTAAAATAAATGATACTGGACAGATATAATATGTCTCTAGTAGATATTTAATAGGAAATTAAAAAATAATATCCTAAAATAAGAGGCCTTAAATAAGCTCACGCTATTTCAGAGTATTTTTTGCGAAAATGATATTCAAAAATGTTGTCAATATTATTGGGTTTGATATGATATGGCCCACCCTTAGTACCACTTAATACATTATTTAGAAATGTCTAATTCAGGCTTTATTGATCAAATAATTAAAAAAAAAAACTTCTTTAAAGAACAGAAAACTGAATAAATTTGTCCTGGTTAAATTTGGTTAACGTCTGGCCCGTCTAGATTACTCAAAAACCATCAAAATAATTAACAGAGGGCTCTGAGTAGACCAGCAGACTAAGGCTCAGCCACTATGATCCAGAGATCGCTGGTTCGAATCCTGGTCATGCAGCTTGCCATCAATTACCGGAGCCCTGAGAGAGCACAACTGGCCTTGCTCTCTCTGGGTGGGTAGATGACGCTCTTTCGTCACATCACTTCAAAGGGTGATGTCGATCAGCACAAGGCATCTGTGAGCTGATGTATCGGAGCAAAGTCGCTGTGCTCGGCAGCGCTGCATCAGCAACAGTTTGAAAAGAGGCAGTGGCTGACTTCATATGTATCTAGTGAAGAAGAAATGCAGCTCAGTGGGTGGGGTAATTGGGATAGCTAAACTGTATTGAAATAAATTAAATAGAAAAAGAATTACTACATCAATTCTTTGGTGTAGGGGGTGGGATGGGGGTGGGGGTGCATGTAATAGAGATGCACTCGTGATGAAAAGCAGCAGTTCAGGCTCAGCCGTCAGTACGGAGTGTGCCAGTGTCACTTCAGTGCGTCGCTGGCATGCTCGGGCTCGGGCAGCACTAGAGCGGTTAATGGAATTATGTAACGCTTTGACAGCGGGAGCGGAATCCCTGCATGTGAGGAGGAGGGGCTTGTTTCAGGCCTGCACTCTTGCTGTACATCCATTTATATGGCACTGTGCCTTTGATTATCTGACATCATCCTGCTTACACGCCCCGATTTAGTGTTAATATCACTCATGCTAAAGCTGCACTAGCGGCTTGACTAAAATCTAAAATCCTGAAATATGCTGAAAAAAAGGCAAAGGAATCATGTTGGGATTGTGTTGTCCTGATACCGAAATTTCCCATTTGAATTGAACACGGACATTCCATACCCTGTTTAAAAAACATGATAAAGATAAGGGGATCCCAGCATAGCATGAGTGCAATTACTGTTTTATTGATGCTATTTTTGCTTGTTTTTGTTTAAGATTATAGTGTGAGCTACAGTTTCAGAAACCAGATCAGTATATGGATGTAGAGGCCTGTTTACACCTATTTAAACATGCATTTTGTTTTTGGATTAGGATTGCATCAAATGTTTGGCAAATGAAATAACAAAAACAAAAGACCAAATAATTTAAATGCAATAAGGGACGAGTTACAACCAGAAGCAAGTTTTGGAGTGCAATGCTATTCGTTAGAAAGATTACAGCTCTGGGGGGAAAAAAGATATAAAAGACCACTTAAATACGATCAGCTTCTTTGATTTTACCAAGTTGAAAACCTCTGGAATATAAGCAAAAGGAAGATGGATAATCATAAGCCATCAAACCACCAAGCTGAACTACTTGAATCTTTCACCAGGAGTGGCATAATGTTATCCAAAAGCAGTGTGTAAGACTGGTGGAGGAAAATGCATGAAAACAGTGATTAAAAACCAGGGTTATTCCCTATTCCCCTATAAATATGAACTTGTTTTTTTTTTTGCATTATTTGAGGCCTAAAAGCTCTGTATCTTTTTTGTTATTTCAGCCATTTTCTGCAAAAATGCTGTGAATTACTATTTTTATTTATAATAAAACAACAATGTTCATTTTTCTCAAACATATACCTATAAATAGCAAAATCAGAGAAACTGGTTCAGAAACTGAAGTGGTCTCTTACATTTTTCCAGAGCTGTATTTACTCATATTTACTGAGCTAGATGTCTCAGCATGTTGTAGAGTTGTAGAGGTTCCTAATGGTATCTTGCAATGGCGTGATGTAATATCTGTGTCTTCAAGTCAAGATATTGAGACAAAGAAAATCAGTTTGTGGATGAGCATTGTCCTATTGGAACAGCACGTCTGAGTGTTATTCAGAAAAGGAAGAGCTACTGGTGGAGGCTAAAATATGAGCTTTTCTATGGAACTTTTTTTTTGATGAACTAAACCGGACACCAACATGAACCCCTGGATAAATTGTACAGCAGCAGAAATGCCACCAATCGATAATGTGCATCCAAAACCATCTAAGAGAGGCTTAAAAGAGGCCTTCAAAAACTTCACCAAAAGCTTGAGAGCTCAGAGTATCACCAAACAACAAACACTGGAAAGGACAGGTAGAAAAGAACCTGATCAATACTTCCAAACTCCGTTCTTCTGTGTCTGAGAGAAAAGTGAGGTGTGTGTGTGTGCGAGTGTGAATGTGAGTGGGTGTGTGTAAGTACAGGAGGGGTGAATCTGGTGACCTAATCTCTCTTTCATGTTAGCTTTTTCTGACACTCTTCTACTACTGAAGAAGTTGGATGGGGATGTTCAGGGGAAACACGGGGAGTCCGGTTTACATCAGCAGCATCGTACCGCCAGACAAAGAACAAGCTCATCATGTCTAGCAGTTTGCCTGCCCTAGCGAGTTAGCATAGTCAACAATAGTTATTAGCCATGTAGCATAAAGCTAAACTTTATATATGTACACACTGACATGCCAAAAGTCATAGAATAGATACTGTAAATTGATCAAGGCCGAATACCAAACTTTTATCATGATTTTACCTCAGCAGTGCTACTCAAATCACATGAATAAAACTTTCAAGTTCAATCAGCTCAATTAGCCTTATGCAGCTTATATTTTTTCCAGCAGAAAAACACCCAGGCTGCAAAGAGATATAAACAGATATGAACTGATACTAAGTGTGATACGAAGTGCTACTTAACACTTTATTCCATTCCATTTATGCGAGAAAAAATAGACTCAAACCCGCCGTTTGTCTGCTCTCTCCCTGTTCAAATGTACAGTGTACAGCCGGGGGATTAGTGGAGTAAGAGTCTCTATTCTTAACAAATCCTAACATTAGTTAAACTGCTGCAGCATGAAGGAAAATCAAGTCACTGTTTGTTTCAAACTATTTGCTCTTTTCATTTATTTGAACACCGAAAGGGTTGCTTTGACTTTTTTGGCCAAATAATTTTGGTTGTCATTAGAGGTGTCAAGTAATGAAGTACAAAAACTGTGTTTCCTTACTTAAGTAAATATTTTGATTATCTATATTTTACTAAAGTAATCATTTTTTCAGACTTTTCAACTTTTTACTTCCACTCCATACATTTTCACCCAATTATCTGAACTTTCTACTCCTTACATTAAAAAAACAGCCTCTTTACTTCTATTTCATTTCTGGTTGCATTCATTCCAATTTCTCCAAAAAACTCTTTCCAGATAAATCTCTCCATCCAGATAAAGTGCATTTGATTGTGGGTGGATGATAAGTTCCGACACCCTATTGGTTCTTTAATATTTCTGCATCGTATTAAAATGCATTCATTTTCACTGAGCATATAGTCATTATGGCTTTTAGAAAAAAGCGTTTTGGGAAGGGGAGTACTGAAATATAGGCTTTTGTTCTTAATGGCATTTTTCCCCATTGCATTACTTTTACTTTTATACTTTAAGTAGTTTTGAAACCAGTACTTTTACTTGAATAAAAAGTTTGAGTTTATACTTCAGCTTTAATAAAAATATTTTTAAAGCCTAGTATCCATACTTCCACCTGATTAATAAATGTGAATGCTTTTCAAACCTATTAGGTACACCACATTATAAGGAGCACTATCAATGAACGTCTATTTTCCAGTCTATTTTCATACATAAGGCTCACAGGATTATCAGTCGGCATGTTTCCCTTCTAATGGCAAAGCTGGGGGAAGCACCAAAGTAAATCAAACTGTAATTCTTAAAAAATCGAAACAGATTTCTCTCCTAAATTTTTTTTTATTTGGGTGAGTAAAGCACTTCCGTTTATTTACAGTAAGCTTAAAATTCCAATATTTTGTCTAAGAGTGAAGTTTCTCCAGCATTAACTAAATCTGGGTGTAGCAGCATTAGCATTAGCCGCTAAATGTAGTGCCAGCAAGAGGTAAATGCCGTCTGATGGCGCTAGACAGAGGATCCCTGAGTGTGTCCAGCAACCCATGGCACTATAAGTAAGCGGTTTGTCCCACGTAGCTTGTTTTAACATGGCAAACGCGCAGACTACAGTCTGACATACTCATCTCTGAACGGCACTGTGGTTAGCATTAGCAGCTAATGCTAATGCTAATGCTGCTGCACCCATCCTTATTGCTGAAGAAACTTCACTGAAATCTCACCCTAAACCCACCAGAGTGGCTTTACTGCTCCGTATTACCTGACTGGTAAATTCTATATACATAAGGCGCACCAGATTGTAAGGGGCACTGTTGATTTTTGGGAAAATTAAAGGATTTTAAGTGCGCCTTATAGTCTAAAAAATACAGTATGATCAACAGTCTCTCAAAGAACATACA
Organism: Astyanax mexicanus; assembly: GCF_023375975.1. Classification (NCBI taxonomy): domain Eukaryota; kingdom Metazoa; phylum Chordata; class Actinopteri; order Characiformes; family Acestrorhamphidae; genus Astyanax; species Astyanax mexicanus. The sequence goes on along the minus strand of NC_064419.1, from coordinate 22,999,433 downwards.
GTACTTTTAGGGGGGGGGGGGGGGGATCACACAGGTTGATCAGTCATGTCTGAGGTGGCCTTTGGGAGCCTCTAACATGATCGATACACAGTGACAGCAAAATCGTTACACACTCTTAAAAGCAGAGCAGTGAGGACTCAGCCCCCTCTCAATTGAACCAGCTCAGTCAATCAGACCTGCCTGGAATGATCAACTCCTCACTGCGTGCACACACACACACACACACACACGCTCAGTCACTCACTCACTCACACTCAGAGCTGCCTCCACCAACCCGCCGACAGAACCCCTACTAAATTACACACGCTGCTCGCAGAACTCTGAACATGACATGAGGATCATCAATCACGCTGCAACACACTGTTGCAACAAGCTGATGAGCTGCGACTGCACTACACACTGACATGCCAAAAGTCATGGGATAGCACTATGTAAACTGATCATGAAAGGTTGCCTTGGAAATTGGGAATTCCCACACCTCTACATGTATATGTTGTGAGGTGTCATCTTGTGAGATTGTTTAAACACGAAATTAAACAAATTCTCAGAGTTTGAGTGAGGCATGATAGAAGGAGCAAGATGGATGGGACTAACATTTTCAAAACTTTGTCCCACTTTGTCAGCATCTTGTCTTAGCTCCGCCTCTGAACGGAAGTAAACAATGTACATGGCAGTTAGCGGACTTTAAATATAATGTGCCGCGTCATCTGGCTTAAATACTGTGTTTACACTAGAAGCTTGCGAGACTGAGGAGGCGTGGCTTGGACAAAGTGGGTGGGACTGGACGAGCTGGACATCCAACTCCGCCTTCCCGCAGCCTGCAGTCAGTAGTAGATGGTTATTACTCTTCTTCTGCTGCCGTTGTTGAAAAACGCCTGCTCAGCTTCCTTTAATTGGTCCGAAAGTTCGAACCATCCAGAAAAGCCCTTTCACACTGCAGGCGAACCGGACCATGGTTCAGAAGATCCTGACCGAGACCACCTCTCTTGGTCGGACCAAAATCTGGTCCTTTGGTACGGACCGTGGTTCGCAGCCCCTTTCACACCTGCTACTTTGGTTCGGACCAAACAAGCCAGGTGTGAAAGCACCCTAGGTTTCTGTTGTCTAAGACAGTTGACAGCTGAAGTCATTATTTTGGAGTCCTCCCCACCCACTAGTTAGTGCTCCCCCCATAAACCAATATTACCAAAGATGATAGTGAAGAAGAGTTCATGATCCAGAGCATGTGATCCAATATGCAGGTGAAACTGAAGGAAAATCACTTTACTGGGCGTGAACAACTACATGAATGCATCAGCCGTGGCAGATTGTGCCAATGTCTGCATTTCATCACATGACAAATACTGTGTATTTTGAAAATGTCTTTAAATATTGTGATAATATTTGTATAATTTCACCCAGCTCTATCAGCATGTGATTACATACACTTCACTGGCTATACTGTTTATATCGATATAAGACTTATATTTTATCATATATTTTATGTCTGATCATTTCTGGAACAAGCTCTTTTAGACAGATGAAACCTAGACTAACCTAGAGTCCACCTGATTATGGAGAAGATAAAGTGTTTATGCTTTAAAACGAAATGTAAAGATTTGTTTATGAAACAGTTCTCCAAAACCTACAGAGCTCAGTTAAACCTAGAGAAGAAAATGCGAGGAGGCCGAAGGGGGGAAACATGGGGACGAAGAGAAGGAGGGAGAGAGGGGGAGGAGAGGAGATTCCCGGCTTTTCTGACTCATACAGATTCTGACTCTTTCGCTCCATTTGTGGTCATTACGGCTGCCCCGGACTTGATGAGACACAGAACTGTGGGGAAAGCGCTAGTGACCTGCCATCGTGCATCACGAGCGAAGTCAACACAAGTGCTCATACACAAATTCTTATGATGGACGGGGTGATGAAGATTTTCTATCATAATATTAACGAACAGATGAATCCATTATGAATAATTTCGCTCCAGGGGTGTTCTTGTTACACCTTTATACTACCTACTAACTATATACTATACTACTAACACTTCGAGGCAAGACAAGCTTCCGCGAAATCACATAAAAAGCCAACCAACCATGTAACACCAACAGCTCAACACGCTTGGAGGAGAACACTAACATTTATGAAGTTTCGATACATCAGCTCACAGACGCCTTGTGCTGCGGACATCACCCTTTGGAGTGTGGAGAAAGAGCGCCAGCTACCCACCCAGAGACAGCAAGACCAATTGTGCTCTCTCAGGGCTCCACTGGCCGATGGCAAGCTATATGAACAGGATTCGAACCGACGATCTCCTAAACGTAGTGTCAGCGCTTTGCCCGCTAGACCACTCTGAGCCCCAACTACCAATTCTGTTAAGTCAGAACACAAAACAAAATCCATGGCTAGCATAGTGTGGGTAGCAAATAAAGGGGCCAAGCTAACCACCCAGAGAAAGTGCTTAGACAGTTGTGCCACCCACGAAACTCTGAAATTACTATTACAACTTCTTGCATTTTTTTCTTTTAAATAAATATGAATATGAGAACAAATATTACTAGGGGTGTGACGAGATCTCGTGGCACGAGATCTCGCGAGATCAAAATGTGTCACTAAAAAAACAGTTTAGTGTGGACTTTTTAAGAGGGATCTGGCAACACAGTAGCGATATGAGCAAGTGTGGTGGCTGAGCAGTGAGAGCAGCTCTCAGCAGAAGAGGAAAATTCGGGCATTTGCATAGAAGAAGCTTCTGCTACTTTTAAGTTGTATGTCTGTCTGCATTTTGGCTCCAGTGGAAACAATAAACGGTAACAGAGTGACCAACAAGACACAAACCATATGTAAATACTGTAAGTAAATCCTACACGTGACTGTTTCATAGGCAGTTGTACTAATCCCTTAGCTCTGTACTGTACTTAAAAACATGTTTGTCTCTGTTTGCACTTCAATCATAGTCTTAATATGACTGGTTATGGTTATGCATAGTTAAATTACAAGACATTTGGGAGAAAAAAACACAAACTATAATCTTAATATGACTGGTTGTGGTTTGCACTTATTGTTTGCACTATATAAGATCTAGAAAAGTTCTATTTCTTATAGAATCAATGTGTGAGAGAAACCTGTTAAGTTTGCATTATATGATTTTGTCAAATAAAACTTTTTTTTTGTCAAAAAAAGTTTAGGCCATTTTCATTTTTTACGTTTCCTTTAAAATTTTATTTTTAAATCTCGTCTCGTTCTCGTGAACCCAGTATCGTGTCTCGTCTCGACTCGTGATATTAGTGTCTTGTCACACCCCTAAATATTACTAATCTGTAATGTACTTCCACTATTATACATGTAAAAAGTCTGTAGCAATAGGGTATGAACTTCCACAGTTCGATAGTCAAAAGGTTATATAAAAAAAAAAAGAATAAACTAATTAGAATGGCTAATATCTGAAGGGCTGTCTTGATACCAGCACTGTGATATCGATACTGTTACAGAGAAAAAAAAATACAACAAATCTATAGCAAGAACAAAAAAAAAACAAACAAAAAAAAAACAAGGCAAAAGTTTTCTGGACCATGACTAAGCCTAGCCTTGAGTCAACAGGGCTGCAACTGATGATTATTTTGGTAGTCGACTAATCTGAAGATTATTTTTCCGATTAGTTGATTATTCAGTAATTATTTCTGCCATGTCCTCCATCTCTAAAAATGATAGAGATAAACAACTGAACATGACATTTAAAAGGCATTTAAATGTCAAGATGTTGTAAAAACGTCTAAATTATGGATATTTAGTGATTAAATATATAATTTGTTGAGTTTAGGCACTTCGGAAACACAGACTGAGTTAAGTGTAACCTGTGTAAGTGAGCTATTTACCCAATCTTCAATTGTGCTACTGTCCCCAACACCGCAGTGAAATAAGGTACTGATTAACGATTTGTTGATAATGAAAATGGTAATTGACAAATCGATTAATCGTTGCAGTCCTAAGAGTAAATGGCCAACTTTTTTTTTTTTTTAACGGTTTTAGCCTAGATATGTTTGAGGGTTTTCTATCGATCTGGGAATCTGGGTCTTGATGGAATGAACGCAAAAATGATTAAGCTGCAAAAATGTAAGAAGACTGGTAAATTTAATAGCTTTCTAGATTATTTTAAATACTGACAGTTTGTCAAATTACAGCCCTGTTACAAACACAGACACTGTAATTTGCACTACTTGCAGGATTGTTTGCACTACAGTAGGACTCTATTAGTTTCTCTCACCACCAATGATGCCAAAAAGAAAGTAAATCTAAATCACACAGAAATACACACTTCAGTGAACAGAACTATGAAGAACTTGACTCGACATGTCTTTTTCCCTTACGGCAAACACTTTTACCTTATTCTCACACACAGGTTTTTGGCAGTCCATTGGAATAGCTTTCTGTTTCTGTTTGTCTCACATCCACACACTGCTCTGTATCTTGCTAGTAGTAGTAGTAGTAGTAGTATACAGGTGTCAGGGCTGCAATATTGAGCAGCAGGAGTAGACACAAGTAAACTTTCATTTAAATAATCCAAAATACAGACAAATATATATCGCTGCTGTGATCCAAAATCTTTGTAACCCCATTTTTGGCTTTCTTTTACAGTTTTTGTCTCTAAATGACGAATAGTTGTTCTCTGCACTAAACATAATGAAATTTCATTTATACAGCACATTCTGCAATGTGGCTATTGTGCGTGCTCATAGCGTGGCAAGGATGCTGAAATGCTACACTGTGCTATAAAAGCTCAATTAGGAAGTTTTCTTTATGGAAATGCAGAAAGAGGAAAAAAAAGCCCAGCCAAGAAAATAAGAGACCACATAAAAATGAAGTTTTTTTTTTATTTTACAAAATTTAAACCTCTGGAATACAATCAAGAGGAAGATGGATGATCTCAAGCAATCAAACCAAACTGAACTGCTTGAATTTTTCACCAGGAGAAGTTATCCAAAAGCAGTGTGTAAGACTGGTGGAGGAGAACATGCCAAGATGCATGAAAACTGTGATCAAAAATCTATGTATTGATTTCTGAACTCTTAAAAATGTATGAATATGAACTTGTTTTCTTTGCATTATTTGAGGTCTCTGTAAAGCTCTACATATTTTTTGTTGTTTCAGCCATTTCTCATTTTCTGCAAATAAATGCTCTAAATGACAATATTTTGATTTGGAATTTGGGAGAAATGTTGTCCGTAGTTTATAAAATAAAACAATGTTAATTTTACTCAAACATAACAAAATCAGATTCAGAAACTGAAGTGGTCTCTTTTTATTTTTTATTTTCAGCTATATATATATATATATATATACATATATATGTATATTTATATGTTGTTATGTTGTTAACAAAAGCCTTATAATATAATATATTATAATATAATATATTCAACTATTTGACTTGTTAAATTTAACCAAACCATGTTGTTGTAATTATGGCTGCTGCTCTTCATGTTGCAAACTTCACTGAAAGTTAGGAAGACTTTTTCCAGTAAAGTTGCTGTTTTGGAGATACAGGGTCAAACTATGCCAGGTTTTAAAGACACCAAGCTTAGACAGGTAATTTTAATCATCAGAACCACTAAACAGCACCAATTGATGCATTCTTGATGCGTTCCTGTGACCAAAACCCTTACATTTCCATTTTTTTAGTAAAATTGATACATATTACTCATTCCTTACAAAATCATTAAATATCAATTTTTGCTTTTTTTTTGTCACTTTTTGTTGTAATGCAAATAAGGCAGTTCTTTTCAAACTGTTTCAGAATTTTGAGATAAATGGACTAATAGAAAGGCTATAAAATGACTTGGAATAAAATCTAATTACACTGACTTCTATTAACAAGTGTTTTTCTTCTTCTATAAAAGTTGCTGTGTTTGAAGATACAAGGTTTTTGCATGAACAGAAAACCTTCAATATCAGTTTCATGATGAACAGACCAACACAAATGCCACAAAACGACTTTGAAAAGAATCGAAATACTCCACCGACTGTTAGAAAGGTGTTTTTTTTCTTCTCCTATTAAAGCTGCTGCTTTTTTTTAAGATACAAATTTCTGCATGATTCCCTCTGTTTTACTTCTAAAAGATTCAAATAGAACCAAACAGTCCAGCCACACCAAGCAAGGCCAAGTTTTAAAGACACCAAAGTCAAACTTTACTCATCAGAACTACTCATTCCATTCAAAGTCAAGAAGGTATTGCAATTCTTTCTCCTGCAAAGTTGCTGTATTTTGGAGATAAAAGGTTTTTGCATAATAGCCTCCTTTCTGAAGCGGAGTGCCAGCACACCAGTCAAGTAACCAAGGAACTTTACTTGACAGCACTGAAGTATCATCAAATTCAGACATGACAGACATTGAAAACATCGCAATATTGAGACACAAACACATTTTTATCAATAAATGCCATTTCTATCATACTCTCCCCTCGCTCAATCTCTCTGTCTCTCTCTCTCTCCCTCTTTTTGTAACTCCTCCCCTGGGCTAGCCCCAGGTCCAGCAGCAACAACACTGGAAGAATTCCTGTGATATAAACGCAACTCAGCAGCTGCGCTATAAACACCATTAATCAGAGCGCGTGCAGTGGAGTAACTCACCATCACCGAGGAGAGGCTACTCTGCCTGAACTGGATGGTGGGAGGCGAGCTTGCTCTTTTTTCTATCCTTTTTTTTATCCCTCCTTTTTTTGCTTCTGAAGTGTTTGTTGGAGCAGTCCGAGGGTCCGAGGCTGCAGAGAACAGGGCTGCACGCGTGCGGTGGGAGGAGAGAAAGAAGTAGAGGAGAAGGAAAAGAAGAAGAAGCAGAAGGAAGAGAAGAAGAAGGGATCGGGCGAAGGAGTGCGGCTCAAACACACACGCGCTCTCTCTCTCCTCTGAGCAGAGCTGCCATCGCATAACAAAACGCCCACGCTCTTGCTCTCTCTCTCCCTCTCTCACCCTCCCTTACTCACTCGCTCGCTCTCTCTCTCTCTCTCTCTCTCTCTCTGCTCTCATCACAGCCTTCTTGTGCTTTTTTCCTCTCTCTCTCTCACTCTCTCTTTAGCTTGCTCACTCACTCTCTCTCTCTCACTACTCCCCCTCCTCCCACTTGCTTTCTCTCCATCTCTGTACACAAGCTGAGAGCCCGCCTCCTGAGACATTTCAGCCAATCACCAGCTCAGAGGCCGCCCCCACACACACACACACAAAAATACAGAGAGAGAGAGAGAGAAAGCATACTCAAATAAAAGAAAGAACTAGAAAGAGAGAGAGCTTTAGCATAAAACAAGGGGAAGACAGTAGGGTGCAGGTAAAAGGAAGTGTGTGTGTGTGTGTAAGAGAGAGAGAGAGAGAGAGAGAGAGAGCAGGAGTATGAGCAGACAGCTTGTTTCCCCTTCCTCTGCTCTTATCTTGTGGTTCCACCCTGGTAACCACACGTATACACACACACGCACACACACAAGAAAACACACACACACACACACACACACCTGTCTTCCCGGTTTCCTGTTGTTCCCGTGGTCACAGGAATGACACTAACCTAAGAAAGCACCCCCTACCAAAAATATAAACATATAAAACACTCACCAACATAACACTGGATTCCAGCAGCCATGCCTAATTTTAGCGTTCAAAAAATGTTAAACATGGTGGCGGTAGCACCTTCCAGAAATAAAGAAAACGATAATGGTTTTTGAAATCCGGAAAAGCCAGAATTTGAAGTCAAACATAAAGTCACTTTTCTAGGTAATTAGACACATTCCTGTTGTCTCCCATACACAGACACACCTGACTGCAAGGAACTATGGGTGAAAAAAAAATCGCATTCCCCGAGCACACTGCTCCAATTAGACCTTAAACTACTCTTGTTCATTCGCAGTCAAACATTAAACATAGGTAGGTAAGTAGTTATGCTCCTCACCCTGATCAAATCAGGGGTGTCAAATCTGTCTACACTGAGTCAGCATGGCTCAACGTGGAATTCAGGAATAAAGCTCGAAAAGAACAAAGTTTAAAATAGCAGTTTCTATTAATCAGCATAAAGTTATGGTTATACTTCACAGTTCTGTGGAAATTATCTTCAAAGGCTCAGCAGCTCATTATACAAGAAGAAAGGAGCTTTAGAGAAAACTCCCAAATGATGTAAAAAGAACAATCTAAGGGTAAGAAACAGGCAACATCAGATTTCTGGACTGTACATGCTGTATAATATATTCTGCACTTACTGAATGCGCTGAGGTTGTGTGTGTGTAAAATTCCAAAAAATATTTTAAATGCACTGCTATTACTTTAAATTCATTTTGTTACGGTGTGTATATTCAAAAAGGAAAAAAGTGAAACTACTAATAAATATATATACATCTCTGGAAAAAAAATAAGAAAGTACTTCAGTTTATGAATCAGTTTCTCTGATTTTGCTATTTATAGGTTTATGTTTGAGTGAAATGAACATTTTTTGTTTTATTCTATAAACTACGGACAACATTTCTCCCCAATTCCAAATAAAATATTGCCATTTGGAGCATTTATTTGCAAAAAATGAGAAATGGCTGAAATAACAAAAAAGATGCAGAGGCTTCAAAAAAAAGTTTATATTTAAAAAGTTTTAAGAGTTCAGAAATCAATATTTGGTGGAATAACCCTGGTTTTAAATCATAGTTTTCATTCATCCTGGCATGTTCTCCTCCACCAGTCTTACACACTGCTTTTGAATAACTGTATGCCACTCCTGGTGCAAAAAAATCAAGCAGTTCAGCTTGATTTGATGGCTTGTGATCATCCATCTTCCTCTTGATTATATTTTATATATAGGTTTTCAATTTGGTAAAATCAAAGAGCTGTATATATAAAAAGGTAAAATGTGAAACTACTATAGATTGATATATTGTTTACACATTTTATAACAATGATTTTACCAATATAAATTATTATAATCAGGTAATAAAATGTTCCTCATATCTCCAATTGGCAAATGTCCAAAATATGTTTTCTATCTATTAAAAAAAATTACAAAATGAAGCCAGATCCACACTATCAAAAATATAAAATATCTGACACCATGTTTACAATGTATAATAAGTAGAGCTCATAGATAAAAAAAAATCGAGAAAAATTATGTTACCTTTAAATATTTGTGTTGAAGTAAACATTTTTTGGCCATACAAGTGAACTTAAGTTATTTTCAATGATTGAACTGTATCATTATTTAAATTAAATAAGGCGTTATTCTTTGCTTACTCAAAAAAAAAATCATTTTTATTATTTATTAATATTTAAATTATTGTTTTTAAAAAGTGTACCAAAGTTTGAATAACTATTACAAGACACTTCCTCCTGCTAATTAATCTTAATTCTAAGATTGGCTAACTAATTGTTTGTGGCAGTGGAATTAACAGAGAAAGAGAATAAACAAAATAAATCAGTAATTCACTTCTATAAATGTTCAGCTCCTCACTGTTCTGCTAAACGTATTTAGAGCTGTACTGGATAAACACATTTTGGGCTCGGCTGGTTTTGGCGCATCTTTTTTTTTTGTTGCCCAAATGGCAGCAATGGAGACGAGTAGTGAGTGGTCTTCTCACTGTGGAAGAGTGTGGGCTGAGACATATGTAAGCACATATGTGTGAGAGCAAGTGTGAGAAACTTAGTGTGTGTGTGTGTGTATGCCGGTGTGTGTGTGTGTGTACATGTCCAAACCAAAGTGACTGAAGTCAGTCAGAGCTTGAGGCAAATTAGAACAGCCTGACCCATATCATACACACACAGTGCAGACAGAGAGAGAGAGAGAGAGAGAGAGAGAGAGACTAATATCTTAAGAAGCATTATAATCCGAGTCTAACACATATCTAAATGTCAAATCTAACCCTCAGTCGATCGATGCTGGAGTTCATCACCTCATTCTATTCTAATCTGAGCAGCTCTCTAACTGCTGCTCTTAAAGCGGAAGAATTTCGTAAGTAAGGCCCGCTTATGTTTTTACATTTGTGAGGATTTTGTACCATGAAATGTTTTTATTTAATTGAATCTATTTACAAGTTACCATAACTGTGCTGTTAAAGTTAAAGTTTATACAATTTTGAAATGTCCATGCATACAGCTTAACTTCCATATATGGATATGTGCGAATAATATACAGCTCTGGAAAACATTAAAAGACCACTTCAGTTTCTGAATCAGTTTCTCTGATTTTGCTATTTATAGCTATATATTTGAGTAAAATGAACACTGTTTTTATTCTATAAACTATGGACAACATTTCTCCCAAATTCCAAATAAAAATATTGTCTGTGCTAGGAGTGGGGGACAGGTGGGGGACACAGCGGGGGCGACAGGTTGGCAGTGCCAGACGGCCGCAGCTCCGCCACCCAGAGAGCAGCAATACCCTGCAAGGCTCCAACACTCCAACGCCCAAGCCGAGACCACGGACAGCTCCCTCACAACCACACACACACACACACACACACACACAGATTTTGTAAAGCACAAAGGTTATGTCCTCATCTCAGCTGGGCTTGCACTCGAGTGCCAAAAAGGCCTTCGAATATGCACACGCACACACACACACACACACACACACACACACACACACACACACACACACACACACACACACATACAAACACACACACACACACACACAAACACACACACACACACACAAACACATACACATACACATACACACTGACAACGAAAAGCATATATCCACAGACACACAGCACAGTACTACCATCTGTGAGCAGCATGGCGTGGGGCAAGGTCTGTTTTTCCAGAAAGGAAAATACTTTTACTAATCTCTCTCTATATCCATCAATGTGTGTGTGTGTGTGTGTGTGTGTGTATGTGTGTGTGTGTGTGTGTGTGTGTTTGTCAGACAAACATATAAGATTCTAAATCTGGCATGTACATAGCTAGCACCCTGACTTTGCTCCACACGAACACACACACACACACACAATGATCATCTATGATCATAAGCTGCTGATGAATGAGTCTGTGATGAGCTGTGGTTTTTAATTCTCACTGTAAATCATCATAATCCATATGCGCACAGCAAGCTAACTTTTTCGTGCACCGAATTATGTACAGCTGTGTGGGTTTACCTACTGTTCACAATTTACATCATACTTAAAAGACCATGAAGCATCAGATTTTCAGTAGTAACTCGTTGCATTACTTTTTAACTATTTAAGTAAGCAAATATCATTTTAATTGGAACATTTTTGCATGGGTGATTATGTTTCAGCTGCCAACAAGTTATTTAATCCAAGCTGATGCAGCGAGTAGCTTCTCATTTGGTAAACAACCATGTTAAAAGACACATTCTGTAGTTGTGGAAAAGATGTGAATCTGCTTCAGATGGGTAAAATTCTTGTCATGCATCATGCAGAGAAAATATCTAAGGAGATGCTGGGGATGTGGTGAGCATCATCTGCGAGGAAGGAATGTAGTCAGAAAGAAATGATAGTGATCCCCGATCATTTAAACGTGAGTGTGAAATCAAATGGTAGAAAAACAACACTAAAACTCAAGGATATGCTTAATATTAAAAGCAAGAGCATTTCCACATGCACAATGTGATGGAATTAGCACTAAACTACTGTTTAGCCTTAAAGAAAGCACCTATTAGTGAGACCAAACTGAAAAAAAAAAACAGCTACAATGTGCTGGAGAGCATAAAGGTTGGACTCTAGAGCAATGGAAAAAGGTACTGACCACAACAAACAGAAAACTTCTAAAAACCTATCTTAGGAAAACGTGACTGGTTTCTTATAGTCAAGCTTTCTTGTTATGCTATCACAGATAGAAATAGTTCTTGCTTTAGATATGCAATTGTTTACTCCCTTTTTCTTTTTTCCCCAATGCCATGATTCATTGTTTAAAGATTACACTGGAAGGCAGCAATCCAATTAACACAAGCTCAGAGACTCAGTTATGATACATCAGCTCACAGACGCATTGTGCTGCAGACATCACCCTTTGGAGTGATGTGGGGAGAGAGCGCCATCTACCCACCCAGAGAGAGCAAAGCCAACTGTGCTCTCTCAGGGCTCTGGTAGACGACGGCAAGCTACATGAACAGGGTTCGAACCAGCAATCTCCTGATCATAGTTGTAGCACTTAGCCTGCTGAACCACTCTGCCTTACAGATTAAGGTCTTCAGGATGAACTTCTACTTCTACTCCATACAAAGGTTAGTGCTCATTCTTTGTGCAAATGCATGCACCTCAATAAATGCATTAACTGTCACTTAACGTCCACCTCTACTTAAAGTAGTGTAAAGTTAGGATAGGGATATCCTTGCTGTTTATTATGCATTTGCATATGCATGACAGTTGCCTTGCATATCCTCTGAACGTTTAATGCATAGGTCGGCAATAGGCGGCCCGCGGGCCAGATGCGGCCCGCAAGCAAGAAACATCTGGCCCGGTTGAACTATAATGAAAAAAAAAATCGGACTGTCCGTCTTAAAAATGCTCTTTATTTAGAAACTTAATTTTCCAAAACAGAAAAATTTATTAAAGATTTTTTGATAGAGCCACGGGCTGTTAGATAACTGCTAGCTTCTTTATTCTGTTATTTTTTTTTTATTCGTTTGGTTTTTTTTATTTAACAAACATATCATTAATAGCGCCCCCAATGGTCAGTCCACAGATTTCACCCACATCAGCCCACTTGAATGTCTGCTTGTCATTTTAAGAGCGCCCTCCCGCCACCGCGCACCCCCCCCACACCCCCCCCCCGCCAAGTGCTTGTGGCCCGCCATGTAATGGCTTGGAAAAAATCTGGCCCGCGGCCAAACTTAATTGCCGACCCCTGGTTTAATGACTCGGTTGCACGTTTGTAAAACTTTTTTTAAAAGTAGGCAATTCCCTCAAAAACAATAGGACAGTAAAGTTATTCCGAATCCTCAACAAAGTAAGTTTTAAAGAATGGCAGTAAAACCATTTACTAATATCTGTACGTTTTGTCTTTGTTTCTGCAAGGAACAATTATGCTTGATCAAAGGGAGATGGGGGGGGGGGGTTTGAGTAGGGGGATGGGACACTTTCTGAAAAGATATGATGCCCTAAATTGAGGTCGCTGAACTTTACTTTTCCTACACTTTCAGAACAGACTGGCAGGGTCACCAACAGCACCACCACTAGTAGTAATTTTTATTTATTTCAATGACATATCGGATTCTTAAAGAGATAATAATTTTCCAATAATTTTATTAATTTTTTTCCCATTTTCTCCCCAATTTACACAGCCAATGACCCAAACCACTCATTAGGACTCCCCCCATCACTACTTCTTTTTGAGCTGCTGCTGAGGCAGCATTGCCAAGCAGCATCACAGCACGCTTGGAGGAAAGTGCAGCGGCTCGGTTCAGATACATCAGCTCACAGACGTCCTGTGCTGCAGACATCACTGTAGGAGTGATGTGGGGAGAGAGCACCATCTACTCACTCGGAGGGAGCAGGGTCAATTTTGCTCCCTCTGAGCGCCGGAAGCTTGATGGCGAAGCTGCATGAGTAGGGGTTCGAACCTGCGACCTCCCGCTCATAATGGCAGCGCTTTAGACACCTGGACCACTCGGCGCCCAAGTGAGAGGATTTTAACCATTTCTCCTTGTATCTCAGTTCCGAGGGTAAGTGTGAGTCTCAAAAACAAAGGGTAAGGGTACAAATAAGAAATGAGATTGTGCCGAATTATGCTCTTTCACACTTCTTGCAACAGACAGCAATAACACAGTTAGGGATCTCTGATGCGTCAGAGGTGCACACATGAGACTTACGTTGAACAAATTGGTCTTGTTCCTCTCGCAGAAAAGTCCTTGCGCTGGCATGTGCTTCAGCTGTTGCCATGGGACACTGCTCCCTAGCAACACATCCCTTGCCCATTGCAGGTTCTGTAGAAAGACACAACATGCGTTCAGTCAGTAATCATACATGTTAGAGAGCATGTGAGTGTGTATATGTATAAAGTCATGTGTTACTATATGCTATTTCCTATCGAACACACAATTAACACTCAGCTCAGCTGTGTGAGCTGAAGGGACGTCTGAGGAAACGAATCTTCAAACACGAGTCTCCAGTTTCTTCAATAACAGATTCTGTTACTTTCGTGTACATTTACTCCACATCAGTATAATCTCACACACACACGTACACATACACTATAACACACACATGCGCACCACTGTGGCGTGACAAATACCCCCACACACACAGCCCTCGCTCCCTCTGGTTTACGCTGCATGAATAAATAGAGTGTATTGGTGTTCATCAGCGCTTTAGGAAGGCGCCGCTCTCTCCCTCTCTCTCTCTCTCTCTCTCTCTCTCGTGCGATTGGGGCATAAACACAACTACAGGCGATTACACCAGATAAACGCTTTTACAGCAATTCTTACTAAATCTCATTAGCCATGCTAGGTTGAGCACATTTAAGGGATGAATTAATCTGTCCTAATAGTCTACCACTGAGACTGGAATGCGAGAGTCGTCAAGGAAAAGCAACACACTTGCCGAAAAAAAAAAGAGAAAGCTAAGAGGAGAGGGATGGAGTGATGAGCTAAAAAAAAGTGACAAAGTAATACGGAAAAAGTAGAAAGAAGGTTACAAAGCTGCAACAACATTATATACAGTATAATAATTATTTACTTCATATAGTTCTACATAAATTAGACAAAGCAAAAGCAAATCACTGCCAAGGCTCGATTCAGAAATGTGTCTTAAGAAAATAATACTCAAAATAAACGTTAAGATGAAGATTATTTCTTCAAAAGTAGTATTTTCTTCTTTTTCAAAGGGTTTTCGCCACCACTGCAATACAATTGCCACTACTGCTTTAGAATTGTATGAAATCTAAAGTCTAACGCCAGCCAGTTAGCATAACAAGCTAACACACTGGAGTAATGGCAGCTCAGGCCTGGGGAAAAATGAGAACAGAACTCCTGCAGCTTCTGCTGCTGCTCCTTGCAATATGAGTAACTATAGCCCTTTTAACTATATGAATACTATAGTGAAGGATCATATTAATGCACACTAAACTAAATGTATTTGTTAACTGGAGAACCAAGAGAATTGTGATAAACTAAAAAAAAAACAGCTTATTTAAATACCTTAATACCGCTAATGGCCTTAAGAATAACATATTGTAAATTGGTACTAAGCGTGTGTCTAACTTGTGAAATAGAGCTTTTGAGAAATATCTCTTTAAATACTCATTTTAGGTTCATTTGTAGTGATTATAGAACTATTTAAAATATTTCGTTTTGTAAAGGAAACTTTGTTAAAGTTGTTGGCGTATCTCTTTTTCTTAAGGTCTATTATTTAAATTCTTTAGCTGTTTTTTTGCTAATGAAGTCTGACAAAGTAAACCCTACCCTAATCAAGGCCTTAATTAAAAGCCTTAATGTTTATGATATGTACACCTAACAGTACAGTAACTCACAATCCTTTATTAAAGCCCAGTCATGCATAATAATAAATATTAATAAAAAAAAAAACTGTGATATATTGTAAAACCATCAGAATGAATAATGAAAAACACCTTGATATACAGCTCTGGAAAAAAAAGAGACCACTTAGGTTTCTGAATCAGTTTCTCCGAGTTTGCTATTTATAGGTTTATATTTGAGTAAAATGAACATTGTTGTTTTATTCTATAAACTACAGACAACATTTCTCCCAAATTCCAAATAAAAATATTGTCTTTTAGAGCATTTATTTGCAGAAAATGAAAAATGGCTGAAATAACAGAAAAGTCCTTACCTCAAATAATGCAAATAAAACAATTTCATATTCATAAAGTTTTAAGAGTTCTGAAATTAGTATTTGGTGTTATTTTGTGGTTTAATCACAGTTTTCATGCATCTTGATATGTTCTCCTCCACCAGTCTTGCACACTGCTTTTTGGATAACTTTATGCCACTCCTAATGCAAAAATTCTAGCAGGTCAGTTTGGTTTGATGGCTTGTGATCATCCATCGTCCTCTTGATTATATTCCAGAGTTTTTTAATTTGTTAAAATCAAAGAAACCCATAATTTTTAAGCAGTCTCTTATTTCTTTTTGCCTGGCCTGTACATTTTTGCTCATCCCACCCAGCATTACTCCAAGTTATTGATGACTTATGACAAATAAAAATGCACCATAAACTGAAAGTTAACTCTCAGAAACTGGGGATTTCCCTCTTCGAGCTGCTCTGTCAGAAGAAAACAAAATTTGAAGCTTCTTTTAAAAAAAGAAAAAGAAATCGAAAGTTAACTGCCAGAAATAGGGGACTTACCTTTATCAGCTGCTCTGTCTAAAAAAAGCTTCTAATAAATCAATTAATTAAAACTGAATTCCCACTTTATATAATGTCTATGTAAACAATGCTCAGAAAATGGTAAAATATTAGATTCTACTGCTTCTGTTCCACTAAACGTTCAAGCCATCAGATTTATACAGTAAACAGGAAGTAGCTGCATGCACGCACACAAACACACACAGTGTTAGGCCTCACAAATTCACAGTTCATGGTGGCTTTTGCAGCTCCCACCACACTGTTTGCATACGTGCAGTCGCTAGTCTGATTACAGGCTTTTCTGCAATTATCTCTCGCTGTCTGGCGAACAGCAGCCACGGATCCTCTAATAATCACAGGCAGATTTCTCTTTTAAACAGGACAATAGAGCGTTCTCTCCCCCCCCACAGCCAACCGCACTGTCATACACATGCTAATGCAAGACCACAACAATGAAAACTCTTCAGTTTATAATATACACACTGAAACACACCTCAACACACACACAGACCCACAGAGGATAAAGACTGTCAGGGCAGAACACTTGTAGAATTCAATGGATGATCAATAGTGAAATTCTATATTTCATATATCCTTCATTTACATTTTTAAGAAAAAAACAGAATCTCAATTAGAATCTCATTTTGAACAGCTGCCCTTGATCACTTGTGATACTTTCATCATAAAAAGACAAATTCTGGATATTCTAAAATACAATTCTGGAAAAAATGAGGGACCACTTAAAAATAATGAGTTTCTTTGATTTTACCAAACTGAAAACCTCTGGAATATAATCAAGAGGAAGATGGATGATCACAAGCCATCAAAACAAACTGAACTGCTTGAATCTTTGCAACAGGAGTAGCATAAAGTTATCCAAAAGCAGTGTGTAAGACTGGTGGAGGAGAACATGCCAAGATACATGAAAACTGTGATTAAAAACCAGGGTTATTCCACCAAATATTGATTTCTGAACTCTTAAAACTTTATGAATATGAACTTGTTTTATTTGCATTATTTGAGGTCTGAAAGCTCTGCATATTTTCCGTATTTTGTTGTTTCAGCCATTTCTCATTTTCTGCAAAAAAAAAGCTCTTAATGACAATATTTTTATTTGAAATTTAGAAGAAATGTTGTTTGTCGTTTACAGAATAAACAATATTCATTTTACTCAAACATATACCTATAAATAGCAAAATCTGAGAAACTGATTCAGAAACTGAAGTGCTCTCTTAATTTAAAGATTACTAAAAAATGTTTTTTTTACACATTCAAATCACTTTATATAAGTTACAAATATGAGATACAAACATTTTGATAATATAAGTCACTAAAATATCAAGGCTAAAGTTTTTATTTGTTGATACATTTGTATTTTTACAGTATATAAAGAGTATATAAATGTATTTATTTTATTGTAGAATCAAATATCCTCAAAATCAATTGACAGCAAATTAGGTATTAATGGTTATTTGCAAGACAATAAAACATTTTAAATTAATATATATACTTATTAATATCAAGTACTTTAATGCAAATAATTTATTAACTAAAAAAAACTAAAAAATTAAAGGATTTAGCCATAAAAAAGCTTTTTTATCTGCTAGAAAATCAATATTTTGAGGAAATAAAGACAACATTTACAACAAACCAGTGTCTAGTGAATCGGTTTACAAATTTGTAAACATCAAAGCACCAAAAGTGATGTTTTTTTATTATATGTTGCTAAATAGAACTTTGCTAAATGTTGCGAAAGTGCGAGTTTTACTTCAACATTTCAGCTTTTTTCCAACACCGTATTATTATTCATTATTCATCAGCCTTTTCCAGGTGGGTGGATCTTTTAAGCTTTTGGTCAAGTAAGAAAAAGCACTAAAGCAATGGATCTTATCTGCTGGTCACGGTGAGTAATGAAAAATCCTTCTGAGGTCAGAAAAGTGTGAGTTCCACCAGCTAACCGCACATGCAGAATGAAAGAGTGGGGAAGCCCCGGCTCTGTCCCATGCTTCAGACGCGGTCTCAGAACAATCACAGCCTGTGTCAGGTTCCCCTGCTGTTATCTACTGTAGTTTCCTGTCAGGCTGAATAAAGCCAGCACGCACCCCTCCCCTCCCCTCCCGTCGGGCAGCCTGCGAGAGGCTGGCACGCTGCTGCCCTTCGTGCCCAGGTTGGCATTAAGTGCGGAAGGGCGCAGCTTTCAACTCCCACGCATGCTATCCACCTCATGTTCCCAGCCCACGCAGGGCGTGCCCATGCCAAAAGACTTACCTGCATGAATACGCAAACACACACACCCATACACACACACACACACACACACTGAAAAACACGATCACACAATCACATTCCTTATAACCATACAGGGATTAACTAAAACATTATAACCATTCATTTTTTTTTTTTTTATAAAACGTTGTTTTGGCTGAAATAACAAAAAAGAGGCAGAGCTCTATGACTTTCAGAAATCAATATTTGGTTGAATAACCCTGGTTATTAATCATGTTTTCATGCATCTTGGCATGTTCTCCTCCACCAGTCTTACACACTGCTTTTGGATAACTTTATGCCACTCCTGGTGCAAAAATGTAAGCAGTTCAGCTTGGTTTGATGATCTTCTTGATTCAATTTGGTGATATCAAGGAAAAACATAATTTTTAAGTGGTCTATTTTTTTTTCCAGAGCTGTATTTACACAGGAGTTTGTGTGTCTCACCTTGTGGGTCTTGCTGTAGGTGTAGAGGTGGGCGAGTCGATACAGGCTTTTATAGTGCTGAGGGAAGCGGCCGAGGCACACAAAGAGTGCTCTCACACACATGTCCACCAGCACCTTCTTCTGCTCCACCCGGCCTGTAGGCAGACATCGAGGAACCTCCAGGAGTTCCAGCGGTGTGGGCGGCTCCGGTCTGCGCTTTCCCTCACTGGAAGGCCCCATCAGGTTGATAGGGCAATGCTTGGGAGGTGTAGTGTGGAGGGGTGTGGGAGGAGGCTGGTTAGGTGTTTCAGCAGCCAGGCTTTTGGGTATGATGATCTCGGGGGATGTGATGGACATGGTAGTGTCTGAAGACTCCTGGGTAACGGAGGACTCTTGGGAGAGTGTGGCAGAGCTGATGTCCATTTGCTTCTCTTCAGAGGCACCTGAAGAAGAAGAAGAAGAAGAAGAACCAATGAGACGCAAACTTGAGATGTGAACAGACACCCTAATCGGATAGACATGTTGCCACCAGCTGATTCCAGTTGAATTTTTCAACAAGACAATGTAAAATCACACGCTGCATTGCATTAAATACACATTACAACAGCATGGCATTTTTAAATGGCAAATTATTGAGACATAATAACACCCCATAACCTTGCTACAAAACATCTTTCATGTGTTCTGTAATGCAGATATGGATTTTGAATTACCGGTCAGGTTGTGAGAAGCGGTAAAGCCACTCGTTATACAGGACTAAGCACTAAGGCTGGAGCAGTACTAGCATTAGCCGGTAACCGCGCTAAGTCTTCCACTGTTTAAAGGTGAGTATTATTGGCCTGTAGCTGCTAAACCATAAGCATTCGCCACTAACCTCCCTAGCTAACCTCCCTAAAGTGCTAGCTCGGCCTGTAGCCTGCTGCTAAATCCAACTAGCACTGCTAGAGCAGCATTAGCATAAGCCACTAACCTTGCTAAGTGCTATCTCTTTCGCCATTTAGAGGTGAGTATTATCGGTCTGTAGCCTGCTGCTAACCCTAGCCAGGACTGCTAAGGCAGAGTTAGCCTTAGCCACTACCTGCGCTAGGCGCTAGCATATTTGTCATTTAGAGGTGAGTATATAGGACTGTAACCTGCGCATTTGCCATGATAAATCAAGCTACGTGGGGCAAACCGGTCGTTTTAGAGAATTGGTTTACTAAGTTTTTTTTTTGTTTGTTTTGTGTTTTTTTTAACAATATAAGTGGACAGTTTGTCTCTTGAAATTGACTGGTAAACTAAGAATCAACAAAAACAGAGATACTTGTTTTTCAATGCAAAACAATGAAACCATCTTGACTTTAAGTATGTTGTAGAGGCATGTCTAGCAGTCTCTCACCAGGAGGTACACTACCAGAAATTGTCCACCGAGAGCATTTTTATAGGGCAGAAGGGTGAGGATTTTTCCACCTTTTGTGGCAAATCCCAGTTTCTTATCAGACCACTAATCAGACATAACTGCATGCGAACTTCAGCAGCAATCTGGGGTGTGCTTGTCAAAGAATGGATTTCCCTAATGTGATTTTGAACATTTTAAAAGTTTGATTGTCTTCACAGCAGGTATGATCACTGGTGATAAATAAAAGCAGATATTCCGCTACAATAAAAAGACAATACCTGGTTCCTCTGCTGTCGATGGCTTGTCTTTTAGCAGTGTGCTGGTGTCTTCAGAAAAGCCATGGCATTTACCAGAATCCAGCTTTTGGCTGCTGTCCTGCGAACTGGTGGGGTCCAAGAACACGTCCTGAAGGGAGCTGGAGTCCGACAAAACAGCCACGCTATCCTGGCTTTGCTCTGATGGGGGGTAGACCACACAAACATACACACACGTACACAAACACTTTTAATATACTGACAAATACAGTAAAATACATCTCTCACCCATGTGAATATTTAAAAAATCAAATGATTAAAGGCACCATTGCTTGTTTCATTGTTTAAAACCAGGGTGGCCCAAATCACAGAAACCATAATTTACACCAGACCCTTAGAAAATTCCCTCTTAGAAGACAGTAGGCTGGTTTCCAAGAAACAGTTAAATCACAGGGTTAGACTAAACATAGGTTCTAGTGGAGACTCATTCTGGATCTATAGAGTAAGTAATGTAGTTTTTCCCTTCATTTATAAAGGAAAATTCAACCCATTGACTTAAACATTATGTGAATGTCTTTTTCAAATAGTAGCCTAGTTAACATTAAGCCAACATTAGCTCGAGTAGCCTAGTTAACATTAAGCCAACATTAGCTAGAGTAGCCTAGCTAATATTAAGCCAACATTAGCTAGAGTAGCCTGGTTAACATTAAGCCAACATTAGCTAGAGTAGCCTAGTTAACATTAAGCCAACATTAGCTAGAGTAGCCTGGTTAACATTAAGCCAACATTAGCTAGAGTAGCCTAGTTAACATTAAGCCAACATTAGCTAGAGTAGCCTAGTTAACATTAAGCCAACATTAGCTAGAATAGCCTAGCTAATATTAAGCCAACATTAGCTAGAGTAGCCTAATTAACACTAAGCCAACATTAGCTAGAGTAGCCTAGTTAATATTAAGCCAACATTAGCTAGAGTAGCCTAGTTAACATAAAGCCAACATTAGCTAAATAGCCTAGTTAACATTAAGCCAACATTAGCTAGAGTAGCCTAGTTAACATTAAGCCAACATTAGCTAGAGTAGCCTAGTTAACATTAAGCCAACATTAGCTAGAGTAGCCTAGTTAACATTAAGCCAACATTAGCTCGAGTAGCCTAGCTAACATTAAGCAAACATTAGCTAGAGTAGCCTAGTTAACATTAAGCCAACATTAGCTAGAGTAGCCTAGTTAACACTAAGCCAACATTAACTAGAGTAGCCTAGTTAACATTAAGCCAACATTAGCTAAATAGCCTAGTTAACATTAAGCCAACATTAGCTAGAGTAGCCTAGTTAACATTAAGCCAACATTAGCTAGAGTAGCCTGGTTAACATTAAGCCAACATTAGCTAGAGTAGCCTAGTTAACATTAAGCCAACATTAGCTAAATAGCCTAGTTAACATTAAGCCAACATTAGCTAAATAGCCTAGTTAACATTAAGCCAACATTAGCTAGAGTAGCCTAGTTAACATTAAGCCAACATTAGCTAGAGTAGCCTAGCTAATATTAAGCCAACATTAGCTAGAGTAGCCTAGTTAACATTAAGCCAACATTAGATAGAGTAGCCTAGTTAACATTAAGCCAACATTAGCTAGAGTAGCCCAGTTAACATTAAGCCAACATTAGCTAGAGTAGCCTGGTTATCATCCAGTGCATGGCCATGCCTGAACAAAAATAAGTAGATTTTTTTATTCTCCTTAATTAGTAATGAGAGATAATTAAGTTTTCTTTTAAAAGCCAGAAATTGTTCAATTCTGTGTCCAGGAAACCAGGCCTACAACCCCCATCCATTTGAGTTATGAATCTATACAAACGTTTTGACACCAAAAGGCTTAGGCATGGAAAGAGCTGCTTAAAGAGTTCAGGAAGGCCTTGTGAAAAGCCAGCGCCGAGAGCATTTGCCAAGAATTGTCTTTGAAACAAGTTAAGTGTGCCACTCAGTATCTCTAAAACAGTGGGGGTCTATACAATGAAGGAATTCTAGCTATTTCAGATGGGAATTGGGATTCTAAATTATGTGTTATTTGGGGGAAAAAGGGGAAAGACTGATAGCTTCACGGCATAGTATTAAAGGAGAAATTCAAACAAAAGAAACAAGAGAAATGGACTTGGGTTGTAGTGAAACATGATAACAAATACAAACGTTTGTCTAATATCTCACCTCCAGCATTCTAAAATACAGCCTTTTTAGCCAATGCTCCCAACAGGCTTACAATGCTAAAATACTGTGGACATGGCTGAATTTTCTAGAGATATTTTTCTAGCAACAGCTAAAATTCATTTTGCAACTCATTGCCCTCTTACCTACGCATTCGTGCTCATCAGTTGACATATCGTGACTTAATTTCAAGATGGCGGCGTCCAGAGAGCTACCACAAGGTACTGTGTGTATAAAAAGTTGGGGGTGTGTTTAAAAAGATCTTCATTTGAATTATCCAATATCGACCATATATGCATACAGTTTTAACGTCTCGCTCTTTACCGTCCTCTGACTGGGGTGATCAGTTAAGCTGTAGCTGCAGCACAAGTGATGGTGCTCAGAAGTCAGCACTGCAGGGGAGTTTCTATAAAAATTTAAATAATTTTCTTCTGTATTTCCACTCACTGCTGCATGTGTTTATCAAATTAGTACATTTTACACTTTGCTAAGTTGTTTTCCAGTGTTGTTTACTTAAGCCTTTCCTTAATTTAAAGTAGGATCTGACTGGGTGAAGCTGCCGTTAGCTTAGCAGGTTAGCCGATTCACCGGTTAAACTAAACGTGTAAGCTGGAGTACCAAACACAGCTGGTGCGCTAAACTAACCCCCGCTAGCTAGCTAGCAGCATCAGGCATTATATACATTAAATGAATGTAACTGTTGTTTTAAATCCTCAAAATATATACACTAATATTTTAATAATGGAAGTTTAAGCGTTCCTTGTATAATTACAAAATGTAATATTTAAACTACAATTTTTATTGTAATGGAAATTTTCCTAAATCAATCGATATTTAATCGAATCTGGACCTTAAGAATCGGAATCGAATTGAACTGAAAAATCAGTGGCAATACCCACCCCTATAATTTTTTTTTTTTAATACCTAACTATGTGCACAATTCAAGTTCTCCGTGCCTCATTTTAAATGTCAGGGCCCTCAGAATTCTACCAATAAAGAATGAAGCTACTCTGAGCTTTTTATAATGGTGTAAAATAGTAATTTCTTTGCATAGTCAACTGTATGCCCCAATCACTAGTATTGTAAGCCTGTTAGGAGCATCAACTAAATGTACTGTTATTGTAATGCTGGGGGTTAACAGAGGTGGGCAATTGGTCAAAAGTTTGTACCCATTACCATGTTTTTTTACTTTACCCAAAGTCCATTTCACAAAGTCTAGTTCTCCTTTAAATGTGTTAAAAACTACCACACTTTTTCCAAATGCCAATTGAAGAAAACAAAAACTAGAAAATATGTGGATTTTATACTCCTTGTGCTGCCCACAAAGCCCCGATGCATGCTGGGAGACTCAGTACTGTGTCTTGGAAGGGGGTATCTGACATCACCACCCTCCACTCCCATTACCTCCGCAGCCCTCAGCGACAATCCAGTGCCAAAACGCCAACGCACCGAGCCAACTCAGCATGGGGGTGGAAAAAAAAAAAGGAAGAATGCACAGCCTCAGCAAAACCCCCCAACAGAGCTCAGCTAGAGTCCGATACCACCAGGGTGGCATCTCTGCTGGACAGCCTGCTTTCTTTCTAATGGGAGCACAAGGAGCACAAGTTCCAGTAGATCTAATTAGCTAGATGCTGGTGCAAGGTTTTTATTTGATTGAGTGGCGAAAGCTGGAAACATGTTTGCCCCGTGGTGAAAAAGGTGTGCTGGCAAGAAGGTTGCAGTGCTGGACTTGGAAAGTACACAGTCAGGAATGCCAGGAGCAGTTTGGAGAAGGTCTAATTTCACAGTGAGAAGTGAAGAAGAAATCTGCTTTCACACAGAAACAGCAGCAACAGCTGAAGAATGCAGCGGGGATGCAGCTGCTGAATGCTGAATGATAAATAAGCGCTTCATAAGCGTTCTGATCAGGACAGAGAGGAGAACAGTGGTAGAGAACGCTCTCACCGGGGTGGGCTCTCAGCTTTTATTTTTGTCCAGGGTTAAAAATATCTGCTTCTGGAGATCAGCCAGGCGGCGAAGCTTTGCTCTAAACCTGACTGAAAACACCTGACATTGGTATTTGAAATTTTAGATGCCAATTTATGATAAAGAAGTAGAGAGAATATTTAAATATATTAAAATATTTGTGGACAACCCTTATATTGAATGCTTTTTGTTCTTGTTTTTTTTAAACATTTTCAAAATACTCTAGTAGCATGTTAAAATCTAGTGGTGTGTTAGTGTGTGTTGTGCTGGTATAGGGGATCAGACAGTGTGATACTGTGATACTGGAGTTCTTAAAGGAGAACCTCAGTGTAAAATTGACTTTGGGTATAGTAAAACACAATAAAGAGTACTAATCTTTGTTGAATAGCCCACCTCTGCTCTCCCGCAGTTTTCCTAAATCCAGCAATTTTGTGCAGGTTGTCCAAACATGCTAGAATGGGTTTTAACAGGGCATACTTTCCCCAGAGACAGGGGAGCAGAGTAAACAAAGGCTCGCCAGAGAAGCATTTTATTTAATTATTTATTTATTAATTATCGTTCATTATAGTTCAAACAACCTCAAGGGCCAGATGTTTCATGCTTTTGGGCCACATCTGGCCCGTGGGCCACCTATTGCCGACCCCTGCGCTAAGGCATGCAAACAGTAGTTTGTCAATAAACTTCTTGTGCACTTTTAAAGTTCTTAATGCCCCTTTTGAATGTCAGGGCTCTTGGGATTCTACCAATCAGGTGTGGAGCTAATTTGCGCCTGGATAATGTTGTAAAAAAATAAATAAAAAAATATCTGAAGGGGCAAAATATGCCCCATTAAAACCCATTTTAGCCGGTTTGGACAAACTGAACAAAACTGCTGGATATCAGAAAGCAGCAGGAGAACAGAGGTGGGCTATTCAACATAGGTTAGTACCCTTTATCATGTTTTACTACACCCAAAGTCAATTTAACACCGGGGTTCTTCTTTAAACACTTCAGTATCCACTCACTGTCTACTCAAATAGAAACTACTACCTAGCTGGTCTACCTTGTAGATTTAAAGTCAGATACAGAAGCTCTGAATTTTCGATGAAAAGTTGGTCATGTGTTGGTCATCCTCTCACCCTCTTATCAGTTGTCACAGGCTGCTGCTTAGAGGATGCTGCCCACAGGAACTGTTGTCTGGTTATTTTTGGTTGGTGGATTACCGGTATTTTCAGTTCTGCAGTGACAATGAAGTGTTTAAGAACTCCAGCAGCACTGCTGCAGTGCTGAAAATGAACCCCCACCCAAATTATACCAGTTCTCTGGTGGTCCTGTGTTGTCCTGACCAACAAAGAACAGGATGAGGTAAGGACAAAGTACAAAGTATGGAGGGAGAATCTGACAGACTACAGCCTGTAACTACAGAACTACAAAGTGCTCGTATATACTATGTAGAGCTGAACATTATTAATGCATCATTGCAGCTCTATTAAAAGCTGGACACAAAAGTGTGAAGGTTCTCTACCACTGTCCTGAAGGGGGGGTTATTTCTTTTTTTACAGGATGGAGGTGTGTGCAGTCTGTACCATACGCAGGTCGCCTTCGTGAAGCAGACGCAGACCCGCAGTAATTGTGGTCGTGAGAAGGGTTAGCTGCAGAGAAGATCAGGGCTTTAGAGAACATCTGAAAGATGGCAGCAACTCATACAGCATTCAAATGTTCTAGTTTACCTGAGGGTGGCTGCATCCATCTGCGTGACAAGGCATGTTTTACTCCTTTATGGGAAGATTGGAATATTTATGCTTTAAACAGAGCCGTAACAATTATTAGATTACACTTGATTACAGTAGTGATTTGCCTTCTTGATGGATCAGAAGTATTTATAATTAGCCATAGGAAAAGTTGTAGAGTTGTGGTTGGAGGTTTAAATACACTTGCCATAGACATGAATGTCAAAGTAATACTGGGATTTCAATGAATTGTGTGTTTACACAATTTATGGTTTTTAAGGTTTTTAAATTAGTATCACATGTAAAAACTATTCATACAGGGACAAAAATATACAGGGGTTGCACAATGAAACTGAAACACCTGTCATTTTAGTCTGGGTTTAATGGCTAAATTGGACCAGTAAGAGCAGAGTGTGATGGTTCAGTTAGCAGGGTAAGATCACAGTTTTGCTCAAAATATTGCAATGCACTCAACATTATGGGCGACATACCAGAGTTCAAAAGAGGACAAATTGTTGGTGCACGTCTTGCTGGAGCATCTGTGACCGAGACAGCAAGTCTTTGTGATTTATCAAGAGCCACCGTATTATCCAGGGTATTGTCAGCATACCACCAAGATAGACGAACCACATCCAACAGGATTAACTGTGGATGCAAGAGGAAGCTGTCTGAAAGGGATGTTCGGGTGCTAACCCGGATTGTATTAAAAAATATATATATAACCGCAGTGCCCAAATCACAACAGAATTTAATGTGCACCTCAACTCTCCTGTTTCCACAAAAACTGTCTGTCGGGACAATAAATTATTGTAGTCTAAAACCAGGTGTTTCAGTTTCATTGTCCAACCCCTGTACATACATCCACTCTGATAATTCATTAAGTGATGCTAAAAGGAATCCTGATAGTGATCATGGTTGACTACAGCTGGTAGCTCACAGCACAATAAGAAGGTTCAAGGAGCTTAGTGCAGATCTAGGAAGGATAATCATAGATTTACACATAGATTTCTAAACTACTGTATATTTTGAATTAATCAGTGATGTGTAATAAACAGAAGTAGAATCCTTTGGAACCAGGAAATTACCAGGAAAAATTTAAGAACCATCAAGGCACAAGGACCAGTTGCATCATTACCTTAAGATTGCCCTTTCTTAAGAGAAACTGTCATAAACCCTTAAATGTTTATGTTAACACTTTAAAGTAAAAGAATATCCTTAAGTGTTGCATAAAGTCCCTTAATGGTATATAGAATTATATAAGGGACCCAAAACCTCACATTAACCTTAAAAAACAGAGAATATGAACACGTTATTAAGAATAATGAGCTATATAGCCTACAATTATTAATTCAACAAGAAGTAGTGATATAAATATGTTCTATATCTGCAAAAATAAGTCAATAAATAAATTTGTCGAGTACAAATTTTAATGATGACTAATCATTAAATTGTACTGGGAAAAGAAACGAAATGGGAGAGAGATTAACTGTTTATCTTGTCTTCAAAAGTTGCCCAAACACAACAGATTACATAATTACTCACTACATATCAGCACTTTCCACATTTAAAAAACATCTAGACATTTAAATGCCTTTTAAATATCATGTTCAGCTGTTTCTATCATTTTTAAGATGAAAGACATGGCAGAAATTGTTGACTAATCGACTAAACAAAAAATAAAACAAAAAAATAAACAATCATCAGATTAATCGACTACCAAAGTAGTCATAAATTGCAGCCCTATTATGTTCAGTTCAAAAGTTCAAAAACATGAATAAACTAAATGTAAAGAAGAACGTCCACATGTGAAGAGAGATAGAGAGAGATAGCGAGCGTGCAAGCGAAAGAGAAAGAGAGAGAGAGAGAGAAAAAGAGAGAGAGAGAGAGAAAAAGAGAGAGAGAGAGAGAAATAGAGAAAAAGAGTGACAGGAAGAGAGGGGTTCTGCCTCTCGTGCAGGGGCAGTTTTTTTTTCTTTTTCTTAAATTATGATGATTGAGAGGTCAAAAAAATTGCTAAATCTAGCAACAACAACAAAAAATGACTAAATTAGCAGCGATCAGTTATTTTGGTTGAGTCACGGTTACAGTGGAACTTTACTTCAGAAAACCCTGAAGTAAATCCCCTTACTGTTTCCCCATAGTATTTTTTTCCGTTTTTTTTTTTTTTCTTAGAATTTATGCAACACACATAAGTGATTCCCGTTGATAAGGGAAAATCTTCCCTTGAGGCTTATACATATACTGTTCTATACAGCCCAGCACAGGCCTGCAATTAATAACTTAAAGTGTACACTCAACCTAGACTTAAGTTAAACCACACTACTAGAGGAAGGTTTTCTGGTCAGCTTAGATAAATATAGACAAAGAAAAAAGGAAGGTGAGGCATTCAACCACAAGAGAACGGCACCACCTGTTAAGCATGGTGGTTGTAGCAGCATTATGCCCTGAAGCTGTATTGGTGGAAATAGTCACTATTTCAGAATACCTCAGAAAAAGCTCAAAGCATCAGCTAGACTAAAGCTGGTTAAAGCTGAACAGAGTTGGGTAATCCAACATGACAATAACCACAAACACACATGAAATGTAGCAGTGCAATGAACAAAGCCGGTAAAAATAATGCTTTACCAATGGCCTTTTCAAGGTTCTAGCCTGTTAGCAAGGATTTAATCAAGTATTCGGTGATCCGCATTTAGAGCTGTGTATTGGCAAGAACCTGGCAATACAAAAAGTGTCTGAAGGTCTGAAGGTTTTTCGGATCCTGATTATGTCTGTAGTCTTGAAAATGCAACCTCCAAAACGTTGAATAAAAGTAGCTGCTGTGTTTAAGAGTTGGTACAATCTTGCAAAGCAAGAGTACATATTTTTATTTTAGATTTTTTAACCTAAATAGCCCTATCCGGACAGGATTAGTTTTTCAGGGGGACGTCTGTGAAAAATTTCACACTTCTTCTCAGTGATAAATAAAACTCTTGCATCCGGACTGCGATTAAAAAAACAGTAGGACCAGGGAGTTTTTTGGCATTCTTGGTCACATGACAACACGTTCAGTAGCTCCTCCACTTCCATTCGCTGTTGTGTTTACGTGGATCTCCGTGAAAAACACGAACCCAAAGTGTAATTACGAATTACAGTGCGTGCCAGTAAATAAATAGCTCTTTTACTAAACGTGAGGAGACGAAACTCAGAGATGTGGGTCTGGACAGGATTAAAATGACCAGTTCAGTGAAAAACAGTAGGTAATTCAGCCTGTAATTTTTTCAGAGGACGTCTGAGAAAAACACAAAAAAGGTCGTTCTGGCTGGGATTAAAATCACAGAAGACCCCCTATAAAAGAAAAAATTACCCCATGACCTCCTGAGAAGCTAATCCCATCGAGGGATCATTCTAATTGTGATGATTAATTAATTATTAATGCTTGTTGTGCACTTATCACTAAAAGCACAGTAAATCCATGAAATTAATGTCCACGATAAGCGTACATTACCTTCCAACCACAACTGTACAATCTTTCTTTCTTTAGTTAAAGCCTTTTTATTATTATTTTATTATTATTTATTTACTTATTTTATTTTATTTTATTTTTTACAATTTTTGCCTATTTACATTTACCCGACTAACTGCCAAACCAAAAATCAGTCAATTTCTTTCTGGATTTCCTAAAAACACCACACAAAACCATTCTTCAGCCCAAACATACAAAAACATATACCACCATTCCCGTTCACCCCATCCCCCCAGTGCGAGTGAGTCATGAAAAGCAGGTCATCCAGATGTCATTTGACACACACACAGTGGAGCAGAGTGCATTGTGGGATGTTTAAGATTACATTGTTTTTTTTGTTTGTTTGTTTTTTTTTCTTTTTCGTTTTTGATCCAATTAAGAGTGTTGATCCCATCATGCATACATTAAGAAGCAGCAGGTGCGAAGCAGGCTAGAGGCAGGCAGAGAGGGAGCAGGCAGGTAGGCAGCTGGGGGGAAGGGAGCCTGAAAAGACCACAGGGACGAATGGGAACACAGGCGACACAGTTATAGGACCCACACTTAAACACCAACCTAAGCTCAACACACATTCCTTTACATGTTCTTTATATTATGTACATTCTGCATATCTACTAAACTATATCAATTAACAAACATTTATAATACTAGGTCTGCATCCATCTGGCAAATTGGCACATTTTCATTAGCTAAATTTTACTCAAATTCAAAGGAATTTGCCACAATATGTGATTTCATATCAGCTATTTTGCAACAGAGCGAATACACTTCATGTGGGAAAACTTTGAGTCAATAATTGTGTCCATCCTAGTTTTTACAACAGATTCCAGGTGGTCCAGACGTGTTGTTTTAACACCTGTATTTTGTTTCTGTATTTGGAGAGTTTTCCACTCTGTTTTGATATGTTTTCATACAGGCAGAAATCTAAATGCAACAAAATGCACCCCAACAAACCACACGAACGCACTGTCTCCTCGGATTGGTCTAAGCTGTCTGGTGTGGAAGTAAGAAAGTAAATACTGAAAGACGGTTTGGTATTCCGGATCATTATGTATGCAGTGTGAAGCTGAACATGGAAAACACAGTTTTCTATGGGATTTCTCACTGTAAACTGAGTTGTGCTGCCCCGTGCGGTGAGCACCGCACATACAGGGAGCGCTGCACATACGGCGTTCAGTGTAAAACAGCTTAGCATGGAGCAGCAGCAGAGACAGCATTTGTTCATAGCTTTGGTAATTATCTGGAAAATATATCAGGCCATTGCTGCAACTGAACAGCACTTTAGCTGGAATTAAAATAGTATATTTGACAGTTAAGTTGGATCGAGACCGGATCAGGGTCTCACCACAAACAAACTGTGTGTTTGGACCCTGACCGAGACCAACTGCTCTGGCGGGCGCAGGTACAGTTGTTCTGGTACAAACCTAAGTGTGATTACTAAGTATGCAAACAAACGAGAGTTGGTGTAAAAACACTCTGAATGGGTATCTGATCCCAAAACTGACCTATTTACTCTTGCATATCAGAAATACATCCACATAAAAATGCAAGTGTAAAAACACCCAAGAATCATTTAAAACTGATCCAAAAAATCCAGTCCCTCAAATCACTTCAGGAGGTGGTCTGGGATGCATTTGAGCTACAATGATATAGCAGTGAGAATACATTGATATCTCCAACATGCGCTTGACAACCAAAACTCCTCCCAGAAACCAAACACCACACATTAAATCACATTACATTAACACTATTAGTGGATGTTCAATTTTAACACACACACTGTGATAATTCAACAATAAAGTTGTTGATTCAACACTGGATAATCTACTTTTTTTCAATTTCCATCCCACAAACCAATCAAATTTCAGTTTGACTAACCAGACACTTTGACTACTAAGTGAATGTGCATATGGCTAAAGTCTTATGGATATAATCCAGTCACATGCAGTTAGTGTTAGTCTTGTTTACTGGATTGTTTTGTCCATCTTTGCAAGGAGAAGAAGAGAAAAAAAGAAAAAAAAAAGATCCTTACACATCATATTTATGCAATGTTAATAAAAATTGCAGACCTCAAGTGCATGTAAAAGGTTAACCAATAGCATGCAATTTAGCAATTAAAGTAAAATCTAAATGTAAAGTACAACAACTACTATACTATACTATACTATACTATACTGTAGAGATGGTTTCCAAAAATCTAAATTATAATGGTTTCTAAAGGAGCCGTAGAACAGAAAATTAGTTTAAACAAATACAACAGAACCAAAAATCCCAACATTTCCAGACCTAAAGCTACAGGTACCACAGCCACTTTCAAGTAATATTATCCACATTAACTAGGCTTCATGATAACATTGCCTAGTCCATTTTCCACAAAGTAAAAAGCTATTTCACAGTGTACAAGCAGGTACTAGGCTAAAAGCTAACCCAGCCAATCTAATCAGCTTGTGGCAGTTATCCTAAAAAAAACATAGGAGAACAGAACTTATAAAAGTGCATTGAAAAATCAGCACCATCCAGTAAGGATTAATAAATATGGGAAATATATAGCTCTGAAAAAAATAAAAAGGACACTTCAGTTTCTGAATCAGTTTCTCTTATTTTGATATTTAAGGGTATATGTTCGAGTAAAATAAACATTGTTTATATTGTTTTATTCTATAAACTACGGACAACATTTCTCTCAAATTACAAATCAAAATATTGTCATTTAGAGCATTTATTTGCAGAAAATGAGAAATGGCTAAAATAACAAAAAGAATGCAGAGCTTTCAGATCTTAAATAATAATGCAAAGAAAACAAGTTCATATTCGTACATTTAAGAGTTCAGAAATCAATATACGGTGGCATCTCATCCACCAGTCTTACACACTGCTTTTGGATAACTTTATGCCACTCCTGGTGCAACAATTCAAGCAGTTCAGTTTGGTTTGATGGCTTGTGATCATCTATTTTCCTCTTGATTATATTCCAGGTTTTCAATTTGGGAAATTCAAAGAAACTCGTCATTTTTAAGTGGTCTCTTATTTTTTCAGAGCATTTGAGGGAAGATAACAGAGAGGTAAACAGGGTGTTAAACCGCAAATGCACCAACTAAAGTCATATACTGACTATTCATGTACCAAACAATAACTTTATTTTATGGCGCTCCTAAAATCTTAATGCCTGTAGAGTTAAAAAATCTTGGGTTTAATAAGTGTACCCTTCATATGGTCTATAAAGGCCTTCACAAAGAAAACAACCAAAAACAGCTATTTAAATTCTCAGTAAATGTACTGAGAAAAAAAATTATGGCTATTCTATATCTATAAGGCTAAATCCATGTCTTCAAAAGTTTAAAATAATGAATTAAGTAACTTTCCTCTTCATTAATTCTAATAATGTCTTAAAATGATCGGTCAAACACTCTTTGGATACAAACAAACCCATTTAATGGCTACAAATTGACCAAGATAAGGTTCGCATCCACATTCAGGAAACTGATCTTCAATGAGTTCAATGAGTTTGCCCTTCATGTATTCTATTAAGGCCTTCATAAAATAAAAGAAAAAAAGAAAAGCCAAAGCAACATCATGCAAATGTATTTAGCTACCGCAAGTTAGTCACACATGATACAGTAGCACAGCTGTTTGTTTGTGACTACAGTCATGCCACGATCACTTAATTCAATACTGTAAAGCAGAGCAATTAGTGTTTCTAATATACAGAAGGCAAAGCAAAGCAGCACAGAACCAAGCGCAACAGAAGCAGCATCAACATCGACTTCAATATCCAGTACCATACAGCTTATAAACACACAAGACTACAGTCAGGCCTGTCTCAATAACTCATTTTTTCTGGACGATATAATGTTGAAAAAAATATAATAATATATATAAAAAATAATTTTTATATCTTCTGTGTTTTTTAGGTTATTTTTTGATGGCTATTTTTTGACAATGAGTGAATAATAGCATAATAATATGATTATTACAAATCATACACTTTTAAAAGCACAACTTAAAATTATATTATATAATTATATTCAAATTTTAATTTCTGCTTTATACAAAAGACAAATGTACAATATCTTCATATCCCATTAAACACTAAAGTTCTCATTCCAGTGTTTTATTATTAATTTTAAAATGTCTAGTTTTGTTTTGGTCTCTAGTATAATTAAATGCCATGTGAGCTGTTTTGGTGTTTCTATTTAGCACTGCTAAATAGAACACCAGGATTTCAGATCTTGCTTATCAATATTCATACATGCACATATCTCGCCTCTGATTGGCTTACAGCACTGCAGAAGAGAACGCTACCCGCCTTCCCCCCACAGTCAATTTTACAGCTCTAAAACTCAAAGGACAAAATGTTTTCAGAAACACAGCCTTAGTGGTAAAGTTTAAGCACTGAGTGCCAGGTAAAGTTAACCCTTAAAGTTAAATGTCAGACTTATGCTACCTTGGCAAACCGTGCTTCCCTTGTGTCTACCGGAATCTACCGGAGATTCGATTTAAACCTATAGTTACTTACACAAGATAACTAACTGGCTAACTGTGTAAACATAGCTGTAAGCTCTTTAGCTGACAGTGTCGGATCTGCTGCAGCCCTGCTTCAGCTCTGCCTGTGGGTGGTCGCAAGCCAAGGTGGGCGAGGCCATGAATACTATTTCACGGGTTGATGTAGACCCGGTGCTTTTTCTGATCCAGTCATTTTTTTCTGAGTATTTTCTTTTACTAGCTACTGCAGACAATGGGGGTCAAAGAACAAT
Organism: Astyanax mexicanus; assembly: GCF_023375975.1. Lineage (NCBI taxonomy): Eukaryota > Metazoa > Chordata > Actinopteri > Characiformes > Acestrorhamphidae > Astyanax > Astyanax mexicanus. The sequence continues at coordinate 22,964,733 of NC_064419.1, read as the reverse complement.
TTCACGTGCAGCATACATATAAACCCAAAAAGTGTATTTTACAAAAAAACAAGAAAAAGAGGATTTTAAGGAAGGACACATTTTAAGATTTTAAGATTTTATCTGCCCATTATTATTGCTTCTACTCCAATCTAGGCCATACAGAGTAAATTATTCATATCATGACTTGCTGACTTGTTGACTTATAGCGAAATCTGGTAAAATCAACTGAAAAATGTCAGTAAACATTAATTTTGCAATATATTACAGAAAAGGAAAATACTGAAATCTTTATAATGTTTAAATATCTTAAATAATGTTAATAGTCTCTCCCTTCTAGGTTAAAAACAAAGAACAATTTTGAGTCCAGCAAAAATGATTCAGCTCTGGAAAAAATTTAAGAGACCACTTCAGTTTCATTTCCCCCAACTTCTAAATAAACATTTTGTCATTTAGAGCATTTATTTGCAAAAAAAGAGAAATGTCTGAAATAACAAAAAAAATGCAGAGCTTTCAGATGTCAAATAATGCAAAGAAAACATATTCATAAAGTTTCAGAAATCAATATTAGGTGGAATAATCCTGTTTTTTTTTTTATCACAGTTTTTATGCATATTGGCATGTTCTCCTCTACCAGTCCTACACACTGCTTTTGCTTTATGCTTTTCAATTTGGTAAAATCAAAGAAACTCATAATTTTTAAGTGGTCTCGTATTTTTTCCAGAGCTGTATTTGGTCTTATATTGTACAATACGTTGATAATGTTTGTAATGGTAATTGTGACAGGCCTAACTTCACTGAAGCTTGGAGTGGTACCTCATCATTAAAGGCTACCCATGAAATCAGAAGTCTAGGCTACAGAGAAGCTTCCAGACTTGTTTTTAGGCCTCAGAAACCTTTGAAGCATTCCAGAGAGACAAGCTCACCGAGCTGAGCTCCACTTCAGTAACTAGGTCAAGCCCGTCATCTGACACAGATACTGGCTGCATTTTACCAAAACAGGCCACTGCCAGATTCCATCTATACCCTATTCAAATCATCCCACAGAAACATGAGGGGAAAATACTTCAGAGAATAAAGAGGCTAAAAACAGTAACCTGGACACACTGCATGAAATGAATGATAACTAATGGGGTGATGGGGTGATTGTGTCCCTCTATTTTTCATCAACAGCTAGCTGACAAATATTGACTGAACAGAGCCACTTGGCACAGAGCAGTTTATAAAGGCACACATGCAGGTATACATGCAGCACAAAAGCTGCAGAAATGTGCTAGTTTGGCCTTTTGTGTGCTTGGAAGCTCCTGCGCACACTTAGTTTTGACCTTATTTCAAATACAGTCCTTCAGCAAAGCTTGCTTCATTATTGTGTGTTTAAAACATCAATTAGTATGGTGTTAACCACAAAACTTGAAATGAATCTGCAGAGTTGTAAACAGGCCAATTCCAAATTCCCCAAACTGTTACTGTCTTGACACCTAATATTTACACTAACAAAAGCCACTATGCAGTGGTTTCTGCTGAACACCCAGAGAAATGCAGGAGCTGGGCTAAAAGCTTACCCTATCTATCTAGCCAGGCACTGTGCTAGGCTAAAAGCTAACCCCATCTATCCAGCCAGGCACTGTGCTAGGCTAAAAGCTAACCCTATCTATCCATCCATCCAGACACTGTGCTAGGCTAAAAGCTAACCCTATCTATCCATCCATCCAGACACTGTGCTAGGCTAAAATTTAACCCTATCTATCTAGCCAGCCACTGTGCTAGGCTAAAAGCTAACCCCATTTATCTAGCCAGGCACTGTGCTTGGCTAAAAGCTAACCCTATCTATTTAGCCAGACACTGTGCTAGGCTAAAAGCTAACCCTACCAGATCCATCCATCCATCCAGGCACTGAACTTGGTTAAAAGCTTACCCTATCTATCTAGCCAGGCACTGTGCTAGGCTAAAAGCTAACCCTATCTATCTAGCCAGGCACTGTGCTAGACTAAAAGCCAACCCTATTTATCCATCCAGGCACTGTGCTAGGCTAAAAGCTAACCTACCAGATCCATTTATACATCCATCCATCCATCCATCCATCCAGGCACTGTGCTTGGTTAAAAGCTAACCCTATCAGATTCATCCATCCATCCATCTATCTATCTATTTATCCAGGCACTGTGCTAGGCAAAAAGCTAACCCTATCTATCCATGCAGGCACTATGCTAGGTTAAAAGCTAATCCTATCAGATCCATCCATCCATCCATTCATCTATCTATCTATCTATCCAGGCACTGTGCTAGGCTAAAAGCTAACCCTATCTATCCATCCAGGCACTGTGCTAGGTTAAAAGCTAACCCTATCAGATCCATCCATCCATCCAGGCACTGTGCTAGGCTAAAAGCTAACCTTACCAGATCCATCCATCCATCCATCTAGGCACTGTGCTAGGTTAAAAGCTAACCCTATCAGATCCATCCATCCATCCAGGCACTGTGCTAGGCTAAAAGCTAACCTTACCAGATCCATCCATCCATCCATCTAGGCACTGTGCTAGGCTAAAGGTTAACTCTATCTATTTAGCCAGGCACTGTGCTAGGCTAAAACCTAACCCTACCAGACCACAATCCAATCTTTGATGCTAACTAAATAGACAGAGGCTTTGCTGACAGGACAAAAATAACACAGAAAACACTAATTGTAAAGACTTTTTTTTAATTATTGAATAAATCTCTTGCATCCAGCGCTCTAAAAGCTCTTGCTCCAGTGTTACAAGCTAGGCTAGGTTAGAATAGGCTTGTACCCTGTCCCCACTAAGACATCTGTCACTAAATGCAATCAAATTCTCACTGCAAGTAGAAAGCCTTCACCGCAAAGCAGAAAGTTACTCCAACAAATGCAGGATCGGCTCTTTTTATTACACTTAAAATGCGTAGACACTTTAAATGCGTAGACAGAATAAGTATGGCCCTATGAAATCAGTGTTATTTTTTTTTTGGCAAATTCTTTTTTATATTTTCTGTTTGCATTTTTTTTTCTTACACCTTGTTTTTTTTCGTGTTTTTTTGTGTATATTGAAACTGCTGAAAAAAACATAAAAGTTGTACAAAAACTACATTCACAACGCAGAAGTAAATCCACCCGCGAACGCCCAACACAATCTGCTGTTCCTTGTTTTGTTTTTTTGGGACATCAGTACAAAAACTCAAAAATATACCACATAGATACTGCTGTGCCCTGAATTGTGTAATTATAACTATATGTGAGTTTTTTCAAAGCTTTTTGATGTCTTTTAACCATTCCCACACCAGCTAGGCAGCAATATGCTCACACACACAGTGATGAATGTGTACACATGTGCAGGAAAGAGAACCATTTTATGATTTATAATCAATAAATTTACTAAAAGAACAAATTCACCGTTTTCGGATTGCAGATTTTTTTATCGGAATTGCACTTTTGTTCCTCATTTTCATATATAAATCCATGTTCTCTGCATCACAGAAAGTCCCAAAACATATGTCTATATAGTGTACTATTCAGGAACCAGTGTTTCATCTAACTGAAAAAAAAAAACCAAATATATATTTCCTTCAAACTGACTCGCTTAACTGTGCTCCCATGAGCCACAACCCGACTTTTCTCTCTTTTCTTTTCTTCTATCGCTCAACAGTACACCTCCACTACCTTCACCAATTCATCTAAGCATCCTGTAAAATGAGCCCTGCTAGCTTTGTCGCCCGTATTCCCATGATCCTTAGCGGCCCAGTGCGGATGGTAGGAGAAGGGGTGGGAGGAGTTATTGTTAAGAACCCAAGCCCGATGGCCACTATAAGACTTCATCATCATCAAAATCATCATCAACATGATCATGATCTTCACCCTGGTCACCCCGCAGTGAGTGAGTGAGTGAGAGAGAATAGATTCCAGGCCAGGTACTGTACCGTCCTGCGGCTGCCCCTGCCTCTGCTGCAGCTTTTTACATTTGGCGTAATCATGGTCGATCGGAGTGACCGCACACGGGGGGGAAGTCACACCTGCCGCACCGTCGCCCGGCAAGGACGTCGCCGCGTGGACAGCGGTCAACCTGGAGGCCATTGTGGAGGACATCACCGCTGCCACACCAGTCAAGGAGGAGTGGGAGTCTTCGTCGTTTAAAGACGGGAGTTTTTCCCTGAGGAACAAGGAGTAAGAGAATATAACATATACAAACATTAAAATACACTCCTGATTAAACCCTCAGAACTAGTGCTGGGCGATTATTGCTATCACTATGACTATGATAAGCCAGGGCAATAGGATTCTTTATTATCCTTTTTATTTAATAGATTCTTTATTTTCTATTTCTTGTTTAGTTAGCGTTCGGTTACCACTCGCCTAACCCCTCAAAGTTTCTGTTAGAAAAGCCTGAAGGCAGAATTCTCCTCTGTCTCTGTTTATACAGCGATTGCTTTGTGTTTTAAGCTTTTAGTAGATTGAGAATTTGTTGTGCTGGATATTTTACGAAATAGAGAAGATTGTATATCTGTGTAGCTGTATATAAACAGAGCTAAACTCTGCTGTTATTGAACTGGACAAGTTTTAAATACACTTGTACAGAAATGTAAATCTAGTCTACTAAAAGTCACTAATGTAAGTATAAATGTGTACTGTATTAAAAGTGTTATCATTTCAGAAACGTGCCTTTATTTGTTCCACCACCTTTTCAAGTCACTTGCTTTAAAATATTTTATTGTTAGAATAATTTAAATGCAACAAAACGTAAAGATTATTATTTTAATACACATTAGCATTAAATAATCTCAAAATAACAAGTAAAATAGAAAAAATTAACTTACATATGCCTCAAATTTATTAGACTAAGACTAGACTAAAATGTTTTTGTCGACTAAAACTAGATCAAAACTAATAATAACCAAATACTAAAATGTGACTAAAACTATTATGCATTTAAGTTAAAACTAAATCAAAATCACCTGTCAAATTTAAGTAAATGAGTCCAATAATGACACATATATATAATCTTTAAATGACTTTTTTAAACTAATTTAAAATCTGTCTGACCACCTTGTACCCACGCAAGATGTGGACATCCTAGTGTCTGTCCACAAGGCTCTAAGCCTGCTAGTGAGCTTGGCTATAACTCCCTTATTCTGTCGCTTATAAGTAAAAAAAGAAACCTTTTTGATTTATATCATGATGCATATCAATTATCGAATGATATGGAAAACTATATCGTGATAAGATTTTTTTTTTCATATCGCCCGGCCCTACTTAGAACAAAATGCAAAAAGTATCGACGCTTCAGGAACTTTCACTAAGGGGTGTACTCACTTTTGTTGCCGGTGGTTTAGACATTAATAGCTGTGAGTTATTTTGAGGGAAGAATAAATTTACACTGTTATATAAACTGCACACAGACCAATTTTCATTGTGTCAAAGTGTCATTTTGTCAGTGTTGTCCCATGAAAAGAAACATTTAAATATTCGCTGAAAGGTGAGGGGTGTACTCACTTTTGTGATACACCGTAGGTGGTTGTACTACCAATTTATGCCTGAAAAATATGTGCTCGTTCGTACCAGGTGTATTTCACTGATTTTCAAACGCATCAAAGCTATTTCTGACCTCTTGTGGAGAATATGCTAATTAATTAAATTTAAGACATTAAAGATCTTCAATAGTCCCCTATAATTAGGGTAGTATTAAAATTTTGCACTGCTATAAATTTGACAAGTCATGCAGTTAGTGCTCTGTCATGGACAGCTTAACACATGCATTTGTTGGCAAGCTGAGCGAAACAGAAGCAGCATCTGAAGGTGAAAAAAATCCTGTGGATTGAGGCAGTAGAGCAATATGGTAGGATTTTATCAGAATTTGAATATGAATACGTTACAGATTTCTGGAAAGAGGTCTCATGCATCTCCACCATATTTCATAATGCAGTGGCAGAAATCAGACCACAAAGTGGCCATCAGAGAGACACCGTTCTCCCCATTACAGTAAGTGGAGCGTCAACATGACTCTGAAGCTGCTATTTTAAGGTACCATTACTACTTAATGCTCTTTTCAGATGACTGTTGGAGAGGAAGCGGTCATGCTCAAAAAACCTAAAACACTATTTTATTCTACAATAAAAACAAAATACAGAGTTCTAGTTTGAAACAGGTTCCACTCATACTGTTTCAGCAAAGTGAGCATATTTATTTTTTATCAAACTGGACACTGTGCGTACAAGGATGTTTGCACTGGATGTTATGGTTTTGGAGGCTTCAATTATGCCCAATAGTCGAAAAGAGTTAATGCACATTACCATATGAACATTTTTTTGAGACAAATAAATAAATAAATTGTTGTGCCGATTCTCTCCGTGAAGCGAGAGTCGGATTCAGCAGGGAGTCGATTCGGCACAACAGCAGCAGTGCGGCGGCCCCTCGCGGTCCGCGGTGTTAGTTGTAAGCGCTCGCGCTAGCCGCAAAACACGACAGAAAACACTGAGGGAGCTGCAGAATTCTGTATGGGACTAGAATATGAGCACGAGGAGATAAAAGAGAAACAGAAGATATAGTGTGTGAGAACCTTTACCTGTGAGTAGCTCACACACCAGAACACGCAAATCTCTCTCTCTCTATCTCTCTCTCTCTATCTCTCTCTCGCCCGTGAACTCCTCAGCGCTTGACTACACTGTGTGTAGCTGTTCTTAAAAATCATTTTAATTAAATAATAGGTCTATGCTTCTTTGCTTCCCCCCCAAACCACCCCCCCCACCACGCTTAAAATGCGCCTTATAATCCGGTGCGCTTTGTGTATGACATTAAACCTAAAAATAGATATTTATTGATAGCGAATTTATAATCCAGCGCACCGCATAATACAAAAAATACAGTACAAATATGCAAAAAGCTACCAAAATAAAAAATACAACTACAATATAATACAAATAAATAAAATCATGTCAGCTGCCATAAAATCCACTAGTTGCATTTTAATAGCTTTGAGCATAACAACTACTGGAAGGGCTGAGTGAAATCATGTTACTTAATATAGAATTACTGAACAGACATTTCCTGGGTCACAAAAAGTGGAAAAGTGAAAAAAGAAGAGGTAATATGACATTAAATATACAGAACATGATCAAATTCCTTCTGTTGTTTGACAAAACTGAATAAAATGAATGGTGCCATACTTGTCACTGGTTTTGGGCATGCTCTTCTCCTCTCCTCGAGCAAAGGGTCCAACCGCAGCTTCGGCGAGCATATTGAAGAAAAGCTCATAATCCAGAACATTCTTCGCTGGTTCCACCACTTCATCAGGCTCTTCCTCAAGCAGCTTTAGAATGGTAGCAGCCAATCGGAAGAAGAGCTGAGAAAGAAAAGACCAAAATAGACAGTTAACAGCAGCATCTAAAGCAGCATTAGACTATTTACACCATGCTTTATGAGATCCTTTACCTCTAGCGCCTCCATGGCCAGATCAGGTGGGTTGTGGTAGTGGATTTTTCGGGGGTATCTGGCAGCCTCTTCATGGAGATAATGGGCAGACTAGAGAGAGGGCAGAGTGAAGGTTTTAAATCACTAATACTGTTTTAAGATAAGACTGAGTGAAGCAAGTCATGAATATCATCAGTTTAAAATTCCACAATAAAAATGACACAAGTTAACATTGGTGACAGGACCTTAGCCTGATGAAATTTTCTCTAACTGGACCAAACTGAATTCTAATTAAATACCCCTGTTCTAAACCATATCATTTTTAAGTATACTGCAGGCAGTGAGTGAGGCAATGGTTCTCTGTGGGTCACCTGTTTGTAGAGCTGCAGGTAGTCTTTAGGAGGTAACTCGCGCTTCTCAGCAATCTTGCCCAGCATGTAGTGGATGAGCCACTCTTCTTCATTACAGTCCCCCCCACATGCAGATGCACTCTTGAAGCACTGGAACGCCGTCTCCAGCATCGAATCCCTGCGTTCCTGCATCTGTCACACACGCAATCATGCACAGAGAAAGCAGTAAGTATTTTACTACCTGAGAGCAAACAATGCAACTGCAACAAGATTTAAATGCATAAATCGATAACATACACACACAGGGGTGTTGTATATTTCACCATCCAATAATAGGGTAGTTTTGCTTTTTAAACTAGAACAGCTTCTAACACCTGAATATTGTAATATACTGTGTTCCAATGCTTTTGAAGGGCTCTGTACATATATATACACACGTGTGTGTTTGTGTAGCACCACTCCTATATAAAGCTCTGGAAAAAAATAACAGACCCCTTCAGTTTCAGTTTCTATAATTTTGCTATCTATAGGTATATGTTTGAATAAAATGAACATTGTTGTTTTATTCTATAAACTACAGACAACATTTCTCCCAAATCCTAAATAAAAATATTGTCATTTAGAGCATTTATTTGCAGAAAATGAGAAATGGCTGAAATAACAAAAAAAATGCAGAGCTTTCAAGACCTCAAATAATGCAAAGGAAACAAGTTCATATTCATAAAGTTTTAAGAGCTCAGAAATCAATATTTGGTGGAATAAACTTGGTTTTTAATCCCAGTTATCATACATTTTGGCATGTTCTCCTCCACCAGTCACACTGCTTTTGGAAAAATTTAGGCCACTCCTGGTGCAAAAATTCAAGCAGTTCAGCTTGGTTTGATGGCTTGTGGTCATCCATCGTCCTCTTGATTATATTCCAGAGGTTTTTAATTTGATAAAATCAAAGAAACTCATTTTTAAGTGGTCTCTTTTTTTTCCAGAGCTGTATTTACTCACGTCAATGTGTTCGCAAAACATGAGTTATTTTTTTTTTTTTTTTGTGATTTGAAAAAACATGTGGTGGTGTTAACCGAAATAGGAGCAACTGTAATACATTCTAAAAATAAATCCTTCAAATTCCGAGTAAAACATTATTATGACTATACTAATTTTCGCACTATAAGGGGCACTTATAATCCTTTCATTTTCACAAAAATCGACAGTGAGCCTTATAATCTGTGTTATAATGTTAACCCAGGCAGGCTAGTGCTGCTAACTGGGGTTGGCTAGCACTGGTAACCGCAGCTGGATAGTGCTGCTAATTGCGGCTGGCTAGTGCTGCTAACTGCGGCTTGCTCTCAGCCTTGAACAAAAATGGAAAATGGAAGCACTTTACTCATCCAAATAAACAGTTTTCAGGAGAGAAATCTGAGTAGATTAACATTCAAGCGCTCGTTTGAATGAGGAAAAAAATAAATAAATAAATAATAAAAATAAATATATATATATATATTTTTTTTTTCTCAGTCAAACGAGTGCTGGATGTTAATCTTCTCAGACTTCTCTCCTGAAAACTGTTTATTTGGATGAGTAAAGTGCTTCCATTTTCCATTTTTGTTCAAGGCTGAGAGCAAGCCGCAGTTAGCAGCACTATCCAGCTGCGGTTACCAGTGCTAGCCAACCCCAGTTAGCAGCACTAGCCTGCCTGGGTTAACAGTGATATTTGGATGATTAAAGTGCTTCCATTTTCCATTTTTACAGTTTTGTTTACCTAGGGGCTTCCCCATTAGAAGGAAAACATGCTGACACCCTTGCACACTTTAATGTAGGCATTCTGTCTAGTGTCACTTAATGCGCCTTATAATCTGATGTGCCTTATGAACGAAAACAAACCTTTATTGATAGTGTACCTTATGGTCCAAAAAAATATTGGTAATCACTGCTCCAACATGCTCAGAAATTTGATGGCATTTCACATGGATCATTCTAGCCAGATACCACCCATCACGATCAGTATCTTTCTAACACACACACACCTGTTTGACGAGATCTCCTGGTAGTTCATTCTTCCACTGTTTGAGCTGTCTAGAGGCGAAAGAGTGCAGAGCATAGGACATGGTGCCGTATTCAATCCACAGACACAGGTTAGAGCTGTCAATCTCCAGCGCCCGCTTGAAACAGGTGAGAACAGGCAGAGAGTGCTTCCAGATGGGCCCGTCACTCTTCAGCTCGTTGGAGTTCAGCTTGTCCTGAATACGACTTGCTCGAGCCAAAGCCATTCCTGCCCACGAGTCAAACCTGGAGTAAGACAGACACAGTGTAATGCAGAGATCATCATCATCATCATCATCATCATCATCATCATCATAGTCATCATCAGTTCAGGATGGACATTGTTCAGTGAAAGGATGCTTAAAGCTAACCTCTAAAAGCAACGATTTAAGCATAATTACATGAGGAAGTGGAATTTGTGCTTTTAGAGACATCACTAAAGGACCTGCTTTTTACACATGCATTTCTGGACAAGCTGAGAGATACAGGACTCTCACTGAAAGTGAAAGAAGCATGGGGAACATGACTATGACCCGGGTTATGCAGTGTTACGCAGTTCACGTATGACCCCGGTTACGCAGTGTTACGCAGTTCACGTAAGCGCTGTCCTGCCTGCTTCAACAAAATTACATAGTGTATTACAAGTTAGCAGTGTGACCACAGAGGGGCTACTCTCTCTATTACAAGTGAGTGGAGCATATATACATAAAGATAACGATTTAATATAGGGATATTTTGAGGTAAAATGCGACAATGTTGCTTTAAATCCATGGGAACTTACTCGCTGTAATCAGCAACTCCACAGCTATAAACAATGTTTATTTGTTGATCATTCATCCATTTTCATTTAAGTTCATTTCATGTCATTTGTTTTCAAGCTATTCATTCAAGTCATTTGTTAGGAACGACTTCAGTTTGATATATACGCTGTTAACACAGCAGGGGGTCTGGCTGTGACTGATGGTCACGGCAATGTGCTTAGCTTTCCTAGGATTATATTAATGAATGTAAATACGGCAACAACTGAACATGGTGGGAAAATTAGCCCTAGACCACCTTTGTCCGTCAATCCTCATTTTATAATAGCCATGCTGTCGCTATGCTTTCATGCAGGAGTGTTTTAGCTCCATAATATTCCTTTTCTGACATTTAAGAAGTTAGAATGGATCAAAAAAGAGCCAGAGTTTGTGCAAAAGCTGTTAAACTGTACTGATTTGTCAGTTTTTGAAGCAGGTTTTTAAATATTTTAGAAGTTCTAACTATACATTTTGAGATTACAAAATATTTGAAAAGGCCATAGTAGTACCCACAATCTATTTACACATTAGTCACTCATGTCATCCATCTTTGTTATGCGCATGGTATAGCAGTTTATATTTAAAGATTTGTTTATACCTTGCATTCACGTGTTTTTGGAGATCGGAACATCTTTGGATTTCACTTGTTCTCACAATAAAATCCAAGTGTAAACACACACAACACTCATTGTGAGTGGATTACGATCAGATCACTTAAACCACATTGGAAGGTGGCTAGAAAAAAAATTGTCCACAGTTACCATTTAACTGTAACCTGGGGATGTCCCGATCACTTTTGCTTGTAAGCATCTTCCGATAATGAGTACTGATCCGATACTTTGGCAAAGAAATCCAAGATTTTTGAAGTATTATTTTTTTTGTAGTATTAAAACGGTCTCAAAATATACCATTTTAATACAAAAATGTGTTTGTGAAAGTCTTATATGATACTAGCTTGCACATTTCAAAGGATAATTATTGCTTAATAAACATATTATTGCAATAATATATTTAAGGCAATTTATTTATTTACTTGAATCAAATAAAAACCTGCAAATATTAAACAGTGCACGTATGTGTAAACCATGTGAATTTATGATCACGTGATCAGATATGGGAAATTTCAGTGTAAACGGAATGCGTAAAGTGGATAAACGTCTGCCGAAAAATAATAACAATAATAATACGATTTTTTACTAAAATGGATCTTGGCCTCTTTCTTCTGCTCTCTCGATTTTTCTCTTGCTTTGTGTGTTTGTGTGTGTGCAATGTGCATGCTTACATTTGTGCTTACTGGTAAATAACAACAGTAAACTTTCCGTCTTCTAAAACAGGACAATTGTGATGTGAAATTGCTTAAATTAATCAAAACAAAATGACAAATAAATATATATATGTGCTCTTTCTTCTGGAAATGTAAAAATCTGGGGGGACACATTTGAATAAAAACATGAGTAGAACCTGGTCAAAGTAGAACCAGATCCTATGCAGATGCAAAATGCATATTACCAGCAGGCCCTAAAGTGCTCTCCACTTTCAGATGAAAATCCATTTAGAATCTTACAGAACTACAGTTTGAACGACTGACCTGTTGGGGCACACGCAGATGTCATGCACATAAAACTTGATGGCTTTGGATTGCTCCTTGTTCTTGAAATGGTAGTCGGCCAGCAGATAGAACAACTCGTTGACCAGAGGGGGCGCTGGAGGTGATCCTTCAGGAAGGGCTGGCACCTACATCAGCACAGAAAAAGACAGACAATTAACAACTGGACGGCTTATCCCCTAATGTTCATTAATTAGATCGTTCACTTCCTGAACTAACAAGTAAATTATATTCCAACAAGTCAATTATATTCTACAGAGAACAGTTCTTTACAGGGACAAGAAAAAACTGTGTGCACGTTTTAGCAACTGGTGCACTTTAAAGTAGCTGAAGGCATTTATTAGAAAGGGTCCACAAATATCTGAACAAACATTTTACTTGCTAATGTAGTTTCTGACACTTTATGACCTACATATTCAGACCTATAGGTAAGAAAAGAGCTAAAAGAACAGCTCCATTCTTGGTCCATTGGTTGCTAGAGCGTTGCCAGGTTGTCAATAGAATGTTTTAGGCAGTTGCATGTAATATTTAATGCTATGATGTTTCTAAAAAGATGCTATTCCTTCTGCTATTGCTATTTATTCAGCACATCTGAGTGTCATTATTATTATAATTATTATTATTTATTTTTTTATTATTTTTTATTATTATATTATATAAAATGGAAATGGCTCTCCAAACCATCACTGATTGGTGGAAACTTCACACTAGACCTCAAGCAGCTTGGACTGTGTGTCTCTCCACTCTTCCTCCAGACTCTGCTCCCTTAATTTACAAATGAAATATGAAATGTACTGATGGTCAGTGATGGTTTAGAGAGCCATGCCATCTGCTGGTGTTGGTCCACTGTGTTTTATCAAGTCTAAAGTCAGTGCAGCGTTTTCCCAAAAAATCTTACAGCACTTCATGCTTCCCTCTGCTGACAACTTTTATGAAGGTGCGGATTTCATTTTCCAGCAGGACTTAGCACACTGCCAAAAGTAAGCCATCGGCTGTAAGCCATAATCATCAACAATAAAATAAATAAACAATTAAAATAGATCACTCTGTGTGTAATACATCTATATAATATATGAGTTTCACATTTTGATCTGAATTACTAAAAAAATTATGTTTCAATGATATTCTAATTTTTTAAGATGCACTAGTATACAACACAATGCACGAAACATGATCAAGCCAAAAACCGATCCCAAATATAGTTAAGGAAAAAAAAAAGAAAAACATACAGTGAATGTTCGCTGTAAGGAAGCAGATGCGGGAGAGGATCAAAAGGGAATGCAGAAGTGGGTATAGATTTGATCACAGGCGCTGAAGCTCTAACCTTGATTGCGCCTCCCTCTATGTATGCTGACACTTCGTCGATGGAGAGCGTGGGCTCGTCTGAGCGGGGGATGATTCCAGAAAGCCTCTTCAGCAAGTTCGCCAGATCTGCAGACACCGTGCTCGTCTTATAGCTGTCAAACTCCGGCAAGGTCTTAGGCTTAAAGTACTCAAACATGTACAGAGCATCGCTCCATTGAAGCTCCACCTAAGAGAGAAAGAGAGAAAGAGAAAGAAGAAATCATCATTTTAACTATCTAACAAGTTTTCATGAACAGGCATATATGCTGTGTATTCTTTATATATAGCTAGATATTTAATACACTGTACAAGTTGAAAAGTGTGTGAACATCCATTTATTTTAATGAATGCATTTAGCTACTTTAAACTGCACCCATTGCTGACACAGAAGTGCAAATGCACACACAGACACAGACACACACAGACACACACAGACACACACAGACACACACAGACACACACAGACACACACAGACACACACAGACACACACAGACACACACAGACACACACAGACACACACAGCTTATCTAGCCCCTGCAGAAAAGTATTACCAATAGAATATGTCAACTGTGGAGTGGGCTTTCAGTGAATGGTAGTGAAACAGTTAATAATTTTAGGATGGGCTGGACTTCAGTTTCTCTGATTTTGCTATTTATAGGTTTATATTTGAGTTAAATAAACATTGTTTTTTAATTCCATAGCCTACGGACAACATTTCACCCAAATTCTAAATTAAAAAAATGTCATTTAAAGCATTTATTTGCAGAAAATGAGAAATGGCTGAAATGTTCAGAAATCAATATTTGTTGGAATAACCCACAATGACAGCAGTGCAATATCATGCGAGCAGTGTAAAATTTCATTAGCTCTCAGGTACTCAGACACTGTGGGGTGACAAAAGACAGAATTATTAAACCATCAGAAAACAGACGGCATGGCAATATCCGCAGGGTTTTGTGGGACGTTCCTCCGCCCTCAGAAGTCTTAATGCCAGATAATGCTGCCTGATGTAACGGAGCAGTCCCGATACTTCTCTAATGATTGTAAATGAGAACAATACAGCCGTTTCAAGTTACAAGAAACTGGGATCTGAAGGAACACATAAAATATAAATGATGAGAAATGCTGCAGGCTAAACTCAAGACAGAGGAGAGCGAGCGGAGGAGGCTCTGATATTGAAGGCTGAGTTAACAGGATTAAAAGGCTGGACTGAACAGACTGCCTATTCTTAAATTATGAATATTTTCTTTTTTTCCACCTCCTCAAGTAATTTCTGGTCTATCTGCCATTAAATGTTCACACAATGTAAGATGCACTTGCCATTTATAAATATTATTTTTTAAATTTGGGGGTGAGACTGTAAAGCTAAGATAATATAAATAAACAAAAGTGTAATTCTTAAAATACCATTTTCAGATGAGTCAGACAAATAAAATAAGCACTGGATGTTAATCTACAAAGAATTTTCTACTGAAAACTGTTTTTTTTGGGTGAATAAAGCGCTTCTGTTTATTTACAGTAATCTTAGATTACCAGATTTCCACCAAGGCTAAAGCATTAGCATTAGTGGCTAACCGCTAATACTGAGGAACCCTGAGTGTTCCGGTAAGCCAGGGCAATATTAGCTCGTGGTTCATCCCATGTAGCTTATTTTAACACGGTAAACACACAGGCTAAAGGCCGGTAATACTCAACTCTCAACAATCAAACGGCTAGAACAGTTAGCAGGTAATGCTAATGCTGCACCAGAAGTGCTAACCAGGCTTATCAGCAGGCAACAGGTCGATAATAGCTCTGAATGGACAAAAGGGAGAAATGCTAATGCCGCTCCAGCAGTGCTATCCAGGGTTAGAAGCAGGCTACAGACCGATAATACTCACCTCTGAACAGCCGAATGGCTAGCGCTTATTAGCGGGTAATGCTAATACTGCTGGAGAACTAAACTGAAACTCCTGTATAACGCTGTACTTTACGGAGTGGCCTTATTGCTCCTTACAACCTGACCAATAAAATTTGCATATAATGCGTACCAGATTAAAAGGTGCACTGAGGATTATTGGGAAAATTAAAGGATTTTATAGTGTGCATTATTGTGCGAAAAATACGCTAAAAAGAAAATGAATTCTAAAAGGCATAACATGGATTATTATTTTATTTTTTATAATTTTTTTTAATTTTAGAGTAAAGAAGTAGAAGAAACACAACGCATATTAGCACCGTCTGACTGTGTAATGCAGGCCTGTATACAGCTTTTT
This sequence comes from Astyanax mexicanus, assembly GCF_023375975.1. Taxonomy (NCBI): domain Eukaryota; kingdom Metazoa; phylum Chordata; class Actinopteri; order Characiformes; family Acestrorhamphidae; genus Astyanax; species Astyanax mexicanus. Next base: position 22,948,955 of record NC_064419.1, on the reverse strand, counting down.
GATTAGACAGCAAGGTTTTGGCATATTTGGTACTCCTTTTTCTCCCATAGAAATAAACAAAGCACAACTGTTTTGGCACCCTTTGACTTTAACAGTGATACAAATACACTTGTAACACCAGACAATGAACAAGGGTACCACAGCAACCACTCAATCACACCCAAGCAATCACCTAAGATACCACTGCAACCCGGGTCCTGTATTGTTTTATATTGTGATTTATATTGTCTGAAAAAAAAAAAAACATTGCGATGTCAAATTTTTCCATCAATCAATCATGCAGCTCGACATAACGACATAAATACCACAGTAATCACACAGCAACAGCAGATCATCCAACCTGGATACCATAGCAACCACTTAACAAAACCACAGCAACCCTCTAATACTGTCAAAGTAACTTCACTCCGCATATTTATTCAGTCATATTTGCCAAAGTACTGACCATGGAGAATGTTTAAAAAAATAAAAAATTGAAATAAAAAGTTGTTTTGCATTGATCAAATGTTTCAAAATGTCAAAAAAAAAACGCTGCTAGCACACAAAACCAAACATGTAGTTAAGAGTTAACTCTGAAGCTGCCCTCTGCTATTCTTTTTACCGCATGTGTGTAGAGCACTTCCCTGGTAACCATTAAAGAGCAATGAAGAATGTACATACAGCTCTGGGAAAAAAAAAAAAAAAGAGAGAGACCATTAAATATGATGAGGTTCTTTAATTTTACCAAATTAAAACCTCTGGAATATAATCAAGAGGAAGATGGATGATCACAAGTCATAAATCCAAGCTGAACTGCTTGAATTTTTGCACCAGGAGTGGCATAAAGATATGCAAAAGCAGTGTGTAAGACTGGTGGAGGAGAACATGCCAAGATGCACGAAAACTGTGATTAAAGACCAGGGTTATTCCACCAAATGTTGATTTCTGAACTCTTAAATCTTTATGAATATGAACTTGTTTTCTTTGCATTATTTTGAAGTTATGCATCTTTTTAGTTATTTCAGCAATAATATTTTTATTTTGAGTTTGGGAGAAATGTCTGTAGTTTATAGAATAAAACAACAATTTATTTTCCTCAACAGTTCATTTTACTCAATCATATACCTATAAATAGCAAAATCAGAGAAACTTCAGAAACTGAAGTGGCCTCTTAATTTTTTCCAGAGCTGTATATGTGTGTGTGTGTGTGTGTGTGGCCAGATAATCAATGTGCCCGAAGCACAGGCTGAGAGAGAATCAATCGCTTGATTACTGTAGCGTTGGCCTGCTGTCACAGTGGTGCCCGGGTAGACCTCACGCCACCCAGCTGCCTAATTAGCTCTGGGAAAACACTCGTAAACTCATTAACTAACAAAGCTTGCAAAGGAGCCACAGGGAGACGGCACTCAGGCAGCACGAGGGGAGCGGCTAGTTACACAAGGGACGGCACTAGCGGGAGAAATGGGATCGAAGCTCAGGGCAAATCACAGTCACGGCCGGAGCACAGGGCAGCGCTCCAATAACTAATGTGGAGCTGTGCTCGTGTTAGAGGAAGCTTTTATAATGCTTAGGTCATCAAGCTACTTCTGCCTATACAGTATGCAAGTGTGTGTTTGTGTGTATGTGTGGGTGGGACAGAGAAAACTGTGCGTCTCTGCTTGAATAAGGACTGCTAGTGAAAAGATTAGGGATTACCTTATTTGCGATAGGAATTGAGTAGCAGTTCTTATTCCAATTTAAAATTAAGCGTAATACACCTGCCACAAATGTTTTCACATGTGACACTGTCTTGCATAAACATGCTATAGTGAACCTGGCGAGAACCTGCCGATATAATATAAAGCTCTGGAAAAAATTAAGAGACCACTTCAGTTTCTGAATCAGTTTCTCCGATTTTGCTTTTTATAGGTTTATGTTTGAGTAAAATGAACATTACTGTTTTATTCTATAAACTACAGACAACATTTCTCCCAAATTCAGATTTCATTTAGAGCATTTATTTGCAGAAAATGAGAAATGGCTGAAATAACAAATAATATGCAGAGCTTTCAGACCTCAAATAATGCAAAGAAAACAAGTTCATATTCATATTCAGAAATTGAATAACCCTGGTCTTTAATCACAGCTTTGCATCTTGGCATGTTCTCCTCCACCAGTCTTACACACTGCTTTTGTATAAGTTATGCCACTCCTGGTGCAAAAATTCAAGCAGTTCAGCTTGGTTTGATGGCTTGTGATCATCTATCTTCCTGTTGATTATATTCCAGAGGTTTTTAATTTGGTAAAATCAAGAGGAGCCAAACCTTTTGAAGCCAAATGCCACTTTGAGAGAATATAAAAACAATGCTGAAAAAGCCAAAAACTAAGGGAAAGTCAATTGTAGAAGGAAGTATTGTTGACCAAAAAGGAAGCATTACTATGGGATGGTAAAGCCGGTAAAGCAAAACAGAAGCCGGTGGGTGCATAGCTTACTAGGAGCAAATTTTGGAGCACTTCTATTATTCAATTCATTATAATTATTTAATAAAATATACAGAACAACTGCTGGAGTCACATAACAAAAAGCAGCGATACAAGGTTAATGCAGGTTAACCCAGACAGTTTTGGTACCTGTGGTGCAGAGTGCTCCTCCAGGTATCGTGCTTTGCTCTTCTTGCTAGGGTACGAGTACAGACAGTAGAAGCACTGCTCCAATGCCGTCTCCAGCTCCTCCTTATATGGAAGAGTTTCTCCTTCAGCTAGCTTCTGCCTCAGCATACGCACCTGCAAAAACCACACACACAGGTTTTTATATATTGTCAGAATACAGGGAGCCATGTACGTTTTCATATAGATTTAGCCGGGTGTGGTTTGATGAATATGTTAAACGCATTTTTACATTAAGACTCACAAAGAACTTGAGCAGAGCTCCGTCAGAGTTGCAGCACCAGGAGCGACGGCCCAGGTACTCATGGGCTGTGTTCAACAGCATCAGAGAGTAGGGTAACAGCGGAGTGTCATCATCTACAAGATAAACAGGTAACACAAATTGCTGCATGAAAACAATCAAAACAATCGTAATGCTGAATATAAGCTTGCATTACAGAATCGAAGCAAATAATTCAGGGTTTGGAAAGATTTTAAAGCAGACGACATTATAGAAATTTCTCATTTCATCAGGCGTTTTCAAGTTTTCATTTCCATGTTTTCTAGATTTTTCAGAAGGCATGGAAACCCTGTTCACACGTGCTCAACGGTTACTACCATATTTTTTGCACTATTAGGCGTACTTAAAATGCTTTAATTTTCCCCCAAAAATCGCCAGTGCGCCTTTTAAACCGATGCGCTTTATGTATAATTTTTACCAGTCAGATTGTAAGGAGCAGTAAAGCCACTCTGCAAAGTACAGCATTGTACAGGAGTTTTAGTTTAGTTCTCCAGCATCGAGACTGGAGCAGCATTAGCATTAGCGGCTAACCACGCTAAGCTCTCTCCCCTTTCAGAGGTATTATTGGCCTGTAGCCTGCTGTTAACCATGTTAAAACAAGCTAGCTAAAATTGTCCTGATTTACCGGAACACTCAGGGTTTCTTAGCATAGTGCTATCGGGCAGCATTAGCCGGCAGCATGCTAACGCTGCTGCACCCAGCCTTAGTGGAAATCTGGAAATCTAAGATTACTGTAATAAACAGAAGTGCTTTACTCACGCAAATGAACTATTTTCAGATGAGAAATTTGTGTATATTAGCACCCTGCGCTTAAAAAAAAAATATATTATTAATATTTGTTTTCTTGGCTTGGCTTTTCAGGCCTCGCAACCCAGCATAGTGTAGCATAATGCGCCTTAAAATCCAGTGTGCCTTGCAGTGCGAAAAATAATAATATATAAAATCATAAGTTAAATATTCAGCAGATCACTCAGATTTACCCTGTAGGAAAGGAAGCTCGGGCTGCTTATTAGGTAAACAAACCCAGCCTGCCTGAACGATGCAGACAATTAGCCACTGTGCTCTCCAACAGGATAAATTAGCAGCTAGCACAATTTTCATGCGTTCGGCAAACTGTGTCGCTTCGCTCAGGAACACCAGGGGAGGCAACAAGCTAACAGAATCATCAGACGCACTGCGTTCTAATGGTTGCAACCAGATAGATCTACAGGAGTGCTGCAGATCTGCAAGAGAGCTTGTATGTGGAGTACCTGCTGTGAAACAATTCTAGTGTAGGAAATAAACACAGAGCAGAGTAGAGTATAAAAAAAAAGGTCTGAACAAACTACAGACAGAAGACTAAAAGAACATACTCACCATCGTCATCTTCATCAGCACCGTGCTGGCGGAGCATGCAGTCGAACTCAGCCTCATCTTGCTTGAGCAGGTGGTACAGCAGCATCCACGGCAGCATGGAGGAAAAGTGAGGCTCCTTGGGGTCATCAGGCAACACCATGCTGAGGTCTATCAGCTTTACAAACACAAACACCCAAAATGTGTCAAATACATTCTCTCTGAAATCACTATCTAGCATAAAATTGAAGATGGTGGTTCTCATTAAGGCCGGAGATAAACCTTCACTGAAGTTCATTATGTTCACTGGTCACAAGCAACAACCCGTAGCGTAACCTAATCTCCGTGCACCGCCATGCTTTACCTTTACCTGAAGATGGTGGCAGCTACAGGTTGTAAACAGCGTTTTTTAATAAACTTCTTGTGCACTTTTTAAGTTATTAATGGCTCGTTTTAAATGTCAGAGCTCTCCGGATTCTACCAATGAGGTGTGGAGCTACTTTAAGCCTGAATAACGGCATAAAAAGCGATTTATCTGCAGGGGAAAAATTATGCCCCATATCATCCATTCTAAAGCATGTTTGGAGACACAAAAAAAATGGATCTTGAAAAGCTGCAGGAGAACGGAGGTGGGCTACTCAATAAAGGAACAAAGGTTAGTAATCTTTATCATGTTTTACTACACCCAAAGTCAAAGTTACACCAAAGTTCTCCTTTAAATCCTTTTAATGCAGGACGAGAGATGCTGAAAAATCCAGAATAAGATCCTTAGATCATAGTTACAGGAAAATTATTCAAATATGAAAATAACTGATGCACACACTGTAATGGAAACTAGAAATAAATAATACCCTAAAATTGAATAACTGAAACCGCATTGTTGGAGGGAATGATAAGCTATATTACTGCAATAATAAATGTGAATATGGTAAGAAGTTTCATTTTAAATGCTAATCAAGTTTGAGTAATCAGTGTTTATTTTTAGATTTTATAACACTTGTATTAGAAAATATTTGGGTTTTCTTACTACACAGAATTGTTTTCTATTAATAATAATAATGGGAACCACTTTAAATCAAGGCTCCTTTATAAATGGTTTATAGATAATTTATAAAAGTTATTAATTAGGTTGTAAATATTTCATAAACCATTAATAAGCAAATAAAACATACATTACATACATAGAAAGGACAACAGTGGCTTGTTGTTTGCCAAATAGTGATTCCACATTACTTAATACTGTTAAACCTTAGGTCTTACTGGATGCTTATCTTACTTTGTCTGTTCTATTAGTCAGTAGTCTTCAACACTGCTGTTAATAACATATGTGTTAACTTTAACTACTCAGATCAATATTTTATTCAATACTCATAAGGTGGTGTATATCAACATAAAATAACATTAAATATCTAAACTGACTTTCCATTAGTGGTGTGCCATATCGTATTGAATGCGATAATATTGGCAACATTTTTGAATATCGTGAACGATATTATACCCTAATATATCGTGCCATAACACCCACCCCTACTCAACACATCAGGCTACTACTTCACACTGTTCTCATTGGTGCAAAAGTACCATAAAATATCGGCATATTATTTTAGGGCCATATCGCCCACCCCTACTTTCCATACTATTTTATTAGATATTTTAATGCAGATTAATAAAAAAAAAAGTTTAAGGATAAGTTTTATGTGTTGAAAATATAGACTAACCCCTTTATAAAGGAGCCTTGTTTTAAAGTGGTACCAAATAATGAAATGTTTATTTAAACAGACCTGTATGAGGTTGCTGGCGAGGCGCGGCAGGTTGGTAGGCTGAGGTGTGCTGGCGAGGAGCTGCGGCTGCTCGTTGATGCACTGCTCTATCCCGCGAAGCATGGCCGTCACCGTCGCCACCCACTCCTCTTTGGTGGGGGGGCTGCTGGACAATGGAGCGTTCAGGTGCTGCACGGCTTCATTCAGTGCCACCTCCGAACTCTCTAAGCACTGTTTAAAGTCCTTCAGGCGCAACAAAGAGCTCTGAAGAGCGTAAAAGACGCACACAAAAAAAACAGTAATGTGAGGAACTGTAACAGAGCCTGTGTGTTTAAATACTCATTTACAGAGGAGTGTGTATTACCTGCAGCAGTAGCAGCTGTGCTGGTCTCTCAGGAGCTGAGCTGATGTACTCCAGCGGTTTAGGCCGGATTGAACTGGGCCCACAGCTCAGTGTGGGCTGGAGTAATCGGACCACGGATTGATAATCAGAGCTTTCAAACAGCCTCTGAATCTCCTCCAGTGACTGACACCTCTCCAGAGACTTCAGCTTCTTCTCGATCTAACCCAAACACACACAGGGCTTTAAATATATATGGGTGGTAAAGCATTCTATGGCACATTTCCTCTCTGAATGTTAAACTCCGCACTCAAAACTTCAGAAATGGAATATTCCATCCATCCATCAATCACCCACCCACTCATCCATAAGGCTCTACTAATTCATGTCGACTTGCAAATGCAGGCCACAAAAACACAAAAACAAAAACAGCAGGGTTTCCCGCAGCATTGCTTTATAGTTAGTGTGGCAGCCTTAACAACAAATGCTTCAACAAACAATGTGTGCAGAGTTTCTGATGTGTTCTGATTAGAGCATTATTTTGTGGTATCTTTCCATATGGCACTTTGCCAATAGCTACACTGCCACTGGGCAGCAAAAATCTCAGTGAGCAAATATTAGCAGAACATTCTAAACATTAAACCATCTGGTTCTTGAAACATTTGCCAGAAGTTCCTATAATTTATTTTTATTATTAGTATAAAATGACAAAATAAATTACATAAATGTATTACATTGACGCTGACGCTGTCAACCTGCCTACTCTGTACTCTGCTGATCACGTGACACTACGGTGTTCCCGCTCTCCTAGTTGCTGATTGTTTGTACCTGGTCTCTTTTGTATAAATACTCCTCTGTTTTCTCTGTCTGTCGCAGAGTATTGAATCTAGTTATCTGATGTGTTCTGATTAGTGTAGTATTTTGTGGTATCTTTCTATATGGCACTATGATCTACCCTGCCACTGGGCGACAAAAAAAAACTCAGTTAGCAAACGTTAGCAGAACATTCTAAACACTAAAACATTTGGTTCTTGGAACGTTTGCCAGATGTTCCTAGAATTTTTTTTTCCCAGCGTGCACTCCCTCCGGACTTCCCTGACTCTGCTGATCACGTGACTCTATGATGTTCCCGCTCTCCCAGTTACTGATTGTTTGCACCTGGTCTCTTCTGTGTGAATTCCCCTTCGTTTTCTCTGTCCGTCAATGAGTATTTTACCTAGTTATCTACCTCTTCATTTTTTTTGGATTATCCTTTGTTACCAACTTGTTTTTGTTTTTTCCAACTACCAATTTTACCTTGCCCTCTCTATTTTTTTGTTCAAGGAAGCATTTTTGCCTACATGATGTAACATCAGAATCCTCACAAAAAAAAAGCTGCAAAAAACAATTGTATACCTCCTCTACAGTAATTACTGCATCAACGCAGAGGTTGGGAAGGTTGATGGTGAGTTTTTCCCCATCGCTGCTTTGAGAATGGCACCTCAGTAGACCCACACATACATCATAACCCTCCAGTGCCTCCTCCATGTCACCCTGCAACATAACACAAATATACAGTATATACAGTATTACTCTCAACCTTCTTCTACATTTAAGAATCAGCTGGATCATATCTGTAGAATAAGTCCAGTAACACTTACTGCTACTCAGGCAGTGCAGTGATGGATGCCCACTGCTACAGGCACATGTGCTTGATAGATCAATGTGTGTGCGCCACTGGTGAATAGGAGTGTGTTCACTGCACAAATTGGAATTTCATCTGGTTGTGCATTACAGGTATGGTAAATATGGTTACCTAAGATCCTCTTTTTAAAGATGGTTTTACATCAAATATACTGGATTACAGTGGATCTACAACTGCTACAACTGGTACCTGAAAAGCGAGGTGTCGAGCCTTAAGCCAGTGGGCTCTGACTGCAAAAGAGACCCAATCCTTCTCAAACACATCCCTCTGAGAGGAGGCCATCGTTATCACGAACAGGTCAGTCTGAAATCGAGCTTCCTGGCTGTCCAGATCCCCATGATCACCCGAGGACATACTCTTCCTCTGAGAAGCTGGCAAAAACAACAAGGCGTCAACACCAGCAGCAAATAATACTTTTATTGCATTTAAGATCCTGTTAGTATGTAGGGTTAGATGTCCAAAACGTGCAGATTATACAGTGGCTTGCAAAAATATTCATACCCCTCGAAAGGAGTTTTCACACCTCACCTTTGAGTTTTTAACTAATAAACCAACACTAAGTAGCACTAAGTGGTAGCAATTGTGAAGTCAACCAAAAATATACAAGGTTTTGAAAATTTTAAATCACATAAATTCTGAGTGTTACGTTCAAAGATATTTAGTCCCCCCCTATATAAATACTTATTAGAGCCACCTTTTCACTGCAATTACATTGGCAAGTCTTTTAGGGTACGTCTTTACCAGCTTTGATGATGTAGAGACTGAGACTTTTGCCCATTCTTTTTTGCAAAATACAGCTTTGGAAAAAAACATTTGTTCAGAGTTTCTTTGACTTTACCAAATTGAAAACCTCTGGAATATAATCAAGAAGAAGATTGATGACCACAAGCCATCAAACCAAGCTAAACTGCTTGAATTTTTGCATCAGGAGTGGCATAAGGTTATTCAAAAGCAGTGTGTAAGATTGGTGGAGGAGAACATGCCAAGATGTATGAAAACTGTGAATAAAAACCAGGATTATTCCACCAAATATTGATTTCTGAACTCTTAAAACTTTATGAATTGTTTTCTTTGCATTTTCTGCAAATTAATGCTCTAAATGACAATATTTTTATTTAGAATTTAAGAGAAATCTTTCGGTAGTTTACAGAATAAAATGACAATATTCATTTTACTCAAACAAATACCTATAAATAGCAAAATCAGAGAAACTGATTCAGAAAATGAAGCGGTCCCCTAAGATCCCCTGTAGATCAAGCTCAGCCAGGTTGGATGTCTTGCCACAGATGCTCAATGGGATTTAGGTCAGGACTTTTTGACTGGGTCATTCATAACACATGAATATTGTTTGAGCAATAATAATCTTGCTGGAAGGTGAATCTCCTTCTCAGTCTTTCGTAGCCTCCAACGGGACTTTTTGCAGGATTTCCCTGTATTAGGCTCTATTCATATTCTCATAAATTCTGACCAGATTTTTATTTTAATTAAATTTTGAAAATCATGCATCATTTTCATTCCACTTTGCAATTATGTGCTACTTTTTGTGGGTGTATCACTTATAATCTCAATAAAATACATTTAAGTTTGTGGTTGTAAAGTGACGAAATACGATGAATACTTTTGCAAGCCATTGTATTGGGGGAAATACAAGGATGCCACCCCGGTGAATATGGTCACAGTGTAAACAGGCGTATAACTTACTATTTTTTCCCTTGGTGCGAGACCAATGCTCCAACCGCAGCTCCATACAGGACAGACTCATCATCATCATCTCCTATCAAGCGAAGACAGACAAAGACCATATATAGTTCATGTTTCTTAAAATGGAAATTAATAAATAAATAAATTAAAACACAAACGTTCTGAAGGGTTGGAGATAACCACAGGCCTCGTGTCATTAAATTAATAGGTAAACAGTAAATATAACACACGTATATATAAATGTATAAAACAATAATAAATAAGAGTGTTAAGGTATGGTTATCTCCAATAACACCCTTTAGTTCTCTCTCTTTCGTTCTCCATTACCTTGATGTGCTGGTTTGTGGAATCTCGGAGCAGTGGGTTGGGCAGCCCTGCGCTGTGTTTCCTCCAGCAGCTGTAAATATCCAGGACCACTCCGGTCAGACCAGGAGGCCACTCTTCCAAAAACTTCTTCCCTATGGCCTTCAGGTAGCGTAATAGAAGCTCCAGGATGCCACCATTCTGCATATTAGCCAGCAGAAATGTGTGCACTTCCTTATGCTCTGTAGGAAAAGAGGAGGGGAAAAAAATCAGCCAATCAGGTCAGTAGAACATTCTCTTTTAGGCCTGTTATTGTACAGCGCTGGAAATAAATAAGAGACCACTTAAAAACAATGAGTTTTGATTTTACCAAATTGAAAACCTATGGAATCAAAAGCAATCACACCAAGCTGAACTGCTTGAATTTTTGCACCAGAAGTAGCATAAAGTTATCCAAAAGCAGTGTGTAAGACTGGTGACATGAGAACATGCCATGATGCATGAAAACTGTGGTTAAAAACAGGGTTATTGCACCAAATATTGATTTCTGAACAGTTTTCTTTTCTAAAAAGCTCCACACCTTTTATCATTTCAACCATTTCTCATTTTCTGCAAATAAATTCTCTAAATGGCAATATTTTTGGGGGGATTTGCGATAAATTTTGTTCGCAGTTTATAGAAAAAAACAACATTGTTCATGTTACTCAAACATAAATCTATAAATAGCAAAATCAGATAAACTGATTCAGAAACTTAAGTGGTCCCTTATTTTTTCTTGTTCTGTTTTGAGTGTGCCTCATGTAGCCCTAAACCTCATTTTACCCATTCAGCCCAACAAGAATCTTAACACTAAGTGGTAGGGCCAAGGGGTGAAATGGGATAAAACAATGAGGTAAGACGAATATCAACATAGAGCCTGTGCAAGGATTAATTTGTGCAAGTCGATTATCAGGGGCTAAAACTTAGGATTGCACCTTTATTAGGAGAATTGTGTTTGGCTAACTTTGCTTAGCTACCACAGAAGATTTAGAATTAAGACCGAAGGAAAAAAGCCTTACCTTAACTTTCCTAACGTGGAAATCAATATAGACATATTTTACTCAAAGTTATTATGGAGCATTATTACTGGTCCATTCATTATAACATAATGTAAAGAAAAACTGTCTGATTTACATTATGTAAAAAAAAAGTGGAGCAATGTTAGACTTTTTAGTATTAGTTTACAAATTTCTTCTTTCTAATACTGTTTTAGTTTAGTAACAGTATAAAACACATGGTCTCAAACCACATAAAAAAACTAGATCTATCTAATCTATCCTTTTAAAATAGTCCTGGTTCCCCCACCTGTCTCCACGGAGCCGATGTAATCAGAAAGGTTGGAGCCAGCACCCTGATTCAGCTGGGAGGCAGGTTTAGTGTCACACTGGGTCTCCATGTTACTCAAGCTTTCATCATCATCATCAGCATCAAACTTCTTCAGCCTAAAACAGAGAACGAGGCAAGGCCAAGATCATTAATAACATACACATATATCTAACCCTCACACCAATCACTGGGAAATCCAAATTAAATTTCAGCTAAATTAATTACAGCTACATATAATTTATTTAAAAAAAAAAAGACTGATAAGGCTGATAAGACTAACCTCTAAAAGCGTGTAGCGGCTAACGCTAATGCTACTCCAGACCCCGTGTTGGGGAACTAAACTGAAACTCCAGTATAATGCTGTTCCTCAGTGAAGTGGCTTTACTGCTCCTTACAACCTGACTGGTAAAATACATACATAAGGTGCACTGGATTAAACAGTGCACTGACGATTTTTGGGAAAATTATAGTGTTAGTATACTACAGTTTAGTATATATACACTATAGTTTTTTATAGTGCGAAAAAAATAAAACGGTATGTTTTCTGGGACGTGCTTTAAGAAAGAAATTTATCTGTTTTTTCGACGTACTTGGCAGAGCAGCTGTGAAAATGTTCATGCATTTTCACAGCTGCTCTGCCAAGTATGCCACTTTCCCTACTTTTCCAAATCTGTTTGGAAAATTTTTAAAGATCTAATTCCACACCTTTTTTTCTACACTTTTTTCCAAACTTGTGTAGAAACCCTGTACATCTAAACATTGTGTGGTAAATCAATAACAATAGTAAATGTCTGCCAAATGTAATGTAATGTAACGTAACAATTACTGCAAAAGGCAAAATTGGAATGCAATCATGTGTCATTTGTGTTTTACCACCATGTATTTACACAAAATATCAATACCTTGGCGGTAAAAACTTAAGAAGCAGCTCCTGGAAGTCAATCTTCTCCTCCTTCTTGCACTTTGTGTTGCGGACTCGTGCCGAACGTCTCTTGGCGGTCTCTGCACAGTCCTCAATCACTCTCTTTCTTTTGGGTGCTCTCTTGGCTTTATCATTCAGTGTTGGGTCGAGTACTGCAAAGAAAATAAACATAGTAATTCCACTGAATTTGCTCTATTCCCCATATATAAACCATTATACAGCAACCCATAGCACTGTAAGTACTAATACTAACCAACAGGGGGAGCTGAAGAAGCAGCAGCAGCAACAGTAGTTCCATTCACAGCAGCAACAGTAGTAGTCACTGTAGCAGCAGCGCCGATCTCCATGATGTTCTGGTTCTGTGAGAACTGTACCAGGGAGCCAACCGGCACCTGCAGCTGAACAGGAAGCTCACAGGGTGTGGGTAAGCTGGAGCTGGGGCTGCTGGAGCCAGGCTGAGGTGGAGGGGGGAGCTCAGGCAGGGGAGCAGGGGTGAACTGGGCTGGCTGTGGAGGGTCAGGAGCTGGAAGCGGAGCAGTGGATAGAGTATCAGCAGCTGGCATGGTGGTGGTGGTGGTGGTCGTGGTGGTAGGAAGTGTCTGGGCAAGGCAGTCTGGGTCCTTGTACATGGACAGGTCGATTCTTCGTCCAAAGTCGGGTCGGGGAACCAAGCACTCGTTCTGGTGTTTATACATGGCCAAGAAACTGTCCCCCACACTTTTCCAGCTAGTAGGAAACAGAGCAAGAACATATAATTAGAAAATGTGTCAGACATTAACTGACCATTTGATTGGATTGTCTTCTTTAGATGTGCAGTCATGCAAACAAATCAATAACGATGTTAAAATGCATGTGACTCTCCTGTTCAGAATTTTACAGGATAAATATTGTATATTTCTGGAGCACATAATATTTTTTTCTGCTAGGCAAAAGTGTTTAGATTTTTTTTGTTTAAACGCCCATTACACTTATTTAATTTGTCTGTCAAATGATGAGTGTGGGGTCAAATTATGGCAAAATAAGAGTCAAATAAAGGCTTGCTCTACAGACAACTTCACGAGAAACATTCCTGCTAAAAAGTGGGAATTAAAAAATCTGAAAGAATAAATAAAATAGAATAAAAATAGCAAATAATTAAGGGCAAATTAAATTTCAAATAATTTCCAGACAAGCATATTTGAAAGCAATTAAGAAATTATGCATAGACTTAAAAAAAAAAATAAATAAAAAAAAATAAAAAGAAATCTGAATTTTTTTTAGAAAATTGGTGTGACATCAGGACTACATCATCCAACTGGATGAGACTTTCAGGGAACAAACAGAAACTAAATTTTATTAGTGGCTGTGTGAGCAGCATTTTAAAGTAAGTTTTACTTTTTTTTTTTACCACCGTTTGTTTATTGTCTGTGGACTTCTCGTTGGATGTATGGGGGAAGACAAGTCTGTAGCTTTAACATTATTAATTTTAAAATTGATTAAATTGTTAACTTTATTATTACTATATTTATTTTATCATAATCATCATCATTAGTATTATAACTATTAATAACTATAAATATTTTTTTGATATTCGCTATTACCAGTACACCTGAGCAAAATCACAGACTGTGAAGTGGTACACTGAATTTATCATTTGAATAATATGTATAATATGATAATATGTCTTACGCATATATATTTTATAAACAGTTTTCACCAGAGGAGGATAGGTTTCCCCATTGTGAGATTTTTTTTCCGCATAGTTTAAAGGATTTTAATCTTGCCACTTGCTCACAGGTGGTTTACACATCTGTTCTATGTGTTTGCGTCCTTTTTTCATATACTAAATTACTGTATTTACATAAAACTGCTTAGCAAAAACATCAGTTGTAACAGAATGAATTTGATGTTGCTCCTTATTAAAGATTAACATAACAGGAGCAAGGATTTAGCCGCATGACGGACTCACGTAAAGCGCTTGATGGGCTCCACCAACTGAAGGTCTGGCCGGTGATGTGGGGTCAGCTTGGCTTGTCTTTGTCTCCTCAGTTCCAGAGCCTCCTCCACAATGCTGTGAGCTTCCTCCTCATCAATCTCACCTTGATATCCCATCATATCACTGTAGACAGCATGAAACATCAAATCAAGACAAGATCCCCCATTTAAATCTTTAACGGCCAGTTTCACAGACTGAATACAGCAGGGCTGTGATAATTAGACTCGATTAATGTCTGCAGACCACAAATGTTTAGTGAAGCAAGTGAAGAGGAATGTTGAGCAGGCGTACATTTTTGAGAACATTTTCATGGAGTCTCGTCTGAGGCAAGGCTGCTCCTCAAAGATCTTCTCCTTCAGGACCCGACCTTTAGTATAGCCTATGTCCTTCTCCAGAGCCTTGCAGATGTGGTACAGGCAGCCTGTGAAAAAAAAATGACACAAAGAAGCAAAGAACATTATATACAATCTGGAGTTTCACAAAGCATCGAAAGTTCAATGCTTTTCAATACTACAATTTCAAAATCGTTTTAAATCCTGTTGCATTCGATGCTTTCAATGCTATATACAGCCTGTAAAACTGAATCAGTAATCTGAATAAGTGAATCAAATCATGCATGCTTATTTGATTTGGATGGCAGCTGTAGCTAGTTAGCTAGCATGGCAATGTCAAAAACTCAAGTGGATATAAAGATAAAAACAACAGACAAATAATAGTATCATAAAATACTATAAATAGCTTATAAATAAATGTACAAATAGCTCATCTATTACTATTATTATCTAGGTAAAATTATTTCCATTAATACTTCACCTTTAGACAAAAGTATTGCTGGGTGGTATACCGGTTCAAACGGTCCACTGGAGAATGCCCCAGACAAGCCCAGAATCGGTCATTTATTTAGTAAACGTGATAAGATTCCCTAAAACACTGAATACAAGGAAATAACTATAGTCTTCTTTAAATATATAAATACTGTAGCTTGATGGATAATATTAATGCACACTGAATTTAATTTGGAGAAAAAAAAGGTGAATTTTGGCTGATTTTAATACTGTAATTCCTCTAATGGCTTCAGGAATAACATTGTAAATTGATATTAAACTTGTGTCTGATATTAAACTTGTAAAATAGAGCTTTTGAGAAATATCTTTAAAATACTTAAACATAGCTTATTTTAGGATAATTTATGATGTTTTTGGAACTATTTAAAATGTTTAGTTTTGTAAAGGAAGCCTGTTAAAAGTCTAATGTTAATATTCTTCAGCTGTTCCTGATAATGAAGTCAGATTTCTTAATATATTGTGTAATTTTGTGGGACAAAGTAAACCCAGTAAAAATAAAAGCCTTAAATCTAAGCCATAATGTTTGATATTATAAGTCACAAACCTATATTTAAGCTCAGACATGCAATAAAATATAAATAAATAATAATAATAATAAAAATAATAATCATAATAATAAATACCATGATATACTGTGAAACATTCGGAATCTTTTAAAATAACAAAATATACATTGTTGGTCATACTGCCCAACACTAGGTCAGTGTAGTAAATCAATGAGCCACTTGAATTATCAGCAATTGCATCAGCCCCGTATTCCATTTGCTAACTCCACTGATGGAGTTAATTTTTGATAAGGCTTGAGCTTAGCACTAGAAGCACAACAAAGCACTTGTGAACAAACTGGTAAAGTAATTACAGCTATAGTCGCTGAGTGTGTAGAGGACGGTGATGAGGCTGTCGAGGCACGGCCAGTGGTCAGGATTACAGCGCAGTCCCACCTCGAAGGCATGACGAGCTAATGGGATACTGACTCTCCTCAGAGCCACCTGACCCAGCTTATACCACATGTTCACATCTGTAGAGTCCAGCATAACAGCCTGCAGAAAATAAACATGAACAAACACGATCAGGAGAACAAATGTTCTGCGTTCTTTTAAACTAAAGCACACAACTCTTACTCTTTTGTAGCTTTGAAAAGCTACAAAACCTTATTTTCCACAGTATTTTATGACATTTTATTTATCAACATTTAGATTTGTACATTTAATATACCCTGAGATTATTTTTACGGCTCGTTTTACAGAAGATAATTGGTGCCAGAATCTTTAAAGATGCAGAAGCGTGCAGTCTGACAAAAAAAAATGACATGGGGCATTTGAACGGGACTAAAATAATCTAAAATAAACTAAGGGTGACCAATAATAATATCTTCTCACTAATACCTTCACCTTCCCATGTACAACTAATCTTCGGCAGCTGATGGCAAGCTACATAACTGGGATTCAAACCACAAAATTCCTCATCATAGTGGAAAAGATTTAGACAGCTGGACCATTGGCGCTCCCCTCGTCCAACAGAAGCTAGTGTGTAGTTTGTAACTGTGTAATGTTTTATTGATCTGATTTATGGGCTAAGCAGTTTTAACATCCGCTACTCTAGAATGGCTGAAGCTACTCAAGACCTGGCAAGAAAGCTGTAACTGAAAACTGTAAAACTAAGGTTCTCTAGACTACCAGAGCTAGACAGACCTGTTATAATGCATAGGATACATCTTAATCTACAGCTCTGGAAAAAAAAATTAAGAGACCACTTCAGTTTCTGGATTGGTTTCTCTGATTTTGCTGTTTATAGGTATATGTTTAAATAAAATGAACATCATTGTTTCATTCCAGAACCTATGGACAACACTTCGCCCAAATTCCAAACAAAAATAGTCATTTAGAGCATTTATTTGCAGAAAATGAGAAATGGGTGAAATAACAAAAAATATGCAGAGCTTTTAGACCTCAAATAATGCAAAGAAAACAATCTTGGCATGTTCTCCTCCACCAGTCTTTTACACTGCTTTTGGATAACTTTATGCAACTCCTGGTGTAAAAATTCAAGCAGTTCAGCTTGGTTTGATGGTTTGTGATCATCCATCTTCCTCTTGATGGTTCCAGAGGTTTTTTAATTTGGTAAAAAAAAAAAAAAAAATTAAGTCATTTTTTTTTCAGAGCTATATAAATCCATCCACAATCCATAATACTTGTGATCAGTTTGTTAGATTTCACCTCCACATAGAAGTCCATGGCAGTGTCCAGGTCATCCCTAAGCACAGCAAGACTGGCCAGGTTTTTGTAGGTGGAATATTTCAGCATTAACCCCGGGTGTTTGAGCCCGACCTTCTCATCTTCCGACGCCACCGCCTGAAACAAATCCAGAATAACAGACATATTGTTAATTACAAAAATATCAGCAAAACAGCCTCATCTAATTTCACAAACAGCAAGAGTCACATTTTTACCTCCCTAAGCAGCGGTGTCTTAAGAAGCACATGGTAAGCTCTGGCCGACTCCTCAAACTTGTCATGCTTCTGTAGGTCAAGAGCTTTGTGGTACAGGGCAAATGCCTCTGCCTCCTGCAGAACAGTGAAGAACAGGGGATGGAAATTGACAGAGGGGAGACAATTTTAATAGAAAGAAACTTTCAGTGACATCACAAAGTTAATCAAGATTACAGAAAGCAAAACTTACCTGAGCCTCCTTGGTCTGACTGGGTTTAGCGCTTCGAAAGTGATCCTCATGTTCATCTGCAGTCTGAGAGGCTGCATTAAGAGCAGCTATCCGGATCTGTGAAAGAAATGAAGTTAGCAAATAATTTAATAAACATTTTAATGAAAAAAAAAAAGCAACCAAACCATGAACTCGAGTGAAAGTCCTTAGTTTTGTATTTCTACTTAAATGTAAAGTATTTGCCATTAAATGTACTTTAATATTGAAATGATTTACTTAAGCTCTTAAGGTCTTATGTCGATTTTTCATATTTGTAACACAACTGAGTTTTCCTTACTATACTACATCTATATATTTCATAATTTACGCATGTATATAGGCACTCTTAGATTTTATGATGTTGCATAAATTGTAATTTACAATGTTAGTTCACCATGTGCTTGAAATGGGTTGCGGTCAAAATAAGATAAAAAAATAAATAAATAAATAAACCATATATAACAACTTTTTTTTATTATTCTGCACAATGTTTAGCAAAAAGTAAGACATTTGAGGAGAAGTCACCAAAATAGAAATATTTCTATATGTCTAAAAGATATTATGTTGCAAAAAGCATGGACTTCCATATCTTTCTATGGAGAACAAGATTGTCAGTTAAAAGACACAGATTCAATCTTACCATGGCTTGTTATGTGTTAACCATCACCACTGACTAATTATTAGGTTCTGTAAAAAGATGACAAGAATCAGAAGACAGGATTAGCAATCTTTATCACATTAAAAAGGCTACCTAAACTCTAGCTGCTATTATATTCTTTAACAATATCAGCAATCTAGTGTTACGCTGAACCTAAATGACCCACAGAGCTCACAGAACCAAGACAGATCATTTTAAATGCAAACTAATAATTAAACATTTCTAAGGAAAAACACAGTAGGTAGCTTTAAATGGTTTGTGAGCCCCTTCCAATCTAATCCAATTTTACATTTCGGTAAACGGCAAAAGTATTTGACGCTTTCAGGATCTGGTGTGACATTCCTTGTGCACCAAAAACTGCAACAAAATGTTTCTGGTTTCAGATTTGCCGCACCGGCTGCGAGGTATATTGTGGGTAATAGGACTGTAAGAAGTTCACACAAGTCACCTTCCATGCATCCTCAATAACGTGGGCAGAGCAAAAACCCATCCAGGTATTTGTTGTGTACTTGGCTAACTGTGATCTTCTAAATGGAATAGTACTTGGGCTGCATCTGATGATGCTTTACGAGTCACAAGAACACAAGAACAGACAAAAAATGACCTATACTTCTCGTTTAAACCAAAAAGTTCTATTTTTATCTCATCCATACACAAGACATTATTCCTTTTATGCACACAAAATTGGTATTTATCGTTCTCCTTAACGTGGACTCGTGAACATTAACATTAGCAAATGTGAAAAGGCCTTGCTTAGAACAAAAGTTACTTGTCTTAAATTTCCTTCAGTTTTCACACAGTCTGTCCAAACTCTTTAGAGATGGCTTTGTAACCTTTTGTGCTACGATAAGGATCAGACTTTAAAATATCCCTGCTTTTTTGTTTGTTTGTTTTACATAAAAGAGGGTACTGCACAATCACACATGAGTGTCATCCCAATTAAAATGCTAATCCTAAACTGGCACATTATTTTGCCACTCATGTTTGTTTGCTGGTCTAATGTTTATACCTCGCTCGTTTGTTAGTTTTTTTCTGGGTCGCCTGGGTCGCCTCGCCACTTGTTCTATGACTTGTGTGAGGTTTGGCTGAGGTTTTAGGTCAAAATTATGCAGAAATATAGAACATTCTAAGGGGTTAAGACACTTTTGAGCACCACTGTAGTAAAAATTAAAATATATCAGCTAACGGCTAACGTTGGTTAAGCTATAGTTTGGCTGTCAGTGTCATCTTCATAACTAGCTTTTTACTGAACACACTGGCTTCAAACAGTATTTACTGTTAGCTACCTTACCTAATAATATAGCGAAGCTCCTGTAGTCAGTGTCAACTAGTGCAATTTATTAAAAACGCTAAAATAACCTATATAACGATATAAAAGTATTGTTATTAGCGGTTAGCTGGTTAGCTAACCCAGCTAGCTATTAACTCCCACAGCGACACTCTTTGTTTACAGTCCCATTCACTCTTACTAACGTTCCGCTAGCTACGGTTAACTAACGCTAGCTTAGCTAACCCATATAACGCTCTCTTCCTCCCCTCTCAGTGTTAAAAAGCCGGTTTCTGCAGCATGTTGATATTCCCTGCAGGAATATATGTCTGTTTTTAATACATGGATTAAATCTTACCGGCTCAGAGACGCAAGTTGTGCACCAGAAAGCATCTGCAGGCAAACGGGCACATCTAATACCGGCCGCTCTGATTGGCTGAAAGAACACAGGCGCCACAGAAAGCAGCCAATGCTGATTTAGCTTTCTGTATTTGACTCTGAGACGTCATGTTCATTTATTCCAGGACAATTATTTACCTGCTATTCCGCCGAATCGGTGCAATTTTATGGATAGAGATTAGTCTCAAAACTCCTGACAAATGTGTAAAAAAATAATCCATTAATTACACAGACACCACAAATACATTTCACTGCTCACAAATAAATACATTTCAGTCTGTGTCTCACGACCTGCAATTGGTACAAATACTGTCAAACTCATAAATACACTTTTCTAGTTTTTATGTATAAATCATAATTTGCATGTAAAACTGAATGCATTTCTTTTACATGTACTTGCATATTTTCAAACTTAAAATGTATTTATAAAGTGTGCATCTGCAGTTTGTGGATCACGTTTGTTTTTTTGTTCATTTCCTCTCGCGTATTTTGGCGTTTGAGACTTTCCTTTTGCATTCCTGCACCTGATCCACACACAAATGCACCACTCCATTCACGCGAACAAGCCGCCGCGAGGGGGCGCTGCTGATTTGGAGGAATGGCGTAAGGGCGGATAGGATTCATTTGTTTGCGTTTGCGCTCGTTTCTCTGTTTCTTTGGGTCGGCGACTTTTTACTTCTGTTGTAAAAAGAGTGTCCACGTTATTTCGTGATTTCTCTCCGTTTTCCACTCCGTGCAATAGACTGAGTTCAGCTGATCTAATGAATTGCCATACCGTTTATATAAAGCCACATTATTCTGTCCAGACTGGTTTGTTTATTGGGGTTGTCTAGTCTCACCACACTCACTAAGTTGGGTAGATACATGTGTAATGTTTGAAATATGTATTGCTAATATAAGATATCTGTAGTATTATCTTATATGAACTTTGCTACTAAAATTACACCTTGAAAAATGTTACCCGCTTTATTGAGGTTCTAGCGCATGTACTTCTTACTTTTAAAGTATTAATGTGTCTTATTTTATAGTTTTTATACATACAGTTGTTTACAGCAGAATACTTTTTTCCAGCCACGTCGGTGCCCGGGAGCCCCTCTGAAATATATAGGGTGTTTGGCTGTTTAACTAAGTTAACAAGTTATACGATTGTAAACAAAATTATTCAGAGGGGCTTAAAGTGTGATATGCCAGCTAGCTCTGACTAGATAAACTTTCGGAATTGTTCATAATATTGTGGAAGAACAGTATTAAAAATAAGCTACCTCATGAAAAGTAGCTATTGCATGAAATGGTTAATATTTAGTAGGAGTTTTGTGATTCAAAATCACACATGCTGCTCACAGAAAATGTTGTTAAATTAATTTAAATTTACTTTTAATTTCAAGTGATGTATTTTGATTTATTATTCATGCAGAAAGACCCTTGACCAAGAACAACATCTTTTATTTGGACATCCACACATTTTTCAACCAGACAATGCAAAACCACACGCCGCACACTGTAATGTGTAAAAGCATGTCTGTGGAAGAGGATACAGGTACTAGATTGGCATACAGTACTAGTAAAAAGTTTGGACACACCTTGTTATTCAATGTTTTTTTTTCTTATATTTTTCCATTCATTGTAAATTAGTACTGAAGTCACCCAAAAGATTGAGTAAAAAAACAAGTCTGTTATTTTCTTTCAAAGCCTCATTTTACACCAAGCCTCTCTGATTGAATCATTTTTTTTTAAATCTGTGGACATTTCTTACAATGTAAATGTTGTTCAATTAAGAAAGCAAGCAACATATTGTATCTGTTATCCATTTATTCACAAGAAATTCATTTTCACAGTCTATGAAAAGTTAATAAAGGATACAAACTGGGTGACCGATTTTTTTTCACACTTAAAAAACAGCAATAAAAAAATAAATAAAACAAACCCTGCGTTTAAAATCTGTTATACAGAAAATGTAAATTACATTTCAAACACGTTCAGTCTGCTTTTTTACACAGTTAAAAGTGTAGACTGAAAAAATGGCTTTTAAAATGGCTTTTCAATTAGTACAATTAACACTTGTTTGGCAAACAGTTTTAGCCCAAAATGGCACACGAAAAAACAATTTACTAGTGCAAATGAAAATCGAAGAGATTTAATTTATAGATATGCCTTGCCAATATGAAATTAAAGATATGTGATCTTGTCAATATGACTATAAAAATATCCTTTACAGGTTTCTACAGGTACCTAAGTGAGCACAATTGACCCGGCTCTCTCTGGGTTAGTAGATGGTGGTCCCTCTCTCCTCCTCCTCCTCCTCCTCCTCCTCCTCATCATCACCACCATTGTGATGGTGGCCGATACAGGGGTCTGTGGTTAAAATGCATCAGAGTGCTTTCTGTAAAGCATTCAGAGTTGAATGCCTAGTAATGCTGCATTGGAAACAGTTAAAAAAGATGTGGTAGATGACATCATGTGTATCAGAGGAGGCATGCACTTGTTCAGACCCTCCCAGCCATAGAAACATTTTAAGTGATAAGTGGAGGTCGTAGTGGGTGGGTACATTGACTGGCTAAGCTAAATTGGGGAGAAAATTTGGTTGCATTACAGAAACCCTAAATATGAGAATTAAACAGATAAATTTTACATTTGTATTACTGGTGGCATTTAAGACCAAAAAGACTTGCCATACTATTAAACATCAACTAAAAGATGTCTAAAGACATACATCTGCTCAACAGAAGACTCCTTCTAAAATTGCACACAGCAGCATAGCCAACAGAACTAGCATATTTTTTTTGCACTATAAAGCGCACTTAAAATCTCCTTTAATTCTCCACAAAAATGGTCAGTGCGCCTTTTAATCCGTGTGTCTTATGTATAAATTTTACCAGTCAGGTTGTAAGGAGCAGTAAAGCCACTCCGCTGAAGTACAGTGTATTACAGGAGTTTCAGTTTAGTTCTCCAGCACCGAGGCTGGAGTAGTATTAGCATTAGCTGCTAGCCGCTATTTCCCCATTCATAGGTGAGTATTATCGGACTGTACCTGGAGCAGCATTAGCATTAGCCGCTAACTGCGCTACAACGTTTGTCATTCAGAGGTAAGTATATCGGACTGTGGTCTGCGTGTTTACTGTGTTAAAACAAGCTACGTGGGACGAACCACTAGCTAATATTGCCCTGGCTTACTGGAGCACTTAGGGTGACTCAGTGTAGTGTTCCTGGGTGGCAGTAGCCGCTAACTGCTAGTGGCTCGCTGCTAATGCTTCTTAGCAGCCTTATTGCTGGAGAAATTGGGGAATCTAAGCCTACTGTAAACGAAAGCACTATACTCAGCCTAATAAACAGTTTTCAGGAGAGAAATCTGTATAGGTGAACATCCAGCACTCGTTTCACTTTAAAAGAAAGTATTTTTGTTACAGTTTTGTTTACTTAGCTTAGCTTTACCTGACCTGCTAAATTAGAAGTTCCATAGAGTCTGTTTAAATGCGCCTTATGTATGGAAATCGACCAGAAAATAGTTAATTGATAGTGCGCCTTATAAAATGGTAAGCCTTATATTGCGAAAAATAAGTTTTTCTGACATTTCTTATTTCTTTAAAAACTGCGATCATCAGTAAACAATGGCACTTAGCATTGAAGCTCACAGTCTAAATGCATTTTACAAATGGAGCTGGGCTCTATAATCCAGCAAACCCAGTGGCACTCCTCTGGTTCTCAACGTTTGAGACAGTTGAAGATCTGGAGCTCAGAGCAGGAGAAACCCTCCCGTCAGAGAAGTCGTCTCTGTAAGAATTGGAGACTCTGCTGCTGTGTATGCTTGTGTGTATGCTACTTGCTGAACTCCCTGAACCTCCCTTGGAACCTCCACTGTCCCGACTTTTCTCAGAACCAGAAAATCTGTGAATACTAGTTTGGGGTGGGGAGAAACTCCATTGCTGCTGTGCAACCTCAGGTTGGCTCAGTGGAGCAGGAGGGGTGCTGGAGTGAATGGGTGGGTTGAAGGGAAGCTCCTGTGGTGACTGAACATGAGGAGAATGCTTGGAGGCAGCAGAAGTTCTAGAGCAGGGTCTGCTCATCTGAAGTCTTGATGCTGTTTCAGGGTTGTCTGTTTTCTGTGGAATAAATACAGAAAGTTATGACGTAAGCAAGATCTTTCATGGTAATTAAGTTCTCTCATGAGGTTTCTGAGACACAGCATTAATGCAGAAGTAGATTTAGATCTTAGAGCAACATATGCTCAAGACAACTGCTTCCCCAGGGATGTCCAGGCATTTCGAACAAGGCAATGCAAAACCACATGCTGCACAAATTACAAAGACATGAACTAGAGGTTTGCACTGCACTACTTTTTTAAAGCCCGCTTCTGCCCGCTCCTGCATGTTTAGTCCCGTTACTGCCCGCTACCACCAATAATCGCTTGTTTTCATTCTGTGCCTGCCCGCCACATACACATTTCTATTCCTAAAATGAACTTAATTAATTAAATGTAGTGCTTGAAATTTACTTATGTGTTTATTAAAACATATATATATATAGCGCTGGATAGAACTGTCCCATTTCTTTCCACAGTCCAAACACATGCTGTCAGGTGAATTGGGGAAGTTGATATTGTCCCATCGGTGTGTGTGTGTGTGGGTCCATCCTCCGCTTTAAAATTTATCAGTTTTCTTTTGTTCCTCGCATTGCAGCCAGATGAAGAATCTTGTAGTAGAGGTGGATTTAGGACTGTACACTGGATGAAGGGTTTGATTCAGTAATTTAAAAAATGTAAAAAAAAAATTGAATTATTATTATTATTACTGATTGATTAGTTGTTTTTCTTTTGTTCGTTATGCATGGAAATCATTGCATGATTGTTATAAATTTTCTAGACTATTTATTCATTTGCAGGATTTTTCTACATGTATATGTGGTCCCGCTCCCGCATCGCCCAAAGACATTCTGACGAGTCCTGCAGGTCTCTAGCATGAACGCAAAACCTACACACAATTTACAAAAAATAAAAGATGGTGATGTTTTGCTATTTTTAATACAGACTGATAATAACAAAAAGTCAGTGCAGTAAGAAAAAGGCAGAGCAGCAGTAAAAAAAAAAATATAATCTTAATGAGAGTCTCAACAACTGTATTTCTGGAGAATTCTAGTTCTCACTGAAATAAATGTCACTTACAGCAACATCATCCTGTCTCTGCACATCGCCCTGGTCTCTCTGGCCCCTTTGCTGTGTGGAGGAGAGCTGAGGACAACCAAAGTCTGACTGCTCAATACCAGCCATGGATGCCAACTGGCCAAGCCTGGGAATAATCATAAAACATATTAACCATGTAAAAAAACTTAATTTAAGACTAATATTAAAAAACACTAAGCCAAAACTGCAATTATCAGTGTGCAAATGTAAGAAAATGATACCCAGCATCTTTGAGAAGGTCAAGAAAGGCATGGAACTTCTGAAAAGAAGATTCAATGCTGTCCAGCACATGCTCATCTTCCAGAACAGAGTGGCTGATATGGGCTTCAGACAGTGACTGATTCAGACTGCGCAGACGACTATTCTCCAACTCCAGCTGAGAGAACAAAACAATGCATGAAATGTATATATTCATTTATATGAAGATAGATATTTATATTAAGGTAGATATTTAACTGTACCTCAACCAAGCGAGAATTAGCTTTCAGTATTGTATTTCTCTCCTCCGCAAGTCTGAGTTTGCATTCCTGCAGCTCCACCTGTAGGTTACACGAGTAACTACACTGAACATACTGCACATTCAACACATTCTTCAAAGCATATTTATTGAAAAATAATGTTTTTCCAATATTTCTCCACAATTTAGTCATTTCCAATTCCCAACTACTAGTTAAGGTACACTAAGCTGTCAATGCATCATTTCTTGCATTACAAGAAATATAAAGCAACATAACTGGCAAGAATATAGTATAGCATCACATTGAGTAATGGGGAAGAGAGGGAGCTATTGTACCATACACAGAAAAAAAAAAAAGAAGAAAAAGAAAAACATTTAATATACAGTTAAGATGTTACCTCTAGGCACTTGAATTCTGCCTGCAGATGCCTGAACTGCCTGCTGGTTATATTTCCTTGAGGACTCTGTGCACACACACTTGGCAACACATCTTCTCTTTCCTCAGACTCTGATTCGCTCTCTGACTCCAGAGTGACTCGGATAGTGGAGGCATTCTGAAGGAGTGATCATGAAGTAAATATTTAAAAATTGCATATTTTATCCAGCATAAACAAATGTAAATATTCAGGCAAAAAATAGAAAAACAAACCTGAAAACT
Source organism: Astyanax mexicanus (assembly GCF_023375975.1). NCBI lineage: Eukaryota > Metazoa > Chordata > Actinopteri > Characiformes > Acestrorhamphidae > Astyanax > Astyanax mexicanus. Next base: position 22,922,515 of record NC_064419.1, on the reverse strand, counting down.
CTGATCTGCTGTAATTGCACCATGTGGAAGACCCCTACATCAGACAGAAACATGTTTAAATTAATGAACACTTAATAAACACTATTGATAGTGATTGCAACAGACAAGCAAAGAAACAGATAAATCACACAACGACAGACAGACAAATCGCACAGACAGGAAGACAGAGAGAAAGATGGAAAGATGGATAGGTATAAAAGGTACACAGTGTCTCTAACCTCTGAAGTGTGGCTCGTGCTGCTGTGCGCCACGGGATATAACCAGTGGATCCAGGCCGAGGTTGCCTCCATCCATACGTAACTGATGAAGTCCGGCGAGATCCTTTAACAGATAGAGCTGATATAAACTCAGAATATCTATTACACAGTCGCACATCATGTGTGATATCATACAGTGAGGAAAATAAGTATTTGAACACCCTGCGACTTTGCAAGTTCTCCAACTTAGAAATCATGGAGGGGTGTGAAATCATGAAGGGCTCACGTTTGGTGCGTGTCCTTTGTGAGAGACTTAATAAAAAAAAATCCAGAAATCAGAATGTATGATTTTTAAATCAGCCATGTTAGTAGTTGGAGTCTTACTGATTGTGTGGGGTGGACAGGTGTCTTCATGCAGCTTATGACCTCAAACATGTGCTTCTAATTTAGAATAATAAGTGGAGTGGAGGTGGACTTTTTAGAGGCAGACTAAATTTCAGACTCCTCCATGATTTATAAGTGGGAGAACTTGCAAAGTCACAGGGTGTTCAAATACTTATTTTCCTAACTGTACAATTAATTCAGGGGTGGCCATACCAGCTCTAAAGGAAGCCCTTCCTGTGTTTCTCCTTATCATCTGTCCTGAATGGTTATGTGCATCCTTAGCTGGAGGCTTCAGCCAAAGATACTGCAAACACAAGCCCAGATTCAAAGTCACTCCTTTAACATTTCCTGATTATATTCTTAAACATACTGTGAGTGTGTTACCTGTGCATCCTGGCCTTTCGTGTTCATGAGCACCTTCTTAATTACAGCCTTCACCAACCCCTTATCTGAGGAGAAAAACGATCAGCAGTGAGAGTGGTGAGCGTTTAAGCAAAGTGGACATTCTTTACATATACAGCTCTGGAAAAAAAATAACTTAAAAACACTTAAAAATAACTTTTTTTTTAATAACTTAAAAAAAATATGAGTTTCTTTGATTTTAACAAATTGAAAACCTCTGGGATAGAACCAAGAGGAAGATGGATAATGACAAGCCATCAAACCAAGCTGAACTTAGTAGAGTGGCATAATGTTATCAAAAAGCAGTGTGTAAGACTGGTGGAGGAGAACATGCCAAGATGCATGAAAACCAATTAAAAACCAGGGTGATTCCACCAAATAATGATTTCTGAACTCCTAAAACTTTATGAATTTGAACTTTTTTTCTTTGCATTATTTGAGGTCTGAAAGCTCTGCATATTTTTTGTTATTTTAGCCATTTCTCATTTTCTGCAAATAAATGGGTTAAATAACATTATTTTTTAGAGATGACCGATCAGTGTTTTGGGGGCGGATTCCGATCGCCTTTTACCTCGATCGGCCGCTCGCCGATACCGATCTTGGGCGGGGCCAAATGCCACACAGGTGCCAGGCAAACCTGCAACAGATTCCCCTAATTACATCCACGCCTAAGCAAACACTGGTAATTTACACTGATAGTAAACAAACAAAAGAGTGTTACTGACCAAAATAAAAGCTTTTCAGGAGAGATATAAGTAATGTGTAAATATTTGCAAGACACCAGAATTTTTATAATTTTTATGTCAATACCACAGGAGTGTGTATCCCAAAATCAGCCGCCTCAGCCTGTTTTGTCAACTTACTGCTTAAAATATCTCATTTACTGTTAATATATAGATAATAATACAATATTTTAATAAGACCAACAGTAATCCATCGCTCCAGCTAGAGCTTAGATTGGGCAAAAACATCCAGTCTGACTATGCCTGCCCTCATAAACTGCAATTAAGAGCGCAGACCTGATTTAAACTCCATATGTTTTGTAAATAACGTAACAGCAATAAAACAGAGCTTTTAACTAAACTCACAAATAGTAGGAAAGAATGAAATCTGTTTTAATTTGGTTAATAAACATCATTGTGACCGCGCTAGTCACAGTTTCACCACAGCGAGGGACAAGGCCTTCGTTAATCACTTATCTAACCAGCCTTTACTGATTTCTGCCCCCAATAACCCTTTCAATAACCTCCAACAGGTTTTAATAGTCTTCAGTAGCCTTCAACAGTCTAAACTGGCGGCCGTGTCCACTAAACTCACAGTAAAGCGCAATAACTGACCTGTTTATAATGTAATACAAGCAGTGACTCCGTGACGGCTGCACTAAGATGCTGCTGTTAGCTTGTGAGCTCACTGGTTGGGCAGAAAGATGAACTGTAGAGAGCTGTATTATCCGGTTAGTGGGATTAAAACCATTATTTACTACACAGATGAAATTAAGAAAACTGAAAAACGCTCCAGATTGGCTGAGCTACCATTGTAGCCCGTGGCTGGGCTGTAGCTCTGACTTCAGTGAAGACAGCGGGGCTTGTGCTGCTGCTGCAGCTCCGGCTAGTGGTTGGATGAGGAACTGCAGCTTCTTGTAAATGAGCAGTTCCACCGGTAATCCACACACAGCTCTGATAAACTGCTTAACCCTAAACTCCTGAATCGGATCGGCTAAAATCAGAGGAATATCAATCGCCGATACCGTATTTTGGCTGAAAATCTTCTGATACCGATACACTGCCGATCGATCGTCCCATTTCTAGTATTTTTATTTGGAATTTGGGAAAATGTTTCCTGTAATTTATAGAATAAAACAACAATGTTCATTTTACTCAAACATTTACCTATAAATAGCAAAATCAGAGAAACTGATTCAGAAACTGAAGGGGTCTCTTGATTTTTTACAGAGCTGTATATTAGAGCACTTTGCAGTTAATGTGTGACTGACCTACTAGTGGATTCCTCCTGATGTCCAGAACACAGAGAGTAGAGTTAGATTGTAACATCTTCTCAAGGACTTTAGCTCCTTCATTAGAGATCCCACAACGCTGAAGGTCCACCGCTGCAATATCAATATAGAATAATGTAGCCAGACAGAACCACATACAGTAAAGCTCTTTCATAGCCTACAGCCTAACTAAAACAATTGTACGTTTACACACAAATTGTCTATTCATATGCCCTCCTACTATATACTGTAAATTGGATCTAACATTGTAAATAGAGATGACGGAATGGTGCATTTTTTTTTAAATATTAGGAATGTGCAAATATTACAAGAAAAAAATAACCATAACCCATTATCGTGTACCAAAAAAAAAAGTGTTTGGCCTAATAAAATTATAAAATTATGCATTTATTATCATTTATCATGCTTGGTTTACTACCCTTTCACAAACTGTTTTTTTTTGTTGAAAGATCCAAGCTATAGAGTGCTAAGATATTAATGTTAGTTAGCTGGCATTAATAACTGAGGTAAATGTATGACTAAAATTGCACTTCAGAAGTAGCTGGCTAGAAAAATGTGTAACATGAATAGCACCGCTGAAATAAATTCCTGATTAGAATAGCACAGCTCAGGTAGATGTATGGTGCGTTGTTGGTACAGTATGTGTACTGGGATATTAAAAGTTTAGAATTAAATTAACATTTTTAAATGTTTTTTTGGGGGGGTTTTGTTCTTTTAAAATCAGACCAAAATACATTTAGGATATTTTATCCTTTGGCCAAATGTTTCATTTTGGTCAGTTTTTAATTTCGGTGCGTCCTTCCTTCAGTTGGTTCCATTAAAGTTCCATTTCAACATGTTTTTTTTTTTATGAGAACATTAGTATCAATAAATGTCTGCTAATTTCGACCCAAAATCCACATATAGCCTTAGATCCATGACATCTCATGTTCTCTCACCTTTGACCCACAAGTCCTCTGCCAGTTCCTCAGCAATCGCTGCCACTCCTCTGTCCCCGATTAGGATATTGTCATTAAGTGTGATTCTGCGTAGCCCACTCATCGCCTCAAACTCTGCCTTTCTGTACCGTAGAGACTCCGCCCATGCTGTGCCATGACGCCTCACTGCTTGATGCTGCTCGAAACAAGCCAATAATATAAAATTGACAGATATATACATATCTATCCATATGTAAAAAACGAATATACAACAACCAAGAAACATAATGCAGCACTTTTGCTTTAAATAAAATCTTCAAAATCATTGTGATTTTCCAGTGACTTGTAATAGAGGAAATTGTGTCTCTATCATTTCCACTCCAGGCTGTAATTCTATTTTTGTACTTTCTGAAACTTTAGTTGAGCTGCATGAGACCTTTATAATGATGCTTAGTCATATTTGTGTAAAATCTTATAATATTATTCCTTGCCACAGACCTTACTGTATTATTTCATTTCAGTAGCCAGCCTTCAGCTTGTCAACAAATACATGTGTACAGTTGTCAATGAGGTAGAGCGCAGAGAGTGATTTGTATTTACTGCAGTGGTGTAAAAGTATATTATTCTCTGCAACTATAAGGAGAGCCCCAGGAGTAAACAAAGACAATTTTTTCAAATAAAGACCTTTTTTTAATTAAAGACCAATTTTCACAAAATCTTAACACCATGATTTTTTTTCTGGATTTTTTTATTTATTTCCAGTCTAATCCCATACATCACACCGGTAAACAGACCTTAACTTACCTTGATTATGTTTGCCATGTGCGCCGCACCCTGCCAGGTAATATTACAAGATGTAAAATCCACAGTCCTGATTGTCGAGGAGTACTTAACACTCTGACAGATAACTGAAAGCACAAAGAAACAATACAGATGTCCTATTATAAACAAAACTAAAGTTAAAGCATTCTGATGATGCTCAAGGATCATTCTAATTTACTTACCTTCAAGCCCATCATCTGCAATAGGGCAGCGTGCCAAAGACAGGTGCTCTAAGGAGGCACTTTTAGACAAACCCTGATCAGAAAACAGAACCAAAGAATCAGCATGCATTGTTCTTATTTCACAATAAACCTTTTGTCTTTTGGTGCCTTTTCTCTACCTTTGTGAGTATGTTGAGGTCTTTCTCTCTTAACGGAAGCCCATGAAGCTGGAGGGTCTTTAGACTGGGTGAAGCACACAAGCATCTCTGCACAGCTTTGCAGAGCTGAAGGGTCATACTCTTGGAATGGATCGCTGGGGTCTTCTTTCTGCTGGTAGCCTTGCTGGAAGAAGCTGAAAGGTGTGAAACCATCAGCTGAGCAAAAATACATACTGTCCACTTTTCAAAAACAGTGTGTTATCCATAATATGTTGGTTGATTCACATATAGCATATCCTGCTGAAAAGCATGGCCAAATTCAAATGTCTTATTTATGTAGTTATGGAATCCAACAGATTTTAATGCATATTTCCCTTTTTTTACAGTTGTTACAAAGAATCCTAAATAAAACCAAACAAAGTTAATTATTTGGTCAATTAATAATATTGAATACCAAACAAGTTTTTGCAGTTTTGCAGTTTTTGCAGTTTTAAAGTGGTCACTTTTTTCCAGCGCTGTATATTTATATTGGTGTACTACTGAGCTAATATCCTAACTATGGGATAGTGTTTGAATAGCAGTTGTAAACAGTTCGTTTGTGGATCAAAATACTGTGGTAGGTTCTGTACATCCGGAAAATGTCCTTAAATATAATGATATAAATATTCTAACCATATCACACACTCCTATGCACAGTACCTAGCATTAACAGTACATCATTTTAACTAGAAGGACTCACCCTGTGATCCCAGTGTGCTGAGATAGGAGCTCCTGATGGTCACAGTGTGTAAATGCTTGTTTATGACCAGAGATGAGAGTATAGGCGTCCAGTCTGAGAGACTGATAACATCTCCATTAAAGTCCAAAACTCCTTGACTTAAGCTGGACTTGACTGCGGGCACTGGAGCCGAGCCTTGAGCAGCACAAGCTGAATCATAGCAGGCAGCAAAGTCCTGAGCTCCTCTGCGCCTCGACTGAGCAGAGCCCAGCATCTCTACACATCTAACTAACTAACCTAGCTTAGCTTAGCTAACTAACCTGGACAACTAAATTTACCCGAGGAGAAACTGGCCTACAGCTACAGCAGCTAACCTAGCTATAGCGCTTTAACGCTGTAGATAGTTAGTTAACCTAACTAGCTAACTAGCTAGCGTAGTTATACAGTAATTACTCACAGCTATAGCGTTGGCTAGCTAGTTAAGCTAATAGTCTCAGTCTTCGCCACTGTAAAGCTGACTATCTAACTATGCTAACTAACCTACTTTACTGTAGATGGTCGAATCTGTCAAAATAAACCAATGCACTAAGCTAGTTATGTTAGCTAGCTAACTAGCTGGTTGCTGATTACTAGCCTAACAGCGGCCACTGTTCAGCTCAGATCCGATCTAAAGAGCGTCTACAGATGTTGCTCTAATTTAACTGAATTAATCGCCCGCAGGAAGGTTTTTGGAGCCGTTTTTGGAGCCAGTTAGCAATACTGGTGCCGTTATCTCCGCTGTTTGTTGTTGCTGTATCCCCACCAACCGCCTCCAGGGAGAGAGAGGGAGGGAGGGTGCAGGTTGGTGTAGAAGTGGATCCGCGGCTGCTGTTTGAAAACATGAACACCTCGTTCTTCAGGGAGAAGAGGAGAGAGCTACAGCAGCTCCTACCGCCGGCTAGCGGACAGGAGAACTACACACACAGCCTGTGTCTGAATTAATCCACATGAATCAAGCGATTCTGCCTATTCAGTAAGGATTCTGAGGCAGAAAGGCGCCCAGGTCAAGACTGAATTGAAGTTAAGTTATCTTAGCCTTCGATTTTGAGCAAGTCTCACCCTACAAAGACTTAAGACTTGAGCAAGTCTCACACCATTAAGACTTAAAACCTGACCAAGTCTCACACCACACAGACTTGAGACTTTACCAAGTCTCACCACATATACTCAAGATTTGTTCAACTCTCACCCCACATATACTCAAGATTTGTTCAACTCTCACCCCACAAATACTCAAGATTTGTTCAACACCACCCCACCTATACTCAAGATTTGTTTAACTCTCACCCAAAAAAGACTTTAGACTCGACTAGACTCGTGACAAAAGACTTGTCCAGGTCTCACCTCACAAAGACTTGAGACCTAACCAAGTTTCACCCTACATACTCAAGATTTGTTCAACTCTCACCCCATAAATACTCAAGATTTGTTCAACTCTCACCCCATAAATACACAAGATTTGTTTAACTCTCACCCCACAAATACTCAAGATTTGTTTAACTCTCACCCCACAATCACTCAAGACTTGACTTGGACTCGTGACCAAAGACTTGAGACCTAACCAAGTCTCACACCACAAAGACCTAAGACTTGACCAAGTCTCACCCTACACACTCAAGATTTGTTCAACTCTCACCCCTCAAATACTAAAGACTTGACTTGGACTCGTGACCAAAGACTTGTCAAGGTCTCACCCCACAAAGACTTCAGACTTGACTAAGTCTCACCCAACAAAGAATTGAGACTTGACTTGGACTCGTGACCAAAGACTTGAAACTTATACTTGCAAAAAAGACTTGTGAGCATCTCTTGTCTTAAACGCATGAAATGTTGACTGGCTGTCTTGCTGCCCACACTGTCTCACTCAGAAGGCAGTTATTGATCGTAATAAAGATCACTGTTTTCCAATATATGCAATATGTGCAGATGTTGCTTATGAATTATTTTAGCTATTCTCATACAAATATCAAGCTTTTTAAACTACTCTATCATCTTGGGAAAGCTACTCTTTAAATGTCTGAAGACACTTGCTGCATGTTCAACAATTTTATTTAATATTTCCCATCATATTGTGGTAAACAGTTAAAAATATTTGCATAATTGAAAATAAAAAGTAAAGTTAAAATATGATTTTTTTTTTGTAGTCAAAAGCCTTAACTATAAGAAACTTTATTAGGGCAACCATATAAAAATAAGGGAGGGCCTATGTCAACATAAATGGTATATATAGAATATATTGTTGGAATATAGTAAAAGAAACCCTGTCAATAGAGGTGTTTTTTTTATTATACTTGTAATACATTACCAGAGTAACTCTTCAAATAATGTAAAAAATGTTTTTTAATATACCAAATGTCTTAAAATATCCCCAAATGGGAATATATCAAATATTCCCAAATGTGGATATTTATTTACATTAATATATTTAAACAAACATTGAAACTGTGCACAATTCAAGTCAACAAAAGGCTTTTGGATAAACAATTACCAACAAATAAAATGATATACCTGTAATTCAAATAACTAGGTAAAAAAAAAAAACAATTACTGAAATAAAAATCATTTTGACCCAATCTAACTGTCACGCACATCACACTTAAAAGACACAATTGATGTAAAAAAAAGAGTTTTTTTGATTAGAAATCTCTTCTCAAATCAGCAAATTGGTGACATTCATTTTAAATTCATTTTTCAATTTAATGAAATAAATTCATTTTCACAGGAACTGCTTGACAACGAAAAACAAAGAAGACTCTCCAGGCCTTTCTTAGTATGTTCCAAGTATGTTTTAATCGCCTTTTCATTGTAATTGAAAAATAATCTAACCAAATGAGGCCTTGCTGAATTCTTTTAGAATTGTGCCCTGGTTTCATAACATGGAAATTAGAGGCTGCGCTCTTATTTACTTTCAATCTGTTCTTCAGAAAAATCTACTTTTACTTGGAAAGCAGTTGCAAATCTGTGCCTTGCTGTTTTGAATGAAACCAGAGTTGAATCATAGTCTTAACAGGCCCCTATGCACAATCATCCTTAAAGGCACCCTCTCCCTCATCAAGCTCACCAAACACCAAACTATTACATAACAATACAAAACAGGTTTGAAACAAAAAAAGTCTTTAAAATATTGATTAAATTATTAAAGAATGCCATACCTTTTGCATATGTCACTTTTTGTATTTTTCCTTTCTTCAATATGCTAACCTAAAATATAAATAAATAAATAAAGTAAACATAGCATCACTTTTTACTTAGCAACGCATTTGTCCTAAAGAGTATAAAAATGAGTTTATCATGCTTTTGTTGAATTATCTGTCTCTGCTGTATAGGGAAGAACTTTTTTTCTAGATTGCGGAACATAATGGTGAGGATTTGATTGCATTCAGACACAATAGTATTAGTATGGAAAGGATGTTGGATGAAAACCACCACACCTCAACCCCCCAATTCATCTCCAAAATATTAGATACATCATCATCATTTTAAAGAATACAGCCTGTATTAAGTATAGAGGTATGGTCAATTGGTACCGCTCCAGTCTGCTCCAGGAGAGTCCTATCCTATTGGCAGTACTTTTCAACAAAGACTGGACAAGCTGTGTGTGCATTTCTGTGTGTTCATTTCATTCACATATGTGTCAGCAATGGGTGCACTTTATAGAAGAAATCAAGTGTGAAATGGACTTTGGGTGTAGTGACAAGTATGAACTTTTGTCTAATGGCCCATTTCCATTTGCCCTCAGCATTCCAAAATTCAGTGCTTTTAGCTGATGCTACCAACAGGCCTATAATACTAGCGATAGGTGCATAGAAGAAAATGAAATGAATTTACACCATTAACCCTCCTGTTATGTTAATTTGTCAGGAACAGCAATGGTGTCTGAAACCAAAAAAAATCCTAACATGCAGTGTGAATATTTCATTACCAACTCCATTGTGAATTATTCTAGCAATATTAAGTGCAATGGTCTTCTTTACCTAATAGTTCAATTAGGATAATTCATTCATTTTTCGTAAAAAAAATCATTTTTTTTATGTTTTACTACATTATTAATTTTGAAAAACCAACATACAAAACACAACAGTTTTACATAACATTGAAACATAATATTGCACTTTTGTTTTAGTTTTTGCAGGGGGTGGTTGCAAATATGTGAGATGAACCATTTTCATATTATATGTTGATTACACTGATTATGGCAAGCAGAAGAAGTTTCATACTGAAAAAATACTTTTAACTATTTTTCCTAGATCCTCAACTTTAAAATGTGTCATATTGACCTGTAACATAACAGGAGGGTTAACAAGCTCAAGGTAGCTCCACACTTCATTGGTAGAATTCAGAGGGTCCTGACATTTAAAACGAGGCACTGAGAAATTTAAAAGTGCACAGATAGTTTATTAAAATTACTGTTTTTTCACACCATACTTTAAGGTGGGTGTGCTAAATAATATTCATGCTTTCCATGAAATTAATTTCGCAATCTGTTCTCTTATCCTACCTATTCTTCTGTGCTCATTAGTAGACTTATTGTGACTTGATTTCAAGATGGTCCAGAGAACTACCTCAAGATACTGTGTGTATAAACAGTGTTTTTAATAAATAGCCTATTATTAAGCTACTCTAAGCTTGTAACAATGTTCATTTTACTCAAACATATACCTATAAACAGCAAAATCAGTGAAATTAATTTAGAAATTGGAGTGGTCTCTTAATTGTTTCCAGAGCTGTAAATGATTGTGTATGTGTAAAAAAAATAGAACCCAGGCTGATTCCTAGACAGGTGCTGCTTTTTTCCAACCATATTAATACAAACCCTCCCCATCTGCGCTGTGATTGGCTGACATGAGTTACCAAACTGTCAGCCTATCCAATTGCAGCGAAGATAAGCCTGTAAGCGTGAAATCTTGACCAATTGATGCGTAAGGGGCGGGGCTTGCCCGAATGCGGGTGGAGATAAGGGATGGGCACGAGGCGAGTTTTAAAGGCGGGAGGCACCAGGATGCCCACTTAGTCCGTTGGTCTTCATCTTCGATAGCTAAAGGGAGTAAAGCAGAAACTGAGGGGAAACAGGTGGAAACTTGATCTTATGATGTTAGAAAACACACTTCCCTTCAGAAATAGGACATTTTTTCGTAATTTAAAGTGAAAAAAGTTAAAGACCGACGAGACGCCACTGTGAGGAGTTTTTTACAGGACTGCATAGCTTTTAGAAGCGAAAAGCGACCGTTACAATTAGCTTACGCTAACGCAGCTAGGTTAGCTAGTCAGTTAACGCAAATTTTACCTCAGAAACGGACACCGCGTTTGTGGTTTTCAGCAGAAAATTCAAAGTCTTGCGGGGAAAGCGGGAGACCATGGCTGGGTGTTGCATGTCAGCGGAGGAGAAAGAGTGTCAGAGGATTAATCAGGAGATAGACAAACAGCTTCGACGAGATAAGAAGGACTCTAGAAGGGAGCTGAAGCTGCTGCTGTTAGGTAAGTGAAGGCACCTAAGTTGGCTAGTAAACTAGCTAGGTTAATTCTGACGTAAAAAAAATGAGAAAACTTGTACATTTGGAGCTTAGGTTTAAAAGTGTAGCTGAAGTATCAATGCTGTTATGTACCTGTTAAAATAACGTTACCTGTTAAATAAGGGAAATGTACTAAAATATTAGTGTAAGGGTGTAGCTGGTAGGTTAAGTAACTTACCAGTTAGCTATAATGCAAGGTGAGTAGGGCTAGTCGACTACGAATTTCATACAAAATTGCATGAACTCAACAGATTAACGTTACATATTTAATCCCTAAATATCAGTAACGTTATTTTCCATGTTTAAACAACATCTAGACATTTAAATACCTTTTAAATATCATGTTCAGTTTTCCTATCGATGTAGGACTTGACAGAAATAATCGCTGACTAATCAAAAAAATAACCATCAGATTAGTCGACGGACGTTACCAAAATAATCATTAGTTGCAGCCATAATGGTGAGCATCTCATTTCAATGAACACTGCACTGTAAGTTACTGTAAGTTAACTAGCTAGCTAGATAATTAAAAGTAACATTTCGCAGTGTACAGTGAAGTTCTTCAAATTTGATCCTTGATTAAAAAAAAGTGATCTCAGAAAATCACCAATCTGTGCTGAATTTGTGATATGTGCCCTCTTAAAGTTGCTAACTAATCCTAAATTATTTTTAAGTAAAGGAAATTCCTCTAAACAGACTCGCAGAACAATGTATGTATCATTAAAATAATGATAAAATATTTTTTAAAATACAAATTTCTTAAAAAAATAACTTTTAAAAAGGCAGGTAGTAGAACTGGAGAATACTCATTTTTGTTTTATTAAAGACAATTGCTCTATATGAAATCAAACCTATGTTTGATTCCATATAGAGCAATATGTAATATGTGTATATGTGTAAATGGCTATTTGCCTGGTAAAATAGCTTCTCATACATTTGTACATGCTTCTTTACAGATAATTTCAAAAGGGTTTCTATATACCATTATATTGTACCAAACTGTGCTGAAGCACTATCAAAGGATTCTTTAGTAGAGAAAATAGCTCTGTATAGATTTAAGGAACCAATGTATGATTAAAACAGTTCAAAAAAGTTTCTGTATTGCATTAGGTAGTACCAAACTGTGCTGAACGTACATAAAATGGTTCATTGGTAATGGTAATGGCTCTGTATAAACTCAAAGAACCTTTCTTTACTTTAATAGTACATTCATAAAATATTTCAAAAACGGTATCTTTAAAGAGTTTTTAGTAATGGAATCTGTTCTGTATAAACACAAAGAACAGTTTGATTGATTAAAAGGTTCTTTACTTGGTGAACTTGGTGAAGTTTTTTTTGTTGTTTTTTTATAAAACCTCTTTGGAGTAGAAGAAGTGTTCTACTACTAGACAGAATCCATTTGCCCCACAGTTTGAATCATATGAACTATATATTTTAATATTGATTATACTGCATGTATAAATAATTTATGGTAAAATTAAACACAGGCCCACAAAGGGGATAGACCTTCATTCATTTGCTTCTTACCATGAAAATGATGAGAAAAAGCAACTTCCTGTAAATGTGTAAGCCTGTAAATGTAGGAATGTAAGAAAAGTACTTTGCTTTGAAACAACACTGTATTAAAACAAATTATTATTTGTTTTGATAAATGAACCCATACACTTAATTTTACACCCATGTACCTAAGCATAGTTAGGATTATTTTGATGTCACAGTTTTAAATAAATCAGGTTCAAAGGTAACTATTTAAATCGATAAAGTGATAGATAATATATAGTTAAAGAGGATCAAATTCTAGAAGAACACAAAAAGGCAACGCCTTTGTATGTCTGTGTGGTTTATGGCGACCATAGCACCGTTGGGTCTCTTGTTTCTGGAAGCACCGCCAACGTGACTGTTCTGTCCATGCAAATGTATGCAAAGCAGAAGCTCCTGTCATGAATGAGCTCTAAGCAAACTTTCCTCAACAGCACATATTCTTCCACCCAAGACACAGCATTGGCAACTGCCTACCTATCTTCAAGTGTGTTTGTCTCTCGTAGATGGAAAAAAAGTTTCACAGATTTAAATACCACCCACCTTCATTTGTAAATTACACTATTCTATGACAGTTTGTCTTTGTTTTTCCGTTTCTGTATGTTGTGTGTGCTACAGTAGGGAAATGCTTTAGTTATAGAGGTAATGCCGATAGCAGTGTCATCGACCCCACACCCCCTGGCACTGTGATGATCAGAGCATGCAGGTCTGATCAAAGTCCCAACAGATTCATTATCCCACCCACTGACCACATTAGTGTTCCTCAAGGGACTTTCCTCACGGAAAAGGTCGAATCTCCGGTCAGAAAACAATAGGTTGCAGTTTAAGCGCAGAACTTTCTTTTGAATCGAAGCAGATAGAGGATGTTTAAATAAAATGAATGGCACAAATTTCAGTTTATCCCAAGCCATATAAATGACCTATTATTTGCACAGCATTTTTTGAATCCTTAATAGTAGGCACCAGTGTAGTAGAAACATTTAGTGTAAACACTGAATACTAATACTGGTACACATATTGAATGTAGAATGGACTTTTTTTTCTGAAATAAAAGAGCTTAATCTTGTATGCAATTTGTGGCTGTAAGGTAAGTTCTAGGGGTGTCACGATTCTCTAAATCCTCGATTCGATTTTATTTCCGATTTTAGGGTCACTATTCGATTCTTGATTTTCTTTGTTCTTTTTTTACAGCAGAGAGGCCTATGCCAGTTTTAGATTAGATTATGGTCAGTCATTGGTTTGATTAATCAAATGTACAATATCTTTTTTCAAAGGTGGGCTTGATATAAGTGATGCAAATTGATACAAGTGATCCGTAATACCCCAGGCACTAATGGTCAAATTTAAATAATTTAATTAAGATATTTATATATATATAATGCCATCTAGTGGCTTTTTTTTGGTAGCAGCAGTGTGCACTTTCAAAACAGCAATTGTGCAACATAAAATAAATAATAAAAAATACAGGAACAGTCATGTACAAAATAATAGAACAATTAGTCCCTGAGAATGAATTTTTTTTTTCTTTAACAAAAAAATATTATTAACTTTATCTGAGAGAAAGATGCTCCCTAAGGTACCAAAACTATTAACATATTTGAGGCTAGACAAAACAACTGTTATTTTTATAATTTTAAGTTTTTCTTTAAGAAGATGAGAATGTGAAAATTCTCTGGAGAACGGGCTGCTCCTTGAGCAGTCACAATGTCCACGGCGTGGCTACAGTGTGCCGCGCCATTTGCGTAGCGTGCTGTGTAATTTGCGCAGCGCGTGTGCTTGCGTAGCTTAGAGGGAGGGATCGTCTATCATCTTTTTGACTTCGATGCTCGAGACCATGACATAATTTTAACTGCTTCTTAAGCCCTATCTGGACGGGATTAGTTTCTCAGGGGGTATTGGAGTAATTTTCTCTTTTATAGGGGGGTCCCCTGTGATTTTATACCCGTCCGGAACGACCATGTATGTGTTTATCTCAGATGTCCTCTGAGAAAATTACAGGCTGAATTACCTACTGTTTTTTGCTGAACTCCGGTAGTTTTAGTCTCGTCCGGACACACATCTCTGAGTTTGGTCACCTCGCGTTTAATAAAATAGATATTTGTGCACTGCCACTCACCGTAATTACACGTTAACATGCACATTTCCATGGAGAACCACGTAAACACAATAGTGGGTGGAAATGGACACAGCTCACAGGCGTGTTTCCATACAGACTCCCAAACTTTGTGGTTGTGAAATGTACATTCAATTTTTTTCTAAAATTTTGCCCCAAAACCAAAATAAAAGTCAGTGTCTCTTCTCTAATTGATCCCTCAAATTACAGTACTGCTCAGCTCGAGGCAAACAAAAGCGACATCCCCTGTGACAATTAAAAATATATTATATATAATGTTTTTAACTCAGCCCTAGCTAGTAAAAATAAATTATAAAAGTGCTGGCCCAGACCAGGTTAAAATACTGCTGATTCCAGCATATCTAACTATACTAAAGTTAACTGGCTGCCTAGCAGATAATTAGATCACATTGGCCACTTTGTGCAAACATTAGACTTACAGGAAAAAACAAATAACTTTTTATAGAATGTCTGTTAATGTGACCAGCAGTACAACACCACATGATCAATAATAGGGATATGATTAACTAGCTAGTTGCCTGACAACATCTCAGCTACTTTATTTAATGCAGACGGTCAACGCTGTAAATCAATTCATTCCTTAATATAACCCCTGCTCTGTCCACTATGGGTTTTAGGGATCTTTACTGTCGATGTCTGGCTTGAAATTAGGGCTTCAACAGTTAGTTAACATAATCATCAATGCTAACTAAAAATTATATTAACACGGAATTTTATTGTTGATGTGTTGTTAATGTGTGATAAAGCGCAGTACATCAAGTGCTGTGGAGAAATGCATGGAAGGAGTTATGGGCTCACAAACCATGCCAGAATCTTAAACTACGTCAATCAATATCTATGGTTGACACAAATGTACATTTTAATTTTTAATTATTTGCAATATAGAATTTTGGAGGTCGTTGCTTAGACAAACATCCCATCTACGTTCTGTGCAGGAGGCCCATCATGCATATCCTGCAGATCAGAGTTCCAGGGACCATGGCACAATACTAGTTCCTGTCCCATGGCATATAGCATGTCAGTGTATGTGTCTTCCCTGCTTGCTGGTGCACATTAACATATTCAATAATCAGGAGGTGTTTTGAAGGTGGAAAAAAGTCATTAGATTTTAATAGAAAAATGAGAGAAAAAAATGATAGAAAGTGTCTTTAATTATAAGAAATCATAAATAGATTTAAATATTGTGATTAGAAGTTCAGAAACAACATATTAGTTTTATCTAGTGTGATACGTTTGTATATGAGTACACCAAGAAAAGAACTGAAATCTGAAAATGTTGTTAGACCTGACAGTTGACACTAATCTGCAATAAAACTACTATAATTACATAACTTCTTTTAGGTTAAAACACTCAAGTCATGCATTCACAGTCCAGTCACATTTGTGTAAACAGGAAATACTTGATTTTCCAACAGGAAATGGGACAGATCTACTATTTACCTAAATAAATGGTCCCCACATGGCCAGTGGGTTAGTATGAAGGTGGGGCTATATTAGCTTAGTTTAGCTAAGGTTTCATGCTATGAATATAATTGTTAATCAATAATTAATCAGTTAATTACCTGCTTTTCTCTGCTCATGTAAATTCACATTGCGTGAGAACATTGGAAGAATTTGTTATTAGCACTACAGTGCCTTCTCCAAGATCTCCTGACTTCACCTGCCAAATGGACTCATTCAAATCTGGTCATTTTCATTTGTGTGAAGCATCCCCAGTGTCACTTGGAAATTCACAAAATGCTAATTCATGCAAAGAATGAGAGTAAGAACATAGGCCACCTAAAAAGATTTCAATGTCAAATTAACTAAATTTGTATTGACAAAAGGTGGTTAAAGGCCAGAAATGTATATATTTTACTTATTAAAATGTGTCTTTAAAAATATACCTTATACATGCAGTATTCTCAATTTTGGGATGGGGTCATCTTTTATTTTTAGTTGCAGTAAACAGTTAGCATGTGGCTAGGCCTGTCACTCTCACACACAATATATTGTTTCCAGAAATGATGGTGTCAAATGACATTCATTTACAGCTCTGGAAAAAAATTAAAAAACCACTGCAAAATTATCAGTTTCTCTGATTTTACTCTTTATAGGTATATATTTGAGTAAAATGAACATTATTATTTTATTATATAAACTACTAACAACATGTGTCTGAAATTCCAAGAACAAACTAAGTATTTATTTGCAGAAAATGAAAAATGGTCAAAATAACAAAAAATAAATGCTGCGCTTTCAGGCCTTAAATAATGCAAAGAAAACATTATTCATTTAGATACAACAATACTAATGTTTTAACTCAGGAAAAGTTCAGAAATGAATCTATTTTGTGAAATAACCATGATTTTTAATCACGGCTTTCATGCATCACAACTTTCATTCTTTCCACTGGTGTTTCACAATTGCTTTTGTATAACTTCCTGTCACTCCTGGTGCAAAAATTCAAGCAGTTCAGCTTGGCTTGATTGGTTGTGATTATCCATATCCAGGTTTTCAATGGGGTCCAGGTCTGGAGAATGGACTGCCCATGACAGGGTCCCACATATTGATTGACCTAGATGTGTGGCATGGAGCATTGTCCTGCTGGAAAAAAAACTGTTGAACAAGCCCAATTTGGCATTGCTGAAGCATCACCAGTCATCACTGATTCTCCACAAAATTTGACAGTGGGAAGCCTCTCCAGGTCTCTGTCTTTTTTTAAATATTTTTCCTTCAAATTTTTTCGCATTTTGTCCCTAATTTAGGCTGCCAATTATCCAACTCATTATTATTACTAGTGATAAGGGGTGTCCCTTATCACTAGTGATGCCCCAACACCAGGAGAGTGAAGACTAGCACATGCCTCCTCCAACACATGAGAAGTCAGCCACCACCTCATTTCGAACTGCTGCAGCATTGCCGAGTAGCCAGCACTCTTGGAGGAAAGCACAGCGACTGGATTTTAATACATCAGCTCACAGACGCCTTCGCCCTTTGAAATGATGTGGCGAGGGAGCGCCATCTAACCATTTAGAGGGAGCAAGCTCAATTGTGCTCCCTCAGGGCTCCGGTAGCCGATGGCAAGCTATATGAACATCCAGGTCTTTGTCTAACTATTAGACTATTAGAGATGTTGGGCAAAGCTAAAAATTTCACTCATCAGAGAAGATGACCTTACTCCTCTATTGTCCAATCCTTATGGTATTTTGCAAACTTCAACCTGGTTCTCCTTTGCTTCTCAAGCTCTAGTAGCCTGTTACGCACTGTTTTTGCTGTGCACTTCATCCCAGCTGCCATTTGCCAATCCTTTTGTAGGTCACTTGATGTTATCCTGCGGTTGCTGACTGACATTCGAATAAGATGACGGTCAGTGGAGGGTCTATTTCGCCCTCTGCCGGTCTGTAACTTTGTTTTCCCCAATGTCTGCTGCTTGACCTACTTATAATGAACTGCCCTCTTAGAAATTTTAAGGATGGAAGCAACATGACGCTCACTGTATCCCTCTGGCAGTAAAGCCAGAATTGTCCTTCTTTTTCTGACTCAAGACTTTTCTTTTCAACTCCTTTGTCATGGTTAATAGTTATTTTTTAATTCCAATTACTTTTGAGCTATTTCTAGCATCCAGCTTGTCCTATTGCAAGAGGAACGTGATCACCACAAAAGTTTTTTTTTTATACTTTTTCTTGTTAAATAAGATTTTGTTTAGGTGATCACCTAATCAGAAGCACATAAAGTAGAATGAGTTGTACTTGGGTTGGAAATCAACTGATACTGAAATGAAATGTCTGTCATTCATTACTTTGCAGTGGTCTCTTATTTTTTTCCAGAGCTGTATATATTAAGGCAGTTTAATTCCTCTAATATTTACACATCATTTAAGATATATGACAATTATTGTGACAGACCTATTTTGGACAATATATTTGTCACAGAAATGATTTGGGCTTATTCCGGTTAATATATTGTACGATAAATCATAATTATATTGATGCAGTTCTAGTGACACACCTCTGTGGTTGTAGTTTACAGTCTTATATTGTAATACATGGTCCCCATTTCTAGACACTAGTATTTTTGAGACATGGAATTCTTGAGGCAAAGTGTTGTATATTATAGTAAAACGTTTGTAGTCCCATTTGTATAGTTTTCAGTTCACAACAGTCATTTACAAATCCACACCTTTTTCTTAAAGGGTCTTTCCAATCTGTTACAAAGGTAAATTATCTGTGGAGGTCAGTCAGTTTTTTTATTATAACTAAGCTAACAATTTCTTGCCCTCTCAATATTGGTCCAAACAGTGGATCTCAGTTAGCCACTACCTAAAATAAACAGGTTTTATTCTTGTTTCATAGTCGAATAATAATTTTCTTGCCATTCACTGGCAAAAGCTTTGGTCTTTATGTTGACAAACAGCTAAAGTAGGCTCCAATCCCAAGTGACCAAAGACCTAGAAATAAAATTAGATACTAAAAGTTCTTATTCCTGCACTAATAATGCATTAAAACATACCCAAGTAATCACAGACACAGGTGGTGTATGCTTGACTGAATCTGTAATACTACTTCCTGTAAAGCAGCACCATGTCTAGAGGTACATCTACAGGTGCATATACACACCAAACCAGGCACAATTTGTTTAACAAATAGCACAGGCTAGCAGACCACATATAGGATAGTGCACTTTGTCACTAATGTTTTGAAGAAGCGATGGTGTCTGTTGAATAATTTTGATGGTGTAAACAGTGGTGTCAAGTAATGAAATACAAAAAGGTTGTTACCTTAGTTAAGTAGACATCTATACCTTATAGAATCTCGAGAACTTATATGAAATGTTCCAACTAGGCTTCTCTTTAATAAATTTGTATCTTTAATACATTTGCATACTAAAATTCATTCATTATTAGTCAGCTTGTGTGCGGCTGAAACAGGTAGCTTAGTGCATCAATTTTTTTTTAACATTAACATTTTAAAATAACATTATAGTCATTATGGCTTTTAGAAATATGTGTTTTTGGAAGGTGGGACAGTGCACTATAGGCCCCCTGTGGCATGGCCTAAGCTTTTGTCCTTAATGGCATTTTTTCCACTTACATTACTTTTACTTTTTTTTATTTAAAATAGTTTTGAAACCAGTACTTTTACACTTAAAAAGCTTGAGGTTATATTTTAACCTCTACAGAAGTATTTTTAAATGCTAATAATTATATTTATTGTGTGTGGTATGGCTAGATGATACAGACAGTAGAGAGAGGTACATGCATGAGAACGAGAGAGGAAATAGGAATACAGAAAGGGAAAGGTGAAAGAAGACATTGTTGGGGGTTTTGTATGTAAATACATGTGGTTATTAAGATACATCCTAGTTTCTAGGAGTTTAGGGGGTGGCTAAAATGATATACAAAACTTTACTGTCTGTGGTTATTGATATTAAAATATGTTGACTTTAGATATTTCAGATATTTTACATTGAAAAGTCATGGTATAGCAGTATATTAATTAGTCATAAAGTGTTAATTCAGCAGACTGGTTGGGAAAGCTCACACCTGCAAGTGCGTGTGGTTGAACAGTGACAAGTGTGCTTATTGCAATGTGACTAAATTGTCGGGGGTTAAGTGAGGTCTGATAGTGGTTGATAAATGGATGGAAAATTATTTTTTGGGGGGAATTTAACATTGTCATGTGTGTAGAGACAATACATTATTGAAGGTGTCACATCCACATTCAATGCAAGAGGCCACCTACGCAAATCCTGCAGGTCAGTGCAGTGCAAAAGCAGCTATCTGTAATGTTGGAATATAACAGCACAATACAAGACAGTGCAGCACAGCTTGATTCAATACACATACATCCCTGTTGTATACTCAAGCTTTTAGTTGTTGGAAAGAGAAACCTTCTCAAGCTGTCCTGGCTGACTGCCGTTTCGTGGCTGCAGTAGCAGTAAAAGTCGTCATGTTCACAGCCAGGGCAGAAACAGAAACAGCAGGCCTTCTCTTTAAACAAGACATCAGTGGCGCACATCCCCCTCTCTGCTTACTCTACTCCTCTCCCCCATGTCTAACTTGACCTCTTTCTTACTGTTGCTCCAGTGCTTCTGCTTTCTTTCTAGTCTTCATGCCTTTTTTCTTCTTTCTGTCTTTATTAAAACAAATCATTTTAGTATTATAGCTTTGCTATCACAATCTGCCTTTGCTATCGCAGTCAGTTTATTTAGTTTTGAGCATGTGTATTCGGTCAGATAAATCAGTATTTAAAATATTTTTTGAAATAAATGGATGCCACGTGCTTTGGACCAAAGATGAAAAGAAAAATACAGACTGTTTTTAACCTGTTTAGACTGTTTGGGTCTAAAGACCGGGGCCTGTTACAGAATGCGGTTATGTCAGGACATTTCTGTGATGGCAGCATGTAGAAAATTAAGTTGAGGTGTTAGTGCAAAATATGCTGCTGTCAAGCCTTTTTTTCTGGATGTTCATGCACGTTTTAACCAGACAATGCAAATCCACATGCTGCAGACATTACATGGGCATGGCCCTGGAAGAAGAGGGAGCAAGTACTGGATTGACCTGCTTGCAGTCCTGACCTATCTGTAAAAGAAAAAGTGTCTTTCTCTCTGTAGTTAAATAAAAGTCAAAGGGTTTTATATCATAGTAACAGTTTGCATGGTAATTAAGCTTATATGAATAAAGATTGGATTGTTTTATTTACTAGACCACCATTTTTCCCAAAAGGCAATATCATGGCATACCTATGTAGATGATATATCACCCAGCACTCTCATGTTTACTCATTGTGCAGCAAACTCAGGGAGACTTGCAAGCTCCAGTGAAGCCCACGGTATATAAACAAATGTAACCTGACGAACTGCAAGTTCACTCAGCTTAACATAATCATTTCAGTCATGTCACTGTAATGACTGCTGCCAAACTGCTGAAGGGAACCACTGTTTGTTCTTCTCCAGGGAAAATATATATACACAAGAGAAGTGGGCTAGATAGAAGCAGCCCTTTTTCATGTGTCCTGTTCATCCAAAGACCCTAAAGAAAAACAGATCAAATAGAGAAAAATTATATTGTATTTGTAGTGCTTAAAATGTTAATAATAATAAGCAAGAGCACCATGGCCAGCAAAACTATTTCAGCTCTTAAATATTACATTTCTTTGAAAGTGCTGAAGAATAGAGGTTATAGCTCATATCTGTATTTTGTTCTCTCTCATTCTCAGGCACAGGGGAGAGTGGAAAGAGCACCTTCATTAAACAGATGCGCATCATTCATGGCTCTGGCTACACTGAAGAGGACAGAAAAAGCTTCACAAAGCTGGTGTACCAGAACATTGTTACTGCCATGCAGTCCATGATCAGAGCTATGGAAATGCTGAATATATCGCTGTCCAGTCCAGCGAATCAGGTACCACTCATATACTGTTTTACATTAAAATGAGAATTTCATCTACCGGCAGTATGACAAATAACTATGCAGTCATTGTTGGTACCCCTGAAATGTTGTAACAACACAAAAACAGAATAAAAAAGCCAGACCCTTTGGGAAAAAATAACCGATAATCAGTCACTTCCTATTAGAGATGAGAAGATTGATCGGCTATTTGTCTTCCTAGATTTCCAGTATTAGCTTAGATTAACCGGGTGTTTGCTTGACGTGGTCTTAATCAGATGGAGCTTTTCCAAGTTTGCCTGGCATCTGTGTGGCTTTATAAAAGACCTCTTCTGTGGTCCAATCTGTTTACAATATGTTTTCCCTGAAGAATTTTGGCTTACTTGTATATATTTTGGCAAATTGCATGTCCATATGTGAACAATGTGGTCCCCCCCAGTCCTCTTGC
Organism: Astyanax mexicanus; assembly: GCF_023375975.1. Lineage (NCBI taxonomy): Eukaryota > Metazoa > Chordata > Actinopteri > Characiformes > Acestrorhamphidae > Astyanax > Astyanax mexicanus. Next base: position 22,899,700 of record NC_064419.1, on the reverse strand, counting down.
AACATTGTTTAATTTCATTTAAATGTTGATAGATAGTTCATGCTGACACTGATTCACCCTGAGCAACAGGTTAAATTTCTTATCATTTTTTTTGATAGGGGAGGCTTATCCACCAACCGGACTATCCTGCATTGAAACCTTTCATCAATATTTTTTTCTGCCCATGTTCAGGGTGATTAGCCACAGTGCCATGGGTTGTAAACTTCTTGATTATGTTGCACATATATTTTGGAAAACGTTCAACAATTCCAGACATGAAATTTCAACTTCAATTAAAATAAATATGTGTGATTTACAAAAACTTTATGCAAATGAATGTCATCAGTAATGTTGATTATGTCGACGAGTCACCCCAGGTCAAATAGGTCAACCATCACCCGCCCACCCTTACCAATCCTCAATCACCCACTTGCCTTCACCAACCCTCAACCCTTACCAATTTCAACCCTCACCAGCGCCCCATCACCAAACCTCACTCATCTGCCCGCCCTTGCCAAACCTCAACTGCCCATCCACCCTTGTCAACCCTCACCAACACAAACACGCCCTCAGTTTCCAAAATATGGCCTTTTTATTTGGGACTTGTGATTTTAAAACAAGATTTAATTTGGGTTTTCTGCTGTACTGTATCAGTAAAAATAACAGTAACTGTTCCATCCCTCCAGCAAAACTGACAAACCGTCTTTCATATTTTGGAATACAAGCACATTTGTGTCCATCTTTATTCACTGTTTTCAGTACTCTAGTCTGATCTGACAGTATAATATCCTTTGTTCTCTTGGACATGCTTAAATACCGATTAGCTGTCTGATGCCGATGTACCTATGTCTCTCTGTAGGCTCAAGCTAATTTGTTGAACGAGCTGGAGGTTGATAAGGTGATGGATTTGGACCAAAACTATGTGGAGGCCATTCGCAGTCTCTGGAGCGATCAAGGCATTCAGGAATGTTACGATCGCCGCAGAGAATATCAACTATCCGATTCTGCCAAATAGTCAGTCGTATTTATAAACACTATACATTTAATTTATTACTTATTTAAAAGAGCCAGCAGAAGTGTGATTGTGATCCTCTTGTGATGTTCTATAGTTACCTGAGTGACCTAGAGCGGATTTCCACCCCAACATATGTGCCCACCGAGCAGGACATTCTGAGGGTACGAGTTCCGACCACAGGCATCATTGAATACCCGTTCGACCTGGAAAATGTCATTTTCAGGTGGGAGCATCCTATGACTGCCTGCCATGGCTTAAACAGAACAATGTATTATATTGTTACTATAAAAAACACACAACTTGCACATAATGTTACTATCTTGTGAGGTTTTGTACGGAAATTTATCTAGCTGTTGCTAGTTGAACTTATAAAGGTGGTCCATGGACAATTTTAATCAATATTCATGATGAAATTAGGATGGTGGATGTGGGAGGCCAGAGGTCAGAGCGCAGGAAGTGGATCCACTGTTTTGAGAATGTGACCTCCATCATCTTCCTGGTAGCACTGAGCGAGTATGACCAAGTTCTCGCAGAGTGTGACAATGAGGTCAGTTCATCCAAACAACCTATCTGCCCATTATAAACTGTATCCTTTTGTGTTATTAGCTGTTTAAACAGATAAGTGGAACTGATCAATTATGCTTGTGCTGATTTGTGTAATTGCATCTTCTGGTTCTCAGAATCGTATGGAGGAAAGTAAAGCTCTGTTTAAGACCATCATCACATACCCATGGTTCCAGCAGTCGTCTGTTATTCTCTTTCTCAATAAGACAGACATCCTTAAGGAAAAGATCACATATTCCCACCTTGCCAACTACTTTCCAGAGTTTACAGGTAGCCATGACTAGTTTGCTCACTGGTTCTGTAATATAATAATTGCTTTGAGTTGATAACTAGGAGGGTTGTACCAAATGTTTTTTTTTTTCAGTAAATAACATTTTTAGATATTTTTAAAGTGTATTAAAATAATGTAACCATAATCATAAAACAAATCTCTTCAATTTTAATATCTGATCCAATTCATCTTCTCTTAAAAAATATAGAATTCACTTTAAGGCCTTATTTTGCATTAATGTGTGGTAGTAGTAAAAGAAAAACAAAACAATTTACACACTGTAGTAATGAGTAAACATCCACATTTTCACTCATATATTGGCACTAAAATAATTAATAAAATATAACAAAGACATACAACCTCTGATCCTCTGTTACAGTCTCTTGACAGGAGCGCTCCAGATGTTTGCACTTTAAGTGTATAGTGCGTATATAGCAGTTGAAGCACACTTTGTTTTTCCAGAGAAATCCAACCTGTACTTCGGTGTTTTATATTCTGCATTAAAAAAAACATACTTTTAATGGTGGTAAAATATTTGTAACACATAAATGTGGTGTTGTTCAGTTTGTCCTGGTCTTTTAGTTGTTTTATAAGAATTTGAGTAGGAATGCACAAAAATATTTAAATTTCAGCATCACGTGCATGCACTAAATTAACTGCGTTTGGTAGTCCTGCAGAAGTAAATGGTATGTTTCTCTATTGTGAAAATTATGAAAAATATGGCTCTACATGAAAAATACTTTGTCCACCCTATATTGTCATATTTAAGCATCCCAAATTTTATTTAGAAACAAATTAGAAAACCTTCGTCTTTTACACAAAAAATGTATTTAATACACAACATTCTAGCATTTAAAATGGGGTCTAGCTATATATAAATGAAGAGAAATGTTTTTTTTTTTCCATCTGTGTTCAGGTCCTCAGAATGATCCTAAAGCAGCACAGGAGTTTATTTTGAAGATGTACCAGGAGCAGAATCCAGACAGAGAGAAGACCATCTACTCCCACTTCACGTGCGCTACTGACACGGAGAACATCCGCTTCGTCTTTGCTGCAGTGAAGGACACCATCCTTAGACACAACCTGAAAGAATTCAATCTAGTCTAATTCAGGTTTGAACATTTACTCCAGAACCTCCAGAAGCCTTAATCCATCTCTTCCTCTGACCCTGCAGAGCTATCTCCACATATCCACTTTCTCAATGGTTGGCTAAAACTCTGAAGCGTCTAGAGGAAGGACTCAAAGGCCATCTGGATCTGGCCATCAAAAGAGGATTGGTAACGAACTGTTTTAAGTTCACACTTCACTGTGGCCTTATTCTCAGTGTGAACAAGCATTCTTCGGATCCTCATTTGAACATATTATAACAGACTAGATAATTCAGATGCAACATCTATTGATGCGTCCTCTGGGTAGTAGGGGTGATTAGGGAAGCAGGGGGCATGATATTTAAGACTATGTGAATGTATTAGGAATTGAATCCCTTAAATGGTACATGCAAAAAAATGCTAAGAATGTGAACAATTGTAGTTTGAAACTTGTATAATAAAGTTTACATTTGTAGATATATACAATTCAAGCCAGGGCAGGGACAGGATATAAAATGCAAATAATAAAAAACTGCAGTGTTTCTTGTATTTACTTTGACTTTTATCTCTTTGCAGACAGTAAAAAACTGAGATCTTTCATGTTTTAACATCGCCTGTTTATTTTTTCATTGCTCAAACCCATCATTTTTTGGAACGTGTTGCAGGGACTTGAAATTCAAGAATGGGTGTATATTAACAGATAAAAAAGTCCAGATAAAAACACAAAAAAGGAGCATACTGTCTACAGTGGCAATAAGTCATTGTGCCAAAGAAACACTGCAGTTTTTTGTTTGCATACTGTCCCAGCCTTATTTAATTGAGGTTGTAAATGTCCAAACCAGTTTTAGAGACAAATATACTCTTGATTTGCCCTAACAAATTTGCACTTGACTTAGAAGATGCCTGCTATTTATATATTAGTTCTATATATGTGAAACAATAATGTGGATTTAATAAAATACTCATTACTATACTTGAAGTTTTTTTTTTATTAATCCTATATAAAAGTAATAATAGAGCCAAAGGTAATTAGGAGGTTCTTAAAGCCATATTTGACATACTTTTATGAATAACACTTACTTCCTTGTGTGATGTATAAAATTGTGTATAGTTAATAGATTGTGTGTGATTATATTTGCTTACACACAGTGTAAACCGATTTCACAGATCTCTGTATTTATATTGAATTGCATTTACAGATTTAATAAAAAACAAAAAAACACAATACTTTCATGTACATTAATCTCAAAGCACTGTGGTAACCAAATAAAGTTGATCAAAATACATTTATTCAATAGGCATACTCAAGTTAAAAATAAAAGGAAAAAAAAAAACATTGAAATCATATCCAGTGACATATTAACAGTGCATTAACCAACACATATTTAAGAAAACAAATTAACATTAGCTCCACTGAAAGGCTAATTATTATTGCATATTTGTGGCATTAATCCCTCATGTATCATTGTTAAAGGTACCATATATCAGTATACAATCTGCATAGAAAGGCTGAGAGTAAATCAACAGTAAGTACCAAAGCCAATAAATATTTACAGTACAATACTGTTCAGAAGCTGTAAACAGTGAAATGGATGCAGTGGCCAGCCGAAAAGTTTTCATGCAGAAGCAATACAAAATACAAAAATATTCATGTTCTGCCAAACCAACCAGTCTGCTTTTAAACATTCTTGTCATCTTAAGTGTTTTACACATGTTCCCCATTAATACATACATACATACATATATATATAAATTGGTCTTCATTTCTCTTTTCCATAAATAAAATCTGAAGGACTTTGTACAGGATGAATTTAAAGGAGCAATAAGCAGTGCTGAATAATAAAAAGTGAATACAATAAATGAAGATTGCTGAACTATAGCTGGAAGTGGAATGTTCCATCAGACATTAAGGCTCACAACATTTAGGAGCTGTTTACACCTGACATTAACATGCACTTTGTATCCGGATAGTAACTGGAGGGAGGGAGACAGAGGGAGAGAGAAGCCAAGATCAACAGTAATAAATACTTGTAGTGTGAATATTTCCACTCGCCTGACTGTATCCAACAAGATCCACCTCCCACAACTTCCCAGAGTAGTTTAATTGATTCAATCTTAATTCAGTCTCAACAGAACCTGGAATCCAGCGTGATCCCATTACTAAAACCTTTGTGAACACCAGGTGTAAACAGACTTAGTGAGCTCAAGAGAGAAATCTGAATCCTGCACTGTTAGAAATAAAGGTGATTCACAGGGTTCTTTGAGTGACGCTATAGAGGAATCACTTTTGGTGTTATAAAGAACAATCTATGTAACAGAGGCAGAGTGTAAGTATAAGGAACCTTTAAACTGGGAAAGAGGAGGCCACCTTTGTGGATGGCATGTATGTAGCCATTCCTGTTTTATTTTTTTTATTGGGCACCATTTCTTAAGATGTGGCCAAATCAGATAATAATCGAATGGAAGTAATAATAATATTATATAGAACAGAGCTGTAAACGGTTTCAGCCCTCTCATACATATATCTCTATTAAATATAATTCTTTATATGACCAAAAGTAAAACCAAATGTAGACAGGACCTCCTTCAGAGGTATAAAATGCCGGCCCTGCAACCAGTAAAAAATAAAGGTTGTATGTCTAATACATTAAATGTACAACTTATTTATCCTTTACAGTATTACTTAACCACTGTGTCACTAAATAAATTATTTCCCAAAAAACTAACAAAAAAACAAACATAGGACCAGCTTAAATAAAATGTTCGATTTGGTATGTTTATATGCAAACAAGGCATTCGACTCAAAAAAGTGACTAAAAAGATGAAGAAATGTAAACAATTAAGAGTATACACACATGCATACCTCTAACAGTCACTAGAACTGATGGTAAAAACAGTTTTTTTTTCCTCTCTTTTCTTGAAGTGTTTAGTGTTGTTTTGCATATAAGTAAAGGCACACTCTAAAGGGGGCAGAGGTGGTCTGTGTGAGATCTCAGATATTCTTAAGGCTAACGTCCACACGCAGGCGCTATTTTGGCAGACTTTCCCGGGCATCTTGGAGCTTGGCCAGAACCCACTGTGGAAAACAATTAAATGTTAGTGTGGATTAACAACTTCACAAGACTAAAGACAGACTCTTTAACCAGTGTGCAGACGAATGTTGTTCAATTTACCTATTTAAGATTACACTGTAAACTTGCGGCAGTTTTCCAGACAGAAATTAAGCCTAGCCTACGATTATACAGCGTTTTGAGTGCCTCCATTAAAGCACCTTGGTCCTATCTTACACCATGCCATGCTCATTGCTATCTATCTTGTTGTATAAATAGCAACGGTGCTTATGAATATATTTACACTGATGGGCACAATGGTCTGGAAATAAGGCAATGCAAAAAATCACAGGTGCGCTGACTATGTCCTAAAATATGCCCCTCTGTCTCCAAACTTCTCAACTACTACACTACATATAGTTTATAAAATGTTACTGCATGTAAAATGCAGTACCCAAAAGTAGTAATTTTGACAACAGGCTATATATATATATATTATACCACAGTTAGTTCCGACCCTTGCAATGTAATTGGCTGAGAGTCGTTCTATGAGTGCTGTTATCAGCTAGTAATGCACTGTAACCGAAGCTCTCCATATATTTCTCTGCCACATACAGGTAACCTAGCAACACTGCAGCGCTTACAAGCCAAACAGCGCAGCTACAAACAGAGCAGCAATGGAGCTATTTTAACTCGCAGAGTTTTTATAACCAAACAGATCATATATTCTCGTCCTCTTTAACTTAAATTTTTTCAATATACAGTGATAATGGAACTGTGGTATAATCGCAACAATACACTAGAGGTTTGTGCTATAACGTGTTATAATCGTGCTATAGCGCTCCCTCTTGTGTATTATTGCTTAATTTAAGCAACACAGTGACAGAATTGGTTTTTTATACCTTGGCTATTTCCGGAGTCTTGAAGTTGATGATTTTTCCAAATTCCTTGGCATGAAAAACAGACTTCACTCTTTCCTGTGAAGAAAATGCATATTTAATTTCAGTCATTGAAGGCTGATGTGTGTGTGTGTGTGTGTGTGTGTATGATTGAATGTACCTTTGCCTCAATGCGGAGTCGTCTATCTTCAACAATCATAGGATCTTTGGTGAACTCATCGAACAGATACTGCCACTCGCAGGTCAACTGACCAAAAGTGCCCTTTGTAACAAAAAAAATCCCCCTGTAGATGCAGGATAGAATAGAGTTACAGGGGGAATTAGCCTCACATTTTACACCATATAGCTAACGGGGCTGCACCAATTTATTTTTTTGTCTGAAACCAAACAAAATGAAACATTTTGCCAAACATCCCTAATGTATTTTTCTTGTCTTTCAAAGAAAAACAATAATGAAAAATATTTTTTGAACACTACATAGTCCCACTACATAGAAGTGTTCTGATTGCATAAATTGCAAAAACACACTTTTGCCTTAACAATCAAATTATTTTGCATTGTTTTAATATCGCAGTTTCGTACCTTTTCGTGATCATCAGGAAATCCGAATCGTTCACCTTGGCATGAGCAAAATATCTGTACTTTGCAAATCGTCCATTTTCAATTTTCTGAAGTATAAGAAAAAAGTGTTACATTTAAATACAATATAAAAAGTTATGCCATATTCAGTACAAAATTAAAACACTTATTTCAGAGCAGTACCTATGTGACACTATTTGGCATAACAAGATGAAGTGGTGGTGATGATGGAGGTGAAGAAAATGATGGTGGCATGGAGGGATAGTGAGAAGAAAACTGAATGAAACTCAGAGGATGAGATGTTCAATAAAGTGGTAAATATGGCAAAATAATCCTGCATTTAAGATCCTTCAGCAATAACACGAGACGTTTATGATTATGGTACACGTTCAGTGGTATGTTGAAGAAGTGTTGTTCATGATTGACAGCAAATAATACAAAAACAAAAATGACAACGATGAACATTCAGCTGGAAAAACAGTAAATGAAAAGACGTGCAGGTTGAAATGTTTTATTTAAAAGTAAGAAAACAAATGGGTATGAAGGGAGGAAGGTATCAATGGAAGTGATTGGTTGGGAACAGAACAGAAAATAGAAAATAGAAAAGAAATCATAAAAAATGGTAAAACTCAATATTTATCAATATTAAAACAAAAACAAAACAGACAAGCTTGTGTAAAACAGTAAAACATACATATACTGACATTCATTTTCCATCTACACTCTTTAAAATAACGGTGCTTTAAATTATTAATTTAAATCTTAATTAAAATACACATTAACTCCGATTAACTCCCACTGAGCCACCACTAGCTCTCCACTTTAGCACAGCGGAGTTATTAGCGGCAGTGATGCAGCCTGTTTCATGGGCTAAATGGCACACAATGATTTCATCAATCCCCTGAAAATTTCAGACCCCAAAACACAACATAAACAACATTTCTAGCTGTCCTTATTCTCATCATCACTGTCAGTGCTATTCCATTCAGAGAGGGCCATTCTTTTCTGCAAACACGACAAGAAAGGAGAGAGGAAAGCTATAGTCAGAAGACAGGCTTGTTTTTTTTGTTTACACGTTTTAACCGCACTAAGCATTTTCTAACAGTTTCCTATTAGGATTTAAATGTTAATGCTACTCTATGCCTCTAATTCTAATAATCTACTCAATCACATCAGTGTATGAACATTAGCAGCAAGTTATTTTCTTACGTCAGAGAATTAGTTCATTTAGTTAATTAGTTTAGTTATTTAATACCTTTATTGTTATAATACTTGTGTAGTAAAATACTTGTAGTTATATTTCCATTTCTCATCTTAGAAAGCACAGAGGGTTGAAGGACTTGCTCATATCCAGCAGAGGCAGATTAAATATGATCTGTATAATGGATTTTACTCTAGCCGGTCTAATTTTTAAATATATAACAATATACTGCATTTTTTTTTTTTACAAATATTGTGCAACCCTATAATGATGAGGTTTAGGTTTAATCTGCACAAGATGTTAAAGAAACTAAGACGAGACTACTTTGGGTGTAAAGTAGTTTCTAAAATGTCAATTAGTAAGTTAACAGATGTTAGAAATGCACTCTCCAACTCCTTTAAGCTAAACTTCCAACAGTAAACCAGACAGTCCAAACATGACAGAACAGGACATTCTCTCACAAGTGACAGACTCACAGTGTCTAATCTGATCTGGATTAAAGAAACTATGTACAAAAGCTTGAAGACGCTGCTGCTTATTTCCTAAAATCACGGGCATCATCAGGGAGTTTGTGCTTGCTGTATAGCTTCTGATCTTCTGAGAGGTTTCCGTGTTTCTGTTCAGATTTGTCTGCATTCAGCCACAAAAGCATTAGTGGGACTCGTGGGATAGAGCATCATTGGTCCACAGAAAGCAGTTCCACTGCTCCAAGGCTTAAGGCTGGTGGGCTGTACACCCCTCTATCTAATGCCTGATATTGGGTTTAATAACATGATTATATCACACTGCTTGGTCAAAGAAAATGCTGCCACAAAATATATATATATATATATATATATATATATATATATATATATATATATATATATATATATTTAGCGTGACCTAGCTTTGGTTGTGGCACGCATTCGCTGTGCCATTGTTTCGATAAGCTTTTGCAATGTCACAAGATTTATTTCAACCCAGAAAACAGAGAAAAACTGCAAAAATAATACAATAATTGGCCCTTTTAATGGGTAAATAAGAGCCTTAGGTGACATTGCATGTCCTGCACATTGCGATGACGATGCTTAAAAGATATATTGTGCAGCCCTACAAAGTTGCTTCTAATTTTTCACTTTCACTTGCTTTCTAATTTTTTGCAGCAGCATTGATGATGGTAGAGTCTGACCGCTGTGCACAAAGCCTTCTCCAGCACATCCCAAAGATTCTCAATGAGGTTAAGGTCTGGACTCTGTGGTGAACAATCCATGTGTAAAAATAATGATCACATGCTCCCTGAATCACTATTTCACAATTCCAGCCCCACGAATGCTGACAATCATCATGCCACACTGCCACCATGCCTAATACCAAGTGTGGGCAAGAGGGGTAAAAAGCCCCAAGCTGTGGAGCCGTGAATCTGTGTCTTAAATAACTGTGCATCACCCAGTACTTTGGATTAGTTAAGGAGTTGGGATGTAGTGGAATGGTGAATACTCAATACTTTTTTTTTTTATCCCATTTTCTCCCCAATTTACACGACCCATGACCCATCCCATTCATTTGGACTCCCCCTATCACCAGGAGGGTAAAGACTAGCAAATGCCTCCTCCGATACATGTGAAGTCAGCCATCGGCTCTTTTTGAGCTGAGTAGCATCAAGGCGAGCTCAGAGGATAGCTACATGAACAGCGCCTTAGACTGCTGGACCGCTCAGAGCTGTGAATACTGACTACAAGTCAGTCCAAATAGCTATGCTCCAAAATCTAGTTGAACACTTAGCCTGGGCAGCAGAGACAGTTACGTCAAAAAAAGCATGATAAACTCCTTGTAATACCCTGATTTCAGAATAAACAAAGAATAAGCACCTGTCCCAATACTTTTGTCCATAGAGTCTAGCTCTTTATATAATATATCTGGCTGTATGGGAATGACGGTAATCTACAGGTGAGAAGTGAGCAGGTTACCTGTAACATCTGGCTGCCGAAGCCCTCTCTCTCCTTATATGGTCGGATGACACCGTCCTCGTGAATAAATCGCGGCGGTCGCAAGCTCTCCACATCCTGACTCGTTTCTGCAGCTCTGAATGAACAGAACACATTCAGTCTTATATGTCAAGATTTTACTTAATTTTTACAGAACATGCTGACCACCACACGTACGCACAGTTAATACACTACAATACGCTAATCGTGCCATACCAATAAATAACCATATTTCACCCATATCTCTCTTTTAAAATATATCATTTATCCTTTTTTCGTACTAAAACTTAAAAAGCACCTTATTTAGTACTTGTTAGTATTTAGTATTTAGTGATAGCATATAACAGAAAATAAAAGTTACAGTAAAGAAAAACTCATTTTTCCTCACAAGGGGGAAATTAAAAATGGCTTTTAAATGGCTGATATGCCCCTAAAATATCATAATATTTCAGTGTATTTTTGTGATAGCAATATTCTTTGCAATATGACAAAATACTAAAAAATATTTATTCATTTCTAGATTTCCATAACAATCTACCATACAAATTTTTATTTTTAATTTAATGTAACAGTTTTAAATGTTCAAAAAGAAAACCTGCGACTATTTTTGTATAAGATTATAATAATGTAAATTTAAAAATAATGTAAAATAATGTAAAAAAAAAAAAAAAAACTCCCACAATACTAAAGTGCAGAATATTTAGAGCATGCATATAAACTACAAACAGTCAAAAAAAGTGTGGACACACCTCTCTCTTCTCATACAATGTGTGTGTGTTTTTTTTCTTTTTAAGCTATACAGGAACACATGCTGTATTATTCTGTAAACAAAAAAATATTAAAATACAGAATATATTTTATACTCTAGATTCTTCTAAGTAGCACATTTAGCTTTGAGGACAGATCTGCACATCCCTGGTATTTTAATCTCAGTTTCTTCATGAGGGAAAGTCATCTAGAACAGTTTCCCCAGCGTCTTGAAATAAGGAGTTTTTGGAGGTGCTGAACATAGCTCTTCATGTTGTGAAGCTCCAGCTCATCCCAATTAAACCACCTCAAATCACTATGTCAGTTCATCAGGTTTAGATCAGGGGATTAATGTGGAGGACAAACACTTTTTTTACTGTTTACTGCATAATTCTATATGTGTCCCTTAATTGTTTTGATGTGTTTAATATTAATCTACAATGTAGAAAACACATTAAATAAAGAAAAACATTAAATGAGAAGGTGTGTCCAAACTTTTCCCAAACAGCTGCTGTACCTATAGACTTATCACAATACGGATTCATTTTTAGCACATTAATAAATTACAATACGGCACACCCCTGGTTATTCGTTGAAAGTGTGCACAAACAGGGTCTCAATAAATGTATGTATATACCTTTTAATGCCCTGGAAGGTACTGCTGGCCATGTCAATGATGCCCCCTGTTGGTCGAGTTACGGCTCCTACAAGTCCCTTTCCAACACCTTTAAAGAATCCAGCTGCTCCCTCCTTTTGAGCTCCTACAGACACAAACACACACGCGGTATTTGACTATGCAAAAAGTTGGAAATCAGGATTATCTCTGTGCTGGATAACTTGCGTTTACCCAGATCTGATACCTGCTCTAGTTTTTCACATTCAGCTCACCTTTAATGGGCTTGGTTACGATTCCTGTAATGCCGCTCACAAACCCCTGTGTGGAGACAGGGATGAAATGGTTAATGCTAAACAGGATAAAGAAATCCACTTTAATACATTTTAGTAGGGCTGCAGTTATCGATTATTTTAGTAATCGAGTACTTTATTGAAAAATCGATTCGATTAATCGAGTAATCGGATCAAACATTTTTTTTTTGCTTTAAGAGTAATTAAAGATACACAAGAGAAAACAAGACATTTCACTTAAAAAGGAAATCAATTGGTCATTCATTAATAAGATAAGATATATTTTTAAATTCACAACAGACATTTCCAAACTGCAAACACAAATAGAAATAAATAAAGGAATAATAATAATTTAATAATTAGTACTTTAATAAATTAGGTTAAATTATTTTAAACAAGGTTTTTTTGTAAGTATCAAAACTATAGGGAATTAATCAAAACACAAGTCATAAACATTTGCATCATGTTGTGCATCTTAGCTTCTGAACAGCAGAGATGTTGCCAAGCCGGAGACATGTATTAGTTTATAAACTCCTCAGCGCTGTGTTCATTTACATAAAGCCTGTACTAAGCCTGTCCAGAATTGGCTGTTTTGATAAACTAAACACACATTAGACAGTATTAATATTAGTCAGCGCTCCACAGCGCTGTCGTTCTGTTATTAAGATTAATGTTAATCTCATTGATTTGTTATAAGTTATATTAACCTTCTCTCGGCTCCACCGCTAACGTGTGCTCGGCTGAGTCGGAGCAGCGCTAAAAACATGCTGCTGTGGGAGGTAAGAGCGAATACACGCTGTCCAGCCTAAAAACGCTACGTTATTATTGTTCCTTTTTCTCGTAAGTTGTCGCTCTTTTCCCCGCACCGCTTCAAAATACCCTCTTCTCAACTAAAACGCTAGTTACGAATGTAACTGTGGTTCTATGAATGCTGGATGACCGCCAGAGGGCGGCTTAGCCTAGTGGATATTCCCTTGGGCACAGCAATGGACCGAGCAATTATACCAAAAAAAGCATGTGACCCACCCCTACAAGGGGCCGTCACACCCACCTATCTTCCTCGGAACAACTTCTCGCGCAACCCGCGGACTGACCGAGTGACGACAGACTCTGGCGGTCATCCAGCATTCATAGAACCACAGTTACATTCGTAACTAGCGTTCTATTTCATGCCTCCTGACCGCCAGAGGGCGGCTTAGCCTAGTGGATGACGCATACCAACTTTGTCACGAGGGCAGCACATCCAATGGCAGATTCTTGGCTGAGAGCACGGATGAGGCCAGATCCATTTGCGCAGCCACATTCAGCCGGTAGAACCTCGAAAAAGTGCAAGGAGACGACCAGGTCGCGGCTGAGCACACCTCTGACAGGGGAACACCCCGAAGTACCGCCCAGGATGTGGAAACTGCACGAGTGGAGTGGCATGTCACAGATGCAGGTAACGTGATACCAGCTGCATCATACGCCATCCTGATGACTCTTACCACCCAGTGTGAGAGACCCTGTTTAGAGAGTGGCCCACCCACTGTGCGGCCACCAAAACACACAAAAAGTTGATCAGTGGAACGAAGAGGTTCCGTAGCTGAAACATATTGCCTGAGTGCACGAACAGGGCACAGAACTGAAGGCTGATCCACAAGCTCGTCCTGAAACGCAGACAGAGCAATAGACTGGTTAACAAAAGATGATTCCAGAACCTTTGGCAGAAACACAGGATTAGGCCACAATGTGACACCGGAACAATCAGGCCACCAACGTAAACAAGCAGCACTAACTGAAAGTGCATGCAGCTCACTGACACGTCTTGCTGAGGCAACAGCTAAGAGAAAGGCAGTTTTGAGTGAAACCCATTTAACACCCGTTTGTGATAGAGGTTCAAAGGGAGCACACTTTAAGAGGCTTAAAACACAAAGTAAATCCCACTGAGGGCAGCGCGGGGTCCTGACAGGCCTTAGGCGCCTAGCACCCTTAAGAAAGCCACAGATCAGTTTGTGAGAACCTAAGGATGATCCATTAATGTCCACATGACGGGTTGATATGGCAGCGACATAAACTTTCAATGTGGAAGGTGCCCTACCCGCATCAAACAGATGCTGGAGGAAATCCAGCACTACAGGAATATCACAGTGCACAGGAGAAACCCTGAACTTAGTGCACCAATCAGAAAACAGCTTCCAACGGTTACCATATAAGAGACGGGTAGACTGAGCTCTGGCATTCTCCACAGTGTATTTCACAGAGGCAGAACAAGCCATTAAAACATCAGGGGGCCCAGAGGCCACACCCAGAGCTGGAGGCGTTCCGGACACGGGTGCCACAGTCGCCCCCCCATCTGTGAGAGAAGGTCCCTCCTCACAGGAAGTGGCCAGGGCTCGCTGCTGAGTAGGCAGTGAAGCAGAGGAAACCAGGGTCTGGCAGGCCACTGTGGAGCTACCAGCAGGACACTGTGTCTGCACTGTTGAATTCGGAGCAGGACGCTCAAAAGAAGCGGAATTGGGGGAAAGGCATATAAAAGGCAGCGTGGCCATTCGTGTGCCAACGCGTCTGTCCCCATCGCTCTCTCTTCGTCCATGCGAGAGAACCATCGCTGGCAATGTGTGGTGGTCGCACTCGCAAAAAGATCGACCGCAGCCATGGCATAACGATCCCATATTTGACGCACCACATCCGGGTGTAAGCACCACTCGCCTGGGTCCAACCTCTGCCTTGAGAGAAAATCCGCAGTCAGATTGAGGGTCCCAGCAAGATGAATCGCCCGCAGCGATGCCAGCCTGTGATTTGCCCAGGTGAGGATGCTGCGTGCCAGACGCAGAGCAGGCAGGGAACGAGTACAACCTTGGTGGTTTATGTTGTAAACAACTGTCATATTGTCTGAACGAACAAGAACATGACGACCCTGGAGTTGTGGCAGAAAATGCTGGAGTGCCAAATAAACCGCTCTCAGCTCGAGGAGGTTTATGTGGTCCTGGGCTCGGTGAAAACTCCAAGAACCCTGCACAGCGCTGCGTTGCCATACAGCACCCCAACCCGTGAGAGATGCGTCGGTGGTGATTATCTCCCGACGTGATGCCACGACCCCCAGCGGTACCCCCGCCATGAGAAAAGAGCGGCGCCTCCACGGGGCGAGAGCCTCCTCGCACCCCCGATCGATCAGCAACAGCCTGTGTTTGTGACGGATCGGATCGAGCCCCAAATGATTCATCCAGATCTGAAACGGTCGCAGTTCCAGCAAACCGAGCGGCAAAATGCACACAGCCGCTGTGAACATTCCCAGCAGACGTAACAGGTGACTGTAGCGGACGCAGCGGCCCACGTGAACTCTGGAGAGTAATCTCAGAATACTCACCACACGCTGTGTCGTCAGAGATGCTCTCATTGCTCGCGAGTCTAAGTTCATGCCTATGAACTGAACAGACTGACTCGGGCAGAGGGAGCTTTTCTCCAGGTTGATGGAAAGCCCCAGCCCTGCTACGTGAGATCGCAACACTTTGAGATCTGCCATCGCTTGCTCCCGCGAGAGTGAACAGATCAGCCAGTCGTCCAGGTACGGCAAGATCTTCATTCCAGCGCGAGTCAGCGGAGATAACGCCGCCGCCATGCATCTGGTAAAGACCCTCGGAGCTAGCGAAAGCCCGAACGGAAGAACCCGGTACTGATAAGTTCGGTTCTGAAAGGCAAAGCGGAGAAAACGCCTGTGTACAGCTGCTATGGGAATGTGGAAATATGCGTCCTTTAAATCCAGAGTGGTGAACCACTCGTTTGGCTGAATCACCTGGAGCACATCCACGGGACGAATCATTTTGAAAGTGAATCGTTTGAGGTGTCGGTTCATCCCCCTCAAATCCAGAATCGGGCGGAAGCCGCCGTCTTTTTTCGGCACTAGAAAATATTTGGAGCAGTGTCCCTGAAAAAACACGGGACATTTCACCTCCTCTATGGCACGTTTTGCAATAAGAGCACATATTTCCTCCTGAAGAGTGTTTACATGAACTGAACTTTTTACACGTGTCTGAATCAAACGTGCGACTCGCGGGGGTCGACTCCTGAACTGGAGCCGATACCCGTAACTCAGGGTCGAAAGAACCCAGCGATCCGTGGAAGCTACGGACCACGCAGCCAGCTGAGAGTCCGTGAAAACACCCACTGGCTGCCCCTGCTCGTCAGCGCGAAGCGCGCGGTCCTTTCGTTCCAGCGGGGGGGCGCCGAGGGGGAGCTGGAGGGCGGCGAAAGTGTCCAGAGATCCGAGGGGGAGATTGCCTATTCGCCTGAGTTGGCATACGCCTGATCTGATCAGAGCGAGCCTGTGGAAGAACTGAACGCGGGCGTGTAAACACACGCTCAGAGCGATGTGATTTCGGCTGCTGCTGTCGCGTCTCGGTCATACGAGCTCGGCGCTCCAAAGCCTCTGTGGCCGCCGGTCCGAATAACTGGCCGGGCATTAACGGGAGATCCCGGAGCGCGGTTCTGCACGCATCAGACAACGGCGCTTGAGAAAGCCACAAATGACGGCGTAATCTCACAAGGCTAGCCATAAGACTGCCTAACTCCTGTGTCAGGAATCCCATTCCATGTAGAACAGTCTGCAGAGCACCTCTAAAGGCAGAAGGCATATCTACCAGCTGAGGTGAAGACTCCATTTCCAAAAGGAGATGAGAAACAGTATTATCCAGCCGGCCAATGCGCGCTGCGTGATTGTATGCTTTAGCGATACCTTCATCAGTGCGTCTGCATGCCTTGCTTGGGCATCGGACATCAGAACGCAGCGCTTCGTCAGGAGAAACAACCAGGGAGGCGACCGAAGGCTCCACTGGAGGGATACGATCCAGTCCGTACTGAGCCGCGTCGGACATGTTCCAAAACGACCGAGCCAGGGAAGAAGGTCGAGATCGCGAAGCTGCAGCCAAAAAGGCTGACTGGAGCTCTCCCACAAATGCGCTGCAAGGAGGAATGAGAGCGGGGCTATCCGCCGCGGTTAGCTTAAAGTAAGCACTGGAGCTGGGATTAGGCTGTGCTGGAGCGGAGCCAAGCCGAGCCAGAGTAGCGCGAACCATAGTTGGGAGGGGAGAAGTGTCCTCCAACGCACTTCCATCATCCACAACCGAGCCGGAGCCGAGAGGAGAGCCCGCTGCAGAGAGGGGCGATCGTGGGAGGGAAACAGCCCGTCCAGTGTAGTCAGCAGCATTGCCTGAAGTAAAGAGGCTATCCGTGGCTGCAGTGGAGAGTAAATCATCATCATCCTCCACGGGCTCGGAGTCGGCGGTCTCAGCGCCGAGCTGGAGGGCAGCGGGCAGCTGGTGACTCTGAAGCTGAGTAACGAGAGCTTCCAAGCGGTCCAGGCGTGAACGTAGAGCACCTGCCTTCCTTTTTGGTGCTGGCTCGTCCGCAGGTCGCGAAGAAGAGCGCTTAGTTCCTGTTTTCACCATCGAGGAACCCGAGGAGGAGAGCATGGCGTCGTCGTTAATAAGGACGGACGCAAGCCGGTGTTGGCGTGAGGCGAAGGGAATTGTCGCACAATGCACGCAAGGGTCAGACAGAGCTTCACGGAGGTGAGAGACCCCGAGGCAGGAGGGGCACAGGGTGTGCGGGTCGTCTGGCTGCAGCGGCGCGAAGCACGCTCGACAGGCAATAGGCTCCATAGCAGGCGGTGCACACAGAGGATCCACGGCGGACGGGAGTAATACGCACGCGGTTATTGGACCAGCGATGCAGTAGGCCGTGGCGAGCGAGTGCAGGTAAGGTGCACTAACACTCAGCGAACCCGGGCAAGCGGGGTCACCGCAATACTCACCGCCCGGGCCACGCTAGTTCTCAGGAGTGAAAACGAGTAAATCCGAAATCCAGTAGAATCCAGTAAATCCAATAACGAAACAGCTCGTGAGGGCAGAATTCTGCAGCTCCGTGAGCTGTGAACGGTCCAAGCGCGAGAGGAAAAA
Organism: Astyanax mexicanus; assembly: GCF_023375975.1. Taxonomy (NCBI): domain Eukaryota; kingdom Metazoa; phylum Chordata; class Actinopteri; order Characiformes; family Acestrorhamphidae; genus Astyanax; species Astyanax mexicanus. The sequence goes on along the minus strand of NC_064419.1, from coordinate 22,881,501 downwards.
GAGGAAGATAGGTGGGTGTGACGGCCCCTTGTAGGGGTGGGTCACATGCTTTTTTTGGTATAATTGCTCGGTCCATTGCTGTGCCCAAGGGAATATCCACTAGGCTAAGCCGCCCTCTGGCGGTCAGGAGGCATGAAATAGAACCTCCGCTGCCTGCTCCTTTTTCCTGCGCGCGGGTGACGTCGCGCTGAGCGTGTTGTCAAATTAAAAGCACGAATTACCGCACGCTGAGTTTTTTAATCAAATAAACGATTACGAGGCACAGAAAATTACTTGTTCAATTTTTTACTCGAATTACTTGAGTAATCGTTTTACCACTACTTTTTTTATTAAAAATGTGCCATTAAAGGTGTCATTCCATCGTTTTTTCATTCATTTTAAACTGTGTAGTTGTGGTCTCTAGTATGACTGAATGCCATGTAAGCTGTTTTTTGTGGGGAAAAAAAAGAAGTGTTTTGGTGATCCAATATAAGGCTGCTTTAGTCCGGTGGAGGAGTGGTTGGGGTGGATGCTAGGATTTCAGCTCTTGCTCATGAATATTTATACATTCAAACATATCGTCTCTGATTGGCTAAGAGCACTGTGACACCAGAAAGCATTTAGACTGTCAACAGTTAGAAATGTGTGAAAATAAAGACATTTTCACACTAATAACAGGTCTTTGCAATGTCATATATTACTTTATTACATGTGTAATGCCCTGCTAAGTGCATTTCAGCCACTGACCTAGTCTTAAGAGTCTGTTTAAAATGTAAAATCCACCGGAGATCCTATGTAAACCTATAGTTACACACAGAGGTGGGTAGTCCAGGTCCAGAAAGTAAAAATCCACCTAGGGTTCTTTTTGGCTCAGCCACAGCAGAGCAGTCCAGGCAGTTGGAACAAAACCCTGGGGTGGATTTTTAATTTTAACTAGTGTAAAGAATCAGACAATGGAGGTTGAGGAAGACTTTCATGTGCAGCATGCTTATACAATTCAGAGACCAACTGTATTTCAAAAAAGAACAGGAAAAAGTAGATTTTAGCAGAGGGACACCTTTAACATTCTGAATACTGGCTATAAACTGGGTGTACCGGCCTGTGGGACCTGATTCAAGATTATGATTGTTACTCTAGTGTCGGAAACACTAAATCGATTCATATTTAGGATGTTTTAGCTTTTTCATGAAACATCAGAAAGTTCTGCAGACTAATCTCTTAAATGAGGGATAGTTTCCACTATTATGTTTAGCATATTACGCACAGAGACGAGTCCTTTTCCTCCTCTGGTCAGGCCCTCTTTTAGTCCACTGGGCTGTTTGTTCATGGCCTCTCTCCTTTTCTGCTGATACTCTTCATCCATGGTCATGGCAGCCACGCCTTTAGCCATTGCACCCGTGATGCGAGAAGCTGCTCCCGCAAGACCTCCTGAGAAGCAGAATGAAGAGTGTTAAAAAGGTTAGCTTATACTTTTACATCAAAATAAGTTCAGGAAACATCCAATTATCCAGTCAGAGCCTCTTACCTACTGCACCTCCAACCAGAGCCTTTACACCCAGAGCCATGCCTTCCACAAACTCCTCAGGACCCTGAATAGCTCCCTGAGGAACAACCCAACAACCCAAAAACCGTGTTTAATAAGAGCTGTATAGGATGATTTGAATGTATAACGTCGGGTCATGGTGAGAATGAAAAGCGTCTCATACCTGATAGGGCTCATAGAAGAAGGCTTCCACCCCCTCTGACAAACCCCGGATCAGCCCAAAGGGGTTACCAAGGACATCCAAACCCAGCACCAGCACGTACATCTGCTTGATAGCCTGCATCAAAAACACAGTTTGTTTTAGGAAAAAAAATAAAATCTCTAAGATTTACCACTCATTCCACAGGTTTCTAGCAGGTTTCAGGTCTATAATTTTACTGAGAATGGTGTTAGGGGTGTTAAAAAAGACTCCCTTAGTGTGGTTTGACTGAGCAGTTGTGAAAACAGTAATCGCACTTGGGTGCGGATCAAAACAACCGGACCGAGACCAGTCCCAATCGAACTCTGAGAACGTGATCCGGTCTCGATCTGACCAAGCTATCAAATATACTCCTTTTATTTAAGCTAAACTGCTGATAAGGCAGTTAGTTTAATCTGATATATTAGCCAGATAACATTAATTATCACAGCTATGAACAAACTCTGTCTCTGCTCCATGCTGTTTACATGTTTACAGAAAAAAAAAAAATATTACTTCCCAAAATGGGTTTGAAGATTTTTGAAGACATTTTTGGAGTTTTTTTTGGACAGTGCACAAATCGAGTTGCCACTCCCATTACATTCAATTACACGTTGATTTCTTATCATTTGCAAATTAGTCATATATTTTCCCAAAGGCCTTCCTCCCAAAGTAAAGCACAGTCTGCAGAATGAAGAGCTCCAACTGTTGCTGCACACAGGTAATGCAACCTGAGTTTTCTGTTATTTAAGGGGTTATATTTGTTGTGAACATTCTGACTGTAATCGTAATTACAATAAAACCATGATTTATTGTACAGTTCTAATGTGGTTGATTGACTAAATTTAGGACATGTACTTAAAAAAGAATGTCGAGTACATTGTAAATGTGAGCAGTGGGATGTTAAAAGGTCACCTGTTTGGAGTAATGGCGGATGACCTCCCACTGCAACTGCTGGGTGGTCCTGAACTGGAAGGTCAGCTCAAAGAAGGCAAGCCTGAGGGGAGAGAAATATATACATTAAAACACAGTTACTGTCTATAAGTGACACTTGGAAACATTCTGTATTTTTAAAAGAAATGTATACTCTAGAGGTCAGACTGGCCACCAGAGAAAGAAAAACACTTCTGCTTTTTTTTTTTGGGTGATGTGAGGCTGCGTTTAATCGTGTGAAATCCAGGCGTTATCGCAGTGTCCGTTTTTAACCAAAGTGTGAGACAACAGGACATTTCCAACTACTCTAAAACCTGTTACACACTCTAACTGCAGCTCTCGAAGCTACAGTATCTGGTATTCCACTGAATTCAGGTAAAACTCAAATGTATTTTAATCAATCAATCAATCAACCTTTATTTTGACTCGGATGTAAATTGAGGGCAACCCTCATTTTCAATGTAGCCGAGCATTTACAAAAACAGGGATTGACATGACAGAGAAAATAATAGCAAAATTTTATTATTGTAAAATAGCAGTATGGTTTAATTGATAAAAAAAAATTAGATCAAAAGAAAATAAGACTAATACAGCAAATTATTTAAAACTAACTTTTACATAATACTATAAAAATACAAATAAATAAATGAATGAATACGAGGATGTCAAAGGATTTTTTAAGGATAATTACCTCAAGATCATTTTTTCAAGATAATTACATCAAAATACTTTTCTCAGGATAATTACCTCAAAATACGTTTTTCAGGATTATTACCTCAAGATACTTTTCTCAAGATAATTACCTCAGGATATATTTATGAGAGTTATTACCTTAAGATAATTTTCTCCAGATAATTACCTCAAGATCATTTTTTAAAGATAATTACCTCAAAATACTTTTCTCAGGATAATTACCTCAAAATACTTTTCTCAGGATAATTACCACAAGAGGAATTTTCAAAATTATGTAAAAATATTTTTTTTTCAGAATAATGACTTTAAGATTTGTTTTTTTTTTGGATAATTACATCAGGGTGTATTTTTTAGAATAATTACCTCAAAATACTTTTCACAAGATATTTACATCAAGATACTTTGCTCAGGATAATTACCTAAAGACAATCTTAAGACATAATACACTAAATAAACCCGCAGCACTGAGGTGTGGAGCAGCGGAACAGTGCTCTCTGGAATGATGGTGCTTCAGTACTTTTGGGAACAACATGAATGTTTCTCTTGATTTTAAAGTTGTATGTGTTTGTGGGAGTGCAGCAGAAAGTGAAAACTACAGAGTATGTGTGAGTAACTGTACTTGAAGACGACGTCCTGAACATCAGTGAGCGTAGCTCCTATACTCTTCAGCAGGAGATTGAGCGACTGCACAGGAATCATTTCTGTCTCTCTCTTTGTCTTATTCCCGTCCTCACCGCCAGAACTCAGAGAGAAACTCAGATGAAGCTGAACAATCAGAAACACAACTTCATCAACAACACCATTCAACAAAACAGCTCGTATTTTACAGAGCTTTAAACCGATTCTCTTTAATAACAAATATGTCACGGCCATTACATCACATATACAGCTCTGGAAAAAATAAGAGATTTTACCAAATTCAAAACCTCTGGAATATAGTTAAAAGGAAGATGGATGATCACAAGCCATCAAACCAAGCTGAACTGCATGAATTCTTGCACCAGGAGTGACAAAGTTATCCAAAAGCACTGTGTAAGACTGGTGGAGGAGAACATGCCAAGATGCATAAAAACTGATGCATGAAAATTATATTTTTTTCCAGAGCTGTATATAGAGCTGACATATAAAAATGTCTGAACATCTGTATTTTATATTTTGAGAGGCTCAAAATGCATAGAAAGTAATTTTTATATGTAATGTTTATATTGGGATAAACTATTCATTAGAAGAGATAAACCCTTCTAACGGATGCTTTCAGCTACTTGCTGACAGAGTTGTGCAAATAAACGCAGCTAGAGAAGTACGGATAATGTAATAGGATTCTATTAAAACTATTAACATCATGCCTAAAGGCAGGCATGGGCTGGAAGGCTCTGGAAATGATCTGAGTTGAAATGATGAAATGATGCTCTTGCTTGTAATACTTTCTGGATCAGTTGGGGATGAGGTGATCATCCAACTCAATCCTGACTTAACTGGATATGATCAAATTTTCACAGCAATGTAACTAAAAGCTCATGCTAATGTCTGATGCACAGATGCACTGATGAAAGATTGATGAATTCATACCTTAATGGGAGAGATATGGAAGTACTCGTAGAGACTGATGGGGGATGTGTCTGTGGCGGATACAGGGTTTAAGCCAGTCTTCAAGTACTCTATATCCTTCTCAAAAAGCTCCACCTTAAACACACAGGAAAGGACATTAGATTACCACTGTTAACTACGCATACTTCAGACAATGTATACAAGATAACAACGACAATATCAAGTTATAGTAGTGCAAAATTCAAAAATGTGAAGACCATATTTATTACACACAGAGTGATCTAATTTAAGTTTTTATTTCATTTATTGTTGATGATTAAGACTTACAGCCAATCAAAAGCCAAAAATTAGTCTCAGAAAATGTAAATATTTTATGAGCCCAATTTGTACTTTTGGCAGTGTGCCAAGTCCTGCTGGAAAATTAAATAAGTACACGAATTAAATTAAATGAAATAAAATAAGTACGTTTTACAAACGATAAAAAAAAAAGTCATTTCACAATACTGTTCAGATAAGAATCAAATATCTATATGCCCTGCTGAAAAAAATCAAGCTCAATACCAGCTTTTAGTCTAAGCTAACATTTGATGGTCAAGATGTTTGAAAAGCTGGTCATACTGGAAACCTCACAACATATAAAGCTCTGGAAAAAAATTAGAGACCACTTAAAAATTTCTTTGATTTTCCCAAATTGAAAACCTCTGGAATATAATCAAGAGGAAGATGGATGATCACAAGCCATCAAACCAAACTGAACTGCTTGAATTTTTTTTTTAGTTATCCAAACTGTGTGTAAGACTGGTGGAGGAGAACATGCCAAGATGCATGAAAACTGTGATTAAAAACCAGGGTTAAAACTTTATGAATATGAACTTGTTTTACTTTGCATTATTTGAGGTCTGAAAGCCCTTTTTTGTTATTTCAGCCATTTCTCATTTTCTGTAAATAAATGCTTTAAATGAGAATTTTTAGCTGTTCTTGTTCATTCCGATTGTCCAGCTTGCTCTAGCTAGTCTTGCTTTTCAACCAGCATGGTCTTACTGGTCTTGCTGTGGTTGAACAGCTTAATCATGCTGGTGATAATGTTCCATGGTCATGGTGGTCAACCAACAAGGCATCACACAGGAAGACTAGCTTGGTCAGGTTGTTTATGCTTATATAACAACTAAACCATCAAATTCAAATAAAATCTTACTCTAACATCTAGTTAAGAGCTCAATCAGCTTAACTAACTCCTAAGTTTAAGCTTGAGGATGCTTGTCTTCATCTGATTTCACTAGTTTTTTGTCATAAAGCTTTTGAAGCCATGAAAACTTTGGACTATATGACTTGCTAGGAATCTGAGAAAACCCATTATCCTTCTAATCAGAGTGAAATAAAGTGAAATATATTTTAATAAACTGACTGCAAAGCGTGTGAGCAATAAGAGCATCATTACCTCTTGTTCTGAGGTGACGGTACCAGCGTTCTCAGCAGTAAACAGCTCCAGTATGGCATACAAGAAGCCCAGGTCCATGCGCAGGTCCATTTCCTGAATCAACACCTTAAAATACCTTTGAAGGAGAACACCATTCATTACATGCAGATAATGATCCTAACGTAATAAAACAGAATCCTTTTACCATGATCAAAATGTTAAGAGAAAAACCCGCTCTTTGTTAGGTAAAGAGAGAAACGTACTTGATGCGCAGGATATCAGAGTGTCCTGCTGCTCTCGTGATGATGCTGACATCAGTAAATGGTTTGGGTTCTTCAGAAGGTTCAGAAGATTACACAGAAATGAGATCACATGCACTAATAACAGGAATATACTGTGACGAGTGTGATCTAAGAGTGCGTTTACTGACCTGAGTCCATTCGGACAGATTTGGGAGGTTTAATTGGGTAGAAGACGAAGGGGAAGATGGCTCCAGGCAACTGATTCTGGATCTGAGGACAGAAGAGAAGAAGTTGTTTAGTAAACTGAGATTCAGTGCTATGAGGAGGCATGTGGTGCGAGAGGAGACAGACCTGAACCCTGTTGATCTGAACGCGGTACGCTTTCTGCCGAGCCGAGACGCTGTACTCCACCTTCAGAGCCGGCAAGAAGTTCCTCCTCAGAGGAGCATCATACGGCTGCAGCATCCTCATATCCACACTGTTAGGAGTCAAACACACCTGAGAGAGAGAGAGAGAAAAAGAGAGAGGACAAAAAAATTAAGAGAAATAGAAAACATAATAAAGAAAAAAAAAGAGAACAATAGAGAGGAAGAGAAAATAAGGGAAAGAAGAAAAAAGAAGAAAGAAAAAAAGATTATGAAGACATATAAAGACATGAAGAAGGAAAAAATAAGAACAGTGAGGGAGAAGAAAGCGAGAAACAGAGGAAGAAAGACAAACAGGGTAGGAAAAAGGGTTAAGTAAAGTAAAAAAAAGAGAACAATAGAAAAGAAAGAGAAAATGAGAGAAAGAAGAAAATAGGAGAAAGAAAAAAAAAAGATTATGAAGACATAAAGACATGAAGAATGAAAAAAAAGACAGAACAGTGAGGGAGAAGAAAGAGAGAAAGAGAGGAAGAAAGATAAACAGGGTAAGAAAGAGGGCATAAGAAATAGAGCGTAAGAAAAAAAACCCCAGAAATTTTAAAGAGAAAAGAGAGAGCAGACAAATGAGAGCAAAGAAAAAAAAAAAGATACAAGACAGAAAAAGATTTTTAAAAAATTAAACAAAGTAAAAGGAAAAGGAAAAAGGAAAGTCGGTAGACAGAAATCGAATAAGAATAGAGAAAAGTAAGTGTAAAGAAAATTAATGAGTTGGAGAAAAGTGTAAAAAAAAAAAAAAAAAAAAAAAAGAGAGAGAGAAGGGGAAAAAAGAAAATGATTGAAAGAATAAAAAAGAACAATGTCAGAGAAAATAATGTAAAAAAAAAAAAAAAAAAAAAAAAAAGGAAGAAGTACAAAAGCAAGACAAAAGCCCAATCCAGACTGGATTAGTTTCATAGGGGGAAGTCTATGAAATATATTATAAATTGATAAAACTCTTGCATCCGGACTGCAACTGATACAACTGGAGGAGCAGTGAGTTTTTTGGCCTTCTCGGTCACATGAAATCGCTTTCAGTAGCTCCTCCTTTTCCACTTGCTGTTGTGTTTATGTGGATCTCCGTGGAATTGCACACCCAAAGTGTAATTACGGTGCGTGACAGTGGACAAATAGCTATTTTAATAAACACAAATTAACAAAAGAGATGTGGCTCCGGACGGGACTTAAATTACCGGAGGACCACAGAGTTCAGCAGAAAAAAACAACAGAAAATTTAGCCAGTAATTTTGACAGAGGACGTCTGAGAAAAACACAATAATAATAATAATAAGAAGAATAAGAAGAATAAGAAGAAGAAGAAGAAGAAGAAGAAGAAGAAATAACATAATGAATAAATAAATAAATAATAACAAAATTAGCCTCTGAGAAACTAATCCCGTCCGGATAGGACTTAAGAAAGAGAAATGTTAAAACAAGTTTAAGAAGCTTATTATAAGACCGCTATTTATTTATTTCAGCAGTTTTTTTTTATCTGAGATAGTCTGAGTATTTATTGACACCCTATCATGACGTCAGTGTTCTGGTGTGAATTCTTACCTGGTAACCGTTCTCCAGATCTAACAGGCTGTGATCCACTGGGCTGCTCTCCACGTAGGATTTATAGTGCTGCTCCAACATCTCAGCATCTTTCCCATTCAGAACCTTCCAGCGGCTCTTCTTCTTCGGCTTGATCTCCCACACCACGTCCGAGCTGCGGACCACACCAACCAAACCACAACCAATCAGCTTTCAGACGAAGCTCAGCCCACCCTTATTCTCACGCGAGATCAGTACGACCTGCTGTACCTGGTGATGCCGATGTAGGCTATCTCCTGACTGGTGCTGTTGTTGACCAGCGAGATGCCCATGTCCTGCAGTGCCAGACTGATCTCCTGTTCAGCCAGCTCCACCCGCTCGCTCTCACACAGCAGCTTGTAGATGCGGCGCTCTGTGGTGAACAGCACCACCCGCTGGAGACCCTCATAAAACGAGATCACAAAGAGTTTGCCCTCGTCGTTCACGTCCTTCAGGAGGTCCTGTGAAAGAGGAAAGATCTTGTTAAAGATTTTCAGAAAGCGGGTTTACATGCACTTCATTAACTGATTAGTATATTTTTTTTATAAATATAAAGTTATATGATTATTCAAATAAAAATGTAAACAGCATTTTCAGATCTGATCAGATGCTGCCCGCTGCTGACGTCCAACCGTGTGGGTCTTAGCACCATCAGAGGCACAATGCTGCTGTTGCAGCTCAGCCATTCAGCTCTCCCTCCTGTCCTGCCTCTAAACCCATACATCACCCAGTGCCCCTTTTTGAAATTTGAGCTGAAGGTGGAGTCAGCAAAAATCTGAGGGTTTAGTGCCCCTTTAAGAGCTAGGTGCACTCTGACTATGGCGGATGGATATTTTAACGGTGCAGCGTTTCTGCACTTCTCAGCAGAGTAAACTGAACTGTAGGTTCACACTGTGAAGGTGCGTGAGCAGCTCATTTACGGGAGCAGTAATGTTATTTTATTCTGTTTTCTGTTTATTGTTGACGTAAAAGTTCGGTTTGTGCACTGCTGTGCGTCTTTGTGCGTGTAATGAGGGGGGGTGTACATGTGTTAGGTGCGCGTGGTGCACCTGCGTAGCCAAAATAGCAATAGTGTCATAGTCATAGTCAAGATTTAAATCAGTCAGCGGCGCACCTGTATTTTCACTACACCAGGAATTTACCGTAATACACCTCATTTCCAGACAACCTCATTTAGAAGCATCTTTGCTATTTAAACGACATAGGCAGAAGGCATGAAAACTGCTGGCTGGGTGTAAGATAGCAATGAACATCAGGATAAGCCTAGTGTGTCTATTTATATATATACATTGTGTCTTCAGCTCCGTAACGTACCTCCTCATTCTTCAGCTCTGCGCTGTATGGACCCCAGCTCCAGCGCAGGACGCGAGACCCCGTGGGTTCGGCCCATGTGTAGTACACGGCTCGACCTGGAGCCAGCTCTTCCTTCTCCTGCTGGTGAGAACTGGCACAGTGAAACAAACACAAGTTAGCACTTCACTGTGTTCAAACCATCCACCACCTTCCCTCAGAGAAACTCCAGTAAATGCTGGTCTGATCTCCAAAGTTTAAATTTAACCCTTTTTTTTTTTTTACCCACCCACTCATTAGGACTCCCCCAACACTAGGAAGGTCAGCAGCAAGGTTAGCAGCAGCACTTAGCGCTAGTAAATGGCACCTGAAAGCACTACACTGAGAAACCCTGAGTGTTCCGATAAGTCAGGGCGCTATCAGCTAGCAGTTCATCGATAGTAGCTTGCTTCAACACGGTAAACAAGCAGACTACAGTCTGATATACTCACCTCTGAACGGTGAAAGAGCTAGCGCTGCGGTTAGCGGCTAATGCTAATACTGCTCCAGCCTGGAGAAACTTTACTGAAGTACAGGATTTAAAAAGGAGTTTCAGCAAAGTAGATTTACTGCTTTTTAATACCTGACTGGTAAAATTCATACATAAGGTGCACCGGAAAAAAAGGCACTGTCAATTTTTGGGAGAATTAAAGGATTTTAAATGCGCCCTATAGTGCTTTTAAAAATAAGGTACTAGTTAGGCCTATCCGATATATTGGTCGATATATTGTCCCAGAAATGATTGAGATAAACGATAATACTGTCATTTTAAAGGGGCACTACAGAAAATCCTTTTTCCTGCTTCTGGGCTCCCAAAGGAGCTTTAACACACTGTACCACAGTAATAAAACACTAGCATAATAATACTATTACACCATTTTACAGTGAAACTAACTTTTTTATTATTAAGAGCAGACATTGGGCTTCTAATATAAAAAATATTTTAATGTCCTAAAAAACTAAAACAAATAAAGTACAACCACCCTGGGACTCTGTGGGTTCTAAGAAAATGGCACTAAATATTAAACAACAAAAAGTAACAACATTTAAATTAATGTAAATTTTTTTTTTTTTTAACTCATAACACAATATATGTATATGCTAACACGATCATATATGTATATGCTATAAAACACAAAAAGTTAGCGTACAAAGACACAAGTGTCCATATGATCACACATAAAGCTCAGCCAAAGCTCTTGCTAAAAATGTATTTTTAATGTAACCGTGAGACAAATTCAGAGAAGTTTGTCCGGAAGTTTGAGATATCCAGTCTTTTATAAACTGTTAAAATTTCACATCTGGCTTTCATCTGCTGAGCCACCCGGAACCCAGTTTAACTCCTTTCTAATTAACCTCTAATTTACCAATTAAGTGATCAAATCCACACAATGTATCACTCTGTAGATCATCTGACAGCATTTACTGGAGCTTTCTAAGGGTTGACTGCATTCAGAATCTTCATACATAATGCAGGACAGCAGAAATCTACATCACTACGCAGCCCCTGCGGGAAAAAAGCATTCGGCACAGAAGCAACAGTCTGAGAGAGGAAGACAGCAGAGCGTCCAGGAAAACTAGACAGCATCCAGTCCTACTGAGGAACTGAGGAAGACACCAGAGAAGTCCAGAGGCAATCATACACGATTGATTCATGCTGATTCAGTGATTCAGGGACTGAAATCTCCAGAGAAGGGGAAAGAAAGGGCATGCTGGAGGATAAAAGATCAATAATAATCAAAGAAGATCAATATTCCACAGTTTTCCATTCAAAAAGCTGCAAAGGTGAAGCAACTGCAGAACCAAACATCAGAGACTCAAATTCCACGAGGTGGTGTAAAATGAAGCAGTATAATAGCACAGTGAGGGTAGGGTGAACTTTGACCCCAGGCATGGTTTATACCTACTCTTCATCTAAATTGGAACTACTTTGTGATCAAAATGTGCTCTGTCATAAATACTGATTTACAGCTACACAAATTAATACAATAAAATATATACATTTACACATTTTCTGCATCCCATAATTATATTTTTGTTATAAAGCAGAACCATAAGAATAAAATCTATCATTCTATGTTACCAGGAAAAGTGCATGTGACCACTGAGTTGAACTGCAAAGTTAGGGATAACTGAAAAAGTAGTAATATTATTTAGTAGTAATATTATTTTTGCCATAATGTCATAAATGAGTCTTAGTGAGGATAAATGTGCATGAAAATCATTACATTTTACCATGACATATATATATATATATATATATATATATATATATATATATATATATATATATATATATTTATATTTATTTTTTTGGTTAGAGTAGAACCTGTAATTTTATATTATTTGTGGATTTTGGCTATAGTTTACTGAAGTCTGAACCCTTCTTAGCCTTTAGTAAAAAACTATATTGCCCAAAATAGCTTGAGCTAATCTGAAGCCACATGAAGTTCAGTACCTTCCACTTTGTTATAATATCACTGACAGTTGACTGTGGAATATTTATTAGTGAGGACATTTCACAAATGGACTTGTTCCTATCATACTATCCCACTGACCCATTCTTTCACTAATGTAGAAGTTTGTAGAAGCAGTCCGCATGCCTCGGTGGTCTTTCATCATTGCACTGTTTGAGCCATGTGTTAAAGCTTTCTGAACATCGTGCTGTGGCCCTGTGTATGCATGTGTGTGTGTGTGTGTTGTTGTGTACATGTTTGTACCCTCGAGTCTCTCTATCCTCCCCCAGTGATAAGGAGAGGTCCAGTAAATCCTCAGGAAGCCAAGTAGAGCTCCTACGCTCCTTGCAGCTAATCAGGTTTAAGGTGAGGGAAGGATGACAAAGCAAACAAAAAAAAAAAAAACACAGCAGAGGATATCAACGCAAACAAATATGCAACCAACAGACAGAAAAACTAAAATAAACAAAATAATGAATGATGATTCTTAACTGGTCAAGCGTGCATCACTTTGAACAATCACACTACCAGTTAAATCGATCTTTAGACTATGATGCTTTTATGAAACTGGAAGAATTTATGACAGACTGAATGAAGAGTCAGTTTCAAAACACAGAATAATCTATATGCATTGTCTCATCACAGATCACAATCATCAAAAAACATGACTGCAAAAACAAAACATGGACAATGGAATGACATACAAGCACATTAAACAAACAATAAAAACAATAGAGGAACAAGCGTGAGGAACAAGGGCTACTAAGATTGCAATATGACAAAACAAAAAAAAATGGCGTGGGGGCATCCAGGAGAAATTTGAAACTAAACTTTTTTCTTCATACTAGCTAATAGGATATGGGCTACTTTCTTAAAGGAGAAATCTGGTGGTAGATCTTGGTAGAATTCAGATGGTCATGACATTTTAAACGAGGCACTGAGAGCTTTGAACGTTTACTAAAAAAAGACTCTTTATACATACAGTACCATAAGTCACGATAAGTCGACTGACATGCATGAATAAAAGAACTAGTTTTTGGGGAGCATCGGCTTAAAAAACGTATATTAAAAATGAGGAATTCTTGATGATTTTTTACTGTAATTATTCTTATTTGCATCTGTTTAAATAACACTCTCATTTATCTCTCAAACATCCATGATATTATTAATAATACATTCTGTGTACCCAAGATTTAAGTAAAATAAATGATTATATTATATTATATTTGGGAAGTCCTTCTGCAGGCCTAATTTTTTATGCTATGCTTAAACTCTTTAATGCGGTCCTCACACTGCCCACACACAACAAAAACACATCTGTCTTTCAAAGTATTCAAACTAGTCAAAAACCTCCGTCAGGTTCTCTCACCTCTGGTAGAACTCCAGGGTTTTGTCCTTGGTGTGGTTAATCAGGAGAAAGGGAGCTGCTCCATCGTGATAATCAGAGAAGCGGATCACAGCTGAGTGTTCTGTCAGGTTTACATCAACGATAATTCCACCCAGCTACAACACACACAGAGAGCAAACATATACACACGTATGTTTTTAAACGTCTTCTAAAAAGAGTTGATGCAGCAAAGAAGAAGATGGTTTTCAACTTGTTATCTATGAGTTGGACGGAAACACTAAAGATAGTTGTCCACACACTTTTGTAGCTTTAGCCATTCTATGTTATTTTAATTACAGTTTTTCTAGTACAATATTTTGTAGTGTTTGAAAGAATGAATAAATAACCTAATCAGTATTAAAAGTCAAACCTGTCATTCTCACCTGAAGATTATTCGATCTCTGCATGGATATCGCAGTGTCTCTCTGACACTCATATCCTCATGGATGAAGGAGCATCACCTTCAACTAAATCTCTCAAAGACTAAATTTTTGCTTATACCAGCAAAACCATCTTTTCAACACAGCTTCTCTATAAAGCACCGACTCTCTCTCTCTCTCACTGACAAAGGTTGCTAGGAACCTGGGTGTTATGGTTGATGACCAACTCTCCTTCACGCACCATGTGGCCTCAGTTACTCGATCCTGCCGCTTCACGCTTTATAACATCAGAAAAATTAGACCGTTTCTGACGCAACAGGCCACCCAACTCCTGGTGCAAGCAGTTGTCATCTCACGCCTCGACTACTGCAATGCCCTGCTAACTGGCCTCCCGGCCTGTGTAGTAAAACCACTCCAGATGATCCAGAATGCAGCAGCACGTCTGGTCTTCAACCAGCCAAAACGGGCACATGTCACCCCGCTGCTCATTGAGCTCCACTGGCTACCAGTTGCTGCTCGTATCAAATTCAAAACTCCTACAATCTCCTACAAGGTGATGACAGAACAGGCTCCTTCCTACCTGCACTCACTCCTGAAGGCTTACGCTACCTCCCGGCCGCTGCGCTCCTCCAATGAACGTCACCTTGCTTTACCAAACATTCACACAAAGCAATCCAGACTGTTCTAATACAGAGTTCCCCAATGGTGGAACAAACTACCTTCCACTACAAGATCAGGAGAATCTCTCGCTTTCTTTAAAAAAAACCTGAAGACAGAGCTCTTCAAAGAGCACTTACTCTCCTAACACCTCTAACTAACTACCTTCCACTACCAGATCAGGAGAATCTCTCGCTTTCTTTAAAAAAAACCTGAAGACAGAGCTCTTCAAAGAGCACTTACTCTCCTAACACCTCTAACACACTAACTACTTCTAACCTCATTTCCTTCTTCCCCTCCTTCACTCCTCTATCCCATTATTTCCCTTTGACCTCCTTTAGGCCCTATCTAAAGATGTTTTTACCTTTAACTTCCATTACTTTTGTACTTCACTATTGTAAGTCACTTTGGACAAAAGCGTCTGACAAATGCACTGTAATGTAAAAAGGCCTGCAGGCATTAAGCTAATATGAGATATGATTTTGGGAACTCACTGTGTTGTCCAGGTGCAGCAGGAGGCAGTTCTCAGGCTGGTGGAAGTTGATGGTGTGAGCAGCCGTCTGGCAGCCGTCCACTTTAACCTTCATTTTCTTCGACTCTCTCTCCGGCCAGAACGGAACCGCAGCCTGCATCACAGCCAAACACTGCTGTCTCAGCTCCATCAAATTAATTCCTCTTTATTAATACCAGCTCATTATTACACACAGCGTATTCACCTCTCCCGGCTGAGCCTCGGTCCACTCGTCCTGACCCTCCTCACACACTCGGATCACGTGTTTAGTTCTGTTCACCAGCATGTAGAAGGGCAGGACGGTCACCAGCCGCGTCAAACTGAAGCTACTGGCGTCAATCTTCACTCCTACCTAAAAACAACAGATATACATCAGCATACACATCCAGGCAATTTATTAATTAATTGTATTAAAAATAATCAAATATTTTTTTTTACCTCTACTTGTAGTTGCTTAATTAATTCTGATTTAAATTGATTTAGTTTTGCATTTTAGATTTTCAATAATTTGCTTATTTTCCTCTAAGATCGTGAATTTAAAATATCATATTTAAAATACAAAATAATATAATATAATATAATACAATCTTTTTGAGTATAATCTTTTTTTTAATAATTAAAAAAAAACAATTAACAGTTGCTAGTTTATTAATTTTACAAATTAAAATGTTTAATTTTGTCCATAATGTAGTAATCTAACTTAGTTTTAGATGTTTAATGATAAATTATTTTTTCAAAGACTCTGTAACTCTAAAAATACAATATAATAACCTTCATATTAAGCTAGCAGCAATAATCATAAAAATAATCATCACCATGGAGTTTGATAAAACAAAAAGTTTAAAATATTTCCTACCAATTATTTTGTGGTTTCATTAATAGTACTAACTTAAAATTAGTCATTTTATTTTTAATACATTTCATTAAGTTTTAGATTTCAAATTACATGCTTATTTTACTGCAAGATTAAATAATAAAATAGAAGTATAATTTACAGTATAATTAAATATTATACAATATATATTATTACTATTATTATTGTCAATTTTTGCAGCAAGTAATAACAACAATTATAACCATAATATTATTATTAGTAATAACAGAACTTAATTACTTACCAGGTAATCTTTGGCCCTTCCTTTGCATTTAACATCACCGTAACTCCCCACCGTGTCTATAGAGAAATCATCAGACAGCTCACTGTCTGAAATCATCAGGCGAACCTACATGAAATAGAAATAAAACACTTTATTGAAATAAAACACTTTTACTGAAATGATATGGTCAGTTCTGCTTGTATCGCTGGGTAATGGATATCCTCCAGACCTTGTTGTTCTGCAGGAAGTTACGAGGTTTGAAGGAGAACAGAAGAGGCATGTCGTAGTCTTTGGGATGTTTGCGGTGGATGTCGTCGGCTTTGTACTGCAGCAGTCTTCCTGTCTTATTCACCATCCAGTATGGAGAGTGAACGGCCACCACCGCCTGCCCCGCCTCCTTCTTCACATGAACGGCTATATCGAGCTCCGCCCTGGAGCTCTCCCCGTCCACGTCGTCGTCCTGCAGGGCCGAGCGGAAGGTGATGAAGTTGATCTCGTCGTGGTCGTTGCGGAGATGATAGTGGGCCACCCAGTCCTGCTGCAGGTATCCCAGCAGCTTCAGCTCCAGACTGGAATGATCCATGACGGCTGTGTGGAGCTGAGACGAGTGGCCTTCCTTCAGCTGAGTGGGGGTGGGGCTTCCAATAGCCTTCAAATCAAAAACATGCAGATCAGAGTTTGGGAGAAAATTTATATTAATTTATACTTAATTCAACTGAATTCAATGAATTAAATATTTACTTTCATTCTGAGCAATTTAGATATATTCGGGAAAAAATAAAACTTTTAATGGAAATCAAGGCAAAACAAATTTATTTTAATATTTTGATTTTTTACTATTATTCCTTTATTTAAGTCATTTGATCTATTTGCCTGTAAATCATTACATTTTGAAAATGTATAGAAAACCGGTCACTCGCAAACAATGCAAATAATGTGATATAAATGCCTGTAGTAAATGCCCAAATATATATAGAATTGTTAGACACAGTCCCAATATATTCACTGATATGTAGAGCTGTCCATGGGGGGTGGGGGGGGGGGGGGTGGGGCATACACGCAATCACACTTTGTATTAATGGAAGTGGTGCAAAAAAGTTTATTACTATTCTTTTTAGAGAAAGCACAGAAGCACAAAATGCTAGTTTTTGTTACCATAAGGCTGTTTTAAAAATTAATTATTATTATGATGATGTAAAATGTCATTTTGGAACATTTCTATAGATTCTTTCCTCACCAACGTCTGATGCAATGTATGGAACATTCCTATCAAAAAAAGTCAAAAAAGGTGAAAAAACAGCAAATTTAAAGATGCAAATATAGCACAGGACTGGATTTAACCTCTTTTTTGACATGAAATTTGCCCTTGCTAAAACAGATTTTTTTTGGCCATTCTGGGTTTCATTTACTTAATTCCAAACAACTGATGACATAACGGCAGTGAGAAATTTCATCGATAAATACAACACCAATGTAATAATTTAATAATTATTATAAAAATTGATTACAATTTTAAGTTTTGTATAGTTTTGGGACGGGTGTGAAAAAGTTCATCTGAAGCTTTGGCAACTTTCTGTGTGACAACAACACTGTATAATATAGGAAACATGCATGCTAAAAAGACAGAACAGGTACCTGTTTTAAATTAATTATTTTTAATCAATTTCAATGTTTGGTTAAATTTTTTTCATTATTGTAATTTAACACTACGAAGCCATTTAAGCTCTGGCCAATTTACAATCACAGTTTAACCAGTTGAACTCCAATTTCAAAATCGGTTTTAAAATCTAGTTCTGGGTTCTCTGTGAAATTGTTATATTATGTTCTTTACCAGTAAGCTGTAGGTGATGGGGTACGGCAGGAGGTTGCGGAGCAGCACGGTAGGCCACAGATGAAGGACGTATGGCTTGTCAAACTCCTCCTGTGCGTTGAGGGACGTCACTGTGTCCCGAACTGCAACCATGTTTACTTTGAACACATGAGCATCACTGCTGTGGTGCCGGCACGTTTTCTCCACACACTCGTCTGGTTTCTGACTGACTTCGTCGTAGCTGAAGCTTTCTGAGCATTCGTACTGCTCGTCTCCCTCAGCTGCGGGCTGCAGACTCAGCTGAGCTCTGCAGAAAAACACATTACAACAGGTAATATAGCTGTGAATGCACTACAAGCATTCACATGTGTTTGAAATAAAGACAACAAGATTTATTATGGGTTTCAACTGAGGGTCTGATGTTACTGACTTGTAGGAGCCCAAAGGAACACAGAACTCCTCATTGGGTAGAGAAATGCCCAGACACGTGGAGCCCTCAAACACCCGGAACGGAACCGAGAAGTGATTGATGAACTGGAGAAAGCAGAAACAATAATACTAGTAATTATTAACACATAATATTAAGATGGGACATTAACAGTCATTAAATGATTGTCATGCAAAAATCCCTCTGCTGTCTGTTTGATGGTTGGATGCTGGTGCCCGTCTACCCCTGGATCAGGCTGTGTGTAAACCAGAGACTGTAAAAAAAGATGGACGCCGTGTCGCCGTTCCCAATCATTCAATGAAAATGAAGACAAAATCTTCCGCCATGTTGGCGATTCTGACACCTGATTCTGCGCAGTAGAGTCCAGAGGAGGGAGAAAGACTGTGGAGAGCAGCCTACTCATTTAAATAAACCCGCTCCTGAGGAGCTGACTGTCTGTTATTGGTCCCGCCCATAACCAGCCCTTTTACAATAACCACACCTTTTTTGAATAGAGCTGAATAACGTTTTAAAAAGCGAATTCTGTGGAGATATAAAATTTTGACAATATAAGCAGAGGTTACACTAGCTGTTACATTTAAATTAAGGAGGTAGAATTACAGTATATTAGAAAAAAACGAGATTGAAAATTGTCAGTTTTGCCCTTGAAACCTATGGGGATGGGTGGGTTTACACAGCTTTCTGAAACCGAACAGCAGGGGGCGCCCGACCTGTGGTGGCTTCACTTTTGAGAGACGATGCTCTGTCCAGCTATACACAGTCTATGGTGTAAACTCAACAGCGTTTGAGTTTGAGCAATCCACCTAACCCATTTGTTTTTTGCCTTGCCAAAAGCAACTTGGACCCAGATCTCTGTAAAACTGCTTTGGGACAACATTCAGTGAGCTGAATTGAAAAAATAACTAAATTTGAAGGAACAAAAACTCCTAAACCTTTATTTGGAAGTCAATGTAAAACGCCATCTTGAAAAAATTGTATAGCTTCGTTCCTAACAAATTCTAAAGCAATGTAAGAAACATTCGTATTATGTTGAAAAGCTAAAAAAAAAAAAAAGCAGCAGATTTAAAGCCAATAAATACAACAGTAATGTTAAAACAAAAGTGGCCCTAAAAACTGCTGTTTTACCAAAACCGTACCACATATTGCAAAACTTGGTGTTTTCATGACAAAAACTGTGAAAGTAGTATTGTTTAAAATAATGTGAATAGAATAATAAGATTTCAAATATTAATATATATTTATATATATATTATCATTTTAATTTGGCAACTTTGTGTGACAGCAACACTGTATAATATAGCAAACATGCTGAATATAATATAATATATATAATATATGCTGAAAAGTATACACGTGTTTAGACAGAACAGGTACCTGAAAGGGTGACCGGATCTTGACGAACTTGCTTCCCTCGTTGGAGGAAATCTGACAGATAAAGAAGCGTGTAACACCAGAGTCCAAGTGCATTACACTGTACATCCCTCGGCCCACTTTGATGAGTGGTATGACAGAGGCAGTAGTGTGTCCAACTGGAGCTGAAATGAAGCAAATATTACAGTTAAAAACAGCTCAGAAGCTCTGTTCTTAACACGTTTGGTGCATATTCGCAGTATAAAAACACTTTTTTGAATGATCTGGTCAGATGTTATGACCCAATAAATAACTGAGAAACAAAACCAATGGAATAGGAAACAAAACTAACATTAACTCGATTAAATGTAAACCGTAATCCTAATTTCCTTGGTCCTGAGAATATCCTAAATTGTCTCTTTCATGACTGTAACTTGAAATATGCAAGTAACAGATGTTTTTATTGCTCATTTTAAATGAATTGTTGTCACTTTTGTTGTAATACTGAATGCTTATAGCCCATATGTACATATATAGTAGCGGTGTAAAAAAAATATACAGCTCTGGAAAAAAATAAGAGACCACTTAAAAATGAGGAATTTCTTTGAATTTACCAAATTGAAAACTCTGGAATATAATTTGGAGGAAGATGGATGATCACAAGCTATCAAACCAAGCTGAACTGCTTGAATTTTTGCACCAGGAGTGGCAAAAGTTACCCAAAAGCAGTGTGAAAGACTGGTGGAGGAGAACATGCCAAGATTCATGAAAACTGTGAAAAAAACAGGGTTATTCCACCAAATATTGATTTCTGAACTCTTATTATTATTATTTGGGATCTGAAAGCTCTGCATTTTTGTTGTTTCTCATTTTATGCAAATAAATGCTCTAAATGACAATATTTTTATTTGGAATTTGGGAGAATGTTGTCTGTAGTTTATAGAATAAAACAACAATGTTCATTTTACTCAAACATATACCTATAAATAGCAAAATCAGAGAAACTGATTCAGAAACTGAAGTTGTCTCTTATTTTTTCCAGAGCTGTATATCACAATTATATCACAATATTTATGTATCCGGTAATACTGGAGCAGTATTAGCATTAGCCGCTAACCGCAGCACTAGCCCTTTCGCCATTAAGAGGTGAGTATATCAGACTGTAGACTGTGTGTTTTCCGCGTTAAAACAAGCTACATGGGATGAATCGTTAGCTGATAGCACCCTGGCTTACCGGAACACTCAGGGTTCTTCAGTTTACCGCTATCAGGCAGCATTTACTAGCACTAAGCACTGCTACTAAACACACTGTTGAAAAAAATGAAAATCTAAGCTTACTCTAAGTAAACAGAAGCACTTTATTTACCAAATAAACAGTTTCAGGAGAGAAATCTGTGTAGATTACTGTGCGACACTCCTTACTTGTTCCTTACTATTGCATTTTATAATACAGTGCACCTTATAGGTATTCCGATTTTAGGCAAATAATTAAATTTTGATTACTGCACCAGTTTTCATATGTTCTTTACAATTAAAATGTTAAGTAAACTGAATCATAACTGCTGTAAAGTTCACCCAGATTCATAAGCAAGTGCTTTAAGCTATAGTGTACGTCTGACCTGATTGTTTTGTATCTGATTAACATAACACAAAGCAGAGAGTCTGCACACAGTCTTACTTGGCTGGATGTAGTTCTTGCTACTGAGGCTGGTCATTGCAGAGAACTGATCAGCATCAGCAGTGGTGAGCGTATAGTCCATGTTCAGACTCTCTCCATCCTGAAGCTCCACAGTTCGGCCCTTCGACTGAACCCCAATCGGCTTAAACACCTCGCTGTACAGCACAGACACTGGCAGACCCAGACGATTCTTCACTACGAAGGGAGCCTGGTCTTTCTGGAAGCACTCTGCAGTCTGCTTAGCAGCTTCCGCAAACGCCTGAGAAGCATCCGTAAGCAATAGGGCACATTTTTGAAAAAGTCGCAATTTACACTCCAAGAAGTTTACCACTTTTACATTATTGACACATGAATATCAATAGAAGAATATGCAAGGGCTCTCTTACCGTTCCCAGGTTGCTGAGCATGTTCAGACCGCACTTAGTCAGAGTGATGTTGAGTTGGTCTTTGCTAGTGATACTAATGACCGTTTTGTAATCAGGCACAATGTAGTCCACCTCATCTGATATACCTGATCGATTAGCTTGCTTTTTCTTCATCTGTGTTTATTCAAAAGAAAAATAACAAAGAAGAATATTTATTAGGACAATGTTTTTTCTTTTATTTAAAAAATGTGGAGCTGGATCTTACCTTTAGATCTAGGGTCCAAGGTCTGAAGCCATCTTTGGTGTCATCTTCAAGCGGCTCCAGCAGTGGCTCCCACACTCCCATAATCTCATTATAATAATTGACCTGCAACAAATTCACCAGAAAGTGCATCAGAAGAGACGTTGAACCTCATTTTCACATGACGATTAACCAGTGCCGTTTTTACAGAAATTATATTTAAATGATTTATTGTCACATTGTAAAAATAATTTGTGGAATGTAAAAGATGCAAACACAATTTTTGAAATACTAAACAAGATAAAATAAATCCGTTATAAATTAGAATGAATGTATGAAATGGCTACAGCAGTCTAATAGTCTAATAGAGTTTTCTGCCCCATCTGCTCCTCCTAGTGCTGGGTGGTATACCGGATCATTTGGTGTACTGCGGGGTGGCGTTTTACTCATACCACCATACCACTAGAGGGCGCTGTGGAGCGCCGTGTAGAACATCACAGTCAAAGAAGAGAGTAAAACCCTGGTCTAGCTCCACCCTGCAGAGAAATCAGAGCACCTCCTGCTGCTGTTTCTACTGTAGGAGTGTTTTTATCCCAGTAAAATAGAGCAGTAACTACAGCCCTTTAAATACATTAATACTGTAGCTTGAAGGATGATTTGAATGTATTTGTTAACTAGAGAAATTGTATTGAGAATTGTAGCTGATTTAAATCCTGTAATGCCTCTAATGGCTTCAGGAAAAATACAGTAAATTGATATGAAACTTGTATCTATGTGTGTGGATGAGTGTTGATGTGTAATGTGCTTTCGTGTAAAACATGCGAATTGTAAAGTGTTCTTGGGTTTCTAGAAAGGCGCTATATAAGTTGAACTTTATTCATTCATTCATTCATAACTTGTGCAATAGAACTTTTGAGAAATATCTCTTTGAATACAAAAACATTGAGTATTTTAGGTTTGTTTATAGTATTTATGGAACTATTTATTAAAATATAAAATTTTGTAAAGGGAGCTGTGTTAAATTTGTTAGCGTATCTATTTTTAAGGTCTATTGTTTACATTTTTTAGCTATTTTTCTGATAATAAAGTCTGATTTCTTTGTATATGGTTTAAAGCAGCACTAGGTAGGATTTTCTTGATTTTTTTTAAATCTTTTTTTATAGAAGTAAAATTACAGCTTGAAACTCACTGCAGTGCTGCATTGAGGTGTAATAGGAGGAATAGCGCTGCTCTCGTGTCTGTGCCGGAGCTCCTCTGAGCTCAAACCAGAGTCTGTAAGTTTTCTGAGGCGGCCGCGACCAACGCTCGCGAGAACTGCGACCTGCTTTCCGACCTTTCGTTCAAACAGTTCTACAAGGACTACTGGTTCATTCTTTACAAACTAAAGACCGAATATATCTGTGAAAGCCAGAAAACGAGAAAGAGAAAATAATCCGCCTGAAACATTTATTACACTCTACATCTCTAGGGGAAGCCCACAAGCACAAAATCTCAAAGCACAAAGCCTTAATTTAAAGCCTTATTGTTTTATATTATATTTACTCCTTACCGTACAGTAACTCGCAAACCTATATTAAAGCCCAGTCATGCAAAAAATAATCATAATATTTTTATATTATGGCCCTTTAAACGCCATATAGCCCGAACACAACCTCCTACCCCTTAATCTAACAAGAATCAAGACACCCTATCCATAAGCGATCACATGCAAAACAGAGGGGTGGGGCTAAGTGGTAGGGATGAAATGGAGAAATGGGATTGGGCCTTAATATTTAAAAGTTGAAGGATCCATGCACTGAAATAACCAAACTCATCCTAAGTGCTCAAAACAGCCCACAAACCTCCATGTTGAGGTGGCAGTGCAGGTTGATGAGGGTGCTCCAGTTCTTCACGTCTCCGTGAAAGGAGGATTTAGCCAGCAGCATGGGCACTGTGCGGTGGCCTACACCAGCCTCTAGAGTCAGGCAGATGGAGGAAATCCTGAGCTGGAGTGACTCGCCCTGTGGAATCAGGGGGGTCACAGACTGGGTGTCCTCCTCTCCCTCCTCTTCCAGAAACCAGAGTTTGAGGTCCTTCCAATCCCGTCGCTCCCACAGGTCAGGGGGTACGGGGCTCTCCAGCTCCTCTGGGGTCTCTGCTGCAGGAGTCAGCGCTGACTGTATAGTAATGACTGTGTTTATGATGATGGGAGAAACCTACGAGGATAATATGAGAATAATTAAAAATAAACCAGTGATTAATGTGTAAAAAAGATTCAATTATATTTTTTGATTACAAACTTTTAAGAAAATCTATATATAAAAAAACAGGCCAGTTCCTCCAAAACTGTTATGTAACAGTCTTGACTTCTCATGTGAAAAGTAAGTATACTTAGGAGCATTAAAAAAGTGTTTAAATTAGGTGAAGAATACTAAAAGTGCATTTTCAATTTAATATACTTGAAAATGAAAATACACATGAAATATACTCTCTCTGTATCTCTATGAAATGTACTTTTAAGTAATGCTTTAAATTATACGTTGTGTCGATAGAAAATATATATACAGCTTAAAGTGCACCTTATTGTAGTTTTTCCCCCAGTATCATTAAGGTGTACACAATATGTGCATCAATATGCAAAGTAGTACATTTACAATATACTTCAAGTGTATTAAAAAGGTGTTTAAAAACATATTTTTATATGCTTAAATTCGCAGAAGTTGTACGCAAAAAGCACTCAAAATCACAATCTAATGCTTTCATGCTTTCATTGTGTTTAAATATAGCTTAATTACAAATAAAAAACGTATGTTGCCATAAGTTAATATAAGTATGTATTTAATTTTGAAAAGTATGTACTTTTCCATTTTTTACCCTTTATTTTTGTTTGCATTTTCTCCCCGATTCACACAGCCAATTATCCAACCCACTCATCAGGACTCCCCCTACCACTAGTGATGCCCCAACACCAGGAGGGTGAAGACTAGCACATGCCTCTTCCGATACATGTGAAGTCAGACTCCGCCTCTTTTCAAACTGCAGAGTAGCATCACACGCACTTGGAGGAAAGCGCAGCGACTCGGTTTCGATACATCAGCTCACAGACGCCTTGTGCTGAGGACATCTACCCACCCAGAGAGAGCAAGGCCAATTGTGCTCTCTCAGGGCTCCAGTAGCAGATGGCAAGCTACATGAACAGGATTCAAACCGGCAATCTCATGATCATAGTGGCAGCCCTTAGGCCGCTGGACCAATACTTGGCTAGCAAGTAAAAGGGTCGATGCTATCGACCCAGAGATAGCCAGGCACGTGATTAGACAGTTGCTCCACACAGAAGTGTCTGACATTACTATTACAACTTCTTGCCTTTCTTCATTTTAAATAAACATGAATATGAGAAGCAATATTGCTACTCTCCAATGTCTGTTATGAATAGTATAACGAAGTATGAAGTATAAATGACGTAGCATTCTTTTCTATGTAAAAAGTCTGTGGCAAGATGCTATGTCCACAGTCAGTCCACAAAGTAATTAAACAAAGAAATTGGAATGGCTAATATCTGAAGGGCTGTCTTGATACCATAGCGATAGTCTTCATAGCATTGTGATATTAATACTGTTAACAAGAACAATTTTACAACAAAACTATAGCCGCCCAAAAAACTGACAGCTGCTTTGTGAGCATATGGAAGCAAGGCAAAAAAAAGGTTAAATGCAGGTAATAGCTGAAGCACCACTGAAAAAAGTAGGAATTTCCCAAGGAAATTTCCCAAAAAAGGAAATCCCCAAGCGGAATTAGAGCCAGAACCATGAAGGTGGTAGCCAGGTGCTAGACTAAAAGCTATCCTACCATACTTAACCACAATTACTTTGGCTAATCAACAGCAAAAAAAGAAAAAGAAGTGTACATCACTAGAACGTCACTCCATACCTTCAGTGTGAGGGAGTTGATGGAGAGCTCTATTGCCTGGGGCTGGGTCGGAGACTGCTTGCTAGTGAAGAAAACCTGGCAGGGTTGCAGGACCGTGGTGATGTTACTGTCCTGCTGCTTGTGCACAAACGGACATGCCACCACCTTCAGGTCAGTAATGGCTGCAGTCATCTGCTGGCTGTTTGGGTCACTCTTCATCAGTAGCTCACACTGTGTAGTCATGACGAGGGCCGGAGCGTCAGCGCGGGTCAAATCGGCCACAAACACGATCTCAGGATTCTTCACAACAATGTTCATCTCCATTTTTGAAGCAGCAGGCTGAGCAGGAGCTGTTTGGAGAGTTTAGGAACAGAGATTTAGATTAGAGACTAATATTGTGTCAAATGATATATAATGGCGTCTGCCACTTAGGGCTGGACCCGAATATTCGGGTATTCGGATATTCGTTCGTTGAGTAGGTATTCGGTTTTTAATTTTGGTATTCGGATATTCGTTTTTTTTCTCCTTTCCAGAGTTCCACCTCACTCTAACCACTTCTGTTCTCGCGGGTCCCGTCAGAATATCTTGCGCGCGGGACAGAACTGAACTGTTATTGGCTGGAGCGGGAGTTTAATCCAGACGATGCGGGAGCAAGAAAACTGTAATAATTGTAAAAAAAAAAAAAAAACCTAAAGAAAACTCTCAACGCGCAGGATGGACCGACACACACACGCACACACCGATGGTGTTTGGACTGGGGTAAGGAACGGGACCACAGTATTCAGCGCTGCTGTTTTAATAAATATATAAGTAAATTTGAAGCATTAAATGTAGTTTATTTAATTTACATTAGGAACGTGGGGCGGGAGCGGCAGAAATGTGTATGTGGCGGGCGGGCGCGGGATTAAAAGAAGCAATTTTTTTGCGGAGCGGTAACGAGACAGAAACGCGGGAGCGTGGAAGAGTGGGTTTAAAAATCAGTCTCGCGCAGACCTCTATTATACATGATAAAAAAAAATGCAGGCTCTTCGAAACTGATTTATATAATAAAACGTAAGGGGTAATGTGGCAACAGTAGGGGCTAAATCGGTTACAAAAGCCTGGCCTACAAAAATGATGTTTGAACGAATTTCCTCTTATCTAATATAATTTAAAATGGTTTAAAAATATAAAATAATTTCTAAGCAAACGAAATATTTAATATTGAGCTTATAGCCCAAGTGCAAAAATACAAAATCAGTAATACGGCTATGCCCTGCACAATGCTTAAACCGAAATAGACCAAGTACAATAACGTCATTAACAATGACTTTCCTCTACTCTAATATAATTTAACATGGTTTAAAAATATAAAATAATTTCTAAACAAACGAAATATTTAATATTGAGCTTATAGCCCAAGTGCAAAAATACAAAATCAGTAATATGCCCTGCACAATCCTTTAACCGAAATAGACCAAGTACAGTTTACAATGACTGTCCTCTAATATAATTAACAATGTTTAAGAATATAAAATACTTCCTGAACAAACGTTTTTTTTTGTTTGTTTTTTTAAGCAAATAGCCTAAGTGTGAAAACACAAACAGCAATTTACTGGGCTGGCTTGCGCAGCGGAGAAACCGTGCAGCAGCAGCCTCCTAGCCTGCTTACAGCGGATAAGCCGCGTGTGGGGCAGCAGAAATTCCGGGATGAAAACACAAAGAAATCTGAGCTAAAAACACAGAAAAAATATGGGGGATAAAAACACCAAAAATCCGGGGTGAATATGTCTCGTCGGTCAGAGCAAATTGAACATTTTTCAGTGGATTAAAGGGGCCGTGATTTGCTTTTTTTTATTTTTTTTTTTACCTCTTTTTTTAAAAACGAATATTCGAATATTCGCTTCGAATCAGTGCCGAATATCCGGAGCTCAAAAAACGCTATTCGGGCCAGCCCTACTGCCACTTCCATAATCTCATAATAATTACCTGCATCTTTGGTGGCGGTGGTCTGTTTGTTGCTCTTTGGTGGGCTGGAGAAGCCCTGAGCCATAGCTTTCATGAAGATGTCTGCCACAGTGAGCAGAAACTCCATGCTGGCGCAGAGGTAGAGATCTTGAACCACCGTCTCCAGGGTGGTGCCCTCTCTGCCCTGACGATAGTTCACATCCACCATGGTGTTCTGCTCAGCACCCTTACGCATTGCCATCATCCTGGTTTGCAAACACAAAAAAAGATCAACCAACATTACAAGTCAGCATTCAGAGCACCCAGGGTTGTGGGTTCGATACCAAGGTTTAGAAAGGTGCCACTTTGTTTTCTCTTTTGAATGTAGATAGCTCCAGTTTGGTTCAACTTAGGCAGTTTACCTTATTTTTTAACAGAGCAGATTACAAAAAGCTAGCATTAGCTTTTACTAGGGGTATGACGAGATCTCGTCACAGATCTCACCAGATTAAAACGTGGTGAAGCTTAAACCTGTCTTGAAGGAAAAAAAAAACAGTTTAATGTGGACTTTTTAAGAGGGATCTGGCAACACAGTAGCGATAGCAGCGAGTGTGGCATCTCAGCAGTGAGAGCAGCTCTCAGCAGAAAAGTAAAATTTGGGCATTTGTATAGAAGATGCTTCTGCTACTTTTAAGTTGTATGTCTGGCTGCATTTTGGCTTTTCAGTGGAAACAATAAACTCCAAGCCAAAATAAACAGTTTGATATTCTATGTCTACTTTAAAAAATCTACATACATTACATATAACATATATGCCATATGGTATCTATAACATTTTAATAATAGAAAGAACTTAAATAAGGCATTTTGCTATTCTCTAAAGCAGCAGAATGAAATGTCACATATTAATAATGCAATAACGTTTTCAATGGGAAAACACTATTTATTTTTAAAGTATTGTCTTTTTTTTGGGTGCTGATTGGTCCAGCAGTCTAATGCGCTGCCACTATGAGCGGGAGGTCACAGGTTCGAACCCCCACTCATGCAGCTTTGCCATCAAGCTGCCGGCGCCCAGAGGGAGCAAAATTGACCCTGCTCCCTCCGGGTAGGTAGATGGCGCTCTCTCCCCATCTCACTTAATTGTGGCACCTGGCGGCACGGCACGAGGCATCTGTGAGCGGATGAATCGGAACCTAGCCGCTGTGCTTTCCTCCGAGCGCGCTAGGAGGTGCTCAGGCAATGTTTCATCAGCAGCAGCGCGAAAAAAAGGGGTGATTGACTTCACACGTGTCGAAGGAGGCGTGTGCTCTTCCGCATCCTCCAAGGGTTGCAGGTGCCACCGGTGATGGGGACACACAAAGAGGTGGGACAATTGGATAACCAAACTGGGAGAAAATGGGGAAAAATCTGGAGGAAAAAAAAAAAAGTTTTGTCTTTTTTAACCCCTTTACCTGGACGTGATCATTTTGACGATCTTTCTTTTGTCGTCCAGTAAGCATTCAGCAAGTTTGACGGAGGCCGTCATAGAGCTGTCTGAGTACATGTGTACTGCAGTGGAGATTGTGCCCAGTGTGAACTCTGCCAGCTTCAACTGCTCATCCCGAGAGTCCAGCAGAAGAGTCTACACACACACACACACACACACACACAAAGACACACAGAAAGAAAGAGAGACAGAGAGAGAGAGAGAGAAAGAGAGACAAAGAGACAAAATGTAATTTACAGTCTAGTAGTCTAGCCAAAAAAACTCATAGATGAAAAAACTCATCTACTTATTTTCATTTTCTACTCATGTTACCTCACTCCCGCTTGAGTTGTACAAGACCAGGGTCATGGAGTCGAACTTAAAGTGGAGTTTGAGAGTGCTCTTTAGTTTGGCAGCCTTCTGGCCCTCCACCACCGCTGCTGTTACTACCGTGGTCCCTGCTGATGATACATAATAACAATACATTACTTATTACACAGCACATAGTGACTATAATATTACAATTAATAATACAACCTAAAAGCAGAAAAGGATGGGAGTTTGAAAAAAAAAAGAAAAAAAAGAAACAATGCAGTGTTTTACATTTACCTTGACGATGTTTTGTATGCTCAACTTAATTTTATTTGCGAATGTAATGTACATTTTAGAAAGTTCCAGATGTAATTTTGTCCCATTTTTCTTGAACCTTCGTCTTTTGCAGCTATGCTTCTTCAATGTGTGCAGTGTGTGGTTTCGCATTGTTTCGCTGAAAAAAGCATGGACATGCTGGGTTTCTTAGGGCACAGGCAGCTGATGGGGATTCAAACTAGAGATCTCCTGTTCATAGTGGCAGCGCTTTAGACCGCTGGACCACTCAGCTCCTTGGAACTGACCTTTTTAACTACAATGCTGTATTGTTAGAATGAGGAGCTTGCGTGTGTGCACTGCACAGGCCATTGCTGCATTATTGTAAAATTATTATTAATTTTATGATTACCCTGTAATTTGTAACTTTGCGTATTTTGGCTGTAAATAGGCCAAAACCCTGTGGTTGAATTTTGTCGTATTTTGGCTGAAAACCCTGTGTCGTTTTATTATTTGCATTTTTATGTTTGTTGCAAAACACACCTATTAAAACTAATTGCAAATAATAATTTGCAGTTAAATGTGAGTGTATGTGTGTGTGTGTGTATACACTACGTACCTCCAGATCCCTGAGACTCTTTGGTGGAGGATGTTTCTGCTTTATCAGAGCCTTTTGGGGCGGGAACGGCATCAGACGTCTCAGACAGGTTCTCACTCAGAGTCCTCAAAACCACAATCATGTCTTCCTGACTGAGAATCAGCTACAGAACACACCCACACACAAGTTAAATACATGATAAAAGTGTCTAATCTACTTTTAAAAATACGCCATTCCAAATCATACAATATTTCAGACTTACATAAAAATACACACTACTTACACTCATGGGTTTGAGGTGTGCATTGATCTGAATGTCTGGGAGGCTGTGGTACCAGGAGGCAGAGAGATTGCGCTTGATTGACAGATCCATGTTTACAGGCTTCAGTAACTGAATCTCAGTCTGGAACTTTTCATCCTTGAAGGTGGTTCTATAAGGATGAAAAATATAGGAATTAGAAACATCAGACATGTTTACTTTCATTTTAAGCACTAGTGCTGGGTATCACCACTGATTTACAGAATCCATTCAATTCGCATTCACAATGTCCCTATTTCCCCCATCGTTCCAGAAAACAGTTCTATTATTTATATCCTGCACATGCCTGGCATTAGGGAGTCCTATTCTATTTTTAATACTTCTATGGATACTAGAAAATAAAATAAAATACTAGAGTGTAAAATACCTCAATGCACTCATTAGATTGGGTGTCCACAAACATTTGAACATAGTTTGACCAATGTCACACAAAACTCTTGTATCTCTCAAATAAGAACATAAGTAAAAGACAAACCTTTCAATGGAGTTTAAAATCTAATTCTCAGTCATTTTGGAGTATACCTATTGGTCCATTTATAATTAACATTTTGAGACGATGTTTAAAAAAATCCCCCCCAAAAAAGCCAAATTCACACAAATGGAAAACGATAATGTTTTTTTTTTAATGGTCAACAATGCAAAATACAAAACTTAAAATTGTTCTCCTTAATGTGATTTTAAGTCAGCTGAACAAGAATAGATAAATTGTACCATAAACTCTAGCAAAATAATTGCCTATATAATAATATTTTTACGTTTCTTGTTGGTGTAATTAAATCATTTGGGTTTGCAAAATCTAAAAAAACTAATTTTATTTTAACCTTTGTTGAGGCCAAGCCAACTACTCTGCACATGCTCAGTTTGACTCTTTAGCTGAACGGGGTCTACTGAGCAGGGGGTTTCAACTAATGTTGGTCATGCTATTCGAATATTAGGCGATATCAGTGTGCTGTCATTCCCCACAGGCTGCTGCCTTCTTTTGGGATTCACATATGTGTTAATTAATTCAAAATGTAAAAGTTTGTTTTGGCCTCAAAACTCAAAAAGTTTGTGCCTTAAAATTTTGCCATGACATTTTACATTTTCTAAACTTTTTCACTTTTACAGTGAACAAACAAACCACCCAAAAATATCATGATCACACCGTCTATATGAATCATAGTCAGTTAATGCAAACACCCACCTGTACATCTTCAGATCGCTCAGCGCCACACTCATGACATCCAGAATAGGAGGGATTTTAGTGTGCGACGGTGAGGGGACGATTTCAAAGTGGTTCTTCACGGTCACTAAACCCAGGTCAGCCACAATAACATTGGTAGAAATGGAGGATTGTGGGAGAAAAACAACGGGTGCTTTGATGTCCACGTCCAGCGAGATACGTGTGCTTTTCTCAGCCAGTTCCAGAACACCCGTCGCTGCTTTTTCTGCAGCCTGAACCGTCACCTCGGCTAGAGCCTCTTTAGCCTCCTGGAAGTTATTAATGAAGGCCTGAGAGAGAGAGACAAGATAAATCAATCAACCAATAAATATAAAAATACATTAATAAATAGGGTTTAGGTTTACTGAGATATATATTGTGTATTCAGAATTCTGTGAGAAAAAAAATATATATATTATTTTCATTCATATTGCCCAACCCTAATCTAGATCACCACCTACTGTTGAAGCCAGATGTACTGTTGCTATTATAACATCATTAGACAGCTCAACACAATTTGAGGAGAACCCAAACAACCAATTCTGCGTACAGTAGCCATCAGATGTCTGGGCTACCTCTGTCCTTCGGAGTCTACATGGATGGCTGTGCATCACCAGGGATCAAACAATAAGAGGTGAGTGTTAACACACTCACCAACACTGAGGAGACGAACTTGTTGAGGAAGATGACTTGAATGCAGCCCACGGTCAGAGTGACACTGGTGTCCACTATTTGCATGTCCATGTAGGCGTCTCCCTCCGTAGCGTCCACGTAGTTCACCATACGGAAATCAAACACCTCCTTATCTGCTATGGACACCGCCTGAATATGACAGGATTAACATCACATTAATTTACTGCTACATTCACTGATATGGAGAAAAGCAA
Source organism: Astyanax mexicanus (assembly GCF_023375975.1). NCBI lineage: Eukaryota > Metazoa > Chordata > Actinopteri > Characiformes > Acestrorhamphidae > Astyanax > Astyanax mexicanus. The sequence continues at coordinate 22,848,414 of NC_064419.1, read as the reverse complement.
TAATATAGTGTACTGTTGATTTCACTGAATTACAAACGTGATTTGGAACTGTCTTGCCTTTTTTATGTGAAATTATACCCTCAATCTAGTAGAGAATATTAGCCCACCCAGTCACTAGAACTTCAGCTAACAGACGCCAAGTTTAGTAATAATGTGCAATACCTCTCTTGCTGGATTTTTTGTAGACTGGATCGTGCCTGTCTGTCTGTCTTTTTCTACCTACCTGTGTGTCTGTCTGTCTGTCCCTACCTGCCTGCCTGCCTGCCTACCTGTCTCTACATACCTACCTACCTACCTTCCTACCTGTCTGTCTGTCCCTACCTACCTACCTGTCTGTCTGTCCCTACCTACCTACCTGTCTGTCTGTCTGTCCCTACCTACCTACCTGTCTGTCTGTCTGTCTGTCTGTCCCTACCTACCTGTCTGTCTCTACCTAAACCACGTGCCATAATTTTAAATTAGGTTCAGTAATAATGCGCAAAACCTCTCCTGCTGGAATTTTAGTATATTTTATTATTAGGGTTTAAGCACCGAAGGTGCGTAGAACCCTATTTTTTTTGCTAAGATTTTTCTTAATATTATTCTTTTTCCTCTGAAAAAGCATATCTACAGCCTAAACCGTAACTCGTAGAGATATGAAACTTGGTAGGTAGATGTAGGATCAGTGCATCTCGGCGGACAACAAAAATGGCACCGATTGGTCAAGTGGTGGCGCTATAAACAAGGAAAGTAAATTTTTCACTTTTTCCCCAATAACTCCAGAACCATAAGAGCTACATTCAAAATTCTTTTTTGCTGGATTCCTTGGGTCAATACAACCTACCTTTCCAATTTGGACCATGCACTTCCATCTATATAGATTTTTTGCTAATTTGCATAATATGCAAAACATACTTTTGCGAACTAGTCCTAGGAATTTTGACCAATCCTGGCATGTTTGGTATGAAAATACTCGTGAGAGCATGGCCTTCAATATTCATCAAAAAAATGTTGAAATTTGTAAATAATATGGCCGCCATATGCAAATTAGTCCTTCCGGATATATGCCCCATTCACTCCAACAGTTAAATTTGGAGCACTGTTTCTCAGCAACCGTGCAACCTAGCAAGCTGAAACTTTGCATGCAGAATCTATCATACAGCCTCTAAAGGATGTTCAAAGGGCAACTTAATCAACCAACATGGCTGAACACCATCAGCCAATCAGCATTCAGCAGGCATTTTGGCAGGCTGAATGTTGCCCAATCTGGATGATATTATGTTCAGGTGGAGACATTGTAGTGACCTGCAAAGTGCTGAAACAATCCGCCCACTGGGGGGCGCTGTTCCAAAAAAACGAGTATATGTCAATCATACTGTAATATTTTGACATCTAATTGTTTTTGGCATAGAAAGTACAGTGGCTCTGACAAATCTGTCAATACAACTATGTTTATAAAGTGCTTTGTTTATTCATAATTGCTAATTGTTTGAAAATAGCTATATTGAAACTACTCTCTGGATATTTGGCCTATCACCTCCATTTCAGTCTTGTTGCACACTGTAGAGTCTCTAGGTAAATATTCATTAAAAACATTTGTGAAAATTTCACATACAATAGTGTGCAGGCATCCAGCAATCTGAGCGTCCTTGGAATTTCTAACCTAAATTGCTGTAACTCTGCAGTATTTGCTGTAATCTCACAATGTTAAAGACCTCTGTACAATATCACTCTGATGAAGCACCATTTAATTCAGAACTAGAATTAGAATAACTTTGTAATTACATGTCATATCAGAACATTCACTCCTTTGTGCCTCTGCTCGACATTAATAACAGGTAAAAGACTTTTGATAATTTCTAAATGTGACAGAGTGTCTCCAATTGTGTTAGACCTTCTTACACATCACCATCCTATGCTCTAGTAGGCACCATTGTGCTAGTTGGTGCTTGATGAAGCGCCATTTAATTCAGAACTAGATTTAGAATAACTTTGTAATTACATGTCATGTCAGACAATGCACTCCTGTGTTAATTTAAACTTGTTTGGTCAAACATTTCAGCTTGTTCTGCAAAGGTTAAAAGGTCAATCTGAACACCACTTTGTGAACATTCTGGTTGAAGCCACCTGATCAATACCAATAACATGTCGACGCCTTTTGACTAGTTTTAACTCACTTGATGAATATCCTACAAACTCCAATAGATTTACATGTGAATTTAAGCACTGATCATGTTGATAGGCCTCTGCTCAACATTAATAACAGGTGAAAATGTTTTAATAATCTCTAAATGTGGCAGGGCATCTCCAATCATATTAGACCTTCTTACACATCACCATTCAATGCTCTAGTAAGCACCATTGTGCCAGTTGGTGCTTGAACCCGATGATTGCCGCTTGCGGCTATATTTATTTATTTTATTTCTGTCTGTCTATCCCTACCAACCTACCTACCTACCTGTCTATCTGTCCCTACATACCTACCTGTTGGTCTGTCTCTACCTACCTGTCTGTCTGTCCCTACCTACCTGTCTGTCTCTACCTAAACCATGTGCCATAATTTAAAATTAGGTTCAGTAATAATGCGCAATACCTCTCCTGCAGGAATTTTAGTATATTTTATTATTATTATATATATTTTTTTCCTCTCTGTCCCTACCAACCTACCTACCTACCTACATGTCGGTCTGTCTCTACCAACCTACCTACCTACCTACATGTCGGTCTGTCTCTACCAACCTACCTGTCGGTCTGTCTGTCCCTACCTACCCGACTGTCTATCTGTCCCTACCTACCTGTTGGTCTGTCTCTACCTACCTACCTGTCTGTCTGTCTGTCCCTACCTACCCGACTGTCTGTCTGTACCTACCTACCTACCTGTCTGTCTCTATCTACCTACCTACGGCAAAGCAGCATGACTCAGGATTCAAATATATCAAGTCTTTTAAAGAAATAAACATATTTAAAAAACTGATGTCTCTACCTTTTTGTACAGAGCATCTTTATCACAGTCCAGAATCACAATTTTCTTCAGATTGGCCCAAATCTCTACAGATTTCTTCTTCATCTGCACTTCAGACACTAGACCTGAGAGAAGAAAGAAAAGCATTCAGACATTTCCAGACCAGAGAAAAAACAGGGTTTACCTACATCAAAGACCATTATGTATACCAGGATGAACTACTGAAGTAAGAGGTTTGCTTATTGCTTGTTATACAAGTGTGTTGATCGTTACACTGAAAGAAAAACACTTACCTTCTATACTTATTTCAGAAATTCGTGCTTTCTCTCCTCTGATAAAAACCTTCAGACATGACAGATCTGCTCTGATATCCAGGTTCACCACATCCTCATACTTGGACTTCTTTGAAACTGTGGGGAGGCGGAGGAATAAAGAGATGGTGGATAAAATAAGATACATGAAGAGATAAATAACACAAGTGTCATATTAGTGTAACATCCTGCCTCAATCTATACTTCAGTCCTTTTACTTTAGATGTTGTTTCTGTATCTTTCAGTCTGTCCACAAATTCAAATGTATTGGATTAAGTTATTTTACATTCACCTTTATATGCTGTATTTGGACAGTGCAGTGGTCTTCCGAAAGCGAAAGTTAATAGAGAGCGTAACTGACGTGTGTTTCCACACAAATACACATTTTATCTCTTGACTTTAATTTGACGCAAACAAAGTAAAACAACTTAAACCCACAGACATGAGTTCATCTTATGTCCCATTTTTCTTTGAATATGAACATCTTAATTCAGGCTCAAGACTAAGGCTAAGAAATTAAAATAAATTTGTTGCTGTGCAAACATAAAATTAATACACATTTAAAGAAAGCATTAAAATAAAATAATATATATATGACTTTGCTCAAAGCCATTTAGGAGGCATTTGGCTTCTACAGAATGAATGAAATATATGCATTTCTTTAAAATAAATATGGTAAAAGGCTGTGACTATTTAAAAAAAAAAGCGCCCTCTAAAGCAAAACACAGAGAAAAGTAACAAAGAGAGAGAGCATGAGAATAAGAGGGAGAGAAAAAGAGCGAGAGAAGGCAAGCAAGAGTGGGAGACAGAGAGAGAGAAAGTGAAATGCAATCACAGTGATAGAGCAGCACTTTAATAATGTATTTTAATAAATGGACTGGCTTTAGAGTGAGACTGAACCGGACACTGTAAGTAGCTTCTCTGTGGAGTTTCTACATTACCTGCCCTGCTGAAACAGAGCATTAGAGATATTAGAGACAGAAGATTCTTATCTGTCAGAGGAGCGTCCTCTCTGTGCTCTTTCTCCATGAAACAGTCTGCTCTTTCTTTCAGTTTTTCACACTCATATTGAGCGTGTGTGATGGGGAAAAAGTGTTCTGTACTAAATGTAAATGCAACATTACTGGATCTCTTGACAACGGCGTGCTCATCTTTCTTCTCCTCTTCTCCGTCTTCCTCTCCTTCATCCTCCAGTGGTGGGGAAGGCTGCTCGCTCGGCGGCTGCTTCTTAGGAGGAGGCAGGAGGCTGTTCAGGAAGTTCATGGAGTTGAGGAGAGCTTCAGTGTGCAGGTGAATGTCCAGCGAGGAGAAATTCACCTGTGTTAAAAATAATCAGGTCAGTTGTGAGACACGATTTAATAATGTAGTATAAATGTGATATAATGTATAATATTGTCATCAACCTCATTCTTTACACACAGCACTGCGTGTGAGTAAAGAATGCTTCAGTTTTGTATTTTTAACTGTTCTGTACTATAAAATAGTAAGTGTTTCATTTTGGCTGGGATGAAAAAAAGCTCAGATATTTAAAAAGCCAATATTCCACCCTGTTAATTTCTCCTCAGAATAAAATCTTTACTTAAAATGATCTTTTTATCGTTGGATTGTGGAAAGAAAAAAACAATTGCTTTTATTTTATCAGCGTTTTTATTTTGTTTTTACCTATAAGAAGATATAATAATAATAATAATAATAATAATAATAATAACAAAAATAAAAATAATCTTGTGATTTTACTGTAGTATCTTGTATCATGTGATTTCACTGTATTTATCATTTCAATGTTTTCTTACTTTACTAAATACTAACAAATAAATTCTTACTAATGATGCTTTTATTTACAATTATAATTATATTTATTTATAATTTATATATATTTTTTAAACTTCTGTATGTATTTTTGAGGGAAAGTCCTGTATATAAGCCCTTATGGGCTTCCTCACTTTCCCTGCACATGTTTTATTCTCACTATTGTGATGTGCATCATAGTTTGCTACTTTCTTTCACATATATGTGTGCAAAAAAAAAATATATATATATATATAAAAATATATATATTTTAATTATAAATTATTTTAATTATAAATTCTTTTAACAATAAGAGGTTAGGATATGCAATGTGGCACAATTGAAACTCACCCAAAACCTTGCACAAATCACATTGAAAAGGTGTTTTTTTTTGCTGTGATAGCTAGCTGGAGTTGAGAGAAAAAAAAAAGTCTGATGCAGATTGAGGTCCGCAGACAGAGTAAGTGTAAATAATGGGGGTCTGACACCTCCACTTAATCAAAACTCGCCCAAAACCATCTAAAAATCACACTGAAATAATTATTAGTTATTAGTTAGTTATTTCCCAAATAACAAACACAGGTGCAGGTGCTCACGTTACCTGCACACAGATGTAAGTGTACTTCAAAGTGGTTTATTAGTAGACTTGCCTTTATGAGCTGTTCTGTGTTTTTATACGCCGATTTGAAATCTGGAGCATTCTTGTCCGCCTGAAAAAACATATAAAAAATTCAAATAAAAACAATACACAGATTAAGGCTAATAAATCCAACATTCAATTCACTTATTTCTATAACCTAGTAAACCTGTACAGCACCAGCAGCAGCTCACCTTCACATATTCTAGTGTGAGCAGATCATCCTCTGTGTTGTCTAATGTGGTGATGAGGTGAACCTTCCTCCCATCTCCATCTTTAAACATACAAAATCATTTAAAACATTTTGCTAAACAGTCTAGACTCTTCAATCTAAGATTTTCATGTGTGTATTTGTTAAGATGTACCCTGGTATTCGGAGCACTCCAGGCAGATTTCACGCAGGAAGGTGTATGAGCTCATATCAAAGGTACGAAGTTTGAGCTCTGTCCCGAGACCCTCGATCTCCAGATGCAGAACTGGAACTTCTTGTCCTGCTGAAAGGCGCAGGAGCTGGATGGACAGCTGCAGTAAAAGAGGGAGAAAAAGAGAAAAAATTAAACTATATACATGTAAAATTTCTGAAAAAATTGTGAAAAAAAAAAAAAAAAAAAAACTGTAGAAACCTGGATGTAAACTACTGAGACTTCCCCTCATGCAGACACGACTAAAGCACAAAGAAGTTTAATTAACTACAAATAATACAATATATTAAATAGCTTTCTACGGGTATATGATTATTAATGAAGTGAGTTACACTATTTGTTTATGAAATCAAATCATATATCATGTTTTCAAAAAAAAAAAAAAAAAAAAAGTGCAATTACATATTTTGCCAGAACTCCTGCAAAAGACCAGGTCTTCCCATTTGTTCAGTTCTGTGCCTCTTTAGTCTGCAAGGTTTCCGTTTTATAACATCATGGTGGTTGACATGGGGGTTGCTAAGTGGTTGCCCTGCTGTTTCTAGAAATATGCTTTGGTGTTGCCAGGTAGTTAATTTGATATTCAAGGGAACTCGCTATGGTGTTTTATAGTGGTTGCTATGATGTTGCAAGGTGGTTGCTAAGGGGTTGGTAGATAGTCAGTGAATCTGAACGGGGGGTGGACAAACTAATTCTGTCTGTAATGTACCGTGGAAAAAACTGACTTTGTTAACTTCCAATAGAAGTCAATGTAAAATGAGTTAATTTCAGGTTATTTTGAAATCAACTGATGCAGTGTAAGGGACAGTTAATGTGTTCAAAAGTCAGTTGTAGACTGACCACACATTTATGATCACGTTTTTTAAGTGGTTGCTATAGTACAACATGTGGTTTTCTAGGTGTTACTAGTGTGTTCATATCACTTGTAGAAAAAAATATTTTCTGTAAGTAGCCAAACACAACCTTCTAAAACAGTACCAGGGGTGTTAGAGCAGAAGAAAAAATATTTTGTGCACAAGAGATGCAATACCATGTACAAGAGAGAGAGAGCATTCTGTAACATCTGGAGAAGTCAAGAATAATTATGCTGATATAGTAATTTTGCATTAAGACACTTCAGACCTTGCTAATTTCAAAGTTCATCAGGAACTCGGTCATGTTCTTCTTGGGGTCCTGCTTCACCATGGATCTTCTCTTAACGGAGGCCGATCGCTCCAAAGCACCTGGGCTGGCCTCAAAGAACGGCAGATCCTCAATAGGAGAGCTGGGAGCATCGAAGAACAAGTCTTCCTCTGAGCCTGTGAACACACACACAAACACACAATACCGTATGTGTCACTCGACTCTCTAAAATTAAGATATCATGTGGACTAAATGAGTGTTTGTGTATCTGTGTCTAACCTGAATCAAAGATTATTGAGGAGCGCAGGTCCGTCATGGCTGGTCTCCTGGGGGTGAGCTGAGGGGTGTCCCTCTGTTTCAGCACCTAAACACACAGAAACCATCATTAAGACCACCCAGATTAATGTGAATAACATCCAGTATCCAAAAAAAGCAACACATGTCTAGGAAGTATGTAATATAGTAACTAACAAACCAGCTATTACAGTTAACACGCCAATTTCAGGAGAAATGGACCAACGTAAGGACCTAACAGACTTTGTTGGTGGTAAATTCTCAAGACCAGACGACTGGCCAAGAACATCTCCAAAATGGCCAGGTTTGAGGGGTGCTCATAATGAGCGGAGGTGGGTAATCAACAACAGTGGTCTAAGGAAAGGACAAATCAATGACTAGTGAAGGGACATGGGCATCCAGAGCTCATCAAAGTATGAGGGCAACCAAAACAGTCTGGGTGGAACTAACAGAAAGGCTACTGGTGCAAGAGAAAGACTGCATAACAAAGCATCCCCTGCTGCACTGAGGAGTCATGTTTATCCTTTCCATTACTTGGATGGATGGGTGCTTATGCACCATTCACCATTGGGATTCACTGGATTACGGTCAGATCTGACTGCTCTGAAAGTAACTTGCTAAGTGGGAGAAGTTATAGAAGTGGATTAATGAGCAAAACTTGCCGGTTCTTAACCTGAACCCAAAACAACATAATTGAAGTTGCCATAGCCATGGCTGCCAACCACTCTCACTCCTTAGGCCCAATCCCATTTCATCTCCTGGCCCTACCCCTTTCCCCTACCCCTCTGTTTGCGTGCGCACGCCAAGGGGTAAGGGTGTCCCGATTCTTGTTAGTCTGGAGGGGTTTGTTACCCCTTTAAACAGAGATTTTTCAGAGGCACACTTCAAATAAAAAAATAGCACAATATTACCATAGATTAATGTGTAGTTTTGTTTGTCATAACAAACTTAAAAAAAGATAGTTAGTAGTTCTAGCCAACTCTCCCCTTCCACCTTAAATGGTGCAATAGATGGCATGGGCTTCTGTATTTAAGGCGAAACAGAAAATAAAAAAAAATTAAAGCTAATCAAAGCTAATTTCAGATCCACATCGAAGAGGAATTAAAGAATGGACAATAATAATTTATTTCTGCACCCTTTCCCCCCTTTCCGAAGACATACAATAAAGCCCTAAAGTTAACTAGTTAAGCAGCAGCTACGTTACTGAACTTTAGCGATCCTGATAATGTATTGGCTGCTGGAAGAGTTGTCCCAATTCTTAGGGGGAGGATTTCACCCACTCGAAAAGAACTCGAAAAGAATGGACAGGTGTAAATGGTATGGTTAAAGGGGTGAAATGGGATTGGGCCTTAGTGTGTGTATGTGTGTGTTCCCTGCAGGAATAAGTTAAAGACAGAGGTCAAATTCCTTTAGCTGCAACACAAAAAAGTGCCACAGGGTATCATCAACGGTCTTGCAGTGCATATATTATCACATTAGGCAGTAGGGAAGTAGGGAAGTATTTTTGTCTAATCAGCATACAGGCATGTGAGCTCATCAACCACATTCCCACACATGCATTCCTTCATACTTACTCCTTCAAGCAGCATTAATCTTAAAAGACTACACTGGAACTGAACTGTAGGTGTGTCTAAAGCAAGCAAGCAAACACACACACACACCTACCTTAGGTGTGACTTGCGTTGCAGCAGTCCGGGGTGGAGGGCGGCTCTCAGGAAGTGGAATGCTGTCAATCAGCTCCAGAACTCCGCGCACTTTGTCATCTGAGATCCGCAGAGAGAGCAAGGGAAGTTCTCCCGACATCTTGAACCTAATCAGAACAGAAATCATGCAAATAAATAAATTCATACAGATAAATCTCACTACAGCTCACGCAATGTTCACACCAGCACACTCACTTTGGCATCCTTGAGTCAGTGACCACCATGGCTCTGCTAAAAACCACCTTTAGGTCCACTGGTTCCAGAATGTGGAGAGCTGACTGTCGCTCCTTCCGAGCCTTCTTCCAGTCGCCATCTAATAGAGAGTTTATATATTGATGAGTCGTATTATTTTTTTTATTTTATTTTAATTAAATCTGTTCTTTCAAATATATATGACACATATATGTACTAATATTACAAAATAACAACATATCAATAACATACGTGTATTTATTGAGAATGAGATACCAAGGCTTAATATTAAAAACAAAGACATGCACAATTGGATTATAAGGCGCATTTTAACAGACACTATAAGTAACTTAGAATTCAGCAGGTCTCGCCACTGGGTGGTGGAGTAGCTAAATAAGTTAAGTAAAGCTAAGCTAAGTGAACAAAACTGTACTTCTTCAAACGAGAATGACGAGTCAAACGAGCGCTGGATGTTTGTTTACAGAGATTTCTCTCCTGAAAACTGTTTATTAGGGCGAGTAAAGCACTTCCATTTATTTACAGTGAGCTCAGATTCCTGAATTTCTCCAGCACTAAGGCTGGAGCACTAGCGCTTAGGTGCTAGCACCACCTGACAGCAGGCTACAGTCCAATTTACTCACTTCTGAACGCAGAAAGAGCTAGCATGGTTAGCAGCTAATGTTATTGCTGTTCCAGCAGGCTATAGGCTGATAATACTCACCTTTGAATGGCGAACGAGCTAGAGCTTAGCGTAATAGAATGCTTAGTGGCTAATGCTAATACTGCTCCAGTCTCTTTGCTGGAGAGCTAAACTGAAGCTCCTGTATATCTCTGTACTTCAGTGAAGTGGCTTTATTGCTCCTTAATACCTGACTGGTAAAATTCATACTTAAGGAGCACCGATTAAAGAGGCGCACTGACAACTTTTGGGAAAATGAAAGGATTTTAAGTGCACCATATTGTGCGAAAAACACAGAATGTGGATATATTTTAACTAGATTTTGTTCACAATCTTTACTTTAACTTGTCCCAACTGACAAGATCTGATTTTACATTACACTAAAAAAGCACATAGAATAACAATTAAATCTTTTTGACTTGACAACACATAATCAAAGTTTTACTTCCTGTAATTCTGACCAGGAATTTTAAGGAACAATGCAGTGCAACAGTAGACAGTCAGACATGCTCTCCGGGTCTGTACCTGGTTTCGTGTATAAGAACTGAAGGCTGCTGAGTTGGACGTCGAAGCTGTCGTAGGCTCGAGACATGATGTCCTCTATAGTGCTGCTTCCCGCTAAAAGCTGCGGCAAATTAGCTTTGCTCTGACTGGACATCTATACAAGAAACACAGACTTATTTATTTCTGTTTTTGTAAATGAACAGGTTCCAGTTCTTACAGTCTTCATAATGAATCATAGATAAAACCACAAACACACAGTCATGCCACTTCACCTGAAAATGACCCAAATCCAGAATAGCCAGGTTGTGACTGGGGTCGTAGAAGCCCATTTGCGGAACGATCACGTAGGAGGCCATGAGATTGATATTCAGATCCAGAACCTTCTGTGTCTCAATGATGTACATGAGACCTGAAATAAAATCACATAAATGACAAAATGTCTTCGGACCATTTTCTAAAAAAGTATAATTTATCATTTAGGAAAAGAAAATCAACAGTAGCCAGACTCTTACAGGAGAACTCCAGTATGAATGCTATGCCCCTGTTGCCTGCACTGTAAGCATGTTGGGATAATCAGGTGAAAATGCTGTATGTTAGATACTAACGGACCGCGTCTACATTGCCGCGTGTAGGCGTGTCCATGACGTTTTTGCATTCAAATGAAGCAACAGATGTAGTTAGTCATAAGATTTTACATTTTTAGTAAACCTCACTGTGATCTATAGTTGTATAAATCCATATTCCGCCATTTTTAGTCTCTCTTCTGTGTTTGAAAGATGCCTGCTCTGTGTGTGTGATGCTCGTCTGTGTGTGGCGTGGCAGCCTGCTGTTCTCCGATTGGCTGGACGCAGCGCGGCGGCCGGATTCATTTGAATAAAAATGAGATCTGCTCAACTTTCGTGCCGGAGGGCGGGGCTGCGCTCAACGTTGGGGCTTAAGTGCCAGTGGACGTGCACCGTAAGGGTGATTAGAGCTGGGCTATTTGACAAAAGTTCCTATTATTATTATCTTTCACTAAAACCAAGTCCATTTTACATCAGATTTCTCATTTTTACCAAGATGGGTATTTATAGTTTACATCAGATATTTTTGGCATAATACAACAAAGATTACCAACAATGCACATGCACACACCTGTTGATGTTCGGTCTCTGAACTGCTCCAGCTTCATGCGGGTGGCGTTGGTCAGCTCGTCAAGCTGCAGGTCATTTGGAGGCATGAAGAATGCAGACAAGCTGTTCACAGTAGTCTACATATAAAACACACAAACAGAATAGGACTGCAGTCACTGAAAGGAAGCCCTGTAAGTTCAAGAAAATGTTGGTACACTAATAAATAAAGAAGCTTTTAGGGTTCAAAGACCTCTCTGATAAGAATGGGTAAATGCACAGAGCATGTGGAGAAGTACTTTTAAATGTACAGTATTTTTCACACTAAAATGCGCACTATCATTACACGTCTGTTTTCTGATCTATTTTTAAACATAAGGCACACTGGATTATAAGGCACATTATGTGACACTAGTAAGGAACAGGGGTGTTGCCATGTTATCTATGGCGTCACATCAATGTCAAAACTCGGGGATGCAAAAATACCAGGTGAAAAAAATTAACCAGTGTGTTTTAACATTTTGCGTGTGTAAATTAACTTCTTGCGAGCGCAAATGTGAAGCTCACGGGCAAAAAAATGACCTGCGGCTTTTTGTTTTTGCTTGAGCGAGGCTTTTGCACTCGAGTCTTAAAAAGGGGTGGTTTTGTCAGTTTGGGGGCGAGGTCATCACCACTTTTAAAACTGCGCACTTTTGACCAGTCATTTTGTCATCCCCTTAGCTTTTTATTTTTATTTATTTATTTATTTTTTTTCCATTTTATTATTTTTTTTCCCCATTTTCTCCCCAATTTACACAGCCAATTACCCAAACCACTCACTAGGACTCCCCATATCACTAGTAATGCCCCAACACACCAGGGGGGTGAAGACTAACTCATGCGTCTGCCGATACATGTGAAGCCAGCCACCGCTCCTTTTCGAGCTGCTGCTGATGCACATGGTACATCAGCTCACAAAAGCTGTGATGTCGACATCACTCTAGGAGTGATGTGGGGAGAGAGCGCCATCTACCCACCCAAAGGGAGCAGGGCCAATTTTGCTCCCTCTGAGCGCCAGCAGAGGCAAAGCTGCATGAGCTGGGGTTCGAACAAGCGACCTCCTGCTCATAGTGGCAGCGCATTAGACCGCTGCGCCTGTCATCCCCTTAGTGTTGAAGGAAACGATGGATAAGCAGATGTCCCAATACTTTTGCCCATCTGTTGTCCAATATGGATAATACAGACTCACTGCATCATAGATGATCTCCAGCGGCTGTGACTCCACATGCAGTCTCTGGTCAGCCTTGGCGTCTAATGGATTGGTCTCGAACATCAGGCTGAGCAGAGGCTTGTTCTCCTCCACCACTCGGCGGGACGACAGCAGCATAGGGGCCACATTGCTTCGAGGAAGGCCGGTCACCTCGAACGTTGACAGCTGAGCAATGATCCTGCAACACAACCAACAGGAGATCAATCTATATAACAAATCACATCTTTGTTATATTAAATGACAGCACAGAAGAAAAGCAGACTGTACTTTATAGCTTGTGCTGAAGGTCTCTGGGTGAGCGTGGCGCTGAGGCCGATAACAGACAGTCTGATGATCTCTGGTTTCTCCCGGCTCTCTTTAATGGACACGGACATGCTCACCAACTGGAAACGAACCTTCATGTCTTCAAACTGCAAAATATAACACATCACAATCAGCCATAGGCAGCACATATAGCTTTAATGTGCAAGATGGAAAAAAAAAAACATTTTTCACATTTTCCTTGTGTGTAAATGCAATTCAACACGTAAGCATGAAATTATGGATATAAAACTATATTGTTATTCGATGTATGTTATACCAAACGGAGTACCTTAGCAACCACTTGGCAACACACTTATAACCATATGAGGCACCTTAGTAATTAAAGGAATGGCCTAAACCCCACCAACAGTGACTCTCTAGAAATCACAAGGCAACTCCCTATAAACCACTCTGGAAACTGGAAATATTTGAGCAAAACTGTGCCGGACTGAGGTGCACAGCTTTCCACAGGCTGTCTGCTGCTGCATTTACAAACACACGTCCAACCATGTGGAGGCCATGCAGTTACCTCGTGTCATCTAGGATACCATAGCAACCATCTATCAACACAATAGCTACCACCATGTATACCAAAGCAACCAAAGCGTGCTGCGTCATTTGCGTAGCGTGCTGCGTCATTTGCGCAGCGCGCTGCGTCATTTGCGTAGTGCGCTGCGTCATATGCGTAGCGCGTGCGTCATTTGCGTAGCGTGCTGCACCATATGCTCGAGACCATGACATAATTTCGATCAATTTCAATAAAATATTGAAATCGTGACACCCCTATTCCATACGCTGCTAAGCATTTCTAATGTTTAACCTGTAAACAGTGGTTCATACTTTCAACCAACTAATGTTTTATTTTTTAGAAAGACTTTTTATTACTGAACATTTCATATGTTTAATATTTAAATCACTTATCAACTAGTAACTAGAATCAAGCAAAAGAAACCAAATGTGTGTAAATAAGAGAAATAACCTGCTTTAAGAGCCACTCTAAACTAATAGAAACCAAAACTACACTGTTGTGTGGAGCTCTCAGGCTAATGTTACAGAAACTAAAACTAAACTAGAAACTAATCCTTTTCCCTTTTCTTCTCATTTTAATATCTTTTTTTTTTTAAATGTACAAATGTGCTCAAAATAAGGAGAGATTTTTTTTTTTTCCAAAATAGGAAACACTAAGATTTGCAGAGCACGTACCACGTTCTGGGTATTTTTATTTTTCCAAAACTTATCCAGGCCTGGAAATTGCTATTTTCAAATTCAGTTACTTTTCCAGGTTTTTCATGACCTTACGAACCCTGTAACACTGTGAAGGACTCAATGTAAATGATGGGCACGTACACTTTTTGGCAGGTTAGGATTGACAGCTGTCTCACTGTATCCGATGGCAGTGTAGAGTTTGGCTTTCTCTGCTGGAGTCATCAGGGTGTCAAAACCTGAAGCTGGGCAAAAAAAAAATCTAAATTAACAAAAAAAATATAGGATATAGATATAGGTTTTAAGTTTAGAGTTTAGACCAATAATATGCTTTACTGCGTTTTAAATTAGCATAAACTGTTGAGCACCTCCCGGTTTGGCCTCTTTGGCCGGTGTGCTGCCATCTCCAGACCAGTTCCACATCCAGCCAAACCAGCCCTGAGACTGCTCCTCCTCCATTTTCACTCCAGGCCGGTAGATCCGCAGCCCTGCTTTAGAGGCCTAATGGGAGAAATTCCAGCAATTACACCACATTATACTCAGTTAATGAAAGGAAAGTTTGCAGCATTCAGACTGTATACTGTATTATACACATGCTCTGTAATCTGTGCTTCACCTCCATCTCAGCCTGCTGTCTCGCCAGAGTGATGTTGAAAATATCCAGAGTTTTCTCTGTGTCCTGCAAATGAATTTAAACAGAAGCTTTAAAAAAAAAAAAAAAAAAAAAAAAAAAAAGTCTAATCTGACAAAGCCTCCCGAGGGGCACTTAAATAATGCTATTTTACTACCAACAGATATTCCATTTCCAAATTTAGGAGCCAGAAATGGAAAAACCATTATTTTACTATAATAATAAAATATTAAGTTAGAGACTCTTTTCCAACTCCATGTTATTAGGTCCGATTATGTGATTCAAGACAGGACAGGACAAGTATATACAGCACCATACTTGTGCTTGTGGGCAATGAACACACGCATACACACTAATGAGCACCCTAGAAGGAGTAATGCCGGGATCAGACTACTATTTTTTGGATTTTATCACCTAGTTTGACATGCTCCACAACCTGCGACCTGACTCTGACCAATAGAAAGACAGAGCATTCTGTGGAGCACAGATATAAACATGAGAAAAGAAAGCGGGGCGGTGCTCCTGCAGTTCACTGGACCAGAGAAACTAATAATAATCATCTAATAAACTACTTCATCCATGAGATATTCTGTTTACATTCACTGAAACCTAAGTAGACATATTACCATACCTCACATTCTCTCTGGAGTACACAAAGCATGTAAATCAATTTGGGTCACCCAGGAATTAACCCACAGTGGCTTTCCCCTCTTTTTTTTTTTTTTTTAGCACAGAAGGGCTTCCATCACGCAAAAGCGCTTCTGTAGCCATGACTGTCAGATTCTATGCTTCTCCGCCGCAACGACCTACGAGCTCACGCAAGGACGTGGGCGAAGATTGGTCGGTGACTAACGTGTAGTGTTGCCAGTCCCCAAAAAAACAGACACAAAACGAAAATAATTGCCTAATCTGACATAGTGAACATCGTGAGGGACAAAAATGTTGTGCAGTCTGAGCTTGGCATAAGGGTTGATGGCCTGGTACTCTAAACCCTGAGCTACTACTGCTCCAGTGGATTCAGGCTCCCATACAACTTTTGGTCACACAACAGCTATTTCACAGAAACATTTACCATGAAATGAAAGGATTACATTAGTCTTATGTCATGATAATACAAATAGCAGCACCCAAAAAAACACATGGGGTACCACAGCAACCACAGTGCACTTATGGATCAGAATACAGATATTCAGGTATGCAGTTTCATAATAATAATAATTTCTACATTTCTAGTACTATATAGCTAAACTTTTATTAGGTGGTTTTGGTATACTAAGTAAATGGAGCAAAAAAAAAAATAAAAAAATAAAATAAAATAGAATACTATATATATATATATATATATATATATATATATATATATATATATATATATATATATATATATATATATATATATATATATATTTAACACACTTTAAAAATTATAAAAAAATTATTTAACAAATTATTTAACAAACTTTATTCATTATATTATGGTGCTTTATATATTTATCCTTAAATATTTTACATGTCTTTAATATCTGCATAAATTGTTACCTCCATTTTCTTATTATTTACAGCATTTTATTTTCCTTTAATGTATTATTAGCAATATTATTCTTGTGCGTTTGTGTTTCTTCTAACACATAGTCCATCCTTCACTTTATACCTTTACACCAGCTAATACTTTTCTTCCAGGCCTGTATTTACCTCTAGCTTCTTTAACACAACCTCTGTTGGCTTCTTGCTGGTGATTTTGGTTTTATAGAGTTCCTTGTACTGCTTCGCCAGTTGCCGATGGTGACGGATGTGCTGCCAAGACCACATGTGCAAGCGGGGTTTTACATTGACTTCTAAGACGCCTGAGATGACATATCTCCACCTGAAAACAAATAAACACATCAGATCTCCACTGTGGTCCCAACAACAATGGTCCTGTCTTATATGAAAGGTCTATCACTAATGTGTTGGTATTAAAGATATATTAATCATTTAGATAATAGTAAGGTCAATAAAAAAAATCTGTCATAGTTACATTTTGTGTCTTTTTGCTATTTTTATTTTTTTATCCAGAAGCAAATCCTGCAATAGTTGTTTAATATTTTATCAAAATTTCATGATGAAAGAAACAAAACAAATGCAGGTGCATCGAATTATAAGGTGCACTATTAACGTCTATTTTCATAAATAAGGCACATCGGATTATAAGGTGCATTTTAAGAGACACTATAAGTAACTTCTAATTCAGCAGTTCGCTGAATTAACAGCAACGCTGTGTTGTGGTGGTTAAATAAAGGTAAGTTAAGTAAACAAAACTGTAATTATAAAATAAAGACTTTCTTCAAACGAGCACTGGGTGTAAATCTACACAGATTTTTCTTCTGAAAACTGCTTATTTGTGTGAATAAAGCACTTTCTTTTATTCACAGTAAGCTTAGATCCCGAATTTCTGGAGCATTAGCATAAGTGGCTAACTGCTAGCTAGCTGGCTTTACTTCTCCTTCAACCTGACTGGTAAAATTTATACATAAGGCACAATGGTTTAAAAGGCACACTGATAATTTTGGGTAAAATTAAAGGATTTTAAGTGCGCCTTATAATG
Organism: Astyanax mexicanus; assembly: GCF_023375975.1. NCBI lineage: Eukaryota > Metazoa > Chordata > Actinopteri > Characiformes > Acestrorhamphidae > Astyanax > Astyanax mexicanus. The sequence continues at coordinate 22,830,745 of NC_064419.1, read as the reverse complement.
CGAAAATACAGTAATAAAATGTTTTTTTTGGACTTCCATTGGAAGCTAGAACTTTTGATATATAATTTAAAATTGATACAATTATCAGGACTTAATATGACCGTTAGTTCAAGTGAAGGAACTTTATTCTCACCAGTTGTAAGCATTGTTGTGGACAGGCACACATGGGCGATATTTCCTGTATGGAAGATTACGGGACATCATATCCACAGAGCCCAAAAGCTCCAGAATGCTGACATACTGTAAAAGAAAAAAAGAAAAACAGAGGTTGTTTAACTCTTTAATAAATGTCATTTCATTTAACTGATCTGAACTAAATCTATCTATATTTTACTGATGTTATCTTGTCTCTATCTTGGCCTCACCTGTGGTCTGCTGAGCTCCACCGCCACCTCCGGCAGGTTAACCACCAGATCCACCTTCGGCGAGGAGAAATCCACGTCTGAGCGAGGGTTCATACGCAGCTTGGCGTTGGCGGATATCGGACGGAAAACTTTAAATAACAAAATAATATTCATCAGTGCATTTAAATTAGTTAAACGTTAGTATATGGTAATGTAGAATTTTAATAAAAGACATATTAGAACATAGATGGCTGTAGATGTAATCACTCACTAAAATTATAGTCATGAGGAATGGAATTCTGGATAGCCACGTTCTGTTGTAGACGTCGCTACAAAAAAAAAACATAATGAAAATTAACTAGTAACAATATCACAATTACACAATTACATTATCGACATATACAATATAAGTGCAGGACCTCAATCATTTTGATGACCTCGATAAAGTGCATTATGTTTTTATGTTTTTCTTAAACATCATGGGAGCCCTTTAATGTGAATAAGCCAGTATGCATATTTTATTAGATATATTTATTTTGGAAATTAATCGCAAAGTCTGAATATGAATAATTTAAAGACCATTGCTCTTTAAAAACGTGTAACTGGAAAACTTCTGCGACAATATATCTTTCAAACATAAACAGTTATCATGATAATGACAATAATTAATAATTAGGTCTGGGATCTCTTTTATATGAATAGTTTCTTACCAGGGCCTCAGGAGGCGTGTGATTGGAGTACAGTTCGGAGTTCACGTTCCAGTAGGCAAACAGATTGTCCAGACGAACAAGCTAAATGAAGCACAGCATGTTTCTTTTATTAACGCCAGATAATGCAGATTTAATATAATTAATAATGATCAGTTAAGATAAGATAAGATAAGAAAGGAGAAGTAATCAGCATGCAGTGACAGAACAAGGCTTTTCTATTTTAGTATTTTGAGTTGGTTTCTCCACCAAAACAGGAATAGAACAACAGATTGGTTTATTGGCTATTGTTCTTTCGCACCTACACATTCAAGCATTTGACTTTTTCCTCATCTTCTGTTTTTTCTCTACATTTAAAAACAGTCTGACCATTTTGATCCTACTGATACTGATATTGTTTTTTAAAGCCTTGCATTGGATAAATAGGATTTTGGATTTAGAATTTGGGATTTTAAGATTTTTATGTGGTGGATATTAAACACTTTCTGAGTTGTGAAATGAAAAAAAAAGAAACAAATACAACCAATCTGTTTAGTGAATAAAAAAAATATTATGAACTACATAGCCGGAATTTATATCAAAATATGCTTCCTAATTTGGTCAACATAATTCTGATACCAATATAAACAGTATAAAAGCCACTGTCTGTCATGTATACAATCTGTGAAGCAGTAAAGCTACCAGGATGCAGAAGCCTATGGTTTTATCCACTATGTGCTCAGCTTGAATGACAGCAATGAACTGTAATGAACATTTCTCAGCGATGGATACTGTAAATAGTTTCTTAAAATTCTAAAATTAGTCTAAAGAATAATTATGACTAGTTTGATGTACCTTTACCTGTCTAAACTGCTAACTGTTCTTTTTTTTTAGCAAGATTACTCACTGATAGTTGAGGATACTGTGCAATTTAGGTAGGGTTGGGTCTGCTGATTCAGTCAAAGAAAAAAAAAAAAACACTTTACCTTAAAAAACAATTTGGCTTTCTCATCCAGAAGACAGGGTTTCCAGTTTGCATCAGCAGTCTGAATGTATGAAACAGTGCAAAACCACAGTCAGAAACTGAAGTAACTCATAGTTGAAAAACAAGATGAAAAACATGCAGTAATAACATTCATACAACTAGTGGTTCACAATTACAAAAATAAATTGTTAAAAACTTATATTATACAGCTCTGGAAAAAACTAAGTTTCTGAATCAGTTTCTCTGACTTTGCTATTTATAGATATAAGTTAGAGTAAAATGAACATTGTTGTTTTATTCTATAAACTACAGACAACATTTCTTCCAAATTCTGCATAAAAATAGTGTCATTTAGAGCATTTATTTACAGAAAATGACAAATGGCTGAAATAACAAAAAAGATGCAAAGAAAACAAGTCCATATTCATGAAGCTTTAGGAGTTCAGAAATCAATATTTGGTGGAATAACCTTGTTTTTTTAATCACAGTTTTCATGCATCTTGGCATGTTCTTCTCCTCCAGTCTTACACACTGCTTTTGGATAATTTTATGCCACTCCTGGTGCAGTTCAGCTTGGTTTGATGGCTTGTGATCATCCATCTTCCTCTTGATTATATTCCAGAGGTTTTCAATTGTGGCCTCTTATGTTTTTTTCAGAGCTGTATATACCCATTATACATACACACATCCATATACTGGCTGGGGTAATTTCAACCACATTTTTTGTTATCCTTTTATTGATAAGAAATATGGTTTAAATAATGTGCTTAGTTGTCTAAAATCTCTAAAAACTACCATACGTTTTTACTAATAAAATTCTTCAATTCTGATTTTGGACTACAAACTATACATTTTCAGCCTATAAACAACAGACAAAACATCAAACAATCAACATTTAAGTCAGTTAAAGACTAAGAAAGTCAGAGCCTTACCTGGAGACTGAGGTTTTGGAGGGACACTCCAAAAGAGAGAGGACAGTTTGGATTGGTGACCTGCATGTAAAAAAAAAATACACAAATAAAAATAAATAAATAAATAAATAAATAAAAGCACAATCAGAAAAAAAAATTGCAACATCTTTGCTTTCCAATAAAATTAAGTTAACAACTCACATCATCTTCATAGCGAACGTGAATATTAGAGATTTTCACTTGAAGGTTTTTGATCACTTGTGTCACAAGTTTCTCAACAAAGGTGTCTTGCTTCTCAGTCTTTGGATTCTCTGTGCGAAAGCATGAAATTAATGCAAATTCATGCACAGATATTTTTTATTTATTTATCAGTGAAAACTGTAGAATAGTTCCTTTTTCTAACCTTGTTCAGCTGCTTTCTGTTTGGTCTCCTCGATCCTTTGCAGCTCCCTCTGTCGGGCCTCCTGTAACTGCTTCTCCTCCTTTTCAGCATCGTATTTTATACCTGACAGAAACAGTAAATATTGTGGCGTTTTAATAATTTGCAAATCTACAACAAAACAAAAACAGCAGTATTAAAACAGTTATAAAGAAAAAGATAAACGTGCAGACTACAGTCCGATAATACTCACCTCTAAACAGAGAAATAGCGGTTAGCGGCTAATGCTAATGCTAATCCAGCCCCGGTGCTGGAGAACTGAACTGAAACACTTTTATAAAGCTGTACTAGAGTGGAGTGGCTTTACTGCTCTTTACAACCTGACTGGTACAATTCATATATGAGGTGAACAGGATTATAAGGTGCACTGACATTTTTTGGGTAAAATTACAAGATTTTAGGTGCAATAAATAAATACAGTACTCTAGGCTGCTGCGGTTTGTAACTGGTCTTAATCCTTTTTTGTTTAGTGTAAATACTAGTAAAGTGAACAGTACTACAATTCTTGACGAGTGTTGCTGCCATTAATAGTTTAAACGTATTAAACAATAAGATTATTTTATTAATAATTGGTAAATCATAATGTGGTGATATGCACATGTGAAACCGGGGATCAAGAAACGTTATCCAACAATTGCCGTCATCTTGCTACGAGCACATTGGCCATCACAAGAAAACACCTCACAACTTATACAGGTGTCGATGTTCCCAAGATGCCCCCCGTAACCTTTCATGATCAATTTATATATTGCTATCCCATGACTTTAGGCACATTAGCATAGATCAAGAAGAAATTAAAAAAGAATTCCAGTGTTTTATGTCTTTAGTTTATATGCCATACTAAGAAATACAATATGGTGTGTAGAGGTGGGCAATATGCCCCTAAAATAATATTACAATATTTCATGGTATTTTCGTGATAACAGTACTCTTGGTTATATGACAAAACACTGACATTTTTCAAGAAATTATTTATTTGTTTTATTAAAATTAAATTAAATTATTACATTTTTTTTTACATCTTATTATTGCATACAATATGATATGGCACACCCTAACTGAGATATAAAAAAAAAAAATACAAGAATATTATCAGATTTGTAACAGAAGTCAATGATCCCGAATTTCATACTAATAATAATGAACTCAAAATATCTCCATATATCCAGGATTAAAGTAAAATAAATTATACTATACAGTAGGGATGCAATGGTACATTGTTGCCACGGTTCGGTTCGTATTGCGGTTCTTAAACCACGGTATCAGTTTGGTTTTGATATATTTCAGTATTAAAGCTTAGGTTCTCTGCCCGAACCTGAAAAATAGTCTGCGACATTGGCATCTGTTTTTAAGTGCTATTTTTATTTTATATAAAGCTCTGGCATGGTAATCACAATATAGGCAAATAACCAAGTATTATCATTAAAGAAAACTAAAGAAATAACGAAAACTGAAAGTAAAAAAAAAAACATTTTTGTTAACTGAAACTAATGAAAACGGTAATTAAAAGAAAAAAGTTAACTAATTGGAACTATATTGAGAGTTTATAAAACTAACTAAAACGAAATAAAATTACTGATAGAATATCCTTTGCACTGTTTCCACTCCAGCAGTTTTACAGCGTTTTTTCTGCTCGCGAAGCGGAGCCGAATTCTGCCGGGAGTCGGATTAGGCACAACAGCGGCAGCGTGGCGGCACCTCACAGTCCATTGCGTTACTTCCAGAATAAATCTCCCTCGCACTCACTCATAGTTGATCATTTTGGTTAAAATTGGTGGAACCTGTAGAGTTTATTGAGTTTTTGACTTTGTTTATGTCTTTTTCAGATTGATCTATCTGATATGTCCGAGCTGGACTTGCAGCGCTGTGTTTAGCTGTGTTTATTAAATAATAGCTCTGCGCTCCTTCAGTGTTTCAGTGTTAATTAACATCATTCTGAACAGATTTTGCTAATTCAAACGCCTGAAAACGCCCGGGATTTGTGGAGGAGAAGGAGGAGCACTCGCTGCAACTAACAACCGCCTAACAGCACACGCTCAGCAGCCCCTCCCCCTGGCCATTCAGTACCAGAGCGTTCTTTCGTTCTGTTAATGCGCACACCGAAATACCACGGTCAATCCGGGTGTATCGAACCGAACAGGCCGAACCAAGCGGTTCGATAAAATACCGAGAACCATCGCATCCCCAGTATACAGTATATATACTGTAGCTATATAATGGGAAATAAGAACAGTGTGTTTGGCAAAAAAATAGTACCCTGATGTGATAATTATGGGTGGGTGATATGGCACGATATTTCATGGTATAATATCATTCATGATATTTAAAAACGTTAAAAACGCAATATTATTGTGTACGATACGATATGGGACACCCCTAATGAAGTGTTCTTAATCATAAATGGAATTGATAAAGGATTGATTGACAGATCTTACTGGCAGTAGGAACAATGAGCAAGTAGACCTCATCCAGTGTGGCCTCCACAGACTGTGTGTACAGATTCTTCCAGGGGATTTTTAGCTCCAGGCGACCTGACAAGGCAGATACACACACACACACACACACACACACACACACACACATTACAGTCATTACAGGCCATTTTAACAAACATAAACCAGAAAAAGCAAAACAGAAAGCTTCCAACAGTGCTAATTCTGTATCCAGAAACATGGAAGGAGGCCATCCGAAGACCAGATGACTCATGATCTATATTTACTCATTTAAATCTCTTTTAAGAGCATTTGCATGAATCAATATTGGGTTAAAGACGAAGAACACCCTGCCAAACACAGTGTCTGTGTAGCTACTTAGGCTTGGGTTGTAAATGGTTTATAACAGTATCTTGCAAAGAAGAAGTGCTCTCTAAACCAAGCTGAAACTGATGTGTGACTGAGATAGTTGGGCATGGTTTGTCTCATTTACCTATGTGTCCTGCTCTGACTTTGAAAGGAATGTCCAGCTGACTCTGCAATAGAAACAGAGGAATTCAAATGAAACATTTAGATACTTAAATAGCTGCGTCTTAATATGAACACTGAATATAACACTTAAAACTAATACTTACCAAAGCATTTTCCTTTATCTCAAGATTTCGCAGTATTGCATCACCTATGGAAGATAAAATCATTAAGTCATGCTTAGGAAGGATAATGGCAAAATAGATCATCACTGAGCTAATAGGTATATTACATTACATTACATTTTATTAGGTAGACACTTTTGTCCAAAGTGACTTACAATAATGATGTACATTTTAGACAGGACCTAAAGGAGGCCAAAGGGAAATAAAAGGATAGAGGAGGAAAGGAGGGGAAGTGGTAAATGAGGTTGGAGTAGGAGGGAGCCTCCTCTGTCACCACCTTGTAGGCAATCTTTTGAGCTTTGATTTTAATACGAGCAGCAACCAGTAGCCAGAAGAGCTCAATGAGCAGTGGGGTGACATGTGACCTGGTTGAAAGCATAATCTTAACATAGTGTGCAGACAGTTTATCAGTAGGGGTGTGACAAGATCTTGTGGCGTGAGATTAAAATGTGATGATATTTCTCGTTAAACTTAAACCTGTCTCGCGGGAAAAAAAAACAGTTTAGTGTGGATTTTTAAAGAGGGATCTGGCAACACAGTAGCGATAGCAGCGAGTGTGGTGGCTGAGCAGTGAGAGCAGCTCTCAGCAGAAGAGGAAAATTCGGGCATTTGTATAGAAGATGCTTCTGCTACTTTTAAGTTGTATGTCTGGTTGCATTTTGGCTCCAGTGGAAACAATAAACGGTAACACAGTGACCAACAAGACACAAACCATATGTAAATACTGTAAATTAATCCTACACGTGACTGTTTCATAGGCAGTTGTACTAATCCCTTAGCACTGTACTGTATTTAAAAAATGTTTTGTCTCTGTTTGCACTTCAAGCATAGGCTAAAAATGACTGGTTGTGGTTATGCATAGTTAAATTACAAGAGATTTAGGAGAAAAAAAAACACAAACCATAGGCTTAATATGACTGGTTATGGTTATGCATAGTTAAATTACAAGACATTTAAATCTCGTCTTGTCTCGTTCTCGTGAACCCAGTATCGTGTCTCGTCTCGTAATATTAGTGTCTCCTCACACCCCTTTTTATTAGTAGTGTAAACTGTAATTTTATGGGTATAGTTGAATAATGAGAGTTCAATACATGAAAGTGACAAATCATGAACTGCTACAACACTGTTGTTCTTCTTTCGAAAGAAAACATGACCGAACCAAACTTGAGTAACATGGCAAGTTCAAAACCCTTAAACCGTTACATAACAGTCTCGGCTTAACAGTCACTATTGTAACACCACCAAAATGTAGAGTTTTGCTCTAGTTAAAATTGACACCACAATGAAATGCAGAGTCTTGAGGAGAATAAAGTGTTGCTGATACTGGAATGCAGTTTGTCACCTTCAGACACGGCTATTTATTTATAGAAATAAGTCTTCTGCAGAAACCAGGACTCAAAAGAAGAGGCTTTTTCTGTGCCAGTGTCCAAAAAAAGGTAGTTCACACTCAGCTAGGCTAGGCTAGGAAGCACTAGCCTAAAAGCGAACGCTAGTCAATGCTACCTGTCCCTCAAAAACAAAATGCACTACCTCGCCTGAACCAAAATGGAGTTTAACTCACATGAGAAAGGAAAGTATCAGCTTAGTACTAGACTCAGGAAAGCCCAAAGCTAAACTGGCTCCAACCTCTTTAGCCTGCTAACAACCAATCATGCAGAGGAGACACAATAGGAGAACCTTTCTGGAAAGACTTGGGAATAATTACAATGTGGGTTTAAAAAAAACAGTAACTACCAGTCAAAACTATACTATACTACAAAGGGTTATGCAAGTCTTAATGCATGTTGTAAACCATGCAATGAAAACATACGTATTTTTCACACTATAAGGCAAACTTAAAATTCTTTAATTTTCCCAAAAATCATCAGTGCGCCTTATTCTGGTGCTTGTTTTTTATTTAGCCCTTCATTAAAGGAAAATAAATATGTTTCATGCTGTGGAAACATAACAGGCTAATAAACAAGCGTGTAAATCAGCATCTGCGCATTGCACAACTAAACCAAAGTCACATATTTAATACTTAAATATAAGAAACTATGTGTCTTACAGTCAATAAATGCAATTCTACTGCAAATTTAATAAAACCCTGAATTAAATCAAATTTACTTAACATAAAACAGACTATACAGGTTTTAACTAGAGTGAAGAAACCAGGGAGCCATGCTTCAATTTCATGTTTTCTTTGCAGATGTTGAATTAAATCTGCAAACAGAAATGGCCCTTGCCTTTACAAACATGCCTTATTTACACAGAGAGCAAATTCTAAATGAAGGATAAGAGCACAGCACATAATGTAACACATAAACTGACACCAAATACAGAAGCATATTCTTGTAATGTTGTCTCTTTTTTTGTTTAGCCTGTTTAGGGAATAATTATCGTGTTATTAAATTCAATTAAAGTATTTTGGCTAAAGCAGGAACATTTGCAATAAGAACTATTATTAAGTACCGTAATATTGATTAGCTGGCACTGTATCTGCTAATTAAACTAAATGCACATTAAAATGAAAGTTAAGTAAAATATGTGCCAAGTTAACAAGATGTTCCTCTGAAGCTTGTTCACACTGGTGTTTTTGAATAACCTACATGAGTTCTATTCAAAAGAAACCTTAAAAAGAAGAAGAACAAATGCAAACACATATACTGATGACAGATGCTTGATGTACCAATATGTTCCTTTGATTGACAGATCTTCCTTTACATGTTCCTTTACAGTTTACATGAACCCCTTTTTGTTGCAATACTTTTTGTTTAACCTGAATTTTGGTAGCTACTTTGAGAACTAATTTCTGATTTTCTGAAGTTATTCTGGAAACTTCGCGTTCTTTGGAAAAACACATTATAAAGGGTCTAAAATATTAGATGTTATGGGAGAGGATTTGGTATTGTGTCCTGTTCATTTTGCCATGTCCCATGGAATCTAAACAACATTGCAGTTACCTGTGGGATTTACGCGCTGACATGAGATGCTTGGCTGTTTGCATGGACAACTCTAGCCAGATGCCGCAGGTCACAATCATGACCACCCTTACTGTGCTATCCACTGTGGGGGGCAATGCCTTTTTTAAGGGCTTTCTATTTGTTTCATATGCTACATAACAATATGTTTCGGAACAAGAGTATCTAAAGAAAAAACATTTTGGGCTGGCTCATTCATTTCGTTCATCATGACTGAATTTGCATTTAAATTTGCAAGGAACATTTTTATCTCGTATTTTATCTCGCCACTATATAAAACTCAGCTGTATAAAAACTCAGATCACACTTGCAAATTAATTGGCAGTTCTGGATTGGTGATATCTGACTAGGCTCTATTCCAGCTATAGACATTTTTAGTTCTTGTTCCACACCCCACCACCATTAGAGTCAATGGGGGTCTTTCATACAAAACCTGAGCTGAGAAAACATCACATTGAATACTCTCTCTCTTAACACACTTAACACTGAAATGCTAAGACACTTAGAGTCTGTTTCCCTTACAGGGGTTAGGCCTACTTTTGGACTAAACAGTATTTTAAAGTTCCTTTTTTATTCATTTTTAAATGTCTAGTTGTGGGCTCTAGTATGAGTGAATGCCACAAGGGCCATTTTTCGTGAAAAAAAGTGATCCGGTGTTTCTGTATAACATTGGCGGTGTCTGAAAAAAGACAAGATTTCTGCTCTTGCTAATGAATATTCAGAAATGCAAACATATCCCCTCTGATTGGCTAACAGCACTGCAGTGGAGAACACTACCTGGCTACCTGCAGCTCTAAATCTCAAAGAACTTTTTTTTCTAAGATTCAGCCCCATTTGTAAATATATAGCACTATAGAGTGCTTTCAGCTTTGTCTTTCCAGAGCCAGAGTTAATTTAATCAAGCCCACCTTTTGAAATAAGCCTCTCTGCTGTAAAAAAAAAAAAAAAAGAAAATCGAGAATCAAATCGAATTGTGACCCTAAAATCGGAAATAAAATCAAATTGAGGATTTAGAGAATCGTGACACCCTTACTGTTTACATTTCTCTCAATTACTATACTACAAAGATAGTTTGAAGAAGAGTTGTTAAAATACCCAAAATGCTTTTTTTCTGTTTTTATAGTGCTTTGCCTACAATTAGCCACAGTTTAGTGCTAAAAAAATTATTCTCATTCAGAATTATTGGATGTTAACTTTTAAACTGAGGTTTGGTTCAGCCTTTTTTTAAAAACCTTAGCTAAGATTGGATAACACTGGTTTAAAAAACATTGTTTACACTTCTCTCATCCACTAAAATACACAAATATCTTAAATAATCTGTGTTAAATACACAATTTCATGATTTTTTTTGTTTCTACAGTGCTTTGCATAAAAAACACCCTCATATCTAGTAATCTAGCCACAGTTCGCTGCTGGAAAAAGATTGCAGTATTCTGATTCTCACTCAAGATTAATGGCTGTTTCCTGTTAATCTGAGGTTGGGTTAAACACTCACTGTGAATTGAGATGTTTTGTACAATATATTGAGTTTGTTATAATATCATAAACACAAAAAAAAAAAAACCTTTTTGAGAAGCTTAGCTAAGAATGGATAGCACTGTTTATATTTCTTTCATTCCCTAAAATATGCTGATAGCTTTAAGAAAATCTGTTAAAATGCCCAAATTTCTCCGTCTTTCAGTTTCTACAGTTTGCCTAAAGAACACCCTTATATCTAGTAATCTAGCCACAGTTTGCTGCTGGAAAAAGATTGCAGTAATCTGATTAAGATTCTCACTCGAGATTAATGGCTGTTTCCTGTTAATCTGAGGTTGGGTTAAACACTCACTGTGAATTGAGATGTTTTGTCCAATATATTGAGTTTGTTATGATATCAAAAAACACAGAAAATCAACCTTTTTGGGAAGCTTAGCTAACAGTTTGCTGCTGAAAAATGATTTCAGTAAGCTGATTATGATTCTCCTTCAAAGTTATTGAATGTTTACTTTTAAACTGAGGTTTGGTTAAACACACAGAATTGATATTAAGTTTGTTATGATATCATAAACACAGAAAATCAGCCTTTTTGAGAAGCTTAGCTAAGATTGGATAACATTGGACTGGATAACATTGTTTATATTTCTTTCATGCACTAAAAGACATAGATATCTTAAAGAATCTGTATTAAATTCCCCCAATTCATGCATTTTTCTGTTTCTACGGTGTTGTGCTGCATAAGGAATAACGTTACCCTTATATCTAGTAATCTAGCCACAGTTTGCTGCTGAAAAAAGCTTGCAGTAATCTGATTAAGATTCTCACTCAAGATTAATGGCTGTTTACTTTTAAATTGAGGTTTGGTTAAAACACTTAGTGTAAATGTATGATTTTTGTTATGATATCAGTTATCAGAAAGACAGAGATCAGCCTTTTAGAGGAAGCTAAGCTATGTTTACACCTCTGGAGGTTGACAGCAGTGTCAGAAAGCCTGGAATAGTTTGAAAACCGTAGTCAGGTTTTGAGGATAAAGCAGAGCTTGGGCTTTTTCTTCACACCCAGGCTTCTTGCAGAGGGTGTGAAACCAGTTCAGATAACCACAACCACGTGAGAGAGAGACAAATGGGATCTTATAGTAGCCAGGCTAATGTGCTTTTACTTTACTGTAATGACTGCAATTAACGCTAAATACACACTAACCTAACTACTTCATTCCTCTGCTAGTTAGCTAACCTAGCTAGATAGCTAACTACAAAGCTAATTTCAATAGCAACAAGGTTATATCATTTAGTTAAGCAGAAACGTTGTGCTGAAGTTCCCATTTAGATAGTTAAGGCTAGCCAGCTAACTACTTACTTAACCTAGCTAAACGTGACCAAACAAGGAATTAGAATTCCTGAAGTGTGTCAGTTAATCCCCCACTGAACCACAGCCCGTCAGAAACCTCCCTGAGCACATTTCTCAGCCCTGCTGTTTGAGTAAAGCTAGTTAACCTAGCTAACGTTAGCCCTGAAGGACAGACACCAGCAGCCGTGCTGCCCGTCCCAGCAGCGCCCACCGCTGTCCGCTGTCAGCGCCCTCACCTCCCCATATGCCCAGGTTCAGCTGCGAGCTGTCGAGGTTCACCACGTAGTCCCCCAGAAAGCGGTTCAGCACGTCCACCACCAGAGACTCGAACACCATGTTTCTTCCGGTTCAGCAGCGCAGCCACATTTCTCTCCCCTCGGTTCGAGCTCTGCGGGCCCGCGGACTGGGTGTCAGTCGGTGAGGTTTCCTGAAATAAACATTACAGGAGATCTTCACGCTGGGAGGGACCACGTTATTACACACACACACAACACGTCATTAACAGAGTACAACAGCGACCCCCAAAGGCTGACACGGGTACCAGAAAAAAAAATGTGTGTGTGAAAAAAATAAAAGGCCACTTCAGTTTTTGAATCAGCTTCTCTGATTTTGCTATTTATAGGTATATTTGAGTAAAATAAACATCGTTGTTTTATTCCATAAACTACGGACAATTTTCTCCCAAATTCCAAATCAAAAATTGTGTCATTTAGAGCATTTATTTGCAGAAAATGAGAAATGGTTGAAATAACCCCCTAAAAAAATAGAATTAAAACACTTTTTTTTCAAATTATATGGTGATGAAATGTAAAAGGCTGATTCAAAAGGCAGAAGGTTGAAGACATTATGTTGATTCAATGTTAAAATTTCAACATTAGCACAACCATTGAACATTAAACACTGATTCAACGTTTAAATTTCAACGTTAGCACAACCATTGAACAATAATCGTACGTTAAAATTTCAACGATAGCACAACCATTGAACACTACACGTTGTTTCAACGTTAAAATTTAAACGTTAGCACAACCATTGAACGTTGTTTCAACGTTGAAACAACAACAGACATTACTTTAGTCATATTTTAACCACATTTCAATATTGAAGATCGGTTGTGTGCCAGCAGGGAAGTTTTAAACATTTGTTTTAGCTGATCAGAAAAAGATAATAAATTCACTTTTAGCAGTGCTAGAACTTAATACAGGGATACTGAGCACTCCTAAAAAAGGGCTAGTTAAGGCCGTGGGTTTGAGGGCTGTTATTGTACTACTTGGAGTCCAATTGAGAACGCTGCAAGCCATGACTCAATTACGCTCCTGTAGCTTCTGTTTCACAGATGCTGTATTAAATCTGCAAAACAAACATGACCGTTGCCTCCTCAAACATGCTGTATTTACACAGTGAACACATTATGAATGAAAAATAAGAGAACATAATGTGAACTGACAACTCGTACAAACAATGTTACCTTGAATTTGTTTTGCCTGTGTGAGAAACATTAGCGATGACATTAAACCTTAATTTATGATTAAATTATATTGATTAGATTGCACTATATCTGTTAAATGCACTAAATGTACAAAAACTGTAGGTTTAGTAAAAATATTCCAAGTTAAAGTTCGCTGTCTTTGGTAGCTACTGTATTTCTCACACTAAGGCACTTAAAATCTTTAATTTTCCCCAAAAATCCTCAGTTCTCCTTACAATCTGGTACATCTTATGTATGAATTATATTTATGCTTACAATTCAGGTTGTAAGGGGCAGTAAAGCCACTCTGCTGAAGTGCAGCTTTATACAGGAGTTTTAGTTTAGTTCTCCAGCACAGAGACTCGAGACTGGAGCAGTATTAGCATTAGCCGCTATCCACACTAACCACTAGCTCTTTTGACGTTCAGAGGTGTTTATTATCGAACTGTAGACTGCTCCTAACTCCGGCTAGCACAGCTGGAGCAGAAGTAGCATTAGCCACTACCCGCGTTAAGCGCTAGCCCTGTCGCTGTTCAGAGGTGAATTATGCAATTATAACAAAGCTTAAGATTTTTAAGCTTAAATTTGGCTCAATATACACTGTAGCAGTCATCAAGAAATAGATTATTGATTGTGATTATTATTTTATACATTACATCTCAGCAGTGCCACAGAATGAAGTATTTTTTTAGAAAAGCAAAATTGATCAATATATTATATACTGATACACAATATATTTTTGTACAGCAAACAGGTTTTTAACAAAGACACTAGAATTACTGCTACTCTGTGCTTGTTTAAAGGCTTTTAATTGGTGTTACTTCTGAAACATTTGACACTGTTCTGTGAGGAGAAAATAAAAACCTTTTTTAAATATAAAAATGATCAAACATTGATAAACTATGATTTTGCTCATTTGCTCCACAGAAACCAATTAATTTGTTTTGAACTAACTTGGGAGCATCCTCTAGTGACTGACAAGCCAAAAATACATTTTATGCAGGTATTTGACTCTCTGTGCTATTGCAGACAGAGTGGAGAGAAAGTTGTTATTGACTGTTTTTCTGAAAGGATGAAGCTACTGTTTTTTCATTGTTAATTGAGTACATTTTTTTCCAATCGTTTTATCTTGCCAGAATTATACTGACCAATAATTTGACTAGATTTAAAAGCAAAATTATTTTTTATGTTCTGACAAATTAAAACCATAATCTAAATATTGTGATTGAAATCAAATGTTGAGTTTATTCAATTTGCTATAAAGACTGAAATTCACAGTGGAAAAGACATTTTAAATCTGTTCCATGAAAGTACACATTCTATAATGTATAGAACACACAGGACAGACTTAAAGCAGCTGTATTACATGTTGTTTCTAACAGCCTGTCAGAGGCTAGACTGCATTTTACTAGACTCCCTATAAGACTGTAGATGATCACATGATCAGCTTCTAACTGAAGTTTAATTAAGATCACATATCTGAAGAACATTACCAAAATCATAAAACCAAAATCCAGGATAGAGGGGCTGAGTGAAGGTGGTGTGGACTCTGTGGAGGAGGGTCATTGTGTCAGAGATGCTGTAGAAGGACAGAATTCCTGCACTGTGATCCACATACACTCCTATTCTGTAGGATCTGGAGACTACAGGGAGTTTAGTCTCTTTATTATTGTGTCTGAAAGAGAAACTGGAGTACCAGCTGTTCAGACTCCAGGACTGATCATTGAACCCAAATCCAGACTTATAATCTCCTCCTTTCCTGCTGATGTTTTTATAACAGACGGCAATATGAACATAATTCATGTTAAACTCCACCTCCCAGTAACAGCGTCCAGGCAGACTTTCTCTGCAGAGAACTTGGTGAACGCTATCAAATCTCTCTGGATGGTAAGGATATTGTTGTTTCTGGGGCATCAGAGTAGCTTTTCTGTTCCTCTCAGACAGAGCGATTTGTGTGTGGGCTGTGTTTGGATCCAGAGTGAGCTGACAGGTGTCTGATGGAGGAGAGAAAAGGAAAATTAATAATGTTTCTTAGAAACTTTTGTTAATTCTAACTTTAATTTACATATCATAATTCAATCACTCACACACCAATTAAAGTGTGTATAAATGTAAATTCAGATGTTCTACATTCTGTAAATCTGTTCATGTGAATGTGAGGTCAGTGTGAGGAGTGTGTGGTCGACTCTCTCTAAATCTAAAACTCAGTGTCCAGCAGAGGACGCTCTTTCACTAAAGTGCTGATAAAATGAATGATCTGAGTCTGACTGTAGTCTACAGCTGCCACTACTGCAACTATTAGCACCAAATGAAATGTCTGATAATAAAACCATGATATCTCTGTTGAAGAAGCGTCTCACAGATATTTAATTCATTCTGAAAATGAAGATAAATCACAGTGTGAGGAGGAGAACTGCAGTATTGTGTGATTATGGTTTGAGCAGCATGTAGATGGTCTACACTGACTCTGAAGAGCTTCTGTAGAAACTGGAGAAGGGAATCAAGAGTCCAGTTTTGAGTGTAGATGTGTGTGTATGGTTGAGTAAGTGTGTGATTCTCACATTTCAGGAAGTCCTCTCTGGTCTTTGGTTCAGGAGACTGAAGGAGCTGTTCCGATTTCTGAAGAGGAGCAGCCGTCATGGACGAAGAAATGAACCCTGAAAATGACAGAACACCTTAGATAGCAGCAATAAATCAAAAATGATGCTTGGATGTAGAATCAGTGTGAAACAGGTGAATAAGCAAAATTTTAAAAGCTCTGATGAGAAAACAAGTGTTTGATCTGAATATTTAGTTTGGAATAATGGAAATGAAGATGCAGTAAAACTACAGTTTTCCCCTCTAAAGTTTCTGCCAGTCTTCTGATCTTTCAAAATCTACCAACGCATGTTATCACATTAAATTCTCTTTCTTAGACTTTCTTAAAGATCCATCTTCTCACATAATTCTTTATACCTCCAGAAAACCTGACCAGTTTCGATTCCATTCGTTCCATCACTCCAGTCGCAGCTTTCTTCAGTTCCTCCATGGAGAATTGGTGACTGACTGGGATTTGGGGTAAGTCTGCAGATTGAGGAGGAGCTGAGAGAGACTGGAAACTCTGCAGAGAGATGAAGAAACACATACAGATGAATAGACTTTGTGAGGGACACTTGTAGCTCTGTAGTGTTACTGTAGATGATCAGAGAGTCAGAGATGTTACCTGGAGGAAATCGATGGGATCCTCTGAGTGTAGAAGCTTCTCCAGCTCAGCGTCTCTCCTCCTCAGATCAGCAATCTCCTGCTCCAGTTTCTTCAGGAGATCTTCAGCCAGACTCAGTTCAGTCTTCTCCTGAGCTCTGATCAGCTCTTTCACCTCAGAGCGTCTTCTCTCCATGAACTGAATCAGTTCAGTAAAGATCTTCTCACTGTCCTCCACTGCTGCCTGTGCAGAGCGCTGTTAGGAGACACACAGAGAGGAGGGGCTTCATCTGAAGCAGCTCTTTCACCTGCTACTTTCCCACAGTGGAGCTCAGTGGAGGTGGAAAGTGAGCCAACACTGGACTCTGACTGAGAGCTGAAATGTCTCCTCCTGTGCTCAGTATACTCACCCTGAGAGTCTCCATAGTCTGTCTCAGCTCCTGCAGTTTCTTCTCCTTCTGCTGGATTCTCTGCTGGGATTCCCTCTGAGTTTGCACCAGCTGTTTCTGTAGACCAAATCCAACAACATTCACGAGTCACCACACAAACAGTCACATAATACACACATAGTGAGTCAGTTGTGAATATCCGTGTCTTTTACTGTGTTTATTTCAGCTAACTAAATTTCGTTCACTGAGCTGCTTCACATTTGGAATAAGCGTTATGTTATGGCAGGACTGACAGTAAAGTTCTTACCTGTTTCTGAGCTCTTTCTGCTGCAGCTGAGACTGTCTTATGACCCCTGTGTTCGTCCATCACACACAGAAGACATATACACTGCTGATCAGTGTGACAGAAAACCTCCAGTAGTTTATCATGAAGAGAGCAGATCTTCTCCTGCAGGTTCATAGAGGCTTCAACCAGCTTGTGCTTCTTATAGGCAGGAATTTCATAATGAGGCTGAATATGAGCTTCACAGAAGGAGAGCAGACACACCAGACAGGACTTAACAGCTGTGTGTTTTGTTCCAGTGCAGACGTCACACTCCACACCTCCAGATCCAGCAGGAGAATCAGCAGCAGGAGGGGGTGCAGCTTGGAGCCTCGTCTTCCTCAGACCCTCAGCTAGTTCAGCCAGCATGGTGTTCTTGTTGAGAACAGGCCTTGGAGTGAAGGTGTGTCTGCACTGAGGGCAGCTGTAGACCTTCCTCTGATCATCTCCTGCCCAGCAGTCCTTAATACAACCCAGACAGAAACTGTGTCCACAGGGAATAGTCACTGGATCCTTCAGTAGATCCAGACAGATCGGGCAGCTGAAAGAATCCAGAGATTTTACAGCAGCTTCTGCCATTTTACTGCTTACACAGAGACCAACAGACACCGTACAGTATACTTCCTGTTCTGTAAGGAAGTACAAAGAATGTGACAGAACTATGCTGAGTCATTGCTGTACTTTGTACTCATGAAGTATGTTAATGTATAACCTGCTACTTTAAATACTGGACAATTTTTATTCTAGTACTGTTTGCATGCAAAATATTCTTGTATTTGATTTCTGCAAAGGTCTATTCAAATGTAGCAAGACATTTTAATAATGGCATTTAAAAAAAATCTTGTTTGCTGGTCTTTAGTGATCCACAAGGCAACCTGTTTTAGTTACATCCATCAGACGAACATCTCTGAAATCATTCACAGTTGATCCAAAATCTGCTACTGCTGTGAAGCTGGAATTAAGCGGTTTGTTATATATTTTTTCTATTAAATTCACCTTTGTACATGTAATCCAATCTATTTATGTTTTTTTTTATTGTCATAATAATACATTCACACTTCTTCACATTAAAGCTTGATTTAAGTCATAACATTATGTCATGAAATGATCTTGGTCCATTGACACATAAATTAACTTGTTTCAAGAATTATTCAGATTGCTATTCTGACTGGATTTAGGAGATTTTCACAGCCATATTATTTATTGCAATGTATATAGCACAATCACCCTCACCTCCACCATCTTCATCAGCACCATCATCACCCTCACCTCCACCATCTTCATCATCACCACCATCAACACTATCAGCTGGCAGACAAATCATCTCCTCCAGTCCACAAACCTTTACTGCTGACCAGGTCAGGAGACAGCTGAGGAGACTTCACCCCAGGAAGGCAGCTGGCCCGGACAGAGTGTGCCCCAGAATGCTCAAGGCTTGTGCTGTTCAACTGGGTGAGCCCCTCCAACATGTTTTTAACCTGAGTCTGCGTATAGGGAGAGTTCCTGCCACGTGGAAGACAACCTGTCTCATTCCTGTTCCCAAGAAGGCACACCCGAAGGAGCTGAATGACTACAGGCCTGTTGCTTTGACATCTCATGTGATGAAGACCATGGAGCGACTGCTGCTGGACCAACTCAGACCTCAGGTCCACCATGCTGAGGACCCACTGCAGTTTGCGTACCGGGAAAAGGTGGGAGTGGAAGATGCCATCCTCTATCTCCTGCACAGAGCTCACTCTCATATGGACAAGGGGGGAGGTGCTGTGAGGGTCATGTTCTTCGACTTCTCCAGTGCCTTCAACACCATCCAGCCCCTACTACTGAGAGACAAGCTGATGGAGATGGAGGTGGATATGCACCTGGTCACCTGGATCACTGACTACCTTACTGGGAGACCACAACATGTCAGGATCAGGGACTGCTCCTCTGATACAGTGATCAGCAGCACAGGAGCACCACAGGGGACTGTTCTCTCTCCAGTCCTGTTCACACTGTACACATCAGACTTCAAATACCACTCGGAGTCATGCCACATGCAGAAGTTCTCTGACGACACTGCAATTGTGGGGTGTGTGCGTAATGATGATGAGAGGGAGTACAGAAGCCTGGTTGAGGAATTTGTGATGTGGTGCAAGATGAACCATCTGCAGCTGAACATCTCCAAAACCAAGGAGATGTGCATAGACTTCAGGAGGTCCAGGCCCTCTGCTCAGCGGCCAATCTCCATCGAGGGGGTCGACGTGGAGGTGGTCAAATCCTACAAATACCTTGGTGTGCACCTGGACGACAGGCTGGACTGGTCAGTGAACACTGACTCCCTCTACAGGAAGGCTCAGAGCAGACTGTACTTCCTCAGAAGGCTCAGGGCTTTCAACATCTGCCAGAAACTCCTCCTGATGTTCTACCAGTCTGTGGTAGCCAGCGTCCTCTTTTACACTGTTGTGTGTTGGGGAGGCAGCATCAGCAAGAGGGATGCTGGACGACTGGACAGGCTGGTGAGGAAAGCTGGTTCTGTGCTGGGATTAGAGCTGGAGTCCTTAACACCACTGGCAGAGAGGAGAGCCCTCAGTAAGCTGCTGAACATCATGGACAATGTTCACCACCCTCTGCACAGCACCAGCACCAGGCAGAGGAGCTCATTCAGCGGCAGACTGCTGTCCCAGTCCTGCTCCACAGACAGACTCCGAAAGTCTTTTGTTCCTCAGGCCATAAGACTGTTCAACTCCTCTCAGCACAGCAAACTAAAGACTCTGTGAAACTTTTTCATTCCGGCCACTCTGGCCACACCATGGACACACCCCCAGCTATGGACACACTCTCAGACTTGCTGATGCCTAGAACACTTTTTATAGTTCTACCATATTTTGCACTAGTAGTTCATTCACTAGTTAATTCATCTACTGTTTACGTATCTTTTGCACTGTTTACGTATCTTTTGCACTGCTTAATTTAATTTAAATTATTATATAACTGTGTATTTGCACTTTCTGTTTGGCTGACATCAGTTATCCTCACATTATGCACATCAACTGGTGTTCACTGTCTATTGTGTTCAACTGCACTACCTCCATTCTCCATCTCCATTACACACACACACACACGAAGACTGTACATTTACACTGTATATTCTATTTCTTATTTGATTGTATTTATATGTATCTTTATATTTTATATTTTATCTTTTTTAACTTTGTGTATTGTGTAACCTGCTGCTGGATGCCAAGAATTTCCCCCCGGGGATCAATAAAGTATCTATCTATCTATCTATCTATCTATCTATCTATCTATCTATCTATCTATCTATCTATCTATCTATATTCTAACAAAGCGACATCACAATCAGAATATTTTTACTGAACTCAACTGCTAAGTTTTTTTCACTTCATTTATAGACACATAGGACACACACACCCAGAAGTACTGGATGGAGCACCATCCTTCCATTTATCCCATTTCAATAAGCAAAAATAATGTATGTTGATCTGCTCCAGAGAGTACATTCCTATTGCAAATACAGGAACTAGACAAGCTGTGTGTATAAAGTAAATTTTATAAAATTGTGGATGAAATCAGTGAATCTGAATGTATAAATGTGTCAGTGTCAGATTTGTTAGGATTAATGACACATAGACATTTTGGACTGTTATTTTTTGGCCTTTATTTGTTATTTTTAACAAATCATAAACCTGAAATTTCCACAGTAAATAATTTGAAGGGCTTGAGAATGATATATAACTTTATCTAGGCACCCTGATGAAAGCAATGTTCTTAATGTGTGGACAGGCTTTCATACGCTGTACTATTCACTTTAATGTGTATAATGGTTTGCTAATTTTCAATCAGTGGAGTTTTTCCATAATTAACTTATAAAGGAAGCAGGACCCTCCCCTCATCTCCTGCACACAGGGTCACATTTAAAACTGATATAAATCGTAGAAAAACAGTCATTGTATTTACTATGAATAACAACTACTACTGTCATTTTATAAGAACTTGTCCGATTATTACATGAAATCTTTCTCTTTCAGCAGATTTTATTTCGTAAAAAAGTATCATATACTTCTTATAAAAGAGAATGATTATTAATTTAACAAGAAACTGTCTTATAATTACATCGAATTTTACAGTTAAATTATGATAAATTACATTAGAAGTCTGTTATCTGAAGGTTGACATCATCTAAATAACAGTGTAATTATGTTACTTGAGAGAATTATTGAGAAACGTGAGTATGTAACTGTCAAATTACATGTCTTATGAATAAAAAAAAAGTTATTTGACTGTCATTTATATCTTCCAATTTGTCAAGAGAAAACTTCGTTCTTTAAATTTACGTTTTTTTTAAGTTGGAGACTTCTAACTCCTGAACTTTATGTCCCACACAATTAATTAAACCTATGACATACACTGAAACACACATTGAGAAAATGCAGTGACTGCATGACTCTTTTCAAAAGCTAACAGGATCCCTGCTTACTCACAGAACTGAACAGTGCTTAAAGAATGAAACTTTTTTTAATATAAATACATACCTGTCAAGTCTCCCGTTTTGGCCGGGAAACTATCGTATTTTACTACTTTCCCGCCGTCCTCCCGTATTAGTATTTTCCCGTATATTTCCCGTATTATATTAAAATTTAAAAAACTTTATTAATGAGGCGACCGCTGTGTCTTTTAGCCAATCCTGGTGCCAGTTCAAGGATAAAGTCCTGCCTTTCAGGAGAAACAGCCAATCAACTTGCTGGTTTTGCGGCGTGCAGAAGAGGATCAGGGTGGGGATAATCTAACTGTAGTTCGTAAGTGGTTTACAGGTGGTTATTTTAGATTTCTTGTAAACCTGTCTTAAACGTTAGGGACACTGAACCGGGCTAGTGGGAGGCGGAAATTTCCTGTTTATTAAATCCAAAACTTGACAAGAATGTACATTAGTTTTTAAATCCAACCAGGTGGATAAAACTGCTATGAAACTTCATCATGGTAAGCCCTTTAAGCTGAACATCTAATTAGGCGCCGTTTAACTACAGAAGAGAAGCTGAAAATGGCAGAATATGGATTTATAGAACTACAGATTAAAAATATAAATATTAAACTTATAATTGGCTACTTCTGTTGGATCATTTAAATTTAAAAAAGTCACAGGCACGCCTACACCGACACGCTCATACAGACACGCCCACACGCGGAGAGCCGCGAGATCTGGCACAGCGACTATGGCAAGCCAACTAAGCCAAAACGTGTGGGAAAGAAACGCCTCCACGCGTAAAAATATGACATGTCCACACGTAAAAAAATCACGTGTACAGGCGGTAAAACTGTTCGTGTATACACGTTTTGGCATCTAACATCCAATCGGTAAACGCGCCTATGCATACATTTGCATTGTAATAAGGCAGCCTGACAACACATGATGTCATGCAACGTATTGTATTCCATATTCATAAGACGCTTACGTGGGTTACAACGCAGTGTCTACGTACCGTGACATAGCCCCATACATACTCATACACACTCTGCACGCAAGGTCCACATAACTGAAACGTTGTAATCATGTGTCTATGATGTACCCCCTATTTCACATGATGTAACCCCCGCCATTTTATATCCATAGTGTTTACCCTGCCTTTAGGTCAGTGCAATCATGGCTCTGCAAAATTTTCTGTTGAATTGTAGAACAGTTTTTGCTGACTGCACAAGGCTTGCAATGTCAGATCATGTTCAATCAGATGCTGAGCACATACTGACAAGGTTCCCTGAGTAGGGCACTGTGGCATTAAAAATACTTGTTTATCCACATTTTAATCTGTCCTAGCAGATATGAGGTGTTGTACAGGCATATTAAGACTGCTTCTACAGCTCAGTAAATGTTGCCATCTACAGGCTGCATATTGCAACTGCGGCTTTTTGAGATGGACAGTAAATCCCAAGACGTTAATTTTTTACGTCTGTACACGTAATATATCCACGTCTGTACAGGTGAAAAAAGCACGTGATGTACAGACGGCATAAATTTACGCCTCCACACGTAAAAAGATTACGTCTGTATACGTAAAAAGATAACGTCTTTATCTGTCAACACGTGATTTTTTTACGTGTGGACACGTCATATTTTTACGCGTGGAGGCGTTTCTTTCCCACACGTTTTGGCTTAGTTGGCTTGCCATAAGCGACACACGAGTTAACCAGTGGACGCGTACCTTTATAAAAGAGGCCACAACACTCCTAAAACAAACAGATACACCTCCGCACCATCACAATACATTCCAGCCAAGAGGAATAAATGCCTGTGAACATAACAATGCATAAATAAATAATATTTTTTTTACGGTAAAGCAGCCCTGAAACTTAATTAAACAGTAAAACTGAAAATTATATCTGCATTCCATTTGGTGTTGTAATATGTGCTCAAACTTCACCAAAAATGTACCATGGAACACGGCTGTGATTATACTAAAGCTTAAGATTTGTTCTAGTTTTTATTATAAGGTGAAGGGTTCATAAAAGTAAAAAGAGATTTGTGACTGAATAAACAATCTTTTTCTATAGATTTCCCATTATTTAAACATGTGTAACATTTAGACAGCAGAAGTAATTGGATTGTGTATTGTGAAGTTTTACAATTAGTAACTTCACAACTACTGACAGGAACCAGGGGCTATTTAACCACCGTAAGCTGCACAGTTAGCTACATGAGGGTGAGTGCTCCAAATTCCCCAAACCAAAAACACCAAAAACCAACCACACTAAAACGTCTCTTTCAACACAAACTATCAAAACAACACCTGCTTTTCAAACCTCTAACTAAAACGTCATGCTTATTCACTAAACAGAAATCAAAGGGACTGTAGTGCATTATGGGAGCAATCCTATTCCACATTATCACCAAGTGTGGCTCAGTGGTTGTGTTGTGTAAACCCTTTATTGTAGAAAAAATAACTAAACTGCACAGACTACAAAACCAAACTAAACTGGTTTGACCTTGAATTTAAGTGGATACCTTTCGGGAGGTTGAACGTCAGGTTAAAAACAAGCATACCTCGCCAATTAAAAAAGTAACATGCGCCACCTGTTGACAAACTGCCAATACCGTACTGACCTATGGAGATCCTCAAAAATGTAGCATGGAACATACGCCAGCAGTTTTAACAAAGCTTAAGATTTGTTCTAGTTTTTTTTTTTTTTTTTTTTTTTATAAGGTGAAGGGTTTATAAAAGTGAAAACTAGTTTTTGAATCACTTAACTATTTATTACTGTAGATTTCCCATTGTGTGGACCTGGGCTATATTTAAACAGCACAACCAATTGAAACATACAGTGTTGCAATTATTAATAGCATTTGGGGTTTACTATACAAGTGTATTATGTCACTGTTGCTGTAATGCAGAGAAAGTTAGTCAGTACCTGGTGGAGCAGTTAGCAGATAACACACAGAGGAGCTCTTGTAACCTGCTGTTTCTGTGTTTTGCAGTGCATACACAAAAATAAATATGTTGCACCGGAGCTGAGTTGGCCCATTATTTTCAGCAGTATAACACAAAAGTTGCAAAAGAAGCAAGGGTTCTGCCATGTTGTTTTCAAATCACGTGACTTTTGTT
Source organism: Astyanax mexicanus (assembly GCF_023375975.1). Lineage (NCBI taxonomy): Eukaryota > Metazoa > Chordata > Actinopteri > Characiformes > Acestrorhamphidae > Astyanax > Astyanax mexicanus. Next base: position 22,805,561 of record NC_064419.1, on the reverse strand, counting down.
TACGCCCACATTCACATACGTAGTGAGTGACTCCTTAAAGTAGTGGAAACACGGCCGGTTCTAGAAGGTTTGCAGGTTTGCAGGAACCTGAGATATCAGTGACTTGTGATTTCCCAGTGACCTGGTTCTGATACGTCAGCATGAGCTAACTGACATCACCTTGGAAGGGATGTGAGGAGAGAGCGCCATCTACCGACCCAGAGACAGCAAAGCCAATTGTGCTCTCTCGGACTCCGGCTGCTGATGGCAACAAGCATGACCTGAGTTTTGAACTGGTGATCTTTGATCATAGTAGCAATGCCTGAACCACTTGGAGCCCCTGAACACCACTAGTCTCAACATTATGTCAGCTCTGCTATCATATTCTGTGGAACACACCAATGTAAAGTACAATCTCATCCTTATCTGACCTTGTGTCTTAAAACCCAGCAAGCAAAGAATAAGACAAAAGGAACAACATAGCTGAATCACCACTTATATGAGTCATCACTTTCTAAAAACACATTTATAATGCAGGTACCCAGCAGTTCTGAAGACACTATTCTACAGTGCAGCTTATGTCTACTGCACATACACAGATGGGAATTAAAAATAGACTACAGAACATTGTGTCTGAAGAGCAGTGGGTTTTGAGCACAGAGTTAAAGATAACAAGAACATGAGGTTCTACAGACTTAAACAGTAAACAGACTGAGAGAGGAGACGTGTCTGCAAACAGAACTCAAAACATGATGCAACAAAATCTGTACAGTGATCTTAGAATTGTTAACAGACATGGTACAGACACTGTTGCCAGATGAGAAAGTAAAAGTACCATGGTATAAAATGAAAAGGACCACAAATCTCCATTGCAATCCAGATTACAATAATAATTAATTCATAACAGACTGCTTTTCATCTGTAAATATGGCCTATGGAGATTATGTTACTATGTTCATTTTGTTACCTTTATTGAAGCTTATTTATTTTAAAAAAGCAAGAAGAACCAAGTTTTCTATGGTTATGTGAGTTGTGAGCTATTGTGTCCACATAGGGGAGCTACTGCATTACAACTGCCTCCCAGAGTTTGTTTCAAATAAAATTATAACCATAATTCTTCCGTTACAAATACAAAATACTGCAGAGAAGTTCATATTCATTAAAAAACAACTTTTGGGTGACCTTATTCCACTCCTGGCACAAAAATTCAAGCAGTTCAGCTTTCCATCCATCCACCATCCAACTTACATCTTACATGATCACATTCAATGGTTTTTCAATGGGGTTCAGGTCTGGAGATTGACCGTCAAGTTATTTAACTGTCAGTCAGCAACAGCAGGTTGACATCAATTGACCTATAAAAAGAATGGCAAATGGCAGCTGGGGTGAAGTGCACGGAAAGAAGAGTTCAAAACAATCTCTTAGAGGCTGGACTCAAGCTAGAATGAGAAGTATAAAGGCATAAGGCTGAAGTTTGCAAAAGATCATAGAAATTGGACTATTGAGAGCTGGAGTAAACAATTTTCAGCTTTGCACAACACCTGGCCATCAAATGTTCAGATGGAGACCTGCAACGATGTACAAGCCTAAGATTCTTGGACCCACTGTGGTGGTGATAATCTGGGGATGCTTCAGGGGATGCTTTACGAATGACGCATGAATCAAACCACATAAAAGGTTATCCTGGTTGCTTCCTTCCGCTCTGGCAATGTTCCCCAACTCTGGACTGTTTTTTTTCCAGCAGGACAATGCTCAATTCCACACAGCTAAATCAAATAAAATGTGGACGAAGGACCACCAGATCAAGACAGGTTTATGGCCATCCTGAACCCCATTGAATGACCTCTGAATGTAATCATGCAAGATGTAAGTTCAAGTTGGGCACAAGGCATCAAACAAAGCTGAACTGTTTGAATTTTTGCACCAGGAGTAGCAAAAGTGTGTAAGACTGGTGGAGGAGAACATGCCAAGACACATAAAACTGTGATTACAATGTTCATTTTACTTAAACATATATTTATAGGTAGTTAAATCTGAGAAACTGTTTATTTTAAAGTGTTCTTTCATACATTTATACATATATATACCCATGCTGCAGAAAATTAATATTAGTTATTTACTGTGCAAAAATGATCCGTTCCACCTCAAATGCTGAAGACCTTACCTTCAAAGCACCTAAGAATTCCAAGTATGCCTGAAACCTGTGCGCACTGGCAGAATTTAAGGTGGAATGGTAAAGTGAAATTTTCGAAAATCTTAATGTGAGTAATTTACTGGCGGCAATAAGTGTATTTAAAAAAGCTAGAGACGCTACTTACACGTAGCACTGAGGCTTGTGCAGATGCTCCTTAATGAAGTCACGTGATCAATAACATAAGTAAGGCCGACCTAGCAGAGGAAGGGTATGATCCACTTTAGGGGTTTTTGATCTCATTACAAGATTATTCCAGCAATGAATACTTTAAATTAATTGTATTATGTAACATTACAAGGAGAACATTTTTCTTCTACTGTTACATGAGTTTTAAGCTATTCTGTCCACATGGGGGAGCTACTGCATAACAATTGCCTCACAGAGTTTGTCTTAAAGAAACCATAACCATATTTATGATACACAAAATTAGTTTAAATCTGCATATCTTTGAATGAAAATGTAATATAAAGGGATTACAGAATCCAATCGATATATAAGTATTCCTATTATTTATTTAAACTAAATTAGGCCTTTTATAGACAGGGGTGATCTTCAATCAGCTGAATTTAACACAGGTGGATTAATTCCCATCAAGCTGTAAAAACATCTCGAAGATGATCAAGAAAAATGTAAGTGCCCCAGAGCCACATACATATGTGTCATTGCAAATGCAAATGTCAATGCCAAATGTTAGTTTTTTCTTTTTAACCAATTTTCGATTTTTTAACTTTATTTTCCATTTATTGTTGTATGGTATTAAGTAGAGAATAATAAAAAAAAACACTTGAATTATTATAATTTTTTACTTTAACAAAAGACTGCAATATTAAATATAAAAAAGGGTCAGGATATGAAAATTGTCTGAATGCATGTGTGTGTATTTGTGTGTGTATAGTTAGGCCCATAAATATTTGGACAGTGACACAGTCTTCATAATTTAGACTCTGAAGACACCACACTGTATTTAAAATGAAACAAATAAAGAAAAAAATTTACTTTTTTATATTTCATTTGAGGGAGTTGAACAAAAATATCCCATAATCCCATCCCATTTATAAACAAGGCATTTTTTTTTACAAAGCCTCTTCATTTCAGGGGCTCAGAGGTAACTGAACAAATTAAATTTATTTATAAATAAAATGTCCATTTTTAATACTTTGTTTAGAATAATTTGAAGGCATCACCAAATGGGTTACGTCCTTTATGATGCTTTGTCAGGCTTTTACTGCAGCTGCCTTCTGTTGTTACTGATTTGAGGAGGTATCTCTTGGGTGGATGTTGTGAAGGTTTGTTTCTTCACCATGAAAAGTATTCTGTGATCATCCACCTCTGTTTGTCTTCCACTTATGTCCAGGCCTTTTTGAGTTCTCGAAGTTTACCACTGCTCTCTTTTTTTTCTCAGAATGTACCAAACTGTTGATTTAGCCTTTCCTAACATTTCTGCTATCTCTCAGATGGATTTTTTTTTACCTTAATTATGGTCTGTTTCACTTTCATTAAGAGCGCCTTTGACAGCATGTTGTAATGTTCACATCAATAGCTTAGAACACTTAGAATCATCATAAGAGGTTTTTACCTACTTAACTGATGATGGATTAGCGAGGGAGTTGCTCATGCGGCCCATAAAACAGATTCAGGGATCATTTGTTCAATTACTTTTGAGCCCCTGCAATGAGAAGACTGTGGAAAAATGTAATTACATTAAAACTGAAAGTCTACACTTGAGCTGCATCTTTTATTTGTTTCATTTTAAATCCATTGCAATGGTTTGCAGAGCCTAAAAATTGTGTCACTGTCTAAATATATATGGGCCTAAGTGTATATATGTATGAGTGTATGGTCTTATCTATAAACACGATTTTGTCACGATTTTGAAAATTTATTGAAATCGATCAAAATTATGTCATGGTCTCGAGCATCGAAGTCAAAATAAGGATCGATGATCCCCCCTTTAAGCTACGCAAACACGCGTGCGCTACGCAAATGGCGCAGCACACTGCACAAATGACGCAGCACACTAGCCGACACAGCGGACATTGTGACTGCTCAAAGAGCAGCCCTTTCTCCAGAGAATGTTCACATTCTCATCTTCTTAAAGAAAAACTTAAAAATATAAAAATAACAGTTGTTTTGTCTAGCCTCAAATATGTTAATAGTTTTGGTACTTTAAGGAGCATCTTTCTCTCAGATAAAGTTAATAATATATCTTTATTAAAGAAAAAAACTTGTCATTCTCAGGGACCGAGTCTTATTTTTCATGTTTAACTGTTATAGTAGGATAGAGTTCAGTTAGTACAGTCAGTCTCTAATTGTTCTATTATTTTGTACATGACTGTTCCTGTATTTTTTTTATTATTTATTTTGTTATATTGCACATTGCTGTTTTAATAGTGCACAATGCTGCTACCCAAAAAAGCCACTAGATGGCATTACAAATATATCTTAATTAAATTATTTAAATTTGAGCATTAGTGCCTAATGTGGTGTATTACAGATCACTTGTATCAATTTGCATCACTTATATCAAGCCCACCTTTTGAAATAAGATATTGTAAATTTGATGAATCAAACCAATGACTGACCATAGACTAATCTAAAACTGGCATAGGCCTCTCTGCTGTAAAAAAAAAGAAAAAAGAAAATCGAATCAAATCGAATCGTGACCCTAAAATCGCAAATAAAATCGAATCGAGGATTTAGAGAATCGTGACACCACTAATAAACACCCTATAGAATCCACACACTTCCCCGAACTCTGATTAAATCAGTTTAGCTTACATTACAGTTTGACAATGTTTTGAAATTGTTGATGAAACTCTGGATGTAAACCTTATATGAAAATAAATGTACAGATACAGTCTAGTCTAATGGCACTACTTAGTCTGAGCGCTTGGACAAATAATAAGTAATAAGTCACTTTTTGTGCTGAAGCAGTTATTTGTACCATGGGAAATGCTCACAGAGACTGAAGTGGCTTCTCAGACATTCTTTATAAAAACAGAGGGATGGAGATTAGTTAGGGCTCATAACTTCCCCGGTTGCTTAGATGCATATCAACATGATTATTCGTTCATTAATACGACCTGCCACTGTAAATGCATGGGACTACACGGGGACGCAGTGCACAGCGTGCTGTAATTAATAAAATTAGCAAATAGCTGGAGTAAATACTGAGCCATTACAGTGCTGGAGCTGATAAATCAGGCTTTTGTGTTTTGCTTGCAGAAGGGAATGGATATGTTTGTCTTGGCACTGGGAATGCAGTTTAAGGTGTAAGAGTGAGGGATATATGGGATAAACAGGGATTATATAATTTTAAACAGAAATTCTCTTACATGACTGGCATTTCCAGAAAAAAAAAAAAAAAAAACTTAAGAGTTCATTCATTCATGTGTACATCTTTCAGCATCTGTAATAACTCTGCTGAATAAACAGCTCAACACCAGCTTTTAGGTGCCTTCAGGTGGTCTTAGCTGGTCTTTGATGGCCAAAGTGCAGATAAAAGATAAAAGCATACAGTATACTAGTAAACATGTTGGTTAAGCCATATATACAGCTCTGGAAAAAAAAATAAGTTTCTGAATCAATTTCTCTGTTTTTGCTATTCATAGGTATATGTTTGAGTAAAATTAACATTTTTGTTTTATTCTATAAACTACGGACAACATTTCTCCAAAATTTCAAATAAAAATATTGTCATTTAGAGCATTTATTTGCTTAAAAATGTGCAGATCTTTTAGACCTCAAATAATGGAAAGAAAACATATTCATAAAGTTTTAAGAGTTCGGAAATCAATATTTGGTAAAATAACTCTGGTTTTTTAATCACAGTTTTCATGCATCTTGGCATGTTCTCCTCCACCAGTCTTGCACAATGCTTTTAGATAACTTTATGTCACTGCTGGTGCAAAAATTCAAGCAGTTCAGCTTAGTTTGATGGCTTGTGATTATCCATCTTCCTCTTGATTATATTAATTTTGGTAAAATTAAAGAAAAACATCATCATTAGGTGCTCTCTTATTTTTTCCAGAGCTTTATATGTTTACTTTATTTACCTAAAGTCAATTAATTTATATTGTTACAACTACGCTGTATGTACAATCCAAAATCAAAAAAGGTTGTATGGAAGAGTTCACTCTTTAAAGCACAGCGACTCGGTACCGATACATCAGCTCACAGACGCCTTGTGCTGACCGATATCACCCTAAGAGTAATGAGGGGAAAGAGCACCATCTACCCACCCAAAGAGAAAGCAAGGCCAGTTGTGCTCTCTCAAGGCTCCGGCAGCTGATGGCAAGCTACATGACCGGGATTCGAACCAGGGATCTCCTGATAATAGTGGCTGCGCTAGTGATGGGTTCAGCAACACTGATGCGTCGGCACGTGCGCCGAGCTCCTAGAGCAAAGCCTGCATCGGTGCGCGTATCGGTTTCAGCAAGTCACATGACCGATACAGGAACTGTTTCGAATAGACACTAATGCACCAAACTGTGTTTATAAGGAAGCGCATCTGTCTGGATGCATCTGCCAAAAAAAATCATTGCACTTCAGCGGTACATCGACTTTTTCATCCAAAACTATGGAACAGCCTCAAGGACAAAGAGCGTTTTCTGCTGTGTGGGACCATTTTGATCTTACATCAAAAAATAAGGTATTTGTTTTAATTGTGTTATTGTTCAATCTGGTTCCTTTCAGAGCTTCAACTTGATCTATCTGAATCCAAATTAATCTCCAACTGAATTTAGCTTACTATTCATATTATGTTCTGCAGGTTAAATGTCACATTTGTTTGACAGAACTGTCATATTTAAACACATCCAAATTGTAAATATACACATTTTTAATTTTGATCGACTTATCAGAGTCAAAGCTAGATCATAACGTGAATCAGTTATGAACATTAGGAACACAGAAAAAGGCGAATTGCTTTTACAGCCTCAAACACTGAGACCTAACAATCAACACATATGTTACACTAATGCATCCCTAGGATAAGGTAGCTTTGGGCAACAGACAACACAAAGATGGTAAGTAAGGGAGAGGCCACACCCAATATGCAAATATATGATGCCAGGAGCCTATCGGAAAGGTGTATGAACCAACACTGTAGCCTTGACACCTGTAGTACACTAAAAGTTGGTTGAAATCAATATTAGGTCTCCTGACTAAACACAAACTTACTTTATATACTGATGTTATGCCAAAACCTTATACTCCCAAAATTACGCATTTTCATAAGGACGAAAAAAATCTTTATTTTCGATGGAAGTTAAAAAGATGTAAATTTTTTTTCCATTCTGAAACATCTCAAATGTACAGTACACTGAAAAAAAGATACTTTGGAGAAACCTAAAAAATGCTCTAATTTGTTATACCTAATTATATTCTTTTTTTTTTAAACTCATATATATGATTTAGTTATAATCTAACATTTTGATTTAAAATTATTCTATATATTATTTAACCCAAGTACCGAAAAGTTCTTTAAAACAAAGATAAAAGATGATTTACGATAAATATCCTTTTTTTCTGTTACTGCAATTTATAATTTTACCTTTGAATAAACTAATTAAGTACTTTGAATTCTCTAAGTTAATTTTATAAACTTTCTGTAAATTCCTTTTAGCCAAAATGCGTTATTTATTTATATATTTACTACAGTCCCAAATATATAACCTACTAAATTCTGTGTAACCTTATTTCTTAAGTAAAAGCAATATAATTATGCAATTTAACAACTTGCTCTTTTAGCTGACAACACTGCATACAAGCATTTTACTGTTATATAAAACTTCCCTTAGTAGCTAAGAGAAGAGACCCTGAGGGAAACAACTTCACGATGATGGTTAGGAAGGTCACACCCTTTACATGTAATAGTGGTGATGGGAGCCAATGGGAAAAAAAGTTTGAGACTTAGTGACAGAAGGCTCCAGGAGGAGTGATCTGATGTGACATCATAACCTCTGAAATAAAGTAAAAAATATTATTTGAGTTAAATTATTTAGTTTAAGTTGTTTTAATAGAGAATGGATTTTCTAAGAAAAACAAGTTTGAACCAGAAATCATAATTTTTCATTAGACCAACATAAAAATGCACTTTAAATCAATGACATGGTTGTTATACTTTTTTCAGTGTATAAAGAGCGAGAATACAAAAAAATCTGACTGTCTGTAAATAAAACAGTAACTCAGTAGATGGCATTGTAGCGCTAATGTAGCACAGCTGCCTCTCTCTCTACACAACATGCCATCTCATTTCATCACGTCCTTTTCTTCAGCGCCTACCTAGAACTCCCACTGCTGGAACAGCATCAAGCCCAGGACTGTTCCCCTACAGGCATGGGAACACTGTGGGGATGGGGGGATTATTTTCTGTGTTGGGACGTACAATGGTATGGATTATGTTGATTAAAATGACCCAACCACAGGCTCGGGGTCATCTGACGCTGAATTATGTTGGTCATCTGTGTCATGATCACTATTAACAGGACTATTACCAGCCATCGTGACCACAAATGCGTGATCATGTGTTGTAGGATGTAATACGTGTCTGACAGTCAGAATGAACAGTATTTTCTACTGCAGTGCTGTGTTCTGATATTAAAATAGTATCAACCAGAGACTGTAAAAAAAGATGGACGCCGTGTCGCCGTTCCCATTCATTCAATGAAAATGAAGCCAAAATCTTCCTCCATGTTGGCGATCCTGACACCTGATTCTGCGCAGTAGAGTCCAGAGGAGGGAGAAAGACTGTGGATAGCAACCTACTCATTTAAATAACCCCGCCCCTGAGGGCTGCCTCGCGGCCACAGACTGCTGAGCGGGGCGGAGCGGAGCTGACGGTCTGTTATTGTTTCCTCCCACGTTTTGCCCCTGCTTATGCCCTGTGTGTTTCTCTGCGTCTCTGCCCTAGCCGTGTGTTCCCCTTGTAAATGTCTGTAGCTCCGCCCCCTCGTTACCTGTTCCCAGGTGTTTCTTGTTTCCTGTCTATTTTCGTTTGTATATATTGCCCTGTTTTCTGTTATTCCTATGTGTCTTCCAATATGTCTGGTGGTCTTTCTGTTCCCATCCCTGTCACTGTGTTTGTGTCCATCCCTGTTAATGTTTTGGTCCCTGTTCTCCTGTCCAGTCATTTAAAGTCCATGTCCAGTTTGTGTCCCTCTGTCTAACCCTCTGTCCAGTCCCCAGTTATTTACCTAATAATGTCTAATGTACAGTCTCTGTTTTTGTGTCCAGTTCGCTCCCAGTTCAGTCACCTGTCCAGTCCCAGATCTCGTCTCATGTCAAGTCCACGTTCCAGATGTTCACTGTTCTCATTTTCCATTATATATCTACTAGAGACAGATTATTTCTGTCCAGTATCATTTTATATATCCAACTTTAATCTGGGATATATGGAGATATTTGGAGTGCATAATTAGCATCATGACATTCTGGATCATTGACTTCTATTACAAATCTGATCAAATTCTTGTATTTTTTAAAATCTCAGGTAGTGGTGTGACATAAGTCGTATGCAATAATAAAATAAAATTTCATTTTGTTGCAGTAGTGTATTCTTGAAAAAAAGAATTTATTCGCCATAATAAATTAAAAATTATATCGCCAAGAGTATCGTTATCGCGAAAATACCATTAAATATCGCGATATTATTTTAGAGCCATATTGCCCACCCCTAGTGTGGACAGGCCATAAGGGAGTATACTTGTACTCTTGAACAAAGGAGCACATCTGGATATGCTACACAGAGCTAGACTACTTAGAAGACCTTACTATCAGAAGAAGTGTAAAAAACTTACAAAAAAAACTGACAATTATTATTTTTTTGCATGATGAATCTATTGGTTATTATTTCTATAAATTCATTTAGATTTTAATAGATAAATATTTCATGAGTCAATAATTTATTTGTTATTCTAAAGGGGTTTAGGTGTGGATATATAACAGTGTCAGTAGAAGCACAAAACGGTCTTTAAACAAGGGCCGATGAATACACAGTGCTTAATGACTAAACCACACATTTCTACACTTTACTTACTATATAATGAACACAATAAATGGTGGTGCACTCTTAACACTATGTAACACAATAATTCAGTAGTGTGTGGTCTAGAACACTGCCCCTGTTTTAAGTGGGTGTGGGACCTTTGTTGTGAGGAAAGCATTCACAGATACTTTTTCTTACTCTTTTAAAATGTAATAGCCTCTTTTTCAAACCTGTTTAAATTCCAAAAGCAGGAAAGGATCTCCTTACCTTAACCTGACCTTGTACGTTGGTCAGTGTACAGTGTGTGATGATAAATGGCCATATTATGCTGCGCTGTTTGTGAGGAATGATGATTAAACTCATGTGATTCTACACTCACTGATTCTTAAGGCTTAAACCCAAATGACCCAAGAGACTGAAATCCTCCTGCATGCAATTAAAACAAACAAACAAACAAGCCATTACATTACCACACTGAAATCGCCGCCAGTTTCTCATGGCTTTGCTGAAGCTCAGGCAGCTCAGATTAGCTTTTTATGTAAAGTCATTCACGGCTATCAATCTGCTTGCGTTCCTAAAACACAAAGCAAAGCAAATGGTCTCCAGAGGTCAGTTGTTTTTAATAGGGAGAGCAAGATCACCTCAGGTTCATCGCAGGTTCATCGCTACAGAGCAGAGCAAAAAAAAAATGCTCCATTAGGGCTGAGTGAAAGAAGACTTAGTGATAATTAAAAGGAAGAAGCTCCAGAGAAGCATGTAATCTGACAATCCTTCAATATGAGATGTTTGAGTTCACAACTATCTCTGGGGCAAAGGACACTGCTAACTTCATGCTAATGCAATGTTAGCCACTACTAAGGAAAGAGGGAGAGAGACATGAATTTGGTGCTCTCAAAACACTGCTGTGTATTAGAGACATTATTATTGAGGAGAGATCAGCTACTGGTTAAAACATGGATAAGTTCTAATAACGCTCAACTCGGCATCTGTTTGTGGAAAGTCCTGACAAAAAGTCAACAACAAGAGCCAATCAGCTCTTGGCATGCTAGTGGGGAAGCCCCCACTCAATGTGGAGATCTGTGCAAGTGCAGTAGCAATAAAAATGTATTTGTGAATTATTGAGTCAAATGCTACAAAGTTATTATCATTTTTTTTTACTCAAAATATGTTGTCAAAATAATAATTTGACCTTTATATTTTGGATTCTCCTCATTTAAAGAGATGTAAGCTTTGTCTCGTGTGACCTTAGATAACTCCCGACAGCCTTGTAAAGATGGCTGCTGAATGAACTGATTTGCCAAGAACTTTGTTTGTATGTTTCAGTCATCTAACATTACTAAAATGTCACGTACAGCACCAGTAAATATATCAGATACACCTGCTCGTGTAATGTTTTTTATTATATATATATATATATATATATATATATATATATATATATATATATATATATATATATGTATATATTTTTTTTTTATAAGAAATATATTCATATTATCTGAGGTGCTGTTAACTCGTTGTTTCTGAGACTGCTATCTCTGATGAACTTATCCTTTCCTGGGGTGATCCTGATAAGAGGACTTGGACTAGAACATTGATTAGAACATTACACAAATAGAGCTATTCACTGTATACCAACTCTACCTCTTCACAACTTTACAACTGATGATCTCGAACACATTAAAAGGGCAAAGATTTGAAGTAATAAAAGCTAAGAAAATCTCAAGTTGTGCAAAGCTTTTTTAAAACTTATTATTATTATTTATTTTAGTTCCATCATTTACTAGTTTACATCATTTACTAAGTGTGGGGTTATTTTAGTTCTTTATTTATTTAATTTTGTTTATATTTTATTATTCTAATTATTTATCTTTTTGTTTTATGGTTTTACATTTTAGCCTGTTTTTCTTAATTAAATATTTTATTGTTTGCTTGTTTTTATAATTTAAAGTTATTTTTCAGTGTCTTTCATTTTGTAAATTTTCGGCTGCATTGAAAATGAGAGTTACCCTCATATCTATTTACCGAGTGAAAATTAAAATTGATTGATTGATAACTAAGATTTCCAGGTTGGCAGTTATTGTTGGCTTACCTGTATACAGTGGCGTGAAAAAGTATTTGCCCCCTTACAGACTACTTTTTATTTTGCATTTTTGTCATACTTACATTTTTCAGATTATTAAACTTTAATGTCACACAAATATTACCTGATTTAATATACAAATCACTTTTTACATGATGAAAAATAACTATTCAAACCAGTCTGGCCCTATGTGAAAAAGTGTTTGCCCCCCATAAATTAACTGTGATTAATCACACTTTTTGGAAAGCTGAGTTTAATTTAAAAACCAACCACAACCAGGCCTGATTACTGCCAGACCTGTAGAATCAAGAAATCACTGAAACAGAACCTGTCTGACAACATGAAGCAGCTAAATGAGCTCAAAAATCGACACATAATGCCCCAATCTGAAGAAACTCAAAAACAGATGAGAAAACAAAGTCATTGATCTTCTATCCGTCTGGAACAGGTTATAAAGTTGTTTCTAAAGCTTTGGGACTCCAGAGAACCACAGTGAGAGCTGTTATTCACTAATGGAGAAAACATGAAACACTGGTGAACCTTCCCAGGAGTGACCGGCCGACCAAAATTATTCCAAAAGGGCATGGACAACCCATCCAGGAGGTCACAAAATAACCCAGAACAACATTTAATGAACTGCAGGTCTCTTTTGCCTCAGTTAAGGTCAGTGTTAATGATTCAATAATAAGAAAGAGACTGGTCAAAAATGGTCTCCATAGGAGAATTTCAAGGCAAAAAACACTTCTGAACAAAAACAACACAACGACCCATCTCACATTTACCAACAAACATCTTGATGATCTCCAGAACTTTATTATTATTCATTTACAGGACCAGTTGATATACCAGCTTTGACAGATCACAAGTGAAACTCTTCTGCAGAAAAAAGTTACAGTGGAACACAGCCATCTTCTCTAACCTTCCTTCCCCTCGACACTCTCTCCTGTGTAAAACAAGACACTAACACCTTACAGACATTTTGAAACAAAATTACATAGTGTTGCTCAAGATGGATGACTTGCAAAGGAAATGTCAAGAAACACACATGGAGCACATCTAGATTTGATCTGCTGGCTGGATGTGTATGCCTGTGCAACACCTGAGTGGACAGCTTCCTCCAATTTTCTCTGGTAAAACTGTAATTACTTATGCAGGATTGTCTCTATTACTCAATTAAACATACCGTATTTTTTATTTATAAGGCACACCGCATTATAAGTCGCATCTTAAGAGACACTATAAGGAACTTCTAATTCAGCAGGTCTTGCCGCTGGGTGGTGGTGGAAGGTAGCTCACTAAGTTAAGTAAAGCTAAGCTAAGTAAACAAAACTGTAATAAAAGACTTTCTTTAAGTTAAATGAGCACTGAATGTTAATCTACACAGATTTTTCTTCTGAAAACTGTTTATTTGGGTGAGTAAAGCGCTTCCATGTATATACTGTAAGGGAAGATTTCCGAATTTCTTCAGCACTAAGGCTGGAGCATTAGCATTAGTGGCTAACTGCTAGCTAATGCCGCCCAACAGCGCTAGACTACGGAAGGAGTGTTTTTCTGGTAAGCCAGGCCGATATAAGCTAGCAGTTCAACCCACAATATAAAGCTGAATCAACCTTTTTCAGTATAAAGCTGAATCCAATGTAAATAGTTGTTTGCCAAACTGTGTTTTTGGTGTCTGGGTGACTTCTTCTGAAGTAGTTTGTGTGTGATGATAGCTTTCTAAGCTAATATCCAGCCCTTATTACGAATTTTGACATAAATACACAAGACTACATACTTAGAAGTTCCATGGACTACATGTATGGAGCATACAAGCCTTTACATCAAAGCAATAACTCACTCACGCCACATAGCATAGCCTAGCTTAGCTTAGCACCATAAGAAGAACATTGAAACTATTGTTTGTTATTATTTGAGTATGTTTTTGGATACCGCTGCTGTCCTCTCTGTGTCTCTTTTGATCAGTTTGCACTTAGCTGTAGCTAATTCTAAAGGTTTTATATGGTTATCTATTAGCTTAGCATACAGTCACTTTAACAACTCGCCCCTAACTCTGGTCACACAATATTAGCCTGAATAGCCGCAAAAAAATTTCTTCCAACTAGCCCAATTCCGGTGTTCTACCTTACATTAGAATTTAGCAACTTCCTCATATGTCTGATGTTTGAGTGTGAATATCAAGCCCTTGTGGAAAATATCAAGTCTGCTAAACATGAGTAAGTGAATGAATGAGTTAAAAGCCGGTCTGTAAGATGCTAAAAAAAATTACGTTATGGCATGAAACAAATATTTTAAAACATTCTAACATTTGATCACATTTACACTGTACATTGATAGTAAACTCTTTTTAAAGGCTATGATTTTTTATTGTTTAGTTAGGCTGTTTTTATAGTTTGGCCGTTCTATCATCTATCTAATAGTGACAGCCCTGCACTCCCACATTTTCTTCTCACATTTTAAATGACTGTTATTAATGTGAGCATGACTCCAACCGCCATCTGAAATGCAATATGGTTGAAAATGTGCAATATGTGTGTGTGTTGGAATGGGGGGGTTAGGACAGGTGATGGATGAGACCATTTATTTTTCCAATGTAGGTGGAAAAAATAATGATGCTGTGTGAATAATGAAGGTGGGTATTGGCTGTAGTAAATTTAGGCTACGTTCACATTACCAGGCTGAAGTGACTTAAATCTGATTTTTTGCTCAATGTGGCTCGGATCAGATTTTTTTCATGGCTGTGAGAACGTGCCAAATCAGATTTTTTCAAATTAGGTTTGAGTCACTTTCATATGTGGTCATAAATCGGGTACGTATCTGATCCAAGGACATGCGACATGAACGTAAACAATCAAATCTGAATTCATGTATCTTTTTGCTTTTAATAATAAAAGTTTGACCAAACCTTTAAATGACAAAAAAATGGTAATTCAGAGCAAACTCACTGCACCTAAGAAAATGTCCCAACATGACTGAGCTAAAGTAAAGCTCTCACTCAAGATCTTGTCATTAAAAAAGAAACATTTTCAACAGGATAATTCTCTGATTAAATACCTCACTTAAATGACTTTCATATCATTTCAATCAATGATAAATGACAATATAATTCTTGTTAATTTGCTGTTGTTATGTCTCAAGCAAGTTAATGGTAGGCCAGTCCACCCACAGGCATCTAGTGCTGAACTACATGTTTACGTTACACTTCCCATTTGGATTACATAATTATAGCTCAAATTTAGCTCTCTGACACGCCAGTGTCCAAATAAACAGTGTACATACAGTCATACATAAAACTCAAAACAGCTACTGAGAATGAGTTATTTATTCAGAAGACTTATTTGATCATCCATAAGAAAGATGAAAAAAAAAAAGCAGACTGCAAAATTGAAGTCTAAATAATTTCCAAAGATACAAAAAAAAATAACTGGTAGACCATCAAAACCATTTTCTTGTGAGTATTAAGTTTGTGACTGTGGTTAAGATGAAAAATACCTAGATGTTGTTTTATAGTCCTATTAACAACCCTGTTGTTATACTTTAGAATTAATTCCTAGAATTAAATCCTATACTTTATCCTGTACTCTCTTTTGCATGTTTAATGAGTAGGTCAGGAATGGACCCTATGGATGCTTCAATTAATTTCCATTGTACAATCCAATGATTTTTGGCATGTCAGTGTAGTGCTTTAGAGTTTCTTTTTTTTTCTTATTCCTGACCTTCAGCACAGTCAGGTTATGCGAAAAGACATTGATCCAAAGCACAATATGCCCTGGAAAAGACATTCAGAGTTTTGAAATGGCCTGGGTCCCAACCTATTCCTAACCTGCATGTTTTGTACAGTTTTAGGTTTTGGTTAAAGATTGTGTGGGCTGTGGGCAGAGATGCCGTGCAGCAGCAGGACAGAATAGAAGGAACAGGGCATCTCAATAAAAAAGAAAAAAGAATAACCAGAAAGGAAGGAAAGTGGTTTGAAGGATTGTGCCAAAACACTGGTAAGTTCACACAGTGGGAAGTGCCTTTCAAGGGAAAGCAGGCACCAGCGCCCAACCAAACAGGCATAAACAGCTGGCAGGATAGACTGTGTGATGTTGGGCGGCATGGTGGCTTAGTGGTTAGAATTTTAGCCTCCTAGCACTGGGGTCCTGGGGTGCTGGGTTCTAATCCCTATCTGGGTGGAGTTCCCATCCATGTTCTCCCCATGTGTGTGGGTTTCCTCCAGTCCAAAAACATGGAGATCTGGTAAATTGGATGCCCTGGTGGTTTGAATGTGTTTGACTGTATGCCCAGATATGGGTCAACTCCGCAGTGCCTGATGCAGTCCTCCAGGTGGACGGTTGTTTCTGGTTAAGAGTGCGCTAATAGTTAGCTGCCTTAAAGGAGAACTCCAGTGTGAAATTTACTTTTGGTGTATAGCCCATCTTCATTCTCCTGCAGCTTTCTGTGATTCACCCATTTTTTTTTTACAGTTTGTCTAAACATGCATTAAAATGGGTGATATGTGGCAAATTTTGCCCCGATAAATCGCTTTTCCAATGTTATCCAGGCTCAAAGTAGCTCCGCACCTCTTTGGAGAAGTAAAGGTACAAAATGTCTCGTTTTATATGTCAAGGCTCTCCGGATTCTACCAATGAGGTGTGGAGCTACTTTAAGCTTGGATAACGGTGTAAAAAGCGATTTATCTGCAGAGGCACAATATGCCCCATATCACCCATTCTAAAGCATGTTTGGACAAACTATAAAAAAATGATTGGATCTCGGAAAGCTGTAGGAGAACGAATGTGGGCTATTCAACAAAGGTTAGTATTTTTTATCATGTTTCAATTTCACACCAAAGTTATCCTTTAAGTGTCAAAAAGGCGCTATATAAGAAGTAATAGTAAGTAAGTTGATAGAAGCTGGTGAGGTATGGTTAAGAAATTGAATCTTTCTCCATAAAAACTCGCACTACTCTAAACCCGCTGTTTCTCACATTTGAAACAATATCCTTTTCCCACTCAAAACAACCTGGAGATTAATTTGACTACAGCTGACACTGCAGATTTCCAGTTTAAACACATTCACTCAGGAACTGAAACTACAACGGCAGCCTCCAGAAGAAGCAAAGGCGGACAAACCCAACCACCACCAGCTGTCCACACTCCATACCCATTCAGAGACGGACCAACTATAGTTTCACTCCAAAAGTATTGTAAAATTTGGCAGCCATGTTTTAGTGAGTAATCAGTATACAGTTCTGTCAGTACCTATATCTGGTGCCCAGGAGTTTCACAGGCCTGCAGCAACTACCTCCCCCTGCCTTCCCCAGTGGTTAGGCCACTGAATAAATCACTGTTTAGTGTTTAGTGTGGTTACACAGTGTTGTGCTGTTGTTCAGGCTGTTAGGCATCGCATAAACTTTGGTTTCGCACAATAAAACAAGACTTTTTTTCCACAAAAGATGGAAGTGCATTTTTGAATGCGCAGCTACCACAATGGCTTGGCTGCGCTCTTCACCAACTGAAACCAATAGAGTCGGCGGAGATCTCAGAAGCCATCAGTAGCTTGTTGTTGTAGAGTAGCACGTTCTTTTCCTGAACGCTCCACAAAATTACTTCAACAGCTCAACATTTTTTTTCTTTTCCATGTCAAAAGGAGTAACACACACCTCGACTTGAAGCAACACAGAAAATCAGCCGGGCAGAAAATTGAAGGCAGACTTCCCTCCTTAACTCACTCTCTCTCTCAGGATCATGTGTGATTCCTCCACACATCTATCTAAAACCAACACTGGCCCGTCCATGTCCATAATCACCCCAGCCTCCTTACACTCTCCCACAGCAACAGGGCCACATGAGAAAGCCCTGACTTCATGACATAGCCCAGAACATCTGGACAGCTCTCCCTCATGTCAAGAAAATAGGCCAAGTTTCAACTCGGTCCTGAGAAGAAGAAGTAAGCTCTTTCAAATGGGAGCAAGGAAACTTTTATTCATCTATTTTTTAACACTCATGTGTTGGGATGGGTGTGATCAGGTTGTATGCATCTGTAAATGTGAGTGTGTGTTTGTAGAATAACAAAAGTAGAACAAATATGTGCAAATATGGATGCAGGGCTAAAATGCTAAAAGATAACACTGTCACGAATGAGGATGGAGGGATGGACGTAAGTGCACAATATATTTTATTTAAACAAACTAGATTATAAAAACAGAAAACAAAACACGGGTAACGCAATAACTCAAAAAAACAAGATAAGGATATAAATCTAACTAAGACAAAGACTAGAAAAACTGAGGAAACATGAAACTCTAAATATAACTCTAAACATAAAATAACCTGAGAACACAAAGATTACAACCTGAACAAACTTGGAACACTTACATACAGAGGACAAGGATACAAAGATACAACGGATACAAAGATACTAAGGATACAAAGATACTAAGGATACAAAGATACTAAGGATACAAAAGACTCAACACTGAACGCTCAAACAGAGGGGCTTAAATACATGAGGAGAGTGAGGAACACCTGGGCTTGGATAACGAGGGGGCAGGGTTACAAACAAGACACAGGTGAGAACACTAATGGTTAGGGCGGGACTAGGGCGGGGCTAGGGCGGAAACAGGTACAGAAACACAACACAAGCACATGGCAGGGAACACATGACAGGTAAACAGAGGGGCAGGAGCACAAGAGACCAAATGAGGGAGACAGACATGGGCTAAACTGTGACAAACACTATGCTAAACCAGAAGAAGCAAAAAGTGGGGCAGTGCCACAGAACATTGTGGGGGCTAAAAGGCTAAAAGCTAATGCTAGGCTTGTGAAGAGATAGAGAGATGCCAATAAAGAGAGCTAAAAATGAACCCAGCTAACCAATTCAGTTCTAAGAATCTGAGAGGAAAGCAACACAATGCATGGGCTATATGCTTTAAAACATGGCTCCTGGGTATAAACAAACAAACAAAAAAAGACCAGTGTAAAAGGATAATTAGAAGTTTTTTGGGGGCAAATGCATGGGGCAAAATAACAGGGTGGTAAATAGGTATGCATTTCTATTTTTGTGCATTTTCCACCCCTACCTTACATACAGCTCTGGAAATAATAAAGAGACCACTTCAGTTTCTGAACCAGTTTCACTGATTTTGCTATTTATAGGTATATGTTCGAGTAAAATTAACATTGTTGTTTTATTCTATAAGCTACAGACAACGTTTCTCCCAAATACCAAATAAAAATATTGTTATTTAGAGGACTTATTTGTAGAAAATTAGAAATGGCTGAAAGAATAAAAAAAGATGCAGAGCTTTCAGACCTTAAATATTGCAAAGAAAACAAGTTTATTCTAATAACGATTTAAGAGTTCAGAAATCAATATTTGGTGGAATAACCCTGGTTTTTATTCACAGTTTTTATACATCTTGGCATGTTCTCCTCCACCAGTCTTACACACTGCTTTTGGATAACTTGTCACTATGTCACTCCTGGTGCAAAAATCCAAGCAGTTCAGTTTGGTTTGATGGCTCGTGATCATCCATCTTCCCCTTTATTATATACCAGAGGTTTCAATTTGACTAAATCAAAGGATCTCATATTTTTTAAGTGGTCACATATTTTTTTCCAGAGCTGTACGTACTGTTTATTTATATATAAAAAACTAATTCACATATTTCATAAATGCATAAATAATGTTTTTTACTACATTTAATAGTATTTAATACATTCAAATTATTCAGTTTTCTCCCTTATGTGTATTCTGTATATATTTTCGGTTACCTTAAGCTAATCCTTGAGTTCACTTTAAATGTTAGCTTACATTAGCCGACTTAGATTTCAAGTTTCCTTAAACAAACTGAAGTAAGTGTTGCAATTTTCTCAGTTGCAATTCTCAGAATACATTGAAGGGAAACACTAAAATACAAAATTTGGAATTCATTGTTAAATTCATATGGAATTCATATATTAAAAGTAGCTTAAAATTGGGTCAATCCTTCATTATAAATTCAGTCTCCTCTTAAAATGCTTTTAAATAAGCCTAAGCCTGTTTGAGGGATGTTTATGTTGGAGATTGGCTTCCCATTTCCAACAAAGTTTCAGTGACTATCTAATCCTTTGATTTAATTCTAAATCTTCATGAAACCACATGTATCATCTCTGGCTATGGGAACATCTTGATGACACAGTTTTGCTATGTTTATAATTCTGAATTCATATGGTATTTTCCATTATTTTACTCAGAATCTTTAGATAGATTGAATTGTTTTCATCTCTCATCACTTTGTTTTATTTGTGCCTTATTTCTTTTATCAGAAACCCTTGTTAACACTAAAACACATCAAGTGAACCCTTACAGCCTTACAGCAGTGTGTTCTGTAGTCTGCTATCATTGGCTCCACCCTATACTGAAAACAGAATTAGCCATATTCAGCGAGCTAGTGTTAACAGATTTGTAGCCCGGCTCAGAACAGGTGAAGATGCTATCTTACCCACTTCACAGCACATGGGTGCTAATGGTGGCCATAAATCTAACCTAATTCCACTTCACACAGGGATCTGAGATCAGGGGTTAGATAAGGTAGGCAGGAGGCCTGACCCTTCTCAGACACGGACATGAAAACAACAAGAGCATTGAACAGAACTGTCGTCTAATTTATAGATTGATTTTTAAATTCTTTGACTGTAAAAAAGTGGAGGTAAATGTTTTCTCCTGTTAGATTAATGGCAACTTGAACACTTGTGAGCTGAAGAGCTGAATGGTTTAGTGAATGGAAACAGGGTGGAAAAAGATGAATCTTTAGCTTTCAGTATTGTTTCAGCACAATGGTCAAAGAGGACACAGAGGAGGCTAGAAAGGTACTAGCCTTTAGCTAGCCTAGCCTTGGTGAGCTACGCAATTTTTGCTTTAAATTTTTTTTTTAAACATTTTATAACACATTTATAACACAAGTATATCATATAGTGTATTACGGAACAAACAATATAACATTATTCAAAATAATACATGTGTAGGAATCTATTTTTTGCCTATTTGTTACCAACCCATTTTTGTATCTCCATTATCATCTTTTGCCTTGCCCTTTCTATTGATTACCTGTTGCCAACCTTTTTGTACACAGAAACAGAATACATTTGTAAAGTAATTCTCCTTTCCGGGATTATTAGGAAGTCTGCACTTTTCATGTTTTTTAATAAAAACAAAATGCTTAAAGGTACAACATATAGTATTTCCCATAGGTGTGTTTACTTTAACTTTAAGTATATCTTATGGCTGGTTATGAAAGAATTGCTTTATTTTGGTTAATGATGGCCTAAAGAAAAGAGGTACCTGAGGAACCCAAAGGAAAAAGTCACTTATGGGATATAATTTTAATTCCATCCCAGCTCAATGCACAAATACGTTACACCCAGAATATATTTTGCACCCAATAATAGCTTACCTGAAACAGTTACAATGTGAATTATGGGAGGGTTGATGATCCTCTGATTTGTACTGAATAAAAGTTTTAAATTAATATAATTAATCTCAAAAAATAAAGAGGGGAAACTTGCTTTTCTTTACCTTAAAACCAAAGTCTGTATTTTACTCAACACTCATTATACATGTATTAAAAAAATAAACTACTTATTGTACCTTTAAGAGTTTTTGGAAGATTTGCCTGTAAAGTTTTGTCAGTGTAGTGGGCATGTTTTCTATCTGAAGTTTACATCTCTTAGTTTTAGCAATAAAGCTAATATTGTGAATAATAAAGAAGATGCTGTTGTGGAAAAAAAAAGTAATACAAATATTAATTTAATGCCAATAATACAACATTTTTAATTTGTCTGTCACATGGTCCCAATGGTGATCTTTCGTGGGTTAAGATCTTCTGTACATATATTTGGCAGCAAGTGAATTGTCTGTTTTTGTTTTGTTTTTTAGGTTAGAAGCAGGAAAAATGGGCAAGCTTACAAATCTATGCCAGTCTGACAAGAACCAAACTGGAAAGCAACAGAGTATTTCTGAAATGATTAGTGTGTTATGTGGGGTGTTCCCGGTATTCAGGGGTCAGTGTCTGTCTACCAGAAGTGCTCTAAGGAAGGACAACTGAAGAACTGGTGACAGGGATATGGGTGGCTAACGCTCCCTGATTAGATCCATGGATGCCCCACCTCACAACGTCCAGGACTTAAAGGATCTGCTGCTAAGGTCTTGGTGTTGGTGCCAGACACCACAGGGCAGGTGGTTTTAATGTAGAGGTTTGTTTTCTGGGACACGTATTGATTTCTGGATTCTGGATTGGATTAAATCCTGAACATTTGTACGTGTCAAGAATCAAACGCACTGCATGAGCCAACAGGCTTCTAAATCCAAAGTTATCCTGTATCGTGAGGTCTGAGCTGATGGCTGTAATGTGTCCCAGTGCAGCCGGTGTTGGTGGGCTCTCCTCTGCTGTCTGCTTCTTATCATCTGTCCCATTCCAAAGGCAATCAGCTGAAATCAGCAGGGAAAGGAAGCCAAGAGGAAGAAGAAAAAGAGTAAACTTCCTAGGGAATGTGCCCACTTCCTTCAGTGGTGGGGGCGGTTGAGGGGGTGTTGCTCAAACACTGTCATGCTGTGTTTGTTTGCATGCACATATTTGTGTGTTGGTTCATAAGTGTGCACATGCACGGTACTTGTTTGTATCTGAGAAGTATCAGCGTTCGCGTCCTGACCCCTTCACATCTAGGCCTGGAAAAAAAAAAATCAAAGCCTACAACTTCCTCACACTCTCGGAATCTGTGACCCTCACGTTGCACCTGACCCCGTCACGCACGGCCCGGACGCTGAAAGACGTCCAGCTATAATCGACTGAGCCAACGCCGAAGTCTTAACGTTTAAAATCAGGGGTGAAAGCGTGATTGGGAACAGCTGCAGGTATATTGAGACATTGATTGTAATGCGCGAATGATATTTAAAATGGATTCTTTCATCAAAGCTCGCTGTTTTTGCTCTATTTTGGAACAAGAGCATTCAAAAGCTCTCAGCGCTCGTTCTGACATCAAACACCTGTTACTTTTCAGCTCGGTGGCGACTGGAGTGAGGTGATCTTGAGGCAACACTGACCACCACCTGACCTCCTTTCAATGAATGGAACATACAGGCAAGTAAAAACATGACAGACTAAGGTCAGGCTGCCGTTTAACTCTTGGTTGTCCAGAGTCGTTACTGTCAATTTAAAATACATTTTATTTACATGCTTTAAGACATTCATTATTATTTTAAACTTTTTGATGTGCAACATATGCAAAGCCCCTCTTCATTTTTCACCCATACTGTTCATTAGAGGGTAGTGATACAGAAAGTGTTTTTAATTCAAAAAGTAAGAAAGAAAAAGGA
The DNA here is from genome assembly GCF_023375975.1 of Astyanax mexicanus. NCBI lineage: Eukaryota > Metazoa > Chordata > Actinopteri > Characiformes > Acestrorhamphidae > Astyanax > Astyanax mexicanus. Next base: position 22,781,984 of record NC_064419.1, on the reverse strand, counting down.
AAATAAGACAAATACCTTGAATACTGATTTAATTAATTTATTGCAAAGTTAAACATTGATGTTGCGCATCAAACGGTTATAAAAAGTCCAGTAGAGTTTGATTTTTAGGGGGGGCCTAAAAGCTCTTAAAGCCAATTTTTGCTTATAAATTGTTGAATCTATACCATAGGCCAGGGGTGTCCAAACTACGGCCCGCGGGTCATTTGCGGCCCGTTTCATTTTGGAGCGGCCCGCGAGTTATTTTAGAAATAGAATGAAAGTTGGCCCGCTGTTAAGCAGGTTTTTATAATGTGAGATTCAGAGTTTGAACGCTAGGTGTGAGAAACGGGCCAAAGAGTCAGAGAGAGTTCGCATTTCTAGCGCAGAAAAACGGGGCAGAAGAGTCTAAAAGCGGAGAGAGTGCGCATTTCTAGCGCAGAAAAACAGGCCAAAGAGTCTAAAAGCGGAGACAGTGCGCATTTCTAGCGCAGAAAAACAGGCCAAAGAGTCTAAAAGTGGAGAGAGTGCGCATTTCTAGCGCAGAAAAACAGGCCAAAGAGTCTAAAAGCGGAGAGGGTGCGCATTTCTAGCGCAGAAAAACGGGGCAAAAGAGTCTAAAAGCGGAGAGGGTGTGCATTTCTAGCGCAAAAAAACAGGCTAAAGAGTCTAAAAGCGGAGACAGTGCGCATTTCTAGCGCAGAAAAACGGGGCAAAAGAGTCTAAAAGCGGAGAGGGTGCGCATTTCTAGCGCAAAAAAACAGGCTAAAGAGTCTAAAAGCGGAGACAGTGCGCATTTCTAGCGCAAAAAAACGGGGCAGAAGAAGTTTAGATTCTCTGCCCGAGCCCACCCCGATGACAAACCTGAACTTGGTCCAGATCGGGCCGAGATTTTCCACCATTTTCCTCGGGCTAGGCCGGGCTAGGCGGGCTCAAGAAAATGGTCTGTGATCTAGGTGTCTGTTTTTTAATGCTATTTTTATTTTATATATACTGTAGCTATGGCGTGAAAATCTTGCTGCTCTTCAAAAGTACAAAAAAAATCACACTGTCACACAATTTTATTACCCATTATATATCTAGAGATATATGTAGATATATAGAGACATATTATATATGTACAGTATTATTTATTTCATTTTCATCCTGGATATATGGAGTGCATTATGTCTCCTCATGTTGTGCTGGCGTCCGTTTGTTGGAATGCCGCTTCTCCCGGCGTCTCGTGTCCTTTTTGTGTCTATTTTGTCTATATTCCTAAACATTGTTAATTATATTAGAGAAGATTAGAGTAAATTGTTATTGCTGTTGGATTATTTGGGTTTAGTGATAGTACAGTGTATAGATTGCTGTTTGTTTGTTTGTGTTATTGCACTTAGGCTATAAGCTCAATCTAAAAAAAGTTATTTTGTTTAGAAAACATTTTATATTCTTAAACCATGTTAAATTTTATTAGATCAGAGGAAAGTCATTCAGACATCCTTCTTGTAGCCTAATTTACCGATTTTTCTTAAATAATAGGTCAATGCTTCTTCAGTGTTGCAATGTTAATTAACATAATTCTGAACAGATTTAGCTCATTCAAACAGCCAGAATAATAAAAAATGTTGTAACTCTCTATCTACTAAAAAAATGTCGCGTTTAAATCGGGATTGGGCTTCGGCTCCGGCTCGGGTAGGTCAGGCTGGATTTCTTGAGCCCGATCTAAGCTCTAATCCTCGTACCATCTGCCACAGCCTATGGCGTAGCTCACAGTTGAGCTACACACTGGTGTCAGAAGTAGGATCCAACCACTGAAAATCAGGAGTGAATCGCCTCGTCAATGAGCTGGAGGAGGATGAGTGTTGGACTGGCGAACTCACAAAGGCCAGAAAAAGATAGCAATGGTCCTGGTTCTAGACAGTGGTTCTGTGATGTTCTATGCATTCCAACCAACCTTCACTGGAGATGAAACTCATAACCTCCTGTGCTTAAATATATATATATAAAAAAAGACTAGTTTTGCTCTTTGAGACTCCTCAGATATGGATGGCTGTGGTATTACTAGGGATTAAACCCATGACCTCCTGATTGTCCATACCCCAAAGATTCTCAGTTTTATCTTAGTATTTCTGGAAAAACCTCAACATACAGTATTACGTATTCAAACCCACTGGTGTTTTTGAATCTAGCTATGATATCACCTCAAGTTTAGTTAAAAATCTTCCAACATCAGCTCTTCTCACTGTATAAACAATCTTCACCCTAGTATGTGAACACCGCTGCTCCACACACCACAAATATACAGAATATCTTCATGCATAGTATATTTGCCATCAGCTACATGAGGACCACCAGCACTGAACACACGTCTAACAACACACAAAAAAACACATTTGTCCAAACTTCCCAACCTCACAGATTTCTATCAAGACCTGGCTCCAACCACAAAGTTGTTTTTGATCTTAGCTTCTTTTTTCCTGGGTTGCGAAAACAGAGCTCTGATAACAAACCCCATTCTACTTTCAGCAATCACGGAATCCCATCAAAACCCGATCGAGAATGAACAAGCACTTACAAAAAAAAAAATCCCCATGTTTGGAGAAGAAGGAGTGAAATAAAAGGGCCAAAACGTGTCTGATGGAGGAAGTCTGGGCTGATCTGTACATGTGGCTGATGCCGGCATGCATGAAGATAGAGAAGATAGATTCTTAACAAGGAAATTGGTAAAAATAGACAAGAGTGGAGAAATGTATGACTGTTTTGTCTAGAGTTTAGTTTAAACGTCTTAAAGAGGGAGTTCACTAAAAGCACATCTGATCCCTGTTAGAGACGTTTTGAACATCATGTTTTACATTTTTTTAGACACACTAAACTAAAAGTGTGTTGGTCTTAATTGACAACCTGTCACCAAACACCAAAAGTGAAACTAAGTCTCAGACACATTTATGTTTTACATTTAAGCAATAATTTACAAGAGGGAGTGCTATAACGTGTGATATTGGCACTGCTGTGCTGTGGTTGTAGATCAGCACAGCAGTGCCAATATTACACATTATTGTGATTATATCACAGTCCATTATCGCTGTTTATTAAAAGATTTTGAGTTAAAGAGGATGAGAAAATATGATCAGTTTGGTGATAAACACTCTGTGAGTTAAAATATTTCCATTGCTGCTCTGTTTGGCTTGCAAGCGCTGCATTGTTGCTTGGTTACCTGTATGTGGCGGAGTAATACATAGATAGCTTCGGTTACAGTGCATTACCGGCTGATAATGGCGCTCATAGAATGCCTCTCAGCCAATCACATTGCAGGGCTGAAACTAACTGTAGTATAATTACATTTAGGAGATTTAGCAGACGCCCTTATCCAGAGTGACTTACATAAGGGCTTCATTAATTACTTCGAAAATATCTATAGATTGTTTGGAGAATCTAGAATCAAAAATATACACCGATGTTCTAACGTTGAGACACCTTGGAAAAAAGTGTTAGTTTAGGAACTCTTTAAAATGATGGCTCTTCAGTTGGCGTTTGGAGACAGTGAGTGAGTTTGCTGTTCTGACACCCGGAGGAAGTTTGTTTCACTACCTCGGTAAGCTGGTAAGAGCTGCATCGTTGCTAGGTTACCTGTATGCAGCAGAGTAATATATGGAAAGCTTCGGTTGCAGTGCATTACCGGCTGATAATGGCACTCACAAAACGCCTCCCAGCCAATCAAATTGCAGGGTCAAAACTAACTGTGATATAATGGACGATGTTGGATGAGACTTGTAGCAATCATGAAATCTTACAGTTCTCTATTTCGCATTTGATTAGTTTGCTTTGTTTCACAAGTTAGCATGCTAAGTCTGTAAAGTCAGGACAAAATATCAGAATAAAATAGGGTACATGCACCCAACAAATGCTACTGTTTTAGCATGCAATTCCTGGTCCTGATTTAGCAACACAGCAAATGGAAAAAGTAGCCGTAACCGGTCTAACAGGCCTGATCCAGGGCGGAACTGTACAGCTCAGCCTTAGCATCCATTTGGCTCTTCAGTAAAAAAGAGGCCAACGAGTTCAGTGTTCCTCAGTGTTTTTTCACAGTCACTGAATCTGAATCCAAAAAGCTATCTGTTGCCTCCTGGACTAACAGTGCACATCCAGCGGTAATGCACAACCATTATAGTTGCTGCAGCTTTCTGAAGATCAGAAGAGTTTAGCCTCTTTTTGGTTCGTGTTTATGTTCATCCTTTTGATGATGAACATATGATCCAGTGTGAAGTTGATGTAAAGCCAGATGAACTGCGCATGACCTCTGAAATGTTATCTCCAAATTGAATTGCGTTCTAAAAAGAAGGCACGAAAACACTGATGATGGCAGCTGATTAGCTTCTCTGGTAACTCAGTAGATTCTTTGCACCCTCTTGATTTAGCTGTTGGCTTCACACTGATGTTCTACAAAAAAAAAAAAAGTTATTAATATATGAATATATAGTAATATAGTAATATATAGTATATATAGTTATATCAGTGGTGTGCAGTAAGGCCCTTCTAACCCTTCAGAGAAGGGGTGACAATAGGTGCATGTAAATCATTACATAATATTTATTCAGGAAATATATATTATAGTTATTGTAAACTATAAGCATATATTTTATAAATTAACTAAAATAAAAAACAGCAACTAATTCAAAGCATTAGTCTGCATTTTTCAGTTGCTACAGGACTCTTATCTGATTGACAGCTGTTCTAACCAATCAACACTTTTTGAAATGGCTTCTGCTCACGTGTCTGCGTGACCCTTCTGCTGATTTTGTAGTGTTTAGTAATGAGTATATTAGCAAAGTCACAGGACAATCTAACCAATCAAATTCATGATTTTCACTCCGGGGGCGGGGCCATGGCTGTCTAACCCCTTCTCTGCGCTCTGCTGAATGGGCTATGCGCTGCTCACGGTGAATTTACACTGCTCCGACGCGACAACGCACAGCGACGGATCCCATTCATTTTCAATGGGAAGCGCCGCCTCCGTCGGACGCAGCCGCGCGGTGCATCATGGGTCCGATGCGTCGTGAGCGGGGGATGCGATGCGATGAAAAGTTGAGCTCGGCTCAACTTTATGCAAATGAATCCGTCCAACGCGATGCGTCTGTCCAATCAGAGAGCAGGTGTTGGCCTGTAACGCGTCCTCAGCGCAGCGCATGAAAACATTTTAGTTCCGCTTTCAAGCGTCCAGAGAAGCCTGGAAGAGAAGTTTCAGGCTTCCCTGTTCTTTATCAAATCCCTGCTGATTCACAGGGACTCTGTCAGCGAGGAGAAAGGCTGCTGTGATTGTTGGAGTCTCTGGTGGGTTTTTAAAATATTAATATGTAATTTAATTGGAAAAGTTTGCTTTTGTCAGCTTGTATAATGTTCACTAGACAGTGTAATAAGCTCATTCAAACATTTATATCTATAAAGACACATTAATAGTTATTAATTATTTGAAATAATAATAGCTTATATAAAAGCATTTCCCATTTATTAAAACGATTTAATTGGACAACGCAGGGAACGCCTTTGTCACGCCCACATGCGACGAGTTGGAGGGGGGTAGTGCGACCATGTGCGTTGTCGCGACGGAGCAGTGTAAATTCACCGTTAGTGTAAAACGGAGCTCATGCTGCATTAGTTCAATAGTTAGCTAGTTAACTATAATGGAATTGCAACGGTAAATGAGACAAATATTGTGTCACATCATATTAAAAAGCCATTTCAAAGCTTGTCCTTCAATGTGAAACTAATTCACAATAATAGGCAGCTTGACTGGTGAGTTTTTGTGTGTACTTAATGTTTTGGCTGACCTGGCATCTTGTAGGCATACAAATAAGTGGTATTTGTTGGCCAACTGTACTTGAAGGAAAATTAAGCATTTATTTTGTCGTTTGTAGCTGTTGTATTTTTGGGCTGTTAATGTGCATTAAGCTCATATAACTAAGTCACAGAGACAGAGAATATGTAGTTCTAATATAAATCTATGTGCAGGTCGGCGAGTTGTTGCAGAAGGGGTACCCACTATATTAACTGCACGCCAGTGAGTACTATATTAGTATGTTAACAGTAATAATAGAATTTAAATGGTATGCGCCATTAAGGACACACGCAACAAACAAAATAGAAGAATAATAAGCAAACAAAGCAAAACACAAACAATACAAAACAAACCTGAGAAAATAAATGAATAAAATACAGTTTTCAGAAAATGTGATAAAACTCAGGAAAGAAAGTTGGTGTGTTGGTTGCTTGATTTTCGCAAAATTAAAAGATGATACAATGAGAATGGTTCAGATTTTTTTAAGTTTTATTTAGGAAAATGTAAGATATGCAGTTATTAATGCTAATCTATTTTAATTAATGAGTCAGATGATAGCGTATCTAAAAGCTTGTGAGACTCAGTGAAACTGAAGTCCATGCTGTCAAATTATATCATCAAGTGGAAGCAAATAGACAATAAAAGGAAGGGGGCAAGAACTGAACCCTGTGGGTCACCACAAGAGAGAGTTAAAGAGCCACTAATCCTTAAATCATATTTTTTCCATTAATAGCTGAAATGTTGTGGTGTGGTTTCTGTGATGTTATGAAACATATCAGTCCTGCTTAAAATTTTTAAAACATTTCTTTATTTTAAAAAAAAAGCTTTTATTTCTGTCATTTCTGCAACTGCAGCACCCTCTAGGGTTCAACTGTGCTATAGATGAGGATGATGCTTCTGTGTACTTTGGTACTCGGACGCTGACAATATGCAGATCAATTATTCAATAATACCAACCCCCTGGTGAGGTCCAACCATCTGCGTCTCATTGCTATCAGACACACACTGCTGCTGCTGCAGCTCAGCCAATGAGCTCTCCCTCCTGCCCTGCCTCTAAACCCATACATCACCCAGGGCCACCCAGAAGGTGAAGTCACCAATCAAAAATTAGGGGGTTTAATGGCCCTTCAGGCGCTTTAAAGGGTTACTTATCAGTGAGAAGGTTGCTTATCAATGAGAAATACATTTTTTTTAGCCTATTTTTACCGAGCCACCAACCTCTGTAGATTATTTACTGGCCCATGTTCCAGTGTTCAGCAGATGCACTTCAGGGCGCTCGTTCAAGCCCAGCAAAGACTAGCACTGTTAGTTATACCCGGCATCATCACAGGTAACATCAGAAATCCACACAACAGTGCCGCCGTAAAACTTGCAGCTGGTTCAAACATAGTACAGGCAGTAAGTCATGCCTTCTTCTGCGGGCGTCGCAGAGAGCTCTCACACTCAGCTGCTTGTTATCACATCATGCTGTGGCCGTGTGATGGGAGACATCTTGGAATCCGCTCCGAACACGTTCCGGATGGAAATAATTGCTCCAATGTCCGCAGCCCGAACGAGCGCCCAGGCCAGAACAGAAAAGTAGATATTTATGTTAGCGTGTGCCATTCCAGAGCAGATGTTTTGCCCAGACTGTGGAAGACAAGTGAAAAGCTAAATAAATACAAAACCTCAACTCGAGTCAGTTATAATCAAGATGAATGGAAACATGGCAAAGACAGATAACTGTAGAATCTACAGCAATCATGCTCCGAAGAAACCCTCCATTCTAGGAATTATTATAATTACTGTTTTCTTTACGTAGGTGGTATAAATTCCCACAGTCGAAGCTTAAAATTCTTGCTAACCAACTAAACATCAGTGTCATTTTAAATTGTAAACTGTAGCAATAAGAATTTGTGTAGCCATTGGCCCATTTAAGCAGTTTAGAGAGTAGTTTAGCTCAAAATCTGATTAACAAAATTACTTCTTTTCCTCTAAAATAAAAACCTACTTATGCTGAAGGCCAATTTATGCTTCTGCATCAAATCTACAATGTAGATGCATAGCCAAGTACCATATGCCATAGCTTAACTTTCAGCATAGCCTGATACGCTGATCTCTCTAGAAATGTACTGTAAGTAAACATTGTAATTGGTCGGCAGAGCCTCATATTCCTACCTTCGCTAACAGCCAGATTAACAGACACAACAGCCCGCCTTGCCAGTGTTCATGCTAGTTCACTGCAATGCTAACAGCTGGCCTCAGCAGGTATGGAGCATGTTAGCTGTGATGCTAACTGTTCTTCCGAGCTGGATTACTCGCTGATAGTTGTTGAGAGTGTCGATGAACCCTGCGCTCATTTAGAAGGTACAAAAAGTAATCTCACACTGCTGTTGAATCAGGTTTGCTCCCCGTACCCAGGTGCGTCCAGTACCATCCCACACAATTTCATTTGGTTATAGGTCTGACGATGTGACTGGCCATGGCATAGCATCTGTGTATTCAAGGCAAGCTCTTGAGATGACAGCAGTATGTGGAAATAGTGTGTGTTAGGGTGGTAGCGCCACTGGTTGCAGGAACTTGCCTGTAATGAAGACCAAATAGATTCAAACACGGATAGACAGTTTGCCTTTTTCTCCACCCAGACAAAAGTAGTCACTGAAGATCATCCACTGGCATTCTAAATCACTCTATGAGATACTGGCACAACCACCTACCAAGTGTTTGTCATATTCTGGGTGCAACTATGATTAACATTTTTTGTTTTGTTTTTTAATAAAGAATACAAAGTCCCAGGAATTATTGTGATGATTCATTTTATTGTAATTTTAAACTTATTTTATGCAACCAACGCATAGTCTTTTGATAGACTCTCAGTGTGTATCAGGTTAGGATTGATGAGTTTTTCCCTATTTTGTTTTGCAATTGAACAGAAGTTACAGATGTCTGTGTAATGCTTGATTAAACAGCGTGAAAGACTACAGCAGCAATAAAACTGTACTGTATGTTTATATGTTTTCTATTTCCTTAGAAAAATGTGATTTAAAAGTAAAGTCGCAAAAATACACAGAATTAAACACAAGAGGCAATATCTAGGTCAGCAAAAATTAACGTTAACGTCATTGTATCATTTATTGTATGATATGTTGTACAATAAATTTAAGTTTTACTGATATTGGCCCTTTAAGGTGTCTGGTTTCACTGCTAGGTGGTGAAGAACTGGGAGCAGCACTTAGAAGGTGAATAACATTTTTCTTCACTCGGACGAATGATAAACAAGGGTCCCGGGTTTGGCAACAGAGATTCTACACAAATGAAACGGTCTCGCTCTACTTGGAACTTGCCTTAACAAGAGAAGCGGGCCTGCTCCCTGCGTGGGTGGCATGACTCCACGCCTTTCATCCACTCTGCGATCATGCTGGCCCGAGCATGCTCCGAATGCTGGCCGGGCCCCTGCGGAGCCAAAGAGCGCAGTAATGAGAGAGGAAGGAAGACCCCGTGTTTAAAACGACCCTCCCGCGGGAGCCTAAAAACACTCAGCGTGCACACTGAACAAGCACCGTGCTGCGCTCCGCCGCCAAGAGCCACCACCAGGCTCCGTGTCAATCACCTAAAGAAAATATACTGTGATGAAATGACAGCAGCTGGCCAAATCTGACAAGAGATGACAGATCTGCTGCATTTTTCTCATGCTGATCTCTCGTCCAATCAGGCAAGATGAGTTTGAACCCAAAAACTATGAGCTGAACAGCTTACAGCGCTTCATATCACTGTCTTACGGTGGCCGAGAAAGCCCAACGCAGTGCAAATTGAAAAGCGCTGCAAAAGCACAAAACACATCCATCAAAATTACAACACAGGCGCAGCAAATAGAAAAACGCGCTGCAAATAGAACCACAACACAACGGAAGTGAGTCACAACACAACGGAATTTTCCCGGGGGATCTTAAAAGATGCTGTACCAGCTGTATACAAAGGACAATAAGTGGCAAACAAGCTTCTGAAAAGTAAGTTATGTTTATTACCTGTGATTACCACGGTTGTGTGCATATTATTAAAAGTTCTGCTTCACAAAACGCCTTGTTTGCCACTTATTGTCCTTTGTACACATAGTGAAGTCCGAGACGTTACTGAAGACGCAGCTTAGCTGGTACAGTATCTTTTAAGGTCCCCCGGGAAAATTCCGTTGTGTTGTGACTCACTTCCGTTGTGTTGTGGTTCTATTTGCAGCGCGTTTTTCTATTTGCAGCGCGTTTTTCTTTTTGCAGCGCGTTTTTCTATTTGCTGCGCCTGTGTTGTAATTTTGATGGATGTGTTTTGTGCTTTTGCAGCGCTTTTCAATTTGCACTGCGTTGGGCTTTCTCGGCCACCGTACTGTCTCTATCACTGTCACTATTATATTACAGGTTAAAATACAGCAACTCTGTGTAGCAGCTTCAAGGGATCAGCATGCATGCTGCTAACTGCGTTATGTTACTTGTGTGAAGTGGGCAGGATAATGCTACCCATAACTGCGTTGTTATTATTATCAATATTCCTCCATATTCATGTCATATTTGTGTACAATTCTGTATCATTACTCTACCACACAAGTCCAGTTCTTTCACTCTCAGTGACCATTCTGTATCTTTCTGTGTCGTAATTTACTGTAAGATGCAAGATACCTAAGCTGTATAGGTTGTGAGGTGTTATCTTGTGATTGAATTATGGGAATGGGATGGTAATGGGACAAGATCTACAACTCTGGAAAAAGAATAAAGAGACCACTTCAGTTTCTGAATCAGTTTCTCTGATTTAGCTATTTATAGGCATATGTTTGAGTAAAATGAACATTGTTGTTTTATTTTATAAACTACGGACAACATTCCTCCCAAATTCCAAATAAACTTTTTGTCATTTAGAGCATTCATGCATCGTGCATCTTGGCATGTTCTCCTCTAACACACTGCTTTTGGATAACTTTATGCCACTCCTGCTGCAAAAATTCAAACACTTCAGTTTGGTTTGATGGCTTGTGATCATCCGTCTTCCTCCTGATTATATCCCAAAGGTTTTAAATTTGGTAAAATCTAAGAAACTCATCGTTTTTTTGTGGTCTCTTATTTTTTTCCAGAGCTGTAAGTGTCTGTCTTATGATGTGCGTCAGGTATGGTTTGAAAAGTGGGACAGTATAATTGAGGGCCCATTGGGGGACAGTTCTAAAAGTACTTAAATCAGTTAAAAATACATGCCCGATTCCAATGAAGTTGGTACGTTGTGTAAAACAGAAATAAAAACAGAATATGATGATATGCAAATCCTTTTCAACCTATATTCAATTGAATACACTACGTCAAACAGATTGCTGATAGGGAAAGCGATATTTCTGTCTCTGTGTGCTGAGTGTGTGTGTGTGTGTGTGCGCGCGCGTGTTTTGCGGATGCAGCGTGTGGTGTAGATGTCGGTGATGGATGTCAGTGATGGAAATTGTGGATTTTGTGCAACAATATTATATCTCCAAAATGGCAACTTCACAGGAGAAGATAAACTAAACTAAACTCACTTAACTTTAATGAAAATCAATGTAAAAATGTAAAAATATTACACAGTCATATTGGAGCATTTCTATAAAGCCATTAATCATAAATTCTTGAGACACTTTATACTTTATGTCACAAGGATTAAAAAAGGCAAAAACGATGAAACGAGGTTTTAATATGACTGTAAAAACATGCGATAAACCCATCTATTACAGCCTTTTGCAAATTGCAACATCCACACCTATAAGACTGTGTTGAAAAAATAATAACATTGTAAGTGATAACATTTCTGAGCATGGGATTACACCTTTAGCTTTGAGTGTAAAAGCTGCATTTCCATATTCCGGTTTGTTTATACACGTTTTAGAATTCCTGTGAGGTACTCTGTGTAGATTCTTAGGATTTGCTTCATACTGCAAGATTGTCCAGATATCTGAAATGCACAGATTGTCCCAGATTAGGGGAATTCACCCTACGTTAAGTAATCAAGTATTCAATCCATTTTTGAGATGAATAATCGAGTAATCATTGTTTTAAAAAGGCCAAGAAATAAAAAAAATGGATCTGAGTACACAAGAACAAGCTGTATACAGACTTGAGAAGCTTCCAAAATTCTTTATTTGAAGATAAACAAGGCAGCCTTAAATAGGAGCAGAGGATATATTGTAATCAATGGGTTTTGCTGTTGTAATTGAGTAACGATGATTGCCTGATCCAGACTCCTGTTAGAAATATATATCAGCTGGACGAGTGCAACGTGCACCATTCAAGAATTCCTCTCTCACTGTAGAAAGCTTCTTATCAGAGCCATCAATTAATAGCAGCAACAATGTGGCCTGTTATGCCTCAGTCTGAAGTCACACCTCTAGGAGACCTTCTGAAGATTAGAATCTGGAGACAATCAGCAGGTGCCGTGCACACAGACAGCACGGGTCATGCACCCACTCTGGAACGTGTGCACGAGGCAAGTCGTAGGAATGAACTTACCATTTTGGGTAAAAGGATTGCAGAAGAGATGGCAAAAAGAAGCCAATAAATGACACCTAGCCAAATTGTCTTCTCCCAAATATGGATATATGGATATGGATTCAAAAATGCAGTGATTAGAGAAGGTTGGGGTAATATTTTGGTGATTTAAGGCTGGGTCTTCCTGTGATTTAAGCAGAGTGTTTATGAGTTGAACGCATAAGAATAGTGATAATAGTTCATTACATGGCTTATTACTTTGACAAAATACATAACCAGCATCAGGCGGAGTTCTTTTTCTTGATAATCACACTTCTAGGATACATGTAGATTAGTAAAAACCTGACACTCAGAGCAGCCTATACCTTTTAGTATTTTAATCAGGACACACAAAGAATACTATATACAAAAATGTAAACTTTTTAGTCTAAATAAATAAAAATGTTTAGTGCAAGTACTTAGTAAAATGTGCAAGTAAAATAAAAACTACATAAAGTAGTGCCATACCTGTTATAGATAAGGAGGAATGGACGTAAATGCCGAAAATATTTAATATTATTTAATAAACAAGATAAATGAAAACAAACATGATAAACAAAAGCTACACAGAAAACAAACACGGATAGGGAAACGCAAAACAAGAATAAACTATACTAGGATAACAGAAAACTGGAAACACCTGAGGATCTGTTACGAGGGGGCGGGGTTACAAATAACTAATGACAGGGTGGGGCAAGGGTGGAGACAGGACAAAAACACAACAGAAGCACATGGCTGGGAAACACATGACAGGAAAACAGAATGCAGGAGCACCTGGGACCAAATGAGGGAAAAACACAAGACAGACATGGGCTAAAGGTGTGACAGTACCTAGCTTTAGTTTGAGTGCAGGTAGTTTCACACTTTTTCTGTGGACACTTTTGGGTCATTTACTGATATTATTTGGTTTGAAACATCATAAAAAATGTGTTTGAATCGAACCCGGGTCGTCAGGGTTGTGGTCCAATACACTACAGCTGAATTGGGACACTGCTGGGAAAAAACGCCCTTATAAGGAGTTAGGGAGCCCAAGAAAGAGTGGAAAAATGAGAACGGACGGAAACTAAAGTCACGGCAAATGCAGAAGAGAGACAGGGGAGGGCCGGAGCGCTGGCTGGAGAAGCACTTTATTTTTTTTTTTATCATTTAAGGAAAAAACATCTAATTACCAGCAGTCCTACAGATTTAAAAGCATCTCAAATTGAAAAATACGTCCAAACTTGAGGTGGATCTGCAACAACAAAAGAACCCCATATTAGATTTATTTCTGTCAGCCAAGAACAGAAAGCTGAGGCTGCAGTGGCCCAGACTTCCCCAGGTTTTGCTTTCTCGATTCACAATAGCAAAAAAATAAGCAGGTACTTTTTTTGTGGTATGTGTTTAGCTCAAATTTTATTGAAAAAAATATGTAAGGTAGTCTAATTTATTGAAATTAATGGTAAAAGCTAGAATCAGCTTTTAGCCTAGTGCAGATCCTTATTTACTCCCCAGGCCTTTGCTTTACTGCACATTGTATTGGAGATTTTCATCTGTGGGCACTGGCACAGGAAAAATGTGGAACCAGCTTTGTATTGGTTTGCAAATCTAAATTTGTGCCGTTAGAATAGTGGAGTTTAGGAATAAATAAAATAAAAAATATCGCTAGTTCATGCCTTTTGCACGCTTCGAGCTGCGCAAGGTGTATTTTTTGCACCCTCACGATACCAAAGACCAACCGAAATGCCCTAAATCAGGCTGTGCAATCAGGAATTGACCGGTGCGCTATAGATCGCTAAAAAAGGGCCCCTTGTTTGTTATGACCCTGTGTCACTGTAAACCAAAGCAGTATAAGATTCCTGATTACAAGACAAAAAGTCTTGAAGTGTAGCGTGAAGAGTAAATGATCTGAAGACTCTGAAATGTGTGCACAGCAAATTTCTGGAGTTTAAAAATCTGGAGTTTGAATATGTGAAAGTGTTAAATTGTGTGAGTTTATTCTCCAACTTAAACTTCAAGTTGAGTTGAGGGGAACTCTTTGGTGGTGTTGTATTTCAGAGTTTATTCCAAGGTGTTGAGGAGTGACTGAACTCTCTAATGGGCGTGTCCCCCAATCCCAGCTTACCATCAGTGTGAAGTCTTGCCCACCAGGGCTCCTTCCATTTGGCATTTCATGATACTTTATATAATGGTTGTTTGCCTAGTTGATGTGTTGTTGGCTATAAGAGCAAGTGTCCATCTTCTGCACTGTAAAGTGTGACAAAGTGCTGCCAGTTTACTAAGAACTGCAATGATAAAATATACACTGGCATAAACTTGTTGAGTACAAAATTGTAAATGTAATTGTAATCAGTAATTATGCTTTTTGTTGTCATTTTTACTCCTGAATGTTCCAGGAATTTAATATCTTTTTGCATTATTTGTTAACACTGTAAAGGAGTTTATGGTAAAATTGAGAGCTGTATTTTACTCTAGATGGGATAAATATTTTAACTCCCACAGCAGTTCAGATTTAACTCCTGAACAGAGTTAAAAGGCCAACTCCAAGAAAAGAGTTACTTTAACTCTGTTATAGAGTGTATTCAATGGTCACGCATATACACTACACTTAAAATAAGTTGATATTCGCTCTCAGGGAGTTCATTCCAAAAAACAGAATTCGCTGTGCAGTTTAAGGGATGCAAATAGAGGTTCACAAGGTTCACAGTTTGTCACATCCATGTAACTCTCTTTAATCATCTATTCTAATGTAAATACTATTTCCCAGTATATGGAACCATTAAATGAAAAAAGATAATCAATGCATCATGTCTGATATAATTTAGTCATCAGCTCTCAGCACCAAAACAAAAAAAAAAAATCTGCTGCTCATTAAAATAACTTTAAAAGCACTTGTATTGGGTTGCCTTCCTGTGCACCCCATCCTCAGTCTCGGACTCCACGCTCACACTCTCTATGCTGACACTGCGATACGCCCGGGCCGAGGCACGGAACAAAAGACCCAAAGGACCAGACGAACCCAGCTTTCCTTTCACAAAGCTGGCATGACGGCTATATTTAGCTCCAATTGTCTCATGTTTCCCAACTGCAGCTTCAAACTTTGGCCGGTTTCAGGGGTCGAATCCATCACTCATGCTTTAGCGCTCACCTTTAAAAGCACAACAAGCAGAATGTTTCCATTAAAACGTTGACAGATGAAGAAAAATGGACGGCTGCGGACCGGCACGTTCCGCGTTCCAAGAAAAGGCCTTGGAGACAATCAAGGCTTTGATTTCAATAATGGTAATAATTTACCCGATTCAAACGCTACGACGGTATCAAGGTATCCAGGGTTTGGTTCAGTCTTCAGTCATTTCCTTTGATTTATTTCTTTAAAGGGAAGCTCGCGTTCATTTGAAGCGTGCCGCAGAAAGGAAAAGTTAAAAAAGAAAAAGAGATGGAAGAGAAACGGAAGAGAAAGGAGAAAATGAGCCTCTGAATTACATCTGCATGCCGTGACCAAATAGTGGAGCTGGCCTGAAGCCAAAGAGCTTTGCTGGAGTGTGGCTAAATTGCCTGCGGCTCGGTTTCGCTGATGCACCTGGGCACGGCGAGGGCACATGTGCAGGGAGCAGATACCTGGCAACCGTGACCCGCGATGACAAACATAAGACAAACAAGCACGGAGGCAGAGAGGCAACGCTGCAGCCGGCGCAGATTCAGTAAGCCATTGGGGCGTGGCCTCGAGTGAGGTGGTGTCCACTGGCGGCCAGAAGAGCACAAGAGAGCGGACCTTCTGTTAAAAGTTAAAACAAAGAAATCAAGATGTGTTTCTCCATTCTTCCTCAATCTCTCTCTCCACCTCATTAGTCAAAAACATAAACTTTAGGAACTTTCCGCTGCACAGCACAGCAGCTCCAGTGCCAGTGTTTTCATATTACCCAGAGTATTTATCAGCTTCCCTCAAGAAGCTTCCCTGAAGCAGTTTCCGAGCTGCACATGCAAAAATGAGGCTGCTTCTTACAGTTCTTTGAGTATTGCCATAGAAAAGACATTTTTTTGTATCAATAAAGACTAGAGGTGGAAAGTAATGAATTACATTTACTCAAGTTACTGTAATTGAGTAGATTTTATGAGTAATTTGTCATTTTTAAAGTAATTTTTTAAATAGGTCATTTTACTTTTACTGAAGTACATTTTGACACAAGTAATTTACTTCACTACATTAGAAAACTACCCATTACTGAGTAAAAAATAAAATGCTGGGGGAAAAAAAAAACTATTGTGTGAATAAAAAAATTAAAAAAATTGGCACGGACGCTCGCACGTGGAATAACGAGGCAATTACGTCCTCATGCAATGCAAAATGTGCCCTGCCGAACAGAGCTGTCAGCTTTCAAAACTTCCACATCAAACCTGTGAAAGCATGTGGTGTAAGTATTTTTATCATTAAACAATCTGCTTATAAATGTTAATAAAACATGTAAATAGCAGTTAAAGCATAGCAATGGCAAGTTAAAAAATAATAATGAACTGTAAAACTATAAAAATACGGTTTATAGTCACCTATATGACCATAACCTTTTTAACAGTAAAGAAAAAAAATGGATCATAGAAACCTATGCCACTTGTTCTTGAAAATATTTTATGGGGTGGTCTGAACAAATACTGCCTGAAAAGGTCCAAATTATTATGTGGAATAATAGTTCATTAAAAACGATTTAATTCATGATTTGTTTTTACTTTTTTACACCAAATAATTAAAAGTAACTATGTAACTTTTACTCAAAGTACATTTTAATTTGAGTACTTTTTACTTTTACTCGAGTAGATTTTTAGATGGGTACTTTTACTTTTACTTGAGTAGAATTTTAGCAAAGTAAAGGTACTTTTACTTAATTACAATTTTTCAGTACTTTTTCCACCTCTGATAAAGACTTTTAAAAGGTTCTCCACACTCAAACATACCCTATACCATAAAAACTTAAGGTAGTTCTATTATGGAAAAACCTCAAGTAACCATACAGATACATTTACATACAACCATACAATTATTTATGAGTGTGTTTTTTTCCTAGATTCATGGACCCGGCCTTATAAAAAGTTTCTGAATTTCAAAGTGTGGATCATTCATTGCTGTTTTAGGTGCAACTGCTTCCTATCACTAACATCTTCCAGATGATCTCTCTGGAGAACCTGGTGGAAGCAGCTACCATTGTAAAATGTATATCAAGTTTGGTCTTTTCCAAAAAGAGATGAAAAGTTTAAGGTGAGGCTACTTTTGCTGTAGTTCTTGTACTTAAGTTATGAGAAGAAGGCTACTCAAACATATCAATAAAATGGGTTAACAGCTTTTTGAAAAAGAAAATAAGTGGAGTAAAAGAACATTTTACAAAGGCAGAGTGTCTCAGAATTAAGGATACTGACACTGAAAATCTGATCATTTACAATACATACAGTATTACCATCAAAAGATTCAGAGAATCTGGAAAAATCCCTGAACATAAAGCACAAGAGTAATGTTCAGTACGGGATGCTAGTGATCTTCAGGCCCTCAGGTGACACCGTATCAAAAACAGGCATGATTCTGTACTGGAACCACGGATCATGCCACCATTAAATCTGAAGGGGACATAAAATAAGTTTACCCAGTGCTGTTTCTATTGTGCCATGAAATAATCCATTTCACTTGATCAATAGGAGAATAAACACACCACTGAAAGTCCCTGAAAGTGACTTCGGGACCCGGAAAAACTTTGTATCAAAACATTTTGGAACCTGAAAAAACTTCCTCACCAAAAAACTTAGGACCCGAAAAAACTTCGCCACAAAAAAATGTTGATACCCCACATAATTTCGCCACTAAAAAAATTTGGGACCCGAAAAAACTTTGTCTCAAAAAATGTTGGGACCCAAAAAACTTCATCACCAAAAAAAATTGAGACCCGAAAATAATTCGTCTACGAAAAATTTGATACCCGAAAAAAAGTCGACTCCAAAAATTCTGGGACCCGAAAAAACTTCTTCACAAAAAAAAAATTTGGGACTCGAAAAAACTTTGTCTCAAAAGATTTTGGGACCCAAAAAAACTATTAGGAGTAAGATGTGTCTAATTTACTTTAAATGAAAGTGGAGTATTCTTAAAATAATAGGGTATTCACTCAATCCTCCCATAAAGTCATTGTTGGTGATACATTTTGTGTTCATTAATTTTATTATCTTGTGAATAGCAGTGGGTTTGGAAACAGGCTGATGAATATATGGACTAGTTTAACGAGGACGTGTTGAATTGGTGAATCTGTGTGTTTAACAACTGGTTGAAAATACTGGATACCAGAATTCAGAATTATCATCAATTAACATCTATTTCCAAGTGTTTCCTCCACAGATATATTCCTAAACTCCAATGCTATTTTAACGGCTTGAAGGCATAAAAAAATAGACTGTTGATGGGTTGTAAGATAGCAATGAGCATCTTGTGCAGGGTGTATGATAGGGCCCACTGTCTGTAAGCACAGTTTACTGTGCAATCCACAAATGCTAGTTAAACCTATATAATACAGACTTTTTTTCAAATGTAACAATTTTTGCTTCATCACAGAATAGTTTTCCATTTTGCCTCAGTTCATTTAAAATGATATTTAATTATATTTAAAAAATACATTGAAAAAAAAAAAAAAAAAAAAAAAAAAAAATATATATATATATATATATATATATATATATATATATATATATATATATATATATATATATATGCATTCATCTACATTTTACATCATGTTCCATATTTTTATTTTGGATTAAGATTGTACTTCTATAAACCACACTTAACACAGCTCTGAGAATAAAAAAATGCACACCTTCTTGTGGAATGGATTAAGTAGAAATGCTGTAAAAGTTGAAGATCTGTCGTAAATTTGTGTTAATTTTCAGGTAGCTTAGTGATTTTCCACTATCAAATTCTTTATCACAACTGCCCCAATAAGCACAGTCAGAGTTACAGTGAACACATCTGTATCAGCCCTTAGGGTCCAAGCCTGAGTCTCCTATCAGCTCAAGTCCCAGAAATACACATCGAGCAATCTGGAGATGATTAATCCAGTTCTAACAGGATACAGATCATGTTACAAAAAAAAAAAAGAAAAAAAAAATCATATCCAGGGTTATATTAACACGGTGAGGGTCGCTGTCTGCGACTGCAGACTCAACTAACGTTGAATAAGTTGAATGATTGTCTTTAACACTGTGTGGAAGAAACAAGAGAGAAGATTCTCACATTACAGCCATGCAGGCCAAGCCAACGTCTCATCTAACCTTAGAGCTAAATACTCGTTCTTGTAGACGCTTTCAGATCTATTGCTTAAGCGATTGTGACACTTACAGTACGTTCAGCCAGAGCGGCCATAGGTTCCCAGTTCAGCCAGTTCAGTCTCAGCTGCTTTCTTGGGTTATTCAGATTGCAGTTGCAGCCTTGCTTTTTTTTTTTAGCTGTAGCATGTCTTTTTGCTAACACTTAGATAACATAGAAAACAAAGTGGTTTCTGTAAAGAAACAGTATATTAAATACACTACCAAAATTCCATTGGCAAAAATTAGACAAAATATATTTAAATTGAGATATAAAGGCTTGTGTAAAGCAAAAGAATCTGGCAAGGGAGATAAGGGAGTAAGATTTCTTATAAAAAGGAACTGCAAAGACTTAAAATGAGTGAAAAACATAAATCAATTTGCTTAAATTTGGGGACAGGAATCAGGACTACTTGCCTGATGACTTCTGGGCTTATTTTGAGTTTAAATTGTTTAAAATAAGGTGAAAATTCTAAGTGAGACTGATTGAGATCACTATTCCTAAAAGCGAAATAATCATACACTTAAACGCTTAGTATGACTAAAAAATACTTATCAGAAAAAAATATATGATTTATTTCCTTAAAATTAGATAATTTTCCTTTCTAATATGTGAAATGTGTTTGCACCTTTATTAATTATTTTAAATGGGTTTAAATTGTTGACTAAAATGAAATGCAGATATGATATTTAACAGATCTGTAGTAATGAGACTCTCTGTCTCTGTCTAAACAGCCAAACAGCCAGATTGGAATTCATGCAGCTTTTGGGTAAAAAAAAAAGGGTAAAAAGATTCTGGAAGCTGGTCAGAGTTGATGGGAAGATGGATGGAGCTAAATACAGGGCAATCCTGGAAGAAAACCTGGTGGGGGCTGCAGAAGACTTGACACTGGGAAGAAGATTCATCTTCCAGCAAGACAACGACTCTAAACATACAGCCAGAGCTACAGTGGAATGGTTTAGATTGGCCCAAAAGTCCTGACCTAAATCCCATTGACATGAAAATGTCTGTTTACTGACTCTCTCCATTCAAACTGGAGATTGAACTATTTTGCACAGAAGAGTGGGGCAAAAATCTCCGTCTCTAGATGTGAAAAGCCGGCAGAGACATATCCCAAAAGACTGCAACTGTAATTGCATCAAAAGTTAACTATATTAATTATTGATGTAGGGGGGCTGCATACTTTTGCATGTCAGACTTTTAAACTGACTAAAATGTGAAACCTCATGTATCATGTTCATTCCACTTCACAATTATGTGCTATTTTATGTGGGTCTATCACTTAAAATCTCAATAAAATTGATTTAAGTTTGTGGTTTTAAGGTTACAAAATGTGAAAATGTTCAAGGGTATGAATACTTTTACTGTATATAAATAAATAACAGAACTTTTTTGGGGTGCTGTGGAGGTGCTATGGATATCCTAGCGGTAGCACCAGAACCCACAAGCTCCTTCTAGGTTATATTAAAATGTAGTGTTGCTCTTTTGCACATGTGAGTCAGTTACATGCTCACCTAGTTTGGTCTGGACCTCATTTGAAGGAAGGCCTGGTAGTGAGTGTCACTTGTGTACTTGGAATATGTAATGGAAGGCGTTACCAATCACAGTGGACAGTGCAGTGGGTGGTAATGGTTTTAACCAGTTATGTCCATCCAAAAATTTGGGAAAACCTGAAGAGGTCAACTACTTTCAAAGCAGGAGACCCAACATGCATGTACTGCAGTTCAGTGCAGAGTACATCAGCTTCATAAGGCAGGGGTGTCCAAACTACGGCCCGCGGGCCGCTCCAAAAAAGGAAACGGGCAGCAAATGGCCCGCGGGCCGTAGTTTGGACACCCCTGCCTTATGAAGCTGATGTATTTTAGGTATTTTAGAAATAGAATGAAAGTTGGCCCACTGTTAAGCAGGTTTTTATAATGTGAGACTCAAAGTTTAAAAGCTAGGTGTCAGAAACGGGCCAAAGAGTCTAAAAGCGGAGAGGGTGCGCATTTCTAGCGCAGAAAAACGGGCCAAAGAGTCTAAAAGCGGAGAGGGTGCGCATTCCTAGCGCAGAAAAACGGGCCAAAGAGTCTAAAAGCGGAGAGGGTGCGCATTCCTAGCGCAGAAAAACGGGCCAAAGAGTCTAAAAGCGGAGAGGGTGCGCATTTCTAGCGCAGAAAAACGGGGCAGAAGAGTCTAAAAGCGGAGAGAGTGCGCATTTCTAGCGCAGAAAAACGGGCCAAAGAGTCTAAAAGCGGAGAGGGTGCGCATTTCTAGCGCAGAAAAACGGGCCAAAGAGTCTAAAAGCGGAGAGGGTGCGCATTTCTAGCGCAGAAAAACGGGGCAGAAGAGTCTAAAAGCGGAGAGGGTGCGCATTTCTAGCGCAGAAAAACGGGGCAGAAGAGTCTAAAAGCGGAGAGGGTGCGCATTTCTAACGCAGAAAATTGGGGCAGAAGAGTCTAAAAGCGGAGAGAGTGCGCATTTCTAACGCAGAAAAACAGTCCAAAGCGTCTAAAAGCGGAAAGAGTGCGCATTTCTAGCACAGAAAAACGGGCCAAAGAGTCTAAAAGCGGAGAGGGTGCGCATTTCTAGCGCAGAAAAACAGGCTAAAGAGTCTAAAAGTGGAGAGTTGCCGTAATTAAGGAGTTTAATATTAAGAGAAATCATGAAATTAAATATCAGTTTGAAAAATCTTAGTTTACACAACACTGTCAAAGATAAAGATAGTAAGTCAAGTAAAATGGTGGGTAAACTAAAATAATCAGGAAAAAAGTATTATTTAAAGTGGTATATTTCATTATTTGTTTTATTATGGAGTGTGGCCCGTGACTTTAAATATATTTTTTCTTCTGGCCCCCAACAAAAAAAGTTTGGACACCCCTGATATAAGGAATACAATATTAGTTCCTATATTACGACATGTGGCATGTCAGCGTAATTCTACAAATGGAATCAATACAGAAAATACTGATAGAATGACACCCTTAGTTTTAACTGTATGTCTCTGAATTTGAATTTGCTGTTGATTTCTCTGTTCACCTCATACTGCAGCTCCAGAGCTTTAACTTGTTCTGCTTCATGACACAGGAGACAAAAAGTGGCCTTATGAATAAGGAAATGACTTTCATCATAAAAATAAATAAAAAATACAAAGTGAATGTGCTGGCATTTAGCTGCTTCATCATTCTCCACCGCTATCTCATCTTGGATCTCGTCTCCAGTATTTGCCTTTTATTTCATTCTTTATCTGATGGAAATCGGATTTGACGTAGTAATATATTGCTGTTTTCTCTCTTGCTCAAGGCCAGCGTCAGCTTGGACGCATTCTTTGGCTCCTAGTTTTTCATTAGGCTTGCTGTGTTTCATCTGAGCTGATGTGCCAGTCATAATAGATTTCAGACATTTGAATACATACACTGCTTTGACTCTTCCCAATTGGGAAAGCTATTGGCCATCACAAGAACAGACACAACACAACAAGATACTACAGATAGAAAGATATGGGCCAGGGGCCAAAAACTGTAGATAAAAGATCTTGAGAAGAAAAACAAATTAGGAGCCAAACAGAGTAGTTATTGACACAGTTTAGTATTGTCTTGTTACAGGTGAAGAGTTCAAGCCTTGATCTCAAAACTACAGTCAAAACGTCTGGATCTACATGGTATAAACTGGGCCACCTAAACCGTTCAGCTTGTCCAAGTTGTAAACAGAGTTTGGTTCTTTGTAAGATTGGTGACAATTGCTGTGCAATTGATGTATATTTACAGGCTTTGCTGTTCCCTCTCCCCCGGTTACTGATTGTTTCCACCTGGCCTGTCTAGTATAAATACCCCTCAGTTTGCTCTGTTCCCTGTTTTTCTACAATGTGTTTCCTTTGTTTATTGCCTTTGTTACCGACTTGTTTTTGTTACCTAATCTACATTTTTGCTTTGCCTTCTCTATTGTTTATTTTCAATGCTGATCTCTGCTGGTGTCAGGTCTGGTGTTGATAGCACTCCTGTCTCTCCCACACTCAGTGCTTCCTGCAATCTCCAGTCTCCGAACTACACTACCAAAAACGCACCACACGCTGCCATCACACATCCACCTGATCTCAGTACACACTTGGTTTACCCACTTTACAAAGCGTTTCTAATTTTGCCTGTGTTTCTTTTTGTGTACGACCCCTGGATTGTTGATTCTACTCTATTCTACCCTCTTGTTGTACAGGTAAAACTAGAGAACTTGATTGGTAATCATGCCAGACTCTTATGTGTCAATTTAAGAATCGTTAAGCAAGTGCCATGCATTGTCATTGTTATGTATTTTTTCATTAGCTTTGATTAATTTGAGGTTCATTTAACTATTTATAAAATTTGATTGAATTCTTATTCAAATATAGATATATAAGGTATAAAATATATATCAAATAAGACATTCAGTTTAGCTCAATATGCTTTTTCAAATTAGATGTTTTCAAATAGAATTTCTGAAAGCCATTAGCTCGTGGTGCTTGGGGGGCGCAGAGATGCAGCGCATCCAACTCTTCCGAAGCCCCTCACTGCAGCTGGAGACGCATAACTGGGGTCTTATTTGCCTAACTTTCTTACTGGTGCTCAGTTCGGAGTACATGCATCTGGAGTTTGACGTGATGTGCAGATGGGATGGATCAAATACAAACCAATAGAAGGTCTGAATGGTGTGTTTATACTTGTTATCTTTTTTTATGTTGACCAGCCGGAATAAAATCAAGCCGGGATGAAATATAAGTAACGAGGCTATTTTTTAAAATGTAAGGAGTAGCAAGTACTGATAACTGCACAAAAAAGTAAGGAGTAGAAGTACAAAGTCGTCTAAAAAATAATTACTCCACTAAAGTATAGATACCCAAAATTAATACTTAAGTAAGCTAACAAAGTATTTCTACTTTGTTACTTGACACCTCTGTTTATAATTATGGCTTAACAGCAAAAGCTGCTTTCTTGTCTGTGTTTGACTCATCCTGTTGGTTAAAGGCCAAGTATACCCACACAGTCATGGATGTTTTTAGGCAGATGCTAAAGCATCTTAGTTTCCTTAGAAGAAATAAACTGCTTTCTTGTAAACACTGCAGCCACGCTCCTTCCAGTCTAGATCTTATCTGGAGCCACGCCTACATATTTGCAAGTCTCCAGCACTTCTATGTCAGACTCTTTCAAGGAGACATGCATGGAGCCTATGGACTTCCATATATATATTATTTTAATTTACGTGGCATTGGAAGCCTTTGTGTAATTTTTTTTTTGTTTTATTTCATTTTGACCTTTTTTTTTATTTCATAAACCATCCCTGAACAGTAAAAAGGTGCTCTAAATCACATTAAATTGGTAAAAAATAGTAATTGCTGTTACTTTCCCTCAATGGCTCTGGTAGTATGTTTTTCCAGTGTTTTTGCAGTGGGCGGGGCAAAGCTACTGTTTCATTGGTTTATAAACTTGTTCATTGGCTGGTTCATGGTCTATTCTGATGAACAATAGCTTTCAAATAGTGTTCTGTGCAACAAAACATTTTAAAATAAATAAAATAATTAATGGCCATTGTAATGGATGCAGGGTCTGAAAGGGTTAAGCCTGGTTTTGGACGTGCTATCCACACTTTCTCCCTACAGCAAAATCTGCTGGAATATTCAAGCTGCATTGAATGGATTATCGTGGAACACCATTAGGAACCTCTACAACTCTATGCTGAGACATCTGGTGCTGCAGGTTGTGTTACACATGTTCTACAGTGAATGTTGTTAATACAGTACAGGACAAAATTTGGACAATCCTTCTCTTTTTCATTGTGTTTTTCTTTATTTTCATGACTATTTACATTGTAGATTCTCACTGAAGGCATCAAAATTATGAATGAACACATGTGGAGTTTTATGTACTTAACAAAAATGTGAAATAACTAAAAAAAATATATATATATATATATATAAATATATATTCTAGTTTCTTCTAAATAGCCACCCTTTGCTCTGATTACGGCTTTGCACACTGTTGGCATCATTCTCTCAATGAGCTTCAAGAGGTGGTCACCTGAATTGGTTTTCCAACAGTCTTGAAGGAAGGAGTTCCCAGAGGTGTTTATTAGCACTTGTTGCCCCTTTGCCTTCCTCACTCTGTGGTCCAGCTCACCCCAAACCATCTGGATTGGGTTCAGGTCCGGTGACTGTGGAGGCCAGCTCATTTTTTTTTTTCATTCATAGTTTTGATGCCTTCAGTGAGAATCTACAATGTAAATAGTCATGAAAATAAAGAAAATGCATTAAATGAAAAGGGGTGTCCAAACTTTTGGCCTGTACTGTATATCAGTCTAAATTATTAAGTATTTATTATTTTACAGTAACCCTTTTCTTCCTTCCTAATGGCATTGCAATCTGACACTTCCTTCTGGCTCCAACTATTATTTTTAACAATGAGTGTATATTTACTTCAGTCACGTGCCGTGGAATGTTGAATGGTCGTCTGTAATGTCCTTTTGACAGGTGGCATCTGCACGGGGGACAAACTCTGACACTGTTCCTGTGAACTTGACGACAGGCAGGGAAGGTAGCAAAGACCTCCCTGCGCGAAACACTGACACACAAAATGGTGTCAATGTCGCACCATCCAGGCCATCTGTTTAGAAATGACCCTAAGCATGTTTTTATTTTCTCCTTGGGCTTAAAATTGCACCGACGCAAAAAAAAAAGGAACCGTGTAACACTAGGACAAGCGTCCATGTCCAGAACCTCCAGACTGTGGGCCCCATGTGCATTCCAGCCCAAAACTGCCCATTGTGAGATCTCCCACGCATTAGAGCTGGCAGCTGCCCCTCGAATGGAGCAACTATCAGTTTCAAACACAGTCCATCGACAAAACATTACCACATAAGGCCTCATCTCCTCGATCATTTGCTTGGTGGTGTTTGACTTATATGGATTCCAGCAGGCACGCACCGTACCGTACTCCAGGAAACTGTAAGGCTTTAAGGTTCGGAATTCTTTCCTTTTCTTTTCGTGTCAATTTGAAAAGCACACCTAAAAGATCTGCAGGAACTGCGTGATGTAATCAAGTCAACGTGTACTAGAATGTCCACGGAATGTTCCAAATACATCTTGTGGAATTTATGCCACAAAGATTTTACGCTTTTAATGAAAAGCCTAAAAGAAAGCAAAGAATGGCTTTCTCAGTATATTTAGTGTGAGTGTGATTCTAAAGCATATTGATAGCGCCTCCCCATTGCCTGCAAATCCTCTACAATGTCCAAAAAAATCAGGAAATCATAATATCAGACTTGCCCACACATTATTGGGAATGACCAAGCATGACGGAGCGAGTGACTGACAAATGCAATAATATTGCACAAGTTACTCACTCAGAGAGCAAACAAAGAGTATACCTGAGCAACAAGGCATATAAGGAGGAATCCATCCTCTTCTGGACAGACAACTTGTGAGCGAATGTTAAAAAGTCATTATTCAGTTTCTGAATCAGTTTCATTCCAGTCATTAGGAGCCCAATCAAGGCAAATTACATATCAATGTTTTTGTCTGAGGGTGGACTACTGGTTAAAATACCTTTGAACACCAACATGGTGCAGCGCTCACGCCATTTGTGCAAAAGACGATCACTCAAGAAAAATAGTTGTTTGTGGACCAATAAAAAACACAAATTCTAAAAGAGGACATCCTTAGCTTTGTTTTCACATACAAATTAGTGTGAAAACATTACATTGCGTGGTCGCTAGGAGCTTGAGAATATTACGTTCCAGTTATGCTTAAAATAAATGCATGTTTGTGAGGAGAAACGATCAAGCGAATAAAGCACTTTTTTATTTTACTTTTATCTGCGGTTCAGTGCTGTTTTGTGGATGCTGTGTTGTGGATGCAAGCCTGGCTTCTGCCACAAATACTGGAATTTGTGTTATTTTTAAACAAACTTTGGTCAATGATTATTATTTTACACATCCCCAGGATCTTCAGGATACATTTAAGGGTGCTTTCACACCTGAAATAATGTTCATGTGTTTGCTACATTGTATATATTTTGTCTGCTTATTTTTGTTTTCACACTGCAGTTTAGGGAGCGCACCAAAGACCTCTGTGTGATACTCCTACATCCTTTCATCATCACTTACATATCGATGCGTTTTCCTTAACTTGACGCTGATTGGTTTTAGAAGGACATGCGTCTGATGTTGGTGTGTTAAGAATTCAGCAGTTGGTTCATTCGGTGGAAAGCCTTTCCAGGATAAGGATAAAATGAATGAACAGATTAATTTGGTCTCCATAGTAGTGCTGCTATTGTGTTTTTATACCAGCAGCAGCAGCAACTTCAGGCACAATACTTTAGGTTAGTTCAAATTCACAAAACGAACGTGCTTGTCCTGAAGCAGCTGTATCCACGGCTCATTTTTCCTGCTTTTCCGGTTATTTTGAGAGGGTACTGACTGCAGCCTGCAGGAAGGCGGAGTTGAAGGGTACCAGCCCCGCCCACTTTGTCAGCATCATGTCTTAGCTCCGCCTCTGAACGGAAGTAAACAATGTACAGGGCAGTTAGCGGACTTTAAATATAATGTGCTGCGTCGTCCGGCTTAAATACTGTGTTTACACTACAAGCTTCCGAGATTTACGAGGTGTGGAGTGGACAAAGCGGGTGGGACTAGACGCGCTGGACGTCCAACTCCGCCTTCCCGCAGCCTGCAGTCAGTAGTAGATGGTTATTTTTCTTCTTCTGCTGCCTTTGTTGAGAAAGCCTGCTCAGCTTCCTGTAATTGGTCCGAAAGTTGGAACCATCCAGAAAAGCGCTTTCGTACTGCAGGAGAACCGGACCATGGTTCAGAAGATCCGGACCGAGACCACCTCTCTTGGTTGGACGAAAATCTGGTCCTTTAGTGGTGGTTCGCGGCCCCTTTCACACCTGCTACTTTGGTTCGGACCAAACTGAAAAGTCCGAAAGTCTGTGAAGTATATTTTCAGCATATGTATTTTCTTTATATTCTCTTGACAGCGGTAAACGACATCCGGACCAAACGAGGCAGGTGTGAAAGCACCCTAATATTGATATTAAAGTCCTGTTAAAAGCTTAATAGGAACTAAGGTGAGTCTGTGATGATTTAAGGCTTGTGGTTGTTACAGTGCTAATTGGTGTGAGCCAATAGTTTTTTATACTTTTTAATACTTTTTTAAATCAGTAAGCATAAAAAAAAACAAAAAGGGCAGCATAGGCCTTCTAATGTGTCTGATTTCGCAATATGCTTGGCTTGGCGAGGAATCAGGCCGCTTGCCGTCAATGCAGCTTCTGCTCATAACAAAAGCCCTGGCTAAATCGGGGAATGCAGCAGGAGACAACGTCGTCCACACTCATGATCTCGCTGACAGTCCATCTCACACAAAAGCCCTCAGGCTGGAGCGGTCCAACCATAGAGAGCTGGCCACTACCCCACTGAACATACCAACCCGCTGAGCCAATCGGCCCCTTCAACACCCTCTAACACGCCACCTCCTCGCATCCGCAGCGCTGCGTACGTGTGGGTGGGAGCGCAGTAGACACTACAAGACAGATGTCACTGCCATTCAGCCAGACTGGAAGTTGTGTGAGAAATATGCTGCACACGAGAAAAGGCCACTTCACTTGAACTAGTGCCATTTTAGATACGGAGGCCTGACTCAGGGGCCTCTCAGATGCTAGAAAAGCACACAAAGGCGCCAACAAGGAGGCTAACTGCTGTTGGGTTATTATCAGAATACTGTGCCATTTGACATCGCATAACTTTTAAAACAATGACTTTGAAAACGATTAATTTATTTTTTTGACAGTTTCACATATTTATAAGACTAAAAGACAGCTTTGTCACAGCTTTATCACTTTTCATTTCATGTCACAGCAAGCTGTGTGACAGGGTGGACAATTCTTTAGCAAATATTCTGAATTATTCATGGTGAGCTTGTTTTGTTTCAAAGAAACATTTTCATGAAAACAATATGAGAAATATCAGGTAATGAATATTGTTAATAGCTGCACACGCAGCATGTTCAAACGCAAGACGGTTTATATTGTTGTCCAACTTGAAACTCAGATTCGAGCTGTATCATTTTATCTGGATCACAGTGTTTTGATACACTGCTTCGAAGTCCGTATCAAAATAACAAAAGCCATGTGACTGTCCCAAAACAGGTTTTAACGCATCACACAGTCTTGAAATGTTTCATATCTTTTTGCGCATTTTAGTACATAGTATATAACTGAGTGCAAGATCAGAATGTATTGTTCCAAAGGGGCAAACTTTTAAAAGAGATGCAAAACCTTGTAAATGTTTTTTTTTTTTTTTTGAGAAAAATCACACACAGGCTGCAATTCTTTATTTTTTATTTCTCAAAATTTGACAAACCATTAGCATTTGTAAAATATAAGAATCTGGAGACAAAAATAACATCTGCTGTCTAGGAATATTTTGCAGTTGAGTAAAGTGCCTGATTGTCCAGCAGATGTTGCTCTGGTGGGTGATGATTCAAAGTCTCACAAGACCGAATCTTTTTACTGAATCAGTTGGTTCATTTAACTCAATCTACCAAAAGCAAAAAAACAAACAAACAAACAAAACTAAGACTAGATAGACACAATTATATACTAACAAAAACATCAAAAACAAAGAATACAGATAACAAAATTTACCAGAAATACAAAGGATCAAGCAAGGGGCACTGGATGATGTATGGGTTTAGGGGCAGGGTAGAAGGGAGGGCTGATTGTGCCTGTGATAGCTGTTAGACGCAGATGATTAGATGACACCAGGGTGGTGGTATTATTGAATGATTTGCAAGTACACCAAAATATCATCCTCTTCTATAGCACAGTTCAACCAGTCAGGGCGCTGCAGAGGCAGGAAATTTAAAAGATTAGGTAAAGTTTATAAAAAATTTAAGCAGGACTGGTATGTTTCATCATTTTAAACGAACACATTTCAGCTATTAATGAAAAAATATATAGTTTAGGTTTTTGTGCCTCTTTAAAAGTTCTCAGTCCCAGGAGTGAAGCAAAATGTTTGTATGTCATGCTGTTCGTCCCCGGTCACCACGGTCATGACGGTGACCTCGGTCAACTTGGTCCTCTGGATGAGAAAGAACATTTTATACTTTTAATTAAAACAGCGAAACTTGTCAACAACAAGCTAACGAGGTTTACTCAATACAGAGAGCGTCCAAAACCGAGGTACAAACACAAACACCAAACGCTCCACTAGAGAAAACACAGCCCAGTCCCAGCATCATAAAACACCCTGCCAAATACAACACGGGGGGGTAAGTCAGAGCCGAGGACTAATCTGTCTTCACAAGATGACATGCTAAGTGCCCACTGCAGCCTTTCACAACATTCAAGGCTGGTTTCCCATATTTCAAACCCTATATAAAACGCCATGTTCGCTGTTTTAAAGCAATGAGCAATCATTGGGGATTTGAAGGCACTGAGCTATCTTTAGAGCGTTTCTCACATCAGGCTTGCTGACTCACAGTCAGCCCAGACAGATGAAAGTACCATACATAAAAAAACACAGCTATTCTCATAGGCAGTAGTACCTCTGTGAATTTTAGTGGTGGACAGGGCTGGGAGTGAATGCCATGGCATGTACTGAGCTTCTGAGATAGATATCCCACGTAGGAGGGGCTGGGATGGATTACTGATGAGTCAAGTGAGGACACTACCCAGTGGCCTCTAAATACCCTGAAGAACCCAGAAGACTGGCACATCAGACAAATGAATATCTATTAAATATATATATATATATATACCTTACTGCTACTTAAAGTAAATTAGGCAAAGCCTAGTCCTAATATTTCATTATTTAGTTGAACATTTATTGATAATGGCCTACGGTTCATTTTAAGAGCATAAAACACAATAATAAGGTTTTAGCGAAAGCTTGACATTGGGGAATGGTAATGGGGCAGATGTTACCTCCGCCAGTTTCCTTTGCATACGGTAAGTTGTTGTAGGAAAACACAGAAAACCCACAGTGGACTTTCACTGGTATGTGGATTCTCCTTTTAATTAAGTGGAATGCGTTCTTTTGTGACACAACTAATATCTCTTATCAAATAATGAAAAGAGAATGCCAATGATACAAAAAAAAGTAAATGCATGATGCAGGGAGCCATGTACCTTAAATTTATTTTCTATCATGATTATCATGGTTATATAACAAGTCTGCCCATATTCTGCCAATCCCTTGTCTCACACTTCATTCTCTAATTCCTATTAGCTTCTACAATGGAGTTTCCAAACGAGTCTCTGCATGGCGTTCTCAAACTTTTCAGCGCCAACAGGCTCGCAGAAGGAAGCCACTTTTCAACATGGCCCTCCTCAGACTCGACGAGCGTTCCAATCACATTTATATCAGTCATAATGGTTGGCACTGGAGAAACCATTATCTCCTCAGCAGATTGGCTCCAATTTTGAGATCTTTCACAAATGATAAATGGCCGACGGTAGCCGGCCAACCACGATTCACAAATTAGCAGCTACTGAACTGATAGCACGCGATGTCAGCACCTCTATCTGTTGCGCACCGCTTGCCAAGTCTAGACCAGACCAAAGATGATTTCGCACCTCCACGCCAGGCGAGGGGTGGGTCCTGTCTGATAAGAAAAGCCGGTTTTCATAACGACAGCATATGGTAATGATTTGGCTGTTTTTCCACCAGTTGGGCTGCTTTTATTAATGACGGGTCGTAGTTGAGCGTGCCTGTGAAGTGGGGATCGCACAAAATTACCACCGCAATTCATCATGCGGGCCTGCGGCCGGGCTGGGAAAGGATTAATGAGGTATGAGCTCGGGCTCTGGGCCCAACTCGCCCACTACACCCCAACCCCCCACCCCAGCCTATTCTATAGGCCGTACCCATGAATGATGGGTAACAAAAAAATATCCAGGTAAAAGTTACATGGCGGAAAAGACCTGCCACTGGACAATACAGCTTCAATCAATCTTCATTGGCTTCATGCTTTTGTCTTTAATATTAAATCTAAAGTATCTAATGTAACTAAAGTAGGATCATCATAATATCCAAACCACAGAGAAATAAGCGAATCAAATGTAGACTGTTCCCAACCACTTGATCAATAAACACTCTGACTTCGGACGACATACTGTTATCTTCAAAAACGTAGACATAAATAAGATATTAAAAACCAGCAGCCGCAACAGGGAGGCTGAGGGGGCTCTTGGAACACTTCATCAGCACCCCCATCGAGAAATTTCTCTAAAGAAAATAAAGTAATTATAAAAGGGTAATTCATCACGCGCTCTCAGCTCTTATAATACAGGACATTTCCAAAGGTGCAGAGTTCTTCAACCTGAGTTTCACTCTCGTGCCGAAATTCCACCTTAAATAAAGTGACTAGCTGCCATCGCATGTAGGAAATGTATGATATACTGGAAATTTGTGGATTACATAAGGAAAATACATATTTTTGTGATTTGTAGGTAAATACAGTACAGTACAGACACGTTTAGACGCACCTTCTTGTTCAATGTTTTTGTTTTTTTTCCTACATTGTAAATGAATACTGAAGTCCTCCAGACTATGAAGAAACACATAAGGAATCATGTAGTAACTTGAAAGTGTTAAACAAAACTAAAATACTCCCCTTACAAATACTTCTGTGGAAATCTGGGGAAACCTGTGGTTTCTGAGGCTGGTAACTCTGACAAACTTATCCTGTACAACATAGGTAACTCCTGGCCTTCCTTTCCTGGAGCTGTCCTGATGAAAGCCAGTTTCATCATAACATTTTTGATAGTCTTTTGCGACTGCACTTGAGAATTGAAGTGTATTTGCAAAGTGCACATTTCTGTTGTCTCAATGTTTCAGATTGACTGACCTTCATTTCTTGAAGTAATTTTTTTCTTCTTTACCTAGTTGAGTAGTTCTTGCCATAATATTGATTAGAACATTACTCAAATAGAGCTATTCACTGTACACCTGTAACTCTACCTCTTCACAACTTTACAGCTGATGCTCTCAAACACTTTAAGACGCAAAAAAAGAGAAATTAATTAACTTTTGATATGTTCAGCACAGCTGTTAACTGAGAGCCTACATTCCAGGTGACTCTACCTCATAAAGCTAACTGACAAAATGCAGCCAAGATGTGCAAAGCTGTCATCTAAGCAAACGCTACTACTTTGAAGAAAATAAAATATAAAACATATTGTTTTTTAGTATATTTAATTTTTTGACAAACTTTTGCCTTTAATTTAAACCTAAAGGAGAAATCACAGTTACGCTAACGTCACCTAGTGTTGATCCACAGTTTACACTATACTGTACAGTAGAGCTGGGAAAGAAAAGGATTTGTTTTAACCATCATTCCTGATTTAGCACAGGCTAAGCACAGACAACTAGACTCCCTATCTTCAGCAAATACTGGCGAACAAAAACAAGCTAACAAGCTCATGATTAGCAATTCCGTTATTTTCGCTTTCCCGATGTTCTGCCTGATACTACAGAGCAGCGCTACATAAGGGCATTTCTTAAATGCCACAAATGCCCGCCTGCTATTTCCCCGGGCAGTGAGGGACGTCTAATTGTCTTCTTGATTACATCTATTAGCAAGGGGGAAGTAGGGGGCCCCTGGGAACCGAAGGCTGAGTGGACACTTACTTAAAGAACCGCAGCGCTAGGACATTTCCCGCACAGATAATGCCCCTTCAGTCTCAGGCCCATTAGGAGGCGTTACATAAGTTGGGGCTGAGACTCTGAGCTTTGCACATCATTCTAAAAATAAAGGGAAAGGTGGAGGAAATTGTTTATTTAGGGCGAAGCTATAGAAAAACACTTGTTGTTTCTTAAGGAACCTTTCAATAGTTTTTTTTTTTATTCTGACATTTATGTACCAATAAAAGGCTTTTTCCTAGAAACACACATCCAAGCCAGGAACCTTTCAAAGACCCAGCGTTTGTGTAAGAATGTGCCTGCGTTCTTTCAGGTAGCAGCGAGTGTAATGAGGTTAGAGAAGGGCAGCCTCACACCTGTGTCTCATAAGGGGCCCTGCATTGGGGATACTGGACGAGACAGTGCCGACTGCGTATCCGACAGAGGGATTATGGTCAGTGTTATGTTTTACAGCGTGCATACCTCACCCCCTTTTCCCCACCGTAATTTCATTCCCAGCCATGGTGAACAAGCACTCGCATGTATTCTGGTATATTTCTAATTTGATGAATAACAGCCATTTACAGGTCTGTGATTCGAATGGGTGAAAAATGGAATGACCAAAAAATTACCAGCGTAATGTAATATCAACATCAGTTGCCCTTGCCCAGCCAAAGTGCCATTAAAGGTGGAATTTACTGATACAGCACACGGAATGATTTAAAGTGCCACAGCTAATGTACCTTTTTATGATTTATTAAATGATGGCATGAGCTTGCAACAACAGAAGAACCACTCTTTGTTCTATAAAAAGCTGTACATGCATTTTTGGTTACTGAATAAGGAAACTTGCATGTGCAAGGACTGACTTTTTCCACTAAGCAGTAACAATATGTAATTAGTAGTGGTGTCAATAGATATATATAAAAAAAATATGATTAATCACAACAATATTCTTTGATTAACTATGATTAATCCCACTTGTTCTTCTTAAGACATCATTTTTTTGTTGTGGATATTACAATGTAAATAAAATGAATGAAAATGAATGTAAGAAATGTAAAATGCATTAAATTTATATTAGTGTGTCAATTAAAATACTAGTATATACTTATAATTTCTGAATTAGAATTTAATTTGCTGAGTTTAAAAGGGGGGTTTCACACCTGTTTACTTGGAGTGTTTTCTCTATTATTTGGCTAATTAAACTGCACCTTATCAGCAGGTTAGCTTAATTAAAAAGAAGTATATTTGAGAGCTGGGTTGAATAGAGACCAGATCATGTTCTCACCACAAGCAAACTGCTCCAGAAAAACAATCGGCATGTTGGGCAGAAGGCGGAGAAGATTACAGCAGAAGTTGTGATAAAACTTGGTGTTGTAATTAATTTGCATAAATTATAGTGCCGGGCGGCACAGTGGCGCAGTGGGTAGCACTTCCGCCTCACAGCAAGGTGGCCTGGATTCGATTCCCGGCTGGGGCAACCCGGGTCTTTCTGTGTGGAGTTTGCACGTTCTCCCCGTGTCTGCGTGGGTTTCCTCCGGGTTCCTCCGGTTTCCTCCCACAGTCCAAAGATGGCACGTTCAGGCTAATTGGAACTTGATTGAAATTGCCCCTTATGTGTGAATGTGTCTGTTTGTCTGTCTGTGTCCGTCTGCCCTGCGATGGATTGGCGGCCTGTCCAGGGTGTATCCTGCCTTCCGCCCGATGCCTGCTGGGATAGGCTCCAGCCGCCCCCCCCGCGACCCTTCACGGATTAAGCGGTTGACAATGAGATGAGATGAGAATTATAGTGCCTTTCTGATTCAAAATGAATTACCTGCGTTAACACCTTATTGTTGACAGCCCTAGTTATTAGTAGTTTGGTTTTTTAATGTGTTTTATGCGCAGATATAAATAACGTAAAAGTGCTCTATGAAAAAAGTGAAAAATAAAAGTGTTCTTTAAGAACCAAACTTAAGTGGAAGTACTAAAGTATTTAACAATTTTTGTACTTAAGTATTAAAAGAAGTTTATTTTAAAATGAACTACTCAAGCAACTACTTTTTTTCTTATTTTTTTATTTGTTTTTACACAGCAAAAAAAATATAAAAAATTGTAACACACGCAAAAATGTTTTCTTTCTACCTTAGCTCAAAACGCATTGATGTTTGGCTTTGTTTAAGGCAATATATAGCATTTAACTGTTTCTATATTGTAAAATATAATTTAATATTTGAGTTTCCATGGTAAAAAACATGTGAGGCTTTATATTTTCCACATTTATTGCCTGGTTTATGGCACCTGACACCTCACAAGAGCAGTGCATCATAGCGTAAGTTAGCATAGCATAAGTTAGCATAGCATAGCATTGTAATGTAAGGTGTTGTTGCTAGTGCTGGCCTCTAGGTGGCAATAGATGCGCTGTGCCTTTTCTATTTCCTGTTGCTGCTCACTCAGGAAGGCACAGTGTTGTGTGCTTTCTCTAAAGGTGATACATGCGATGTTGTGCTCTGAGATTAATCTTAATTAATCCTTCAAAAATATATGCCATCCATTAATATTTTGTACAGATTAATACTAGATTACATTTTAAATTCTGTTTGTGTTCTATTTGCGTGTTTGGTGTTTTAATATTTCAGTTAATGTGGTGTAAATCTGGGAGTTTAAATCATTTATTTTATTAGTCATGGAGTTTCAAATACCAGTTTTAAATGCATTTTAAGTCATTATTGCTTTTATTTTATTTTTATACGATCTGTGAGTTATTTTAGAGCTATTATTTCGGCTTAATGTTTAATTGTAAATGAAATTGGGTAATTGCGCTGATTTAACAGACAGTGTTGTGTGCTTTTTTCTAAAGCTGAAGTTATGATGAGCTGCTGTGTGAGCCTGCAAATAAACAGTGTCCAGCTGAATACACCACATCTTTTCGCTTCCTGGTCCATTTTTTATTCCATCTAACACAACGCAGAGTCCAGCTAGGGAGCCGTGGGAGAGAAAGGGTTACAGTAACAAGAATATACAGTTTTTGAAGCTATTCCTCTGTAAGTTTTAACAGACAGAGTTGCTGTTCACTCTGTGTCCTGAAGATTAGCTGAGGAGATAATGTTAATTGACAGTTTGGTGGGTTAGCTTTTAGCTTAGCAACCGCACGCTTCAACCGGTTTTCTGTAAAGTTCCTCAGCATTTCTCCCAGTGGGACTAGCATTAGCTTTTCATATTTTAGCCTAAACTATAAAAATATTATTAAACTGTGAGTAATTCACAATTATTAAATGGTGATTTGTGGTGAGTTTTTACAGTTTTGATGTCTTCGCTCTTCCTTTTTTGTACATGTTGATGTATTTTTGCCCTTTCGCTGCCAGGGATGGGCCACGCTTTCTCTCAGTCTGGGGGGAACAGTTGTGGTTTGTGGTTTAGGAAGTGGCTGCTACTACACAATGAGCGCTAATTGTCCTTCTACAGATATGAAAACAAACCGTAGGAAAAGCTAACAGGTGGGTGTGAAGCGGAGAGAGAGAGAAAGAGAGAGATTAATGCTGATGACTGTGCTGTTGTGCTGTTGTTAGATTTGGCAAGGGTGGACTATATTTCTGTCCTCACTATAAGTTTATATAGCGCTGTGGTTTTTGGCGTAGAAACACAGACACAACGTTCGAGCACAAACAGAGTACAGTGCAATCCTCCGCCTGTTTTTAAATCCAGTCTAATTTGTACAAATGTGTAAAAGGCTGCCTATAAAAACATGGCCGCAGTTTTAAAAGCCATAATAGTCATTAATAAATGTCTTAAGCCATAAAGAAATCAGTGTGCAATCAAAATTGAATATTTACACATTGTCATACGTAATAAAGGTGAAATATATTCATATATTCACCTTTATTTGGGATTACGTCATATTCAAACAATCCAGTTTAATTCACACTCTGTGTTTAATAAAACATAAAAATGAAAAGTACCATTACTTTGTCTTATATAAAACACAAAAAAGACATAATTATTGTAGTCTGTTTAAAAGTTTGAACATTTTTCTGATTCAGAACCTCTTTATTTCAAGGCATTTTTGTGGATAAATATTTTTCAATATGTGTTAGTTGTAATCTTGTTCTTATTTGTTCGTAGAAGTCTTCTATTTCTAAGAAATGCTGAGAAATTGTTGCATAACCTGTTTAAGGTTATCCACAAATTGCTAGATTAGGTTGTATCATTATCTTGATGGAGAAGTCATTCTCTTTTCTTTCCTTTAGTCATGCCAAATCCACTGGCACCAACAGAAACCCAAAGCATGATACATCCACCCTCATGTTTCACAGTAGGCAAGACATCTTTGCATGACATTCTTTTCATGCAGTTTCTTTTCTCTTTAAACATCCCTAATGAAAAATCCAGCTCAAGATCAGTTTTTTCTTAATAGTTAGTTGCTTTGAGATGCTTTCAGTTTTTTTCTTCTGATTTTGCTATTTATAGGTATATGTTTGAGTAAAATAAACATTGTTGTTTAATTCTATAAACTAAACTACCCACAAAATTTCTACCGAATTCCAAATAAAAATATTGTCATTTAGAGCATATATTTGCAGAAAATGAGAAATGGCTGAAATAACAAAAAAGATGCAGAGCTTTCAGACAACAAGTTCATAATCATAAAAGTTTTAAGAGTACAGAAATCAATATTTGGTGGAATAACCCTGGTTTTTAATCACAGTTTTTATGCATCTTGCCATGTTCTCTTCCACCAGCTTTACACACTGCTTTTGGATAACTTTGTGCCACTCCTGGTGCAAAGATTTAAGCAGTTCAGCTTGGTTTGATAGATGGTGATCATCCATCTTCCTCTTGATTATATTCCAGAGGTTTTCAATTTGGTAAAATCAAAGAAACTCATCATCAGGCTAAATGTTTAATAAGTTCTTGTTGTCATATTGGTTGCTCAGCTTAGCCATGCTGTTTGACCAGCTTTGTCTTGGTGGTCAAATTGGTTGATCAGTTTGTTCTTGATGATTCTGTGGTCAGACAGCTTGGTGATGCCAGTCATGCTGGTCAAACATTTTAGTCATAATGATTGCTGGTTAACCGGCTTGTCACTTTTCTTATGCTGGTCAAAAGCCAATCTAGTTAATCAGTTTAAACAGTCTGACCAGTTTAGGTGGCTAGACTGATATTTCTAGCAGCTGTTGGCGGCAAAATAGTTCTATTCTGTCTTTATCCAGTATGCAGTAAACATTGATTTATTTTTTTGCTTGAGCTTCAGACAGTCGCGCTGAGGATTCTTTTACACTTAACAAATACCACTGTAAAGAACACAAAATACTAATAATACTTACAAATACTGTAAATACTGTAAAGAACAGCATTTAAACCAGCAAATCTAGCAACAGGAGCCTTCAGCTCTACACCCGTAATTCCAAAAACAGTCCTATCGCCAAGTGTAAACATACAGTCTGTTTGGGTGTTATTGTGACTTCCAAAGGTTCCAAAGACTATTCAATTTATTTGGAAGGAAATATTTGGGAAGACGTCCACTGAGAGCGGAGAGTAAAGTATATTTATATATTATTTATCTGTTTCACAATCTTCCACATGATAAAGCACTTCATTAAATGTGACTCGGGGCTGTGTGGTTCTGCTGATGAGCACCTACATATATGGTAAGTGGTTGCATTTTGTGCAAGAAGCCTAAAATATCCAGAGAGAACAGCCTAGTGCGACAGGACTATCAGATTTTTAATATATGAAACAAAGTTTACATGAACATACACTTCAAACCCAAATGTTTGAGGATACTACTTCTAATGAATGAATTTAACTGCTTTATATTGCCATTATTGCTTAAAACAGATGTGCAAGTGCACACAAACAGCTTGTTTAGTCCGTGTGGTAGAGAAGTAGATGAGTTGCCAATACAATAGGACTCTCTGGAGCAGATAAATGTAAACTTATTTCTACTATTTCTACTACATTTACATTGGAATAGTCTATATGATTGTCTTTTATGTGTCCAGTGAGATCATGAGTCAAACGAAGGGGTATTTGAAGCACAAAGGGCTCTTGGCACGAACTGACTTGGCTTTGTAGGCAAGAATCAGAGTTTAGTATCTGATGGTAATAAAGATAATGGAGGCCAGTGAAGGTTACAGAGTTACTGAGTTATTTCATGGCCAGACATGGACTAGAGGTGTAGGAAGCCCTCCAGAATTGAGATGTGTAATATCTATAAAGATGGATCGATCAGTGTTTTTGTGGCTGATCACTGATTGCTGATTGTCTTTCAGCTTGAACGGTCAATCGCAAATACTGATCAAAGGGCGAAATTGCCAAATTATGCTGCATAGATGCCAGGCAAAGTTAGTACAGATCCTCCTAATTACAGCAAATTCTAAGCAAAGATTGGAAATCTAAGCTGATTGCACTTTACTCTGCAAAATAATCGACTTTCAGGAGAGATATGTGTAAATATTCTTTTCATAATGGTGACTATTATATAATGTTGGTGTTTACTTAGATGCCAATACTGCAGAAACGTGGTGGGGGTTATCCTAACATCGGCCACTTCACTGCTTTTTCCAGGGTCATATTTCTGTTTAAAATAGCCTATATTTACTGTTCCAAATCTGTAACTAAGTTATCATTTTAATACTAACAACAACAATTTTCTCACAGTCCAGCTCAGCTCCAGCTAAGACTCTATGAATCCCCGTAAACTACTGCACTGTTGAGCTCAAAGTGGAAACACAACTGAAAGTTTCTGCTGGCTCAGCAATTAAAAATATTTTGAACATCATTCATGTATAAGGGCAAGGTTGCCAATCACCAGAATAATCCTGTATTTTACCTTTTAATCCTGCTGCATTTAGGGTCAGAGCATCAAAAGTGAAGTGAGGCCAGGGGCAGCAGGGCAACTTCTCCTTGTTGGATGGATCCACCTTCAGGGAGGGAGGGGGTCCAGGGGTTCTTAGAAAAAAATGAAAAGAAAACTCTTTCTGTTGCAGTTGTGTACATGTAAAATATCCCAAAAAACGTTTTGAGTCAACTTACAACTTTACCATTCCTGACTGATACTTTTGCATGGGGGTTCAATGTGGTCTGCAGGGTTTGCGGTTTTGTGTGGTTAGTGATGTTTGTTAGCTCTGCTAATCACTGTATTGATTAGTTAAAATCGTAATTTTCTTCCTACCACGAGGTGTTTTAATTCTGCACATATGAACGGCAGAATTGGCAAAAACAAAAAATAAAATGTATAATAATATAATAAGATATATTTTCAAAAATGTTTAGACTACAGTGTTTATGGGATGAAAGCATATGAATATTGATGGTAGTTTATTACATGGCTTATTAATTATTACTTTGACAAAATACATGGAGAAACAGCATCAGGCGGACTTATTTTTCTTGATATTCACACCTCTAGGATACATGTAGATTATTAAAAACCACCTGACACTCAGAGCAGCCTATGCCTTTCAGTATTTTGTTTAGGACACACAAAGAACTTTTTAGTCTAAACCAGAGACTGTAAAAAAAGATGGACGCCGTGTCTCCGTTCCCATTCATTCAATGAAAATGAAGCCAAAATCTTCCGCCATGTTGGCGATCCTGACACCCGATTCTGCGCAGTAGAGACCAGAGGAGGGAGAAAGACTGTGGATAGCAACCTACTCATTTAAATAACCCCGCCCCTGAGGGCTGCCTCGCGGTCACAGACTGCAGAGCCAAGCCGAGCGGAGCTGACGGTCTGTTATTGGTCCTGCCCATAAGCAGCCCTTTTACAATAACCACACCTTTTTTGAATAGAGCTGAATAACGTTTTAAAAAATGAATTCTGTGGGGATATAAACATTTGGCAATATAAGCAGAGGTTACACTAGCTGTTCCATTTAAATAAAGGAGGTAGAATTACAGTATATTAGAAAAAAACGTGATTGAAAGTTGTCTGTTTTGCCATTGAAACCTATGGGGATGGGTGGAGTTACACAGCTTTCTGAAACCGAACAGCAGGGGGCGCCTGACCTGTGGTGGCTTCACTTTTGAGAGACGATGCTCTGTCCAGCTATACACAGTCTATGGTCTAAATATATAAATATGTTTAGTGCAAAATAACTACCTGGTAAAAATGTGCAAGTTAAATAAAACTATATAAAGTAGTGCCCAGCATACCTAGCTTTAGTTTGAGTGCAAATAGCTTCACACTTTTTCTGTGGACACTTTTGAGTCATTTACTGATATTATTTGGTTTGAAACATCATATAAATGTGTTTAAAGCACTAAAGGTGAATAATGTTGGTTAGGGAAGGAGATCTCACTTTTTTAGGTATTTTTCTCAATGATTTTTTTGTAGAAGCTTTACCACACTGGGATGTCATTGATATTTTTAGAAAGACTAAGTTTCCCTCTTTCTAACCATATACAGTTTATGTTGATGTGTGGAGGGATTCCTGAGTACCTAAGCTGAAAATACAAGGTGCGATTTTGGATGGAAAATCCGTCCACAGGATTCTAAGCTAACCTGGAGGAGCGGAGCTGGACCTGTAGCCCTGACTAACAAGTGCAGCTGTGCACCAGCTACAGAGTTCCATCTACAGGTTGGATAAGGAACTGCAGCTTTCTGTAACTAAGCAGCTCCAACAGTGAGCTCCACAGTGGTGCTGTGTAAACCTCAACTCCCATATCAGATCAGCTGAATTTAAGAAATATTGTCCGATCGCATATTTTGTCTGAAAATCAGCCAATACCGATACATAGCCGATCCATCGCCGTTCTATCTTTACTTTCGGGGATGGTGTGGTGGAGTGGTGTGTACCCAAAATCCTGACCTTAGTAAGTTCTCGTTGACAAATGCAATTAAATCCTTAAAGCATTGATTAATTAGATAGATTTCATAGCTGATCCTGAGAAACTACTTGCAGAAACAATATACAACCATCAGACTACTTCTAAAAACTACTAATAAAATAATTTATATTAAGTACAAAATAAGTTTGAGTATGTACGGAACACTGTAAATACTGTTTGCAGAAACAATCATTTATTAGATGTATTGAACAAGTTAAAGTATTCAAGGAATATTACCTGAAAATATATGAATAGTATCAGCAACAATTATTTATATCAGGTACTAAATAATTCACAAAAAGAATTCACACATTATTTTATAGTAATTACTAAATAATTACCAGTAGATGTTGAATTTTAGCAAAAACTAAATAAATTATGGCAGATACTGAATAGGTATAATAGAAAATACTTATTGATTCATTAAAATTAAAGGGAGCGTCTGTTCTCGCAATATTTAGGTATTGGTTTTACCTCAGAAAAATGTTACATGAATCAGACTCCTTAGATCAGTCAGTTAAATAAGAACAATATACATGCACAATTTTTTTTTTAAATTAAATTTCAAATTTCATCCCATAAAATGAAAAAGGATGAGGTTCTCCGAAATATTGTTGGAAAGTATACTGTAGTTCTAGTTTTGAGCCTTTAAATGTAGTTAATCACCTCATGATTTAGAGATTAAAATTACATTGCAATGAAATAAGCAAAATATTTAACAGACAACGTTTCTTCATTTTTCCTTTCTCTATTTTTGGATAGTTGCGCATGCAAACTTGGTTAATCGCCCTATGAATCTCTTGTGACTCTCAGAAGCCTTAAAAGCTTGGACAAACTCTCTGAAGGCTTTGAGAGAAATTTATTATCTGCTTCAGCTCAAGGAATTCTGTAAGAACAGAGAATGCACAAGGTCTGCTCTTTTCTGTGGTTCGCTTTTGTTGGGGTCGGTGGGGGATCGGTTGAGAAGGACGCACTGAAAGAGTCTGTCAGCGCTCAGCTGTTCCTATCCACTTGCTGTGTCTCTGTTCTTTGATCTGCACTTCTGACAAGTCAAAGGAGGCAACAGATGAAGAAGGAACTGTGTTTTGAAATGACAAACATTCAATACAATTCTATTTTTGCAGCGTTTTTTATTGCGACAGACATTAATGTACCACAAAGTCTCAGTGGAAAGCGCCCCGGACATCTGTTTTAAATATACACACAAATACAACCCTTAATTCCGGAAGAGACACATAAATAAGAAATAAGTTCACGCTGAAATTTCTCACTCAAATAACTACATAATGTTCATATAACAAACATTAAATGAACTACTCTAAGAACTGTATGACTCAGCAGACTGCAGTTTAACAAGGAAATTTTATTTATTTATTTATTTATTTATTACAGTTCTTAATATCCACAACATCCATAGAAAATACTGTAAATTCAGGTTCTTAAAAAAGGTCATTATTGTGCCCCCTAAACAACATACATCAGATACACCTCCCAATAATTACAGTGTCATCTGTGTAATCATGTTTTACAGTCTTATCTTCTAAAATGTATTGCAATATCACCTTTAAGCAAATTAAAAAGCCATTTAAATCCAGTAAATCAATAATCCTGATAAGGAAAACACAGTTTAACCTCACTGTAGCTCACTGCTAGCAGAGCTCCAGTCACATA
The DNA here is from genome assembly GCF_023375975.1 of Astyanax mexicanus. Lineage (NCBI taxonomy): Eukaryota > Metazoa > Chordata > Actinopteri > Characiformes > Acestrorhamphidae > Astyanax > Astyanax mexicanus. Next base: position 22,737,277 of record NC_064419.1, on the reverse strand, counting down.
GTTGGCAACAGATCAATATGAAAACCATATAAAATAAATATACAGAGAATTGTCTCTAATGGTTGACTTTGAGGCTCAGCTTTACTGTAACTGATGGTTAGTTAAGAGTTTGTACTGTCATTAGTTTAAAGAAAGTTGGTTTGAAAAGCTAATCTTTATGTAACATATATATTGAATACTCAGTATCCTGGTTAACAGCCTGTGCTAACTTGAGGCAATTAAAAACACAAGCCCTTGGTGTTAAATAATAATAATAAAAAAAACAACAACAACAGTAGTTTGGTTAAATTCTATGTTCTGGATTACAGAGTATCCAGCTTGCTCGGAGGAAAGCGCAGCGACATTACCTTTGGGAGCAATGTCAGAAGAGAGCGCCATCTACCCAACCAGAGAGAGCAAGGCCAATTGTGCTCTCTCGGACTCCAGCTGCTGATGCCAAACAGCAAGGCTGAGCTGATCTCATTATTGATCTGGACATTTCATTATCATATTTTGTTTTTTTTTTCTCTTTAAATCTGTCAGTTGTTCTTGTTGTATTAGCAGTTCACGAGATGAAGAAATGCTTCCTAACATTAAATCATTAACATTAACTTCCATTTAAGTTGAAGAAAATTTACATTTTTGGATTTTTTGCATGACAGGGATGACTGTGTTTGGACATATCATAATCTCTCTCTCCCTCTTCCTCTTCTCTTAAGCAGTTTATCAATACTTGTGTAGATGCAGTTACATATAGAATTGTCCTTTTAAGAAAGAGTATGGGATTTAAGACGTCAGTGTCGGTGTCAGTGTGTCTTTGCTATCATAACAATGGGAAAAATATGCAGCAAAAAAAAAAGCTTGTACTAGTTCTCTTAATTATTCATTGGTGTGTTTTGGGCACAACTGTGTCTTTGATCTCGTGAGGGTGTAAAAAATACACCTTGCTCAGCCTGCAAAAAAGGCATAAACAAATTCTATTGATTAATTATAATTAATCTTACGTAGCTGAGATAGGAATCGAGGTTTATTTCAGTCAATGGCGCACCTGTGTTTTCTGCCACCAAAATAGCAACACCAGAAATTGACCTGAACACACCTAAATTTCAGGCCACCACGTCCATCGAAGCAGGGCCCAATGTGTATAATGCTATAAAAAATTCACTGTAGCAGGCCCATATCAAACAATGTATTATAGAATAAGTTATTTAAAGATTAAATTTACTGTTTCCATTATTTCCCCGGTGTCCCCAGTCAGTACAGACACTGTAAATTATAACCTGATGATCTCACACCCCTCACTCGGACTGACCTTATACTGAGCTGTGACGCTCTCAGGATGAGGTGATGTGAATTAGGTCTTGGGTTTCTGACGTCATGGTTCTGCAGAGAAGCTGTAAATAATGTTAGAAAGCTAAAATCTGCCATCCTGCTTTAATACTGAGCTGATTCACATCAAAATGTAAAGAAAAAAAATCTGGTGGAAAAGGATTTTTTGAATGAATAGAGTATCAATCCAAAGCACCTCTGGTAATATAACATGCTGTATTCAGAACATTCATAATGATAAACTGCTAATGATCAATCTTTCCCCACTACCCAATACACTGCACAAGCGTCCAGCCTGTATAAAGCAATAGTGATTCTCTCATATGTTGGCAAACATTTGGAAATAGCTTAGCATAGCTCTCAGAACTGTCTGGTACATGTGCACTCCCTGATTTGTGGTGCACAAACTGGTACACAAAGTGAACACAGATTTTTGCAAATGTGACCTTTTGTAAACTTTGGGCCTGTTAAGATGTTATTAATGTTTAATGGGATACAGAAAAGCACCAGTTTTAAACTTATACAGTTACTTTGAAGCTGACTAAAATTACTTAAAGGAGCAATCAGTAGAAAATGCAAGCGATTGTGTGAAATGGCTGCAGGAGTCCAATTTCCAAACATAGGAGAGAGTTTTCTTCCCCATCTGCTCTTCTTTCCCAAATGTGATGTTTATGCAGGTTGGTAAGCAACCTTACTGAAGCTCAGTGATTACCTTTCCTACAGAAAAATAGCCATCTCACCCATTTCCATGGCAGCATATGGCAGTCTATACCTAACAACCCAGGGTGTGGAAATGGGACTGGGGTATGGTGGTGGGCATACCACACACTGCTGACAAGAGCTGAGAAAAGCTGCCAGTGCTTAAACTCAGCATATTTCCTAAATCTCAAGACACATCCAGATCATGTTATGAGTTACTACAGAAAATATGATCCTTAATGGTCCTTTAAAGTTACAGCGTGTTACAGAATCAATAGAACATCAAAGTTTTACACAATTTAAAAACATTAAATTAAATGCTGTGTGAAACTTAAACTAACATATTTCAAAGTTCTAACTTTTAAATTAATCTAAGGTTGTGTAAAGCTGCATGAGGCATTAAGTGTAAACTGACAGGTCTGTTATATATATGAGATGCCTAACGTCTGAGAGGCGATAAAGCTTCTCGTATCGCTGAGTTTTGGTGCCGCTCGCAATGTTATGACAGTTTTAACTCCTCCAGTTTCCTCCAGCTTGTCCACGATGGCAGCTTTATGGGCACTGTGCTCTGCAGTGTGTGTGTGTGTGTTTTGTGTGAAAAAGCAAGCCAACGAAAGAGGGTAAGAAAAAGGAGGGAAGAGCAAGAAAAAGTGGGTGAATTAGAGAAAGACAGATGGACAGAAGGTAACTAGGGAAAACTAGAGAAGATACGAGCATGAGAAAGATAAAGAACTAGAGAGATAGAAAGTGAAAGAGAGAGACAGACATATATACAGCTCTGGAAAAAAATAAAGAGACCACTTCAGTTTATGAATCAGTTTCTCTGATTTTGCTATTTATAGGTTTATGTTTGAGTAAAATAAACATTGTTTTATTCTATGAACTACAGACAACATTTCTCCCAAATTCCAAATAAAAATAATGTCATTTAGAGCATTTATTTGCAGAAAATTAGAAATGGCTGAAATAACAAAACAGAAATCAATATTTGGTGGAATAACCCTGGTTTTTAATCACAGTTTTCATGCATCGTGGCATGTTCTCCTCCACCAGTCTTACACACTGCTTTTGGATAACTTTATACCACTCCTGGTGCAAAAATTCAAGCAGTTCAGCTTGGCTTGATGGCTTGCGAACCTCCATGTTCCTCTTAATCATATTTCAGATGTTTTCAATTTGGTAATATCAAAGAAACGTATTTCTTTATAATATATTTTTAACTTATTATTTTTTTCCACAGCTCTATATACATTGAGAGAGAGATAGAGGGGGAGAAAGAGAAAGGAGGTAAAGCAAATTAAAGAGAAAGAGAATGAGAGATAAAGATAGCATAAAATAAATTAAGAAAGATTAAAAAGCAATAAAATAGGAAAGAAGAAGTGTAGGAAAATAAAGAAACGAGAATGACCAAGACAACACAGAAGAGCAAGAACTAGAAAAAGCAGAGAGAAATAGAGAGTGTATGAGAAAAAAGGAAGAACTAGAGAGGGAGAGAAATAAAGATTATGTTGGACAAATAGTAAAAAAGGGGAGGAAAAAAAGAGAAGAAAGAAGTAGAGCAAGAAAAAGAAGGTGAATGAGAGAGTAAGGAAGAGAGAAGGCATAAGAAAAAGAACATGAGAGAGAGTATTTGAAAAAGAGAAGGAGAAAGAGAGAAAGGAAGAGAGAAGGCATATGATAAGAACATGAGAGACAGAGAAAGAGGGAGAGAAAAATAGAGAAATGTAAATGTAAGAGAAAGAGGGCAAGAGAAAGAGAAAGAAGGAAAATTAGAAAGAAATACAGAGAAAAAAGTGGTAAAATAAGGAAGAAAAAGGAAAAAGGCAGAGCTACAGAAGCTAGGTGAAAAGGAGAGAGAAAGAAAGAGGGTATAAGAGACAGGGAAACCTAGAAAGAGTGAGCATAAGAAAAAAAGAGGGAAAGAGAACCATGGAATAAGGGAGGGCAAGAAAGTTGTGAGAGAAAGTAAGAAAAACAGTGGGAACTGTAGAGAGATAACAAGAGAGAAAGAGAGAGAGAGAGGAAGGTAATGGGCTGAAGAGCATGAGAAAAAAATAAAAACGTCAGAATGTGTTGATGCAATTTGCATGCCACCGAACTGAAGGCCTGAACCCAAGATAAATCCAGAGAGGGGCGTTACTCACACAAACGTATGGAACACATACCTTCAGCCCCCGGAGGAGAGGGTCCGGGAAGTCGCACAGAGCTGCTGTGAGCAGTGAGCGAAAGCCCCTGATTGGCCGAGGCAGATTTCCCACAGAACGTCAGTGGCCATCACGTCCTGCTGAGTGGAGTTTAGAGATAAATCATGCTGGCATAACGAAACACAGATTGCTGTGTGTTCACAATGGCCTCATATTGACTTCCCTCCATCTCTCCCTCTCTCTCTCTCTCCCTCCTTCCCTCCCTCTTCCATTGTCTTCTCCAGTAAAAACAGCCTGTCATATCTCCCTCACTTCTGATAACTCTGCTAGAGAAAATGCAGCCTTGTTTGTTCAGCCATTAGGAGAACATATTCAGAAGAGAAGTCCCCTCTCTCTCTATTTCTCTCTCTCTTTTTCTCTCTCTCTTTCTCAGACGCTCACTCGCACGATTCCTCGATGCATGTGAGTGAGTCTGGACACTCTGTAACCATGATGATGACTTGCCTGGTGCAAAATAAATAAAGCCTTCGTCAGCCAATGACAATCTTAGCAATGGTGCCCTATTTATCACAGTCAAAGGCACTGAACAGTGACGGATACTGGATGACATAACTGACCATATCTGAGAACTTTGGAGACTTTCTAATAGAAGGTGCCAGTTCTTTGAGTGGGTGTTTTTTTAACTTGAAAGTCCAAACTGGAGTCTGAACCATTCTGTTGTGTCTACCTAAATAAGAATGAATCTACAGTTACAGTAGATACAGCAATCAGCAGTGTTAATTTATTGTGTTCATACTACTGTGTAAAGCACAACACCAGTTCTCCTTCTTTTTCTATTGATTAATAGATGACAATATCCTGCCTCAGCTTTCTGTCATTGGTCTAAAAAACCAAACCACGCCCCTTCCAAAAAAAAAAACAAACAAAAAAATCACACCTCAAATGAACTGGACCATGGTTCCTTTTGATCTGGACGAGACAACCTCTTTTAGTGGGATTAGATGCTATTGACCCTGTCACCAGTTCACAAGTTGTCCTTCTTTGGGCCACTTTTGGTTTGTACTGAGAATTGCATACCAGGGTGCCACTTTAAAATAAGGCTCCTTTATAACAGATTTATAAATAGTTTACAAATAAGTTTGTTAATGGTTATTAATTAGGTTATAAACCATTAATAAGCAGATACAGCACATACATTGGAAGGTCAACAGTGGCCTGCCGTTTACCAAATAGTGATTCCACGTTCGTTTACACTGTTAAACCTCAGATATTATTACATTCTTATCTTGCTTTGTCTTTTCCATCATTCATCATTGACATTTCTAACACAACTTTATTCATTTACCTAATAACATATTAAAAAACTAAACTGACTTTCTATATTATTTCATTGTTGTTTTTTCTATTTATGCGTTCTTTTAATATTTATGTTCTATTAATGTTTTTGTAGTATTTGCAACTTAGTAGCCATTAATAAACTTATGTTTCAAACTCAAACTATTTTTAAGCCCTTTATAAAGGAGCCTTATTTTAAAGTGGTACCCATACCAGGAACAAACCCTGGTATTCATTTCAGAGATGCCCTTATACCCCCAGTTGCCTAGCTAACACAATTCGGTTCTTGCCAAAGTGTCTCAAATTAACACTAAGAGATGCTTATGTGTTCTTCATATCTAGGCCTTCCTCTTCTCCAGGTCGCTGAGAGGAAAAATATCAAATTAAATGATTTTTGCATATATATATATATATATATATATATATATATATATATATATATATATATATATATATACAGTTCAATTCAGTTATGTCTCCCTTTGCAAAGTATTGCCAAACTTGTATGTGGCATACTTAACACAACAGACTTTTCCTGTTTAGCTTTATCTGGGTTTGAACTCTGCTTCTCTTTCATTTTCATCTCTTACAGTAGTTTGTACCTCTCTCTGGGGGCCTAAATGTTCGGTTTAATTTTCCTCCTCGCCAAATTTTTGAGTCTTTTGTCTCTGTTGTAGCCAAAGTGAGCATATGGTGCCACTTAGTGAAGATCATGGGCATTCTTCATATCGTAGGTCTAGCTCTTTTACTGGACATCGGGGGAAAATTTCAAATGAGGTCGCTTTTGTGTTTGGTTTTTGTTGAATCCTAAAACTACACTTCTCATAATCCACCCACGCATGATGTCACAAGTACAATCTCCTGTATCCAATTCTATTTTTTTTCTGTTCCTTCTCAACAGACTACTGATTATCTTCACCTGTTCATATACCTGTAAACACCTGTTCAATTATGTCTCACTTTGCGAAGTATTGCCAAACTTGTCTGTTGCATACTGAGAGCAACAGACTCCTCCTGTTTGGCTTTGTCTGTTTTTTCCATATTTGTTATACAGTCTGATCGTTTGATTTAATTTACATTCTCCCCTAATTCATCTGTCACTTTTGTAGCCAAATTGACCATTTGGTGCCACTTAGAGAAGATCATGGGTGTTCTTCATATCATAGGTCTTCCTCTTCTCCTGGACACAGGGGGAAAAAAAAGATCAAATGGTCCTTTGCGACTCGGGTCAAATCCATCCCTGCTCCTTTCGCTCCATAAAGATTAACCTCTTCACCTTTCTCAGGCTATTAACCCCCATGCAGGAGATAGGTATGCCTCTAAATCCAGAAAGGAATCTCTCTCATGAGGGAGATCAGACGTGTTTGGAAAGAAATGAGTGGCATCTGACGTGTCGACCGAAAGTACTGTTGCTGTGAAAAAGTCTGCAGAGAATGCGCAAAGCCCTCCATTCAGTAAGCACACACACATATACCCACACACACACACCCTGTGCACGTAGACACAACTGTGCATTGTTGAGCCCAAGCCCCTGTCGCCTGACCGAAGCAACCGATACCCGTCGCTTCAGCCTCACCTAACTATAAGCGTCTCCATCCGTCACTAAATAAAGACCCAGACTTCCACTCTTCCAGTCAATATTTTCCCCCAGCCATTGGAAACCGCATAACTCGCCGACCCGACAGCACACAGGTGAGGGCGACCGGCTGGCCTCCTGGCCCGGGACGGGTTTCAGGCCCGCTAATGAGGCCTCTGGGACGTACATAAAAGAGTGATGGATCACTAGATTAAGAGAGGCATCAACACCATCACAGAGTGGTCTATACATTGTGGATGAAAAGAGATCTGGGATCAAGGTGTGTGAAAACATTCCCTAGCATTCTGGAACGCTTAATCTGCACTCTTCTTAAAGCTTAAGCTGTTTATGACTAGTGGATGAAGGGACATTGTTGAGTTTATGTCAATATTTTCATATATATTTCATGATATCTTTACTGCCAGTGTTAAAATGTGTTTAAATATGCTGTAAATGACTTGGCATCAAAGTTGTATACCAAACACTACCGTGTACCAACATGGCTGTGAAAAGCAGACAATGTATACTGAGTTTAGAAGACTTGAGAAAAGGTTATACCCTCTGTGTGTCAATTTAAAAAACTGACTTTTCACGTCATTTTAGAGTGTTAGCAACTGAAAAAAATGTAATAGTTTATATTAGTTACTGCATTAATCTAGTAGTTAGTATGTTAACCCTAATATATATATATATATATATATATATATATATATATATATATATATATATATATATATATATATACCATAACCTACTAAATAAACAGGTAGTAGTCAATAAATGAAGCATAAGTCACTGTGTATTTATATAAGCTTCTGAATGATCCATAGTATTTACTCAATATCACATAACAGTCGCTGAATAATAAATAGTAGCTACTGAAAAATTCATAGTAATTACTAAACACTTCATAGTAGCTACTAAACAATTTATTTTACTGAATACCGTATTAGTCAGAATATAAGGCGCACCTAAATCCTTTAATTTTCCCAAAAATCATCAGTGCGTATGAATTATACTGGTCAGGTTGTAAGGAGCAGTAAAGCTGCTCCCATGAATTACACAGTTAGCGCTGCTAACCGGGGCTGGCTGGCACTGCTAACCGGGGCTAGCTAGCACTGCTAACCAGGGCTGGCTTCCACTGCTACCCAGGGCTTGCTATGCTGCTAACCGCAGCTGGCTATGCTGCTAAATGGGACTGGGTAGCGCTGCAATCTGGGGCTGGCTATGCTGCTAACCGCAGCTGGATAGCACTGCTAACCGCGGCTGAGTAGTGCTGTTAACCGAGGCTGGCTAGTGCTGCTAACCTGGACTGGCTATGCTGTCAACCACGGCTAGGTAGCACTGCTAACTGCAGCTGGCTATGCTGCTAACCGCAGCTAGCACTAACCCTTGGACAAAATACTGGAATTCTAAGCTTACTGTAAATAAACAGAAGCACTTTAATCACCCAAAGGAGAGAAATCTGTGTAGATTAACATCCAGTGCTTGTTTGACTCAAATTATTATAATTTTGTTTAAGAATTACAGTTTTGTTTACTTAGACACTCTCCCAGCATCCTTATTAGAAAGGAAACATGGTGACACCCTTGCTCACTTCAATGTAGGGACCTGTACTAGTGTTGCTCAATGCGCCTTATAATCCGATGCGCCTTGTGTATGAAAATAGACCAGAAAATATACGTTCATTGATAATGCTCCTTATAATCCTTGTAGTTCCAAAAATACTGTAGTGTTTTTCTTTTTATTTTGAATAATAATCAAAGTTTAACCAGTCTAAACTAGAATTCTCTACATTTTAAAGCAGATGAATGTTTGTTCCTGACTTATGATGGTGTGTGTGTGAACTGTACAGCTCCACCCTGCAACCGGGTTAATCAGAGGAAATTCAAGAAATCAATAAAACATCCTTTGACGCAGATCACCACTACATGTTCCAGGCTGCTGAATAATCTTCTGGATTTCTCAGGGATGCGGCTTAATGAAGGAGCTTCACTGCTGGCAAATGGTGAACAGTGTCCATCAAAGGATCAAAGGATCTGTTTCAGTTTCTGCGCATGAAGGAAAAATACAAAACAATTAAATTGCAGCCAATTTATCATCTGGATTTATCAGAGTCTATCCTGTAATCATGGTTTGGATAATAATCCTCTGTATGTGTTTACAGTATGTTGTTGTTTTTTTTAAATACTGTCTGGCTGTGTGTCTGAGCCTTTCGTAAACGTTGTTGCTCGGTAAAGTGAGTTTGCACTGCAGGAAATGTCCAGCTTGGTTCAGGTCATGTGTAGAGAACCGTAACATATGTTAGAGCTGAGAACACTCAGCCTCCTCTCCACAGGTACAGTACATCCCAGATGGCTTTCTCATGGATGATCAGGCTTGTAGTATGTTTTTGGGTGTGTGTTTTTGCGTGTGTGTGTGTGTGTGCGCGCACGTGTGTACACATGCATATGTGCGTGAGTGCACGCGTACACGTGCACAGTCCTCTTGATCATCTTTCCGAAACACCTCAAACCGACGTGGGGGCAAAGTGACAGCAGACGTCCATCTTTTTAAAATAGGTAATAAGAAGAAAGCAAGAAGACTGGCATTTTAACAGCAGTTCTAAAGTTATTTACGGGCTTTTTTGAGAGGTTAGGGCATCAGTTGCTGTCCATTCTGTGAGACCTAAGCCTAAAAGTTGCCCCCAGGTATATCCAGTGCTGGTTCCTGCTGCTGCGGTGTCCTCTGTGAACGTCCTCACCTTAGGAAGATTGAGAGGGGAGGAAGAGTAAAAGGGGGAGGAAGAGTGAGAGGGGTAGAGCTGGTATAGGAGTTCGTTTTTCATCATATAGGAGTTCAGGCCAACGTTTTACTGTCGCCTCTGTCATCCTGACATTTAGACTGTACATATATTTGCTCTGCATGTGTTGCACTGACTTGTTTGGAAAAAAATGAATAAAATACAGCATCTGCAATTCTGAAGAATTTTCTACAATTTGAACTTTTTTAGTATTATACTCAACAGTGTGTAGTCGCTTAAACAAAAATATAATGTAATATGAGTGAAGTGTAAAGTACTATTTGGTGAAAAAGTTGGATTTTGATAATGCTATGTGTAATTTTAGTTGCAGTGCTTCATTTTGAAGGATATTTGAGGTATTTTGAAGTTTGAATGTGTGTTTTTACATAACTTAAAGTATTTTAATAAAACCAGCCTAGTTTAAAATTATGTTTTAGCAAATGAAAAAAAACTTCAAAAAAATCTGAATTATTCAGTAACTATTACACATTATTCTATATTATTCAGTTTCTACTCCTAGAAATTATTCAGAAACTCATTTGAATTATTCAGTTGCTACAATTGCAGCCAATTATTATTATATTAAAAATATTCAGTAACAACTAGGAATTATTCAGTAGCTGCTATGTATTATTTAGTAACTACTATAACTAATTTAGTAACTACTATAAATTATTTAGTAACTAATTTGAATTATCCAATAGCTACAATGAATTAGTCAGTAACATTTAAAAATGATTCAGTTAAAACTAGCAATTGTTCAGTAGCTACAGTAAATAATTTTGTAACTACTCTAAATTGTTAAGTAATTACTCTGAATTATTCAGTAGCTATTAGAATTTTATTAAATTAATACTATGATGTATTTACTAACTACAAGGAATTATTCAGTAACTACTATGAATGATTTAGTAACCATTACAAATTATTCTAAATTATTCAGTAGCTATTATGTATTATTTAGTAACTACTAGAAATTATTCTGAATGAAACTGATTTGAATTATTAATTTGCTACAATAAAGTAGTCTGTTACTACTACAAATATTCAATAACAACTAGGATTATTGTTTAGAAACAATTAAATTATTATTTACTAACTACAGGGTATTATGTATATATAGTAATTATATATAAAATATATATAGTATTAAAGTAACTACGAGAAATTATTCAGAAGCTGCTATGGTTCTTTTAATAACTACTATGAATGATTTAATAGCTACTTTAAATGATTTAGTATTTACTATGTTTTTTTTTGGGAACTACTATAATTATTCAGTAACTATAATGTTTTAGTCAGTAACTATTAAATAATATTGAATTATAATGACATATTCTTTAGGGAGAAATATTAGACAAAGTGTTATCACCCTTCAAACTCTCCTCAACAATCTTTCAGTGGAACAAATCCCATAAATGACACTCTCCAAATAACACTTCAGAATCTATTCAGCACTCGTCGTCCAGCAAATATGCTGAGATTGGATTTTGCTCCATCATGATCAGAAGAGAAAATAAAAGACGAGACGTATCCTGAGGGGGTGTTTCATTCCCCCACATGACCCTCTGCAGTGTGTATTTCATTCAGAATTGTTTCTTCAGTAGCTGTGCCTCGTGGAATTTGGGCCGGCGCTCTGCAGCGCTGTGTTAAATTCTCAATTACACGGCAGCTGAGTACTAGCACCTGATTTGCATTTCCACACAGTGAGCCGAGCTCCCGCCGCCGTGCTGCGCTACAGAAGCAGTCTGCTTAAAGAGAGGTTAAGTTCACAGAGCAGGCCTAAGGGGGATTTGATGACCATCTGAGATAACGCACGAGCGATGAGAACCAGGTGAGCGCCCTCTGAGAAAGAAACGGAGAAGAAACCGTCCGCAGATTAGATCTTAAAGAGAGTATAAACAGCCATGTTGAATCAGGCTCTAATAAAGTCCTGTATCGGTCTGATACGGTGAAGAATTTAATAACGCTGCCACATTGTTTCTAATTTGTTTATTCATTATCAAAGGGTTTCATGTAAGGAAATAAGGATTATCTTGCATTTTCTGTTCCAAAATGAAACATTCCTCAGTTCCAAATAAGAGCATAAAGTGAAGCTCCCTGAGAGACACGTGGTGAAACACTAGTTAGACTTTTGGGAGCATTTCACTGAATACTACTCTTTATAGATATATTCAAAGAAACAACACTGGAGACAACATCCTGGTTACTGAAGTAAAAAAAGAAAAGCACACAATTTCTCATTACGCCGAATGTGGTCAATATTACCAAATTTATCATAATAATAAAATATTATGTTACATTGCTCACAATAAAAATGATATAACAATACTGTGATTCAATATTTGATGTATAGAAAGACGATTGCAATTATCTGTGATACTTCACATCATATGTGTAACTGAACAGATAAATACAGTATCAGCCAAAAGATTGGATAAAAGTTTTTTACATTCTAAATGAATACTGAAGTCATCCAGACTCTTAAGGGACATATCAGGAATCCTGCAGGTCTGGGGTGCTGTTAACTTAAGGTTTCTGAGGCTGGTAACTGATGAACTGATGTGCAACAGAGGTAACTCTTGCTCTTCCTTTCCTGGGGTGGCCCTGATGAGAGACATCATAAAGTTCAACATAAGGTTTTTGATAGGCTTTGCAACTACACTTGAAGGTACTTTCAAAGTTAAATGTTTTCGCATTATCTCACCTTCATTTATTAAAATCATTTTTCCTTTACTTTAGTTGATTAGTTCTTGTCATAATATGGATTAGAATATTACTCAGATAGAGCTATTCACTGTATACCAACTCTGCCTCTTTACAAATTTACAACTGATGCTCTCAAATTCAAGTAATTCAATACAGCTGTTATCTGAAAGCCATTCAGTGTGACTTTACCTCATACAACTGACTAATAAAAAAATCCAGTCAAGACATTCAAATCTGTCAACTAAGCAAGAGGTGCTATTTTTGAGAATTTCAAATATAGAACATAATCCAACCCAATATTCTTTTTTTTTTTTTTACTAAACAATTTCCTATATGTCTCTTCATTGTTGTAAAATGCTGAACATTTTAAATAATGAAGAAAAAAAAACACTGAATGTAAGGTATGTCCAAATTTTTAATTGGTACTCTATTTCTAAATAAGCAAATGCCAGGAATTTATTGGTGTCAGTGTCACAATTTGACAACCATTAATCAAGCTGTAATGTTAGTAAGTAACACTGGGGTCATAGGGAGTTTAAAGCAGCTATGTTTCAAAATAAATATTGATATTTGACACCACGTATAGACAATACAATATATACCAGGATATCGTATCCCTGATTTAGAGTGCTTATACGTTTTGAACTGGAGCTATGAAGTAGTATAACAACGCAACTATTGGTTTGGTACATTAGTTTGTTGTTTAGAAAGCCAGGATCAGAACCCTCAATGATGTGATTAATAACCCAGGGCTTCAACCAATGGGCCACTTCTACCACTAAAGTAGCCTCAGTAACAAATAATTAAAACTTACTGTGCCAGGATCATAAATCACACACAAAAACTGGACCATAAGATCTGACCAGCTATGAGGATCAGCTAAATTATCAGCTGATTAAAAATTTAAGCAGAAAATCTCATATACATAGGCAGGCTAAATTGAGGCTGCAACTACTTTTATTAGTGTGTTTTTATACACCTATTGTAAAAAAAATAGATGTACCCAGATTAACTGAATAAAAATAATAATTTAAGTAAGTGAGCTGGGGCACATATTTTATAAGTTAAAGGGGGCAAATTATGCAAAATGCACTTTTTGTGTGCTTTTGTATTTCCACTTCTCTCGACTGCCTCATAAACACTCCTAGTACAAATTAGAATAATTCACTCGTTTTTCATAAAAAATACATGTTCATGTTTAATGTTTCACTACTTTATTACTTTTAAAAGACCAACATATAAAACAGTACTTTTACATAACATTAAAAACATAACATTGCAATTTTGTTTTAGATTTAGTTTTTGCAGGGGGTGGTTGCAAATATGTGAGATGAACCATTTTCATATTATACATTGATTACACTAATTAGGGCAAACAGAAGAAGTTTCATACTGAAAAAAAAATACTTTTAACTATTTTTCCTAGATCTTCAAACTTCAAGACGGTCCATTTGACCCGTAACATAACAGGAGGATTAAACGGCTGATTCTGAAAGGAGCTGAAACTGAAAGGAATAGAGCTGGTGAAATCTTTATCTTTAGAGTAAGAGTAAGAGTAATTTTGTGCAAGGAACCTTATGAACATGTTTTATTTAGCATATAGACCTATTCTAACTAGTGTTACAAGATATAATATTTGTCCCCTTTAAATCGGCAGTGTTATTTCTATACATGACAAAGCAACTTTACGATGATCTTCACAGGCATAAAACTTCACACAGGCTGACAGTTATGAGCTAACAGTGTGTCATGAAGATCACAGATTGCCACGTCTGACCCGATTATGACTTTATGCATTGGCTCTCCACCCACCTGAGGGGAAAAAAAATGAAGCTATGTGTAAACCAGCCACCAGGCCCAGTCAGAGTGGTGGCAAGTGTGTGTGTGTGTGTGTGTGCAGTCAGGTTACCCTCAGTGACTAATCATTGTGCTTCTGAAATGGAGGAATGGGTTTTTAGCCTGTGTAGACAGAAGCTCATCAATCACAGGCATCTCTCAGCGTCTGCAGCAGCTCTGTGAGAGGGAACACAGGAGACAGGGGTTGCTGAGGCCACAGGCTGCGGGTGATGGAATAGTTGCTGTGGTGAGGGCGGCTGTTCCTGAGGGCAGAGTCGAGAGTTGAGAGTGTGTGTGTGTTCGTGTTTATTTTTGTTTAAAACTGAAAAGGCTGAAAGATTTTTCATTTCTTCTTACTTTCTGTACTTGTTGACCATTTCAGGCACACACAAGGAGCATTATCAGATCAGAACTTTAAAAAAGTATTTAAGATTTGGAATTATTTTGACTACTTCAAAAAAAAATAATCCAAAAACGTCAGACTATAGCCCTATCCGGATAGGATTAGTTTCTCAGGAGGTTCTGGGGTAATTTTCTCTTTTACTGGGGTCCTCTTTGATTTTATTCCTGTCCAGAACAACCATGTACGTGTTTTTCTCAGACGTCTGAGACAATTACAGGCTGAATTACCTACTGTTTTTCGCTGAACTCCGTGGTCCTCCGGTAATTTAAGTCCTGTCCGGAGAAAGCCAAAAAACTCACTGGTCCTCCTGTTTTTTTTTTAAATCCAGTCCAGATGCAAACGTGTTATCACTGAATAGAAGTGTGAAACATATCACATGTGCACATTTGACACACAAAGTATTAAATTTCATCCCTTGTCGCATTCAAACAAAAGGTAAGTAATTGAGAAAAGTCAAATCTCCTACCAGTAGCGTTTGACCGGTGAACTGAAGGATTTCCTTGTTTTCTTTAGTTTGTCTTTTTCCAAGCTTTTGCTCCAAACAAACATTTGCTTCTTTGTCCCCTGCAGCATGTGTTGATCTGAGGGTAAAGATGGCCGCCTTACAGGAAATCCCTCAGACCTGACAGGAAGTCAATCAGAGTGCAGTGGTGTGGTTGTTTCAAAGCTTGTCTGCCCCCTGCAGATCCGGATGAAGACTAGTTGATTGTTGTTTTGAATGTGGATGAAGATGTTTGGTTATTTTAGTGTTTTGACATTTGGCGTGACACCTCCCACTTGACCTCTCAGTTCTGGAACCTAGAGAGGTCACAAGAGTTGTGGATGGTCAGGGTTTGTTTTCTTTTTCCTTGGTGGGTGGTTACTTTTGTTCTTCGATGGGTAGTAGAACAACGAGCCGTCGTACATCTCTGTGCAGAATTGTAGAGGGGATTTTAGTTGAAAGGTTCTTTGTTGACCTTTGGTCAGATTTCATGGTTGAGACTGGGTAGCTGGGGAAGGTTCGGACATGAACATCTCTGACAACACCCTTCTTGTCAGGGTTGACACTGACGACTCTGGCAAGTTTGTACTGACTTCTCAATACATTTTGGTCAGCAAGCCAGACAATGTCTCCTGTGGCTACATTTCTGTGTGTTGTGTGCCACTTGCTCCTGATGAATAGATTGGGCCCCGCCAACTGACTCCACTTCCTCCAGAACCGGTCAACTTCTGTTTGAATTGCTCTTAGCCTTTTGTAGGGGTAGCCATCAAAGTCAAAGCTTCCGAGGTCTCCTCTGGGTCCTGTTCTCCCGAGCAGTAGAGAATTTGGGCTTATGTATTCTATACAACCCTCTCGACTTTGAGTTCTGGCGTCTATGGGTCCCTCGTTGGCGAGGTTTGCAGCCATGTAGAGGAAGGTTTGGAACTCACTCCAGGTAAAGCATCCATCTCCTCCCAGGTTGTGCAGAGCGCGTTTCACTGTTCGCACAGCAGCCTCCGCAGCTCCATTTCTGTGAGGGGAATCAGCGGGGGTGAACTTTCCAGCTCCATTCTGTCCCATGCTTGGAGGCTTCATTTTCAACCTCTGACGATTGTAGCTGGTCCAGAAAGCTGATTTAGGGCAGGTCTGGCACCTACAAAGTTTTTTCCAGGATCTGACCACAGCTTCTTTTGATGTCCTCTTAGTGCTGTGAATCTTTTGTAGGCCAGCAGGAAACCTTCAGAAGACTGACCACTTATGACATCTGTGTGCAGAGCTTGGGATGCCATACAGCAGAAGACTAACTCCCATACCTTGAGCCTTGATTTCTTCTTAACTTCATCCTTCACTTCATAAGGTCCAAATAGATCCACTGTTGTGAACTCAAAAGGTCTGGCTGGTGTTATCCGTTCGAATGGGAGGTCACTCATGATTTGTCGGCACTTTTTAGCTCTAGCCTTTCTGCACACAGCTGAAACACAGCTGTCACACAGCTGTCCACAGTCATCTGAACCAGTTTCCGTCCTCTTATGACCCTATGGCTCTGGACTTAAGCTCTTCTGGCGAAAGCCCCTCCCACTTTGGCTTACTTGTGAATTGGGTTTTGTCCAGCAATTTTTTCCATCTAACTGCAGCTCTCCACACCCAGGCAACAACTCAGATGACCTTGGTTAGGCTGCTGAATTTTATGACATTGATCAGTTCTTTCACAGCAGAACCAGCTGGTGGTCTTCGGAGTGGAGTTTTGGATTCTTTTCCATCTGCAGTGCCTTGTTGAGCAACGGTGTCTCTTTTGCCTGTGGCTTTCACTGGGCTGCTTGTACCACCAGACGGAACATCGTGTGTTGTTTTCTTGAGCTGTGCTCTGGTCAGTACTGCTGAGAAGGATTTCCTTTGAAGCTTCTTTATCCCTTCTCTGGCGTGGGCTGCAACTTCTTTGGCAGACTTTTTAAGCAACTCTTCCACAGGTAGTTTCAGGAAGTCTGGTCCATTCTGCCACACAGAATCCTCTTTGAGATCTTCTGGAATTGCAACTCTTGTTATGATGTCTGCCACATTGAGGTCTCCCTGGATCCACCAACAGTCATCAGGGGATGTGGTCTTCTAGATCTCTCCAACCCTGTTCGCAAAGAATGTCTGATACCCATAGCTGTCTCTTTGGATTGCTCCCAACACAGTTTGACTGTCCAGCAGGTGGAGCCATTTTTCAACCTCCATCCGACCGTGTATCTTCTGAGGCGGACTGCATAGACAGCACCACAGATTTCAGCTTTGACTGGTTCCCCCTTCTGGTCGAGTGGTGTAAGCTTTGCTTTTGAATCAACGAGTCTGACTTCAACGCCCTGCGCAGTCTCCCACCTGAAGTACACCACGGCTCCGTAGCTCTGGTCACTCCCATCAGAGAATGTTACTCCCCATGTTTTTTGGGTCCAGTTGCATGGTGTGAGGCTCCTGTGGAAGGTTATTTGGCTGAGGCGGATGTAGTCTTCAAACAGCTGGATTGCTTCTTCCCTCAGTTGTTCTGACAGTGGCTTGTCCCAAGTGTCTCGTGCTGTGCTGGTTCCAGCCTCTTGGAAGGCTCTCCTGACTAGAATGGCACCCCTCTGTTTCACAGGAGTGACAAGACCTATTGGGTCATACAGGCTAGCTCAACAAATATCTTCTAGTGAGTGGCTTGGGAGTTTTTTCTCTCACCTCTTCTTTCATGAGATTTGGACCCACTCTCATTTTCTTCCTCCTCTTTGAGAAGTTGACTGAGGTCATTGGGTACAGTTTGTCACTTTCGACAAGGTAGCCGACTCCCAGGGCTTTGTCATCTTCTTCTCTTCTTTGATTTGGGAGAATAAGGATTTTGTTTGCTGGTGTGAGTGTGTCCCTCCCACTCTGACCTGACCGGACCCAGGGCTTCAGGTGGAATCCACCTGCTTTCAGGATTTCATCAACTCCTCTGGTGATTTTGTCCAGCTTTTCCAAGTCATTGTGAGAAGTCAGTACATCATCAACATAAAAGTCTTTCTCCAGGATCCTGCGCTCCTCCTCCAGGTGAGTAAACATGGGTAACTTTGCAGTCTCTCTCATGGCCAGCTGTGCGATGCACCCTGCTGGTCGGTCACCAATGTTGACTCGGGTGATGGCATACTCTTCCAGTTCACTGTCTTTGGTGTCTCTCCAGAGAAATCTGTGAAGATGCATTTCCAAGTCTTTCCAACCACACTGAATTATACATCTTCTTGATGTCACCGAGTGCTGCATGCACACCTCTTCTGAACCTGAGTAGCACTGCTCGAATCGGATTGAGGACATCAGGTCCTTTTAGCAGAAGATCGTTCATGCTGAGTCCCTTGAACTTCTGGCTGCTGTTCCAGACCAGGCGTACGGGTGTTGTGACAGAGTGTGGGTTTGGCGCCACCACGTGGCTGACGTACCATACTGGTCCTGTCCAGTTGGCCATCGTCTCTTTGGTGAGTTTCCTTGCTGCTCCTCTCTCCACCATTTCGTGGACTTGAGCTGCATATACTACTTTCCACTCTGGTTCTTTTTTGAGTTGTTCCTCTATCCTCAGAAAAGTGGCTTCCACTCTACTTCTGTTGTTGGGCAGGGAATTTGGATCTTCAATCCATGGGTACTTTGTGTCCCAGTGTGGTTCACTGCTGTGATTGCCGCCGGTGCTGTAGGTGAGGCCTGTCCTGATGATTTCGAGCTCTTTTTCTTCACTCAGTGTCATTTTCTTGCCTCCTGGTTGGCAGTTGCCGCATGTGCATCCTCCACACTTCGGTTCACAGGCTGCTCCAATACTGTCCCATTTCCACCAGTTGAGGAATTCTTTGTTGGTTACAGTGGTTTTGGTTTCAGCTTTGATTCCATGCGTGTCACAGAGTTCCTGGTACTTTACAGCTGTGGCCCTCATGGATCGTGCGAAGTGGGTTTTTGATGTGTGCGCTGCCAAGTCCACCTTTACAAAGAGGTCTGGGTGGATTCCGCCGACCGTCTTTCCTAGTGGGCCATCCCAGAGCACGAGGTCACCGACCACCTTCACCCTCTGTGGTGCAAGTCATCCCTCTCGATGGCTGATGAGCAGTTCTATTTGCTCCGGTCTGTGAAGGTCATCCAAGCTGGCATTTGGAAAGAACCTTTCCAGTTGTTGGGGTGTGACTGGTTTTTGTACCTTGGCTATGTCTTTCAAGCCATAGCAGAGGAGCTCATGGGCTTGTTCGCTTCCTCGGGGGGTCTTCACTCTCACTCTGAGGTGGTATCTCCTTGTCTTTACTTTTAGGGCCATTCCTCCAACCCCTTGGATGACTAGTGTGATTTTTTCACTCTTCAGATCGAGTCTCCTGGCTGCACGGTGGGTAATGTAATTTGTGTCGGATGCCAAGTCGATTAGAGTACCGATCTTCTGACCTGCATTGGTGGTGACTTCAAGGAGCATGAGGATCACTGGGAGTTCTTGAACTACACTTACTTTCATGCCTGCAGGTTCGTCGGTGTAGTGAGATCTTGCAGAGACATTTGTAAAGGCTCTCTTGAACTTTTCTGCCATTTCAGGGGACAATTCTGACACGAATTGTTGTTGCTCTTCTGCCTCCTCGTGTTTGGCTTTGATGTCTCTGTCTCAACCCTTTTAGGGTCTCCTTTCTGGCACAGGAAGAAGTGATGGCCTCTCCTACAGCCTGGCTTTCTACACAGGTAAGTGTCTTTGCAGGTTGTATCGTCTTCTTCATGACACTCCAGACATTTTGTGCAGGCTCCTAGTCTCTCCACAGCACTCAGTTTGTCTCTCAGCTTCAGTTCTTTAAACTTCCTGCAGAAGAAGAACTTTTCTGTGTGCCGCTCATCACCACAGACGACGCATCCCCCTTTGCTTGTGGACCTAGTCAAGGCGTATCTCTTGGTGTCAGCCAGCCTCTTGTCTGGCTTTTCACCTAGTCAGAGCTGCTCAAGCCTCTCTAAAACTTCCTCCTGAGTTTTCAGGTAGGTCAGGAGGCTGTCGAAATGGTTTTCTGGAGTGACTGCATTTGTTGGGTTCACCATGAAGACTAGCCAGTCCCTCTTCATCGTGTTAGGCAGTTTACTCTCAATCGTTTTGACTACAAGAGGATTTTTAATGGCTCCGGTGTTTCCGAGCTCTGTGAGGTCGTTCAAGGCCTTTTCAACAGACTGGATCAGTTCGATCATCTTCCTGGGCTGGTAGGATTTCAGAGGTGGGATTCTCTCCAGGTCTTCGATGATCTCCAGGGCGATGGTGGTTTTATTCCCGAATCGGTTTTCCAGGACCTTGAACATATCCTCAGCAGTTTTGTAGGTGGGGAGCCGTAGGTCTCTGCGGATTTTGTCGTCAACACTGTCAAGGAGCTGCATCTTCTTTGCCTCCGCCGAGCCGGTTGGTTCACCTTGCCGCTGCAGACTCTCCCAGTCCTTTTTCCATTGATAGAACTCTCTTTTTGAGCCATGGAATCTGGGTAGGCTGGTGGGTTTTATTTTCAGGATAGGCTGCTGGACTGGCTGCTGTGCTGACTGAGTCTGAAGAGTTGTTCCACGCCTTTCCTCCTCTGCAGTTCTCTGCAAGATCAGGTATTCAGCCTTTTTTGCCTCAAGGTTATTTTTCATCTTTCTTAAACCCTTTGTCCTGCCATCCCAGTAATCTTTTTCTTTGTTGTGTATCCACTCTTGCCACTGCTTGAATACAGCCATTGCATCTGCGACAAGTTGCTTTACACTTTCCACCTGGTGCTCATATCCATTTTTGTCGACTAGGGCCACAGGGGTTCAACGAGCTTGTTCGCAGGCCTCCTCAATGGCGAAGGTCAACTCCCCCTCAGTGTACCTCGACCAGAGACTGGACTGCACGCTTGTTCTGACTTCTTCCAGTCTATTTTTACAGTCTCCTGTGGTCTTTGAAAGGTCTGCTTGTTCTTTGGGATTCAGCTTCACCTCCTCTTCCTCTTCGTCAACCTCCACTAGCAGACCAAGCTCATACTCGTCGTTTGCGTCATTGACTTTCCTGGAGAGTGAGCAGAGTTCCCTGTATTCCTTCTGTATCTCTGATTTCGTCAGGTGTTCAATTCCTCTTGTGAGGTAATTGGCCTGTTTTGTGAAGGCCATCTTTGCTGAAGTCCTCTCCATCTTCAGCTGCTTGATGGATTTCCCAGTGGCTTCTTCTGCCATACTTGAAGTTGCTCTTTGCGTAGACAAAGTTGACTGGAGGCCGTTGATCCTTCGTCTCTGTTGCCACGGTGGTTATCAACTGTCAAGTTTCTGGTGTTTTGCTTTGATTTTCCCTCTTTTGATTGGTTTGATTTTATTGATGAAGGGTATCAGCCAGGCAGATAGTTAGGTTGATAACCTTCATCAATAAAATCAAACCAATCAAAAGACGCCTTCGAGTTGTTCCTTGCGTGACTGGGCTCTTTCAAGTTGGAGCATAACTGAGGGAAAATCAAAGCAAAACACCATAATATAATAAGTATAGTATAATAGTATAGTATATATATAGTATATATAGTATAGGTATAATAAGTGTATAGTGGGGATAAGGTGCAGAGATGTGTCACATACTGTAACATATAGAACATATATAATCACAGCAGTTACTGAGGTAGAGTTTATAGTTTTTAAGAGTGCAGCAAATAAAGTCATGTCAGCCTCTGTGTGCTGACTGGGTGTGTGTGTGGGTGAAGTTCAGTTCTTGTGAGTGTAAAGGGGGGGGGTGGGTGTACAGTTTAGTTTTGTGTGAGTGTGTTGGGTGAGTGGTGGGTGGGGTGGGGGTTCAGTTCTGTCTCTGTGCGTTGAGAAGTCTGACTGCCTGGTGGATGAAGCTGTTGCAGAGTCTAGTAGTGGAGGCTCGGATGCTCCTGTATCTTCTGCCGGACGGCATCAGACCGAAGAGTCCGTGTGAGGGATGGGTGGGGTCGTCCACAATGCTGGTGGCTTTGCGGATGCAGCGTGTGGTGTAGATCTCGGCGATGGAGGGAAGAGAGACTCCGATGATTTTCTCAGCTGTCCGCACTATCCGCTGTAGGGTCTTGCGGTCTGAGGTGTTGCAATTCCCAAACCAGACGGTAATGCAGGTGCTCAGGATGCTTTCTACAGTCCCTCTGTAGAACATGGTGAGGATGGGGGGTGGGAGATGTGCTTTCCTCAGTCTCCGCAGGAAGTAGAGGCGCTGCTGGGCTTTCTTGGTTATGGAGCTGGTGTTGAGGGACCAGGTGAGGTTCTCTGCAATGTGAACACCGAGGAACTTGGTGTTATCCACAATTTCCACAGCAGAGCCGTTGATGTTCAGCGGGTGGTGGACACCTGGAGCTCTCCTGAAGTCAACAACCATCTCCTTGGTTTTATCCACGTTAAGAGATAGGTTGTTGGTTCTGCACCAGTCCGTCAGCCACTGCACCTCCTCTCTGTATGCTGACTCGTCGTTCTTGCTGATGACAACTACAGTTGTGTCATCAGCGAACTTAATGATGTAGTTTGAGCTGTACTTTGCAGTACAGTCATGAGTCAGCAGAGTGAACAGCAGTGGGCTGAGCACACAGCCCTGGGGGCGCCAGTGCTCAGTATGGTGGTGCTGGAGGTGTTGTTTCCAATCCTGACTGATTGAGGTCTCTCAGTCAGGAAGTCTAAAACCCAGTTGCAGAGGGAGGAGTTCAGGCCCAGCAAGCTCAGTTTTCTGATCAGATGCTGAGGGATGATGGTGTTGAATGCTGAACTGAAGTCGATGAACAGCAATCGAACATAGCAGTCTTTGTTGTCCAGGTGGGTGAGAGCCAGGTGGAGCGCAGTAGAGATGGCATCGTCTGTTGATCTGTTTGGACGATACGCAAACTGCAGAGGGTCCAGTGAGGACGGGAGCTGGTTTTTGATGTGCCTCATGACCAGCTTCTCAAAGCACTTCATGATGATGGGAGTAAGTGCAATGGGACGGTAGTCATTAAGGCAGGACACTTGAGACTTCTTCGGCACAGGGACGATGGTGGTCGTCTTGAAGCACGTCGGCACGATTGCAGTACTCAGAGAGATGTTGAAAATGTCCGTGAGAACATCCGTGAGTTGTTCTGCACATCCTCTGAGCACTCTGCCAGGTATGCTGTCTGGTCCTGGGGCTTTCCGTGGGTTGACTCTGAGTAGAGTTTTCCGCACATCAGCTGAGGACAGGCACAGTACCTGATCGTTTGGAGGAGGTGTAGTCTTCCATGCTGTCGTGTAGTTCTGTGCTTCGAACCTTGCGTAAAAGGAGTACAGTGCATCTGGAAGGGAGGCATCACTGTTACAAGCAGGGGGGGGTGACTTGTAGTTGGTGATGGTCTGGATGCCCTGCCACATGCGCCGAGTGTCAGTAGTGTCCTGGAAGTGGGCGTGGATTTTCTTTACGTAGGTGCGCTTTGCCTCTCTGATCCCCCGGGAGAGCTTGGCTCTAGCTGTTCGGAGGCCAGCCCTGTCCCCTGACTTAAAGGCCTTGTCTCGGGATCTCAGCAGCACACGCACCTCTGCAGTCATCCACGGCTTCTGGTTGGGGCGGGTTGTGATGGTTTTGGAGACAGTAACATCCTCAATGCACTTGCTGATGTAGCCAGTCACTGAGTCTGTGTACTCCTCCAGGTTGATGGAGTCATCAGAGGTAGCAGCTTCTCTGAACATGTCGCAGTCAGTGTGCTCAAAACAGTCCTGAAGAGCAGAGATGGCTCCTGGAGGCCAGGTTGTAACTTGCTTCTTCTCTGATTTGGAGATGGAGAGGACTTCAGTAAAGATGGCCTTCACAAAACAGGAAATCCCTCAGACCTGACAGGAAGTCAATCAGAGTGCAGTGGTGTGGTTGTTTCAAAGCTTGTCTGCCCCCTGCAGGTCCGGATGAAGACTAGTTGATTGTTGTTTTGAATGTGGATGAAGATGTTTGGTTATTTTAGTGTTTTGACAGTTGGCGTGACAGATACTGATATTTTCTTTTTTCGATTAATAACTGAAACATGTTTCTCTGAATTAGCAAAACAGTCCTGCTTTAAATTTTTAGAAACCTTTAACAAACTCTTTTATTGCGGTTATTTCTGCAACTGTGCTATAGGCGTGGATTGTGTGTTCGTGTACTTTGGTTCGTGTACACAATATGTAGACCAATCAATCAATAATATCGCCCCCCTCTGCTGACGTCCAACCATCTGGGTCTCACTGCTATCAGAGGCACACTGCTCAGCCAATCAGCTCTCCTTCCTGTCCCACCTCTAAACCCATACATCACCCAGTGCCTCTCCCAAACTACCCCTCCCATTTTTGGATGGAGTCAGCAAAAATCAGGGGTTTATTGGCCCTTTAAGCTTTTCAACCTGTTATGAAAACAATACGAGATTTATGAAGTGAAATATATATTATTTATTATTTATTTATTGCTCAAAATGCAGCAAGTGTCTTCAGTCCTTTAAAATAAGATTGTGATGTCACTGATATTAAAGATTTTTGAACACATTCACTGTAAATAGCTTGATATTTTTATGAAAATGTTTCCTCTTGAAATACAAATTTAAAGTAAAAAATAAGGAAAAACATGACCTTTTTTATTGACCACCATACCTTAAAGAGTTAATGTGAGAGGCAGATTTTAGGGAAAAGCCTAGAACAATCTATTTTTTTTATTTTTATTATTTCTAATTACTCCCAAATGTACATGGCCAATTATCCAACTCACTCATTAGGACTCCCCCTATCACTAGTGATGCCCCAACACCAGAAAGGTGAAGACTAACACATGCCTTCTTTGATACATGTTAAGTCAGACTCTGCCTTTTTTTAAACTGCTGCTGATGCAGCATTGCAGAGTAGCATCACGGTGCATCAGGGTACGCCATCTACCCAACTAGAGAGAGAGCAAGGCCAAATGTGCTCTCTCAGAGCTCCGGTAGGTAATGGCAAACTACATGAACAGGATTCGAACCAGCTTTCTAATGATTGTAGCGGCAGTGCTTAGCCTGCTAGACCACTCAGAGCCCGTGGCTAAGAACAATCTTATAATAACATATTTATTACAGACAGTAATATTACATAAAATATTCACTACTTAAAGATTTTGTTCTTTTATTGCTTTTATAAAAAGATGGTAAAAAAAAGTTTACTATCAAAGTAAAATAAACAACTATTACCAGATAAATAGCCTTTTAAATGTCCACATTTTGCACAGGACAATACAGTTTGTGATATATGTATGGCCATAAGGTCCTCAAAAGGTCACCACGAGTCATGCATATGTGAGTGTTTGTGTGTGTGTGGGTGTATGTATGTGTGTGTGTGTTTGTGTGTATGTGCATCCGTAAAGGGTAGGCAGACAGGCTCCTACAGGTTCGGAGATGCATACCTAGATTAGATTTTTAGAACATTTTTAACTGGAAACAGACAGGGGTTAACTGTGATGCACACTTATCCAGAAAAGAAAGCATTAAAGCAGCAGCTCACAATAACATAAATGGACAGGGGTTAAAGTGTGACAGTGACATGGGTGTGTTGGTGTGTGTTTGTGCATGAGGTAAAGTTTTACATTCTTGTCTGGTGTGTTAATGGTGAGCGATGACGTGTGACTTAGAAAGATAAGTGTATATATTCCAAAACATATGGCTATACTGTATTCATTTTTTACAGGCCCTGTGCGCGTTCAGCTTGGGCCAGATTTAGCATAAAGCAGGGGTGTCCAAACTACGGCCCGCGGGCTATTTGTGGCCCGTTTTCTTTTTTGGAGCGGCCCGCGAGGTATTTTAGAAATAGAATGAAAGTTGGCCCGCTGTTAAGCAGGTTTTTATAAGAGGGTGCACATTTCTAGCGCAGAAAAACGGGGCAAAAGAGTCTAAAAGCGGAGAGGGTGCGCATTTCTAGCGCAGAAAAACGGGCCAAAGAGTCTAAAAGTTGCCATAATTAAGGAGTTTAATATTAAGAGACATCATGAAATTAAACATCAATTTGAAAAATCTTAGTTTACACAACACTGTCAAAGATAAAGATAGTAAGTCAAGTAAAATGGTGTGTAAATGAAATAATCAGGAAAAAAAGTCATATTTAAAGTGGTATATTTCATTATTTGTTTTATTACGGAGTGTGGCCCGAGACTTCAAATATATTTCTCCTTCTGGCCCCCAACAAAAAAAGTTTGGACACCCCTGGCATAAAGAGTTCTTATGTGAAATTGTACTATAAATCAATGACTGACTTTAGCCCATTTCTTACCAGACGTGTGATAAACACACTCCTTTATGTCCTGCCCTACCGTATTCATACCGTAGTCTTTCAAACTGACATTTCCGGCAGGGTTTGCATTATTTTATATGTATAAAGTATTCTTGCCGAATGTGAAAACTTAAAAAAATAATGCCAGCTTAAAAACGTAAAAATCTCCACAACAGATGCTTATTTAAAATAAAGAAAATGCGAGCAAGTGTGTGAAATGGATACATGATCAGTGAATAAATACATTTCAGTGTCCAAATATTTTTTGTTTAGTTTCCATATTTAGATTTCATATTTATCTATTTTAAAATTGCTCTTTTGGGGGTAAACTGGACCATGGAAATACAATTTTATTCCACCTCATGTACCACATGTGATCTAAAATGACAACAAAAAAAAAACCTTGAATCCTTAAAAATGTCTGTCTGTACTACACTAGTGGTGGGGGTAAATGACCCTGCTGTGGTTAGCAACATTACTGAAGCTTAGTGATTACCTGTTCAGCAGGTTTTCATGTCTATACCTGGCAACACTGACTGTGGAAATGGGACTGGTGGAATGGCGGTGGGCAGATTCGGAGGCTAATGCCCCACACAGATTTATGTGACATACTACACAGTTCAAATAAGAAAACACTGGCTGAAGCTCTGCTGACAAGGGCTGACAGTGGTTAAACTAAGTATGCTTCCTTAATATCTGATGATACATCCTGAACATGTTATTAGTTACTACAAAAAATATAATTTTTAATGATATCATTTAAACCATGTTAACTGTGTAATTACACATGTACTACATTAATAATATGTATATATATAAAATAACTCTTTTCAACTGTTTCACATATGCAGAGTGGCAGCAATATGTTGGGGTTAGGAGATCTCAGAGGAGCTGCATTAAGCGTTTGTTTAGATAAAAGGGTTTACTTGTATTAAATCCAGTAGTGGAGCGTTTTTTTTTTTTTTTACCCTCTTAGTGTTGGGTTGGAGGGCGGATAAGAGTCTCCACACGTGAGCCACCATTTCTTGAGTTTACCGCTGTTTGTTCGGCAGTCTTTCACACACTCTCCTGTATTTCAAAAGTGGCTAAACTGATAAATAAGTCTACGTAAAGATTATTTATAAGCTACACTAACAACAGAGACATTTTTTATCTTAAGAAACACAGAAACTGCCTTTGTACTTTCACATCCGGTGTGAAACATCTTTAATAGTATGTTGAAGAAGGGTACTGGCATACCATGCATGCTCATCATTGTATGTCTGTGATGCTCCAGATTAAAGACGGATATGGATGCTGCTATGTGTCTATACTCAACATTCATTTTGAAAACTCTCAGTGTCACTGCTAGAGTGATAATACTGTTTAAAACCTCCAGCAGCACTGCTGTGTCTGGCTGTATCCAACCAAATAATACCCACTCTCTGATGGTGCTGTGCGGTACAGTATGTAAGGAAACAGATAGACAGACGGCAGTGTGTAATTATAGAACTTATATAACACTATATAAAACAATATATTATAGGAGCTAAAAATATGGACAGTGTATGTACACTGAAACAAATGATGCGTAAAATTTACTTAAAAAAAGTTTTGCAACTTTCTGCATTTGCTTTTTTTTAAGTAAATATAATTTCAGATAAATTTAAGTAACTTTAACACGGTTTCAAGATTTAAATGTTACATAGAGTAAATAAGTGAACTGAACTTCAGTCAATTTGTTACGCCCTCGCTATGTTTTCCTGTGTTTTCCCCGTTTCCTAGTGTGTTTCTCCAGTACTTTTCCGTCACGTGTGTAATTTGTAGCTCCGCCCCTTCCCCAGGTGTTCAGTGTTTTATGTTATATATATAGTACCTGTTAGTCCATGTTTATCCGTCGATCTTTGCACCTTCCACTATCGTTTGTCTTGCCACGTTTCTAGTAGTTATCTCCACGTTCCACAGTTCTTTGTTTAGTAGTTATTCTCTGTTTATTTCTTTGGTTAGTTTCCTTGTTTGTTTCTTGTTTATATTTACGTTTATTTCTTAGTCACGTTATATCTTTGTTTTGTATATTATTCACTTATTTATCCCTGTATATATCCCTAGCCCTGTTTGTTATTATCTGTTTTACTTTACTCCCTGTTTGTTTATGTACATAGATTTATTCGTTATTCCCTAATTTGTTTATTTGTCTTACCCGCGTATAAATCCGCCTCCCGTCTGTTCCCCAACGTTACACAATTCTTTTTTTATTTTAGTAAACTTTACTTAATTTCTGCATCTATATTACCTAAATACAATGACTTAATTTATACAATATTACTGAAATTTAAATATTTTTAGTTAAAACACACATTCAAATATTTACATAATCTCAGATTTATTTTGTAAACGGACCAAGTCTCACTGTCTCAACACATGGATGAAATGTAATACATTCTTTTTAGTATACTAAAAAAAACATGCCATGCATTTAAATTTTCAGAATATATATATAATACATAAATTTTAAATTTAATTTTAATACTTTTTTTCAGTGTAGGAGGATACACAAATATTCTGAATGCACTGTGTATAATGTTACAAACAAACAAAACAAAACACACACCAATGCAAGATTCCCTCATGATTTCTGATCTTATATTAACCTCCTTTACACAAATAAAAAAAATGCTATTCTATTAGAACAGAAGTTCCATTTTTTATTTACTCCCTCCCTCCTGCCCAGCATTTAACCCAGGTTGGCGCCCTTGTCTCTGTGAGAAAGAGAGACAGAGACAGACAGACAGAGACATCCTCTTGTTACTGCAGGGTAGGAAGTATGATTTGTCTGAAGATAAAAGAGAAGCCCTTACCGTTTCCCCCCACTGAGGAAGACCAATTACTAGACAGCTCTTAAACCGTAAACAACTGAAGGAGGACAAGAAAAAGGGCCCAAAATAGAGAGAGAGAAATGTTTAAGCTCATCAAATGATAAAAGCCAATCAGCTACTGGTGAGAAGTAGAAATGTGTCTGCGTGTGTGTGTGTGTGTACTACAGCCACACAGACATTCAGACATTTAAACAGACCATGGAATATGCTAACGTTCTGAAAACACCTTCAGGTTCTGTTGATTTTGGCTTGTGATTTAATTATTCTGAGCTTTCAAGGAATATCTCCTTCTGTCCAACTAAAACACTGACATTCCTCATCATAGAAAATATTAACTGTCAGACAGGCCAGGACAACGAGAGACAAGCGCTTATTTAGAAAACACAGATTTATTGTAACCACAGATCCCAAAGGGATTGGAGTAAACAGTATAGCTAGATAGTATACAATAGGGCAGCAATAAATAGCAACATACCAGATTGTAGTGAGCCAAAAGCAGGGTCGGTACACAGGAGAACAAGCAGGATAAAAGGGAAAGGCAAGAGAGTAGTCAAGGGAGGAATGAGGTGGGTAACAAAAGATCCACAACAAAACCAGAGGACTAGGCAGGAGAGAAAACTAAGAACAGAAACAGGTCAATAACTAGAAGACAAGAGAACAAGGAAACACTTTGTAACAGAGCTGGAGAAACTAGATAATACTCGGCAGAGAACAAAGGAAACAGAGGACTATTTATACAGGTATAGGCAGGTGTAAGCAGTGTCATGTGTTCAGCCGAGTCATTATTGTCCATGGACTGGGATTGCTGGGCAATAGAGTCTTTAGGAGAATTAAAGTCCTGAACAGGCAGACTGACAGTGTCAGGGCTGACATTAACAGAGCATTATTTACTTCAGCAGACAATTTATTAGCTGAAGTGTATTTTCAGTGAGATATTGGGGATTTATTGGTAATGGTCATTTTCTCAGAAACTCCTTGTAGACCTTGTAGCTCCTCCTAGCTGGTGCACAGTTAGAGACAGTAGTGATTGCTCATACAAAATGGTCTAACCCTTCAGAAGAGGTCATCAACATCTGGTCACCAGCTGGCCACTGAAGTAGTAGGATAATGATGCAATAATAGGGCTTTTAAGTCTCACGCATTGGGTGTGAGCATAGACTGTGTATAGCTGGACAGAGCATCGTCTCTCAAAAGTGAAGCCACCACAGGTCGGGCGCCCCCTGCTGTTTGGTTTCAGAAAGCCGTGTAACCCCACCCATCCCCATAGGTTTCAATGGCAAAACAGACAACTTTCAATTGAGTTTTTTTTTCTAATATACTGTAATACTACCTCCTTTATTTAAATGCAACAGCTAGTGTAACCTCTGCTTATATTGTCTAATTTTATATCCCCACAGAATTCTTTTTTTAAAACGTTATTCAACTCTATTAAAAAAAGGTGTGGTTATTGTAAAAGGGCTGGTTATGGGCGGGACCAATAACAGACCGTCAGCTCCGCTCCGCAGCCAGGGGCGGGGTTATTCAAATGAGTAGGCTGTCTCTCCACAGTCTTTCTCCCTCCTCTGGTCTCTACTGCGCAGAGTATCAGTATCGCCAACATGGTGGAAGATTTTGGCTTCATTTTCATTGAATGAATGGGAACGGCGACACGGCGTCCATCTTTTTTTACAGTCTCTGGGTGTGAGACACACACATTTCAAACAATTCACATGCCACACCTTGTTTCTCTCACGCACATAAATAACTAGGACAATGCCAACCAAGGTGCACTGCTATTTTTGAGTTCTAAAGAAGCTTGTCACACACCAGTCAATAATTGGAGAAATTTAGCTACCCAACAGCTTTTCAAACAGTAGTATTGCTGTCATTTTCAGAATCCCACCAATGACTTTTCACAAAAACTGATGCAGGAGCACCATATTCAATAAAATCAGAGTGTGTGAACTAATTTCAGCAGCTATTTTTGACACCTGTTTTTAGTCCTAGGGCCCCATTGTAACGATCTATAGTGCAACAGTCAATCGTCGATCACACAGCTGGTTTTAGGGCATGTCAGTGTGTCTTTGGTAACACATGATCAGTTAATATATATGTTTTAATGTCCAGAATGTCTGCCTGTACTACACTGGTGGTGGTGGTAAATTACCAAGTTGTGGTTAGCCACCTTACTGAAGCTCAGTGATTACCTGTTCAGCAGGTTTTTCATGGCTGCAGCACATAGTCTGTATGCTGCTGTCTATACCTGGCAACACTAAGTGTGGAAATGGGACTGGGGGAATGGCTGACAAGGGCTAAGGGACAGTGGGTAAACTAAGAATGCTTTCTTAATGTTATGAGTGACTACAGAAAGTATATTTCTTAATGATCTTCTTTAAGGTTTGATAACTGTGTAATTACACTTTAGCATTAATGATATACATAAATAAAAAACCTTTTCAACTGGTTTCACATATGCAGTTCCACAAGAGTGGCAGAAATATGTTGGGGTGGTGGGGTGCTAATTATTTTAATCAGTGCTAATTCTTTTAATTAGTCATGGGTGTGTTTTGGACGTAATGTGAAATAAACCAATTAGGGTCTCACTTGTCATTCCCTTTAAGATCCAGGTGTGCTCTGGCCTAGATTCAAACTGGAGTTTGCCAAATGCAAGCAAGTTTGGCACGTGGTAATCAGCTTGAGTGGTATGGCTTGAGTGATATTTGCTAGCTAGGATTCTAATGCAGTACCACATTGAATTTCAATTTTTTTAATTTAAGAGGTCTATCCCAATACTTCTGTCCATAGAGTGTATGTAGTTCTGACGTAAAGGTCCTTGCAGTTTACAGAGTTAGATCTGGTAAAGTGGACTAATTTAAAAACCATTAAAACATATCCTGTGTTTAATCAGCCGTGCAGCACTGGGTTTTCTTGAGTACAGAGTTCTTTACTGACAAATTAATACGTCACAAACAGTACCCTAATGTCTCGGAAACTTAAAAACCACAGCTCATCTCACAGATATCAGATACACAGTGAAGACTGTGATGCTGCTTTGAGCCATTAATCTTCTCGTTGGACTTTGAGCAAGTGGTTCTGCAGGTGTCCTTTGCGTGCTGATTGAGATTGGGCTCTGTTACGCACCGCTCAAGATCAGGACGTCCACATCCAAATCCATCAACGTCTGTAGCGCACAGCTCTTCATACTGAAGGCCTTGCATGTGTGTCAGATGCTGCTGTGAGAAGAAAAGCTAAGGTTCTGGTCGTTCGTTGGGATAGTGCTATTCCCGGTCAAGTCCAGGTGGTCTGAAAGCAGCTGTTTCCTCAGCTTTTCTCTCGGGCCTGTCATCACCTTTGTGAAAAGCTTGTGCTCAGTTCTCCAGTCCAACTTATTTCAACCCTGGAGACTTTAGAGGCTTCCAAATTTTGCAATCACTCGTCACGCTAATATGTTTTTATCTATTTTATGTAAAATAAGTATTCAAAATGCAATGCATATATATATACTGTGTAAAAAAAAATCAACTTAAACATCTGAATGACTGAATTGATTTTTTTATCAAGTTGATTAAACAGAAAGCCCTAACAAATGTATGAGCAGCAATAATTTATTTTAAGTAAGAAAAACAAGAAAACATTTGGGGGAAATATTTGTGACAGCATTAGTTACATAGGTACATTTACATGTCTGTAGGTAGTATTAGTAGTAGTTCAACAACTTTAAATTGCACTCATTGCTGACACTGGTGTGCAAATGCACACACACAGCTTCTCTAGTCCTTGTTGAGTAGTATGGACAAAAGACAAGGGCCCTTATTAAACCTATTGGGACTGTGTGTAATGCCTGGTGTAGACTAGGTAGTGGTTATTAAACTGTGGTATTGGTATCATTGGTGGTACTCTAAACATCCCAAGGTGGTACAGTAGAGGACCCGGGAAAAAAAAAAAAAAAAAAAACGGAAATCTATAAATTTTCCACCTGTATTTTTTTTCTAATATTACACTTGTTTGTGTTGTTTCTGTTTGTATGTAATCTACACTTCGGTCCTTTACTCTCAGAACTACAGTTTTATCATTATTAAGATCAGTTCGCCAACAGTTTCTGCATTACAATTAATAAATAAATGAGGTAAATAAATTGGCCCTCTTTTTGTTTTTCTTTGTCTAAATCCTTCTGTGGTACATGTGTTCATGGCTTGTCGGTGGTACTTGGAAGTTTTAGTTTGGTCATTGGTGGTACAGCTTAGATTCTCTGCCCGAACCCGACCTGACCCGAGGACCGACCCCAAATCAGGTCGGGTCCGGACGAGATTTCCCACCTCATTCCTCGGGCCGGGCTCCAGAAAATAGTCAGAGATGTAGGCATCTTTTTAAAGTCTATTTTTACTTTATATAAAGCTCTGGTGTGATAACCACAATTTTGTTAAGTTACCAATTATTATTGTTAACAAAAACTGAAAGTGAAAAAAACATTTGTGTTAACTGAATCTAATAAAAATGAGAAAAAAGAAAAGAAAAAACGTAACTAACTGGAACTGTATTGTGTGTTTTTTAAAACTAACTAAAACAAACTGAAATTACTGATTTTATTTATAAGCGCTGTTTTGACGCCTGGAGATGTACAGCGGGGGGTGTTGTGCCGATTCTTTTCGCGAAGCAGAGTCGGATTCAGCAGGGAGTCGGATACGGCACAACAGCGGCAGCGCGTGGTGCCTCGTGATGCTAGCCGCAAAATACGACAGAAAACCCTGAGAAACCCAGAATTATGTATGGGATTAAAACATGAGTGCGAGGGAGATGAAAGAGAAACAGGAGATACAGTTTGTGAGAACCTTTATCTGTGAGTAGCTCATACCAGAACACGCAAATCTCTCTCTCTCTCTCTTGTTTGTTTCTTAGATTCATCTCTCTGTCCGCGTTTGACTTGCAGCATTGTGTTTAGATGTTCTTAGAAATCATTTTAATTAAATAATTGTTCTTTGCTTCTATGTTACAGTGTTAAGAAACATATTTCGCTTATTAAGCCCGAAAACAGCTAATTTATGGGGCGGGTCGGGCTCGGGCTCATAATGACAGTTTATGGTTCGGGTTGGGTCGGGCTTGGGCAGAACGTGCACGGGCTCGGGCTGAATCGGGTCGAAAATCACCAGTCTAGGGGGTATAAAGTCCTGCAGTGCTGAGCTGTGGAGCAGCGGAATTGTGTTCCCTGGATTGATGGTGCCCCATCCAGTACTTTTGGGATGAGTTGGTAAGTAGACAGCCCTCTATTGACAGTGCTCTTAAATATTCGAATACCCTAATGATTTCTAAAGAAACAATGAATGAGAAGTTGTCCCAGTATTTGTTTCTATACAGTGTATTTCCAATTACTTTCCCAGTAAGTTATATAATTTTTAGAGCCCTGTTTATCATTCTACAATTTGCAAAGGTAATATACTGATATAATATTTTAAAAATGATAAAATGCACTTGCAATCTTCTTTTTTTGAAGAAAAAGTTTTGGATCAAGTTACGGCGAATCCAAGATTAACTTAACTATGAAGTGGAAAAAAAATATTCAGGATCCAAAGCATCTTTATCATGTGTCAAACGTGCCAGAGGCACTGTTATGGCTGCCAGCAGAACCGAGTTACTGGCGTTTATTAATGATGTAAGTGCTGATAGAAATAACAGGATGAATTCTGAAGTGTATTAAGATCTGATTTCTACTTCTGTTCAGTCAAACACTTTATAAATCCAGTACAAGGGAAGGAAACTCAGCATTTGCTGCCAATGGGATTCAGATTTCACTCATTAACTGTCATAGATTGCATTTAAATATAAAAATGGTTATTGCATTTTAAATTATGTTAAAGCAACAGTCTATAAGCTTTGTGGATTTGGAGACCCCTCTGGTGAAAATGTGCAGTTGCAGAGGTGACACCCACGAAGTGTGGTCACATTTGTGTTAATGATTTAATTTAATGTTTTAGTTTATGTCACCGGGGAAAGGACGCACACCAAATGACAAAATAATTTTTTTTCGGGTATTTTATTCTGATTAAAATTGTATTTAAAACAACAAAAATAAAATGAATACACTGTAAAACCCTAGCTTAGAACACAGCACAGTATTTGGTAGTGGCACTAATTACAGAAAATAGATAAATAACATTAATACCACCTTAATACCATCAACAGAGCTCTTTTAATATTTGTTTTTAAGCTCACCTCGATTCACTCAGCTTTACTCAACAAGATTTGAGCATTTCATCAAGAGAACTTGGATAAACAGCTTCTGTAACCCAGAAAAATACAAGGCTTGAACACGAGGAGCACACTACCCCACAGAAACAATGCCATCTGCCCGCATCTGGTTGTGATTCATCCAAAATACATGTTTAGAAAGGCAATATAGGCATCTACTACTGGTATAGGCCAACTAAACCTTATATTGTTCAGTATTTCCTGATTTTTACCTCTTATTTCATTAGGATGGCTCTGGATGGATCCTAAAATGAAGCACCACCATTCACTGCAGCTTGAGCCTCCTTCTCTACCATACTCTTAGCTCCTCCCTTTCCTCTCTCAGGGTGACAACACTTCTGATTGTGTTTCTTAAAGTTACAGACACACATTTTAAAGGTGTATTCTCAATTCACCACCTGGCTACATTTATTTAAGGGCCATTCCACTGAATGGGTGCAATTTCTGCCCCCAGAAAATAACATGTAGAAATGTGCACACAAAATAACTTTAAGACACGTTTTATCATTAAGCATAGTGGCTTGTACATTGACCTTATTACAAAAGTAAGAAATGTAACTAAACAAAACAATAAAAACCTGTCCCTACTTTCTATCTACAAACCTTACCATGAAATATAATTTTTAAAATCCTTTAAAGATGTTTTTTTGCATTGTTGTGTGACTCCAAATCCCAGCTGTGCTTTAAAAATATTGTTTTCATAATAAATCTATATTTTAAAGTTAAAATATACATTTTAGTTGTGTCCATGGGTTTCACTCACTCCTGTTACTGTAACACATCACCTTATCTGAAACAATCTGGAACATTCTACAAGTCACATCTACAACAGGAAGTGACATCAGCTGGTTCTTCTGAAAAACATGGGAAGACCAAAATTAAGTTCCCTCATTAGTTTTTCTGGATATTTGATCTTATTGTAAATATGAATGAGGAGGTCAGTCTCAACACTCACTCCTGTTACCTTAATTCATTCTTAGATCTTACTTGTGTATTTTTAAAAACTAAATAATTTTGGAAAAATTAAAAGAATGTGTTCAGTATCCTCATGCTATTAGCATAGCTGTCATTTAGCTATTTCTACCATGTTTTTGCTAATTCTATGCTAAAAACTCATTCCTGTTACTTTTATTCCTGTTACTCAAAATATAAAAAGTATCAGGAATGAGTGCCAGTAACAAGAGTTTTTTTTTTTGTCATAAATATCAATTATTTGAACATGCAGTCAACCATTTCTTTAAAATAAACACTTTCTTGAGAGAAAATCTAAGGAATTAGTGGACTTGCTTTGAAACATGCTTTTTTAATGTCAAATGAGTTTTGATAACAGGACTGAGAAAAATGTAACCATCTTCAGCTTAGAAACCTTGTAAAAAAAAGTAAAATTAATTAATTAAAGTAAAGCAGCCTGAGATTTAGAGGTACGTGTTTTGAATAGTTGAATACATGTGTTATTAGTGTTGAAAAAAAGATTTTTAAAAAGTTTAATTTGGAAGAGATACAACAAGCAATTGTCACCCATTTGGTGAAATGACCCAAATCAAATCTGCCATTTAACACTCTTTTTAGTACACCTGCTGTTTCCTGGTGCTGCCAGTAGATGGCAGTGTAGCGCTGGCTGTGCTGTGACTGACTGTGACTAGCTGTGATTAGCAGTAGTAGCCTTGAATTCCTCTCTCAGACCAGAGAGGTATTCATTAAAACAAGTTGTGGTTTCTGTCTCATGATTTTAAACCTGTTTTCCTGCGAGTTCTGTGCTACAAATGCACCAGTATTATTTTAAACGACTTAATAAATCAAACTAGTCCATATTTATACACCTAGGTAGAGCCGTGAATCGAATAAATGCTTATTATTTGGTAGAAATGAAGACAACGTGTGGATGAAGGTAAAATAACAGATGTACTCGGTGTTGTTTTAATCAGTTGTGTTCTAGCTGTGTTAAAAATACTTAAAAATGAGATGTTTTAAGCTGTTTTGATGTTTTACAAATATATGTTTTCCATTTAACTGGATATTGACGTGTTTTTTTTTTTTTTTAATGGCTGTTCTATTTGTTTTGTTTGTCTCCCTGTTCAGCTCAATGTAAATCAGTTTGCAAGCAAATGTCCTCAAAATTTTTCTAAATTTTGTGTAAATAATGTGTAATGAATGTATAGTTGATATACATGCTAGAGGGTGAGAGAATATACATATGCTATGTATCAGGGTTCATATGGTCATGAAAAACCTGGAAAAGTCATGAAATTAAAAAAAAAAAAAAACAATTTCCAGGCCTGGATAAGTTTTGGAAAAAATAAAAATACCCAGATCGTTTAGCAAAAGTGTAAATTTGCAATCTACAAATCTTTTGAGTTAACAAATGCATCAGCTCAGAGTTAGTTTAGGCATTTAGTCCTACACGATGGAGCTCTCAGGATTTGAGACACATTTTATTATTTAAGAACATTATTTAATGTTTTTTTTATTTTTATCAAATTAATTGAAAAAATCGTATGGTCATGAAAATTTGCCTAAAAGGCGTGGAAAAGTCATGGAAACATCATGGAAATTTCTTTGTTGAAAACTGTATGAACATTGTGTATTTTTGGTGTACTATGCTACTACTAATAAAAAATCATTTATAGCACTGTATCTGGCTAATGAAAGACTAAATTTCTTGGTGGAAAAAAAAAAAAAATTTAATTAAATCACAGCCAGAGAGTCATGGTGTCTATCTCCTGCTTTTGAACCTGTTTTTTTAAGGTATTATCTGTTTATGGGTACTTTTATTGCAGGTTAATAAACATAAATAGCTATGTGTAATTCTGTGTTTTTGAGAATTTTGTTTGTTCATTTTGTTCATTTATGAAATACTATCAAAACGCATAAAGCAAATACATCCGGCACACCTATCAGACCACTACATACAGAACAGTCCACCACTGTTTTTAGAATAAATAATAATTACATTAGATGTTGCAGATATGGACGTTTTGATATTTAATCCTATCCCAATTCAAATAATAAATCCCAGGGACTGCTGCTTTAAAAAAAAATTCTTAAGTTCCAGTGGTCAGTGGTTTCCATTTTTTTTTGCAGCAGCAGCAATTATGCATGTATCATACAATTTAAATATATATGTCAATGCATCAAAAAGTGATTTATTTTTGACTGGTATTGTATGAATTGTACAGGGGTTGGACAATGAAACTAAAATATCTGTCATTTTAATGTGGGAGGTTTCATGGCTAAATTAGAGCAGCCTGGTGGCCAATCTTCATTAATCGCACATTGCACCAGTAAGAGCAGAGTGGAGGTTCAATTAGTAGGGTAAGAGCACAGTTTCTTGCTGGCGCATCTGTGACCAAGACAGCAAGTCTTTGTGATGTATCAAGAGCCACGGTATCCAGGGTAATGTCAGCATACCATCAAGAAGATGAACCACATCCAACAGGATTAACTGTGGACGCAAGTGGAAGCTGTCTGAAAGGGATGTTCGGGTGCTAACCCGGATTGTCTCTAAAAAACATAAAAGCATGGCCGCCCAAATCACGACAGAATTAAATGTGCACCTCAACTCTCCTGTTTCCACCAGAACTGTCCGTCAGGACAATAAATTATTGTGGTCTGAAACCAGGTGTTTCAGTTTCATTTTCCAACCCCTGTATGTATACCTGTATACTGTATGTACTTAATTAAATCTCTTATGATTCATGTAAAAAGGTTGAACAGGGTTCAATGAGCTTTTTTAAATAGACACATCTGAAACTATCTCTATATTGTTTTATTATAATTGGTTAATGTGCTGTGTAATGAAAAACAATCTATTTATTAAAGTAAATATCATATGCATATTGTGGAAATTCCTTGTGATATTGATATCAGTACTTTGATAGA
Source organism: Astyanax mexicanus (assembly GCF_023375975.1). NCBI lineage: Eukaryota > Metazoa > Chordata > Actinopteri > Characiformes > Acestrorhamphidae > Astyanax > Astyanax mexicanus. The sequence goes on along the minus strand of NC_064419.1, from coordinate 22,697,873 downwards.
ATTTTCCATTGTCCCTAGATGAAAATAAAGGGGGGGGGGGGGGGGTAGAGAGGAAGTTAGGGTTTATATAGGGCGAGGGGGCACAAATAATTGTGCATCCCTAATAAGCATAATTTTACACAGTGATTCTGAACTCATGGTCGTGAGCTATATGAGCTAACTGGAATGCAAAAATTATGCACATCTTCAAATGGACACTTTCGCTTATTTGCTCTTTCGGCCATCACAGAACCATCCTAACCATCCCCCTGCAGACACACACAAACACATCCCTGACCTCGTCTCTCGGTTCATGCTCTTTCCCCTGCTCGGTGGCTTGGCTGCCTTTTAGCTTCAGTGCTAACCCTGCATGGAAAAATACATCTGTCAGACAAATATTTGTCTTCACTTCACTTCTGTCAGTGTTCACATCGCCATGCATGGACTTGGATGGAATAGGATGGTCCTTATTGCAAAAACAACTACAAGGCTACGTGAGCTACTAGCAAACTCTAATGTGCACCAACTTTCACTCTATGCTAGCATGTGTGTTTGTGTACCTAACACTTAAAACTGTGCTAAAGTTCTAGTACTCAATCAACCTTTATTTAAGCTGGGAGTACATTGAGGGTGGCCCTCATTTACAATGCAGCCGAGCAATTATATAGAGAAGGGATTGACAGCAACAACAACAACTAAAACAAACAAACAAAAAAATGTAGATAGAATAAAATAAGTAATAGAAAAAAAAAAAAATCCTTTTAAAAAAGGATCATTTAAAAAATATTTAGACATAAAACGAATAAGGTAAAAATAATAATTTAAGAGTAGAAATCATAAAATCATAGGTAAAAAAGGGTAATAGAACTAATAAAAATTCAACTACAGATGATTAAAAAAAATAAACACATAAAAGAATAAAATACAAATTAGCAATACCTAAAAATAATAAAAGAAAAGAAAGAAACTAAAAAGAAATATATGTATATATACATATCTACATGTATATATAGATATGTATATATATATATATATATATATATATTTTTTTTTTTTTTTTCACTGGATAACCCCCATTAAATATATTTTTTTATTTCACTGGATAACCCCCATGATATTACATGTTCTTTCTATCAACTTAATTTAATTTATTAATATAGATCCATTGTTGTATTTCTGGACTGCAATACATTTCGTATTGAGAGGCTAAGATTGAGGTAAAATGAGGTAAAATTCACATTGGAACGGGTGACTGAAATGAGGATTTGGTACAAAAGTATCCACAAAAGGCTGACTTATTGACAAAGTCTCAAGTTGGACAACAAATACATGAAAAATTATTGAAATGATTAAAAACTGTTTCTTAAAAACAAAAACAGTTAGGAGTTGTGCTGGGAGGGTGTTGGACCTGTCTAAAGGGCAAGGGTGAAAAAAGAAAAAGAAAAAAAGGGCACCTTCTGCAGGACACTGGTCCTGTTCTAGAGTGGGTGTGGCTAAAACCAAATAAATACCAGAATGGAATAGATACACGATTTAAGAATGGAAATGAGTTATTTCTACTTTGTGCCATCATTAAAAACAATTAACTCTACTTTCTACTATCAAATACAGTTTATCCCATTTTAACGAGAACCTATAGAGCACCTATTAGGCACTTTATAATGTTTTCTCACCTGTAGGAGGACCATATACAGCACTACATCCCATTGTTACCTTACTTAAGTAGAATTTTTGGTTATTTAGGCATTTACTCATACATACACATATACTTTTTTCTTCTGCTCATTACATTTTAAAAATAGCCTTGTTACTCCTATTTCATTTCAGCTTGTTTTCATTCCGGCTTCTCATTGTTCCAAAAAAAAAAAAAAAAAAAAAAAACAGAACTGCTTTATCCAGATAGAGTGAATTTGATTGTGTTTGGATGAGAAGTACAAATATATACTATTCCGATATTCCGATTCCGATTGGTTTATACTCGATCCATCACACCTGCACATGTTATGTCACTTTCCAGCAAGAACATAGCAGACGTAAGTAGTGTAGTCTAACTTAACTTTGGGTTAAATAGAGTATCTATCTATCTATCTATCTATCTGTCTGTCTGTCTGTCTGTCTGTCTGTCTATCTAGAGAACTTGAAATAAGTGAAATGTCCCATTATCATGTAGATCTTTGTTTCTTAATCAGTTTCTCTGATTTTGCTATTTATAGGTATTCCAATTCCAAACAAATATATTAATTTAGTCATTTAGTGCATTTATTTACAGAAAATGAGAAATGGCTGCAAAGAAAACAAGTTCATATTCATAAAGATTTAAGAGTTTAGAAATAATTTTCTGGTTGAATAATCCTGGTTTTTAATCACAGTTTTTATGCATCTTGGCATGTTCTCCTCCACCAGTCTTACACACTGCTTTTGTATAAATGTATGCCACTCCTGGTGCAAAAATGTAAGCAGTTCAGCTTGGTTTGAGTTTTTGGCTTTCTTGGTCACATGAAATCGTGTTCAGTAGCTCCTCCATATTCACTTACTGTTGAGTTTATGTTGATCTCCATGGAAACACATTTCTTTCACTCTCACACACACATTTGAAAATTCACCTTATTAGGTGAATTGCAATTAATCACATTGCAATTGTCACTTGTTATGACTGATTGACAGCCCTGCTTAAAATGTTTAATGGTGTAATTCATAAACTGGAATATAAACTATGCTTTTTTGTGTTTTGAACGTGTGAGGTGGTGAAATTTGCTCTTAAAACAAAAATTCTGATCCATGAATTCAAATCTATCCACCGGATGTTTCACCTCTGCCCTAAAAATCTGAGATTCATTTCTAAGAAAGCATGAAGATGATTTTTATCTTTTTCAGTCAAGAGACAATATTCTTTGAAATGCATAGCATGCTAAGGTTTCGTTTAAGAAAACCTCCAAGAAAATAATCACAGGTTCATAATCACAGGAGGGGAAATTGGGGAGAAAACTGAAATATGTGATTAAAAAAAAAAACGTATACTGTACAGTACTACATCAAAAACGTTAGTTGTTCCCTGGCCTGATTGTAAAACTTGTAGTTTATGGCATGGATTAGTAAAATGTTCACATGATTGGATTGTTTTCATTTGAGGTAAAGTGGCTACAAAATGTACAAAATGTTGCTAAATGAACACAGGAACCGATTACATGATGAGTAATCATGTACTGGAAAGCCTGTATTCAAGCTTGTGCTTCTGTTGTGCAAAGAAAAACTTTCATGTGCTGGAAATGATGTTTTTCAGGAAATTGTAGTGTGAAAATGTACAGCGACTCATTCAGAACTGTTATTTTTCCTGTTCTTTCCATGGCCTTTAGCTCTGCTTATAATGCACTGGTACTGAGCGGTTTTCCTGGGTTTTTATCTCCAACCAGAGCAGATCAGTCAAAACAGGTTCTTGAGAGGCATGAAACTCGGTTGTAACACCTCCACTAAATCATGTGAATTACAACACAGAAATGGGAAATGATTGTACAGTGTAAACACAAGTCACTGCAGGAACATGCTCCTAAAACATGATGTACTTCAGGAGCGAGAGAAAAAAAAAAACAAGCGTAGAAAAACAAAGGCTGGGTTTAACGAGGGTACTCGATGTCGGCTGATATCTGCAAGATACACAGAGGTGGCTGAAGGAGTGGAGAGGGCAAGAGCAATTGGTGCGATATCTCAACGAACAACTTCCTCTTGGCTCACCACAAGCCATTCAGTGTCGGCCTGCCATTTTGCCTCATTAAGAGTGTGTATTCAAAGGGACATGTTCCCGGACAAGCTTAGGCCGCAATCACGCTTTTATCACAGCTGCTGAAGTTGTGGGAAGTGGGAATTTGCACAGATAGGCCTGGAAATTTGGCACCTAGCCACAGACAGCCTGAGAGGTGGCTGCTAGCTAGCTGAAGACTACTGGCAGTTGGTAACCAATCTGACAGTGTCGGCTCTGCTGCAGACTGGGTTCAGCTCCGTCTGTGGGCGGTACCGAGCCAAGGTGGGCGAGGTCATTAACTTACAGGTTGACATAACCCCAGAGCCTTTCCTGAGTATTTTCTTTAACTAGCTACTGCAGTCAAGCGTGGCTGAAGAACAGTTTCATGTACAGCCTTCATATACAACTCAGAGAGACCTATAGTATTTCACAATGAACAAGAAAAAGTGGATTTTAGCGAAAGAAGACCTTTAACAAAAATGTGGTCTAGGGTGTAAGGTGTTTGCTAACACCCTGGAACTGAGAAACAGTACGATGGCCAAGGTCATACAGCTGTTTTCCGGAACATGTTCCACTGAGAACTGCACCCCCTTCTCAAGGTCGACCAAAGACGTGGAAGAAGATAAAGGAAAAGAAGAAGAAGAAGGCCAAAGAAGATTCCACATGTTTGTCTTAATATTTAATGGTTGGCTTTAACAAATAGACATATTAGTATGCATTAGACATATTTCTGCACAAGCTTAGGCCTCAATTATTTTATCAAGCTTTTATCACAGTTGTGGGAAAGTGGGAATTTGCACAGATAGGCCCAGACAATTAGCACCTAGCCAGAGACAGCCTGGGCTAAGAATTGGAGGCCGCCAGCTAGCTGAGGACCACTGACAATTACTGTAATAAGAACTGATCTGGGCCTTGTGCAATCATATTTTTTAACATGCCTTCCCCATTGTTCAAAGTGGCCAGGGGGCTTCAGGCATGTTCCTCCTCCCAAAATGTTGTTACTTCACAGCAAAAATTATTATTTATTTCTTTGTTTGGCAAATTTATTTATTTTTTGTTCTCAGCTGTTAAGCTTGTAGCTTGCTAATTGCTAACTAGCAAACTAGCAACTAACAAAGTTACTGTATATGAGTTTTTTTTACTTATGTTCACTGGATTTCTCGGTCTTCTGCAGGCTCATCTAACAAGCTTCGCTTGAGCTAATACTGTAATGGAATGACTCTAGATAAAGATGGTATTTAAACCGGTGACTAAAGCATGCCTGTTAAAGCATTCCTACAAGTATACAAACTTTTCCTGCAGTTTGTTTTCACTTCAAATCTCCAAAGCCATCAGGCTTGGCCAGAGGATGCTAAATAAAGTAGCACTAGTTCCAGTGCTAGTGTGAATGTTACTGGGTTTTGTTGCAACCACTTACTGGTGACAGATGTAATCCAGGTAGGTTCCCACTTAAAATGAACTTCGCTAAAAGCCAGACACTAAATAAAGTAGTGCTAACACTGCAACTAGCACAACATGCTATTGTTCCTTGTTTGTTATTATTCCACCCATGCTGACAGATTTAATGCAGTTAGGATGCTGTTTAAACAGTAACTTTCTTCATTAGCACTTGTGAAGATTAGAGAACATTTAATAAAGTAAAGCTAGTGCTAATGCTAGCCATACAACTAGCATGCATGTTGTTGTGCCTTGTTTGTTAATATTTCACATTTGGTGACACGTGTAATGCAGCTAGTGTTCTATTTATATGGTAACTTCCTTCATTAGCAACTATGCTAATTATACAACTAGCATACATTTTGTTGTGAATTGTTTCTGTCATTATTTCAAGATGGATGAGAGATGTAATTTATCTGAGGTAAATTATCTGAGGGAAAAATGGACTTCATTGAGATAAGATGCCACTAGGAAGACCAGAAGGCATTAAGTAAAACATTAAATTATTTCACCACTAGTGGACAAACATTATTCAGGCACGGTCCATTTTAGAACTTGAAAAGAACTACTCACAAGCCACTATAATTGCAAGAGAATGTTACATAACCTATGCTAATGCTAATGTTTGCTTTTGAATTAGCATACATGCTATTGTTTCCGCAGTAGCAGAGCACACAAACACCTGCTACCCACACCAAATAGCCAATAGTTTAATAGCTACCACATTTTACCAAACAATTGAGTTTTATTTGTAGGTAAGCATCACTTTTCGGGTGTTTTTCCACTTTAAGCTTGGCAGTGTTGTAGCTACGGGGATTCACAACTCTCAGACCTATTTGAACAGTGTTTTTAATATGGTTAACTGTTAAAAACTACAGTTCTTAAATAGATTTAATGTAGAATGATGATGCACTGCACGACATAAGTTCTGGAAGATGACACATTTGATTTTTTATATAATATACATATATTTTATGTATGTATGTCTTTGCTATCCGATGAAAAACCATTATCTCCAAAACAGTGACTTTACAGGAGATAGATAAAACCTTTTTAACTTTTAATGGATGTCGACTGTAAAAATAATTTATTTCAGGACATTTCGGAGAATTTCTATTGGCCCATTCATCAAGAAATTTTGACACAGTGTAAAGGACAGTTTGTGGACAGTGTTCAAATTATGTAGTAAACTAAAACTCAACAGAAATGGAGATACTTTCATTGGACGGCAAATCTGTACAGTTAATATAGGCTATTTCATATTAGCAGAGAGATAAGCTGATGTTAGGATCCTTCACATTTTTTTCCGGTATTGGCACAAAAAAAAAAAAAAATTCTATGCTATTTAAAGTCAGATTAGTCTTGGGCATTAATCTGCACATATATCTCTTCTGAATACTAAATTTATTTCGGTTACTTCTGTTTATTTACAGTTAGTTTAGATTTCCCACATTTGTTTGATAATTTCATGTGCATGAACACTGATTGGTCCTTCTCGACTATCAAAAGAAAAAACACTTACGTCATTAATGCTAGCGCAAGCCGTACAACTAGCAAAAATGCTAACGTGCCATGTTTCTGTTATTTTACTGTCACACATTACAAATATGATCTATCTACTCCTATAATCATGTTCAGTTTTGAACTTTTCTAAGATGTAAGCCACTGTGTAGGTCAGAAAATTAAATAACGTAAGGCTAGTGCTGATGCTAGGTGTACCTGTTCTCTATGAATCAGTAAATACAGTATACTTATGGGGCCCTACTCTTACTTAAATGTAGGTACAAATAAAGCAAAGGATAACCTGCAATTTCCCTAAACTTGTGGTGCAATTTTCATATCAAATAATATATAATCATTTTGCCCTTTGTTCATGGCAGTTATGAAGGTTTCTTCATAGTCACACTCCAGGGAATTATTAATATTATAATATGTTATGAGTTTAAAAAAAGAAGATGAGAATTGGATTTATGCTTTTAAAACTGTCAAGGGTGGAGCAGCTAAAAACAGTCAGGGTGGAGCAGGAAGAAAATATATAGTTTGTAATGTCGAGACTAAAATTTAAGGATATTTATATACAGTATCTTCAGCAACACAATCAGAAATGCTGAGAATAAATTTAATTCATTAATACACAGAAACCACAAGATTTTATATTAATGGTTAATAAACGCACACCTCACCTGATTTTTACTGTTCTTACTCTATAAGTACACAGTACTTACTCAGTAAGTACTCAGAAACAACAGGGAGCGGGCTGTATTATGTAGTGTACAGTGTTTTACCATTCTTACTCTGTAAGTGTACAGTATTTACTCTCTAAAACGCGAGCTGTATTATAAAGTGTTACCGCCAATTTGTATAAATGCCCTTGTGCTTTGATTCTTTTATTATTCCACTGCTGATGAAACATATAATTCAGCTATGGTCCTTTTTAAACCTGAGCTTCATTGAAACATGAGCCACTGTGAAGGCCAGACAACATTAAATAAGGTACCCTAGTACTAATGCTAGCATTAGCCCTACAACCAGCAGAAACGTTAGCGTGTCACCACTGGTGACAGAAGAAATCCAGCTGGGGTCCCTTTTAAACTTGAACTTTATTGAGAGATGAGCCAATGTCAAAGTATAGGGCATATATCATATTGCCCTGAGTGCTCATTATAGTGAAACTGTAGCCATGCAGACACCTCTCTCATTCACCACCTATCTCATTCACCACATCCCCACAGCTGATAGGCCCCCCCTTCGTACAGTGGAGTCATCGCAAGTAGACGCCCTCAAGTGTTTCGCAGCCGCCGGTGTCAGCCAAAAGGCCTAAGTCGATTAGCATTAGCGTCTCGCTGATAAGAACGCAATTATCTGGCGTGATAAACGTCTCACTAGCGCTTAATCTCATTGTAAACCATCAGCTGGAGGTGTCCCGCTCTTTAATGAACGTTGAGTAATCCTAGCTACCTCCATTTGCAGCCAATTCCTCACCTTAGTGCGTCACTGCTGGGTGACATCACTCATCTACCCACCGAGCAGAAGAAGGGAAAAACGGTCTTGGCTGATACGCTATAATCTATAACGTGTTTTTTTTGTGCAGCATAAACAGCTGGTGAAAGCAGTTTGCATGTAACTGAGGATAATTGGGGATGTGAGGGATAATTTAACGTTTTTTTTTTCCTGATACAGACACAGTTCATTCTGCTTGATATGACGTCAGTGTGATCTGAGGCCAGATTCACAAAAGCTTGGGTCTCGTTCAGCAGTGTTTTCTTTAATGGGTTTTTATACACCCATAATTTGTTTACAGCTCTACAAGAATAAATTAAATTGTACTCATAAGCTGAGCAAATAGGTACCTAAATAGATAAACACTAGTAAATATCATAATTGGCTTTGTAATATGATTTTAATAAGATATTTTTTCAAAAGTGTTCTCAATGCAGTTGTCTTAAAAAGAAAAAAATAAATCTCTCCATCCGGATACAGTAAATTTGATTGTGGTTGTTTGAGAAGTAGAAACATATACCATTCTGACACCCTATTGGTTTATATGTAATCCATCACACCTGCACATCACCTCACACTCCAGCAAGAACATAGCAGACATACAGCTCTGGAAAAAAGAGACCACCTCAGTTTCTGAATCAGTTTCTCTTATTTTGAGTAAAATGAACATTGTTGTTTTATTCTATAAACTACATATATAATATATATATAATAAATATAATAAAAATATAATAATTTATAGAGCATTTATTTGCAGAAAATGAGAAGTTCAATATTTGGTGGAATAAGCCTAGTTTTTTAATTGCAGTTTTCATACATCTTGGCATGTTCTCCTCCACCAGTCTTACACACTGCTTTTGGATAACTTTATACCACTCCTGGTGCAAAAATTCAAGCAGTTCAGTTTGGTTTGATGACTTGTGCTCATCCATCTTCCTCTTGATTATATTCCAGAGGTTTTCAACTTGGTAATATAAAAAAAAAACTAGCCTAGTGCATCACACATTGCTCACCATTAACATGTTAATATAACATTATAGTCATTATGGCTTTTAGAAAAAACATAAGCTTTTGTCCTTAATGGCATTTTCACCCTACATTACTTTTACTTTTATACCTCAAGCAGTTTTGAATCCAGTACTTTTAGACTTTTACTTGAGTTTGAGTTGATACTTAAACTTCTACAGAACAAGTATTTTAAACCCTAGTATCTATAATTGTATCTGAGTAATGAATGAGGAGTTTCCTCACTCTATAAAAGTTACAGTAAATTCAAGCCTCAAGAAAATTAGGGAACTTTACTGTAACTATTTTAGAGTGAGGAAACTCCTTATTTTTGGCCTCCCTAAGAGTTCACAGTCAGAATACCTCTCCAGTGTAAGTGTGTTAATATATCAGACCGTTACATAAAGTTATTCAAGTTTACAGGGCGTTGCGTTTAAAGGCCAGTTAATTTAAGCTTGTGGTTGAAGGGGGGGGGGGGGGTATTCCCTTGTACTGGAGGCCAGTGAAGGGGTAGGGGCCCGGCACTTATCTGTGTCTGTGTGGGGCTGATTAACTGCCTGTTAGACTGCTTGTCAGAGCCCTCCACGCTAAAAACGCCACCGGTGGCTCGGCCATGATAATGAGCCCTCAAACCGTGAGTGAACCAGCAGGCGTGTGTCTCCTCATGCTGAGATATGATCCACTCGCTGTTGAGCAAAAGTGTTTCAATTGCAGGTCTTTAATGGGTCTAATTGAATTGATATTAATAGTTTATTAATTAATATGCACTGTGCAAACTTTGGTACAACCTTCTTTCTTCATGAAAAGTGGCCTAGAATGAGCACTACATGTGATTAGCAGTTAAAATTGTCAGATTGTTCTGTCTATAACAGGCACACCGAATTAGGAGAACACTTCAATTTCTGAATGAGAGAATCATTTCTCTGATTTGGCTATTTATAGGCTTATGTTTGAGTAAAAATAACATTGTTGTTTTACTCTATTAAACTACAGACAAAATTTCTCCAAAATTACAATTAAAAATATTGTCAAAAACAGGCACACTCTTGGAAAAAGGAACTTCAAAAAAGCACGTCCACTAATAACCTGTTTATAGCGTTTGTACTCATACTCATCATAAATGCAGCAACTACTATAAATTATTGTTTGTCAACATTTTAGTTCATCATATTTTTGAAGTCCCACAAAACTCTATTTTAGGGTGTGTGAAACTGGTTGTTTAAATTAGGAAATGAAATGTGTGGGTCTGACGATAATCTTTAAGGAGTTACAGAGACCACATCCAACATTTTCTTTTATTTTATTTATTCAACAATGTTCATTTACCAATATTATGTTAATTCATGTGCAAAAAATCTGTCATAACACATTTTTAACCATTGTTTAATTACTCAGAATTAAACAGATTGCGTTTGTTTCTGTCCATTAAAATAATCATCAGACAGTGGTGTGAAAAAGTGTTTGCCCCATGTTTTTTGTTCCAGTAAAGATTATTAACATTATCATCAACTAAATATGGCTGAAAAACATGATAATGCAAAATTGTCTGGCTTTTAAATAAAAAATGTGCAATTAAAATATGTATTGTTTATTAGTACAGTAATACAGAATACTGAATGTACCCTTTGGCTGGTTAAATGGTACAAATTTGTACTTATTGCTGTTAGAAATGACTTTGTACTTCAGAGGGAACAAATCTGACCCTGTAAAGAACAATATTATACCTTTGAGGGTACAATAATGAAGAGTGTACCCTTGAGTACAAAAAAGTACTCATATCGTACCTCTGTTTTTTAGAGTGTAGGGAACTTTACTGTAACTATTTTAGAGTGAGGAAACTCCTTATTTTTGGCCTCCCTAAGAGTTCACAGTCAGAATACCTCTCCAGTGTAAGTGTGTTAATATATCAGACCGTTACATAAAGTTATTCAAGTTTCATGTGCAAAAAATCTGTCATAACACATTTTTAACCATTGTTTAATTACTCAGAATTAAACAGATTGCGTTTGTTTCTGTCCATTAAAATAATCATCAGACAGTGGTGTGAAAAAGTGTTTGCCCCTGATTTTTTTTGCATATTTGTAACAACTAAATGTTTTAGATCAACTGTAGAACTTTAGAACAACTGTAAATATTAATCAAAGATAACACAAGTAAAGAAAAAATGCAGTTTTCAATTAAAGGTTTTATTATTAAGGGAAAAAAAATCCAGCCTACATGCAATTTAGAACACTTTCTAATAGATTGCTACAGATCAAAAGAAACTTGGAAAAAACGAAACAATATGAATATAAACATAAACATTGGTATGGGAACTATTGCTTATGGTTTATTTAATAACTATTTTACAAAATAAGGAAAAATATATATTATGGTTGATCACATGTATTGTAAAATTTCAATTATGAAAAACCTGAAGAATTAGGATGACAATCGATCAAGTTTATATCCATATATATATACATATATAATATTGTGATAGTATGTATATGTTTTTGGTGTGTATTGTGAATTATGTAGTGTAATACTCTTTCTCAAAAAAGCCAGCAACAACTGCAATCATACATTTGCAATAACTTGCAACAAGTCTTTCACAGAACTGTGGAGGAAATTTGTTTCACTTTTCTTTGCAGAATTGTTGTAATTCCACCACAGCATGAACAGTCTTTTTAAGGTCATGCCACAGCATCTCAATTGGACTTAGGTCAGGACTTCCAAAGTCTTGTTTTTTTTTTTTTTTTTTTAGCCATTCAGAGCTGCTGGAGATTTGCTGGTGAGTTTTGGATCATTGTCCTGCTGCAGAATCCAAGTTCATTTCAGCTTAAAGTCACGAACAGATGGTCAGATATTCTCCTTCAGGATCTTTTGGTGGACAGCAGAATTCATAGTTCCATTTATCACAGCAAGTCTTTGAGTCCCTGACACAGCAAAACAGCCCCAGACCATCACACTACCACCACCATGTTTAACTGTAGGTATAATGTTGTTTTTCTGAAATTTTACACCAGATGTAATGGGCCACACACCTTTAAAAAAAATAAAAAAATATCTTTTGTCTCCGGGATCATCAAGCTGTTTTCTGGCAAACTTGAGACAGCAAAATGATCACACAGTGTAATTATTATGACTGGCAGTGTCTGGCTCTTTTGGCAGAAATCCCATCCACATTCTGTGCAGGAGGCCCCACATGCAGATCCCACAGGTCACTGCAATGGTTTTGAGCCTCAATGAAACGTAGTAAAAAACATGACACACGATGCTAGTTCCCTGTCCCATGACATTTGTCATGTCAGTGTAATGAGTAGACAAAACCACTCATTCAGAATGGGCTGCTTGTGCAGTTCAGTTTAGGTAAGAATGTTTTAAAACACATTACACCAGTGCCGTGTGTTCCTTTAAAAAGCAAAATTAAACTGTCATTAACTAGTCAAAAAACAAATAAATAAATACGAATAAAAGCAATACATATAATTATAAGTACAAATCCTGCTAGAGCGATCTTGCTCCAAGACACAGCAGTTCTAATGAGATGTGTCATTAGCATGCTTCATTGTGTTTCCCATAATTTCACTTATAGGCTGCTAACTGCCATGCTGTTTCTTGTGAGATAATTAGCAAGAAATACTTTCTCATAATAATTAACTTATATTTTGCAGCCAATATATTACATATATACAAACATAATTTCTATTCTTTAAAATACAATGTGAACTACATATGTGTGCTTGTTCCTAATCCACACCTCAGTCTAAACTAGAACTACTACACTTAAAAGCTGTAGTGCGAATAATAAAACATGTATGAACTATTGTTGTATATGTTTTATGAGATAATTTATAGTTAGCTAGTTTTAAAGTGTGATAAAGTGCATCAACTTTAACTAGCCATCTGTAAGATCCGGGGTGGCCAATTCATTTTCCCAAGGGGCCACATGAGAAATTGGAATATATATATAATATAATATACTAATATAACTCGGTTCTGCCCAAATCATATATAGTGTAGGCCTACACAGCATTTATAATAACCATTTTTATATTTAAAAAGTAAATAAAACATTATAATGATAAAAATAAAACATATTAAATAATTAAGTAATTATTTAATACACATGTGATGGTTCAGTTTAGTTCAGTGTAGAAAACTGTAAACATTTTGCATTGTTTTAACCAGCACCACAACCTGACATAAAATAGCATTTTTTTTTAAAGACCAGCATCACTTTAACTTAATAAAGAACAGGAAATGAAACATCACAGCGATGCACTGAAATGTTGAGCACATAATTATATAAATATTTAATGAACATTTTTGAAAAAATGTTTAGAAATTGTTCAAAACCAATTTAGAAATTAGTGTGTTAAAGTAGTAGAGTGTTAAAAACTAGTTTTTCAAAAAACAAGCATCACTTGTGTTTTTGAAAAAAATACAATCAATGCATTGTTATGTTTGTTCTACCTCAGTTCTTTTTTGAGTTCAGTGAGGGAATTTTTTTTTTCTGTTTTGGGCTTGGACGAGTACATTAAAGTGTGATATAATAACCCTTTGATGAAAAACACTTTCCTGTTTTATAGGACTCCAAACTCTTGTCTTATTTTTCAGTATTATTACTGTAAACAAACAAAATAAATACAATTAACAATGTTCTTCAAGACCTTTCTGGTATCATTTGATTACAATTTGCTTATTTTATCGGACTCTAAACATTTTTAAAATGTTACACTGTTCTACAGAATGCTGCTGTAATACACCGCTTAGATGCGCAAAAAATGGCAAAAAAAAAAACAGGTTGGCTTCAAAATAAAAGCTGTGTAACTTTGTAATAGGTGGATCTCAAGCTGGTCAGAGCCGGTTGTGGCCCGCGGTCCATATAATGCCCAGGTCTGTGTGAGATGGTTAGAACAGTAGTGGCAGTTAGTGCTCTCCTCCAAGCGCGTTGAGCTCCAATGACACTGTATTAGTGGCTGCACATAAGGATGCAGTTGGCTTACTTGATGTGACTGAAGAAACTTAAACACTGGTAGGGGTCCTTTAAAAATAACTAGTTGGAGAAAGAATATAAATGTGCAATATATAGCTTTAAATCAGCTGTTTTCAAACGTTTAATTTGGAGGCACTGCAGCCCCCCGACTCCACACTCTACCTGGACTAAAAATTGCAACTGCTGGCATGGCATTTATTATCAAGCACTACTTTTTAAAATGTGGCCTAATTAGATAATGAAAAAAGACATAACTGAAAAATGTATAGAAAAGATACAACCTCTACTATTTTTTCATTGTCCTATTGTAGCCCCCAATTTAATCAGAAACATCTATCAAATTATCACAATTATAACTAATCCTGTATATATCCAAAGTATGTGAACTATTAGCACTGGTTACCACAATCATAGATTACTATTAACTAGTAATTAGATTACTATTGCAATATTAACTAATGTTAGACTCATAACTAGACTCATGAAATATATACCATAGAATAGCTTATATACCATAGAAAATCTGAAGAAAAAATGTAATCCCTCCTTTTATATTTGATTTGATTGAATTTGTTGGGTTTAAGTTCTGGGAGAATTATTCTCTTAACATATGAGAGCCGGTCCTGCATTTTTTTTAAAAGTGCAAACTCCTCAGCGTAACACAAACAATTTGGGTGAAGTTTTGGTCTTGTCACGCCACCAGTAGTTGACTGACTGCACTCTACTGCTTCGGCCATGCTGAATGGTTCCTGTGGGGTTGTCAGTGTCTGTAGGCTTTCTATGGAGCTGTGCCCTGGCGCCAGCCTTACATGTCATAATAGGCCTTCGGAGTGCTGATCGCTGATAACGGCAGGGAAAAACATGAAAAAGGGAGGGGAGAAAAAGAGAAGAAGAAAAAGCGCTTGCCTGGTTACGTAAGAAAAGGGGCAAGAGATCTTGGAGATGGTGCGGTTTCGTTTTTTTTTTTTTTTTTTGCAGAATGGTGGTGCATTCCTCCTCATTCCATCTTCGGGGTTTTTGTTTGATCATTTGACCAACCTTTCTGTGAGTCTTCATTGTTTCCAGAGATACCAGGTGAGCAGGGACATGAGATGAGAGACATCAGTGTCTCTTTTAAAGCTGAATACCTCTTTAATGTTGAAATTTCATGCTAGATTTTCAAAGCACGAAGGGACCCAGAATAGGTCTTTGTGGCACTCCCTAGATTCGCTCACTTAGCGTTGTGTTTAAAAACAAAATACAGGAATCCTGCTCAGCAACTCAAATGCAGTGATAAACATCTGTGAGAAAGAAGAGAGACAGGCGTCGAGAGAATGAGAGAGAGAGAGAGACAGGCGTCGAGAGAATGAGAGAGAGAGAGAGAGAGAGACGATGAGAGAGAGAAAGAGACAAGAAAGAAACACAAAAGAAAAGTATCTTGTAATGAACATATTTGGAGCTGAAAGCAGGGGGTGTAGCAAGCGCACAAGTGCTAAGGTGATGAGGACAGAAAAAGCTAGAAAGAAAGACAGAAAAAAAGAAAGAGAAAGAAAGAAGGAGGGAGAGGGTTCAGTCTGATAGCATCTCCACTGCCTGCTTGTTGCGGAACAGTGATTGTGTTTAAATAGTAGATGCAGGCAGGCGAGCAAGGACCTGTTCTGTTAGTCAGATATTTAAAATAGAAAGGTCAGGCCTCTTTCTGTCACTATTTCCCTTTTCCACTCGTTCCACTTTTTTGTTGTTCATCTGCTTCCACACAGTATACACAGTATAGCCTAGGAACTGTGTTATGTGTGTATTATGCTGTAATTATATGATTACTAACCAACGTGACGGTCATCAAATGATCTTGACAAATTTTTAACTAATAAAGATACACTTTTATAATTAAGATCCCTAAATATGTTATGTTCCAGAGCAAGACAGCATGTTAGATATTACATTGTGGGAGTTCTATGGCTTCTTTAAATAACTCTTCATCCAAAGTCAAAGAGAGAGACGGATCAGAAGTGAGTAATTAATGAGTGCACAGTGAGTAACCAAGCTATACAGACAAAAACAAATATTGAAAGTGCTAAGACATGAACCATAAAGCAGATCAGGGTAAAAGAAAAACCAATAAATAGACAAATCAAATCAAACCAACAGGACCAAAAGGTGCTCCCCTAAATGCGAAGAATAAACACGCTAAACACTGGAGTTTAGAAACACAATACAACAGAAAGGTTGGCAATACATCGCAAGGAGTGCTTACAGACAGGTTTATATACACAAAAGTCCAAAGTTCCTAAGTTAATCCATGAGGACTTTGAGTTTTGTCTACGAGAACGTTATCCTAAGCCAACTACTTTCTCACTTCAATTAAAAAAAGGTTTCTGTTTCAGTTTAAGCAGTGGTTTTACAGAGAACTGTCACTGTGGCGCAGATACCAAACACACAGTTTATTTTATAAAGGGCAAAACCCTTATATAAGGAGTGGTCAGGCACAGGCAAGGTCAGTAAAAAAAGAGCAGTGAAGATAAGCAACACACCAGAGTGGGCAGGCAAAAAGGTCATACAATAGAAATGCTGTGTAGAAGAGCTAGGAAACTGGGGTCAATACCGGGCAAGGGAGAACTGGGGGTATTTATACAGGGGCACACAGGTGTGAGTAATCTCAGTAGCTGGGTGAGCCGCTGTGGGATTAATAAAGAATTATATTACTGTATTAACCTCAGTATATTATTCTAGGTATCTCAGGAAATGAAAACTTACAAAATATGTTATTTTGGCGGGTGGTGACTGATTTAGCTTCATTTTTTTTTTTAATTGTGAAAGTAGGTATGTAACACATCAAACTTGTAGTGATTTTTAATGGAAAACAATGATGTTCCTGGGTGTTTTTTTGCTTTTGAGACCTCCAGTGTTGTTGCCTCAATATATTACCCCTCATTATATTACTTTGTGACCTCAACGTTTTGTCACATAGCCTCAATATATCACTGTGGTCACTTTGTGGTGTCCGTATATTATTTTGTGGCATTCGTGTATTATCTTCTGGTCTCACTATAGTGTTTTATCTCTTAGCCTCAGTTTATTATTTTGTGGCCAATAGAAACTGAGTTTGTGGCCCTTATATATTATCTTGTGGCTGCAATATATTATCTTGAGGTCTCAGTGTAGTATATTTGGCCTCAGTGTAGTATTTTTTGGCCTCAATGCCCCCTGCACTGTAATACCATTCATACCTTGACAATTATCCCTAACAATTTCTTTTTAAATATTTTTGTTCCCTATTGATAGACAGCAAGTGAAAAGTTACAATAGGGTGATTATGGAAAGTTAACTTCAAAACATTCCAATTAATGGAAGCCTAAAAAAAAGCATTTGGAGACATGATTAAATTAAAACAAAGTGTCTTTGCATTATGAGGTAGAGTTTTTTTTATTAAATTACATTCATTAATTTACTTTTTAAAAAGCATGATGTGTAATAATCAAGAGTGTGACGCCACAGACTGAGTTAGAGGCTTGCAGTTAAAATTAAGGAGCGACTTTAATAAACAGGACTGAACCAAAAACATAGTCAAAATACAAGCAATGGTAAAAAAAAGAAAAAAAAAAGAAGAGATAAGCCTAACCAAAACATCTGAGCCAAGAACACAGTCCAAAAGAGATAAAAGGTACAGTGGTATAAAAAAGATTTTAAATTAAAGTTAATAGGATTTACAGAAAGTGTGCAATGATGATTCAAACAAAATTAGGCAGGTGCATAAATTTGAACACCCTTGTCGATTTATTGATTTGAATACCTTTAGCACTGATTATTGGAACACAAAATTTGTTTGGTAAGCTCAAGCTGACCCTTGACCTACATACACAGATGAATCCGAAAATGAGAAAGGGTTAAGGTGCCAATTGCAAGGTTGTCTCCTCTTTGCATCTTCTGAAGAGTGGCAACATTGAAGCCTCAAAACAACTTTTAAATGTCCTGAAAACAAAGATTGTTCAGCATCATGGTTTGGGGGAAGGAAACAAAAAGCTCAAATCTCAGAGATTTCAGCTGTCAGTTTCCACTGTGAGGAACAGAATGAGGAAATGGAAGACCACAGACACAGTTCTAATTAAGACCTGAAGTGGCAGAACAAGAAAAATCTCAGATAAGCAGAGGATAAGGATGGTGAGAACAGTAATAATCAACCTATAGACATCCAGAGCTCCAAAAACCTACATCATCATCTTGCTGTGCACTTTGCACAAGGAGAGGCTGTATGGGAGAGTAATTCATGCAGAATAAGCCTTTTCTGAGCACACGCCACAAACAGAGTCGCTTGAGGTATGCTAAAGCTAAAGCACATTTAGACAAGCCAGTTTTATTTTGGAATAAGGTGCTGCTGTGGACTGATGAAGCTAAAATTGACAAGCACTTAAAGCTCTTTACAGTAAAATTTGGTGGTGGTTCATCATGCTGTGGGGGTGTGTGATCAGTGCAGGTACTGGGGATCTTGTTAAAGTTGATGGTCTCATGGATTTCAGTCAATATCAGCAGATTCTTAAAAAAAAAAATGATTCTTCGAATCAATGAGAAAGTTGAAGTTGCTCCAAGGCTGGGTACTTCAACAAGACAACGACCCTAAACACTAAACACTGCTCAAAATCTACTGAAGCATTCATGCAGAGGAACAAGTGCAACGTTTTGGAATGATCATCTCAGACCTGAATATGACAGAAAATCTGTGGTGTGATTTAAAGTGGGCTGTTCATGATCAGAAACCATCAAACCGGACTGAACTGGAGATGTTTTTAAAGAAGAATGATCCAGAATACCTTCAACCAGAAGCCAGACTCTAAGTGGAAGCTATAGGAAGCGTTTAGAGGCTGTTATTTCTGTAAAAGGAGGATCTAGTAAATATTGAGGTAATATTTCTGGTTGATGCACCTGCCTAATTTTGTTTGAAGAATTGCACACTTTTTGTAAATCCTATAAACTTCATTTCACTTCTCAAATATCACTGTGTTCATCTGCTATATGACATACAGTATTTATCTGAAATTGCTGAAATGATTAATAAAGAAAAATCATGAAAATGATCAGGGATGACCAAACTTTTTCCAAGAAAGATAGAAACGATATAAACGTCGTAACCTTAATGTTATAATACATCATCATTTTGGATGAAATATGAAGTGAAATTGTGATCATGCTGAGGTCAGAAAATGTATTTTCTCAAAAGTTTAACTAAACAAGAGAATGAAAAAAAAAACGTTTTAGAGGTATACTTCCTCTAAAAGACCCCCATTTCAAAGAATTACCCAATAGCTGCCTGCGCTTGGGTGTGGTTGTGTTGATAAGCTGAAGATGACAACGGCTGCAAGTGTTCAGCCTTGTATGTAGAGCCTGTTCTGTTTCAGTGCAAACAATGCAACACAGCTCCTTTCTCAAATACATAAGCATCCAAGAATGCACCGCCATGGAAAGCAATCGCTGTTCCATGCTCTCGATGTAAACCGCACATCAAAGTTCCCGTGAATCATCCTTTTTCTTCTTCTTTCTTGTCCTTCTCTTTCTCACTGAACCATCATAAGCCTCGACATGCCTGCCCACAGCTGCAAATAGGACCTGTGTCCCTCGGCTCAGGGACACTTGTTGTCTGAGAACGAAAATAAGGCCAGATGGACATGCCACCGCCAGTCTTTTCACAAACCATGTGAATGACAACGTCTGTTGTGTGTCAGAGGCCTGAGAGACAAGGCAGTGGTTTCACGGTCACGGATGAATACTTTATTCATTTTTATAAACCCTGAACTCACGTAAACTCGCTCAAGAAAAAATGTCTACAATCAATGTTCTTTAGAGAAACACAAAACCTTTTGTTCCTTTTCTCATGGGAGTCTTTTAATGCATGCTAAAAGTCTAAAAGTTTTATAAGCTTGATTAAAGTGTACTTTAACCGGCAAACAGCCCCCGGTCCATACACTGAAACAAAACTTGCCGTTTTGTCCTTGAAATGTCACAAATATGTTTTATTGTACTATTTCCTGTTTACCTTACAACTTTTTTTACAATTTATTAAGTGTTATTGTTACAATAATAAGTGTGATCGATTGTGCCCCAGACACAAGGCACACGCGGGTTGCCAGATTGACACACAGTGGTAAGTGACGACGAGGCTTATTCTGTAGCTGCTCAGTGAATACATACGATTTAGTGTCCAAAATGTCTGTCTCTACTACGTTAGAGGTAATAAAATAACCTAGCTGTGGATAGAAACCTTGCAGAAGCTGAGTGATTACCTGTTCAGCAAAAAATAATAATTATTAATATAATTACTAATAATTAATTACTGCATGATTGAGTATCTTTCAGCTTCAGCTGGCAACAAGTTGTTTAACCCCAACAGGTGCAATGAGTTGCTTTTCATTCCTTAAATAACCATGTTGAAAGACACATCCCATGGTCAAATCATTGGCATGCATCAAGCATAGAAATCAAAGGAGTTTGCAAAAAACTGTACAACACATTATTAAAAAATGGAAGGATAGTGGAGATCCATGGTCTTTGAGGAAAAAAAATGTGGCAAAAAAATGTGTGAAAAAAAGTCCTGAATGATCGTAATCGGCGTGATTGTGAAAACAAATAGAAGAAAAACAAGAGTAGAACTCAGGGATATGTTTAATAGTGACGGACCGACCATTTAAACACGCACACTATTGAAGAGGACAACTCAGGGGACTGAACTGAACAGCTGTGTAGCCTTAAGAAAAGCACTAATCAGTGACGCTAACCAGACAAAAAGCGATGGAAGAAGATCATGTGGTAAGTCCAGATTTACACTGATGCAGAGTGATGAGAACATCACCCTGTCAGCAGTCTATTTTCATGCCTTGCACTGATGTTTTTAAAATAACGTCGGAGTTTAGGAATAAAATCTTCACTGATGCGCATAGTGGTCTGGAAGTGAGGTGTGTTCAGGTACTGTAAATATTTGTCATGTTTCTCACTTGGCGGCAGGAAATACAGATGCGCCACTGACTGATTTAAACCCCGACAACAGCAGACAAACCAAGTCTCCCTGAAGCTGAGGGAGTCTCCCGCATTTGGGTAGTGGCTCTCTGATGCCCGCAAGTCACATATAATCTCCCGGAATTCAGAACGAGTGCCCCAAACGCGCACACAGGCGACAGACTTTTTTTCTCTAATCGCGTGTGGGAAGGAGAGAGAGAGAGAAAACAGAGAGGGTTCTGATTGGCCTGTTCTCTACAAAGAGTCTGTGAGACAGCCAATCACTTTTTAGTGTGGGCGGGCAGTGTTTTCCCCCTCCCGGACGGGATTTGTTCAGTGAGTGAGAGAAAGCAGATCATGGCGGGGGGAATATTAATAATTATTGTAATATGATATGAAATGTTTGTGATGTTGTGCAATTTTTTTGTGATATTGTAACGGTCATTTTTTTTTTCAAATTAAGGCTTTATTTCCAAAAAAAAAAAAAAAAAGGAAAGCAGAGGCAGGGCCTTCCAAAAAGAAAAAAGAAAAGTCATTTAATTTTACCTCTGAATACTCAAAATTTAATTAAAGAAAACGTACAATTAATTAATATAAAAGTAAAGTTTCTTTATCCTTTGTTTTGTATCCTTGTTTTTTTTTTGTTTTTTTGTTTTTTGGCGGGGAGGGGGGGGGGAGGGGGGGGTGGGGGGGGATTAACCTCCCTGAAATCAACTTTTGCAACTTGGGATGTCTGCAACAGTCAGCCGTCCAATCCTATTTCAGCCATTCTGTAATGAATTCCAGGATCCGGGGAGACAAGCGCTGATTAGAAAACACAGGTATATAAACAGGGCTAGGCAAACAGAGGTAGTCAGGGACAGGCAATGTCAAAACCAAAAGGGCATACCTAGAGCGATTTCGATAAACAAGCAAGGGACGGTACACAAAAAGGAGGAAGGAGAAAGCAAGAGAGTAGTTGAAAGAGGAATAGAAGTTAATAACCAGAAAATCAAACAAAAAAAACAAGAGGGCTAAGCAATAGAGTAAACCATAGGCAGAAAAAGGTCAAGAAACAGAGAATCAGAGATCAGAAAGAACACTTTGTACAGAGCTAGAGAACTAAGTAATACGCAGCAACTAAAAAGCTGAACTAAAGCACTAGAACTCAGTGTCACTGTAGTTCTGAGACTGAGGCTGCTGGGAAACGGAGTCTTTTTGCTGGGTGGCTTTAGGAGCAGGCACTCGTTTGTGCACTCGTTACACACACAAAAAAACATGCTGCAGTGTTGCAAATCCAGCTTTTACCACAACAATAAACAGAATAAAAAATAAAATAATATTACTGTTCTCTTAAATGAGCTGCTGGCGTACCTTCACAGGGTGAAAGCACAAGGCAGTTTCTTCTACTACTACTGTTAAGATATCAATGCATAAAAGTTACAGCGTGGCTCTTTAAGGCAATGACAACTGGAACACTGATTGGTTCATTTTATGCTACGCCCAAATCACACCCATGATTAATTAAGAAGATTACCGCATACCGACTGGCCTAATCAAGCTGCGTGATCAAGATCGCTAAAATTTGGCCCCTAGTCTCTCTCTCTCTCTCCTTCTCCCCCCTTCTCTCTCTCTCTCTCTCTCTCTCTCTCTCTCTCTCTCTCTCGCCTTCTATGACCCGCTGTCCCTCCAGTCACTACAATGGGTCACTTCAGGCCTTACCTTGTGTGATCTCTGTGTGCTTGGGTTAAGAAACCCAAGTAAAAGAGTCATTTATGTTCTGCAAAAGTCTTGCTGCAGCCCGTAAATGCAGCTATTGATAATTTACCGCCAGCAAATTACCATGAAAAAGAAACTACTGAACAGCTGATTACAATCAGACTGAGATTTGGCTACTTAAGATTGCGATAAAAAAAAAAAAAAAAGTCTCCGAAAGAGAGTGGGTGTGGTTGTGTATGCCCAGGAGTCTGTGTGGATAATAGTGATTGGGGTGGTGTGTATTTGTGTGTGTGTGTGTGTTTGTACACAGGTGTGGGTCCCCTGTTTCTGCTACAGAAAGCGTCCACTTTCCTGAACAATTCCAGACAACTCCACCTCTGTTGCTTAATCCATCTCTGACCCCGACTGTTGCATTAGCTTGAGCACAAACAGTCTTGTAAAAGTAGTAACAATGTAGCTCTCTCTGTTTCTTTCTCTCTCTTTCTTTCTTTCTTTCTCTATTTCTTTCATGTGCTATATCAATGATACATGTTATTAAACACAATCTAGGATCATGTCTCATGACTTTTACCATGTTTGACCTGTGGGGTCTCCTGCATTAAAGGTAGAGTTGCTTGTCTATTCACCTGGACAATTCTAGCCAGATGATCTCTGGTCATGATCATTACCAGCCACTGTTCTGTCCACTGTGGGTAGTAATGTCCTCTATGAGGTGTTCCCAGTGTGTCACAATGTGACACAAAGAATGTTAAATGCTGTCAGAACTTTGGAAATAGAAAGTCCCCTCCACTATTAAACCTTGCCTAATCTCAAGGGAACAACCCCCTTTAACCCTAGAACACCAACGCTGGGGGATTTTCACCCGTCTGAGTTGCATGGAAGTGTGCACCAACAAACTTCCGGTTCCATGTTAAAATAAAGGAGTTGTAAAAGTGCTCCAAAAAGATGCAGAGTACGCAAGGCAGCCATCATGAATATATGAACATATAGATGACATCAAGTATCTCTCACACCTGTAGTTTTTTTTTCTCTGGTACGAATCACACTGTAAGCCCAGATAAGTTGAATTTACTTAAAATTTTTGAGGAAACCGGTTGCCTTAAAAAAGTACAAAAAAAAGGATGGGGTACTGAAAACTTAAGTTAGCATAAATTAGAACATCAAGTTATTACAACTAAAGGGGAAGTTGATTCAACTTTTTTTATTTTTGTTATAGTGTAAGACCAGATAAGTTGAGTTTACTCATTTTTTAGTAATGGGGAATGAAAACTTGAGTTAGCATAAATTAAAACATCAAGATATTACAACTAAAGGGGAACTTGATTTTGTTTCTAAGGCAGCCCAGGGGGAAACACTACACACTGATGGTGAGTGTTAGTCAGAAACTGTTGGACACACCCAGTATGCAAATAGATTGTGACCGAAGCCAATAGAAACGAAGCTGTCAATGGAAACAGACTAAACTCTGTTATTATAAGTTGGTTTAAAGATCTCAGTTTGAATAAATCTGTGCACACAAATGTTCAACTAACTGAAAATAGTTGAGTATTGTTTAAAAATATCGAATTTTATGTAAAACAGACTTAAATCATTTGAGATCAAACAACGTATGGGTTTACAGTTCAGTTGATTAGTTTGTATAATTGGAGTGTTTTTACCCTCGGTTTGGTTTGTTTCACACAGGCGCAAACCTAAATGGACCCAAATGCACAATGTCTCCTCTGATTGGTCAGAGTAGTGTAAATAAAGCAAGAAGGTTCTGTGTTCCAAAGCAGAGTTTTGCTCGTTGAGCGCTGCACATACACCATGCATAGTGAAAAGAGCTTAGCATAGAGAGGCAATAGAAACACTGATTGTTCATAGCTATTGTAATTTTCTGGCTAATATATCAGGTTGAACTGCACCTGTACAGCCATTCCCCAAAAACTGTGAACTTTAAGTACTTTACGCACTCATTCACTTTACCAGCCTTAAGCTATATACCATATTTGCACTACTGTTATACGGGTTCTATTTATACTGTCATTCCATCTCAATCACCATCAATATTGCACTATTGTCTTCCGTCTTACGTATGTTTATTGTGTTCTTGTTGTATTGTACATATAGTGTCTCCCACTCTTTTAGATTATATATCTTATTTCTTTTTACTTATATTTATATATATATCTATTTCTCCCCCACCACTACTGCACCTTGTTTTTGTCTCATGTATGTCTATTGTGTCCCTGCTGTATTGTACTCATAGTGTCTCCCATTCTCCTTTATTATATCTATTATCTGTACTTGCTGTAAAATTGGGAAGGAGAGTAACGTAATTTCAGGTCTCTGTATGTCCTGTACATATGCAGTACTGACAATAAAACTACTTGACTTGACTTAACTTGATTAGCTGAAACTTGAGGAGGATTATATATTTGATAGTTGGGTTGGATTGACACCTCCTCTGAGAGGTCTTTGCACAGTTGTTTTGGTCCATTACAGATTTCACACCTGCTGAAACGAACCAAATCAAGGATACAAATGAACCAGAGCCAGTTTTAACCAGACCAGTGATGGAAAGTTACTTTGAAAAAGTAATCCGATTACTGATTACTCCTTTAAAAAGTAACTTAGGTACTTTACAAGTTACTTAATTAGTTACTTTCAGCAGCTGCAGACACCACCTCCCGCTGCCTTAACATAAAAATTATAACCAGTTTTTGCCAATACTCCCTTTATTGGAAAATGTATTTTTAACAGCAACAATGTATCGCTAGACATTTAAAGTTGAACTATTTCCTGAAAAAATAAGGTTTCTTATAAAAATAAAAGACCATTTCTCTTGAATTAACTTAACATAAATATTTTTTTAATAAAAAAATATAAAATAAAGAAAGTCTTTCTTGACCTGACATATTTAACACTGTAAAACTAAACATTGAACTTGTTGTTCTCTGCAGGGCAGCAAGGAGTGGTTTTATAAAACAGAACCGTGTATATGGTCGAGGCCAGGGATCACATATATGCGGACTGCGGTCCGGGTCCGGACCCAGACGTTGTCCAATGCGGACCCAAACCGATAAACTACTGAGAAGAATTTAATTTTGACCGCGTTCATTTAAAGCGTCAGAACGTCTTTATGGTACACACGCTATGCGAGACAGTAAACCTGCAGACCAATCATGAGTCGTGTAAAATCTTCAAACGCTCCCCTCTGCCAATCAGATCTGTGCAGACCGCTGCCCTGGCTAGTGAATTGGGACGCGGCTGGGAAAAAACTCCTTTATAAAGAGATAGGGAGCCCGAGAACTGGCGGAAACTAAAGACACGCCGAGCGTGAGAGAGAGAGAGACAGGGGAGGAATGTAAAATTGAGAGTGAAACAGTGGAGTGCGGTGAGTAAACCAGTGGTTGTACCTCATTAACAGAAGCGAGACGCGTGTGATTGGGGGAGAGCGGAGGGGGGTGGGGAAGGGAGCGGTGTGTGTGTGTGTGTGAGAGAGGTGGAGAGAGAGAGAGAGTAACGCACAGTGTCTTGGTAAGTAACTTTAATCTGATTACTGGATTGGAACTAGTAACGTGTTAGATTACTTGTTACTGAAAAAAAGGGTCACGCGAGTAACGCGTTACTGACATCACTGAACCAGACCAAATAGTGCTGGTGTGAAAATGCGCTTAGACGTGCTGCAGAGCACTGGTGAACATTAATTGCATCATACAGGTCACCAGTCTGCACGCATCAGCACTTATTATGTTTCTTCACTTAGTAGCCCACCCATATAAGTGCTTTAATGCAATAAGAATTTAATAACACTTTACTCAGTGCAGAACTTTCACAGCACCTGACTTAAACTCATGAAGACATTCATGAAGACGTATTCCAACAATTGTCAGTTAATAGTCGTAACACTTTCCGTGGTCAAAACTCTTTCAAATTGACAACTGGCACTTTTTGGAATAAGTCCTGATAAATGTGTACACAGATTTATGCACTGTTGTCCTGAAAAAACAGGAAAAGCAACACACCCCTACTTTGGTGTGCCCACCCAAAGGCGCCACACGTCCATCCATCTCAGCTGGGCGGACGTGGAAACATTGGTCAGGCAGTGAGGTGGACAGCCCTGCTTTGGTCCTTCCAGTCAACGGGGCCTCTGTCCCGCTCAATAAAGGCACATTCTGTCAATATAACCTAACCGCCGCATTCTAAACACATTATCATATATCTGAGGGGGGGCGACGCGCTAATGTATTCAGGGCAAGGGGGGATTCAGATGAGGGGGGGGGGGGGGGGTTTTGCTAGTAAAAAGAAGGTCCAGAGTGTGTGTATGTTTGGGTGTGTACACCCACACGTGTCTAATGAGGGTGGAGCTGCCGTATCTGATTGACAGCTGTGCTCCTGGAGCCAGTTTCTGAGATGGTGGAGTTGAGATTTTGACAGCAGACTGGAAAGTAAACAGCCCCCCCCCCCACACTCCTCTCTTCATCCATCCATCTTGCTCACTCCTTCTTTTCTGAAGCAGCTAGGTAACGTCTACAGGCTAGAATATTAAACATTTTCGAAGAAAAAATTAACTGTTCTGTAACATGCGGCCTGGCTGTGACAAGTCAGACAGCATTTAGGATTTAACAGGGACGCATTTATCTGAAAGTAAAAAAAAAAAAAAAATGAACTCCAGAAAAAGTTCAATGAAGTTGCTCAGAAATGCCGGCACCAATTTCTTTCTGGCGACAGTCAGACATTAAAGGATTATACGCTTGTAATCAAAGGCTTAGCCAAAGAACCAGCCAGAGAGGAGTCCATTTAACTCAGGGTCTGTAATCCACCAGCACTAGATTTCAATATTTTAATATTTAAGCAAATTAACAGAGTATCTGCAGGTATGGAGAAATTAAACTGAAGACTTTTTATTACTTTTTAATTTCACTCACAGACTAAATGAAGACCACTCCCACAACAACAACATGGCAAAAAGCACATCAACTTTGAGTTAAGGGACATTCCAGGATTTTGGTACATTTCAGGAGTGGTCACTTCTGAAAATTTGATCTTCAATTTGATCATTTTTATATATTTTTTATATATTTTCATATATTTATTAAATACAGTTAATAGACTATCAAAAAGTTTGATTCGTCAAAAGTTTTTTAAATTAGATTACGCAATATATTTGGTAACTTACAGTAACAGGGTTGTGAGTAACAGGGTTGCAAATCTAGGCTAAGTTGTGGTTTACCCCAGGAACAGATGCTAACTGCTAAATTTAGCTATGTATACAAGATCAAGGACAAACATGGTTATATAAGTATATAAAGTAAATTTTGACTCATTATTATTAGAGTAACAGGGTTGCGTTCACTAAGTGACACACACAACTTGGACAAACATATTTGGAAAAAAAGCTTGAAAATTGTTAAAGCACTTACTCATGGTCTTGCCATGTGGGCAGAAAATGTCCTTGTGATGTCACTTCCTTTGTGCCAGTGGACAAATATTTCTCTGCCTGGTAAAATTCCTTATGGTAACAGGGTTGCGTGCATGTTGTGGGACACAACTAAATAGCATAAAAACTGTAACATGCAATATAATGTAGACCAAAGAAGTTGTTTTCATAAGCAAAGGAGATGCATATCAACAATATACAAGAGGAAGTAATTTATTTAGAGCTTATTTTAATTGTTAAATTTGCCAAAGGAGTTGGTCACCCAATGAGTGGGACAAGAGAAAACAGCCATTTTTTGAGGTGGTCCAAAGGTATTCTGTGTTTTGAATAATATCCAAGGAGCTTATTTTTCCACCATATTTTACAGTTTGTCTTATAACAAGTACATTTTTCACAAAAAATAGTCATTTAGATATTTTGGATATTGAAATTTAAGTGGTGGGACAGGAAATGTACCAAAATGTATCCTGGAATGTCCCTTAAAGACTTTACAGTAAGCTTGTGATTCCTGTATTTACTTATATACAAATTATTTACACAAATATACATTTTTCACAAACTGAAGTAAATAAAAAAGAAATAAAAGCGTAGCATAAGTTCTACTATAGACTCCAACACTACGTCACCTAATTACTTATCCAATCAGCTGCCCCCTTCTACCTTTAAATAACGAATGCTGATTCAGTACCTTTGCTGCTTTTCAGATGACGGCTGACGGCTCCTTCTGCCCGCCTCCTTCCCCACCGTCTCCAGGTTGGTCCCGTTTCCAAACAGTAGTTTGGAAAATAAAAACAGAATTAGGTTTAATGTCTTTTACATTTTTAAGACCATTGTTTTCTCAACCTGAAGTTTTTACTTTTGAGCTTTGGTTCCTCTCAGCGGTTCTCATATCTCACTGGGTTCTCATAGTTAACATGGTAAGGCTCTTTCACACTGAGCCTTTTTACTCTGTACTCTTAACTTTATAGCTCTCTTAAATTTCCACTCTTTATGTTTCTCTGCTCATTGTCTGCTTTCTGCTCTCGTTTTTCTGCTTCCTCTTCATCAGGGGTCAGCAATTAAGTTTGGCCGTGGGCCAGATATTTTCCAAGCTATTACGTGGCAGGCCACAAACAAAAATTCTGTTTTGGGAAATGAAGTGTAATGATTTAAATGAGCACTGTCTCTACTACGACACTGTTTTTATTTAGAAATGGTGCAGAAACTAAAGTGGTCTCTTACAGTACGCTGTACGCTGGTACAGTACGCTGTACGCTGGTTTTCTCTCTGGAACAGCAGGGAGGCTCCTGCCCGCCTCAGGGACGTAAGCGGAGGGAAGGATCGAGGTGTTTACTGAACGGTTGCTGGAAGCTGCAGAACTCCAGCTAATATGTCAGTGGTGTGTTAGTAGTGTGTGCTGCGCTGTGTGTGTGTATGAGTGGATTAGATGCAGCAGTGCTGCTGAAGCACTGAAACTGAAACACTCCCTTCACTCACTGTCCACTCTATTAGACACTTCACCAATATCTGACTCTCTCTTTAGTAGGGCCCTCTGATTTATATAATATACAGAATCCTGGAATTAAAGTTAAAAACTAATCTCTGGAAAAAAATAAGAGACCACTTCAATTCCTGAATCAGTTTATCAGATTTTGCTATGTATATGTTAATTTAGTACAATTAACGTTGTTGTTATATTCTATTTTCTATATTTCTTTCAAATTTTAAATAAAAATATTGTCATTTAAAGCATTTATTTGCAGAAAATGAGAAATGGCTGAAATAACAAAAAAAAGATGCAGAGCTTTCAGACGTCAAATAATGCAAAGAAAACAAGTTCAAATTCATAAAGTTTTAAAAGTTCAGAAATTAATATTTGGTATAATAACCCTGGTTTTTAATCACAGTTTTCGTGCATCTTGGCATGTTCTCCTCCACCAGTCTTACACACTGCTTTTGGATAATGCTCTTCCTCTTGATTATATTCCAATTTGGTCAAATCAAAGAAATACTCATACTCATACTTTTTAAGTGGTCTCTTTTTTTCCCATAGCTGTATACACTCACTTTCACACTGACTGGAGTGTGTGGATACAACCAGTATGGTTTGTAACCACTGAGCCACAATGGTAATACAGTGATCAAACAGCCACTAATACAAACTAACAGACTGTGAAAACATAAGTCACTAATACAAATGAACAAGCAGGCTGTGTCAAAATAAAAGTATCTAATACAAACCAAACAATAAACCCGAAATACTTTCAAACTGAAAGTGATTTTTTTCCCCATGAATTTGTGATCCCATCTGTGACTACGTAAACATAATCTGATCTGGATCGTGATATTTGCATGTGTATTAAACCTGTATGCCTCTATTAAATACCCCTATTAAACACTGTAAACTCACAAGTTTACTTAGCAGTTCTCCTCAGAATCAGATTTTTTTAAAAAGAAACTCATGGATGCGGTTCTACAGTTCTGTTAGCGTTGTTCTATTTTGGTATTTGATAACTGTGTTGTTACACATTAACAATCACTATAATTACAATGTACCTACTAATGAAGTACATATTGTTACAAATTGATTGCAGCTGCCCAGGTGTTGCAATTACAGTAAAGTGTGCGCTTTCTCACAGAAGGCTTTTAATATGGAACTGTCTACCAACTCAATTAAAAACCTGCACTAGCATCATTAGTTTCAAAATACAGCTTACTGTCACTGTAACCAATACAAATACTAAATATGTATTTGTGTATTATATTCTTGTGATTATGTATATTAAGTAACTACATATTATTATTATTATTATTATTATTATTATTTTCTTTTTCTTGGTCTTTTTCCTTTTCTTTTTTCTGTGTTTCTCTTATGATTTATTTGGAGGGAAAGTTTTCCAATGATGAAATCTGAATAATGATTTTTAGTTGTCAAAAATAACCCACATGCCTAATGACATATCAGATAAGAGCTACTGGAGACAAAAAAAAACAACAAAAAAAACATTTATACGCAAATGATTCCACACATGACACACTTAAAATGATCAAATCAAATCAAATCAACTCTATTATCCACTGCTGTTCACAAATTACACTTACCATATTACACACAATTCAAAATTCACATTGATACATGTGCTACATGTTACACAACCATACTACTGTAAAAAATAAATCTGTAACAAAGTGTACTTTACCAGTAACTACTATTGTTCATGAAAAACTCAACAGTAATACACTAGTTGTAAAATGTAATATTTTATATTTAAGCAATCAAGTGTCAATGTTCTATGTTTATTTAAATAAATATAGTAATACTTTTTGTTACAGTGTGTAATTGTATTCAATGGTGCATTATGTAAAAGCTGTGAATAATAAAAGAAATATAAAAAATACAGCTAAAAAATAAAAAAAATAAAAAAAAAATCTGTTGGGAAGACACTGAAGAACAAATACACAAAGGGATAACACAAGCCTCTACTTTCGTTGATCCCCACTGCCCAACTCTATTATCCTACTGCTGTTCACACACTGCTGCAGCTCCTCGCTCTCCAGCAGTTGCAGGTTATGTATAGCCTGTTAACGTCAGCAGCGGCAGGATGCTCTGCGCCGATGGACGTTTTACAGCTGTTTTAACAGCTTTTTGTGCCCAGAACCGTGTTATTTTCTGCACACCACTGTTTAACCTTTGTAAGCGCTTTCCTGTGTCGTGCTTTCAGTAGTGACAATTTAACGAGGGCATTCTTCAGTCAATTACGCCGCCTGTCATTCGCCGCACATAAACGGTCAGCTGGGTGGGAAAATTGTTCAGCTGGTGGGTAAAAGTCACCCTCTGACTGTCAGCGAGAGACAACAGGTCAAATCTGTGATGTATTTAAGATATATTAAGACTGTAGTGTCAGCTACTTTACTTTTTAATTCTTTCATGCAAGGTTGAAGAAGGGGAAAAAAGGGCAGCAAAATCATACTTTACTCTGCATGTCCAGAATTTCCGATTGAATCTAAAATTTCTGATTTTGCACCAAACAAAACGGTGTCATATTTCTATGGCACACAATAATGTTATGACAGTCACAGGTTATGATCACAGCATGCGAGTATTCAGAAATCAGGACTGGACATCTCTGACTTCACAGAGATTTTATTAGATTACGGTATTTTAGGAAATGTATCAGTGAGACATGGAATCCCAGATCTCCTCATGACTGAATCCTTTGTTGTGATTTAAGGAGATTTTATTGTCATTTCACATCACATGTGGTACATGAGGTGGAACGAAACTGTATTCCCACGGCCCAGTCTAGAGCCAAAGAGCAATTGTTAAAATAGTAAATAATAAATATAGGGATAAAAAGTAATAAAATAGAACAAAAAAAATAAAATAAAATAGATATCAAGATAAATACACAAAATATAAAGGAGTAGGGAAAGTAGCAGCATTATGATTATGAATGGATATCAGTAACATGAAGTGACATGGCGCCTTTGGGTCAACTACTAAAAAACAGAGGTGTTCTAAAACATTTGACCGGTAGTGTATGTAACTAAATGAGCTGTTTACACAGTAGTTATAAAAACAAGTGTCTACACTAATCACTAATAAGCTATAGCAGTAAAACAACTTGTGATTAAAATGTATTATCTGGTTAAAACAAAACCACCTGTGATGGGACATGCAGATTATATATATATATATATATATTGCAGTGGTTAGATAGATACTTTATTGATCCCCGAGGGGAAATTCTAGAAATTCAGGGTACAGAGTACAGGGTCACTGATAACAGGGTTGTGTATCATGGAACCAAAGGACTTACAGTATCTACTGCCTAATATCACAACAAGACAGTTTCAGAGGCACCCTGAAATATAAAAATCTAAATTTTTATGTGATTTTTTTTCTCAATGTCCAACCTTTCGGTTTAAATTGCAGCATCTAATTCTATGCAGAAAGATTTTTCCAAACCTACAAAGTCATAGAAATTGGAACATTTTCTGTTTCAATGATGTTGAGGTCTGGACACTGGGTGTTTAGTCTATTAAACTAAAAAAGCTGCTTCTTTTTTTTTTTTTTTCTCAGTATAAGCTTCTTGTTCAGCTTTGCGTCATTTATATCCACAGCATTGAGTCATCTTCTTACATTGGAACTGTGCATGGATGGACTGAGGGTTGTGATAGATTTTCTCCTTTCTCTTAAAGCTTCAAAGATCAAAGCTTTATGATATGTACATGTTTGGTGATCTACTCTGTCCTACTTGCTTACTTTTCTTTTGACTGTTCCTTGTTTGTGAAAATTTATGTATGTTGCTTTGTCAGATCCCTTCTGCCACTGATTCCTTTGTTTGTTTGACGATCTTCTTGGGGTGTCACCTTTTTTGCAAAAAAACTGTTGAATTAATTAAACTATTGTGTGAACAAAACTCAGCTACGTTGAATAAACTTAACTAATTCAAGTTATCATTTAGCTTTGACACAGTTAAGCTGAATAAACTTAAAATAGTCAAATCTAAATGATAACTTGACTGAGTTAAGTTAAGCCAATTAATACTTTTTTTAAGATTTATTGACAAGAAGCATTGTTACGACAAAGAAATAATCTACCAAATCTATTAAACATAAATGTCCATACTTTTTTATTCTATGTTTAATTAAGGTAAAGTCTCTTTTTACCTAGTACTGCACCCTGTCACTGAACATCATTATAATCAGTTCTGACACTGAAGCAATTGAATCCTGACCTTCATGGCTCACAATCGGCTCAACCGGTCTTCAGCGATGGTTCTGACCACTGCTTTAGCTTTTTATAAAAATTCACCCATATACTGTATTTCTCAGGGGCTGCAGAACGAGTGTTCATTAGATTTCATTACTAGAGGACGGCCATCTTTGCTAAACTTCACTGAAAGAAGGCCATGGATCCATATACATTACTCAAAAGCTTGGCTTTCACTTTCATCCTCCAAAAGCTCCTCTGTTCCTCCAAATTTCCATCCTTTACTCCGCAGGCTGATCCCATCCTGCCCAGTAACCTGCATCCCCCCAAGCGGAGCAGCGCTGACCACAGCCTTAATCTCAAAGCCAGCTGCCTCAGACTTCACAGAGGTCATATCGCAGACGGAATTCATATTCAAAGGCTGCACATTTCTCTCTGAAAGGCTTTTCAGGCACATCGTTTATCAATGTCCATGAGAAGAGGCGCAGGCCCACAGGCACAGAGCTCAAACCGACAGGAGGCTGGATAAATTATTATAATCTGACAATAAAAACGCATAAACGCCAATAAATGTTTACCTACCCGTCATAAATCCAGCTGGTTATCACCTGGATACGGCATTGTTATGAAATATAAACAGCTAGACTTTATAATGAGGAAGCGAACACATTTTATATCATGTAACATAGTAAAAAAAAAAAAAAAGAAAAGAAAAGCAGGGATACAATAGGAGCCTTGGCGCAACCTCTACGGCTTTTACACTTTCATTAACCCTGAGGTAATCTCGCCACACTGTCTCCATTTGCGGTGTCTGTGATCAATTAAGACCGACCCGCTGTGATGCGTTTCCTGCTGTCTGAACGAACACATCACTCCACTCCGCTGACGCAAACCTTCATTCTGAGGTCGGTGTTTAACAGCTGCTGTTATACAGTTCCTGTCTGGCTACTCACACTGCCACACACAGCGAGTGCTGACGTTAAATAGAAGAACAAAAAGAAGGATTAATAATAAGAGCCCTATCTTACTTCCTACCTACCTACCTTTTACACGCTGCCAACAGTCTGTTTTCATGCCTTGTTTCTGCATCATTTATGTAGCCAGTAACAGGACCAAGTACCAGTAACAGGAGTAAGTGCCAGTAATTGGACTGAGTAAAATTATATTGTGCATGCATATATATATATATATATACTTAAAAAAGTATAACAACCATGTCATTGATTTAAAGTGCTTTTTTATGTTGATCTAATAAAAAAATATGATTTCTAGTTCAAACCTGTTTTTCTCAGTTTGCCTGATAGCAAAGCCATTCCCTATTAAAAACAATTTAAAATAAATAATTTAACTCAAATGATATTTTAACTAAATAATAATTAACGTTTGACCATATTAATTATTATAATATTAAGTCATATTCTAGCAATTTAATAGGTTTTGGCTGAAAAGAAAATTACAGAGAGTTTATAAAATTAACTAACAGAATAACAAAAAAAATTAGTTTAATCAAAGCTAAAACTATACATGCTGTAATAGAAATTAATAGATTTTTCCAGTGTTAAAGAACTTTTTGACACTTGGGTTAAAAAATATATTGATTGATTTTAAATCAAAATGTTAGATTCTAATTAAATCATAAGTATACGTTGGAAAAAAACATATACATTTGGATGTAAGAAATTAAAGTAATTTATTTAGTTCAAAGTATCTTTTTATTCAGTGTAAAAGAGCATTAATTTAATTATTTAATGAAAGAGCATTAAAAAGCAGGTCAGTTTCCTCTGCTAAGAAGCTCTGGACAAAGTCAGAGCATACCTAGTTCTTAAAGGGAATAGCAAGTGACATGCTGATTGTTTTATTGCATGATACGCCCAAATCACACTCTTGATTAAATAAGAGAACTAGTACATGCAAGACAATGGCAAACACACCCCGACACAGCCTAAATCAAGCTGTGAAATTTGACCTCACACCAACCCTGATGATCCAGTTCTACACAGCGATCATCGAGTCCATCCTCACCTCATCCATAACCTTCTGGTTTGTCTCCCCCTCACAAGAACAAGCCAAATTCCAGCGTGACATCAGGTCAGCAGAGAGGATCATTGGTTGTAACCTGCCAACGCTTCAGGAGATCTACATCAGCAGGGTGAGAAAACGCACTGGCAAAATCACAACTGACCCCCCCTCACATCCTGAACATCACCTCTTCCAGACTCTCCCCTCTGGTAGAAAGCTTTAGACCATCGAAACCAGCACAACACGACACGTTAACAGCTTCTTCCCCAGAGCTGTAGCACTCCTTAACCACAGTGGACAGCTCTGAGTCTCCAACCCTTACTCACTAAACTGTACTGACTGCATTTATAACATGCTCACTTGCACTTTGCTTATTTGCACAGCTGTTCTTCTGTAATGTAAATAAACATAATTTAATTTAATTTAATTTCATTATTCTCTTAGCTTCTATTGCTATTCAGTGCTCTTTATTCCTTTAGTATTTTTAACTCTATTCTTATTCTATTTATTGTTTATTGCTGCTTCTGTAATTAACTATTTAAAGTACCTAGTGATGCATTCACGCTTTTATTTAGAGACATAAAGCACAATGTCACTACTGTTGAGTTCAGAATTTTTTTTTATGTAAATATGGATTAAATCTTATAACTAGCTCTCACAGAACTTTTGAAACAAGAAGCGAATGTAAATTTCAAAGCAAAATGTTTTAAAATTCTATTTTTAGATTATTCCCTGGTCACTGCAGAAGCAGTAGATCCAGGATTTGTTCTTGACCTCTGGATTGGACGACACTGATGCTGCAGTGTTCTTATGATGGAGTGTTATTACTGTTCTCACCTTGACTTGGAGTGGGTGGCAGTAAGTCACTGAGTTCAGGAGAGACGATAAGCTGTTTCCCTGATTGATGTGGATGTGGAGAGAGGAAATGAAGGGGCCAAAGAATTACCAAGCACTAACTACTGTCACTCTCAGACAGTATAATGTATTGCTATTACTCCCCATCTCTATAAACTGTCTCAGTCACTGCTCACGTCTTTCTCATCACACCATCTGCTCTATACCTTTTACCCTCATCACGCCATTCTCTTTTTTTCACCCTGTCAAATCCGATTCACTGAAGTTCCCCCAGGTTTTACTGCTTCTTCAGCTTTTGATGGACATGATTCATTTGAACTCAGATGTCAGAATTTTACCTGGAATACTCCCACAGGTTGTATTTCCTATTCCCTAAAGTCAGGAGAGACTCACCAAACCAGAGCTCAGATTTCAGGATGGCTGCACCACACAATAACACTAGTAAAAGCTTTAATTTTATGCGCCTATTGTTTTTTGCGGACTATAAGGAATTGCAATTAAAATCCTTTAAATTTCCCAAAAAGTAGTAAATATTAATTAGTGCATTTCCTAGAGTAGTTGCCTACTTTCTAAGTTGTTGCTAGGTTGGTTAAAAAAGGTGTTGCTATGTGGTTAAAAGACTGTTGTTCGGTAGTTGTTATGATGTTTCCATGGTGTCCCAGCTGGCTGCTATGGTATCTCAAGTGGTTGCTATAAGAGTTAATGTGTTCCCCAAATGCTGGGGCACACTATGGGATATTTAGCCTGAATTTTAAACAAGAGTTTACCCTTCTGACAAATGTCCTAATGTCCAAATCAATCTAGTCAGGAAGTGAATTGAAATCAGTTGTCAAATGGAACATCTGAAATGTCGAGAGCAGAAACAAGTGGATTCTAAACCTTCTGATCAAGGTCCTCTAATATTCTTAAACATATCTAATCTACAGTTCTGAAAAAAAAGAGATCACTTAAAATGATGAGTTTCTTTGATTTTACCAAATTGAAAACCTCTGGAATATAATCACGAGGAAGATGGATGAGCACAAGCCATCAAACCAAGCTGAACTGCTTGAATTTTTGCACCAGGAGTGGCATAAAGTTATCCAAAAGCAGTGTGTAAGACTGGCGAAGGAGAACATGCCAAGATGGATGAAAACTGTGTTTAAAAACCAGGGTTATTCCACCAAATATTGATTTCTGAACTCTTAAAACTTCATGAATATGAACTGCATCTTGCATCTTTTTTTTTTATTTCAGCCATTTCTCATTTTCTGCAAATAAATGCTCTAAATGACAATATTTTTATTTGGAATTTGGGAGAAATGTTGTCTGTAGTTTATAGAATAAAACAACAATGTTCATTTTACTCAAACATAAACCTATAAATAGCAAAATCAGGGAAACTGATTTAGAAACTGAAGTAGTCTCTTATTTTTTCCAGAGCTGTGTATCTAATATTTCTGACTAAAACCATGAGCAATGTCTTTGTTTAAGATCTTTGACCAAAAACATACTTTTCTATGAAGTTCCAGACACTATATGGCACATTGTATTCTATAAATATATAGAAAGCATAAAAAAACAACATGGCTAGTGTCATAGCTAAAACAGTTCTAACAAGCATCCAGAGACCTAAATTTTTTTGGTCTTTCTGTCCATTATTCTGTCCTATTCTTATAGATTTTATAGAAGTCCATTTAGCAGCTTTTCCTTTCCTTTCTTTCTCACAGACGTGTCACTCTCTTTTCCTCTCTTCACTGACGCATGTCTTTGTTCTGAGGAAGTGCAGGAGGGCATGGCCTCCTCTGAGAGCTGCCCTTCCAATCTGACCCACAATGCCATGCTGCATCCAGGGCCTCGGGCAGACCAGCTCAGAGCTGAACACTCGGCCACATTCCAGGTTCAGTTTTCTCTTTGATGGCGTCAGTCGACCTGCTTCCTTTAGTCAGACTTTATCCTTCAGCAGCAGAAGTGCTCTCAGCTGAGAATATTTCACTTCTTTCGGCAATAGTTGGAGCCCCAGCCCTCATATCCTAAGGCAGTGTTCACATGTATTCAGATTTTTATGTAGCTTTTTCTCAGCCTGTTGCTTTGAGCTTCAATCAATGCTTAACTAACATTCCTCCAACAGTATGTCCATTAAATGCAACTGAATTCTTAGTTAAATATAAATGATTCTCTATTGAATGTAACCCTAACATTTATCCCAACCCTATCCTTACCCTGTAAAAATTAGGATTGTGGTTAGATGTAAGTTTTAGGTTAAAGTTAGAGTTAGTGTTAGGTTTTAAGGTTGATTGTGAAAGTAAGTCGCAGTTAATGGATATTTAGTTTAATGTTATTTAAACGTTAGGTGAGACAGCTATAACAGACTATCTAAGCAAAGTGATGCAAAGTTTGTTTTTTTTAAACTCTTTGATATTTATTTTGCTTTTTTTGTGCAAAATACAGCTTTTTCCTGCCCTCCTGTTTGTTTATTTATGTCCATGTGTTCCTCCCATGTCTCTGCCCCTGTCTTCAGTGCTCTCACCTGTGTTCATTTATAGCTCCACGCCCTTGTTACCTGTCCCCAGATGTTTCCTGTTTCTTTCTCTTTTTGTCGATAGGCAGAAAGAGCAGCTACGGTGTCCGGTTGTGGAAAGGGAATCATCTGAGCGCGTGAGGAGAGAGCCTGAGTTTTGACCTTGGGACCTTGTGGTGACCGCGGTTCTGTTAATTCGGCTTCACTTTGGCGCTCCATGTGAAAACAAGCGAGTTTTCTGAATAGCTGTGTCTACGGTCCCTCTGTTTTATCTCAGCATGCCTTTAACCAAGCCTCCAAATCAAAATGGCTTCCCACAGTGCCTTTTCAGAGTAATCAGTTAAAAACTGGGTCAAGCTGAGCTTTGTGGGGTCGGGAGAAGACGTAACACGAGATGTTAAATGC
Source organism: Astyanax mexicanus (assembly GCF_023375975.1). Lineage (NCBI taxonomy): Eukaryota > Metazoa > Chordata > Actinopteri > Characiformes > Acestrorhamphidae > Astyanax > Astyanax mexicanus. Next base: position 22,658,181 of record NC_064419.1, on the reverse strand, counting down.
CTGGATCTGGAAAGAAACACATCTCACTTCTCGTGTGACTTCTGTGATTCTAACACATTTTAATAAATTTGGCAAAATCCTCTACAGTATTCCTGCCAAGAGCAGCAAGGAGAGGATGCGGAGAGCAAACGCAAATGCAAGAAGTATTTTGATTTATTAAACAGAAAGAAACCAGAAAAAAAAACAAAAAAGGGTAACTGAATGAGAAATACAGAATACAATAACAAAAACTGTAAACAAAGAATAACCTACAACCTAACAGACACAAAACCTTCATGAACCGACTAGATAATTCTGAAAACAAAGAGCTATATATATATATATATATATATACGGAAGGGAACAATAAACAGGAAACACCTGAGGACAGGTAACAAGGGGGTGGGGCTACAAATGAACACGGGTGAGATCACTGAAGACAGGGGCGGAGGCACAGGAGGAACACAGGGCCACATGCAGGAGAAAGGTAACAAAACAAACGGGAAAAAACGCAGAGACAGACAGAAGAGACACAGCACAGAACGAAAACGTAACACTTCCGGAAATCAGGAAATAAGGAAGAGTAAGGCCAAACTCCCTGTCCATTTGCTTAAAGTATAGAGAATAAAACATAAAAAAGCAGAAATATGAGAGAAATATAATATAAGTACATTTTTTTACATTTTTAACTTGTCTACAGAATAGCAAACTATCAGAAGTTGTAACAAAAGAAACATAAAAAAATATTAAGCATACACCACTTTGTGCTTTTGTTTCTTTTAGTGACATAAGCAACATAAGCAAAAACAATGCTGTTAAACAAATATTAAAATATGAATGAATATATTGTTGCAGTTTAGGACACTTTGACTTAATAATACTACATATATATGGTTATGAGGCTGTGTGTAAAGTCAAGTTACGGAGATCTGCTGTCTGAACACAGAGATACAGTGCTTTAGCTTTGAACTGTATTTAGGTCAGTTTTGGCAGTTATGCTGTTATGTTGTCTTTAAAAAAATTAACATCAAACTTTACGAGGTATTAGGACGCTCTGTTGGGCTGGAATGATCTCATGAGTGTTTTAAAGCAAATTTCATGTTATAGTATAGATGGAGAATGTCAGGGTGCGGGGTGCAGGGAGGACGAGGAGGCGGACGCAATTGCAAACAAAAGGGGATTTATTACAAAACAGACAACAAATACAAAATAAACAAGGAATAAACCGAAAACAAGGCTGAGGAAACGGGGGAACACATGGACCACTAACAGACGTAAAAACGTACAAGGATCGACACCGGGGAAATGGAACACGGACCTTAAATAGCGGTGCACACACACAGGAAACATGAAACACCTGGGACGAAGGGGCAGAGTACCAAAGAACACAGGTGAGTGGAAAAACACAGGCAGAACACAGGGGCACGGGTCACGTGGGACAACACAGGCACGAGGACAGACAGGGAACAGGGCCAGGACCTTACAGAGAAACGCTACCTAAATTAGAGAAACCCCCTGTTGGTATATTTGTGGGCAGGGTCTGATCTAATCCTCATTTTGTAGCTAAAATTAATTTCAAGGTCAACTTCAAGGTATATATTTGTAGCAGTACGTTTTTTCCTTCGCATACTCAACGTTAATTTATTACACATTTATTTCTGCAGTCTTTTCACATGCCTTTTTAATAAACATCAAAAAGATTATTTGTTTCGTGTAATGCTATAGTTAAAATGAGCTCATCTACTGTGTCAAAGTGCTCATAAAATGTAAAATTTAACCTCTGGAATGAGGCACTAAAACTCTCTGTTCTTGTCTGCATCCATCCAAACACACACAGTGCCATTAAAACGTGTTTGTCTCAATTCCTCAATTCCTGAACACTGAATTGCATTACATCTAAAACCATAATCTAATAATGCATACAAGAGACCCTTTAGACTGATTACAGGAGATTGAACGCACAATCCCTCGACGACAGCGCCTCTTTCACAGCTGTGCATCTCGCGCTGAAATGCAGTTATACTTGATTTCCATTCTGGATTAACAATTTAAAGTCTGAACTCTGGACCTTTCTGTTTATTTTATTGTCAAAAAATCATGACAAAATGATGAGAATGTATTTCAGTAGATCAAAACTACACACGCAATAATTATGACATCTATTTTAAATCCTGGTAAAATATTAGGGTTTAAAATACTTGTGTAGAAGTTGAGGTATCAACTCAAGACTTATACTTTAGTAATAGTTTAAAAGTACTGGTTTAAAATCTACTTAAACTATAAAAGTAAAAGTAATGTAATGGGGAAAAAATACCATTAAGGACAAAAGCAGGTAGGCAGTGCCACAGGATCCAAAATGTATATTGGGATGGGATCGGTACGTTTTGTAGTTGTCAGCGGGGGTGGGGGGTTGGGGGGGGGGGGGGGTGGTGTTTGAAAAGAAACATTTTAAAATCATTCGCGTGGGGGTGGGGGATGTGAGGGATGGGATACATTTAACAATCGTCCTGTCATTACTTGCCCACCGCGCTCCGCAAAACCAGCAAGCTGATTGGCTGTTTCTCCGGCGGAGAGGGAATTTTTTTGGAGCTTTGATTTGGCGCCCCCTCTAGTGCAGCGCCCCTATGCGTCGCATAGGCTGCACACCCCTTTTGCGCCACTGATGCCCATTGAAAATGAATGCATTCCTATACAATGCAAATATATAAAAGAAGCTTAGTTGGGATATTTCTCTCAAGTTCTCTTGAGTCTTTGACATACATCATCTTCATACTAGGCTACATATGTCTGCTATGTTCTTGCTGGAGTGTGACGTGTACATGTGTGATGGATTGCATATAAACCAATAGGGTGTCAGAATGGTGTATGTTTATACTTTACATTCAACCACAGTCAGATTGACTCTATCTGGATCTAGAGATTTATCAGGATATTGTCTATTCTGTTCTATAGATACCCAACATTTCTACATAACTAAGTATTTGTTCTTGACACCTCTGGCCACCTCTACCTTGTTTATACACTCACTGTCCATGTCCATAGACAGTGGTCTTTCAGGAATTATTTGGGAATTTTGGGACACTGGGTCAGACACAGCAGTGCTACTGGAGTTTTTAAACACCTCAGTGTGACTGCTGGACTGAGAACATGCCACCAACTAGAACTATCGAGCCAAAAGCGTCCTGTGGGCAGCATTCTGTGGGCACTGATGAAGGACTAATGCATGACCAACACATACTGTGCAGCAACAGATTCAGAGCTTCTGTATCTGACTTTACTTTATCTACAGGGTGGAGAATCTACGTAGAAGTTTCTAACATAGTGAGTCGACAGAGAGCAGACACAGTGTTTAAAAACTCCAGCAGCACTGCTGTATCTGATCAACTCATACCAGTATCACCTACTGCACCACCACCCAAATAATACCTGCTCTGTGGTGCTTCTTTGGGGTCCTGATCATTGAAGACCAGAGAGAAAAAATGATAATAATATGCAATAGTGCGCAGAGAAGGACTACTAATTACTCTCTAATTATAGAACTACAAAGTGCATTATATAATTATCATGCGGTGAATATAAATGCAGGTTCAATAGTAAAAACCTCTTGTGTCTGTCTTTTTGTTTGTCAGTCTTTGGGATTTGGTTTAAATAAGCACAGCTTGCATCTATTATTAGCTCCATTTCCTCGTCAGGTCCCCACAGACACCGTTCTGTTTCTTCTCGCTCCAGAAATAATAAACAGATTTTGCTACTTTGGCTTTTTTCAGCTTGGCAGGGGTCTGGGAGGCAGGCTGGGGAGAAAAACGCTTGCCATGTTCTGAAGAATTTAGCCTATAAAAAAAAAAGAGTTCTGACCAAAGACTGCAGATTAGATACTATGATTGACAGGTCTGTCGAGATGAAAGATAATGGTAAGAAACTAAGATCTGATAAATATAATTAAATTTTATATTTATATAAACATCAGTCTTTATGCTTTTATGCTTTACAGTAAAATGAAATAATCTTTTTGCATAACTCTGCTTCAGAAGAGCTTCAGAAGGCCCTGGGTATCAAACACACAACCATGTGATCACACTAATCACTGAGCCACCACTGCCTGTATATCATTTTCATACAAAAAAAACGCTATTATTAGAGGCTGCCACATTTAGTTGACATCATCAATGACGTCAATGTTACAAATGCGTCAACATCTACATTTTTGGGGGATTTTAATTCATTTAGCATTTATTTTAGCTCATCAAGAAATGTTTTCCCACATTATCACTTTACACAATTGTTGAATATGGTCAGTTGTTTTGGCTCCAGCCAGTGGTCAGTTCTATTTAAAGCTGCAGTTTGTTAAAAAAATATGTTAAAATAGTAAAATCAACACTTTCCTATAGTAAGCACCTAACACGTTTTTTTTTAGAAAACACAAAAATATATGACAGTTGTTACGACTATTTAATAACTGTTTAAAAACAGTTAAAGAAGATAGTTTAGGAAGTAGAAACAAGCAGAACCAATCCTAATTAAAACATGTAAAATATTGATTGAAAAAACAGTTAAATTATTACATTTTAACAGTCACAAACTATAGAGCATTACCAGCTAGCTTTATGGACTTAACTATTTTGCTAATTAAAATGCAAAACTAAAAAAAAAAAAAAAACAATTGATAAAACTAAAAAATAAGAATAAAAAAGCAAGCAGTATTTATAGCCTAAAGGCTTTATTAACAAGAAGTTGAATTATATATATAACAGTAAAAATCTCACCTGAATGGGGGACATTAGTTTGGTGAAGGTTGCTGCCATCTTGGAAAGCTATTAAAATGGCCTAAGTCACATTTAATTTAGACTTAGCTAAATAAATGTGATACATTATATATAATAAATTATAAGTTAAATAAATTATGAATAAGTTAGTCACACTCGTATATCATACCATTATTCTAAAGGGGTAGAATCAAATAATCAATCAATCAAGGAAGTAAGTGATTATACAATAGGTGGCCATACAGCATTAGGAGAAGACGATTTATGCAAGAAAGTTAATTTTGTCAAAAAAAAAAAAAAAAAAAAAACACAAACAGAACTGATTACTGCCAGACCAGTAGAATCAAGAAATCACTTAAATAGAACTTGTCTGACACATAATTTCAGAAAAAGAACATCATACTGAATGTAAAACATGGTGGTGGTAGTGTGATGGTCTGGGGCTGCTTTGCTGCTTCAGGGCCTGGACAACTGTAATAACCGCTGTAAGAGATGGAAGCAGGAATTCTGCTGTTTACCAGACAATCCTGAAGAAGAATGTCTGGCCATCTGTTTGTGACCTCAAGCTTAAGCGTGCTTGGGTTCTGCAACAGGACAATGATCCAAAACACACAAACAAGTCCATCTCTGAATGACTTAAAAAAAATAAAATGAAGGTTTTGGAGTGGCCTAGTCAAAATCTGATTAAAATGCTGTGGCTAACCCTCCATTGTGGGTGAATTAAAACATGTCTGTAAAGAAGAGTGGACCAAAAATCAGATCGATCTGATTGATCGATATCGATCAATCTTTAAAGCTTGATTTACAGTTGTTGCCACCAAGGGTGACAGAACCAAGTTTTTAGGTTTAGGGGGCAAACACTTTTTCACACAGGGCTAGATTGGTTTGATATTTTTTTTCCAACTGTGCGATTAATTGTGTGATTAATTTTATGCATTTTATATGAACAAAAACATTAACATTAATAATAAACATTAACATTAATAATAAAGAATTAATTGGACAATTTTCTGTGCAATTTATATATATATATATATATATATATATATATATATATATATATATATATATATATATAATTATTAAAAATGATGAACTATTTGAACAACTTGCTGTGCAGTTTATATGAAAAAATCAATTAAAAACTAAATTATTGCACAATTTTCTGTGCAGTTTATATATATATATAAATTTATTAAAAATTAATTAATTGGACAATTTGCTGTGCAGTTCATATATAAAAAATGGTTAAAAATTACTAATTATTTGAACAACTTGCTGTGCAGTTTATATGAAAAAATCAATTAAAAACTAATTAATTGGACAATTTTCTTTGCAGTTTATGTATAAAACATCGATTAAAAATGAATTAATTGGACAATATGCTGTGCAGTTTTAATGAATGATATGTTTATACTTTTTATATTTACTCAGGTTATCTTTGTCTGATATCATTGTTTGTTTGATAATGGAAAAAATATCAGTGTGACAAAAAAAAAAACACCACAGAAAAACACCACTACTATTCACTCGTTTGTAAAATCATGATTGGTGCACTTTAGCTTGTTAAAATTGGCATCAGTACCTGTGAGAACATGTTCTTATCAGTTATGCCCTGCTAGGCAGTCTGTGCCACACACACACACACACACAGAGACACACACACACACACACACAGAGAGATACACATAGTTTGTGGCAGTGGCATTTCCCAAATACCCCCGCATTTCCCAGATATCACATTTTTTTTACTCTGAGAGGAAAAGGCTTATCTGTGACTAACGGTGGACGCTGGACGATCTGTGTTACTGGAGTTTCTATCAGACTGTGGGTGACTCATGACTCGTGAGTGTTATAATAATGGCATAAGTATTGCATAACCAGTCGCATACTCACACTCACAAACTTCCTACTGGCTGAAAATACACAGGCCTGAGGTCTCACTTCACTGCTCTCCCCAACACCCGCACACACACACACACTCACACATATACACACTTTCCTACACTTTCCATCCAAAGCTTTTGATTAGCAGCAGTTTAAATCCTCCCCACTGAAAACCTCCCATTTCCACAGAGCAGCGTCTCTCCAGATAAGGCTCAGGTGTGCATCGGGGGCCAAGCGCCATTCTCTGCCTATTTAACATGCAGAGAGGAGCCATGTGCAGCTGGTTAAGCATTTAGCAGCTCAATTCAGATAATATTCAGTAATAGCGTTACATTCTGACTTGGCACTCTCCTTTTCCCACATGAGAATAAGCTTTTAGTGCACAGGGGGCACCGGCGGCGGCCCCCAAGGGCCCTTGCCAAAGAACAGTCTCCTTTATAGAAGCTCCTGCGAGAAATAAAAAAAAAAAAAACACCAAAAGCCCTAAAAAACGAGCATATGGTTCCACTCTCTGGGTAATGAGTGTGATTTCCCCACAACCTGAATGTTACAGAGTTCTAAGACCTGCCCAGTGTGGGTTAAGAGCCAGTGATCTCATCCTTTCTCTCACTTACACCAAGAAAAAAAACAAGCCTATCACTATTCCCCCCCCCCCCCCCCCCCCCGAATGATATGATGGATGTGTGCTCGTCTCGTTCACGTCTTGCTCTCCAGAGCCTCTAAAAGAGGACTGCGAGGCCCAAGTTCTGGCCGTAAATGAAACGGAACGCTAGCGGAACGTGCGCTGCTATGGGTTTCCCATGAAGTTCACATGCAGAAGGATCATCAGTAATGATTATGAATCTTCTGTCAAAGACAGATCATGTCGTTTAACAGTATTCTAGGGAAGAAGGGAAACAATAATAAAAAAAAAGTCTTTAAGGGGTTGTAGTCACCCCCAGCAGCTCGAGGTCTTATGTTCTTATGCCCCACTCAAAGGGATGTTGGGTAAGAGTGGTAATATTAGTCTCTTCCTTTTCTCCTTTCCTCCCCCCAAAGTTCCAAATATTACTCAAAAACAATATAAGTCAAATAGTCACCACAGAAAGTATAGTTTCCAGACAATATGGATTCTATTACACTAGTCTTGTGTTTACACAGGAGGTAAACGTGGCCTTAATCTGAATAAAACAGTAAATTGGTCGAATGTGGTTGTTTTAGTGGGGTTTATTATGTATTCTGGTGTTGGGGTGGAGGTTGGAGGGTGGATAAGGGTCTTGGCCAGTTAGCCACCATTGCATAAAACACTGTTGCCACTATCTGGTGACGCTACAATATGTTAACTAATGAACAAAATTTCAAGTAAAAAGTCATACAAAAAAGTAACTGGTGGCGGCACGGTGGCTTAGTGGTTAGCACGTTCGCCTCCCAGCACTGGGGCCTTGGGTTCAAGTCCCTATCTGGGTGGAGTTTCCATGTTTCTCCCCGTGTCTGTGTGGGTTTCCTCCGGGGATCAGGTAAATTGAATACTCTAAATTTCCCAGAAAAAATGAATACCCTAAACTGATCTGGTAAATTGGATATCCTAAATTCCCCAGAATAATGTAGTAATCTGATTTATCTGGTGTGTTTGTGTAAAGTGTGTGGTATGTATGTAGGTTTGTGTGTGTGTAAGTGTGTGTAAACGTGTGTGTGTGTGACTGTGCCCAGATATGGATTGGCACTCTGTCCTGGGTAAATGCTGTAGTGCCCAATGCAGTCCTCCAGGTAGACGGTTGTTTCCGGTTGAGAGAACGCTGCGCCCTATTGGCTGCCGCTTCTCACCAGCGTGTGGATGAGTGTTGAGTATTAATGGCTGTGTGTAATATGTGTAAATTTTAAAGTGTCCTTGGCTTTCTAGTAAGGTGCTATTTAAATTGAACTTCATTCATTCATTCATAGTTTCCAGATAATATGGATTGTATTACACTAACTCTCTATTAGTTGTGCTCTCAGTACTTTTCACTCTATAGCTAATTTATGTGAATAAATCATTTTGAGAATGAACATTTGTTTAACTCCACACAGTATTAAAATTAACTAAAGAAAATGAGTTTTGAAAACTTAATTTATTTGAGGCAACAATGATTAATGATTAGGATAGACTTAACTTCCAGAATATTCCCAAAATACTTAAATAAACTAACAATTACACCGTGAACATTGTTAGCACAAGTCACTTGATTTATACAATTCTATATAACAATAATTATGTGCGTTATTCACACTCATAAAAAAAATATGTTTAAATCAACTTAAATGGTTCAAGGCAATCGGTTTGCTGAAATCGTTCGAGTTTATTTAACTTGTCAAGTACAGTGTATTAAATTGGCTGAATGTGGTTGTTTTAGTGGGGTTTTTTTGTGTTTTGGTGTTGAGGTGGAAGGTGGATAAGGGTCTCTATCAGTGAGCCACCATTTCATTAAACTCAAATTTCACATTAATGAGACAATGGCCTGACCTTGTTACTCCACCTTAAGTAATGCTACAATATATTAACTAATGAAACATTCATTGAAAGATTAAGAAACAAGGATGTTGCGAAAATGACAAAAATAAAGATGATATTCTGCTGCTTGCCATGCATGGTCTGTGTCATGCTAACTCCACAGGGAAAGCTCAGCCAAGGTCAACAGCTGTGTCTTCAAGGAGGGTATAGATGGTTGTCCTTTGTGAACAGTTACACAATGTCAAAACAAAGAGATTCTGAACAACGAGTGCTTTACTGTTCACAAGCTAATGCTAATCTTAGCTTACGAACTTCAAAAAGATTTACAGGTCGTTTGGGTCCACTGCTTGAGGAAAATTATAGCTGGTTAACACTTTACAATATTACAAAGTATTATTAAGAATTAGATTTGAAGGTACTGTGTTATGCATCTTCACTGCCAAGATGTCAAAATAGAGAACACATTGACCTACTGTGTCGAACAAATCATCAGGATTTGGACAATCACGGAATGTAATTCGTTTTTTTTATCGTGACCATCACTCCCAAAAGTCCCAAAGTCCATTACCCAACACGGGGAGAGGCTCGGGGCCAACTTTGACACAGTGTCATTTCTTGCCAAGCTACAGTGGTCTTTTTCCAACCACTGACAGAACGATGCTTCCCAGTCACAGCAGCACTGCTGCAGGAAAACAAGCAAAACTTTAGGTAGGTGTTAACATGTATGCCGTATCGATAAATACCAGAATGTTGCAAACATCCAGGGTCGGTTTCCTGGACAGAAATTAAGTTTAGAGCTGAAAATTAGCGTTTGAACATTGATTATTTTTTTTAAAGTATAAAAAGTATTTGCATTCATTACTCAGGTAGGAGTGTAGATACTATGGCAGATATGGCCCACAAGCATGAAACATCTGGCCTGTGAGGTTGTTTGAACTATAATGAACGATAATGAAAACAAAATAAATAAATAAGCTTTTGTTTAGATTTCTCCCCTGTCTCTCTGTTGCGCTCGGTGTGAATTTATTGTCCATTCTCATTTTTCACCCATTCTTGGGCTCCCTATCTCCATATAAGGGCGTTTTCTTTCCGTGGCCGTGTCCCAATTCACTAGCCTGGACAGCAATAGTGTATTGGATCGTGGCTCTGATGACGCGGATTTGATTCTGCATGAGAAGCCGTGTTTATATATTGTGTATATTTCTTCTAGTGTTTACCTGCTTTGAGATCAACTGTTCTGTAATTGGGTTCAAAAACCCTCTGGGCTGGAGAGCTACTAGTTTCATAGACAGACAGACAGACAGACAGACAGACAGATAGATTATTTTCCAAAACATCTTTTTTTTGTGGCCTGCCACGTAATGGCTTGGAAAATATCTGGCCCATGGCCAAACTTAATTGCCGACCCCTGTACTAAAGTTTAAAAATACCTCTGACGAAGCTGAGGTACGAATTACTCAAAAGTAAAAGTAATAAAAGTGCTGGTTTCAAACCTACTTAAAGTATCAAAGTAAATGTAATAATAATGGGGCAAAATTCGAACTAAAAATAAGTTTGACCTAAACTCCCCTGTAGAAATCATCAACAGCAATAATTCACACTCAAAAAAAACTGAGGAAAACTCCTGGGTGTTGACTAGAGTCTAGTTTATTTTGGGCTGTAAGCGGTCATTGAATTTATTTGCACAAGCAAGTCTATTCATGTCGATGATAAGAGTCATAAGATCAAATTTTACGAGTTTTTTTCTCAGATTTGACAGACGCTGGATTGAAGACCACATAATTCTATCAGAGCATCTCATTTCTTTTGTCGGGTCTCTATGAAATAAATCCAGCCACAGTTTATTAGAGATTGGAGTCATGAGCCCTGTGATTTTTGTTTGTTTGCCCTGCGATCTGATCCAGATTTAATCCAATCTCAGTACTTCAGTATCAGATCTGATCTTATCTTTGCGTTTTCATAGATAATAGAGACAATACCACTGAGGTATAATAAAATACACTCTTATTAATAAAGGTGCTTTAAATGATTCTTTGAGTGTATTTGATGTTATGTACTGTAATAAACTATGCTTTTTATTCAATGTTTTATGACACATAAAATCTATGTCAGATTCATGTGGTGCTTTTAATTATATCTCTGCTCTTGTAATGATGGCTCCAATTGCCTTCCAATTGTTTCTTTTTAAGAGCAATGGTGAATACGTCCCTATCTAAACTCCGCTTATGTTAAATGTTCTTTACTAATTTAAAGGGTCTTTACATTCATATTTTTGTGAATGTTTTTAAATGAAACAAAAGTGGTTTAACTATGGCATCACACAAAGGACCACTTTCCCACTATATTATATCATAATTATTACTGATACCTCTTCAGGATTTTACTAAATGCCCTGCAATCACGATGAAAAGAGTCTGCAGAGGGCTTTTTTAATATGAAACAATGGACATCAAAAACAGAGGTGTGTCATCGACCTTAAACACTGTTCAATTCTCACTGAACCACATTTGTCTTTACTTCATTAAAGGAACAATCAGTAATAAATGTGAGTAAGTGTGTGAATGGCGGCAGCAGCCCAATTTCCAAACACTGGATAGAGTTTTCTACCCAGATGCAAAGCTCACTTTGCCGGACTGACACACAGTCGAAAGCGACGTTGATATTACTCTGGATCTTATCAGTAAATATATATGATTGCAGTGGCCAAAATGCCCATCTCTACTACGCTAGTGGTGGTGCTAATTTACCCAGCTATGGTTAGAAACCTTACTGAAGCTCAGTAATTATCTGTTCAGGAGATAATTAGCAATCTTGTCAGATAATATAATCCTTAATGGTCCTTTAAATTAAAGCCACATCACGACTACAGAAATCCACAGTTGATCACATGTGAGTGAAATTTACAGTGTAAAAAAGCTGGCCATTTAGTAAACAAACTAATGCTAAGGCGAAGCAAATTGGCTGAATGTGGTTGTTTTAGTGGGTTTAAGGGGTGGAGTGTTGGGGTGGAGAGTGAATAAGGGTCTCCGCCAGTGATCCACCACTTCACAACTTTTAAAATACAAAAGAAATAGATAAAACGTTTTTTTTTTTCTAAACAAATATACTTATTTATATGTTAATTGTTAATCCATTAGTATGTTTTGTTCTTTAAATGGCCATATGTAAAATGTTATTGGCTAATACATCTGTATATTAAATGAATTATTATTCATTCTACTTTAAAAACTCAAAAACTCAAACAAACCACAATAGTCTACTAAAATAAACCATGCATCTTCTACACAACCAGATATGAAATCAGTCCTATACTGTATCAGTCTCAAAGAGATGATTGGGGTATAAAGACTGTGACCTTTCATTAAACAAGGGTTCATTAAAGGAAGGGTGGAATTGGGCTAATTTTAACTCAAAATGCCAGGATGACAAATTGTATTCTTAGTTCTTAGTGAACTAGATAATATCAATCACGCCTGCCCAGTAGTAGAAGTGGAACTACTAAGAAACACTAAGTACTTTATGCTCAAAAATAAAAGTTGTTTAAAAATTAGGGTTTTTTTGAATGCTTTGTAAATCCACTTTGTGAATCAATGTAAATCATTAAATCATTAGTTTTACACCAAATTCAAGTCATTTTCACATTTGTATGTTGAAATCAAGAACCTTCCACAGAGCTAAAAGCTAAAGAAGGAGGATAAAGACTTCTTTATATCCAGGTGACTTTATGAAGCTAAGCGCTATATTAGCAAAGACACAACCCCAAGCAGTTCTTGTGCTGAAAGGAGTGGAGTGGAGTGGAGTGGAGTGGGAGGGGCTCTGTGTTTTGCTCTGAACATTTCCTATTTCCTTCAGCACTCTTGATTAGCCTCTCATGCTAATGGAGAATTTCCTGTGTTAAGAAAAAGCCCTTCAAACAAACCGAGACAGGGCAATGCTAAATTACACATAAACAGCCCTGTCACGACAGCCCTGATATGAAGAAGAGGGAGAGAGGAATGGGAGCAGGGTACAGCATTTACATTTACAGCTGTATTTCTTTTTTTTTCTTTTGTTTTTTTTGGCTCGTACGGTAATAGGGGCTATATTATTAATAATTCCTGCTGTTGCAAATGGCGTGTTAACATTTGACGAGAATTAAAACGCACTTGAGGTCATTTCTGTTGCAGTACCCCATTGACTTCTGAGTTCATACATATGGAACGATCTACAACAACGCAGGACAAATAAACTCTTCAGAAATCGCTGACCACCCAAGCACTTTTCAACTTTTCAGAGCAAATCTGACACTTGAAGTCCTCAGGTTTCGTTGTGTTTCCTGTTCAGTCAGACTCAAACCTCAGCATTCAAGCCGTGCCAGAATTCTTCGGTGTCTATCTCCAGTCCAATAAACACTTTTGATAGGTCCTGAGCCACCGGGATTAGCATCCATCTCAGAACAGCTCATTGAGCTGCCACACACCGTCCTGAGTTGCTCATAAAACGTGACCTCACCGTTTTAGCATTACCCTGCTGTTTTGTTATTAATTTAGATTAGTTATTCTTGATCTCAGCATATTATTTTGATTGGCACGCTCCTCTGGGTGCCTGGGAACGGTTCAACAATACAGGCCAGCAGAAAAAAACTGGTCCAGGACAACAGCCTGGAACACACACTGCAGCTGAGATCTCCTGATCATGGCACCTCCATCTTCAGGCTCCTCATGGGTCCTCAAGGTCTCACGCCTACTTATTAGTCCTTCAACATTTCTAGTTTTTTTTTCCTTCTTCCAGGTGTTTTTCCAAAGGCCTGGAGTATAAATAGCCCTCGGTGAACACCTGTCATTTTAGTGTGGAAGGTTTCATGGTGTGGTGGAAAATAATGACAGGAAGAAAGAAATTTTCAGAGTCTCTGAGTCTTGATCAGAATGAGTAACAAGATTTATTGAGAAGACACACGTATGAATACAGAGTGATCTCCTGCCTTGCAAGAGTGCCACGCTCTCTTTATACCCCACCCTTACTATCTTGCTTCCCAATTATGGGCACAGTGCCACCATTGTGACACGTCAACTTCTTCTGACAGATGGTATGACATAATCCCTTAGTGGGCATATCAGGCTGGTTCTCAAAACATTGCAAGCAGAAAGGAAGATGACCCTGGCGCCAGAATTTGTAGAACAACTGTGACGTGCATTCCTTAACACATACACATAGACACACACTGCTGGCGCCAGATAGAGAAAACTCTTACTCAGCATTTCAAAAAAGCTCACTGAGGGTAGAATGTTCACAGTACACATTATCATCGCATAGAACAAAAAGTAATATCATTAATAGTCGTCATTGATTATGAATCATTTCAATAAACACCTTCCATCACATTCCCCCCTTTGATTCTGAATCAATAATGAAATTTTCTTTTTACAGCTAATTTTCTTTACCTTCATTAAACAAACGGTCTAGCCCAAATGCAGTATCTAACTCTATTGTATCTACTGTAACTTGCAGGAACTGGCCTTTCTTCTGCATATGGCGGAACAAAAATTAATAGATATATATTAGAAAAGAGTAAAAGTACATCAACAAATAAAATCTCGATAGGTCAACACATTCGCGCGAGAGAGAGAGAGAGAGAGAGAGAGAGAGAGAGAGAGAGAGAGAGAGAGAGAGAGAGAGAGAGAGAGAGAGAAAGAAATAAACTAAAGCCAGTCGAGGGCCAGAGAGAATTCCTCATACTTCATCCAAGCAGTTATACATTTTGCAAATGACATGTGATTGTACAGAACTTATCAATATGATTACGTCAGCAGAGTCCAGTTAACAGCATGTTGTCCAGTTTTAATGACGTGATTAGCTCCAGCCTGTCTGAGCAACAGGTTCTTATCATGATGTTGTTCAGCACTGTGTCCTTCATGAACACAGCAGACAGTCCTTAAGTGTCCTAAAGTCTGTAAGAAGATGAGACAGAGGAAAAGAGTGGATGTAAAGATCTTCTGGCTATCTGAGGAGAGGTTTCCAGCACTTCACTCAGATAACTTGTTGTCTCCTAGTTCATATGCACTGGTCCCAGAACAGCAGAACAGCAGTGAAGCTTCTCTGCCACTCAGGGTCACATTCTCCTCACAGCTCTCACTGTTGATGAAAACACTCTGACCTTCCTGATTCCTGAAAAAGTAAAAACAACCTCCAAAGCCTTGTGTCGCCGTGACAGTTAAAAAGAGAGCAAAGATCATAAGGTTATTAAGTGAATTATAAAGTGAACAGTAAAAATAATAACTGTATATATAAATGTATAAAACATTTAAGAATAAGAGTGTAAAGGTGTGGTTATCTCCAATCACACCCTTCACTCCCCCCTTCTAGACCAAATGGAATCATCCAAGATTCCATGATGGTCTACATAACGCCTAAGAAGCCCCGGGAGTAATGACAAGTGTCCGCATACAGAGTATGAGAACAAGTGTTTCTTCATCTCAGCTGTGGACATGCTGGGGCCTATTGCACACCAGTCCCCACGCCGGACTCTCCCTGCCTCGTCATGCCCACCATGGATCTGAGAAGATTCATAAACAAATTTTACTACATTAACTTTCTCTTTTTTTTTCCCAGAATTACAACATGAAGTTTAAAAGTGTTAAAATCAAGTCAATGTTTTTCAACATTGTCACTGTTTTCGCTCTAGACTATAGAATACATAGTCTCAACATTTATTTATCAAATGCCTTCATATTTTCTTTTAACCTTTCACATTGTCTAATTTAATCTTCAACCACAATAATGTATATATTTTTTATACATTAATTAGACATTTTCTTACACTAGATGCTGAGAAGCTGATCTACACCTTTGTTTTGATTAGAGTATTGTAATGCATTATTCTCTGGATTACAATTATTATTCTCTACAATTTACAAATTACATCGTGGTCAAAATGCTGCAGCTACAGTTCTAACTCACACACATAAAAAAGAGAGAAGATTATTTAGATTGGATTTTAATATTCATTTAGTGTAAAAAGTGTAAAAATCTCTTAACTGCTTAGCAGCTAAGTATATATCAGGACTCCTGACAGATCGACAATTCCAGCTCATTTGTTGAGAACATTTAGCGTTGCATTCTGTATTTATGCACCAAAGATTTGTAACTCTCTATCAGTTTATATCCATCAGGGATCACCCAGTTCTTCCTTTGAAGCACATCTAAAACTTATTTGTGCACTTCAGATTAATCTTAGTTTTATTTATTTTTAAATAGTTTGTTATGTGCCAAAATTCTTAATGCCAATCTGTAGACAAACAATCCTCAACTTTACACATACTCAGAAATCCTTAAAGCATTGTTCAGAATATTTAGTCTGATTAGTGCTGTTATTTGAGGGCGAACACACAAAGAGCATAAAACACCCCCTTTTTATTTTAGTTATTGAGTAGAGAGTTCAGTTCTTCCAAAACACTGATGAGTATGATGCAGTCAGTGCATTTCCTCTATATCCTTCGTAAACTTATTTTCCATCTGTTAACTTGAGTCTAAAAACATTTGGCTGATGTTAGAATTTAAATGTGTGTGGAGTTGTGTCCACAAGCTGTTGTAGGCATGGTCCACCTAAGTTTAGACTAACTAGTTCCTATGACAGTGATTTTGAAGCTATGAGCTGCAGTGGTCCTGTTAGAAGTCATTAGCCTAATATTTATTTTCCTTGTTCAGTTCCAATATATATTTTTGCGAACTGTGCTACCTGTAAATTAATTGCAAAAAATAAAAACATATTTAAGTTTCACTTGTTTGGCATAGTTGCAAGACTGTTAGCTGGTGGTTTAGCAAGCTAGTTATTATTATATATATTGAATTAATTTAGCATTAATATTAATGCACATATAAGAGAAAGATTTCTATCTTACCCTATATATATATTTTTTAAAAACTTTTGGAGCAAGCAAAGCTCTTTTTGTAGTTGATAGTCTACATTGATGTATTAATAAGATTTTAAATGGTTGATTTTATTTAAGCCAGCATGCTTGGTTACTTTAGCTAGTTACAACTACATCTGAGTTTATATGTATTAATTTGGTCAAAAGCCAGTAAACAACTTCCCTTACATAAGCCTTAATGGAGATGATTGTTATTAAAAATGTTTTATACAAATCATAGTCATTAGGCAACATAAATTACATAATGTAAATCTAAAAAAAAAAACTTTCCAGTGAAAATTGAGGGCCAATGTGTGATAGGCCTGTAATGTATTAATCTGCCCAGCAACCATGTTTGGCTACTGTTTACAATGAAATTAAACATTTTTTTCCTGAACTAGATATTATTTTTAATTCATCAAAGTTTTTTGATGAGAAACACTATTTAAAAGAGAAACAAAAAAAAGCTAAAACCTCCCTTTTTTCCCTTAAAAAGAAAGGTAAAACAGTCATAATTTGAGTCACCACCAGATTTAAAGTTTAACCAAAAATTTTCTACATGAGGCATAAACATCAAAAATTAAATAAAATCACTCCTTTTAATGGAAAAAAAGTAAACAGGCATAAAAATAAAAAATCTGGTCTCACGTCTCTGTTGCTGGCTCCCCACTGAGCAAAGACACGTCCAAAAGACGTCAAAGCAACGTCTTTGTTAGACGTTCAAAAGACGTCCACTGAAAAGCCAGAATGAAAGTTTTTGCGACGTCTTTTTTTAACGTCTTTTGAACGTCTGTTGCTGGCGTCCAGTGGACGTCAATAATAGACGTTTAAAAGACGTTAAAAAAAGACGTCGCAAAAACTTTCATTCTGGCTTTTCAGTGGACGTCTTTCGAACGTCTAACAAAGACGTTGCTTTGACGTCTTTTGGACGTGTCTAAACGTTTTCTATGGATGTCCAAAAAACGTCTTTATAGGGTTCAAAGTGGAAGTTCAAACAATGTCATTTCAGACTTCTTTTCAACATCACTTACAGGCTTATGATCAGATACAGTTCAAAATCATGTATGAAATATTATGATATTTAAGAATTTATTATTGAAAACCATGTTTTGTTCGTCTCATCCTACTCTATTGTTCCAAGTATTTAATAACACCACTGATTTCAGTGCAGCCTTACAATTGGATATGCATGACTATTAAAAAAATGACACATTTTATAAAATGAGAAATATCTTTAATGAGATTTAGGAAAACAATTTGCATTTATGTATCAAAATGTAAACACCAACACCTTGTGACAGAACAGAGTCCCAGGGAACTTTAAATGAACTACAAACAAACATGTCCTCCTCCTCCCTTCCTCCCAGGTGCATGTTTAAGATGGTCTGCTGCATGATGCTTTATTGCAGCCTCTGTAGCTTCTTTATCCCACTTCATGACTGCCGCTGCAAGAGTTTTTAAAACAAAATTAAAAGATAACCAGAGTGGTCACATCATAGAATTCATGTTCATTTCTGTATGTGAAAACATCCAGATTTGCCCTGTCAAATATCAAGTGCTAATACTGCAAAGACCCATGTTGATTAATGGGGTGCACAGCAGCATACATGTGACTAAGTTAGATGGAGTTAACTTAAAATCAATAAAGTGCATTCTGGAAAGGGACAAGACTGCAAAAAATGGTGACTTTCAATTAAGAGATACAGTCACAAATTGAAAGAACCCGCATAGATACATCTGCCACTACAAAATAAAACAACTCAGACACAAAAATCTTTAAGATGTTTGAATAATAAGGTATTTCTTCCAAATATCTAATTATCCTATGGATTTAAATGAAAGTAATATATACCCTGCTTCAGTCTATATTAACATCATAATATCAAGTAGTCAAGGCTGATGTACATTTGTATAATATAGTTTGTCGCTTAATATTCTCATTCAACAAAACATTAACTTTCATTAATAAAATTCCATCAATTGAGCATTCAATCAGTTGAGATTTTTGCTAAACCACTGACTTTACATTTAGAAAATGTTCATAATGAAAAAGTTGAGGTACTAAATATGAATAGAAAAAGATGCTATTAAATATTTAAAAAAACATCAGGAAAATGCTGAATACCTCTTATTGCTTCATATATGTTTGTTGTCTCCAGAGGCAGTTTATGCTTCTTCCCTTTCCCCTTCATATTGAACTTTGCCATCAACTGGTTGGTGAAGAGCCTGAAAAAAAACAGGTATTGCACCATTTAGATACTCCATGTGGGTATGTAACCTACAGCAACTGTAGCACTGGTGAGTATATTTGTTCTAGCACCCTATATTTTTGCAACCCTGCCACCTAGCGAAGTGGTCGTGGACCCGATGGATTACAGTCGGAATGTGAGTTCGAAAAGTAAATCAAGTTTTATAGCGGTGATATTTGGGTGAGATAAACCTTTATATCTGTAAGTAGTTAGCTAACGTGGTGATATTTGGGAGAAATAAGCCTTTAAAACTGTATGTATTTAGTTAAAGTGGTGATATTTGGGTGAAATAAAGCTTTAAATCTGTAAGTGGTGATATTATATTAAAAGGTAGTAAGTCATGCATTTCGCTAGGTGGCAGTGTCGCGAAGGGTCCTAGAGCTGCGGTCCTGAAACTGCAGTCTCCGGGTCTGCAGCTTTATACTATTGAAATTTCGTTCGGGATAAATAAAGTATCTATCTCTTCTGGTCTGCACACACACACACACACACACACACACAAACCTTTGTATCTGTGTCTTTGTACCTTTCTGCAACACTAATACCATACATGACATCAGTTATTAAACTGTTACTTGTGCCGGTCTGCTGCTAGCTACCATTAGGTTAATCATGTGGAGATTACTGTCAGAAAGCCAGACTTAGACCAAGCAAAGAGTATTCCGTGACAGAGATTGAGGACAGCTATATAGAAAATATAGCATGCAGTATGTTAACAGGTGAGATGGACTTGAATGAGATGGAGTGAATTTTGTGCCAAAAGTTTTACGCAAAAAAATATAATCCACAATCAAAATTTTAAGAATCAAAAGGAAAAAGTATATGTTGCAAATTCAAAAGAGAAAATATAGCAAAAATATATTTTTAAATATACTTGGTTATTTTATTATTTTTTGCAGTTATTACAAAATTATTTCAGTTTGAATTTTGCCAGTTTTTGCTTTCATTTTTGTGTTTTTGTGGATTTTGCCACTAAAGACTTTTGCTTCTGGAATCTCTCTTGCTTCTGCTTCAGGTTTTTGCTCCTGGGTTTTTGACACACTGGTGTGGGTGTGGCTTAGAAGGAGGTGCTCCTCTTGAATCTCCATTGGTCAGCGTACGGCTCTGCCTGAACCCTCGTCTGACACTGACCACGCCCACCTCGCCTGCAGCTTCCAGCGCTCTCCCAAACGCTATTAGCTATTTACTTATTCAATGAGCTAGTCAGTCAGCTATTTACCTATTCAGTGAGTTAGCTATTTACCTATTCAGTGAGTTAGCTATTTACCTATTCAGTGAGTTAGCTATTTACCTATTCAGTCAGTTAGCTATTTACCTATTCAGTCAGTTAGCTATTTACCTATTCAGTCAGTTAGCTATTTACCTATTCAGTCAGTTAGCTATTTACCTATTCAGTCAGTTAGCTATTTACCTAGTCAGTGAGTTAGCTATTTACCTAGTCAGTGAGTTAGCTATTTACCTAGTCAGTGAGTTAGCTAACGCTAGTTACCTATTCAGTAAGTTAGTGAGTTAGCTATTTACCTAGTCAGTGAGTTAGCTATTTACCTAGTCAGTGAGTTAGCTATTTACCTAGTAGTAGTAGTCTATTAGTATTATTGCTGTTTTGTTTTAGGTTTTGTTTGTTAATTTATTCCTAATTATTATTTATTTCTTTATTTAATAATTTCTTTATTTTTATTGTTTGTATTATTTTATTAAATTATTGCTTCTTTAACAAAAGTTTTCTGCATTCCCTATTTGTTTTTTTTTTTGTTGCTACAGATGTACCATAAATTAAATTGCTTGTTCAACGTGGTTAAAATAAGGGAACAGTGGTAGAAGACACATGGATATGGCATGGACGATAATGCGCTTAATATTGTCACTAGCTTAAATTATCGCGATTCGATAATATTGTTTATCGGCCCAAGGCTACTATTGGCGAACTGTCACAAGAATTGTAACAATGTCTGACTCTTTGTATGTGTATATATGTGTATATTGTATGTGTTTCATACTGTGGAAAATACCTGTCAAGAATTTTGTGGACACAGTCTCTTACATCTTTCCCACCAATTCTTGCAAGTTGTAACACCTTGAAATGAAAGGGTGAAATTACTGTCAATGTTGAAAGAACAGTAGCTATATAACATTTTTACTGACATATACCCAAATAATACTGATAAATGACACACAACATATATCACTTGCAAATCATACCAGGGATTCAAAGGTTGGCTTGTCCTTGAGGCATTCCTCCTCCCTCTCAAACTCCTCCATTGTCTCCAGCTGCTTTATATTGGCAGATGAAAGTGTAGGCTCACTTCTTCCCACCCTTCTGACCTCTAAGTGGATATCCACCAATTTGGCCAAGACTTTTTTCTGAAACTCTGAAAACAAAGAGACACGTTTGTGCTTGCATTCATGTTTTCGTCCCTCCACCTCTAAGCCTTCACCCCAATCCACTATCCCTCCTCCATTTCCATCCAGAAAGTCAATAGTGAGGCTCATTCACTATGGTGTTAACATCAGGTGTGTTTTGCCTGTGGCTGGGTTAAACAAAGGTAGAATTTGGGCACAAATATGAGGTAAAAAAAAATAACGGATCATCTCACATGACAGAACAGCACATAGCAATCCTTTCCATAACATTTAATTGAAGAGTAAGAGCAACCTTCATTAATATACAAGTCTACCTAGTCAGCTAAGACAATGATAAGCAACTACACACATGATCCTTTTATTGCCCTAAAACTTTTTTCACCGTGCTGCCTCCCAATCTGTGGTGTCAAAGTGCTTCTTTGGACATACTAACAAGTTGTCTAGAAAAGTAAAAGAGGTAGTCTGACATCACTGCTTGGTGCAAGGAAGAGTGTAGGTTAAAACAATCAGACACTAGGACAGCAAGACAAGACAAGGCTTTGTGAAGTTTATGGAGTGGGTGGGAGTGGTTATTCATAACTGCTGACCCCTTTGCCATCAATATATCCGTTTCCATGACAGCCAGAGAAAATAAACCCACAGAAAGACTCAACCTAGTTCTGGGCATGAAACTAGACACAGGAGATGGTGGCAGTTTCTGCCAGAACTAGGTTGAGACTTTCTGTGGGTTTATTTTCCCTGGCTGACATGGAAACAGATATTTTTTTGTAAGAAGGTGTTACAGTGTACAGCTGAGCTAAAGCCTAACATTAACTACTTAGCACTTACTCGCTGTGGACAGTGGAAATCTTAAGTGTCCTTCCATCTGAGACCTAGCACTGGATACATTTGCAGAAGACCTCGGACTTTGCTGGGAGAATGATCTGCCAGAGGATCTTGAGACTGGCGTTTGAACAGCATCATAATCTGAAAGATAGTGCAAGTCAAACAGTTAATTAATTGATCGATTAATGTACAGAAGCACAATGTAGACCTTACAAAGAGCAGAAAACCGGTCACTCTGCTCGGAAGACCTCCAAGAGTTTATTGAAATCGGCATTTGAGCACTTTCAGAATCTGGGAAATTTTTCAAGAACTTGTTTGTTTAATGCTTGATCAATTTATATTAATAGAACACTTTTTTTTTTACAGAAAATTAAAATTTAAAGCCATAACGTAACCTCTTAGAGTGTAATCACTCTGCATGTTAAACATAAAACCAGTTGTTCAAAAGATGAAACTCATCTGCTACTTTAGAACTAGGCCTGTCGCGATAATTACGTTATCAACTTATCGTACGATAATGTTTTTAACCGCGATCATTTTTGCAGAGATCGATAATGACCATGTGGTTTCTGTGTGAGTTTGTTTACATGAGAATTGGACCGCAGCTAGATTTCAGCAGCTCTGAAAATGTTGTTATCGTGACAGGCCTATTTAGAACATTAATGCTGGGTTCTGATAAATACTTACAGTTCTTGTACAAGTCACCCTGTCTGGAATGCTTGCTGTGTTGAGACCTGCTGCCGTCACTAGACAATTTGCTGTGTCTATGCTGGTCGATGTGCCTAGACCCACTGTTGTGCTTGGACTGTCTACTATGATGTGACCTGTTGCTCAGCCTGGACCTGTCGCTGTGCCTGGACCTGTCGCTGTGCCTGGACCTGTCGCTGTGCCTGGACCTGTCGCTGTGCCTGGACCTGTCGCTGTGCCTGGACCTGTCGCTGTGCCTGGACTGGCTGCTGTGCCTGGACCTGTCGCTGTGCCTGGACCTGTCGCTGTGCCTGGACTGGCTGCTGTGCCTGGACCTGTCGCTGTGCCTGGACTGGCTGCTGTGCCTGGACTGGCTGCTGTGATGGGACCCGTCAATGTACCTGGACTGGCTGTTGTGGTGGGACCTGTCGCTGTGCCTGGATCCACTGCTGTGACCGCACTGGTCAGATTCTGAGCCCCCCAGCTGGCTGGTGTTGTTTACATTTGGATGTCCAGGGTCTGAAAACGGACATTTGTAAATGATCACATGCTGTAACCAACTTCATGTTATGATTATGCATGAACAAGTTATGTACATAAATTAAAAATAGTTTTATGTGATGGATACTTACTAGCAGTAAACTTTTTGTTACATCCAGCAGACCCCATCTGAATGGACTTTGTTGGTGGAACAGGAAAGGAGGGTGCCTTTACAAAGGCATCTGGACAGATTCAATAAATAAAATGAATGGAAGTATCACTCATTTAAATAATGAGTACTAACCTTGTAACTAACCTTCACTTTAAAACAATATACACATTTATAAAGACTGATCATGTATGAAATACATACCTGTCATGGTCTCCTCTTCCTCGTCTAGATAGTCAGATTCTGTAATTGTACAAATCAACATTTTATAACATGTGTTAATGACCCTTTTTAAAAAGTGACCTAAATATAGAGCTGGGCGATATGGCCTCAAAAAAAAATCTTCGATTTTATTATTGAGTGTTTTCCTCACCGGGGAGAGAGGACACTGCAGTTTTTTTTACAAACGGTAGGATTTATTTTTAGCCAGATATCTGTTTTGTGTGTGATTTTTGTGTGTGTGTGTGGCGACAGCGCGCAGGCGGAGGGTCGCTCTGAATACGGGTGCACAAAGCGAGCGTAGGTAGCGGAAGTTAAAAAACGGAGAAAATCGATTTTCCAAAAAAACACATCGTCCTTAACTGTAAACTCAAATTAATTGATACAATCGATTTATCGCCCAGCTCTACCTAAATATATTCATTAAAGAGAATTTGATACTCAGGACAGATTCAACAATTCTAGATGCATACCAAGAATATAGTCATCAAACTTGCGTTTGGCCTTTTTCCTCTTCACTACTTGCTCATTTTCCTGTTCTTCTTCAACATGGCTCGTCATGTTATATTCATTGCATTCATCAATGTTAACTGTAAGATTAAAGTCACAGAAAATACAAATTTTTCCCACTCTGTACGTTTCTTGACTTTTTGGAGATGGTTTTCAAAAGGAAAACAAGATATCATTCAATGAGCAAAATGATTCAACGAGACTAAAGTCACAGAAAACACAAATACAATAAAAATGACTACTACTAGCATTTGCTGTTTTTCTTTGCCTTAAAATGTAATTTTTTACGAGTGAGGCACCTTATTAGGCAACTGATTTAAAAAATAACTTACCGGAGGTCATTTTACGTTTCACCAAAGTGAATGTCATCCAGTCATCCTGAGGGGGGTGCTGATTGTAGAAAGCTGCCTTTTCTCTCATTTTTGGCCATCTAATAGTTTTGTTGTCGACATCAATCCAGTTGTCTGGGGCAGTCCCCTCCACCTCCTTTCCATGCTCCAGCCACACAGCCCGGGCATACATGACCTGCAAAACAAAAGCACATTCATAAAGAGTTAGCTTGTTTCCACACCAATTCTGTATGAAATTGCAACTAAGATATTCCACAACAATTCTACTTTATCCCAGTAGTTGAGGTCGCGGGGGGGCCTGGAGCCAATCCCAGTGTTATCGGGCAAATGCGGAGTACACCAGAGTACCTGTAGGAAACCCAATCAAGCATGGGGAGAACATGCAAACTCCACACAGAACAGCCTGGATCAGATCTTCTTGCTGTGAGGCGACAGTGCTAACCACTACACAACCGTGCCGCCCAGTTAAGATACTACTATTACTTTATCATACCCTAATCCTCATAATAAGTAATAACTGAATAATTAATAATAAAAACCAACCTTTAAATCTTGTGTTCTATACCATGGAGGAGCGGTATGAGGACATAGCCACCATTTTCATGAGGAAGGCAGGCCACCTTGCGGAGCAAATCTGTTTCAATCAGTTGTCGTCTTTTCATCCTACCCTGCCTATTACTTGTGTACACTATATTCAGAAGTTTGGAGTTGCATGGCTTTTCAAACAACGGTGAGGTGTACTGCTGGTGCAGGACATCACATACCACAGTGCCATCTCCTCTTCTTTCCCTGATGAAAGCATATCTTTCGTCTCGCAAGAGAAAACAACTGTCCTTTTCTTTTGTAGAAACAAACATGTGAGGCTGTGTTTCAGGCTGTGTTTTCCTTCTTTTGGTGTTTGCATATTCAATCTCTGATAATCGCCTGGTCACCTGTGCTAGTGGATTTTTCCCATTCCGTACATGTTTCTTGATTTTTTGGAGATGGTTTTCAAAAGGAAAACAAGATATATCATTCAATGAGCAATTGAAGTGGCGAACATCCTCATGAAGGTGAATCAGCCCATGAACATTGTACACAGAAAAATACTTTCCGTACAGGGCAGGACAGCGCATGACAAAGTGTGTCATGAGTTTATGGGCATATGCAAGGTATGCATTGCGAGTGCTCTCATCTGACTCCAACATTAATGACATAGCTACTGTCAAAGATAGAAAATGGTAGTATCTTTGGGGAGACAACACATCCTTTAGTACAACTGGTCCTGTGTACAACAAAAACTGGCGAAACTCTGTAGCCTTCCACCTGTCCAGCTCTGCCAGACTCCGTGGCTGTCGAGCAAATTCACTAGGCATCTTTCCTCTCAGGTGGTTCAGCTTTTGTGATACTTTTTCCTTTTGCCTTACAGATAAGCGGCAAAGTTTTGGGCCCCTAGTCAAGAAAATTAACATCCGTCTAACTACTCCCAAGTTAACCATATGCATATAGTCTAGGACAATTGACTTGACACAAGAAATTCCTGCAGCAATAAAGGGACTGGCACCAGTTTGATGGTCCTTGTATTCTACTGCACTGAAAGCTTGATCTGTTCGCAAGGAACATTCCAGTTCATTGAACACCATTCTTCTTGCAATGTAAACACCTTTGCTGATGCACCTCTCGCAACTGTAGTAGGCATTATGATTTTTAATGCGCTTAAGATAAGCCCTTGCTGGAGCGTCACAGATCACTGCTTCAATATAGACACTGTAGGACTTCTCTTCAAAAATTATCCCATTTTCTCTGAGATGTTTATACTCGGTTAGAAAGTCATCAAGATATTCCTCAAGAGGATATGGTTTCTTGTCCCCACAAAAGAGCGCTACCACAAATGGCTCAAAATTGTGAAATTTGGCCAGAATTGGCCAGAACTGGACTTTGCTGCTTTTGAAGAGTGGGACACCATCGATGTTGATGCTGAGGTTTATGGTATCATCATGTCGTAAAGCCATTGTCTGACTCAGTGAACAGCAAATCCCCTTCTCTAATCCATAATAAATGTATTGCCCACCACATTTCTGCTCAGATTGGGCTCGTGGTGTAGCAAGCAGTGTCCTTGCATCTTTTGGTAGAATGTGTCCCTCCTTTCTTAAAATTGTCAACAACTCATTTAAGGATCTTTGTGTGGTTCTGTTTTTTGTAGCCCATTGCCTTAAGTTTTCTTCTAAACTGGGCAAATCCGATTCAGTTTCATCATTTAGGACTTCTTTTTCTGAATCAGAAGACACATACTCCACATCTGTGTCAAAGTCTGATTCGTCTGTTGTCAAACTGTCAGTTGACGAATTAATTCTTTCAACACTGATTGCATTGCCAGTCTGGTTATCACTGTTTGATCTATCGGTCACTGATCCCTGACTTTCAAGGTCACTATCACTGTCAGAATGCAGGAGCCGATCCATTTCTGCTTTCCGTTTGCGCCACGCTTTTAAATAAGCCATCTGCAAAACAATATATTTTGTTAGGACCCAGAGTGTGATTCTGAATGGGTTTCAAATCAATGTGGTAAAATTTTCAATTAAAGTAATTTATTTTAATTGATTTACTCCATTTTGAGATGGGTGTGTCTCTAAAACCTAGTGAGCTGTCTAAGTAGGCAGTGACTATGTAGGCAGCTGTTGAAGTAGGCATGGATCAAAATGGTCAAAAAGCTTAATTTTAACAGGGCTAAACAGGCATTTCACTCAAAAAATTAATTAAACTGGGCTCTTTAGTAAGCACTTATTGAGCTCAGTGACCCAAAATAGCATATGTATATAATTTTAATTAACTTATAGCTCTTTACCTTTCTACTGGTTGTTTACTGAGTCGGAGTGACTAGTATGGCTCTCTAACGCGCGAAATGGAGGCGAACGAGCACATGGCGACCGAAAGTGGGTAGCTAATGCTAGCGGAGGCTAGCTCGAGTGTCATGGTACTAGTGCCAGCCAGGCATTGAGTTAGAGCAGCTTTCATACGCGCGGGAAATGCGAGCTAATGCTAGCAGAGGTTAGTAAATGCGAGCTAATGCTAGCAGAGGTTAGTAAATGCGAGCTAATGCTAGCAGAGGTTAGTAAATGCGAGCTAATGCTAAGCGGAGGTTATTAAATGCGAGCTAATGCTAAGCGGAGGCTAGTAAATGCGAGCTAACGCTAAGCGGAGACTAGTAAGTTAAATGTGAGCGGAGGCTAGCTCGAGTGTCATGGTACTAGCGCCAGCCAGGCACTGAGTAAGCGCAGCTTTCATACGCGCGCAAAATGGCGGCGAACGAGCACATGGTGACCGAAAGTGGGTAGCTAATGCTAGCGGAGGCTAGCTCGAGTGTCATGGTACTAGTGCCAGCCAGGCATTGAGTTAGAGCAGCTTTCATACGCGCGCGAAATGCGAGCTAATGCTAGCAGAGGTTAGTAAATGCGAGCTAATGCTAGCAGAGGTTAGTAAATGCGAGCTAATGCTAAGCGGAGGTTATTAAATGCGAGCTAATGCTAAGCGGAGGCTAGTAAATGCGAGCTAACGCTAAGCGGAGACTAGTAAGTTAAATGTGAGCGGAGGCTAGCTCGAGTGTCATGGTACTAGCGCCAGCCAGGCACTGAGTAAGCGCAGCTTTCATACGCGCGCGAAATGGCGGCGAACGAGCACATGGCGACCGAAAGTGGGTAGCTAATGCTAGCGGAGGCTAGCTCGAGTGTCATGGTACTAGTGCCAGCCAGGCATTGAGTTAGAGCAGCTTTCATACGCGCGCGAAATGCGAGCTAATGCTAGCAGAGGTTAGTAAATGCGAGCTAATGCTAAGCGGAGGTTATTAAATGCGAGCTAATGCTAAGCGGAGGCTAGTAAATGCGAGCTAACGCTAAGCGGAGACTAGTAAGTTAAATGTGAGCGGAGGCTAGCTCGAGTGTCATGGTACTAGCGCCAGCCAGGCACTGAGTAAGCGCAGCTTTCATACGCGCGCAAAATGGCGGCGAACGAGCACATGGTGACCGAAAGTGGGTAGCTAATGCTAAGCGGAGGCTAGTAAATGCGAGCTAATGCTAAGCGGAGGTTAGTAAATGCGAGCTAATGCTAAGCGGAGGCTAGTAAATGCGAGCTAATGCTAGCGGGACCCCCGTAGAGAGTAGCGCTGACCACGCGCGCGGTTAGCAGGCCACAGTAGTTAAGGCTAACAGAGACTGGGTATTCATCACACACGATGCCATGGCGGCTTATTTTCTCCACTTTAAATCCGTCTAAAATACACACATATACACAATCAGTCATCAGCACGTACAGTTTCATATATTATCCCACCTGAACACAGGATACAAAGAGACTCGGAGAGACGGTGAGCTCCGGTTGAGTTCTCAGATTAAACTGAGAACTGCATCCCGTTGTCTGCCTAAGCCACGCTCTAAGTCCCGCCCCTTTGATCCTGCTCCCTCTACTTACTGCAGCGCCCTCTAGCGGGCCCGCCGGCGGGCCCGTACTGACTATGTAAATTAGAATGCTTAATATCGTCAAAAGTTCTAAACACACCGACCAACTAACCGACTCATATTCATTAGTACTACTTTAACTACCTGCATGCAAATTTACAGCCATCTACATGAAACCAGTTGCCAGAAATCTCCAACTGAATACAGCCTGTTTTTTCACAGTGTTTACATGAGGAACACGCCTCCCCGACAAAATAGCCTTATAAAATATTATTAGTGTATAAAATAACATCAGATTATATTATAGAAAATTCACTTACTATCACAGCATCCACAATACAGCACTGAACCGCAGAAAAAATATCCATAAAGTCCTTTATTCGCCTGCTCACTCCTCCTCACAAACACGCGTTTAGTTTCAGCGAGGCAGCAACGTAATATTCTCAAGCTCCGACCACACAACGTGATGTTTTACATAAAGTTGTACGTGAATCCAAAGCTAAGGCTGTCCTCTTCTAGATTCTGTGGTTTTTATTGGTCCACAAACCACTATTTTTCTTGAGTGATCGTCTTTTGAACCAATGGCGTGAGCGCTGGGTCACGCTGGTGTTCAGGGCTGTCCAATCAAATCAGGTCATAGCCTTTCTCCAGCGTCACAAAAGTGATTGACACCTATTTCAACCAATAGTCCACCCTCAGACGAAAACACTGATACGTAATTTGCCCTGATTGGTCTCCTAATGGCTGGGGGAGGGGCATGCCAGTCCGTCAGGATGTGTTGCGCTGTCACCAAAATAAAAGGTCCAAACTCCATAGCGCACACAGCGCGCAAACATGATTTTATGTGTCATTTCATCAAAAAAAAATTAATATTACTCTGAGATGGACTTAAATTAATTTATTTTAACACAAACAAACCAAAAAATATAAAACTGTTGTTTAGAGAGACAGATTTATCTCTGTTTTAGATCAGACCCTGAACCACCACACGTTCAAGATCAGTTCATCACAGTTTTCTTCACAGTTTCATGTTTTATTATTGTTACAATAAACGTTTTTGCATCATCACATTTTGTGTTTAATTTTTAAGCTACAATAATAGCATAGGACCACGAAATAACATCCGGACTCTGAGGAGACGTATATAGGACCTCCAGATAACATCCAGGACGTTTGTAGGACCTCCAGATAACATCCAGTGGACTTGATTAGTTGATTTTAATCAAATATTCCAGCAGTCAGATAGTGGACCCATCCTGCACGTCTTCTGACGTCCAACAGCTGTCCTACTCAGACGTTCAGATAGTGCACGCGTCTTGCACGTCCAATGACGTCCAGTTGAGGTCCTACTTAGACGTTCAGATAGTGCACGCGTCTTGCACGTCCAATGACGTCCAGTTGAGGTCCTACTTAGACGTTCAGATAGTGCACGCATCTTGCACGTCCAATGACGTCCAGTTGAGGTCCTACTCAGACGTTCAGATAGTGCACGCGTCTTGCACGTCCAATGACGTCCAGTTGAGGTCCTACTCAGACGTTCAGATAGTGCACGCGTCTTGCACGTCCAATGACGTCCAGTTGAGGTCCTACTAAGACGTTCAGATAGTGCACGCGTCTTGCACGTCCAATGACGTCCAGTTGAGGTCCTACTTAGACGTTCAGATAGTGCACGCGTCTTGCACGTCCAATGACGTCCAGTTGAGGTCCTAGTCAGACGTTCAGATATTGAACCTATTTTGTACGTCCACCAGACGTGCAAAAGTGGGTCTGGACTGACCGACGTGATACAGACATAATTTGAACGTCTCTCTGACGTCGCATGTTTGCTGGGTCAGGCTGAGGGGTGGATCCACTGGGCTGATTGGCTGCTGGGGGTGGGTGGTGTTGATGGTTGAGCAGGTGCTGTCTGAAGCGGTCTCTGATCGCTCAGTTCTTCCAGATCTGAAACCAGTTTCCTGGACCAGTGCTGTAACATTTCAATCACAGCAGGTCCGGTGAAGACGCAGTCCAGCCATCGACCGACAGCTGGACCAAACACAGTCTCTCATCTGAGACTCTCCTCATGAAGTGCTCTGGTTCAGATGATGTTCACAGTACTGTTGCAGAGGACCCTGTCTCTGAGGGTCAAAACTCCTGTGATGAGCACCACCCCCGCCTTCTCAAACACCCAGAAAACAGCACTGAGCAACAATCAGTCAAAAGAGAAAAATCCCTCCAAAAAAAAAACCTTAAAAGAAAAAAATAATAAAAAAAAAAGAAATCCTGAAAGGAATTCTAACATGGTTAAAAATTGTTTAGCCTCATGAAATAACTAAAACAAAAATTATTTCCAGCCAAACGATGCTTGATATTTCTAAACTGTATAAACATTAACATTATATTGTTGTGCTCTGATGGGGACTCAAAATATAGCCAAAAATATGCAAGCAAGTTCTTCATTGCGAGAAATAGAAAACATATGGAAAGCAAAACAAAAAGCTCCATTTTTTTTTTTTTTTTTTAAAACATCTGATGTCTCCTTGTTTAAAAGTCAGAAAGAGAGACCCAATTCACTGCAGCTCGTAATAGATACAATATTAAGTTTGTCAAATTAAAGCTTTCCAAAGAAAGTAAGATCTTTCCTTACTGGTTTCTAAAATCTACCATCCTCATTAAGAGAATCAAAAGATCAGCATAAACTGAGATACATGAGAACCACTAGAGAAATTAGATATGTGTATTCTTTAAATCTCATTCAGCTGAGACTGAGCTGAAATCAGTCTCAATAAAAAAAAGAATAATAATAGAAAAGGCCTAAACCACATGAAGACAGAAGCTGTGTTCAGAATGGCTCACTCATTAACTCTTTCACTATGTAGCATTTTCTATTTACTAAACGAATTATGGAACAACCAAACAATAAAGCATATTTGTCCTGCTCTGAGGACGTCTAATACAACAGCACTGCATTGCATTATAGTATATTTTGGAATTTCTAAATTTTGTGATGCATTAGGTTTTTCATAGTGAACTATATAGGGAACAGAATGTACTGCTGCGGTTTTAAACAGTATTGCAAAAATGGTTTATACACTATATAGTGCACTATTTCTGGAATAGGGAGCGATTCTGACACAGCCACACACACATTATATTCATCATTAGATTAGCTTATAGAATATCAGAGTTAGACAAATGTTAGAAACATACACACTTACACACACGCACAGACACACACACACACACACACACACCAAATGTGATAGAAGATAGCAGAGAAGAGATGTTTTGTCTATCTCTCTCACTGCTTTATTCAACACACACAGAAACACACACACACACACTGTCTCAAAAGCCTGGAATCCTCATCTCTTTTCTGTTTCAATCAGGGATGACTTTCACAATGTGGACATTTGTACATAACTCATCACTACTACTCAAACATGAAGCTGTCTCACATATTCACTAAACTGTCATCCTCAGAATTCTACAGCATTCTCCATAAAGATAATGAAACATGTTACATTGAACAGTACCAGTATGGCTCAATATTCTGCCCTACTTTAATATATGTATATTGGGTTTATATGTTAATGATTCCAAACTTTTGAACAACACTACATAAACACACACACGCACAGACATACACATATAGTCTTGGCTCATTTGATTGAAAAGAGCTGCGTCATGAATTTTTGGATTAAATTTCAATTCTTTAGTTACTTGGGATCCCATTTTGTTCTCTCATTCGATTTTAATGACTCAGAGTAATTTAGCCCCAATAATCACGTCTCACCTTCCTTCTTCTATCCCTGCTTAATACACAATCAGTACCCTGTACTATTATAGTATTATTTATGCACTCCTCCCCACGGTCCCGGGACCTATTACTCTAATGACACGTCTATCAATAGAGGCCTCGCTATGACCAGGCTAGTCTTCTCTTTAACTTCAAAGATATATTTACATACATCAATAAAGGCCTCGCTATGACCAGGCTAGTCTTGTACACCGTCATGTAACTATACACTGTCCAGGGCGGAGTGCTGAAGGAAGGATGGAGGGGAGTAAATTAATTTAAGAACAATTGTTTACATTTAAAATTTCCTTAATGAGTAAATTAGTTAACCTGTCACTCACCACCAATGTTTGTCGATGAGGCCTGGATTTGCGAATGGGGGGGAGAGGCCGCACTTACCCCCGCGGTACTTGTCCTTTATTCTGTGGAATTTTCCCTTGCTTCTGGGGCCCAGCTGTTTTGCTGGAGAGCGTCCTCGGCAGGTGCTAGTCTCTCCCCCTCCGCCGCAAGACCATGCTCATCCTGTTCGTGACGCCAAATTGTGGTGGAAAATAATGACAGGAAGAAAGAAATTTTCAGAGTCTCTGAGTCTTGATCAGAATGAGTAACAAGATTTATTGAGAAGACACACGTATGAATACAGAGTGATCTCCTGCCTTGCAAGAGTGCCACGCTCTCTTTATACCCCACCCTTAAATGTGATGGAAGGTGTTTATTGAAATGATTCATAATCAATGACGTGTGATGATTCATAAACAATGACGACTATTAATGATATTACTTTTTGTTCTATGCGATGATAATGTGTACTGTGAACATTCTACCCTCAGTGAGCTTTTTTGAAATGCTGAGTAAGAGTTTTCTCTATCTGGCGCCAGCAGTGTGTGTCTATGTGTATGTGTTAAGGAATGCACGTCACAGTTGTTCTACAAATTCTGGCGCCAGGGTCATCTTCCTTTCTGCTTGCAATGTTTTGAGAACCAGCCTGATATGCCCACTAAGGGATTATGTCATACCATCTGTCAGAAGAAGTTGACGTGTCACAATGGTGGCACTGTGCCCATAATTGGGAAGCAAGATAGTAAGGGTGGGGTATAAAGAGAGCGTGGCACTCTTGCAAGGCAGGAGATCACTCTGTATTCATACGTGTGTCTTCTCAATAAATCTTGTTACTCATTCTGATCAAGACTCAGAGACTCTGAAAATTTCTTTCTTCCTGTCATTATTTTCCACCACAATGGCGATATTGGAGCAGCCTTGTGGCCAATCTTCATTAATTGCACATTATTGCACCAGTAAGAGCAGAGTGTGAAGGTTCATTTAGCAGGGTAAGATTTTTGCAGTTTTGCAGTTTTGCTCAAAATATTGCAATGCACACAACATTATGTGTGACATACCAGAGTTCAAAAGAGGACAAATCGTTGGCGCACGTCTTGCTGGCGCATCTGTGACCAAGACAGCAAGTCTTTGTGATGTTCCAAGAGCCACGGTATCCAGGGTAATGTCAGCATACCACCAAGAAGTACCAACCACATCCAACAGGATTAACTGTGGACGCTGTAAGAGGAAGCTGTCTGAAAGGGATGTTCGGGTGCTAACCCGGATTGTAACCAAAAAACATAAAACCACGGCTGCCCAAATCATGACAGGATTCAATGTGCTTCAATGTGTATGATTTAGCTACTACAGATACATAATATTTAATGGTCCTTTAAATCAAAGCCATGTCAAGATCACAAAAATTCCCAGTTGATCAATTTACAGTGCGGAAAAACCAGCATTTTGATAAAAACAAACTAAACAAACTAATGCTAAGGCTAATTTACCTCAGCTAACATTACTGTCTCAGCTAGCTTGTGAAGAGACAGCAGATTAAACTGATAGCAAGCAAAGTAATTGATGTTAAATGCTTTATTTTATTCCATTTAAACCAGCACAGTGTAAAACGAAAACCCGCCATGTAGCAGCTTCCCCTGCTGGCATTCCATTGTATTAGCACGCATGGTAAGTGCAGGTCTTAGGGTTGCTATCCTTCAGAAATGAAAATAAAGGATGCCCACCACGACTCCTCTGGGGCCATTACCACCAGGGGCCCTACTCCTGTGGGGGTCTGACCCCTGGGATATGTTTCATTTTGATTGGCAATCTCCTTGGGTCTTAGTAACGGTTCAACAATACAGGCCAGCAGAAATCATGTCCAGTCCTGAATGAATGATGCCTGGAACACACACTGCTGCACGGTCTCCCGATCATGGCACCTCCTTCTTCAGGCTCCTCGAGGGTCCTCAGGGTCTCACGCCTACTTATTAGTCCTCCAACATGTGTTTAGTTTCTTTTTTCCTCCTTCCAGGTGTTTCTCCATAGGCCTGGAGTATAAATAGCCCTCGGTAGCCCTTCCTCTGCTGCTGTGGTCTGGACTTGTTTTGAATCAGTTTGAATCAACAGTGTCTGTTCTTTTTACACCAAGCATCATTCATTCAGACGCCAGTAAATTAATTGAATTATTATATAACTGATGTCTATTCAGATGACCTTTAACCCACATGGCAGAGCTGAAAAGTACCATTATATCATATGTTTGTTTTTTGTTCGATTGTTGAGCTTGTTTGAGGGCAACTTGATCTTACACAACCCCTCAGTTTAGTTTCTGGCTTTAAAACAGCAACAACCAAGATAATGAATTATCTGTTCCAGAAACTTGAACATTTTGACAAATTACTTACTTATATGACAAGTTAAATTTAATTTTCAATTGAGCAAGAAGTGTTACCTCAAGGAATTGCTTGGGAATGCTCACATCTGTATAAGTCATGAGTTGTTTTCTGGTGAGTGAGGTTGACCCCTGGCCAGCATGCTCATGGCAAGGCAAGGTGAATTATCAGATTTTAATGAAAGGCTTGATAGTGATGTCAGATTGATGTAACATCACATTATTATAATACATTACCACTCACAGTGGACAGTGCAGTGGGTAGTAATGATTGTGAAAAGCAGAATCTGGCTAGTATTGTCAAGCAACAAGCATTACATTGCCTATTAAATATATAGGCTACAGTTCACAACGTTTTGTTGAAAGAACTGACCTAAAAAATGCCCTACAGATCCTTACACCAGTTTGTATGTTGCAACTGTTGCTAATACTGGCCAGGCTCTATCACAAGCTTTAATACTATCTGGGATTTTTACACTCTAACCAATTCTTGTATTTTTACCGGAAAATTCATACAGTGAATAATCAATATTCCTTTGTAAAACTACAGAACGCAATGCATCTTGGGGTACCCTATTAAAACCAGCTGCCACCTGTATATACTGTATAACAGTAACATTTAAGGTAAAAATGTGTGGTTATATTTAACCCTTGTGTGGTGTTCATATTTTTGTTACTCGTTTACTTTGTTACTTGTATTTAATTCAGCAAAATTAAGCAATTTTACATTAAAATGCTTTACACATGCTTGCTTCACCTAAACTGCAAGCAATATAAACAGCTTACATGGTTAATATTTGCCCTTTACCTTTCTTATGTTACATTTCTTTTAAAAAGTGCTACTCTTTTTTTATTAGTTTTTTAATAAAATGTAAAAGAAAATGAATTAAACTCAAGATATGAGTAGAACATTTGTTTAGTTTCAAATTTACAAATGAAGCAATGTTTATTAACCCCTGGCCAAACATACTGTAGGTAATATAAATGGTTGGGGGGGGGGTGTACAGTGTGTGTTTATCGGAAATGTGTTTTGATTTATGTTTTTCACAAAAAATGAGCCAATGCCAATGAGTTTGAGTTAGAAAAAATATTTTTTTAGTATCATTTGATGAAAAATAAAAACGGGTCCCACAGACCCGAACACCACACAAGGGTTAAGAACCTCTAACAAACCATCTTAACACTTCTAACAAACTAACTACTTCTAACCTCACTTCCTTCTTTCCCTCCTTTACTCCTCATTATTTCCCTTTGACCTTCTTTAAGCCCTATCTAAACATGCTTTACCTTTTAACTTCCATTACTTTTGTACTTCACTATTGTAAGTCACTTTGGACAAAAGCATCTGCCAAATGTAATGTAATGTAAAGAAGTTTCCAAGAAATGTACTGATTTGTTTTAACTCAAACTAAACCCCATGCAAAACTACATCACAAATCTATCACATGCAGTAACTTTATAATATAGCCCAATAATATAGTAACATATAGAATCTACTTAATACATTTGAAGCAACATTTGGCTCTCACTTTGTTTAAGAAGTGTTTACTCTGTATTTTGTGTAAATATTATCTAAACTGAACAACTAAGACTAATACTACCACTAAGAAAAATCTAACATTTCTTACATCCTTACATCCTTCCTATTGTGTCCCTCAACCCCTAACTCACCAACAGTATGCACTCTTATCTACCAGAGCTACCTTCCTTTAGGTATTCATTTATATTTTATATACAGGTTGACTGCCTATAGCTACAGTGTTGTAGGCCATAAGGACAAGTTACCATTTCTTTACTGGAAAGCATGACTTTTTGAGGGCTGTGCAGAGCAGTTACTTTGCTGCCAGTGTTTTACTGTTTATTTACAGTAAAATTCTATAGAGTGTATGAATAGCTATAATTTTACAGTACTTCACTGGCAACTACAGACCTTGAACATTTAAAGTACAAGTAATTTTTGTAAAGAATAATTACAGTTTTATAATGTATGTATTTATGCTAAAACTAACTCTGCTGTAACAGCTGTAAATTGCTATTCTTATTATACATTCATATGTTGTAATCTTTCGCCACAGTGAAGTACATTAATTTTATTCTTTAATCCTTTATTGGCAACTTTTCTTTTGCTGTTAACGTACTGTAAAATCTGTAGAAACCTTTATACAGTCTTCATAACATTGGATATCTGTGGGAGGAGCACATACACCTGGAAACAAGACAGTTAAAAATTTTATAAAATTGCTACTATGCTAATGTTAGCTGCTCTGTCATAATAGTCTGACAATATATATTGCATTTTCAGGCATGGGTTCAAACCTGGGTGTGTTTTGCTTGCATTTTGAATTGCAGCAGGCTGTCCAGGGGTATTCTTGCCTTACGCTCAATGACTCCAGGTTAGGATTAGGCCAACGTAAGAGTAAAAAGTGAAAGAGAATTCAACCATGGCCTGGACCATAGAAAGGGAAAAAGAAGGTAGATTCTGTAGATGTATTTTGAGTCTAATCTCAGCATTGCAATTCACACTCGTTTCTTTTTTTGTGCCTAAAGCTGTTTCTTTCATTCCCCATTTCATCGGTGTCCTATGAAAAACACTTATCTCCATTTTCTTGTCGATTTTTCGTTTTCTACATAATTTGAACAGACAAACTGTCCCTTACACTTTGCCAAGATTTATTGATGAACGGACCAATAGAAACTCTTCAAAATGACCTGAAATTAACTCTTTTTACGTTGACTTCCATTGAAAGTTTACAAGGTTTTTTCTCTCTCCTGTAAAGTTGCTGTTTTGGAGATAAGTGTTTTTCATTGGACAGCGACGTTATGCTTCTCTTCGTTGTTTTTCTCCCTACTCCCTTTCTTCTTCTTTTTCTTTTTTTTTTCCACAGCTCTTTTGACCAATCCCACATACCACACATCTATCAGCCCTCACACTCCTACCCTCTCTACACTATTTCTCCTTTTTTCCGTAATTGAATTCTCATTCACTTCTCATGCTTAATCTCACACCTTTCATTACACCTCTCTTCCCACCTTTCTTTGCGGGAAACCCGGATCAACCGGCGTTCCGAACACAAGAGCGGCCCTATAATTTGATCCCGAAGTCCGAAAGACCCGTTCCCTGGCAATTAACCAAACATTCCCATGACAAACTGAAGGAAAGCCCAGGGTAAACAGAGGGCTGATGCGCTGAGAATGGCCCTGTTCCTCAGAGCTCCGAGCAGATAGCATCAGGCTAACTCCTGGAGGCCGGCTCTTCGTAAACTGCATTTCCTTCCTTTGAAGGACAGAAGCGCAGGCTTGTAAACTCCTCACCGCTTTCAGCGCCTGCTGACAGCAATGCTGAGAGCGTTCTGAGGGGGACAGATATGGGAATGGGTCGGAAAGAGTGGGGGAGAGAAGGTTTACGAGGCATGAAGGGAATGCAGAGCCCGAGGAACTAGTTGCTTAAGGGGAGCACCCTGTCTCACTTCCATTGTGATGAACGCCTTTCCGTAGTCACAGCTGGAATGGTGTGAATGCTCTCCACCAGCGGTTCCCAATTCCTAACTGGTCCTACTCATCA
Organism: Astyanax mexicanus; assembly: GCF_023375975.1. Lineage (NCBI taxonomy): Eukaryota > Metazoa > Chordata > Actinopteri > Characiformes > Acestrorhamphidae > Astyanax > Astyanax mexicanus. Next base: position 22,618,869 of record NC_064419.1, on the reverse strand, counting down.
ACAGAACATTCTGGAAGACAATTCTAAATTGAAAATAAAATAATGGGTAAAATGTACTCAAAAAAAGTTTCGCAACTTCCTGCATTTGCTTTTTTAAAGTAAATTTTTTTTCAGATAAATGTAAGTAACTTTAACTCGGTGTCAAGATTTAAATGTTACAAAGAGTAAATAAGTGAACTGAACTTCAGTCAATCTTTTATAAACAGACCAAGTCCCACTGTCCCAACACATGGATGGCACATTCTGTTTAGTATACTAAAAAACATGTATTGCATGCCATCCATGTGTTGAGACAGTGTAATGTGTGCGTTTTAACCAAAAATATTTAAATTTCAGGAATTATAATATATTATGTTTCATAAATTATTTGAGTAATACTGTATAAATTAAGTCATTGTAATTAGGTAATACTGTATGCAGAAAAAAATAATTAATTCAGCAACAAATAATTAAGTAAAGTTTAATAAAAGAAAGAATTGACTGAAGTTCAATTCACTTATTTACTTTATGTCTTGAAACCGAGTTGAAGTTATTTACACATGAGAAGCTCTTTTATAGCGCCAGTGATTAATATTTAGGACTTCCTGGAGGAAGCATGTGATGCGTCATGTGATCGGGTGTGTGTGTGATGTCAGCGGGTGGTGCGTTCTGGGTAGTGTAGTTGATAAACTGAGTGTGGGAGAAACAGGAGCGCTTTCAGCACCAGACATCACACTGACCTGGACAGGAACAATCAACAATGCTGAATTCTAGTACACTTTTAACCTCCTAGGACCCGGCGTCCACATGTGTGGACATCACATTTTGGGTTGTCTAGACCACACTAACACTAAATGTTCCTGTTATGAGGACATTAGACTGTCACCTAGTTGTGGCAGAAGATGACTTAAAAAATTAAGTCATTGTAATTAGGTAATACTGAATGCAGAAAAAAATAATTAATTCAGCAACAAATGATTAAGTAAAGTTTAATAAAAGAAAGGATTGACTGAAGTTCAATTCATTTATTTACTTTATGTCTTGAAACCGAGTTGAAGTTACTTAAATTTATCTGAAATTAAATTTATTAAAAAAAGCAAATGCAGGAAGTTGCAAAACTTTTTTTAAGTCAATTTTACTCATCATTTTTTTCAGAGTGAAAGAACTGTGTTCTGGTATCATACGCAGTAGTTAATTATTAACTCAACTTAGCGCAGAACAGTTAGTTTTTGTGTATGGCCTTAGTTATGAGACGCAGTTGCGAAAAGCTGGTCTTCTTATTACTTTAATGAATTAGTGTAATTTCCAGACGCATGACTCTCAGCAGTGATAAATAAGCACGAAGAAAAAAAAAAAAAAGCTAATTGGAAATAAAGTGCAAGCTCATGGCCAAGTCTCGCAAAAAGCCATCGCTGTCTGCTGCACAAACACGACTGCCATCATTTTAATCTATAAAAGAAGCGCTCAGCAGTGAGAAATAAAAGAGAAAGAATCTGACTGCTTTGCTTTGATTCTGGCTGCCTGCAGAAAGCAGGAGCCTAACAGCCATATTTATGTTCCTGGAAGATGTGCCAAGGTCACCACCGCTGGAAGTGTCACAGGAAGGGCTGAGGAACGACTTGCCATTTTTAATCCCCAGCTTTAAAAAATCAGAGTAAATCTAATCAAGATACACTGATCTATTTTTAACTGTAATTCTATTGGTCACAGTATCAAAATAACCAAGGGAAATTGTGGTCTGCATGCAGTAACACCTCTTTTTGCAAGCTTTACACCTCATAAACACTTTTTTTCCAAAGCAGCTAAGAGTTTTTCGATCCTTGTCATCACTATTCTTTCTCACAAAAGCCTTCTAGTTTTGGGGTCTAGGTTGCATTGCTTTTTTGAGGTCTATGAACAAAATTGGACAAAATTGGACGTCTTGTTCAACACAGACATCAAAATTTGTCTTTTGGACAATTTGCTCTTTGCTCAGTGGTTTAGGTTTGTGGCTAAACTTTCAGCTTTCAGCTCTGACACAGAGGTGGGTAGAAATATAGCGCCACACTATTACATTTACTTAAGTAACTTTTAGAAACAAATTGTACTTTTAAGAGTTGATTTACAAAACACACTGTAAAAATAAAAAAGTTAAGAAAACTCAAAATATTAAGGCAACTTACTGCACTACATTTTTGAGTTTGAGACCAATTCAGTCTTTCAAGTTTTGAAAAAAAAAAAAAAACATGCAGTTGTGCCAACCAGAAATCTTTAGCCCAGATCATATGTATTAAAACTTTAAATATTAAATCTCACCAACTTAAAAATGTAATTTGTGTCTTTTGTTGGCCTGATTTAAATTCTACAAAATGTGTATTGCAAGTTTGGCTGACCATCCTTTAGAATCAACAAAAAAAAAAATAAGTTGCGCCAATAAAATGTTTTACATGAATCAGAATCATTTAGTGGGTGCAACGCTATACATTTTTTAAAATTTAACATAGCAATAGGGTAATTGGAATTTATGACTATCACATATCCACCTTATTGTCAGTTATGTAAAACTATTGCAATTAATGCAAATGTAACCAGACTGACTTGGCAACACAGAATATAGTAACCTGCTTTTACGAGCTGGTTTCGAGCCGTTTTCCAAATTTTCTTATCTTCCATAGCTTTACCAATCCAAAGGACCTTGTGCAAGTCCGTTCACCAGGAGCACCGCCTGACTGTCATATTGGGGACAGGACTCAGACACTTGCAGATACAGATTTTAAAGTTTATTAAAGGATTGAGTGATACAGGGGTAGTCAAAAACAGAAACAGTATATAACCGGAAAACAGTAGCCACGTAGACAAAACCATACCATAAACTTGAACAGTCCAGAGAATCATACACGGGAAAGCCAGCAGCAGAGGTAGACAAAAGGCAGAAACAGTCCAGGTCGAACACGGTAAATCCAAACAGAAGGGAACAGGCAAAAATCGGCATCGAAAAAACAAAGAACAAAGAACAAGGTCATACACGAGAAATACAGAGAACAGTAACGCTTTGTAATGAGGATAAACCAACAATACTCGGCACATTGTGCACATGAGAAGCTCTTTTACAGTGCCAGTGATTAATATGTAGGACTTCCTGTAGGAAGCATGTGATGCGTCATGTGATCGTGTGTGTGTGTGATGTCAGCGGATGGTGCATTCTGGGTAGTGTAGTTGATAGACTGAGAACCTCCGTTAGAGCTGAGTGTGGGAGAAACAGGAGCGCTTTCAGCACCAGACGTGACACTGACCTGGACAGGAACAATCAACAATGCTGAATTCTAGTACACTTTTAACCTCCTAGGACCCGGCGTCCACATGGACATCACATTTTGGGTTGTCTAGACCACAACACTAAATGTTGCTGTACAAGGGCCTGGTGTCCTCTTATGAGGACATTATATTGTCACCTAGTGGTGGCAAAAGAGTTTAACATGTTACAGTTTTGATTTTGTTCAGAAATTTAAATGAACAGTGAATACAGTAAACATTTATTATTTTTACTTTGTTATGTCTTCGTGTTAAAGCAGCACTTCACATGAGCTGCATTGCTCGAAGGGGCACTTGTTTCTACTGTTTCTAGTTTTGTTTTTGCACACACAAAAAATGCCACTGTTTTCAATCACAACATAAATGTTTTGCACATCATTATTAATTGCGACTTCATTGTGTTCTATCAAATATAAAACTAAAGTCCTCATATGTGGACATCATTTTTCTCAGAAACTACATCATGTAAAAAAAATATTCCTTGTTGTGTACATTAATTAGTTGACAATTAGCCCAAATAGCAAGGAAATAAAAATGCATTCCAAGCAAGACAAAAAAGTAAAAACTACATATTATGCAGAATAGTTAAAAAATCTGTAAACTGGGCTGAGGTTCGGATCTTCGGATCACCCACCAATCAAAAGTATCTTACATGACCTTACAATGACTTATGGATTACACTGTAAACATCCAGTACAGTCATTAAAAGCAGATTGAGAGATGAGATTGGCGAAGTAAGTTTTTACTGAATACTTTTACACAAGTAATAATTCAGATGACCACTTTTACTTCTACTTGACTAAATATTACTGTGAAGTAACAGTACTTTTATTTGAGATGTATTTAAATCTGACAAGGCCTGAAAAACCTTTCAGTAGATGGCGAGTGGTGAAATCACCAGGTTTAAAAGTTTCCAATAGATGAGAGGATATTAAATCATTCAGTACCATTTTCTAAATACTCTGTTTTATATGTGTGTGTTTTAGGCTGTTCACATTAGGTTTTGGTTTCATCTTTGCCAACATTACAGTGCTATCAATGAGTTCCTGAGGCTGAAAGCTTGGGTTTATCACTGAGAATGTGTTTGAGCTGTAAAACAGGCACATTACTTTGGCAAAACATCTTTGGTTTGTTTTCTTGGTTTCTATCATTTCTATTTTCTCAGTTACACCCTTCTCTGGCCACGATTTCTGATAATAATGGAGCAGTTGTGATTAGGAATGTGTCAGTTTTCCTTCTCCACAGAAAATGTTGAGTTGAACTGATGTAAAAGTGTGATGAATTCAATTTGGCTGGTCAGATTGAGTCACATTGCCTTAAATCAGATTTTAGTAATATAAATCAAATTTGGGTCACTTTTACCTGCGGTGTAAAGGCGTACATCAAAGCACAGCACCTTTCTCTTTTATTTAATGTACTTCTTCATTTACTGTTCTATTAAAAGGCTGTCCCTCAACAGCCACACAATAACTCATGCCTTGTGAAACTTGTACCAGTGAAAACTTTGGACACGCCTTCTCTTTCAATTGTAAATGAATACTGACGTCATCGAGACTATGAAGGAACACATAAGGATAACACACATGTAGTAACTTAAAAGTGTTAAACAATCCAAAATACCCTGTGAAGCATTTAGGTGCTCTTATGTACTGTATATGGGGTGCTGATAACTTGCGGTTTCTAAGGCTGGTAACTCTGATGAACTAATCCTGTGCAACAGAGGAAACTCTTGTTCTTTCTTTCCTGGAGCAGTCCTGATGAGTGCCAGTTCCATCCTAATGTTTTTAATGGTTTTGGCAACTGCACTTGAGAATACTTTCAAAGTTATTGAAATATTTCAAATTAACTGACCTTCATTTCTTAATTTGTAATTTTCCTCTATACTTAGTTGAGTAGTTCATGTCATAATATGGATTTAAACATTACACAAATGGGGCTTTTTACTGTATACCAACTCTACCTCTTTACAACTTTACAACTGATGCTCTCAAATCTACAGGGGTTGGACAATGAAACTGAAACACCACAATAATTTATTATTAAACAGGAGAGTTGAGGTGCACATTGAATTCTGCCGTGATTTGGGCAACCGTGGTTTTATGTTTTTTGGATACAATCCGGGTTAGCACCCGAACATGCCTTTCACACAGCTTCCTCTTGCGTCCACAGTTAATCCTGTTGGATGTGGTTGGTCCTTCTTGTTGGTATGCTGACATTACCCTGGATACCGTGGCTCTTGATGCATCACAAAGACTTGCCGCTTGGTCACAGATGTTGGCAGCAAGACGTGCACCAACTATTTGTCCTCTTATGAACTCTGATATGTCACCTGTAATGTTGTGTGCATTGCAATATTTTGAGCAAAACTGTGCTCCTCACCTGCTAATAGAACCTTCACACTCTGCTCTTACTGGTGCAATAATGTGCAATTAATGAAGATTGGCCACCAGGCTGCTCCAATTTAGCCATGAAACCTCCCACACTAAAATGACAGGTGTTTCAGTTTCATTGTCCAAACCCTGTAAGTACAGTAACTCTTGACAAGTTCAGCACAGCTGTTAACTGCTGTTAACATTCCAGGTGACTCTACCTCATAAAACTGACTGAAAATTTGAGAAAATATATTTTTTTGATAGATAATAATCTACAGTGCAAAACAAAAGCCTTTTTTCTGAAACAATAATTATGGGATAGTATGTAGAAGAATGGCAATAACTTAATGTCTCTACATATACTTCAGCACTTCAGCAGGAAACTTCAATGTGAAGGCTATGATGAAACACATTTCTTGAAGGATTCCTGCATGTGGAAATCTAATATATTTAGTCTTTGCTAAGTGGGACGAGGTGTATGTCATACTCTGATGAAATCTCAGGGAGGGCTTCTTCAGAGATGGATTTCATCTGTGCTGCACAAGTAGTGGAACTGAGCTAATTCAGTATCTCATAGAATTGCTCAAGCCAAGATCAACAGTCGTCTGAGGGGAGTTTAGCCAACCTGTGCAGCTATTAAATTCCGCTCATCTTTAGATTCTTCCTTCATTTCGTCATTCACAGGACCAGGCTTTTGTATGAAGCTCAGGTGCAGTTTGCTAACTGACTTGGTGTATTGATTTATAGAGAGGCAATTTTAATCATCAATAATTTGCTATTGCTATATATAACACAGCATGCCATAAAATTTGGCACAGGATTGTAGAGGTTCCTTATAGTGTTTATGTGATTCTCCGTTTCAGCAAAAAGCATTGGGTAATTCAGCCTGTAATTTTCTCAAAGAACTACATACATGGTCGTCCTGGACGGGAATAAAATCACAGAGGACCCCCATTAAAGAGAAAATTACGCCAGAACCCCCTGAGAAACTAATCCCAACCGGATCGGGCTTATGCAAACTTTTACATCAACAACTAACAGAATACAAAATAAAATAGCATTTGCCTACATCAACACAAAATATAGGCCATTGTCATGCTACCTAAATTACTTAAATAATGCCCACCTTTATAGCGCAAACCAGCAGGTCAGTTTCCTCTGCTGAGAACCGCCGGACGTATCCAGTTAGCTGCGCCCCTCAAATAGCAATCCGTCTATAGCAATTTTTTTGCATGTTGATTGACAGGTTTATTGCTCTGAATCAGTTAATGAGTTTGTAAAGCATTTTCCTGTTGGTTTGGTTGTTGATGCTGGAGAGCAACACATCACCTCCAGCCAACCGTGTAAAAGAAAAATACCTTGTTTTATTCTTAAAATAACAATAGTAAGTATTCTTAAAACAAGAAATAACCAAAGTCATTTGTTTACTATTCATTTAACACATTTAACTTAAAATTCTGATTTCATACATTTCTGTTCATTTAATTTAGAAATGCTCATATATTATTTAAAACATACAATTAAAAAAATGGAACATTTGCTTTAAACTACCATTTAACTATTTATTTTAGAACAATTAATCCTGAAGAATATCCTTTTTTATGCTTTGGCCACAATCTTAGTTATTTTTCTGCATGTCAGATAATGTTCCAAAATATGACTCTCCTCAAAGAAATAAAATATGTCCCACATGAGTAAAGCTAAATTCAGGAAATGTAAATGGTCATGCTTTAAAAGGACCCCACCCGAAACTTTTCAGCCCTTTATTGCGTCACGAGCCAAAATCATGTTGCTATTCGGATTGGATTCAATCTTCTTCATTGGCTTCATTCTTGGATTGCTTTGCTTTAGCCAACTGTTTGCTTTGTTACGTCACTTTATTTGTACTAGAAAAGCCCTGAATTTACACCTTAATATACTGATTAACTTACTAACGCAGTTCATTATAGAAGATTAAGACGCTAAGGAAGTCAAAATCAAGGGATTAGTTTAAAAAATGTGGCAACAAACAGGGGGAAGGAGGTGGGGGTGAGCGGGATGTTTCAGACAAGAGAAAAACCACAATCAGATAAGAAGAAAGAAGCAGACTGATTACAGCAAAGTAAACATTGCTCCGGGACTCGCTGTAGAGATGAATCTTATGACACAGTGTTGGAAACATAATCACGCATCCTTCTATTCATGTCCAAACCAGTGGCACAGCACATGCTTTTGGAAAGTTGTTCTCCTCGAGTGATCAAATCACAAGTGGTCAGCAGTAGAAAAGATGGCTGATTAAACCAGTCTGGACAGCTTAAGCTGGTTTCTGGTTTGTGAAAGTTTGTTTAGCTTAGCATGAGGTGTGTTTAGCTGTATTTTTAGTTTAATGGTTAACCAGTTTAACCAACATAACCAACCAATTGGTCAAACTTGATAGACCAGCTTAACCCCATGTTTCAAACACAAGGTGAAGTTATTTCCAAAAAAAAAGATTCCACAGAGAAGAATCATCCAAACTGACTATGAGCAAGAGATTCAGCTCTCTGTTTCTATCTGTTCTGTTCCGAAAGATGGAGCCGAGATGGAGCAGTATTGACTGATCCATTCAAATCATGTGAGAATCATAAGTTCAAATGTTCTGAACTCTGAAACACCTGAAGTAATGAATCACACTTCTCGTTCCGGCAATCAGCTGGCAATCAGTTGCCAGGAGAACAATACTCATCTGACTGCAGTGTTGTAAGTGTAAAGTTTGGTTGAGGGGGGATTATTATTATGGTGTGTGGTTTCATGCTCCCAATTTGAAGAAAGGCCCCTTCTTGTCATACCATGACATGGGTGATGGCCTGGTGTGGAAGAAGTTGACTGACCTGCACAGAGTCCAGAAATCAACCTAATAGAACACCTTTAGGATGAATTAAGGTGGAAACTGGGAGCCACAAGTGGAATCATGCAAAGGCAGAAGAACAAATACATTTGGCAATATAGTGATTTTGTGTGTTGTGTATTATTTTGATCATTTAAGTATAGCCCAGTGGTAAAATATAGTTTTTCCTTCTGTCTGGTTTTTAGGCTTTTATTTTTTCAGATGCTTTTATTTTGACACTTGCATTAAGACCCTGCTGGCGTTGTGTCTTCTGTGTCCCTCAGTGTAATTATGGTGCGTGGCAGTGGACAAATAGCTATTTTATTAAACGTGAGGAGACCAATCTCAGAGATGTGAGTCCGCATGGGAATAAAATCACAGAGACCCCCCCCATAAAAAAGAAATTTGCCCCAGGACCCCCTAAGAAACTAATCCCATCCGGATAGGGCTAAGGACTACAAAACAAAACTACAAAGGACTAGCAAGAAAATCAGGGGCAAACAAAAAAACAAAGAAACAAACAAACTAAAGGCAACAAACCAGAAACTCAGTGGGAACAAACAAGCAGGACTGTAAGTCAAAGAAAACGACAGAGATCGAAAAGCACTATAGAAAACAAAGCAACAACAAACCTGAGTACATATATATATATATATATATATATATATATATATACACTATGGGAAAGTAGGAACACCTGGGGAGGATAACGAGGGGACAGAGAAGACAAAGAAGAAAACAAAACAGACAAGGGCTAAGGTGTAACACCACCATCCAATTAATACCATTCTACAAACCAGTACGTTTCAAAACCTGGCAGACTACATGATGTCAGTTGGAACGAATGTTCTTATTATCATTAAGGGGTTAAAGAATCCTATGCTATTATGACTGAATTTGGATCAGTGACTGACGTTTATTAGCATATCTCTTTCTATTGTTCCTACAGCAGCTTTTCAACAGTCCCTCCTCAGCCCTTCCCTCTCCAAATGTATGAAAATGCTAAGAAAATACAACAAACAAAGAGCCAGACTGTTAAATAACATGGGTGGTCTTACACGTTTTATTGATAGCGGCGTTCACGTGTCCTTATCGAGTCGGTTCACCTATGTTATGCAAACTGTCCAAAGGCCTTTACCGCGGTAGATCCCCAGGTCGACAGGCGCAGCGAGTGATGATTGGGGGCTTTTAAAGGGCTAAGACCACATTCCAGGGGTGACAGCAGATCTGCCCTGCTTGAGTGATTGAGACTTAGGTTTTATTGTACCTCTAATCCGTTCTCTTTCAAGGCTTCTTAAGGTTAACCTTCATCCACATGCTGCTCTTTCTGTTCCTCTGTTCCTCCCAGGAGCTCAAAAACAAAGGTGCCAGAATGGTTTTGTAGGAGTGACTTCTGTAGAACTTCCTGTAGTTTGTAAAAGAGTCCTGTGTTAAAGGAAATCAGAAAACATTTGTCTTTCTTAATTTGATGCATTTCTAAGTGAAACAGGACATTTGGGCATTATTCATAGATTGGATATGGTTTCATCTATCAGCAAATGAAAGCTCTAGTGAAAGTTCTACCAGGAGGTTCTTATGCTACATCACCAATCAACAGCTTCCATTTGCTTTAAAATTTGCCTTTTTGCTGCTTTCAGATGTATTTCTTAACTATTTCTCCTCCTTCTTTTCCATTATCTCCAGGATAGTCTCACTGGTTGCCCAGGTGATAGGCTCCACCCCTGAAATCCTTAACAAAAACTATTGGATAGCTTCCTAGCTTACTGCATAATATGAGGTCCCACAAGAAATTGACAAAAACTAACATAGTAATGACATGCGGGTCTATAATTAAGAGTTTAAAGGGTCTTAAAGGTTTACTTACTGTATCCTATTGACAGGATGTTTTAACCCCTTTTACCACTTAATGATTTAAGAAAGTTTATTTAACACTTTAATCATAAAAAGCCTCTATATAGTCTTAAAAAAATATGTCTTTCTCTGACCACTGCTGATGCAACCCTAGAGGCTCGATTTTAAAACTAAATTTGTGGCATATTGCTATCTTGGCAACAGAAAACACAGGTGTGCATCACTGACTGAATACAACCTGGACAGACGTCATCAGTCTGACGTTCATTGCTAATGCGATTAAACCCACATGATTAATGAAGAGCAATAGTACATGCCTTTTGCACATTTTGAGCTGTGGAAGGCATACTTTTCCCATCGTTATGATAGCAAAGACACACTGACACACCCTAAATTAAACTGCAAAGTGCATGGTTGACAAATGGCCTAGAGATTGCTAAAATTGGGCCCTATATTTCATGTTCAATGTTGGTGGATACATTTTATAATTAATGCATTGAGCTACTCTGAGTTACACCCATTGCTGATTTGCAAACGCACATACAGCTTGTCTAGTCCCTGTAGAGAAGTACTGCCAATAAAATACTGTGCCTGATGGCAGGTATAAAGCCCCTCAGCATGAAGGTGTGGAGCAGTGAAGCTGTGTTCTCTGGAATGATGGTGCTCCATCCAATATTTTTGAGATGAGTTGGGCAATGAATGTCTCATTTACTGTCAGACCCCTCTGTCCAGTGTTCATATTTACTCACAAGATAACACCTTACAACATATACAGGTGTGAATGTTCTCAAACCATCCACTGAGGAAACATTTTACAATAGCAGAGTATTTGTTACTGTATCTCTATTAATGTATGTCTATTAAGAGTTAAATAAAACATTTTATTGAACGTAAAAATATACAGCGAACACTTCAGTTTCTGAATTAGTTTCTCTGATTTTGCTATTTATAGGTTTATGTTTGCGTAAAATGAACATTGTTGTTTTATTCCATAAACTACAGACAACATTTGTCTCAAGTTACTAATACAAATACTGTCATTTAAAGCATTTATTTGCAGAAAATGAGAAATGGCTGAAATAACAAAAAAATAAAAAAGATGCAGAGCTTATGGTCCTCAAATAATACAAAGAAAACAAGTTTATACTCATAAAGTTACAAGTTTGGTGGAATAACCCTGATTTTTAATCACAGTTTTTATGCATCTTGGCATGTTCTTCTCCACCAGTCTTACACACTGCTTTTGGATAACTTTATGCCACTCCTGCTGCAAAATAATTCAAGCAGTTCAAGCAGTTCAGCTTGGTGTGATTGCTGTGATCATCCATCTTCCTCTTCATTATAGGTAACACTTTATAATACTGTTCCATAGTTAATAGGTAACTAAGCAGTAACTAAGCAGTAACTTATTAATAGTGCTGCATTAATACCTAAATATTTTCTATTAACTACCAGGGAGTACTGAATAATTACTCAGTAGATAGTACTGAACTAATGATTATAGTAGTTCACTATTAACTTCACAATAATTACTGAGACTTACATATCTCCCAGAGAACTACTTACTAATGATGTCTCCTTTATAATAACTATTCATTAATTACTGCTCAAATCAACATTTACTACTGAAAACCCTTACATGCCACCTGGGGAACTATAGATCTAAATCAGTCTACACAAACAATTATTCTATCAGTGGTGATATTAAAGTGATATTGAGTGACACCATTTGTAGTAGTAGTAACCTTAATTACCTTATTATCATCATTATCTTCCAAATATTAGCAACATATAGTAAATTAATACAGTGTGTCGTAATCTGCTTAAACCCCAATTTTGAAAGAAAAAAAAAACTTTATAACGTAATATTATTACATAGTAGACATTATTTATGTTCTCCAGAAGACTCTAAGACTGTACTCAATTTTGTTTTAATGGTCACTGCTTTAATTTTCAGCACCAACCTTATAAACGTTCATCTTTAGCCTTGCAGTCTCACAGACTTTTAGTGCCCATTATTAGGGTAATTACGGTAATTCCACAGCGCCGGACCGCTAGCTTCTATCAGTGTGTTTATCTGCTGCTGCAGGTTATTCTATCAGTGGTGATATTAAAGTCAGTGACACCACTTGTCATATATTAACCTTACTTACCTTAGTATCCTCAATATCTTCCAAATGTTAGACACACTGAAATGTGCAGCAGTCTGCTTAACCCCCCTTTTTGTAATGTTCTGTCAGTGTGTTACAGGTGTTTATTCTAAACCTGTGCTCTTCTTCAGTCCTCCTGGAGATGTGCTCAGTAGAAGTGATGGCTCACATACAGCTTTACTCTAGGTTGTGTCCTACATCCTTATTCTGGGGGAAATCATGTTTAAATGAATAAATATTTGTGTTATATAACAAACTAGGTATCCCTGTGTTCTTCATAGATAATTAATAAGGGGTCCCTGTCTTCTTTTTTCAGGAGTTAACAGCAGCACATGTTAACCCATTACTAACGACTGAGGGGTTACTGTGTTCTTCTTTAGGAGTTACTGCAAATCATACCACAGTATTATAAAGTGAGAAACATGTTAACTAATTACTAATTACTGAGGAGTTACTGTGTTCTTCTTTAGGAGTTACTGCAAATCATACCACAGTATTATAAAGTGAGAAACATGGTAACTAATTACTAATTACTGAGGAGTTACTGTGTTCTTCTTTAGGAGTTACTGCAAATCATACCACAGTATTATAAAGTGAGAAACATGTTAACTAATTACTAATTACTGAGTAGTTACTGTGTTCTTCTTTAGGAGTTACTGCAAATCATACCACAGTATTATAAAGTGAGAAACATGTTAACTAATTACTAATTACTGAGGAGTTACTGTGTTCTTCTTTAGGAGTTACTGCAAATCATACCACAGTATTATAAAGTGAGAAACATGGTAACTAATTACTAATTACTGAGGAGTTACTGTGTTCTTCTTTAGGAGTTACTGCAAATCATACCACAGTATTATAAAGTGAGAAACATGTTAACTAATTACTAATTACTGAGGAGTTACTGTGTTCTTCTTTAGGAGTTACTGCAAATCATACCACAGTATTATAAAGTGAGAAAAATGGTAACTAATTACTGAGGAGTTACTGTGTTCTTCTTTAGGAGTTACTGCAGATCATGTCACAGTATTATAAAGGGAAATATACATTAATAATAATAATAATAATAATAATAATAACACACATTTAACCTAGTTAACTAACACACACATTTAACCTAGTTAACTAACACACACATTTAACCTAGTTAACTAACACACACACATTTAACCTAGTTAACTAACACACACATTTAAACTAGCTAACACAATTAACCTAGCTAACACACACACATTTCCCCTAGCTAACTTAGCTTGCTAACTAACACACATTTAACCTAGCTAACTAACACACACGCATTTAACTTGCTAACACACATATAACCTAGCTAACTAACCCACACATAAAAGTTAACTTAGCTAGCAAACGAACACACATAACTTAGCTAACTAACACACATTTAAACTAGCTAACTAACACACACATAACCTAGCTAACTTAGCCAGTTAACTAACACACACATAACCTAGCTAACTTAGGTGGCTAACGCTAACTACACACACAACCAACTTAGCTAACTTAGCTAGCTAACACACATCCTAAAGCTGGTTAACAACCCACAAAGAGTCCTCATCTGATCCGGGGGTAAAATAAGCTGGAAAAGATCTCAATATCTTGATTACTAGTTTATTTTCAATCAAATACAGAAATATGAAAGCAGCAGAGTCGCTCTTAATCCTCTTCCAGCAGCAGCAGCAGCAGCACAGCAGAGAATTACACGAAGGACCTGGAGAGCTGCGTCGGCTGTGAAATTACCGTAATTACCCTAATAGTGCGCAGTAAAATAAATCTCTGTGAGACTGCAAAGGCTGAAGATGCACTTTTATAAGGCTGATACCTAGTATTAAAGCAATGATTGTTACATTATTACAGTCTTACAGTCATTCTTAGAGTCTTAGATGCCTTCTGGAGAACTTTCATCAATGTCTTCTATGCAATAATATTACGTTATAATGTTGTTTTTTTCTTCCAAAAATTGATGGTTAAGCAGAGTAATACACACTGAAGTATTTTACTATATGTTGCTAATATTTGGAAGGAACTGAGGATAATAAGGTAATTAAGGTTATCACTACTACAAATGGTGTCACTTGCTTAATTCAAATATGCCTTCAATTAATATGCATTTAACTCAAATATGCCTGATTTAGATCTATAGTTCCCCGGGATGTAAGGGTTTTCAGTAATTAATGTTGATTTGAGCAGTAATTAATGAATAGTTATTATAAAGGAGACATAATTAGTAAGTAGTTCTCTGGGAGATATGTAAGTCTCAGTAATTATTGTGGAGTTAATAGTGAACTACTATAATCATTAGTTCAGTACTATCTACTGAGTAATTATTCAGTACTCCCTGGTAGTTAATAGAAAATATTTAGGTGTTAATGCAGCACTATTAATTAGTTACTGCTTAGTTCCTGCTTAGTTACCTATTAACTATGGAACAGTATTATAAAGTGTTACCTCATTATATTCCAGAGGTTTTTTAATTTGGTAAATTCAAAGAAACTTGTCATTTTTAAGTGGTTTCTTAATTTTTCAGAGCAGTATACTGTACGTAAATACAAAAAGAAGGTTGTTTTTGGCACTAAATCAGACAAATGTAAAAGCGTCTATAGGGAATTTTCTGACCAATCAAAAGAGTAATCTTAAAAGTTTGATAGTCACAAAACCTTTAAAAAAAAAGTCTTTAGCGAGTAAAGAAACCGCCTTGTTAAAGTGTTAAGAAACAAAAGCAGGGGTGCCTCCCTCGCTTTCTGCTTGGGAAACACAGCCTCAATTGGGCATAACCAGCGAGCCGCCTCCCCTGCCTACGGCCCACTGCCTATCAACACCTCCAGCTGTGCCAGTCTTCTTCTGTGCCCTCTGGACCAGCACCAAGGCCAGCCACGCCACCTTCTCACGCATAGACTAATAACCACCTGCCAAGCCTGTCAGCTCCAGCACTAACGGCTGCTGTATCTACTGGCAGCGCTCGAACAGCCCTACATGACTGATACTCAAAAATACACGCCGCTTATTAATACACAGAAATATGCGCACAGAAATATGAACAAATAAAACATCACTCCAGTGTGATGACATATATTTGATGGCATTAAACTGCTTACATTGATTTCAGTTTCTGCTTTTAAGGACCTGATCAGGGATATTTTGAGTGGAACAGCGCTACATTCTTTATTTCTTTCTTTTTCTTAAACCTCTATTGTGTGACGTTGCCTCAGGGCAACAAACCCATTTCCCACAGTTTGCGTTGACTTGATAGATTGATAGATATTTAATAACACTGAAAGGAATAATAATAGAGGGAAGGGATTGAATAAACCAATACAATGCACGTCTCTCCAAGGTCTTTTTTTTTTTTTTTTTTCAAACGTCTGCAGGAACACTGCAGTGGTAATATTTTACTGCTAAGATCTTTTTTTTTTGAGCAGTGTTTAGTGTCGTTGTCTTGTTGAAGAAACCATTCGTAAACATTGTTCTCAAGAATCTGCTGATATTGACTGGAATCCATGCGATTAATCCTCAACTTTACCAAGATTTCCAGTACCTGCACTGATCACACAGCTCCACAGCATGATGGAACCATTATCATTTTTTTCTGAGGGTAACGTTTTACAAGTGTTTGTCTTGGAATGCTGTGTTCTTTTCCCACAACGCATAAATAGCCGCCCTCCAAATAATTCAAATAATTTTAGTTTAATCAGTCCACAGCAGCACCTTATTCCTAAATGAAGCCGGCTTGTTTAAATGTGCTTTAGCTTTAGCATACCTCAAGCGACTCTGTTTGTGGCGTGTGCTCACACTGCAAAAAAATGAAACTTAGAGGAGAAAAACTTGCAATTAGCACCTTAACCCTTTCTCATAATTGGATGGGCAAGGGTCAGTGAGCTTACCAAACAAATTTAGTGTTCCAATAATTAGTACTTGAGGTATTAAAATGAATAAAACACCTGCCTAATTTTGTTAAAATAATTATTGGACACTTTCTGTAAATCCTGTAAACTTCCTTTCACTTCTGAGTTTGTGTGCTGTAGGATATATTTAACTGAAATTGGTGATCCAAACACTCATGATTTATAAAGGAAAATCATTTAAAATTCAAACTTTTTTTATAACACTGTACATCAGTGTGATTGTAATGTTTGCTCTCAGAATTTGCTGGTATTTAATTTAATCCATTTTTGGCACCAGTGAAATGTTTCCTGTGCCTCTCTACCCAGGATTCCATTCAGATCATTTTAACAGGTTATGCTCAGTGATTCGGAAGGACAGTCGTATAACCACCTGTGTCAACTGATAAGAAATCCGTCATTGATTTATACAAGCTGGACACTCAGGCAGAGAGAGAAGGGACTGTGAAAAAGTTTGGTGTAGGATATTTGAATGGCTTTTTTTTTTGGTTGTTTCTATGGTCATTTTAATCATAATGCTCCTGGCTTGTTTATATATTTAGATATTTAGATATGTTTAGTTATTAAATTAGCTGAATATGCTTCTGAACACTTACTTTCTTGGTGAAAATGCACTTTATTAGAATGGCCCATTCTAGATTCCTTATGGATGCTCATCTAACATTAAACTAAATCTAATATATTGTGATAGGCCCCTGGGGTTAGGGGCGTGATCACTGTGACCCGGAAGGAGGAAGCACACAGAGATACACAGACACGGGGAGTAAATGAACTCAAAACATACCTTTATTTGGTTTTAACACCCTCCACCACACCCAAAAGGAACTTAAAAGAACATACTCCAGCCCAATGGGGCTCTAGAGTCTGTAGAGATTCTTTTGCCTTGTTTTAGAGTCCGTGTAGCCTCAGCCCTCAGTTCCCCTGTCAAAGTCTTCCTTTGAGTGTGGGCTGAGGCAGAGTTTTTATACCTGTCCCAGCTGGCTGCTCAATCAGTCCGGATGCGGACCAGCTGGGACAGATAGGGCTGTGCGCTCCGGTGTGGGGCGGACCCACAACTCCCCCGCCTCCTCACGCCACAATATACTAACTTCGCCTAACTCTAACCCTAACTGTAATCTTAATCTTGAATACACTGTAAAACCTAATCCTAACTCTAAAGCTAAGTTCCCCTAAAGGTTATGGTTATTGTTTGGATTGGGTGTAGGGTTACATTCCAAAGGATTCAATTACATTTAAATAAGAATTCAGTTGCATTCAATAGACATTCAGTTGGATTTAAGTTGAGAATACACAAGGCATCCACAAAAGTGTTACCAAGTTTTCTTCTGATCCCTTCAAAACAGCTGAAACGTAGCAGGTGTTGCTGCACAGTAGAACAGTGAACCACAACTCTAGAGTCTGCCGAAGGTCGTTTGCCATAAACAAGGGTTCTGAAAGTCTTTCTTGTTATCCTAAGAGCACTTCTCTTAGCAAGTAACCAGACCTCACCTGATGCTTGTTAGAATAATTTCTAATACATGTTTTTACTTAAATATTATGTCTCCTGTTTTAGTAGTAAGTCTTTTGTACAATTACAGATACTGGCATCCTGTATGAGTTACTGAAAAAGCACTTCTAAAAAAATATCTGCTTTAGCCTCTTAAGCTCCAAGCCTATTTTTACCAATTTCCGCCTGAAATTACACACTCACATTTGAAGGCTTTTCACTGTAATATTAAATAATTCAGAGGCGATTTAATGAATTAATATTACTTAGAAGCCTTTACGAAATTAATTTAAGACACTAATTATTCAATTGGACATGTAATGGCCAAAATATGGTAAAAAAAAAAAAAAAACAGTAACATTTTTAGACGCTTTACAGATTTTTTATTTTTATTTTTTATTTTCAGACACATAAAATAAAATATTGATAAGGATGAAGTGTTTTTGCAGCTCTATATTTTGCTATAAAAAGTGTTTACATTCATCATATAAAATTATAAACTGCTCCCTTTCACTAGTTAGATATTATTGTGATCTGAACCTGTAATGGTCTTTTCTTTCTCCAAAGGACTTGAAACTTTATAAGAATAAAAACTACTCATTTTATAACTAATTTTGCAGTAAACAAGGTGTTTCTGTATGTGCTAGTCTTGATAGAAAGAGAATTGTGTGGTGTTTCTTTAAAAGTACACCCCCGCCCTCAGGAAAATTTCTTGCTCTCAGAGTCTCCGTGTGAACCGCCCCATCTCCCCTTTCAGCTCACAGAACTCGGCACCTGATTGGCTGAGAGGGCTCATTTACATATCATCATCTCCAGCAGGCTTTGCTGATTTCAAGCACTGGTTGGATATAAATGAGGATTACTGGCGACTGGATTGATGGATTTTCTTAAATTTGGAGCGATTTTGAAGATAAGAGTGTGGGGTAAGCACTGGAGGTGGTTGGGTGTGTGTCAGGAGTGTCCTCAAGTCACCCTGTAGCATAAACTCAAGCAGATGTAAACTGTAAACACACAGTGTAACGCACTTTTTCAGCTCTAATTCAGAAACCGTACATTCTACATTAAAACGGTTTGCAGTTCCGTAATCCGGAGGGCCAGGCGGTTTGATTATATATATATATATATATATATACATATATATATATATATATATATATATATATATGTATATATATATATATATATGTATATATATATATATATATATATATATATATATATATACATATATATGTATATATATGTATATATATATATATATATATATGGATTTTTATAAACAAGGCATATTTCGGCCTAAATGTTTATTTTCTGAAAGGAGATACAGCTAAATCGGCTAGATAACCAAAAAGCAGAGATTCTAAGCTTTAAAATGGCATCATGGGTGTCTATATTGAACCTATTGAGCCGGCGGGCCAGGGCGTGTCAAGAGGTTAGTTTAACCTATACTATGTCTAATATAATAGAATTACCTCAGTCAGATTAGGCAGTTAGTGTTCTCCTCCAAGCTTGTTGAGCTGTCCAGTGATGCTGTATTATCAGCTGATCTAAAAAATTGGTTGTGCTTCAGAAAGCATAAATTACCTTTCGCCCCCTAGCATTGAATGAATCATGTGAATGCAAATTCTTAGCTAGTGGATGGAAATATATAATGACACAGTTGTTGAAAATTGAGGGGAAAAACAAACTACCAAAAAATTGCTTTCAAATTTTCACATAATAGAGGGCTAAATAATCACTGTAAATTTCCTTATTATGTTCCTTGTTGTTGTCCCGTACTGTTGCAGTCTGTATTATTATTATGTCTTTTTTTACAATTATTACAGTTTTCCTTTTTCCTCATTTCCTCTCTTCAGTATACGCTGGAGCTTTCCCAGGTCTCCCTTTTTTCTGCTTAAATCAAAGGTTAAATAAAATACAATTCTTCCAGCTCACACATATAATAAAGGGGTATCTGAAGACATACACAAACACTCTTGTTACAGGAGAAGGATTTCCTGTTCCTCTCACATGCCGCACCACCGCTGCTCCATCGTTTCCTTTTACAGGGTGCGCCCAGACTGTAAAGCACTCAGACGGTGGTAGAGAACAGCAATAAATCCTAAATGAGAGACAAAAAGAGGGTCTCGCTTTTATGACTCCATCCAATTAAACTCCTGCAGGGTTCAGATCACTCTTTCAACTAATGACCCACTCACCTCTCACACTACATCTGTCACCCAGGTTACTAATGGACCTGGAAACCAATCAGATTGGATCACGACTAGCCTGTGTAATAGAAACATACACAGTGAATGAGGTTCAAAATGGTAGATGAAATATAATTTTTTTTAACCTTTTTTAAGTACTTATTTTGTCATGTTTTTTTCTGCACATCGCAGTTTGAAATTATATTTTGTGGCAAAATCAGAAATTAAAACGCAAATACATAAAAAAAGAAATTAAAATTAAGCAATAGAACACGAGAGGGAGTGTGTTATCATGAATAACATCACGGCTGTGATTTCGTCGTAGGCACGAGCCGAAGGCGGGTGCTGTGTTCTACTGCTTTTATACAACAGTTTTTTTTTTTTTTTACAAAATGAATAAAGAAAATAAATCAAAGAACTTTAAGAAATTCAGAATGAATATGCTTTAATATGGACTGTGCCTTCCGCCAAAAAGTAGTTCCACAACAACTGTAAAAGACCTGAAACTTAACTAATGTTAACGGTGTATGGCTCATACAGACTAACACCACAAAAATTAGCTTGAAAGCAAATGTGGTAAATTGGTAAAACGAGGATGGTAACATTAGGACAGTGAAATAATGCTAATACTCTCATCTCCTGCTCCGCGGAGTCATCTTCAGGTGAAAGCTTTGCATTTTTTGAGCAGGGCGGTGTTGGTTAGGATGCTGGCTGGACTGTGGTTAGGTTAGCGTAGCTTTAGCTCAGCGTTAACTTGGCTTGGCCTAGCCTGGCTGGTTAAGTTACCGTTCTGGCTTTCAGACGGCATTAGCCAAGCGATTTTCCTTCTCTTTTTTCCACAAAAGACAAGCCAGCACTGCGGGCGAGCGTGCTGTGGTTGAGCGCTAGCCTGTGCTAAGCTAACGCTGCTGGTGGTGCTGCTGGAGGTGATGATTCAAAACTGTACTGTGTGTATACACCGTTACTCGGCAACGCGTCGGCGGAGGGATACAAGTTTAGTGTGAGAAGGCCGTGATGTTATCACAAATATCAGCACGGCTAGAACACTTCTCAACCAATCAGATTGTGAGGTCAGAACTAACTGTTGTATAAAAATCACATAATTCCATTCACCAAAATCTGTTAAACTATAATACCGTTGCAAGATAAAGTATGTGAATCCTTTGGGATTACTTGGATTTCTGCATGAATTGGTCCTTAAATATGTTCTGATCTTCATCTACGTCACAACAATAGACAAACACTGTCTGCTTAAACTAATCATACAAATATATATATATATATATATATATATATATATGTGTGTGTGTGTGTGTTTAAACACAGCATGTTAACATTCACAGTGAGGGGTGGAAAAAGTATGTGAACTCCTAGGCTAATGACTTTTCTAACAGCTAATTGGAGCCAGGATGTGATTGGAGATTGGATGTGTTGGTTAAAGCTGACCTTCCCTATAAAAAACACACACACACACCAGTTTTGAGTTTGCTGTTTTTAAGAAGCACTGCTTGATATGAATCAAGCCTCACACAAAAGAGCTCTCAAAAGACCTGCGTTCAAGAATCATCTATTATCAAAAGAGTCTATTCTAAAACATTGTCTGTCAGTTGTGTTCTACTGGCTCCATTACAGCACATGTACTGCTTGGACCTCACTGATCACCAGTTTCTAATGTACAACTCTGGAAATAAATAGGAGAGCACTTAAAAATGATGAGTTTCTTTGATTTTACCAAATTGAAAACCTCAAGAGGAAGATGGGTGATCACAAGCCATCAAACCAAGCTGATCTACTTGAACTGCATCAATTTTTTGCACCAGGAGTGGCATAACGTTATCCAAAAGCAGTGCGTACGACTGGTGGAGGAGAACATGCCAAGATGCATGAAAACTGTGATTCTTAAAACTTTTTATGAATATGAACTTTCTTTCTTTCTTTTCTTTGCATTATTTGAGGTCTGAAAGCTCTGCATCTTTTTTTTATTTCAGCCATTTCTCATTTTCTGCTAATAAATGCTCTAAATGAGAATATTTAGGGTTCAAGCACCGAAGGTGCGTAGAACCCTATTGTTTTTGCTAAGATTTTTCTTCTTCTTCTTATTATTATTATTAGGGTTCAAGCACCGAAGGTGCGTAGAACCCTATTGTTTTTGCTAAGATTTTTCTTATTATTATTATTATTATTCTTTTTCTCCTGTAAAAACAGTTGTGCAGCCTAAACCGTAAGTCATAGAGAAATGAAACTTAGTAGGTAGATGTAGGATCAGTGCATCTCGGTGGACAACAAAAATGGCACCGATTGGTCAAGTGGTGGCGCTATAAACAAGGAAATTCATTTTTCACAATTTTCTCAATAACTCAAAAACCATAAGACCTACATTCAAAATTCTTTTTTTGATGGATTCCTTGGGTCAATACCAACAACTTTCCAATTTGGACCATGCACTTCCGTCTATATAGATTTGTTGCTAATTTGCATAATATGCAAAACCTACTTTTGCAAACTAGTCCTAGGAATTTTGACCAATCCTGGCATGTTTGGTATCAAAACACTCGTGAGAGCATGCGCTTCAATATTCATTAAGAAAAAGTTGAAATATGTAAACAATATGGCCGCCATATGCAAATTAGTCCTTCCGGATATATGCCCCATTCACTTCAAGAGGTAAATTTGGAGCACTGTTTCTCAGCAACTGTGCAACCTAGCAAGTTGAAACTTTGCATGCAGAATCTATCATACAGCCTCTAAAGGATGTTCAAAGGGCAACTTAATCAATCAACATGGCTGAACACCATCAGCCAATCAGCATTCAGCAGACATTTTGGCAGGCTGAATGTTGCCCAATCTGGATGATATTTGGCAGTTATGTTCAGGTGGAGACACTGTAGTGACCTGCAAAGTGCTGAAACAATCCGCCCACTGGGGGGCGCTGTTCCAAAAAAACGAGTATATGTCAATCATGCTGTACTATTTTGACATCTAATTGTTTTTGCCATATTTAGTACAGTGGCTCTGACAAATTTCTCAATACAACTATGTTTAAAAAGTGCTTTGTTCATTCATAATTGCTAATTGTTTGAAAATAGCTATATTGAAACTACTCTCTGGATATTTGGCCTATCACCTCCATTTCAGTCTTGCTGCACACTGTAGAGTCTCTAGGTAAATGTTCATTAAAAACATTTGTGAAAATTTCACATACAATACTCTCCAGGCATCAAGCAATCTGTGCGTCCTTGGAATTTCTAACCTAAATTGCTGTAACTCTGCAGTATTTGCTGTAATCTCACAATGTTAAAGACCTCTGTACAATATCACTCTGATGAAGCGCCATTTAATACAGAACTAGATTAAGAATAACTTGACATTACATGTCATATCAGAACATTCACTCCTTTGTGCCTCTTCTCAACATTAATAACAGGTGAAAGACTTTTGATCATTTCTAAATGTGACAGAATGTCTCCAATTGTGTTAGACCTTCTTACACATCACCATCCTATGCTCTAGTAGGCACCATTGTGCTAGTTGGTGCTTGATGAAGCGCCATTTAATTCAGAACTAGATTTATAATAACTTCGTAATTACATGTCATATCAGAACATTCACTCCTTTGTGTTAATTTAAACTTGTTTGGTCAAACATTTCAGCTTGTTCTGCGAAGGTTCAAAGGTCAATCTGAATACCACTTTGTGAACATTCTGGTTGAAGCCACCTGATCAATACCAATAACATGTAGACACCTTTTGACTAGTTCTGACTCACTTAATGAATATCCTACAAAGTTCACTAGATTTACATGTGAATTTAAGCACTGATCAGGTTGAAAGGCCTCTGCTCAACATTAATAACAGGTGAAAAACTTGATAATTTCTAAATGTGACAGGGCATCTCCAATCATATTAGACCTTCTTACACATCACCATTCAATGCTCCAGTAGGCACCATTGTGCAAGTTGGTGCTTGAACCCGATGATTGCCGCTTGCGGCTATATTTATTATTATTCTTTTTCTCCTGTAAAAACAGTTGTGCAGCCTAAACCGTAAGTCATAGAGAAATGAAACTTGGTAGGTAGATGTAGGATCAGTGCATCTCGATGGACAACAAAAATGGCACCGATTGGTCAAGTGGTGGCGCTATAAACAAGGAAATTCATTTTTCACAATTTTCTCAATAACTCACAAACCATAAGACCTACATTCAAAATTCTTTTTTTGATGGATTCCTTGGGTCAATACCAACAACTTTCCAATTTGGACCATGCACTTCCGTCTATATAGATTTTGTGCTAATTTGCATAATATGCAAAACCTACTTTTGCAAACTAGTCCTAGGAATTTTGACCAATCCTGGCATGTTTGGTATCAAAACACTCGTGAGAGCATGCGTTTCAATATTCATTAAGAAAAAGTTGAAATATGTAAACAATATGGCCGCCATATGCAAATTAGTCCTTCCGGATATATGCCCCATTCACTTCAAGAGGTAAATTTGGAGCACTGTTTCTCAGCAACCGTGCAACCTAGCAAGTTGAAACTTTGCATGCAGAATCTATCATACAGCCTCTAAAGGATGTTCAAAGGGCAACTTAATCAATCAACATGGCTGAACACCATCAGCCAATCAGCATTCAGCAGACATTTTGGCAGGCTGAATGTTGCCCAATCTGGATGATATTTGGCAGTTATGTTCAGGTGGAGACACTGTAGTGACCTGCAAAGTGCTGAAACAATCCGCCCACTGGGGGGCGCTGTTCCAAAAAAAACGAGTATATGTCAATCATGCTGTACTATTTTGACATCTAATTGTTTTTGCCATATTTAGTACAGTGGCTCTGACAAATTTCTCAATACAACTATGTTTAAAAAGTGCTTTGTTCATTCATAATTGCTAATTGTTTGAAAATAGCTATATTGAAACTACTCTCTGGATATTTGGCCTATCACCTCCATTTCAGTCTTGCTGCACACTGTAGAGTCTCTAGGTAAATGTTCATTAAAAACATTTGTGAAAATTTCACATACAATACTCTCCAGGCATCAAGCAATCTGTGCGTCCTTGGAATTTCTAACCTAAATTGCTGTAACTCTGCAGTATTTGCTGTAATCTCACAATGTTAAAGACCTCTGTACAATATCACTCTGATGAAGCGCCATTTAATACAGAACTAGATTAAGAATAACTTGACATTACATGTCATATCAGAACATTCACTCCTTTGTGCCTCTGCTCAACATTAATAACAGGTGAAAGACTTTTGATCATTTTAAATGTGACAGAATGTCTCCAATTGTGTTAGACCTTCTTACACATCACCATCCTATGCTCTAGTAGGCACCATTGTGCTAGTTGGTGCTTGATGAAGCGCCATTTAATTCAGAACTAGATTTATAATAACTTCGTAATTACATGTCATATCAGAACATTCACTCCTTTGTGTTAATTTAAACTTGTTTGGTCAAACATTTCAGCTTGTTCTGCAAAGGTTCAAAGGTCAATCTGAATACCACTTTGTGAACATTCTGGTTGAAGCCACCTGATCAATACCAATAACATGTAGACACCTTTTGACTAGTTCTAACTCACTTAATGAATATCCTACAAAGTTCACTAGATTTACATGTGAATTTAAGCACTGATCAGGTTGAAAGGCCTCTGCTCAACATTAATAACAGGTGAAAAACTTGATAATTTCTAAATGTGACAGGGCATCTCCAATCATATTAGACCTTCTTACACATCACCATTCAATGCTCTAGTAAGCACCATTGTGCAAGTTGGTGCTTGAACCCGATGATTGCCGCTTGCGGCTATATTTTTATTTGAAATTTGGAAGAAATGTTATTTGTAGTTTATAATATTAAACAACAATGTTCATTTTATTCAAACATATACCTATAAATAGCAAAATCAGAGAAACTGATTCGGAAACTGAAGTGGTCTCCTCATTTTTTTCAGAGTTTTATAGTCTGAAGCCAAATGCGTCGGTCAAAACAGCTCTGACGTTGAACTTAAAAGGCCTTTAGTAGCATCTTTCACCAAGATTTTAGCAGCTGATCCTTTAAGTGCTTTAAGTTTTGAGGTGGGGCCTCTGAAGAGTCCAAGGTATTGATGAGCCATGTGTTCCCATTACCCTGTAGACCCAGTTGTCTATTCTTGGCCTCTTTTTGGTAGATACTGACCGCTGCATAACGGGAACATAGAAAAGAGTCTACAGCTGTTTGCCCTCTCTATTCAAGTGCTTTCAGTTTCAGTTTACAAGACAGCTGATCTCAGTAGCACATAACCTAGGTTTTAAACACAGCAGGTTTACTGCTGTATGAAAGAAAGTGTTTTACAAACAATATAAATACAATAAATGATGTTCTATACTTCATCTTATTTGTCCTCATTTTCTACGATTCATCTCTGACAAACTATGGCAACAAGAACACCGCTCAGTCATTGGTCGAAAACCCAAAACATTTTGATTTTTCAGGGCTTTAAGGTTTCTCCTTTCTGAAAAATCTTCTCTGATGGAGAACTTGCCTGGGGGGGCACATCAAGGCTCAGCAAGGCCAATCCAGAACATCCTTCCAAAACACAATAAGCCTGTGCAGAAAAGCTGGAAAGAATGCACAACAAGGCCATACGAGGGCATGAACTGGGACAAGGCCATGAACCCAGACTCTAAACGTTAACAAATCGGAACCACAATTCAACCCGAAAATAACCCAGAACTTGACCTCATGATACTCAGATTAATTCCTTGGTTTACAAACCATAAAGTAATGGCTAATGCCCGGGAACAAAGTGTTCAGGAAGAACAG
The DNA here is from genome assembly GCF_023375975.1 of Astyanax mexicanus. Lineage (NCBI taxonomy): Eukaryota > Metazoa > Chordata > Actinopteri > Characiformes > Acestrorhamphidae > Astyanax > Astyanax mexicanus. The sequence goes on along the minus strand of NC_064419.1, from coordinate 22,591,982 downwards.
ATTAGTTTAGGTTAAGAACCGGCAATAATATCACTGCTCAACTGCTGAAGCTTTGATTAATCACATGTGTTTGAGCAATAAACTCACGGACTCTTAGACTCTGAATCTCAACTCTGAAATCAAGTGCAGTTTAAAAGTGCTCAGTTCCCTCGTGTGATTTTCTGCATTTTTGCACATATTGCACTCTAATCTCTTTTTAATCTGTCTGTTTTTGCAGACTAGCAATGAGAGTTCAATACAAAAATAGCACAGTATTGCTTGTGCTACTGACTGGATTTTTAAGGAAATTTTTGAGATTGGAGATTTTGAGAAACATGTATAGGTCAATATGAATATAACATTCTTTTTTTGTGTCTGTATTTACTGTGAATTAATGCTATTCATTACAAATATAGACAAATATTTTCATTTTCTACAAGTTTTTTTTTTTATGTTGGGAGTGCACTTCTGGCCATGTCTATAGTTCTGCCTGGTTGAGTTTAATAATTATTTGACACAAATTAATTTTAATGTATATTTTTTGTTATATTTGATATTTTATTTATTCACGTGGACTTAAAAAAATAAATCTATCATTTTATTTGTGTCCAAGAATTCTCTCTCCTCCCTGTCATCTTGGGATACCCCCAATCCCTTAACGAAAGTAACTTTGGACATCAGTGACATCACAACCTTCACACTTTCAAGGGTTTTAATTTCAAGGGACTGAAGTCACTCTTGCATGTTTAGCAAATAATGAGGTAAAACTAAAGCCTAAGTTGTCCACCATGTTGTGTTAAAATATTTTAGTAAACAAAAAAGATATATTGTAATTTAGAGCATTTGTTTGCAGATAATGAGAATAAGAAATGGCTAAAATAACGAAAAAGATGCAGAGCCTTCATACCTCAAAGTTCATATTCATAAAGTTTTCAGAAATCAACATTTGGTGGAATAACCCTGATTTTAATCACATTTTTTTCATGCATCTTGGCATGTTCTCCTCCACCAGTCTTACACACTGCTTTTGGATAACTTTATGCCACTCCTGGTGCAAAAATTCAAGCAGTTCAGCTTGATTTGATGGCTTGTGATCATCTATCTTCCTCTTAAATATATTCTAGAGGTTTTCACTTTGGTAAAATCAAAGAAACTCATCATTTTAAGGGATATCTTATTGTTTATTGTCCCTGTCCAATGAAAAACATGTATCTCCAAAACAGTAACTTTACAGGAGACAGAGAAAAACCTTTTTAACTTTCATTGGAAGTCAACATAAAAAGAGTTTCTTTCAGGCCATTTTGAATTTTTTCTATTGGTCCATTCATCAAGAAATGTTGCCACATTGTTGTGGGGGACAGTTTGTGTGTTTAAATTTTGTAGCAAACAAAAAAAAATACAAAAATGGAAATACTATTTTTTGGATATATGATAAAAATTTAAAAGAATAAAAATCTTCTTTCATTTTTTGGGTGTAAGTGAGGAAAGCCAAAAGGCACAGTATTCTTATAATTATCCACATAGGTTATGTCATTTTGACTAATGATGGCTAGCTGCTGGTCACTTTTATAAACAATGATATGGATTGCGCTGCTGCTCAGGCTAAATAAATCAGAACTGCTTCTCACAATGGAGCAAACGCTCCTGTGACCGCTTCCGGAGGCAGAAACCACCACGGCCCACTCTACTTCCTAAACAAGCTCTCCCAAAACAAACTGCGAGGGATGAAAATAAGGAAATGTGAATTTACAGCATCCAAAGAATTCCAGAAGAATTGTTGTAGAGGAGAGACTGCAGAACTGAAACTGAAATCCAACTGAATAAACAGCAGAACAATTCCATGCACTCGCGTATGAGCAATGGGGAAAACTTGAAGTTGTACTATGGCCCAGTAAAATGGAAAGACATGAAAAACGTGCAAGTCGTGCTCTGCTAGCAGGAGTGAGTCCAAATCCCTGCGCTGCTCTGTGAGACACTGACCAGTCAGTACAGAGTTCTCTGGCAGCAGCGCTACTGCTAAAAAGGAGGGAGCTGGTTGTTGATCAAGTGCGGGAAATGACAGATTCACACAGAAATTTGGATGTTGCATAACTTCCGTCAATATATGAAACTCTGTTTGTTGTGCTCTGAAGTTATTCATCTTCTGATACGCAGCTGTAACTGTCTGTGGTTATTTCAGAAGTCAGTTTTAAAACAAGCAGAATTGCAGAAATCAGTAAATCCAAATATTTTTTGCTCCTTGTATTGGAAAGTGATTTTGCAAGTGACTTTTCGAGACTCACTTTAAATCCAAACATCTGAAACAAAAGTTACAATTATTTTTTAATTTACATTTATAGCACTTGCCTTATGTTCTAATGCAGAGTGACTTACATTTCCATATCAGAAAAAGACAGTAACATAATGTTTCTTATATTTGATTACAGACAGTATTAATCCAAAAATATTTCATGTTTTGTCTGCTCATCTTAAAATCATTAATTAATATACAGCTCTGGAAATAATTCAGTTTCTGAATCAGTTACTCTGATGTTGCTATTTAACATTGTTGTTTTATTCTATAAACTATACACAGCATTTCTCAAATTTCCAAATAAAAATATTGTAATTTAGAGGATTTATTTGCAGAAAATTAGAAATGGCTGAAATAAAAAAGGTGCAGAGCTTTCAGACCTCAAATAATGCTCATAAGGTTTTAAGAGTTCAGAAATCCATATTTGGTGGAATAACCCTGGTTTTAAATCACAGTTGTCATGCATCTTGGCATGTTCTCCTCCACCAGTCTTACACACTGCTTTTGACTGACTGTTGTTAGGGTTTTAACTTGTCAGTGTAGCACCTGTATTTCCTGCAACCAAGCTACACTGTAAACTCATATGTTGTTTGAACTCAAATAATTTAAGTCTGTTTTACATAAAATTGGATATTTTTAAAAAATACTCAACTATTTTGAATTAGTTGAACATTTGTGGGCACATAAAAACATTCAAACTGAGATCTTTAGGTTGAACCAACTTATAATAACTAAGTTTAGTCTGTCGCCATTGGCAGCTTCTTTTCCATTGGCTTCTGTCATCTATTTGCATACTGGGTGTGTCCAACAGTTTCTGACTAACACTCACTATCAGTGTGTAGTGATTCCCCCTGGGCTACCTTAGAAAAAAATCAACTTCCCTTTTAGTTGTAATAACTTGATGTTTTAATTTATGCTAACTCAAGTTTTCATTCCTTATTACTTCAAACAAATTGCAAGCCTTACATTGGGCTGCCTTAAAAAAGTTAAGTAAACTCAACTTATCCGGTCTTATAATATAACAAAAATAAAAAAGTTAAATCAACTTCCCCTTTAGTTGTAATATATTGATGTTTTAATTTATGCTAACTCAAGTTTTCATTCCCCATTACTTAAAAAATTTAGGAAACCAGCTGCCTTAAAAAATTTAAGTAAACTCAAATAATCCAGTCTTACGGGATAACAAAAATAAAAAAAGTTGAATCAACTTCCCCTTTAGTTGTAATAACTTGATGTTTTAAGTTATGCTAACTTGAGTTACTTTTTTTAAGGCAACTGGTTTCCTCATTTTTTTTTTTTTAAGTAAATTCAACTTATCTGGGCTTAAAGTGTAGAAACATGCCAGATATTTACCTGAATATTCCTCACTTCCAGACCACCACGCCCATCAGTGACATATACTCCTAAACTTCGACACTATTTTAACTATTCACTATTTTATTGCTATAGATAAACAATCATTTCAGTAATATGCATCTAGCACAATTTAATTTTATTGGTTAGACCAGTGAAATTGGTAGAGGACATTTAAGGTTCTATGGTCATGGTCTGGCTTTGTTGAGTCTGCAGATAAGAGGCAACTAGCAATGACTCACCACAAAGGAAAACCGTGGTTAAAATTAGACTAAAAGTTCTATAGGTGTAACCAGCTTAAAGTTGATAGTGTTCTCTAGAATTAAGAATTTCCCACCTTCTGAATCACACATTTTTCAAGATTTACATCTTAACAGTTAAATTACTCAGAAAAATGTTCAACAATCAGTGGATCAGTTCCTCTTTAATGCATTTAAATGATCACTGATCTAAATATCACTGATCTGATAACAGTATACAAACAGAAGAAAGAAGATGAACAAGGTTACAATATATTTGTGCATTGAAACAAGATAAGCTTTCTTTACATCAGAAACTTACTTGCTTTTGCTCTTGCTCAGTGATCATTTCTGCAGAAAACATAATAATATGCCCTTAGTTAAATTTAGTTTTAGTAAAATTGTTGATACGTACCAGGATGCATACAGTCAGACACACATCATTAAGCTCCATTGTGGAGCTGTGTCATTTTAGACTCTCATCATCGTATATATTTTGGGGAGCAAAAGCTGAAACATATTCAGTACATACATTAGCAGAGACATGCATTTCAGATGCACATCAGTGAGAGCACGACCTCGGGGGTGGCCTGCTTCTGGAAATGCTTTCATGTTTCCTGCTCTCTGGGGGATGGCGAAAATAATAAGGCTTTATTTAATAGTCTGTAATAAGCAGCAGCCCTGTTTGCGGGTGAGAAAAGCTGAATAATACTTTGCTTTTATTAGGGTTTATCTAAATAGGTGCATAGATACTACTTGAACAGATCCCTTATTCAAAATAAACAAGCATTCAAAACAATCATACAAAAGAGGAATGTACATCTGTCATTAAATATCACTTATGGATGAACCTCATGCAAAAAAAAAAAAAAACAATAAATTATTAACACTAATTTAAGTTGAATACAGTTGTGATCGGATGTAAATAGACCCTTATTTTTGGACGTAAATGTCACAGTATATTGGGCTTGTGTGGATTTCTTTGATCAGAGGCGGAATTGCTGTACAACATTTGCCTGAAAAATAAATGTTAAATGTTAAACAAGAATTGTATAGGACTTCCGGCTCTTTGACATGAACAAAAATTCAGATTTAGATATGTAGGTTCACAAATATACAAAACCCCAATCAAATCATTGATTTAGTGCTGTAAATTATTTTTATTTTTTTTAGCAATCTATAGCACACCAGTTAATTGCGCATCAATCAGCTTGATTTAGGGCATGTCGATGTATCTGCTATTGTGAGGGCACCAAAAAAATACGCCTTACACAGCTCGAAATGCACAAACGGCATGAACTAATTCTCTTAATTAATTATGGGTGTGTGTTGCTCGTAACAGGAAATAAACCAGTGATTCCCTTTAAGAGGCAGGTGAGCTCTGACTTTGGCACGTTGGTATCTTAACAGCGCTGTGCTTTTGCATGTCTTAATAGAGAAAACTGACCTGAGCATTCACACTGTGATGGCACACCAGCAGCTCATTTAAGGAAACAGCAATGCTAACATTTTGAGTTCTCTGAGCAGCGTTTTATGGGGGCCCGGGGTCCACGTGCTTAGCACGTAAAACATGCACGGCGCACCTACATGGCTAAGAAAGGATTGGGCAGCTGACTGTTGTCAGGGTTTTAATCAGTCAGTGGCGTCCCTGTGTTTCCTGTGGCCAAGACAGAAATATATTCATGCTACATGGAACAGATTGCCACACCATTAGAAAACCATTAGGAACCTCTACAACTTCGTGCTGAGACCTCTGGCATGTTGCCACACTACACACTACCTTACTTCTTCTATATGTGAAGCTCAATTCATATGAGCAAAAGTCGCAAGAGCAGCATTGCAATCTAACATTTCCATCTGAGTGCACTTTATTTTGCAACAATTGATTTGACATTAAGTGTATAAGCAAAATTGAACTGCAATCTATTGTCATACGCAGTATATCTAGACCTAAAGATAACAAGAGCAAGTGAGTAAGTGTGTGTGTGTGTGTGTGTGTGTGTGTGTGTGTGTACTGCATTTCTGCACTGGTGACTGGCCTGCTGCTTCTTGCACGTGCTCTCTCTGTCCTCAGACGTCTAACCCGAGCACATAAGTAAGAGGTGATGTAATGCAGTCCCTGTTGCAAAATAATCCCTGGAAGGGTGGTTATGGGACCCCAACAAAACGAGAAGTGCTCACACATAATCTGATTTATTCTACCACTACTTTATACACAATATAAGCACTCTCTGCAAATGTCAGGATCATTTACTTCAATAGCTTTGCAGTTTACACAAAAGACAATGACACGGTTTTCACCTCAGCAAGGACGCGTCCCAGTAAAGACTGAAATACTAGAACACTATCATAACACAATATCATGTCTTATTACTCTGTTCTCTCTTTATACTTTAATTTGTATTGTAGTTTATTGTTCTGTGTCAAACTATACTGTAAAACATGCTGTATAACATTGTACCGAACAGTAATGTATTTAGTCATAATGTACGTCACCCAACAAAAATGAGTACGTCCCTTGAATTTCTGCAGATATTTTTTTAATTTTACCTTTTCACAAAACAACATTATAGAAAAGAAACTTTTAACTTATATAACTTAGAGTAGACAGGTTGTAGAGCAGTAAAGATTTACTGTCCTCTGAATCTAATTCATTACACAACCGTTAACATCCAAATACAAGGGTTGGACAATGAAACTGAAACACCTGGTTTTAGACCACATTACTTTATTGTCCTGACGGACAGATTTGGGCACTGTGGTTATATATATTTTTTTATACAATCCGGGTTAGCACCTGAACATCCCTTTCAGACAGCTTCCTCTTGCGTCCACAGTTAATCCTGTTGGATGTGGTTGGTCCTTCTTGGTGGTATCACAAAGACTTGCTGTCTTGGTCACAGATGCGCCAGCAAGATGTGTACCAACAATTTGTCCTCTTTTTTATGGAATATTGCAATATTTTGTGATCTTACCCTGCTAATAGAACCTTCACACTCTGCTCTTACTGGTGCAATAATGTGCAATTAATGAAGATTGGCCACCAGGCTGCTCCAATTTAGCCATGAATCATCCCACACTAAAATGACAGGTGTTTCAGTTTCATTGTTCAACCCCTGTAGCTGGCAACACAAGTGAGTACAATGAATGTACAGTAAACATGTCCAAATTTTGGCCATAGTGTCAATATTTTTTTGACCACCATTATTATCCAGCACATTATTAGCCGCACAACCTGCTGCTGAAATCTTCCTCCACGTCACAACTCTTTCATTCTGGTCACTAGATATTCAACTTGGCACCTCGTGGCAAAGATCTCTCGGAGGATGTGAGAAACAGAATTGTTGCTCTGCCCACAAAGTTATCCTAGGCTATAATAAGTTTGAAACTGAGCTACATTATGGTGGCCAAGGCCATACTGTAGCTCATATTTTCCAGGATGAGTTTTGTAATGTATCTTTATATTGTAATGTACAACTCCAAATTAGAAAACATTGCTGTGTTATTGTGTTATTATAAAGGTTCAAATATTCTACTTTGGTGACATTACTCTAAAATAATAAACTAATGCTAAACTAATGAACCACCCACCAGAAGGTTGTATTGAAACTAAATATAGTCACTACAGACAAATTGGGTCACCAGAGTCCATTAATGCATAATAACTAATGCACAGGAAATCCTGGCCTGACCCTTCACTCCTGGGACCCATAGAAAACTTCAGTTTGCAGCCAAGTCACTTTACCCAGCATTGTGCCGTTGAATAGTGAGTGTTGCCCATCGCTCTTCACAATCTATTACACCATAACAGGATTTGAGGTGAGAAGGAGAAACACCTTGTGTCTATTACAGTAAAATACCTAAAACAATGCAGAAAGGAGGCAGAAATGTGTATGTGATATTGTTTGGGTCCATGCATTACTCTATATTTTCAGGAAAAAAACACACCTGCCTTTCTACAGTACCCGTCAAAGGTTTAGACACCTTCTTATTTAATGTTTTTTTTCTTTTGTTGAAGTCATGTAGTAAATTTAAAAGTTTTCAAAAAACCCAAAATATGCATTTTATCTGGGGTTCTGTTAACTTGTGATTTCTGAGGCTTTAAACTCTGCTTCAACTTATCCTGTACAACAGAGATAACTCTTGGTCTTCCCTTCTTTGGGCAGTCCTGATGAATGCCAGTTCCATAATGTCTTTGATGGTCTTTTAGACTCTGCATAGCATAGCAGCCGGCGCCAGGAATAATGGCGACGCTCAGAGCTGAAGCCAGCGTTATGGGATGCAAACAGTGGTTTTTAATAAGCTTTGTGTGTACTTTTTAAGTTATTAATGCCTCATTTTAAATGTCAGGGCTCTCCAGATTCTAGCAAGGAGGTGTGGAGCTACTTTGAGATGGATAACGGTGGAAAAAGAGATTTATCTGGGCAAATTATGCCCCGTGTCACCCAGTCTGAAGGGTGTTTGGACAAACTGTTAAAATTTCTGGATCTCTGAACGCTGTGCGAGAGCAGAGGTGTGCTATTCATCAAAGGTAAGTACTTTTATCATGGTTTACTACACCAAAAGTCCATTTTACACCAGAGTTCTCCTTTAAGTAGTTCTTGCCATAAAATGGATTAGAACATTTTTCAAATAGGGCTATTTACTGTATACCTGTAACTCTACCTCTTCATAACTTTACAACTGATGCTCTCACACAAACATTAAGAGGGCCAGAAATTCAAGTAATAAACTCTTGACAAGTTCAGCACAGCTGTTAACTGAAAGCCAATTCAGGTGACTCTACCTCATAAAGCTGACGACTGAGAAAATCCAGCCAAAAGGTGCAAAGCTGTCATCTAAGCAAGATGTGCTCCTTTTGAAGAATCAAAATATAGAACATATTTTGGTTTGTATAATGCCTATAGGGGTATAACCCACCAGCAATAAGCTGTGGAGAAGTGGAACTTCGCCACTGGAATGACAACGGTGCTCCATTCAATAATTTATTAAGGAAATTCTGGCCTCACTAACGCTCTTCAATCTTATCCTCATAGCAATGCTCTAAAATCTAGTAGAAAGTCTTTTCTGGACCACAAAACAATATACTCTATTTTTATTGCCCTTGATTTCAGAAGAGATAATAAAAAAGCAGGTTTCCCAATACTTTTGTCCATATAGTGTCTGTACAACCCCATGCCCTACCAGTGTACCAGCGTAAGACCACTGTTTGTATGTGAATGGAAGTTAGAAAAGAAGGAAACACTCGATGACAAAGCTCCTAGAGACGAGTCAGCCTGAGAGCAGAGTTCAGTGGCATGCCAAACATTCGTCTTGATTGTTCTTCCTGGTCGTGGCCCGGTTGGCGTGAGTTGCAGCTCAGATAAGTATCTATTATTTTTAGTCCTGCGAGCGCGGGGCAGGGACGGAGCTGGCATTGTATTGTTTTCAGCGCCGACAACACTTACTAGAGAGGAATGCAGTTCTGAAGACGCGCAGGACCCAACATCAGGGCTACCACCATGAACGCTATCATGTGCCGCATCAAAACGACAGAAACGAGCAGCTAACAAACAGCATTAGAAAGAACAAAGACAACATGTGTTCGGGTTAAGTTAATGGAACGATAAATTGCTGAACACAAGGGTACATTGTGTCACTGTATATACTACAACCCCAAATCAGAAAAAGTTGACACACTATGCTAACATGCTAATGAAAAATGTAGCATTTCCTACACACTGTAAGCCCGGATAAGCTGAGTTTACTTTAAAAATTTGAGGAAACCAGTTGCCTTAAAAACGTTAAGTAATGGGTAATGAAATCTTAAGTTAGCAAAACTTAAAACATCAATATATTACAACTGAAGGGAAACTTGATTTATTTCTAAGGTAGCCCAGGGGGAATCACTACACACTGATGGTGAGTTTCAGAAAATGTTGGACACACCTAGTATGCAAATAGATTGTGACAGAAGCCAATGGAAAAGGAGCTGCCAATGACAACAGACTAAACTCAGTTATTATAAGTTGGTTCAACTCAAAGATCTCAGTTTGAATGTATATGTGCCCACGAATGTTCAACTAACTCAAAATAGTTGAGTTTTGTTTAGAAATATAAATTTTTATGTAAAACAGACCTAAATCATTTGAGTTCAAACAACTTCTGGGTTTACAGTGGGGTGGCAGGAAATACAGGTGTGCCACTCACAAGTTAAAACCCTCAGTCAACAACAGTCAGTCAAAAGCAGTGTGTAAGACTGGTGGAGGAGAACATGCCAATATGCATGAAAGCTGTGATTAAAAGCCAGGGTTATTCCACCAAATATTGATTTCTGAACTCTTAAAACTTTATGAATATGAATTTGTTTTCTTTACATTACTTAAGGTTTGAAAGCTCTGCATCTTTTTTGTTATTTCTGCCATTTCTTATTTTCTGCAAATAAGAGCTCTAAATGACAATATTTTTATTTGGTCAACATATGGCTTCTGTTTTGTAGAGTCACGTTTTAAGTGGCATTTGTGAATGTAACTCTGTAATCCCTTTCCCATGTGGTTCTGTCAGTTATTGCTGAATGACGGTTCCTGATGCAGTGCCTCCTGGGGGATCGGATATCCTTGGTGTTTTGCTTGGACCTGTGCCTTTGCCTTTTATGTACGTTGGGTGTTCATCCCAGATGCATACCAGCATTGAAATTCCTCCTGATTGTTTGAAAGGTTTAATGATATTAAGCACTTTAGAAGAGTGAAAATCTGCAAATCTGCAAAGAAATATTCAGATTTATGAAAAGTATTTCAATAGTTTTGTTGACAAACTGGAGATCTTCTTCTCAGACTGGAGATCCTCTTTGATCCTCTTCTTAAACTGTAATTTTTCCATGCTTTTCCTTTTTTTTATCCAATATCAATGGAAACTTCCTTGTGTTCAAAAGAGCATTTTTGTACTGCAGATTAAATGCTTCACCTTAAATGAGCATCTAAATGCAGGCTATCAGGATAAAACCACTCAAAGACTCTAAGGCTGCCTCACAGGAAGAAACACACAGCTGTCTGCCCATTATGAATGCTGTCTTTAATAATTAGAGTAAGAAACAGACGCATAGAGAAAAGCCACTAAGCCGGTAAACTGATATCATCTGATCTTTCTAAACAGTTATATAAGCCTGAGGAAGAGCGAACAGCTACCAGCAGACAGTTGTGAACAGGTCAGAACAGTTTTATGTCAGAACATCAGTATCTGTAGATAAAGAAAGGAAAAAACTGACAGCAGAGAGAACCCTAGACCCTGAATTCATCTACATGCTGAAGCAGCTTTTATGCTTTTAAAAAGCACTGTTGATCTCAGCACAGGGACGATCGAGAGTCAAGTGGAACGCTTGGCCCTCAGTACAACAGAGGCAAAATAAACAGCAGCAACGTGCCATGACTGTTTGTACTGTGTGTGTGTGCGGTTGTGCCGTGGAAGTAATACCCAGGGACACACTTCACAACTCTACCCCAACAAGCCCTCCACGAGCCAACTACTGCATGCTGAATGTACTTCCACACAGAGAGAGCGAGACACAGAGAGCGAGAGAGAGAGAGGTGGGAGGGAATAAGAGTGTGAGAGATGAGGAGGGAGGGAGGGAGGGAGGGAGTGAGGGAGGGTGTAGAGCAACAGTTCACTCGTCCGCTCGTAGAGTGTCACTGCTCTAGAGCTCTGGCAGGCAGTGCAGGCACCTTTACTTTACTACCTTCAAAGCATTCAAAAACCTCCACTCATACGGGCTGCTTCTACAGGATGAGCACTTATCCACATTTCCTCTGGACAACTTAAGACCTTTGCTATTTCAAGAAAAAAGAGTGAGGCAACTTCACTTCAAGTCACTGGCTGAACGGATACTCTTGCTCCAAACCTGTAGGTGCTGTTGGACATATCCATGACACTTGCTGCTGCCGCTGCTGGAGAAGCCTGTTCCTTGAGAAGCCCATCCCTTGAGACAAATGATGGCGAAGTGAAAGGGAATCACTGGCGTTCCTTTCTGTTCAAGGTCTGGACACACGACGGCAAGCTTGAATACGAACCTGCATTGAATTAAAACTCAACGTATGACCTTCTGGCAGAGATAAACATCCGAGGGAGAAATGCATATAAGGAATGTGATGTTTCTCCTCGCCAGTGCTTGTCCGGCATCCTAACCCTGAGTCGTTTCTCGGACTCTAAGCTCCTAATGATCAGCATGCTACACAATCAAATTTCTTCAAACATGACCACCGAACCAGCAGAGGAAGCTCCATATCACCATGCCTATGGTCCAGGGATCCTGCTCCCTGTGGTGATCATCCTCCTGATGATCATTGTGGGCAACTTGCTGGTCATCATTGCTATCGCACGGACTTCCCAGCTCCAGACTGTGACCAACATCTTCATTATGTCTCTGGCATTTGCCGACCTCATCATGGGCGTACTGGTGGTGCCACTTAGTGCCACCATTGCTGTGACCGGCAACTGGCTGCTCGACAAAACGTCCTGCGATTTGTGGACTTCAGTGGACATCCTCTGTGTGACGGCGAGCATAGAAACTCTCTGTGCAATCGCTGTGGACCGATACATCGCGATCACACGACCTCTGCGCCACAAGGTTCTACTGAACAAGTGCCGTGCCAGGCTGATCGTCTGTGTGATTTGGGTGGTCTCTGCCCTCCTGTCCTTTCTCCCCATCATGAACCAACTGTGGCGCTCTGATCATCCAAAAGTCAAAGATTGCTACTCTAACGAAAAATGCTGCGACTTTCTTGTCAATGAAGTCTTCGCCATAATTTCTTCCGTCATTTCATTTTACATCCCGCTGTTCATTATGATATTTGTCTATGCCAAGGTCTTCCGTATTGCAACCAAGCAGATCAAGCTTATAGACAAAAGTCGATCGAGGTTTAAAAATGAGTGTGCAACCAGCCAGGCACTTCCTCCTGTCCCTGGCAACAACAACCTGCCGTTGTCTTATAATAGTGCCGGTGCCCCCGTGGCCAAGCGAAAGAGCTCCCGTCGACGGCCTTCCAAATTAACAGTTATAAAGGAGCACAAGGCCTTGAAGACCTTGGGAATTATCATGGGCTGCTTCACACTCTGCTGGCTGCCCTTTTTTGTAGCCAACATCATCAATGCCTTTGAGCCGACAATAATATCACAAGGGACTTTCCTATTGTTGAACTGGCTGGGCTACTTCAATTCAGCTCTGAACCCCATAATCTACTGTCGAAGTCCAGAGTTCCGTGCTGCATTCAAGAGCCTCCTGGGCTGTCCATGGATGCAACTGCCACGCGTGAACTCCCTCTATAAGGAGTTCAGGACTCGCTGCCCCTGTTTCCTAGGCACTGCGGAGACAGGCATGGCTGGATCTTTCCAGAAAGCTCCCTCATCCCCAGGAACAAGCCCGGACCCAGTACCATGGGGAGATGGGGAGGAAAGCCTAGGAAGCAGCCAGAGCAGTGGCCAGAGCGAGGAGCCATCACCAGGTCCACCGTACTCCAACGGCAGCACACACTTCAGCGAATTCTCCGAGACCGGCACAGAGTTGTGAGTGATTGAAGTTTCTTTTTTAAGTATCGCCTGATAACCCTGGTACAAAGTTCAGAGGAAGGCAAGCCCTGAGTAAACAAACGCATGCTCCTTTTCCAGCTGACTGGAGTGGCTGACATACGCACATTTTAATCATTTCAGTCCTCAGCGCAGGGTAACAGGTTACACAGATTTCAACTGACCCTAAGCAATTTCTTGATAATCGCAGGGCAACTTTCAATCATGCCTTCATAGAGCAACTCTATGACATGGCCAGGAGCTATGAATGCGTTTAGGTTAAACCTCCCCGGTTCCCCGGGGAAAATGCTCATGAGGAGAGCTCTGTATGCCGAGGTGGAAAGTGGCTTTAAAACACTCTGCGTGGTTTGTTTCACAGACCACTTTACGCAGAAACGAATTGCTTGTAATGGTATGGCTTGTGGTGGAATGCGAGGAGGCTTGCTCAAGTTTGCATAAGGAAAATAAGTAGTGGTCTTAAGCTCGTAACTGCCCGTGTTTATGGTCATGTCTTGACACCAAGTGTGGTTGCAGACACGTTTCTGTAAAAGCCATCCAGAAGCCTCTGAGGCAACCAATATGCAGTGAACCATATAATTTAAGAACATAGTTCTTATAACAGACAAACACACTAACTGACTGTCAGTGTGAAGAGTTTCTGTTCTCTTTTTAAATATTTTAGCAGGTTAACTCTAAAAAAAAATCACATTCACAAATGCAGAAGCCTTAATTTTCTCAATTATGATTCTGATTATTTTTATAATAAGGTCCTGACACCATAATATTCAAAATACTGCTGATGTATAATAACATATAATAATCCTCTGTCACAGATATCACAGTGGATAATTTTATATTATATTTTTATTTTTTTTACTATACAGCTCATACAAACTCTCTTTTTTTGTTTTGTTGTAGTTTGTCTGCATGTTCAGGCAATATAATTGTTCCACATTGTTCAGTTCCCACTTAACTTATTTAATTTTATAGAATTCAATCATGTTACAGAATGAATGGCTGCGATAAACTTTTTAAAATGAATTTCTAAAATAAAGTGCACATTTATAAAAGTTACATATTAAACTGCTTGCATCTTTAAGGATGTTTGGGAGAAAATGTACTTTTATATGAAAATTCTTATTACTTTTTTTCATAAAATTATGCGTAAAGTGAACAGATGATTCTGCATACTTATATATAATAAAGTGAATAAGAGAAGATACATTTAAATACGTCTTTTTAGGGTAAATAAGTTGAATTCATAAATCCTATAAATTATATCAGTTAAAAAGGTGTATTTGAATATGGCTGAGTAAAGCTGCACACTGTTTTATAGAATTAAAAAATAATTTAAATACTGCTAAAATAAAATGAATCTGAGAATAAGCCCAAAGCCTATAATGCTATATAGGGTATATTATTGAATTTGCATACTAAACTAGAATATGAAGTGTGTCTGCATCTGAATACTGCTCTACAGGGTTAATGAGGAATTCTGCTTTCTCTGCTTACTTATATAAGATAAAATACACTTATACTGTTATACAGGGTACACAAATTACATTGCATAGTTCTATTTAGGGTGAATAAATAAATTTGCACCATTTTCTATCAGTTATACACTATTTGTACGTGAATTTGGATACTGCTATATATCAGGTAAATATTATAAAGAAGTAGATACTTCTCTTTAGTATGGATATCGAATTTTGTTTTGCTATATTGAGTAGATAAGATAAGTGAATGTGCATTCATCTAATGTATGGTGAATTGAATGAGGTGAATTTGCATACTGCTAATATAGATACTGTAGATACTGGTAGCTGTAGCAGAAGAGGAATGCTAAATATCTCCATGCCAAATGCATGGCGGTAAAGGAGTTTGCAGAAAGGCCGTTCTCAGAAAGGCAGACAGAATGTAGACGGGCAGAGAGGAGGGTTTAGCACAGCTGTTAAAGAGGGCTGGGTGTGCAAAGCAAGCTCTGGAGACATCGCCTACCCGAAATGAAGCGGAAACAATGTCCAGGCACACGGACACAGGGGCCGGGGGCTGAGGGGAGGGGGTGCTTGTTCCTTTTAGTACATACAGTATTCTTCTCAGAGTATACAAATAAACAGTCCTTTTATTATCACGATTTGAATAAATGAAACCATTTAAAACTCAATGTTACCT
This sequence comes from Astyanax mexicanus, assembly GCF_023375975.1. NCBI lineage: Eukaryota > Metazoa > Chordata > Actinopteri > Characiformes > Acestrorhamphidae > Astyanax > Astyanax mexicanus. The sequence goes on along the minus strand of NC_064419.1, from coordinate 22,576,412 downwards.
ATTTCATTTTCAACACACTTGTTTCTAAATAACCATATTCAACACTTATAGTTAATTTAGCAGTAAAAGTGATGAATAATTAGTAATTTTTAAAGTAGTTTTTAAAAAAGTAATTTTTGACACAAGTAATTTACTTCACTATATTGGAAAACTCCCCATTACTGAGTAAAAAATGAAATGCTGGGGGAAAAAAACTAATTGTCTGGAAAAAGAAAATTGTTCTTCATGGCAGCGCAGCTTAACTTCTCCGTGTAGTGTTTATTATGGTTAGCGGGAGAGACGCTGTGTAAATCAGCTGTGCAGGCTGGGTAACCGGTGTTCTGTCGAGTTATGCCACCCATCGATATGTGCTTCTTTACGGCACTGCGCATGCGCCGACCAACTCTTTTTTTTGTTTTCATGTTTTTCATAATAATTCCTATTTATTATATAACGTTTTTATTTGAAACATCTGCTTGGATGTTCAAAAAAACATGTGAATAAAGCAGTTAAAGCATAGCAGTGGCAAGTTAAAAAAATAATAATGAACTGTAAAACTATAAAAATACGGTTCATAGTTACCTATATGACCATAGCCTTTTAACTTTTTAACAGTAAAGAACAAAATAAATCAGAGAAACCTATACCACTTGTTCTTATAAATGTTTTATGCAGTGGTCTGAACAAGTACTGCCTGAAAAGTCCAAATTATTTAATTATGATTTGTTGTACTTTTTTTACATCAAATAAATAAAAGTAACTATGTAACTTTTACTCAAAGCACATTTTAAAAGTGTACTTAAGAGTACTTTTTTACCTTTACTCGAGTAGATTTTTGATGGGTACTTTTACTTTTACTTGAGTAGAACTTTATCAAAGTAAAGGTAATTTTACTTAATTACAATTATTCAGTACTTTTTCCACCTCTGCTAATTGATGTCAGTTAATCTGAGAAGAAATGTCAGTAAAATCTTTGAAGTCTCTCTGCATTTTTTTCCTTCTTTTTCATATCCACAAACGGCAAAGCCATTCATTTCAAATATCCTCATATTATCTAATCACACCGACGTGAATATGTGAATATTATGTTACCTGTAATCCATCTGGGGCAGTGGCTGATGTCATTTTATATCAAAAGCAGATGTCTGATGTCTGTTTTGTGCAAAATAAAAGAGTCAGTTCACAGTAGATTATGGCTTAATCCCAGGTCACATCTCTTCTGCAAACACAAAAAAAGATACACTCTGATATATTATTGCACACAGCAAGCTACCAGCAGGTGATAATGTGCAGTGTCTACAGTTTAGTTAGACAGCAATTAGTAACATAAAGTTTTGGGTGGAAAAAATAAAAAAAGGAAAAAGGATCTGAAGGATCTGGTGAAGTGCTGAGCTGAAGTTTTGGGCTCTGCAGAGGACAATCTTGCTGCTGTCATTTCGCCTGGTTGGTCCCAATAATCAGGTTATTCCTGAGCAGTGCAGTTCATGAACCCATCAAATGTGAGAGCCCTAAGTGAAATTGAATCAGCGCTAAGAATTGTTGTGAGAGGTCCTTCATGTAAACCCTGTTAGAGGCCTGTTTACTGCTTAGTGACCCGGAATCTGATGTATTATAGCATCTAGAGGTTTGCTCTTACGTAACTGAGGAGGGAGCACCTTAATCACACATTTAAGTCAAAGGACTTACACAAATAACGTGTGCTGTTTGCACATGTAGTCTATTTAAAGCATTTCCGTTTGTCCATTTGTCATGAAATTTTGATACGATGATTGAAAACAACTGCCAGATTAAAAATATGTCAAAATATTTTACACAAATTACCAAAGTAATCATCTAAATGCTGATAAACGGATTAGTGTTGTAAATGGCAACATCTTATTCCTATTTGGTTTGAGGTAGCACCAGGTGATCTTCTGTAAACTTGCAGACTTCACTAGAATAATAATATTTATTGGTGTTATATATTTTACACTTTCATTGTTCTTTATTTTATTTTAAAATACAGATTAACTAATTTTTAACCAGGCAATTTGTACTCCATATCAAATACATTTCCATAATATTTGAGACATATTTACAAGTTTATTAACACTATTTTACACAAATTACTAAAGTAATCGTCTAAATGCTGATAAACTGATAAACTGATTAGTGTGTGAATGGCAACATCCTTTTCCTCTTTGGTTTGAGGTAGCACCAGGTGATCTCCTGTAAACTCCCAGACTTTACTACAATAATATTATTAATTGGTGTTAAATATTTTACAACTTCAGTGTTCTATATTTTATTCTATTCTATTAACTCATATTCAAAAAGTCAATTTGTGCCTCATATTAAATACATAATAATATTTCAGTTTATTCCCTTCTTTTATATTTTTGTCTAACAAACAATCACTTAATGATCTCTGCTTATGATTATCTATTTATGATTAGCTGCTTGGATAACAAATTATTAATTAATTAAATTAATTTGTTATCCTCTATTTAATTATGGGGAACACATTATATATAGAAGTATATATTAGCTATTAAACACTTAAAAAATAAATCTGGTGTGAAATAGATTTAGAGTATATTAAAACAAAATAATGAGTACAATCTTTGTTTTCTAACAGCCAACTCCGTTCACCCCCAGAATTCCAAAATACAGTGATTTTTTGGTGGTGCTCACAACAGGCTCACAATGCTAATGATAGAGGCATAGTGCTGCTCATGCAAAGAAATCACTATTTTCACACCATTAACAAACTCACAGTAGCTCCACACTTTATTAGTAGAATTCTGAGGGTTCTGACATTTAAAACGAGGCGCTGGGACTTTAAAAAACACTGTTTATACACACAATATTACTCTGAATTCGTTTTGCAATCTGTTTTCCAATCCTACCTATTTGTTTGTGTTTGTCAGTGATTTATTTTGACAACTGAATGCCGTATTTCTCCTTTATTAGCTCTTATACCAAAAATGCCTGATACCAAAAACGTTTTACTTTATTTCTATAGCACATTTAAAACCAATGTGCTTTACAGTGCAAGACAGAAATAAAATATGACCAATTATACGTTTAAGCAGTAAAATGATTATGTCTAATAACTTAAATACAACAGATACAACATAGGATTTAGTACAACACAGCAGAGCAGGACATTCCTCCTGAGCATGTTTAAGCCAACTTAGCCCCCTTAACTCCCTTTAAAACTACTGAAGCTGTACCCCCTGTTTTATTAGGTGTACTGCCTTATAGATGTGTCTGTTCTTTTGAACAAGGCTGGACATGCGGGCGAACGAAAGCAAACAATGCTAATTGCTGTGGTACTCAGCAAAAGATGGTCAAGATCTCAGTGTGCGTCACTGATAATAGCTTGAGTCACTGTGCTTATTGCCAATAAATAGAGGGGCACTACTGAGAGGCTGTTTATGAACTCTGAGGTAAAATTATGATTAATTTAGCTAAAATTCAACAAATAAAGCATTAGCAAGTAAGCTTAACATGTCTAGACTTTGTTTTAACACTGGTTAAGAACATGCAGTTCTCTACTGCATGTTTTTTTTCCAGCCCTTAATGGCAAAAACAACCCTGAGCAGAAAGCTAACTCTTAACCTCGCTGAGTATCTTTAGTGGCATGTGTAAGTGCGTGGTGGTCTCTCTCCGCAGAGCTCCAGTTTGTTAGCGCCCCTCCACCAACACTTCTGACAGCTGATAAACTTTATCACTGGGCCACAACACTTCCGCTTCTGTGGAGAGGCTGTTTACCACATTAGCAGAGCAGCCACTGAGCAAACGAAAACACTGGCATATATCTGAGCGTTAGCTGTTAGCTTTAGCAGTGGAAGCACAGGCAGCATCACGAATGATTCAGAGATATGAAACTTTTACACAAAGTAGGAGGTTCTGGATTACTCAAGCATGCCATGACTAGCATAATTAGCATTACTAGCACTATTTTTAACCACAATTAATCCCCGTACATCACAGTGATGAAGCAAAATAACAAATTAATATTTAATTAATATGACTTAGTAATAGGTTTGTTACGAGTATATTTAGCAAATCACTGAAGTAATTATTAAATGCACATTAAATTCCTGTGTAAATAGGAACATTTTGTTCTCATTCATTTGAGTTAGCACCAAGTGACTTCTGTAGTTTATAAAAACAAATTAAAGCACTAATAAATGTGTTTAATACATCACTCCCTAATTCCTCAAGCTATGTTACATAATTTTAAATATAATTACAACTCATCACTACTTCGTAATATACAAATATTAATTCACTATTAATTCACCAAGTAATTTTTGCACCATATTTATTTATTTATTGTTTGTTTATGTAATATAGTTAAATTTAGTTGGTACATTTAACATTTCCCATTCTAAGATTGTTGTAAAGATATTATTTAATTTATTGGGGTAATTGTATTAAGTATTACCTTTATATTTGCAGAGTAAATTAAAATGTTCATCATTTGGCCATATATTTTAGAGTATATCTGACTAGAGAAGTGATTCTTTCACTTGCCAAAGTAAATATATATATATATATTTTTAGCTCTTTTTAGCATATATTTATAAGTAGAAGTATTAATGTTAAAAATTACGATTAGTTTTAAGGCAGTGATAAACTCGACTAATGCTACCTGGAACATACATTAATTAAATGTTACCAATAATAAATCAATAAAATAATCAATAAAAATGTAATGTCAGAAAATTGTTGAATGTCCATGATTATTAATAAAAAGGCAATTATTTGTGATTTTCACAGAACAGACAGATGAGTCAAAATGAGTAAAGCTTCATTTATTAAGAATAAACCCTTAAGCAGAGTTTAAATTGGGTTGTATTAAACGGGTAATAAAACCCCAATCATCCTCCAAAATTTGCCTCTTAAAAAAGGTTATAAACAGTTTTTTTAAATACGTCTGCAGTTCCTGAAAACAGAAAGTGAGTTGTCCATCTCACTCCCTCTAAGCTCAGCAGTGAAAAGTGCCAGAGACCCATTAATGTTTACAGCTGCATCACTGCACGGCTTCGTGCTTTGAGTGTGAAATGTACGCGGTCAGCGAACATTCTTGTCAATGCATGTTCTATTCTTCCAGCTCATTTACATACTGGACCGAAGGAACTGTTTAAACTGGAGGATCTCCAGCTGTTCCCCCGCTGATGATTAGCCAAGCACAATAAACTATTTAGCCTACCCATGAAAACTGCATGCTAGACGCATTATGCAAAAGCAGATTTTTTGATTTTTGAGTTGGGAATGCAATCATTTGAGCTAGTGCAAATAATAATGAGCAGACTGGGGACACACATTAACAGAATTACCCAAATGAGGGACTTTTGCTCTCTCTGAATTAATCGACAGGACGGCAATGATTTTAAAACGGTTGCAGAAGCCAAGGCTTTTTTAACAGTAGCCAGAAAAGGCAAACAATAATAAGCAGTGTATGATAACTGCAGAAGCTGCACATATGCAGCTAATTAAGTGTCAGTCAACTGCACATTTCACTGTGGGAATACTGAGAGTTGTGGCAAAGAAAGTTATCTGAAATATTAGTTGGTATATTTAATATTTCTCATTATTTTAGAATAATTAAATTGATCTCTAGACATTTTATTAAGTATGACCTAATATGTGCAGATTAGGTTGCTTGTTTCCAAAAATCTGCTGATTATTAATAAGAGGGTTGTGGGTGCAATTACCAGGTTTAACCAACTGAACTAGGCCACACCCCTCACCATATCAATGCCTGCCCACCAATCTGGGCATGTGTGCTTACTGTGTGTGCATCACTCCGTGTGTGAGTGTGTTTGTGTGTATTTTTGCTCACTAGCTTGGCTAAATTGATGGCAGAAGCCAAAATCCACCTATATTTTCTCAAATAACAAAAATAAATCTTATATTTACGTTATATTTTTTATATTCTTTACACATTTTATCATTAGCTATTATGTAAGGTATTAAGTAAGTTCAGCTTTTTATATGTTGAAATGCACTACTAATAAAATGGTAAGCTCCACGTGAACCTGTGGTCACCACACCAAACCACCAGAAGTAAGATAAAAAAAAAAGTAAGATAGAAGATATTAAGGGCCCAGAATTAGGCTGTAGAGCAGTGAATGTTCCAAAATAAAAAACACTGTAGGATATTCCTATTTTTATGTCAAATAATAGGACATAAAAAAGAGCAATTATTAATTACTCCCTAATCTTGTCGATGCTTCCAGGACTTCCAGGATTCTTCCATTTTTTCCACATATCATAAATAATAAGGGCCTCATAAAAACCTCTTTAAATTTTGTTCAACATGGGATTTGCGTGCTGTTTATCACTTTTTTGTGGCGTGATGGGAGGGAGGGAGGGAGGGAATAGCTGTGTCTGTTCCTCAGCCCGACACCTGCATGGCCGCTGTCTTGGAGCCTGACATGACAAACACGCACTTAATCACTGCAGGAGCGCATGGGTCAGAACACAATGAGCTTGACAGAAGGCCCGAATGCAGCCTTATCTTTCTTCTGTTTGCTTTCATTCGCTGTTTCAGCGGTGGGCTGTGTTTCCATACAGATCAGATAGCATCGCAGGCATCGGCTACTGGTATAGGCCTCCCTGTCTATGGCCAGGCCCCTCTGGGTGCGGGACCACAGGGTTGCACGTGGGCCGCGATATGGAAAAACCTGAGCCTTCACGTGTCATTGTTGTGGTTAGGCCTAGGTGAAACACTGAGATTTCCTTTCCAGCTTCAGAACAGGCTGCGTTTACGGATATTTGCCGCTTGGCTCCGAGGCGAATAGGTTTTTGCCCTTTAATGGTAATCGATTTGAACCGTTTGTATTTCCATGCTTACTCAACATTTCTGCAATTAAAGCAATATACAGCTGACTAAAGGTGACTATTCATTTCAGCTTTTCTGAATGAACTGTTCCTCGATGAGGATGGCCACTATATAAAGAGTAGCAATTTAATATATATATAGCTCTTGGAAAAAATAAGAGACCACTTAATGATGATGTTTTTCCTTGATTTTACCAAATTGAAAACTCTGGAATCTCTATTCAAGTGGAAGAGGGATGATCACAAGCCATCAAACCAGAAGTGCCATGAAGTTATCCAAAAGCAGTGTGTAAGACTGGTGGAGGAGAACATGCGAAGATGCATGAAAACTGTGATTAAAAACACTGGTTATTCCACCAAATATTGATTTCTAAACTCTTAAAACAACAATGTTCATTTTACTCAAACATATACCTATAAATGAAAAAAAAAACAGAGAAACTGATTCCTAAACTGAAGTGGTCTCTTATTTTTTTCCCAGAGAATTAAGCTTTAAATTCCCAAAAAATGTTTTAAATGCTACAGTTTTCTGCTCAGTGTGAACATATGTTTCGTCCATATGTTTTGCATCAACAAACACATACCATCCGCTGATTAGTACATTGTGCTGAGAGCCGACAGAGAGAGAGAGAGAGAGAGAGAGAGAGAAAGAGAGAGAAAGAGAGTGTGATTTCATGTGTGTTTGGGCAGGGGGAGCATGATGGACAGATGAAAAAAGAATAAGCAATGAGGTAATGCCTTACTTCAGAATATTAATTCAGTGTGGTGAGAGGAGATAGTAACACTATTTTAAGTATAAATACTACATTAAATGAACTGTATTCTATTAACTTAAAATTAACTCAAAGTGCACTAAATGCCACGTGACTTTTGTCCCAATTTTGTACAATGAAAGCTAAATATGTGTTTGGAGCTTCCTGCATTCAGTGTAGTTGTCTGTTTGCATGGACAGTTCTAGCCAGACACCGCCAGTCTTGATCATTACCACCCACTGCACTGTCCACCCTGGATGGTAATGTCTTCTTTGATGAACCGAGGAATATTAAATGCCTGCACAGTTTCAGACATGAAACATTTAATCTCATTTGAATCTTTCAAGCTTTGCGCGATAATTTTATTATTATTATTATTATTATTATTATAATTATTATTAGCATGCTGGACAGTGTTCAGTCGCACTAACAAGATAACACCTCACAACTTACCAAGTAAGTTAAGAATGTTACTTTTTTTTTAATATTACTGTCACATTTTTAAAGGTCTTTACCACAGAAAAAAATAAATAAAATACAGAAACTTGTCTTTGCACCCTTTTTTGTCTTTGCAAAAAATGGAAGTTACAGTAAATTGTACAGTTTGTATGATTTCAATATCTGAAATCAATAATCAAACATTTCTTATATCTTATACTGACATGTGTTTATTATTATTATTATTATTATTATTATTGAGAAGTAGGAGACATAGCCTCTCAGCCCGTCAAACATAAAAATAATCTCCTTTTTTATTGTGACTCCATCAGTCCACAGCCTGTGGTCTTTTTTTCTTTCAAAACTTAGCTGGCTTCTCAAAATAGCTTCTTGCATCAAACAAGTAAAGTTTAGAGTTGAGGTCACTGTCAGGGTTCTCTTCTTATGACTTTTTCAAAAAGATTATGTTATGTTATGTGCAAACAACGCTGCACAGTGGAACAGTGCACCGCCCTTATGACAGAGCTGAACGTTCATGCTGGTTCTCTGCAGTAATACAGGTGTTTTGATTTGCCTGTCTTACAGACATACAATGAGTCCTCTCTGTGAGCTTTCTAGGCCTTTCACATCTTTCCTTGACCTCCACAGCTCAACATAAAAACAGTAGAAACCGCAAGATGAATGCGCTTGGCTATCTTTTTATAGCTTTTATGATTACTTTCGTTTTTTTGCATATGTAGACAGTTGCTTAGAGAACACATTGATTGTTGTGTGTTTGTACATAATTTGAAGATTCAGAATTTATAATGCTTGGAAATTGTATTTATCTGAGAGTTTTTAGCTATAGCTGGTGTCATGCATTGGGTCTGATTTGCTTGTTGTGATCAAAAACAAATTAAAAGTTTGGACACACTTTCTCTTTCTTTAATGTTCTTATTTAATTTTTTTTCCTACAGTGTAAATGCATACTCAAGTCATCCAGACTATGAGGGAACACACAAGGAATCATGTATTAACCTGTATAACTAGTGTTAAACAAACCAAAATACTCTGTGACACATTTAAGTGTTTCTAATCTGGTGTGCTGTTCACTTATTTTTTTCTTTTTTTCGTGAGTTTCTGAGTCTCTCATCTTGTGGTAACTCCTGCTCTTCCTTTTCTGGGAGTGGTCCTGATGAGAGCCAGTTTCATCATAACATTTACCATGGTCTTTGTAATTCTTATTATTTTTCGGATTTACTGACCTTCATTTCTTAAAGAATAAGTATTAGAACATTACTCAAATAGAACTATTCACTATATACCTGTAACTGTACCTCTTTGCAACTTTACAACTGATGCTCTCAAACACATTAAGAGGACCAGAAAGTCAAGTATTTACCTCTTGACCCTTTAGCACAGCTGTTAACTGAAAGCCTGAATTCCAGGTGACTACCTCATAAAACTGACTGCGAAAATACAGCCAAGATGTGCAAAACTGTCATCTTATCAAGAGGTGCTACTTTAAAGAGTCTAAAGTATAAAACATATTGTAGTTTGTTTTACACAATGCATATTTTTTTTTAATAATGGCTGGTACTGTATTTCATTGTTAGTAAAGGGTGGCTCACATTTGTTTAGTAGACTGTTTAATTTCAGTTTGTTTAAGGCAATCAGGCTGAGTTTATTAAAGATGCTTGTACCAGACTGCCATACCATTATCCAATGTGTTTGTGATGAAATCTAATTAGTTTTATCAGGTGATGCAGCTGTACATGTCAGATGAATGTGGTAATCCACCTAGCTAAAGACACGCTGCACTCTGTGTGCTTAAACAATGTCCTCATAAAATCAGTTTGACAGAACCCACACGGGCCCGTAAATGTCATTAAACATAGTGGCAGTAGGCTGTTTGGACTTCAGACGACATTTCCGTTCCGAAATAAGGTTAACAGCCTTGTTTACACCTCCGTCTGAGTTGTAAAAGATGCACAGTCTCATCCACTATGTGGCAGGTGCTTCAGAATGACGACAAAAGCGCTAGAATGACTGACTTCAGCGCTAGAGTCAGTCTCTCATAACAGGAGCCAGGAGACGTGATTGGAAAAGAGAGAGAGAGAACGGGAACATACATTATAAAACCATTAAAGCCCATTAAGAACAAAAACCAAAAAAAAAAGGCAGCTCTTTTGAAACTTTGCACCAGTGGCTGCAAGAGCGATTATTGTGTGGAACCGGAGGACAGAGGGGAGCCCTTCAGGTTGGCGTGAAGAACGAGCTGCGCCTCAGGCCCGGGCAGATATAGATTTGGGTGGCTTACTGAAAGCGGCTGTGCGGAGGGAGCGCTGGTAAGTGGTCACATTTGGCTTGTTTTTAAAATCCTGCCCTGCTGGAGATCCAGTCTCGTGACGAGTGATTGAGAGCACGTTAAAACAGCAGGAGGGTAATAACTCTCCAGACTTCACAGAGAGAGGCGAGAACATGATCCTCTTTAAAAGGAAAGAAGAGTTTAACATGATCGAAAGCAGGGTTGTCTGGTGCCCGGCCTGCTTGGCTCACTGTTTGTAATATAAGGAAGGGAAATTGCTCATTGTTAGTTTGATTAGGCCACTCTTCAGAAGACTATTCGATGAGGTTAAAGGAACAGTTTAGCAAAAAAATAATTATATATACAATATATTGTATTTACTTGAGTGTACTTTAGCATAAACGTTCCTAATGGACAAGTCCATTAAGATGAAGTATCCAATATTTTTGACTCTGTGTAAAAACAGTGCTTTAGTTCATTTGTGTCATTTGAGTTTATTTAGATGTTTCAATAATTTTCTACTCCAATACCAATATACAGAATGTGGTATATTTTTAGTTGTCCAATTGCAGTGCTGTATGGCTCAGACAAGCTTTTATATTTTCTCATCTTATTAATGACTTTATTACTGCACTTCTTCACCTGTCAGACCTCTAAGTCTTCTCTTCACAGCTGAAACTAGTACAATTTTAAGCTGAGCTAAAGGTGTTGCTATGTGGGTCAGCCAGACCTCTTTCTGTACCAGTTTTCTCCAATTTCTGTTGAATCTGTAGGAAACAGTATTCACTGCTCTCTGGCTTCATCTGTAATTTCTAAAAAGAAAAGACTTACACTTTTAATAGTTATAGAGTTTTAATAGTAACAGAGTTATCTGTATTCCTCTGTATTTTTCTAGCTATTATGATGAAAGTGTAAATGTGCTGTGATCTGTTCCAGCACTTCTTTACTAAATTGGCATTTTTAAATTAATTTCCAAAGCTCAACTTATTTAAATTGCTACTTACCAGCTATATGCTGTTCACCATTGAGTTGTTATTTTAAACCTATATCATTTTTTCAACTTTTTCTTTTGCAATACACTTCAACAATATACTAATACTGTTAATTGTTTTACAATACTTGAATAAATAATAATTGTTTTTCTCATAGGATCTGTCAATTTAATGCTAAATTTTGCGCACCGGATTTGTACTATTTTTGGTTATTGACTGGAGGTGTTCTTAAATGTTTTGACTTGTATATACAGCTCTAGAAATAATTAAGAGACCGGTTCAGTTTCTGAATCAGTTTCTTTGATTTTGCTATTTATAGGTATAAGTTTGAGTAAAATGAACAGCGTTGTTTTATTCTATAAACTACTGACACCATTTCTCCCAAATTCCAAATAAAAATATTGCCATTTAGAGCATTTATTTGCAAAAATTCAAGCAGTTCAGCTTGATTTGATGGCTTGTGATCGTCCATCTTTCTCTTGATTATATTCCAGAGGTTTTTAATTTGGTAAAATCAAATCAGCTGTATATTAGGCATATTTCTGATAGGTAAACAAGTAATGGGTCTAATAGAAGCTTAGATGCTTACAGCAAAAGTTTGACTTCTTGTCACCACATTCCATCGTCATAGTCCTCTGCTTGCTGCTGGTGGGCATTTCTGCTGTGCTTCTCTTAAGGAAATGAGAATTCAGACAACAAAAACCATATTGAACGTGTCTGGGGCAGTAAACAATCTGTTTCTTGTTTTCTTTAATGTTCTTACAAAGCTTACAGTGAGACTCTTGCTCTTTATGATTGTATAATGTTTCCAACAGGTCACAATATATAAGCAAATAACCATCTAACCATCAAATTTATAACGCATTGAATCTTGCATTTTCTAGTCACAGACTCATAGTCAGTCTGTTTTTTTTTGGCACTATATGTCCAGATGTTTGTAGACACTCCTTCTAATAAATGCATTCAGCTATTTTCAGGTGCACTCCTTGCTGACACAGATGTAAATACAGACACATCTAGCTTGTACAGTATATATCCTGTAGAGAAGTTGTGCCAATGTAATAAGACACTCTGCAGCAGATATATGTGAACCTATTGGCTAAGCCTAAGGCCAGGCATGGGATAGAGGGGTATGAAACCTGCAGCATTGAGCTGTAGAGCAGTACTTTTGGGATGAACTCGGGGGTTTGGGGTAAAGTGGGATGGTGATCATCCAAAATTTCCACCTGTGTAACCTTCCATATACAGTAGTTAAAGTGATTTTGAAAGAAACTGAAATGAATAAACAGGTGTCCCATTACTTTTGTCTGTATAGATAAAAACCTTTTATTTTATTATGAAAGGAAATTCAGATACTTTGTTACCTTGCTAAAGTAGAAATATTGGTTATCTATACCTTTCCAGAGTACTTACTTATTTTATTACTTATCTTAGTTTTCTTTTTAGTTCTACTCCACACATTTTCACTCAATAATCTGAACTTTCTACTCCTTATATTTAAAAAAATAGCCTCCTATTTACTCCTATTTATTTTTATTTCAGCTTGTCTTCATTCCGGCTTCTCGTCATTGAAAAAAAAAAGATCTAGATAAATCTCTCCATTCAGGATAAACATAATCCATTCCCACACCCTATTGGCTTATATGTGATCCATCACGGGTATATGTGCAGCTGCAGCCTAGTGCAACCCAAATTTTTTTTAGAAAAATGTGTTTTGGGGAGGGAGGGGGGGGGGGGGGGATAGTGCACTATAGGACCCTGTGGTGTGGTTTAAACTGTTGTCCTTACATTACTTTTACTTTTACTTTTATACTTTAAGTAGTTTTAAAACCAGTACTTTTACACTTTTAGTTCATACTGATACTTCAAGTTCTACAGAAGTATTTTTAAACCCTACCCGAGTAATGAACGTGAACTTTAATACTTTTGACACCTATGACAATGCAGACAATACTACAATCGAATGCAACAGAATCTAAATAAATGGTTGGAGTATCTTTTAGTGTAAAGAAAACTCAAAAATATATGACTATTTTATGAATAACAATATTTGAAGAAAACTATCTTTCTGTTTTTGTCCCCAAATATTAGCTGAAAAAAGGTTTGAGTTTCATGTCATACATTTTCTTTAGCCAGTGGTACAAAACCACTTTTAAATAAAAAAAAAAAAAATCCTGCATTGTGCAGACATCTAAGCACTGGCATCATTATCATTAGGAGATCAGAGATTCTATCCTCAGTGATTGATGCCACAGTCAATCATAGAAACATCTGACCGTTTAAAGGGTTAAAGAGCCCTCAGTTTAGGAAGTTAATTTAAAGTTTAGGGTTTTTTTTTAATCAAACATCTCTTTTACAATCACGGGAGGATACGTTTACATTAACAGGCTCAAGTGACTTAAGTCTGATTCTTTTTTAAGGCTGTGTGGACACATCAAATCAAATCCAGTCCAACTTTAAATGTGCAAGTCATTTAAGTACAAGCCCACGAGGAATTGCTTTTCCAATTCAAGGCAAGCGTGTGATAATTTTAGCATTTTGTTCCAGTTGCTTCACCAAGAGTGTGGAGGCAGTAGAGGGCTGTGTCTTGCAGTGAAAGCAGAAAGCATGATGTCAACAGGAGATTTATTTGGTTAGGCAGAGATCTAGGTATGCGCCCGATACCCACATCAACACATACCCGAGCTTGCCGCTTCTGTCACGTATGCAGTGAGACGAGCAGAGTCAGGGGGCTCTGAGGAAAGGTCAGTACGGTTCAGCTGCATTATACAGTGCTCTTTTAGTGGCTGTTTGACAGTCATTTAAAACTCAGGGATGTTCAAGCAAATTTCCAGATTTTTTACCTTTTTTGGACTCAAGTGTACTTCAGCAACTTCTATGGAACCTCTAGTTATCTATCTATGGTCAGCTGACATTCACTTCAAGAGAAAAGCATTGTTATGATATATGATTAGACACAGTGGCAGGTTGCAACCTGTGCTAAAGCGGTGTGTTCTTTCACTGGAACTTCATTGAATTTCACCCTGAACAAAAAAAACAAAAATAAGTAATCCTCGAAACATGAGATCGTTTACACTCTGTCTAAAAAATAAAATCTGCCTAAAAATAACCTAGCTTAAGTTCAGTGTGGACTATCACAATATGGGTTGTTGTCACCCAGTTGGTTTGGATTTATAGTTTGAATCAGTGTGCTGGGTTGAGACTTTACCAAAGTCTTGATTAAAAAAAAGCAACTGTTGGGACATTTTGCTACTAACTAATCACTCTTTACTAATCCTGTTACTACTAATAGTTCTACTAACAAATACAACAAGTACCTATTTAACTGTAGCTATAATATAACTAGCTGAAATTATATAAAAACAAACACACAACAAATTATTTTGGTTAATACATATATGTTAAAAAGTACCCTGTCAAAAATAACCTGTATTTCGTTCAATAAAAGTAAAAAAAATAATAATAATTGTTTCAGCTAGCTAGCATGCTAGTTAGCTTAGCTAGTTTCTTAGCTAGCTAGGTCAGCTAGTTATTCAACTGTTAGCCAAATGTAAATGATTTATATGTTATTTTCTGCATGTCATGTAGTTAACAGCTATAATCTAGCTTACTAGAGTTATATACAAAAACAAACACAAAGTATATTTAATTTTGGTTAGTACATATATGTTAAAAAGTACCCTGTCAAAAATATACAGTATTAAGTTTAATAAGAGTAAAAAAAAGCTTATTTCAGCAAGCTAGCATGCTAGTTAGCTTAGCTAGTTTCTTAGCTAGCTAGGTCAGCTAGTTGTTCAGCTGTTAGGATAACTAACATTAGCCAAATGCATTTCATTAATTTCACACGTATTGTTAATTTATGTTATTTTCTGTATTTCATTTACCTTCAAATTCAAACAAATATTTCACAAATAAGCTACAAGTAACTCCTTACTGAAACAGTAAAATTAAAGATAGCTTAGTTAGCTAAGCTAGCTAACCGCTAGATATCATTAGCAATCTAGCTGAACAAGTTTAACAAACCTTTTAAAACTAGAAAAAATCATAGGTTTTCCCTAAAATGTAATTATATATTTGTAAGTGGAATTTTGTACCTTTTTAAACAGATTTTTTAGAAAAAGGTTTGTACATATTTTGGATTTTTCTTCAAAGTTGACATAATTTCTACTTAAAAAAAACAAACTATATTTTAGCATGTACAATATTCTAAACTATAGGAGATCAACAACGCTTTATAAATAACTAAAATATTTAAAATATCAATATAAGCTTTCTTAAAGAATGTTATAAAATTAATAATTATCTTATATGTAGGTTTAAGCAATTTATTTACTGGCAGATAACTTTGTCTCTAATAAAAAAATAATTTGATAGAATTACTTAAAACATAATGCGATATAACAATATTGAAAAACTTTTGAAGAGATTTTTTTTTTTTTTTTTTGATATCTCCAAAAATATTTACATTTAAATACAGTTTTTAGGCCCCACCCATTCATGCTGAATTTATGAAGAGTATCTTTGTCTGGACTCTTTTTGAAGGCAAAGCAACAAAAACAGATTTTTTTTTTTTTTGAAAAGTGGATAAAAATAAAAGATTTTTTCACTACAGAAACACACACCCATATATATACCCATAGATGATTATTTACCAGGTAATTCTTGTGTACAACATTTTTTTAAACAGTGAAAAGGGCCTATTAATAAGGTTGGCTATAATTTAAATGCCTTATTTTGTGTTAAAAGTGTTTCTTTTCAAGAAATTATGAAATGGAGTTAAGGAAAGTACAGTAAGAATAATAACAAATAGTAATAAATACATACTAATCAAACTACTACAACATAATTTTGATATTACGTTTGAATCAAGTACATCCTGCATAAAGTGTATTTCGATTTCTATTCATTTCTGTTCTACTGTATTTCATTTCAGTTTTATATTTCATTGGCACTATGTACTGCTGTGAATGTACTTGTTGACCACAGATATGTGGCAATAGCTTATTCCAGTTGATCTGGCTGAGCAGAGTCCTGAGGGACTGCCAGGAATAATCATGTTTAAGTTCATGTTCAGATTCCTCTGCTGCTGATTCAGTCCAGGATGATCCTGTTTTTACATTTAGCAGAAACAGCTGCCCACCCACTCGCTTTTACAATGTAGCGAGCCATGTAATCAGGTCAGCGTCTGCATTTAAACTTCTTGTGCACGGGTCTCGTATGAAGCTGTTTGGAGATTTAAAGGAGATACAGCTGCTGCTGAAGTGGCTCCTCGCATGCTGTAATAGTTATCACACATCAGGCTCTGTACCAGCCCACCACGCCTCGGGGGCCGGCAGCGGCCTGCCAACTGTTTACAGGCTGGGGTCGTTCCCACATTAAACACGCTTCCTATCGTGCTGATAAATGTCTCTTTCTTCAGCGCTATTCAGACTGCTCTAGCTTTACCACAGCAAGGTGTGGGTTTGTGGATTTGATTTGTACAATAATAAAGGGAATAATAAAGACTAATTTCACAGTATATGCATGATTGAAATCCCCAGCAACTTGAAAAAATAAAAACTACGACATTATGACTACAAGTGGTTTGTGTTTTTGTGGCCAATGAGAGTGGGTACATTTATTACAACAATTTAATACAAAATGTATCTGTGGAAATTACCTAGTAAAATCTTTTTTTATAAAACCTGCCTTTTCACTACAGAAAGGACCAAACAACCCGTATCTTCCTTTAGGGTACCCTCAGGTTTTCATATTCAAGGTCTAAACATGTCTTAAAATGTCTGGAATTGTAGGCATTAAATGATATGTTGCAGAAAAATTAACATATTTTGTTCAGTTTTTCTGATTATTTTTGTCTTTTCAATACATATATTTTACCTTTTTGGTATTAAAAGCAATAATTGGGGATAACAATGGAATTACACACATTCCTGGTCTCAAGATTACAACACAGTAGTAAATAAAACATAAATTACAGAAACATTCACAAGACCTAATTTGTGTTTTCAATGTCACAATACATTTACCTGAACAGTGCTATACTAATCATGATTTTTACCAGTGCAACTCTAGTCACCTCAGCAGAGCTATTTCAGTGATATATTTACCTCAGCAAGTTTAGCAGTGCTATTTCAATCACATATGAAATTTAAACATCAAAAATCCGTCAGTCAAATATTATGAATAAGTTACATCAGCTAAGGCTACTATGCTAGACCTGTACAGCTTGCTTTCATTTTTCAGCAGGAAAACTGACATATTATTCTGTTAATTTTTTAGCCAAATCATTTTGCTTGCCCAAAATTCAGTGCATCTCTGATTACATAGATATTTATCATATTTTGTCTTCACGGTCAGACAGTGAACATGAGATAGTAGAGCCACGTTTTTCTAATAATTTGAGTTTTTTAATGCTACAGTCAACTCCAGCCATTCTGGTGCAGCTGTGCACATATGTTTACCGGCTACTTGAAAGTCAAATTTGTTCACAGTTCTTTAATCATCTTTAATCATCCTCCACTCCTACTAATACACCTTGAATATATCTTCTCTAATTCTTTCTGACTGTTCATTGCTCTGCCTTTTTTCACTTCTTTCTCTGCACTGCTTTGCCATTCTTTTTTTTTTCCTTAACTGCTTTCTGGCACCGGATTGTTTCCAAAGCAAACTCTTTGCGGTAGTGCAGAACACAAACAGCAGCTACAACAACTACAAGTTTTTATAGAGCTGCATGTAATCCAGTTCAACTGATGCACTGTCCAGCACTCAAAGCCCACTTTATTATAAACCCCTACCTGCACGTGGGATAGTTACTGGACCAGGTCTCGGTTCGGTAGAGGTGGTAAATGAATCATGCTGAAAGAAGAACCAGCTTTACTTTTTAGCATTTAGAAACGAAAGACAAATAATAAGAAATCAATTATTTAGATGTATAAAATAAGTCTTCAATTATGAGGAAATTTGAGATCTTAGTTTCAATCAGTTCAGTCCTATCAGCTCAGTCCAGATAATCAAAGAAACTCTAAGTCTTGGGATCTTCTGCATGCAATAGATCAAATGGTTCGTAGATGGCTCGCCACTCCAGGTTCTGGAGAATTCCAGGTGTTAAGGATGGAAAGAGATTTAGTCCACAGGATCATCCAAGAGAGATGTTGTCCATGACCCAAAAACCTGACCAAAGTCTCTTAACAAACAAAACTCTCAGCTGAAATTTTGATGCAAATCTCCTATATCTACTGCTCAAAGTGAGAAAAGAACAAAAAAGGAAGAAAAATGGCACCCTCTTCTCCACTTCACTGCTAAATGGGGGCGGTTTCAAGCATCCAATTCGTTCCCAATGTGGTAGTCAATCAGCCAATCATGCTTAGGGCTTATTCCTAAAGCTGTAATACCATGGGCACCCAAATGACTGGAATACACAATGTTTGTGTTAAGCATCTAGTCTTAATTAAGAGGACCTCTCAATTATTATTTTTGATTAGTCAAACTTTTTTTTTTCGTGTTCCTGTTGGTTAGGCTCCAGCTTTAGTGCAAGTTTAACTGCAACTTAACAGCTTAGCTCTTAAAGCCAGAGAGTAATTTTGCAGGATGTTGCAGGATGACAATGATGATGTCGCCTAATCGTTGAAGCCATATTAACTTGTGCTCATTTCTTAATCACTCAGACTGCGGTGCCCTATTTTAGTGATCTATAGGCAAGCCGTCAACCGCGCATCAGTGCTGCTTGCTTTAGGGCATGGCAGTGTGTCTTTGATATCATGAGGATTAAAAAAAAAACACCTTGCACAGCTTCAAACGTGCAAAAGGCACGAACCAGTTCTCTTCAGTAATCATGTGGTGGTTTGGGTGTAATGGGAAATAAACCAATCAGCATTTTACGTAACATTTCCTTTAAAAGGTAGGTGCACTCTGACTATTGGTATCTTAACAGCGCAGTGCTTTGCACATCTCAGTCTGCTCCAGCCTCTGCTTTAACTTAAAAAAGAGCCTTAGCCAACTACAGGGGTTTTACAGCACAACAACCAGTTTTGATCTATTTCTCAAGTGATTTATTGAAGGATTTCTCCTCACTTGGTTTACGATTAGGTTAAAAACACAAAAACAGAAACAGTGCTTCAATTATTGTACATTCTTCTTTGCAATAACAATAAATAAAACTATTTTTAGCAATTAAATTGAATATAACAATATATAAGTGCTTCGTATCAAACTTAAAATAACATAGCTATGTCTCACGCTAACTGCAACTCGCATGTGAGCGAGCTAACCTGCACAGCACAGCATCTACACCATTAATACATTTACAAATGCTAACAAGCATCAACATTTTAAAGTAAAGTAAGTCTTTTACCAGTGGTTTTCCGGGAGCTGGCCAGTAGGTGGAGCTTATTTTCCTTTTATTTATTCAGTTTTGACGTGCTAGTTTATCCTACAGTTCTCTCCTTGTAGCTCACATTGCACTCTCCCTGTGTTTCTGGGGCTTTCTGTGTGAAGCACAACAGCTACGAGGACCTGACCTTCACTTCAAAATAAAAGTCTCCAGCCATTTAGTTTCTGGCAGCAGTTATTTTATTCTTTATTCTGTTTATTGTTGAGGTTAAAGGTATAGATGGAAGTTGATTCACTGTTGTCAGGCACATGTGTTTTCAGGCACATCACCAAGATACAAACAAACAAGATATTTGCCTGAATACCCCTTATTTCCAGACCACCACACCCATCGGCCTAGATATATTCCTAAACTCCAACGCTAAAGACGTTAAAATAGACACTTTACGGGGTGTATGATAGCAAAGAGCATTGTGACGCACCTTGCACAGGGTGTACAATAGGGCTTCATATGTTTCCGTTTGGCTGACCCACATTCAAAGTAGCTGTGAAACTGAGGTGTGTAAAAACTGACCAATGATGAATGATGCAGAGGGCGGCTGATAAACATGACAAAACACTATGTACAGTACATGTGCACCTGTTAGTGATCTATAAAGTAGGCGAGGCTCATAAACTGGTCAGAGAGTGGAAGTACAAAGTAGCAGGTGGTGGTTAGAAGGTGAGTGTAAAGTTGGATGTGTTTGGTTTTGACCAAAACACAATAGACCTGCTGTCTGGTGAGCTCTACTGTTTTGTATATATGCTACATACCCTATATACACTATATTTGGATAAATATATTAGGATGCATGCTTATTTCTTGTGTCTTTCCAGACTGGACAAAATGTCTGTTGGATTTACATTAAAATGTACATCAGTTGCACAAAATAAAGAAAAAATGTTCAAAAGAAAATATGTATTCATGCCAAAAAACATTAATTTGTATGTGTTAAACCAACATTACTTTATATACTCATTGAAAGCTGAACTTAAATGTCATTATCTTTACATAACATACATTCCAACAACCATCACACCCACCTTTAAGTGATGGAGTAATTCTGCTTGAGTGCACAAATTCTCTTTAAAGAATTTAGCCATCATAAAGCCTCTCTCAGATGCAGAGTAAGTGGTAACTTGCTCTTACAGCCTTTAACACAGAGTAATGCCAGAAGGTTGCCTGGGGACAAAGACGGGAAAGTAAGAAAACACATGCGACTGTATTATAAAGCTATACTTAGATAAATTCTTATTTAGATGCAAAACACAACTGCCCAGTGTCACACCAGCTTATTTTATTTATAAAAATCCAACAGGCACTCTAACCCAAGTGTGTTAATGAGGTCAGGTTGTTGGATAATCACTACACCACCTCATCCCCAACTTCCTAACTTATCCTAAATGTATTGGATTGAGCACCACTGAAATTACACTGCTCAAAATGGTGTCTTAATATACCAGTTTTGCCCATACCTGGCATAATGCATGCTAACAATAAGCTCATGTTCATCTACTCTATAAAGTCCTATTTAACTGGCAATACCTCTTCACATGGACTAGAGAAGGTGTGCTAGCAATGGGTGCATATTAAAATATTTGAGTGTGTTCATTAAAAGGGGTGTTTGTACAAAAAGTGAAGTCCAATTTTGACAAAGATGCCAATTTTGATGTATTTCTGAGATTTCTGGCTGTGGTTTGCACAGTACACTTCACAGCATGTTGCTTAGAAGCGTGAAAACCACAGCTGTTTTTATGCTCTTGTCTGGTTGGTTCTGTGATTATTTAGTCTGCCTATAATGAGCACAGTTTATAAAACACTAATCATTGGCTAAAGGACTTTAGGACAAAAAGGACAAATCTGGAAAACGAAGATGCGGGCTAGACATAACATCATTACCTTTAACAACATCTGGTAAAATTACCCGTTTCCATTTCTGGCGATTGTATCTCAGCAAGATTTAACCTAGCTAAATAAACCCTAATGCACTCAATGTGTGTTAACTTGGCTGTGTTTTAAAGGAACTTAATGCAGCAATTTTAAAAATAGCAGCTTCAGTATCATGTTGGTACTTTTTGGACTGTAATAGAGAGAAGTAATGTCATCTCTGTCGTTGCCACAGTAAGCTAGAGAACTTCTATTGCACTGCTATGTAACTTTGGCAGAGCTGCATTAGGCCACTGCATTACCAGAGCTATATTCGAGTAAAAACCTATAATATTACTGTACTGCCTCAGTCCACATGCTTCTCTTACTTTCAGTGTGATTTGTATTCACAGCAGTGGTGTAAAAGGGGCTTTCACGTCCTGAATATAAGGGGAACCAAGGAGCCAAAATGACCAATTCTCACATAATGCTGCTTTAATTTGTGGCAGTAGGCCTGGTTTATCTATAATTACTACACTGTTTAAAACATTTAACTTAATTACTATTTTAGACCATAAAAGTCTGAGCAACAGTATGTTTTAAATTAAGTCACCAAGAAAACATCTGTGAGAATATGGTATCAAGCATTTTTGTTGTTAAGCAAGAATACAGTGTATGAATGGTTTCTACTTTAGTGCTAAATGGAAACGGCTTTATGGAAAGTTTAGCACATTCCTTCTCACACATGTGTAGTCAGCCACCGTCTCTTTTTTTGCCAAGTAGCATCCCAGCACGCTCTGAGAAAAGCGCAGCGATTCAGTGTGATGAGGGTATAAGGGGAAGGGCGGATTGCTGGAACACTCTGCAACCTTGTATCTCCATTTTTGAAGTTTTCCATTTGTTTTCATATTGTGTGAATCTGGCATTTCACAATCTGTTTTTCACAGATCAGATCAGAGAACAGTCAGATCAGAGGACAAAACAAAAAAAGCTCAAGTGTCAGTGATGATATGTTACATATAAAACATAAAAGAAAAGGAGAGCGAGAGAGACATAGTAAAGGAGAAAGGGGTTTACGCCCAGATCTGTTTTTATTGCTTTCTGGGGAACAATGCGGAATGTAGCAGGGGTCAGCCACATGCTCTCGGTACACAGCGAGGCCTAGATGGAGCAATTAGGCACCCTCAGGGCTGTGCTGGCACAAGAGTGACCGGTGGAAATATCTGCCCAAACCCTGCTGGACAGCGCAGGCCTCTTTGCTGTCAGATGCCATCGGTGATGTTGAAATCCCTTCCTGCCACTTCTGCTCTCACAGCATGAAAGTCAAGTCGAGGGGTGGATTCAGCCGGCACAAAAAGGTCCTTCAGAAAGACTTGTTTGGCATTGGAGTCACATTAGTCGCATTGCTCCTATTGCGTGCTTCCCCAGAAACGGATGGTTTCATTAAGATAAAAATCACATGGAGTCCACTTTGCTCTTGACATTTGCTCAAGCAATAACTGGCCCTATTCAGGACTTTTAATGGATTTACTGCAGAAGCATATCAAACATGACGCTGCGCTCGCTGCTGCTGACACTGCTCCTCTCAACCACGCCAGTGTTGCGGTCGGACTGGGTGGAGCGTCGGCCTGCTGCTCCGAATTCCCAACCTAATTCCCATTAGTTATTTTCAGAGAGGGTTGTGCAAAACAGAAGAGACAAGAGCAAAAGAGAAAATAAAGTGAAGAACGCATCAAGCTGTCATACCGACTACGGGATATTGCGTTAGCGTTTTGGCGGTCGGTCATTTGGCCGGAATGAGAATTCGCCCTTAGAAGAGATCCATTGTGGGAGAAGAGGTGATTGAAGTTCGTTCGTCTTGTGAGTGTCGCACAAAGTTAGCGACTGTAATTGAACTGCTGTGGAGCGACTGAGTAAACACTCATCCACACCCCGAATGAGCACTGAAAAAAAAGAGGATGGAAAAGAGATGGATGTGACTCCAATGGAAAGCATGCATCCGTCAACATGAATAAAAAAGAAAATACAAAACAAATAGGATGAAGAGGACAGAGCTGGGGCTGGGGATCTGAGGCAGAGACGTCTGTGCATCTGGGCCTGAAACCAACCACAGCTCCCAGTTCTTTCTCTTTATTCCGTGTTATTAGATGTGTTTTATTGTAACATGAAGCTCTCCGCTGGCTCTACAGACCTTTCCACTGCATTATGTAACATGATTGTTGCTTCATAGGGAATTTGAGAGATTAGTTTGGGATTTGGATGGAGATTAGTTTAGTTTGCTGCCCACTGTTCCATTGCGGATGAATGTTTTGAGTTTGGGTCCAACAGAAACCAGTGATCAAGCAGTGAAACATCTGGCTTCTTTGTATTTATTGTAATACTGAGCAAAAAAAGCATAACATTAAAAACAACTGTCTTATGTTGTGCCCCAGCTCTTTTGTCTAATCAGTATCTCATTATCAGGCTTGGGTGCCCATGGCCCTGTTACAGGTTTAATTATTGATAAGTACTGACCACTGCATACCAGGAACATCCCATTACGCCTGCCAGATGTTTTGGAGATTTTCTTGGTCAAGATGGGTCGGTGTAATGTTTAGCAGTTAAATTTTTTGACTGTATCAAACTAAATTTGAAAATAGAAAATTGGGTATAACACTGGGTTTTCATCCATCTTTTAAATTATATAGTTTTTTACTTTGGCAAACAGAATTTTAAATCTCTCGATTTTCAGATTTGTCATTTTTCGTGTCTTAACACAAATTGGATGGTTTAATCCTTGCCAAATGTAAAAACTCAGAAAATGGAAAACTCAGAAAATAAAGAAAAGATGATTTTTTATTTTTTCCTGAAAATCCAATTGTGATGTGTAGAGATGAAAAAAATAAAATAAAAAAAAATGGATGAAAACTTGTTTCTTGTACAATGCACTACATACAAAATATAAATGGGTTTTTTTAGCCTTAAACAGTCCGAAAAATAAATGAATAAACGTTACACTGACCTAAATGGTTCAGATCTTTGAGCTTGACCATTTTTCCTGCTTTCAACACACTGGTTATCATATGTTTCTCTAGGTTGACATGCTGGATGCAGGGTTGAAGACTTGAGTGATTTTGACAAGTGCCAAATTGTTATAGCCACTGTAGATAACTGGATCAGAACGTCTTCATAATGGCAGGGCTTAGTGGGAGGCTCCTAGTTAGCAGAGTGGAGTGCCTATCAATGGTGGTTCAAGGAGAAATGAACCACAAACCAAAGACAGAGTGTTGGAAACAATTTTGTTTTTATCCCATTTCCCCCCCAGTTTGGAAAGCCAGTTACCCCACACACTTATTAAAATATCCCATCACTGTCAATGTCCAACACCAAGAGGGTGAAGACTAGCACAAGAGGTAGCCAGCACGATCAGAGGAAAGCGCAGTGACCCAGCTCTGATACATCAGCTTATGGATAACAGCTTTACATGAGAAGTGATGTGGAGAGATATTGCCATCTAGCAAAACTAGTGTTGTCACAATACTAAAATTATGACTTTTGATACAATAAGTACCTAAAAGTCTCAATATCAATACTGAAATGATACCACAGCAAAATCCTAAAACATCAGAAGTTATTAAACTAACAGAAGGTCCAACATAAAACAATAAATATTAGTTATTTAGTTTTATTAATTATGAAAGAAAATAAAACAAAAAAAGATTAACAATGTGGTGATGCTTATTTTTCATTTCAAGTTCAAACATAGTAAGTTTATGGAATTTCTGTGGTAGTGAACTGTCTGAGAAGAGTGTTCTGATTCACTCGATCACTAAAGAGCAGAGGGAATTTTCATTAAGTCGATTCATTAAGTGAATCGTTTCACAAACAGAGTGCAAATTTGATTCAATGATTCTAAAAATGTAGTGTTTACAAGCTCATGCATTGATATCACGCTGTAACCTTGTGTATAAACAGCCACAGGGAAACTCAGACAGACACTGGATTACACTTCAGAATGACTTTTTTATGACTGAAAACTGGAAACTAAAGCAGAAAGTTGATTGTTTGTTTTTCAAAATAAATTAATCACAGATCCTCACTGGAGAGAGATGATGCTGCAGTTTTAGAAATGTAGGACTTCTTTCTAGCTGTTTCTATCTATATACTGGTGCAGTTCAGTAATTCAGTTCAAAATGTATACTTATATATCATATAGATGTATTACACATTAATCTATTAATCTATTTTAAGCATTTATTTATTTTATTGTTAATGATTATGGCTTACAGTCAATGAAAACGCAACAAATCATAATCTCAGAACATTAGGATATTTTATAAGACCAATTTTTGACTTGATATAACACAGTGGACCAACACCAGCAGATGACATGTCTCTCCAAACCATCACTGATTGGTGGAAACTTCACACTAGACCTCAAGCAGCTCAGACTGTGTGTCTCTCCACTCTTCCTCTACACTTTGGTCCCTTAATTTCCAAATGAAACGTAAAATTAACTGATGATCAGTGATGGTTTGAAGAGTCATGTCATCTGCTGGTGTTAATCCACTGTGTTCTAAGTCTAAACTGAGTGCAGTGTTTTACCGGAAAATCTTACTGCACTTTATGATTCCATCTGCTGACTGCTAACTTTACGGAGATGCAGATTTCATTTTCCAGCAGGACTTGGCAACACTGCCCACACTGCCAAAAGTGTTATGACTGTTTGTTCGAGAATATATGAAAAATAAAGTACCTTTTTTAATTATATTATAATAATATATAATATATTATATATAAATAGGTTAATGCCGAAAATCATATTAGACAGGCAGTCATAACATTGTGGTTCATTGGAATGTATAAAGTAGACTACATGTGAATATAGGCTGCTATATGATGCAGAACTAAATGTGTAAATGTAAATTAAGGCACTGTGACCCTTACCTCACATAGAAGCCCACTAAAAACCCATGCTGTAATTTTTGACCCCATTGTTGGCCTCTTCGTTTTCAGAGCTCCCACTATGAGATACTTTGGCAGGGGTTGGCATCGTTCATGCAGCTGACTTCCCCTCAATGTGTGGGCAATTTTCTCACGAGAAAGAAATCAGGATGTTTCGGGTCAGTAACAAATCTAAACTCAGTTTATGATGATTATCCTCATCACAAACCATTCATAGTGGGAGACTGTGTTTAGTAGAGTACAGTATACAAGGTTGGAAATGTCTCTCATATTCTTAATTGTTACTATTTTATTATTTAGTATCACTGTATTCACCATATTAATTTGATATATAAATATATTCTATTACAGTCTCAATTAAAAGTTTGGACACATTTTCCCATTTTCTTTGTTTCTTTGTGTAATTTATTTTCTATGTTGTAGATTAATATTAAAGACATCAAAAAAATAAATGGACACATATGGAATTTTGTAGTAAACAAAAAAGTGTTTGTCCTCCACAATTCTAAAGTACTATGATCATATAAGAATCATTTTCTACATGAATCATGAAAAAGATCTAATAATTTTGTTTTGTATATTATTAAACATATACTCATCCTAAACAACATAGTTGCAAAAAATGGTTGCCAATGTTCACATTTAAAATGAACTAGTATAAGGCAGGGTGTTGCTTGGCCTGGGCTTCCAGGGCTACAGCCCCGAATGATTATCCAGTAGCCCCAAATCATCTCTTAATGAAAGCTCAGGCCACTGGTTGCAGGACCTCTTTTACGCAATGTCAGGCTGCCAAAGTGTTTTATTCTATAAACTACGAACAACATTTCTACCAAATTCCAAATAAACATATTGTCATTTACAGCATTTATTTGCAGAAAATGAGAAATGGCTGAAATAACAAAAAAGATGCAGAGCTTTGAGACCTCAAATAATGCAAAGAAAACAAGTTCAGAGTTCAGAAATCAATATATGGAGGAATAACCCTGGCTTTTAATCTTGGCATGTTCTCCTCCACCAGTCTCACACACTCTGTGTGAATATGTTACTGAATGGTATCTTAGTGAATGAACCTGTAAAAATGTTCTAACATGTCTTGACAGAAAGTCATTTTACCTTTACATTTGTTTAAAGTTTATATTGTAGGTTATATTTCTCATTTCCAAATGTTTTCCAAATTCCAAACAAAATATTTGCACGGCAATGATAATATATTGTATTATTATCTTAGATCTGTAGTCTGTAGTACTATACTGCATGTCAAATATATATGACAGATAACTGGGGCATGTGAAACAGACCAAAGCACACAGTGTCTTGTTTTTCCACTGCAAACAAAAGAAAAAAAGGCCCAAAACAAGTCCAGGTACATAGAAAACCTATTTACCATCTCACAAATCATGTTTCGCTGTTCACCACATTCGAGCACAATGACGGCACCAGCACTTCCCCCTCGGCTTTACCCTGCGACAGCTATTGTGCTGGAAATATATGGCAGCGAGTGAACAGAGCTCGAACAAGCAGCAGCATAAATCACACAGGAGAGATTCCATAGTGGAAGTGACCAAAAGTGGACGTTTCCCCTCAAGCTGCTGTGGGTGTGCTCACAGTGAGCTCTTTTTTTTAGCTGGCAATCAAAATTTCATAACAAAAGAGCCAAACCGAAATGTTCCGAAATTATTAATTATAAAATAAAAAAAAATATTTCAGTATCAGGGCTGCAATCAGTGTTTACCTGCGTTTAAGTTCACACTTGAATTGGTGCTAGATATGTTTAAAGGGCTCTTATTATGGAAAACTGTTAAACATGGTTGTGGTAGAACAGGATCTGGTGATGTTTTACTGCTTGTAAGGTTAACTGGCTTGAAAGTAAAATGGTGATGAAGGACTACCTCAGGATTCTTAATACAGAGCAATAGATGTGAATAAAAATAAAAAGTCTCAACCCAATTAATTTTAACTATTTCTTTTTACTAATAACTAATAATTTAACTAATATTTTGAAAAATTGACGTTATTTTTTTTTTAAACATAATTTTCATCTAATTTCAGAAAGACAGATATACACATACACATATATTATACATACATATAGTACACTTATTTTTATTTAAACATTTTTAAGCAGTACTTTTAATTTGCTATATATTACTATAATTAATTCTAATTGAATCATTTTAATATCCATTTCCTGGATATTCAATAACAATGCTAATTTTCCAGAACGGTTGTTGATTATACTCTATAATTATTAAATGATTCATATCCTTAATGTTTCTTTTTTATTTTTTAGATATTTTCAAACCACCCAAAGCTTTTTTTTTTGTTCCACATCTAAACTTTATCTCTTTTCTCCACAAGCACTTTCCAATCTTTCTTAAAAGACTATTACAGGATTACATTTTTTTCCTAATAACTCATAAAATGAGCATAACCATAGCTGGGTAATTTATTGCCACCACAAACGTAGCATAGAGACAGGCATGTTGGACACTGAAACATACAGTATTTATTCAATAAGTATCTGGGTACAGAGTATGATTCATCGTCCCTTGCCACTGTTTGCCAATCTGGCAACCTGTGTGAGCTGTGTGTCTGGATAGAAAACTCTATCCAGGGTTTGGAATTTGGACACTTGTAGCCATTTCACACACTTACATTTATTACTGATTGTTACTTATCACACATATATACAAATAGATAGATATTTGCATTAATTTGACTGTTTTGCTGAAAAATCTATTTAAAGCCTGTAAATACTTTTGTATTTTTTGCTTGTAGGGACTAAAAGAAAGTGCAGAGTTTCAGAAATCTTGTCGGAAAATGATAATTTGGGGTGTTTTTGAGTTGAAACTCAATTGTCATATTGTATTGAATAGACTGATAATTCAGTATCAAATTTATGACATGTAATTAAGCAATTATACACTCAAGGGTTGTGCTATAATGTGTAATATTGGCACTGCTCTGCTGCGGTCGTAGGCACAGTCTCAGGCTGTTATAAACATTCTGCAAGATAAAATAGTTCCATTGCTGCTCTGTTTGTAGCTGCCCTGTTTGGCGTGTAGGCGCTGCATTGTTGCTAGGTTACCTGTGTGTGACGGAGTCAAACATGGAGAGCTTCGGTTACAGTACATTACCAGCTGATAACGGCACTCGTAGAACGCCTCTCAGCCAATCACATTGCAGGGTCAGAACTGTGGTATAATTTACAATATTTAAAAGTAGAAATATATATATATATATATATATATATATATAATCCTGTATAACTGTATAGTAGTATTTTGGTATTATAGGGCTGTCTCTGTGTATTGAGCAGTGGAGAGGTCTGTGTGAGCTCTCTTTCCCAAAGCAACAATAATCAGCCCTTTAAAAGGGTTTAAAATAAAATATGGTCATGTTAAATGCTTATTATGCCTTAACAAGCCAGTGGTTAATAATTACCTGGCTTGTTAAAGCATAATAAGCATATCACATGACATCACATTTTTATGACTTAACAAGACCGTTATTGGTAATGAATTAGTTTGGTAAGGCATAATAAACACATAATAAAGCAGGAAATTATAAAGTGCCTGTGTAATGTGATTATTTTATCTTGACAAACTAATGAATTACCAATTTCTGGCTTGTTGAGGCACAAAAATGGCAATGTAATGTGTAATACATCTTAATAAGCCTGTTAATTATCCACAGCTGAATTGAGAATGGAAGACAATTACCATGTAATGATCTTATTAATGATCTTATTACACTTTAACAATCAATGCCTTGTTCAATGGTTGTTAATGTGTAATGACCCATGTGAAATGCTTATTCCACCTTAACAAGCTAGATTATTACCAACAACTGGTGTAATGAGCATTAAAATGTACCTGTTTTTAAATAATTACTGGCAAAAGTAAATAACAAACATAGAAAGTTAAAAATGTAAAAGTTAAAACAGTGAAAACTGTCGCTAGTGTTGATCTTTTCATGGCTGATTGAAGCCTGGATTGAAAAACAGAAGAAATGCAGCAAGACTCTCCACAGGGAATTTTTAATGATATTAGCAGAAAGCTTTGACATGCACTTTCAAGGTCAAGCCACAAATTTTATCACTAAACCTGCAAATCCAGGGACTACTGCTTAATCTGCCATCCAGCGCAGGAACAATCCCCGCTGAGGTGATTTCCAACATGTGACCAGGGCAAAAATACATCCTTCCCGTTCTTTCTCCAGCTAATACACGTAAGGCTTTCATCAATAAGTCCAGAAATTCAGAAAAGGCACGATCAAAGAGAAGAATGCTAAGTAGTGGAAAATTCAGGGTAAGGTGATTGAATTCGGTGGCGGAGGTGTTCGGTTGGAAAAGGATTAGTTTTTAATCAAATAGCAGGAGGGAGTGTAACTCTATCTGGGAATACTGTTCTGGTGATTATTGCTCTTTTTTCTGCTTGTCTGGTTAGTATTTGGCTGACAGTAGCCGGATGATACAGCCGCTTAAAGGATAAGTCAGGGGAGATTTAGGAGGCCTACAGTCTTGCCTGAGGACAACTGGTGACATTAATGTGGTCATAACTCATTTTAACATAAGCACTTTTCAACCACCTTTCATCCACTGGAATAAAACAGGCTGATTTTGTGTCTTTGCCTTTCAGATTGACATTTTTGACATTTCAGATTGACATTTCTGATTGGCTGTCTCGTACAAAAAGCAGAGTAGACAGAAATAGACACTATAGCTGAGCTATAGAGGTCTAAATATCTAAACTGCTGTGGTCTGAATTTGTGGATACTGTATGTGGGATCACAAAAACAATTTATTTAAAAAGCAGCAGTCCCTAAGAAGTTGGGGACTTAATTTCTGCATACAATATTACCTAATTACAATTTCTTAATTTATACAATATTATTATATAGAATTTTAGTTAAAAACACACATTTAAATATTTACATCATCTCAAAGATTTATTTTGTGAACAGACCAAGTCTCACTGTCTCAACACATCCATGTGTTGAGACAGTGTAATATGGGATTATAATATATTATGTATCATAAATTCAGCAACAATAAATTAAGTAAAGTTTACTAAAATAAAAGAATTGACTGAAGTTCAGTTCACTTATTTACTTTATGTAACATTTAAGTCTTGAAACCGAGTTGAAGTTACTTACATTTATCTGAAATTAAATTTACTTAAAAAGGCCAAATGCAGAAAGTTTTTTAAAGTAAATTTTACGCATCTTTTTTTTTTTTATCAGTGTATATAAATGTATACAAAAACATTGTGACAACTTCCGCTTGTGACAAATAAGGACATTTGCAGTAGCAAGATGAGCATACAATATATTAACATTAATTAAAGAAGAGAATATCCAGTAACCCTCCTGTTATGTTACAGATCAATTTGATCTGTTTTAAAGTTTAAAGATCTAGGAAAAATAGTTAAATGTATTTCTTCGGTATGAAACTTCTTCTGCTTGCCCTAATCAATGTAATCAATGTATAATATGAAAATGGTTCATCTCACATATTTGCAACCACCCCCTGCAAAAACTAAAACTAAAACAAAAGTGCAATATTATGTTTCAATGTCATGTAAAACTATTGTGTTGTATATGTTGGTCTTTCAAAAGTAATAATGTAGTGAAACATTAAAAAAAGTTTGAACATGTATTTTTTTAATGGAAAAAAGTGAATTATCCTAATTGAACCATTACCTGTTAGAGGTAAGGAACACTATTGCACTAAATATAAATTATATTGATAATAATTAGCAATGGAGTTAGTAATAAAATATTCACATTGCTTGTTAGGATTTTTTTCAGACATCTTTTGGATAATTAAACATGTGACGAGTCAATATGACCCAGGAACACCTTCTGGTTCTGACAAATGAACGTAACTGGAGGGTAGTGAGTTAATGTGTGTCCAGCCATAAAGTGATTGAAGGGTGTACAGTGCAGGGAGGCAGTGTATTGGAGTGAAGAAAGTTGCAAAAGTTTTTTTTTTTAAGTAACATTGTTTTAAATAATTTTTTTCAGTCTTGGCAAAACATTGAAGATGTACTGACCCTTTAAATATATCCAGCTAGAGTTTTTTGGTTCTTATTGATTTCAGCATTACCTGCTTGGACACAGGTAAACACACTGAAGCCCTAATATTAATGTATTTTTTTAATTTGGAACATTAATGTTTGGACCATTAATCTTGAAATTTTGATTAGCAAAAAAAATGCGGTTTTGCAAGGCAGCAATGATATTTTTGAAAATGTGTACATTTGATCCATACGTGAAAATCAATGCAGGGTCAGCTGTATTCATAAAGATTAAAACTATATGTGTAACATAAATAATATTTGATTACATTTCTCAAAGCAAGTTAAACCTTGACTTAACAACACATTTTTTTATTATACGAGCCCTTTAAATAAATCTATCTGGGCTTTTTTTTTTTTTTAAAGATGTCAGCACTGAGTGGAGTGTGCTTGGACACAGGTAAACACACCTGAATGAAGCACTGATTGCAGCTCCATTACTGAATTGGCCTAATCTGATAAAACCACACACAGGTGACTGGAAATAAACACCTTACACCTACAGCGAGCAACAAAACCAAGGTAGTTCTGTAGGAGGCAAGTTGTAATATAAAATATCTTAAAGCCATGAAGCAAATATCACTGTAAAAATTCTAACTGCCCTACTACTACTATTCAATTATTTTAAAAAACAAACCAGAAATTAAATATCACAGAAATTTAGGATCACTTTATCAACCTGAACAGATCAGACTAACTCAAAAATTAATAGTTGAGATACACACTAAATTCCCAGTGTTCCTAATTTTGGTCAGAACCTTTAATCCAGATTCCAGTCCTTGATTTTGTTCTTGGTGAAAATTAATAGAACAGTTTATGTCTTAAGCTACGTTCACTTTTTTGGCTCAAATCTGTTTTTTTTTGCTCAGATAAGATTTTGAAATCTTGAAGGTACACAAATGTCAGTGACCTGTATCTGTGTGTAGTGTGAACAAATCTGTCCCTGAAATGCCTCTCTCACCTGTCACCTTCTTCACCAACAACAAAATAAAACGTCATATTAAAGAGACAACTCGTAGCTTTATAAAGGGAAAAGGATGTGTTAGCAGCTCATATGTGGAGCATCTTTTGCTGGAGTGGAGAGAAATGCTCAGGAAGAGGAGGTGAAAAAAGACCATGTGGTTTGCTTTTGCTGTTTTTGCAGCTATAGCTGCACAGCTGCACCAAATGATGAGTGGGTATGTGAGAGAAGCACATAGTAAACGCCAAAAAGATGCATGAATTCTGATTTGACTGTTCACATTTATGTCGCATGTCCATGGATCGGATACGTATCTGATTTAGGATGAAAGTGGCTCAGATTTGATTTTTAAAAAATCGGATTTGGCACGTTCACATAGCTATGAAAAAATCAGATCTGAGATCTGATCAGCATTGAGCAAAAAAATCTAATGAGAGTCTTGGTATTGTGAACATAGCCTTTTATAAGGGTGTAAGCACCACATCTACCATATATTACAAAACCCAGCACTGGTTTCTAAATTCAAAGTCCAGATGTAAATAGTATTGTTTGAGTAATGTCAACATAAGTTAAGTACAGTTAACTTTATTTACTTAATTAGTCTGTATTCAGTTAAGTGTGTTATTTAATTAAGCTCAAATTATTTTAGTTGACATTTAAGTTTTATAAAGGCCTGTGCTTAACTTTTTTTTTTCAGATTTGATATTGACCTTTTTTTGTTCACAAGCCATCACTAAACACAAAATAAACATGAAGGGATGTGTTCTAAATTACATACAATTTGTAAAAATGCGCTTTTCTAATTTGCCTCTTTGGCTCTAGTGCATTTTTTTTCCAGTGCAGTGGGCGGGGCAAAGCTATTGTTTTATTGGCTTATAAACTTTTTCTTTGGCTCGTTCATAGTCTATTATGATTAAAAACAGGTCTCAATTAGTGTTATGTTCAACACAATATTTGAAAAATTAAGAAAATACATGATATCTGTTGTGATGGATGCAGGGTTAATGTAAATTAATGTTAATGTAAATATTGTTCCATATTTGTACCATTTGTTAATTCGACTTAATTCAATTATGTGTTACAGGTTGAAGTAATGTTTTAAGTTGGTCCAATAATTGTATTTTTTTTTTTCAGTCTATCATTTATCTATAAAAGGATGTGTAATAAAAACGTCTACTATAGACCTGGTGCCTGCACATCATTTCTACACTTTTATTCACCTTATTATTCATAATAACGGTTATTAAGCGCAGCGGTGTCAGATAACTCTCAGTCTCTGTTCTGTAATGAAGGAGCTTGTAGGATAAACTGTGGGCAGCCGACCTGCGGTGCAGAGAAATCTGGGTTTGAGTTAGCGGGACGGTAATATGAAGAAACGTTCCACGTGTTCCAGGTGGCCTTTTTGGGCACGGCAGCAGAGCGAGACTTGATTAAAATATTTTCAGATCATCCATCATTGAAATCAACAATATTTCCAGCTCTGACGTCTCGCTGGAGCTCTTTATCCAATACAGCAGCGAGCTGAACACTTCTTTACCCAATACAGCACTTTCTGCAGCAATCCCAATAAAAAAACACCTCGCTGACCAAAACCGTTTACTTTTAGCAGGAACGAGCCGCTTTTAACTAAATACACACTGCTCAAAATGATGAATTAATCGCTGTGTTTTTTGTTTTTTCTGCACAGTCTGGTACGCCAATGCGGGCCAATCCGAGAGTATTACTCAAACTCAGAAACAGTAGCGAGGACTCAGTGGACCAGCGCTGACTTCAGCTGCTTAGACACCCAGCTTTTAGAGCCAAGACTGGGAAATTAATTGCTTCGCGTAAATTATGATGTGTCATAATTATATATATATTTTTTTTTACAACCGATTAGTCAGTGTAGGTCCCCCTTGTGCCCCTAAACCAGCTCTCTGACACTCTGAGCAATAGACTACACTGTATTCTGAATTACATTTTCTAAACAATATTTCCATTAAAATACTGTCATTTAAAAAAAATACTGGTAACAATAATTTATTGTATTTTAAATTATAGTTCATTACTGTTTATTATACCACAGTTTTTTACGACCCTGCAATTTGATTGGCTTAGAGGTGTTCAATGAGTGCCATTATCTGTCGGTAATGCACTGTAGCCGAAACCCTCCTTGTATTACTCCGCCACATACAGGTAACCTATGAACGTTACAGCACTTACAAGCCAAACAGCGCAGCTACAAACAGAGCAGCAATGGAACTATTTTAACTCGCAGAGTTTTTATAATCAAACAGATCATATTTTCTCGTCCTTATTAACTCAAGATCTTTCAAAAAACAGTGATAATGGAACTTGAGGTTCGTGCTATGACCTGTAATGTTAAAGCACTCCCTTATTACTGCTTAATTATACAGAACATGAACATCTGGGAAATAGCAATTTAGCAACAATACAGTATTCTAGCTATCTGACGAATCTGGCCATTAATCTACAATCATTTTAATGCAAAATATTCAGTCTGCATGTACCTTTTTCCATTTATGAAAAGCACGTTTAGTAAAACAGGTAGCAAAAAAAGGGATTACATTTTCCATTTAATATTTTTTTCTCTAAACCTTATAGTTTTTTGAACTATAATGACTATAATGTTATATTATAGTATATAACACATCAGGAGGGTAAAGACTAGCACTTGCCTCCTCCGATACATGTGAAGTCAGCAACCGTCTCTTTTAGAACTGCTGCTGATGCAAAATTGCCGAGTGGAAACACAGCGCACTCGGAAGAAAAGCGCAGCGACTCGGTTTTGATACATCAGCTCACAGATGCCTTGTGCTGATCTACATCACCCTTTAGAGTGATGTGGGGAAAGAGAGTGCCATCTACCCACCCAGAGAGAGAGCAAGGCCAATTGTGCTCTCTCAGGGCTCCGGTAGCCGATGGCGAGCTTCATGAACAGGATTCGAACTACCGATCACCTGATCATAGTGACAGCGCTTACCCCGCTGAACCATTTGGAGCCCCAACAATGCTATTTTTAAAGTAAGAAGTAGAAGTAAAAAGTAGTCTGAAAAAGATTTACACCAGTAAAGTATAAATAACCAAAATATCTACTTAATTGAGGTATTAAAGTATTCACACTTTGTTATTTGACGCCTCTGCCTGTCACCTCTGTGAACTCATTAATACTGTTACAGGGTCGCCAGGTTCTTCATACAGTGTATCACAAGGCAAGAAGCCAATAAATACATGAGAAATGCTTTCTAAATACGGCAGCCGTGCTACGTATCACAACATGATCTGGATGTGGTATGATAATGGTGTTATGTAGATCTGCTACAAGGTGTAGAGTTTCATGATGGCCTCTGCGTGCAACAGTACTGCATTCATTTAAACAGATATGTTCGCAAAAAAAAAAAAAAGAAGAATATGAGGCTTTAAATTACGCCACTGGCGATCTGATCCTCCTGAGGGCTGAGCCGAGGGCCGGGCCTTCTCCAGGCATTTCTCCTTGTGTTTTCCCTCTTGGATAGGTCATAAACACTGGGCATTGTTTACACGTTCCTGTGGAGACATGTACAGTGGCTCAGATAGGATCGGAATCTTGGGCCTTTCGGAGAAGACGGAGAAGAAATGAAGGTGAGCATAGGCGGGGCGGTTAGGGGGGGAAGTGGATGGCATGAGGGAGAAAAAAAATAAAGACGAGCGATGGAATATCACGAGAAAAAAAAAGGATGAGGGATGAGATATTCTGTCAAGGTGAGGGCGCTGCTCGCTCCAGGAGTTCCGCATGGGTGGATTCGTGGATGCAGATTGATGGAATGTTTCATGTTAAGAGTTAAAGAAAAAGTCAGATAGAAAATCTATAGAGAATCATATTTCCACAGCATGAAAGAAGAAACAGAGCTTAATAAGACCTAATAATTGTAATTCGTTGAGATTCTTCTTCTCGAATAGCAGCACATGTTATAAAAAAAGTTGGAATCTCAACTGTGAAGCATGGTGTAGGGAGCATCATGATTTAAGGCAGGTTGGCTTCTTCAGGGTCTGTAAACCCTGTGATCATTGTAGAAACAACAAATTAGTATATGCTGTTTTTGATAAGATTTCTTGTAAATAGTTCACATTTAATCATTTGAATGAAGTGTGGCTTTATCTGCTCTGTCTTGACAATTAATTACACACGTTGTGGTAATTCACATCTAGATACATGTTTAACTTTTAAGCAAATGAACTCATAGCATGTATAAAATGATATTAAATAAATATTACAAAGTTTGTTCCTGATACATCAACCCTTTGAAATAAAAAGGTTCCACAATGTCATTTTTATCAAAATTAATTTTTCACGTGTTTTATTTACTTTTTTATGTGAGGTCTTTTTTTTTGGACTCTTTATGGAATCAAAAAATGTATATCATTGTTGCTGTTTAGAATGCAAAATGATGATGAGATATGTCTCTCAAAACCGCCCAGAATGCAGAACCTTAAAATTCCAAAGGGCCGAAATATTAATATCTGTAAATTAGCCTGTAAATGAAAATACTTTACAATTCTATATCACAAAACATAAGACTTTTAACATAACATAAGATAATCTTTAATTAGTCCTAGTCAGCAAGTTACATAATGATAATGTCATTTACGGTTAATTAAATAAAATTAAACCCTTTTTTTTTCTACAAAATCTGAAGAATATTATTATCGAACACCCTGCACAAGGCGTGTCGTGATCTTACACCCCGTCAAAAGTCTTTTTTCACGCCTTTCGCATGCACCATTAAAATAGCATCAGAGTTTGGGAATATATCCACACTGATGGGTGTGGTCAAAGTCTGAAAGTGAGGTGTGTTTAGTTAAATTTCTGGCTTTTTGCTATTTTGGTGCGCCACTGACTGAAATGAACCTAGACAACAGTCAATCAGAGTCAGAGTCCATTCCTAAAGGTGCACTCAGGACCTTGACTTTTACCTCCACAATAAACAGAATAAAGAATAAAATAACATTGCTGTTCCCTTAAATGAGCTGCTGGTGTACCTTTACAGCATGAATGCACAAAGCCCTGCGTTGTTAAGATACCAATGTGCTAAAGTCAGAGCTCACCTGGCTCTTAAAGGAAAGGACAACTGGCACACTGATTTACTGGTTTATGTCACATTATGGCCAAAATACACTTGTGATTAATTAAGAGAATTAATTCATGCTTTTTGCACGTTGTAAGCTACACAAGGCGTATTTTTTGCACCCTTACGATACCAAAGACACACCGACAATTGACCGGTGCACTATAGATCGCTAAAATAGGGCTCTCAGACTGCCAAACCCTATTGGTTGTTTCTAACAATGCATCGTAGTTCATTTCTTTAAACAACAGTTTATCATAAAATGTCAGAAACCACTTAAGAAGTTCAAGTGGTTTAAACGATGCTAAACACTGGGGTATTTGCGTCAGTTACTTGTTAGCTACGTAAGCCGGGCACCTCCTGTGTGAAAACAGAGACGTAAACGCTGGATGTCAGGCGTGTCTTGGCGGATTGTCCGTGCCGAGGGTGTGGGGAAAGTTGTGCAAATAGGATTTTTTTATTAGGAACTACATTTATGTCAACAGCTTTCTGTACGGAAACAAACACAATGCGCGAGTGTTTGCTGAGAGCACAGATATTTCTGAACCACAGAATGAAATCATTTTCACTTAGCAGTACCACTGAAAGCGATCTCTCACACGCTCTGACAGCTACAAGCGAGATGGCAGTAAGAATAAAACACTGCCGTGATGCCCAGCGCACTGACAGACTTGCCACTAGCTGCAGAGGCTCTTTGAGAAAAGCCACGTGTGCTTTTTCAGCCTGTTCTGCCACATCCAAGCCGTCTCTCACTGCACAGCCCCGCCAAGTTCAACACGACAGCCAAGTTCTTGATGACTAAATTGGCCTTTAATGTATGGATGCTTTAGCTATGAGACCATGGATGGGAAATATTTTGACATATGTGTGAGAGAGAGAGTGTCTTTCACACTATCAATAACCGTCTATTTTCTAAGTCACATTATGCGACACTAGTAAGGAACAGGGATGTCGCCATTAAGTTAAGTAAATAAAACTGTAATTCTGGCTGTGTTTATGATTACGTATAGGCTTGATATACTAAGCTTAACTAAGCAGAGAGTCCTGCCAGCAGAGCTGACTTTTTTTTTTTACAAAGAAACACAGCACTATCTTTTCCTCAAGAGTAGAAAATACATAAAAACACCTTCTTTACTGCAAAATAAGTTATAAAATTAGTAGTTTTTATTCTTATAGTTTCCAGTCCTTTGGAGAAAGACAGGATATCCCAGGAGCAGATCACTATGATAACTCAAGAGTGAAAGGGAGCAGTTTATCATTTTACATGGTGAATGTAAACACCTTATAGCAAAATATAGAGCTGCAAAAACACTTCATCTAGCTTGTTTTAACAGTAAACATGAAGGCTACAGTCCAATATATTCACCTCTGAATGACAAAAGAGCTAGCGATGAGCGTGGTTAGCGGATAATGCTAATGATGCTCCAGCAGTGCTAGCCAGGGTTAGCAGCAGGCTACACGTCGATAATACTCACCTTTGAACATAGGAAAAAGCTAGTGCTTAGCACGGTTAGCACCTAATGCCAATAATGCTGCTAAAGTAAACTAAACTAAAACTCCTGTATAACACTGTATTTCTTACAACCTGATGGGTAAAATTCATACATAATGACACTGGCAATTTTTGGGAAAATAAAATAATTAAGTATGTTTTAGTGGTCTAGATTCATTAAATGTACTATACTTTACACAACCGTGTATCCTGTAGTGTTAAGAGGACATCATCCTGCAAAAAATGCTGGACGAAAATTGATAGAAAAATGTTTGTCAAAGAAATAGAGTTTGAAGAACCTTTTTTAAAGAAACATCTGATGCCCTTTATTTTTTTAAGAATATACACTGTTACTGCTGAAGTTTAGGACTGTTCTTGCCTTTCTCTGAGCATACAATCTAATTCCATTTTATAAAATTAAATCATTTAAAGTAATATGAAACTTTAGCCTTTTTATGGAGTATTTGATTTATGTAATCACGTTTGGGAATGTTGAAAAATTCAAAGACACATTATTACAAATGTAAAGGAATGTTAACCCAAAAGAGCCGATGGTGATGTATGTGTCACAGACCCTGTAAAAGATGTATACAGTTCCCTACAGCACTTTTTCAGTCATTTTAACTCATTTTAACTAATTTACTGAACATCCTGAGAGCATCACTACAGGACAGTGTTTGAATGTGCGATCTGTGTTTTTGTGCAGTGTCCGAAATACCTATCTCTACTACACTAGTGGTGGTGGTAAATTACCCAGCTATGATTAGCAACCTAACCGAAGCTCAATGATTACATGTTACATGCCAGCTCGCCTGTTGCCATGTCCTTAGCCCACTGTTAGCATGCTGTTGTCATTGCCTGGCAACCCAGGGTGTGGAAATGGGACTGGGGGAAAGGCAGTGAGCAGATTTGGAGGCTACAACCCACACAGATTACTGTAATGCTTTGCATAGTTCAAGATACTGTAAATTGTGTGGGTGCATACATGACAGAAAATGAAAATAGAAAGTGATTAAACTGGAAAAATATGATTTCTGTGTAGTTTGAAGTCTTATAATGTTGTTTTTCTCTCTCTTTCTTTTCCAGCTCCACTTTACAGGAGCAGGATGACTGAGAAAGCACAGCCTGGCTGATCCGCAGCGAGAGGAAGACCGACCTGCACTTTCTCACCGGCTGTTCAAGCACTATCACGATGTGCACAGAGTCTCCAAACGCCTGTGATTAAACTGACAAAACAAAAGCAGATGTTAAACGCTGATTCCACAGTGGACTAATAAACACGCGGGAGTGGACGCAGAGTCCGGCCTGCTGTCGCTCTTCGGCTCTTTTAGTCAGGTTCTGCTGAAGAACCCGGATCGGTCTGGGCCGACTCCTACAGCGCTCTGCTCTTTACCTGAACTGTGTATTTCTGGATGATTCCTTTTCCAAGCTTGGACTTTTGGAGAGCATCTGGTGGAGCACGCCTGCAAAACTTTGAAAAAAAAAGCACAATGGATGTAGCCTCTGGTTTTGAATCTAAGAAAAGTGGCAGTGGAAAGCAAGTTTTGTACTCCTGTTAAATTATTTTCTATTTATTTTTTATTCCTGAATCTGTGAATGCAAAACGTAAAAAAAAAAGAAAAAAGAAAAAAAGAAAACAAAGGCTTACGAGAACAATGCAGGTATGTTGTGATGTTGTCCATGTTCGTACAGATTAAGCCTCTGTCTGGTGGTGTTGTGTATATTTTGGTAGCTGATACGATGTTTGCTTTAGTCTCTGAAGCGTTGTCTATCGTTCATTTTCAAGACTGTGCCCAAGATTTCGCCTCCAGTACATTACATTTGCATTACACTACCATCATCACCAGCTGGACTTCAGAAACAAGAACTAAAAAAAAACCTA
This sequence comes from Astyanax mexicanus, assembly GCF_023375975.1. NCBI lineage: Eukaryota > Metazoa > Chordata > Actinopteri > Characiformes > Acestrorhamphidae > Astyanax > Astyanax mexicanus. The sequence goes on along the minus strand of NC_064419.1, from coordinate 22,534,429 downwards.
AAAAAATCACCTCATTCCCACCTTCTGTTCCATTTCTTCATCTTCAGTGCTGCTAAACGTGTAATTTTTGTACTGATATTATTATTGCCATTTCTTCATTTCTTCGGATTGACGAGCACTAATCTGCAACACTTCCAGTGTATAGGGCACGACGCACAATGTTGTTCTGTATGATGCTTGTATTTTTTTTATGTTTTATCCCCCCTAAATAAAAGTCACAGGGTAGGACTGTGTCCAGTCACAATGATGGGTCAAGAAACACGAAGAACATTAAGCGAATTGAAGCGAATTAATGACCTTTCCACCAAAGCGAGTCTCATTATCAGGTGCAACCGAAGAGGCTTTTTCATTTTTGCCAGAGAGAGAGAGAGAGAGAGAGAGAGAGAGAGACAGAGAGTAAGAAAATTGCCAAGTAATAAGACAAAATGATAGTAATAACGACTGAAACATCTTCTGTGGATATCTCAGGATATTTGTTGCGCCCTCCAATACCAGATAATGAGTGAATGATTTCTTCTTGTCCAGAGTAATCACCAGTGTCCCTACTGTTGTTTTTTTTTGTTTGTTTTGTTTTTTAGCTATGTATATAACTCCTTGTTCAATGTGATTTTGGTGTAATATAAGTGGAGCAGAAAAGAAACTGCAAAAATAAATAAATGCTCAGAAATAATAAACAGAAAAAACAAACAGAGCCTCACTGTTATCTTGACTGCGTATTTATATGGATGATGTTGATGATGATGCCGTTGGAAGTGTGATTGCTCTTATCAAAGCCCAATATATATATATATATATATATATATATATATAATATATATATATATATATACTAATAAACACGCGGGAGTGGACGCAGAGTCCGGCCTGCTGTCGCTCTTCGGCTCTTTTAGTCAGGTTTATATATATATATATATATACTAATAAACACGCGGGAGTGGACGCAGAGTCCGGCCTGCTGTCGCTCTTCGGCTCTTTTAGTCAGGTTTATATATATATATATATAATTATAGAGTTTTTTGTACCTCCTTTTTACATAGGGTTTATGAGTAGTTTATAAACAAGTGTATTAAAGTTATCAAGTGTTACAACAGTTACAACATATAAACAGATAGGCCAACAGTGAGTGATCATTTGGCAAATATTGATTCACATTAATTTATCCTGTCAAATGCTCAGATCTTTCTGGATGCCTACCTCACATTGTATTTTCCATCAATCAGCATTAACATATCTGTTCATAATAATTGAATTCATTTAACAACCTACAGTATTGTGCAAATGTTTTAAGAACATAAAACATTTGTAAGAAACTGTTTATTAGCTCAGTAAAACACCAGCATTACAATAAATACAAACAGCAAATTTACAAAAAGCAGAGCTTTTACAGCCCTGTTTTCCTTAAATCATCTCCTAATCTCTCCTCATCTGAGATTAATAGAGTTATTTCTAGTTCTGATCATATCAACAACTTTTTTTTGGTAAATTGGTAAGTTTGGTAAAGCAGGTAAGCTGCTGACGGAACTGAACAGATATACACATGCAGGCTGAGGGGCATCCAGGAGAAATCTGGAATCTCTACACTTTGTTCTTCAACTCGGCTCACAGGATATAACATACTTAGTTATATCCTTAGTAATCCTTGTTACATTTTACTGTCTGTATGTTTATTTGCATCTGTTCAAATCATATGTGGTGCTTTCTTTAGGTAAAAACACTCATATTGTTGAGATAAATGGATTAGTGTAATTTCCTTTGGGACCTAAAACTTTTGCACGATACAGTATATTATTTTTGTATCCAATAATCATAATGTGGTGTATACTAAGATATAAAGGGCCCTATCGTACACCCTGCACAAGGCATGGTGCAATGCTCTTTGCTAGCTTACACCCTATCAAGAGCCTATTTTCACGCCTTGCACTCACACTGTTAAAATAACATCAGACTTTAGACTCTATCTTAGCGGAAGAAAGCACAGGTGCGCCACAGACTGAAACGAACCTAGACAGAAATCAATCGACTGTTCCTATACGTGAATTGGGCACACGTACACCCCCGCTCATTAGACACAACTTTTAACTCAACAATAAACAGAATAAACAACAAAATAAAATGAGCTGCTGGTGTACCTTCACAGTGTAAATGCGCAGGTCAGTATACTCTGCTGAGATGCATAAAATGCTGTGCTGTTAAGATACGAATGCGGCAAAGTCAGTGCGCACCTGCCTCTTAAAGGGAATGACAACTGGCACACTGATTTTCACACTGAATTTCATGTTATACCCAAAACCCACCCATGATTAATTAAGAGAATTTTTGCACGTTTTAAGCCACGCAAGGTGTATTTTTTGTGCCCTAAATCCAGCTGTGACGCTATTGCTAAAATAGGCCCTATATATCTAAACTGACTTTCTGTATTATTTTATTTTATTGATTGCTGAGTGATAGAAAAGAGTAAGTAAGATAAGTATCCAGAAAGATCTGAGGCTCGACAATATAAATATAAATTAACTAGTGGTTCTTCAAAGTTTAAGAGGTTTCAGTTAACTGGTAAGTGAATTCTATTTCCAGATTTGATGACCTCAGTTTCATGGTAAAAAAAAATCTAGGATTGTTTATAAAAAGTAAATAAAATGAAAAAAAAGGTCTGATTTTCAACGTGTTGTGTTTTATACAGTCTATGAGATTTACAAATCATTCCATTATGTTTTTATCCACATGTATTTACATTTTACACCGTATCCTGGTTTTTAGGCTTGGTTGCGTCAAGGCTTAGGGCTGGTCTGCATCAACTGATCATTTTAATCGTTTTTAAATTCTTCACGTATGCCCAGAACCAAATCCATCGACCACACACACTCTGCTCAAAACAGAGTGAGCTCGAATAACGGCAATTTGACAGTGTGTGTGAAGAAACACCTGTGATTTTTCCTTGAGTGAGTTCTGAGATAAGCCAGTGCAGATCCACAGCATGCCACGAAAACTCCTGTGAATATAGTTTGTGCTTTAATTTAAGGAGCAGTTGCTGCTTTGGAAAAAAAAATTTGCTCCATTTTACCATTAAAAAGAGAGTTCTTCAAATGGTTTTAAAGGTCTTTATAGATCCAGCACCACTGAAAGAATTCTTAAATGTTTTTTTGACTGGTTGCTTGTACTTTAAATAAAATAATTCTATAAATTACTATCTATGTAGAATATATTAAATAGTGTTTTAGATACTTTAGATACTAAAATATTATTCAATATATACTTAAGGCAACAGTATATTACTAATAGTATTCTATATATGTAAAAGCATGTTATTCAGTGGTATAAAAAGGTTTGAGCACCCCTGATCATTTTCATGATGTTTATTTAGAAGTCATTGGTTGCTGGGATCAGTAATCAGTAGAACATTTTGCAATTGGCCACCTTAACCTTTTCTCATAATTGGATTTACCTGTGTATGTAGGTCAAAGGTCAATAAGCTGACCAAACAAAATTCAAATCAATAAAACAACAAGAGTGCCCAAATTTATGCAACTGTCTAATTTTGTTTAAATAATTATTGCACACTTTCTGTAAATCCTATAAACTTCAATGATTTATAAAGGGTTCCCCAAACTTTTTAATACCACTGTCTATTTAATAGTATTCTATATTGTTAATCATATTTATTTAGGTAATTGCATTCTGTATAATAAACAGTATTTTATCCTACATATATTTGTTAAATATAGGCTCTATTGGTAATAGTATTCGACATGATATTCCACATTTTTATGGGTTATAGAAAATATACAGTAGGTAGAGACTCTTCTTTTATCCTCAAAAATAAAAAGAAAATAAACAAAATTGCACTTTTCCCAAAATGTAAAAGATTTAAAAAACAAAAGAAAATACTTTTCTTATTCCTCAAGTCAAAAAGTGCTTTTTATCGAAAGCATTTATCTTGTTCTGTATGAAAGCATGACCACTAAAATAACCATTTTAATATTTTAAATGTTTTTGATTGCCTGGTTAAAATCTTCTTTGCATTAGTGGAAACCCTTATCCCAGTATATTCCACTAGACAAGAAAACACTTTCAGTAATATAAAAATATATTTGAAACATATTTCTGCTCCCTGTAAAAGCTCAAAAAGGAGAGGTATGAGCAGCAGCCTAAACTAACAGAACAGACTAAAATTGAAGCCAAAAGCTTAATATGATGGACTTGGATCTGAGTGAGAAATAGATTCCTTTTCGCAAAAAGAAATATGATTGTCACCATTTGAAATTACTGAGGATTATGTAGTAAATGTAACTTAGGTTAATGCAATACACCACACGCATATGTGTGCATCTGAGAAGAAAAATCAAACAAATTCACATTAACACACGACTAATGCTACACATAATAAGTGCTCCGTTACACCAACATCTAATTTTCTTTCTCCATCACAGAAACTGGTGAAAACACAAAAGAAGCACTTGTAATGTGGTCAGATCTTTACAATTTAACTAAAAACAGTATCTAAAGTTAATGTCTTTAATCTGAAGTAAAAGTTTTTGATCTGAAGTAACAGTCTTTGATTTTGAGTAAAAGTCTTTGATTTTAAGTAAATGTCTTTGATCTGAGGTAAAAGTCTTTGATGTGAAGTAAAAGTCTTTGATTTTAAGTAAAAGTCTTTGGTTTAGGCTCCATCATTGGCCCAGGTCTTGTAGCATCTGGACCCCTGCACAGCATCCTCCTGCGCATTGTAAGAGCAGTTGAGAAGACCTTTGGTACCTCTCTCCCCTCCCTTCAGTTCCCGTCTCACATGGAAAGCCCTCCGCCTGGCAGGAGACCCCACCCACCCACTTCACTTCTGTTTATACTTGTACTTGCACTATTGTCTTGTGTCTCTTGTCTCACATATGACTATATCTGTGACCTTGTTGTGTTGTACTTTTAGTGTGTCTCAGTCATTTAATATGTATAATCTTATTTTGCTGTACTTGTAACTTTGGAAATAAGAGTAGCGTAATTTAAATCCTCTGTATGTCCTGTACATACAGTTGCAAAAAAAAGTATGTGAACCATTTGGTATTACTTGGATTTTTGCATAAATTGGTCATTAATTGTGTTCTAATCTTCATCTAAGCCACAGCAATAGACAAACACAGTCTGCTTAAACTAATACCACACAAAAATTATATGTGTGACCCCTCTGATGCGGACCCCTTATGTTCCTCTGCCCTCGTTGGGAAGGATACGACACAGGCTGGGATAATGCAGGTTTTTATTGCCTGTAATGAATAAGGCAGCCACAGGACAGATCATTTAGCGCCATCCGGTGGCAAAGAAAAAACATGAAATCTAGGCCACATGGTGCAGCTAACTAGCTAACCTAGCTAGCAGAGATTCACAATTAGACTCAAGTGTTCAAAATCCTAAGAATTAACTAAGTAAAGCACAAAAAAATATATATAATACAACTTAGAACATACCTGTAATGAATAAGGCAGCCACAGGACAGATCATTTACATGTGCTTCGGTCAGCTTACAAGCTAGAGAGAAAGGCTAGAGTTAGCATATTACTAGCTCAGATTAGAATTAGATTTATAATTATTTACAGCACTTTTTACGACAGCCCAATGGGTCCACTAGTTTCTATGATATGTATTTAGAGATAATATCAGCATAAAGCAGTATTAAAACACTATACAGCATTATTAGCAGCTTTATTTAGCTGAGCTAAGCAGAGCTGTACTCACCACAGCAATGTGCACACACTCTACTGAGGAGGGTGCACAGAGTCTAGTGCAGGGATGGGCAACTGGCGGCCCGGGGGCCGCACACGGCCCTCGTCATCACTCAGTGCGGCCCGCGAATAGATCAAAAATAATTTCATAAAAAAAAAAAAAAAAAAAAAAAACGTATTTCTACTTTTGACTGCTAGAGGGCGCTGCCAAACAACCACGAAAATTGACATTGACATCCAGTCCATTGTGAGCCAGCAGGCCAAACCACAGCTCTCTCATTAGCTTCAATAAATGTTGGGCCTCTGTGGTCTAGTTTTCTGCTATTATTGAATGAGCTATTTGCAATCAGTTTTTAAATCTTTTTAATCTCTTTGTTATAAATGAGTTCAAATGCCTTTTGCACTTTTATAAGCAAATGTTTTGTCCTTGTTGCTTATGAAGGACTTGTTATAATGAACTTATTTTACACAGAGGAACTACTGTATTTGCAATCAGTTTTTTAACCAGCTTTTTGTTCTTTGATATGAAGGACTTCCTTTTTGCACTTTTTTTAAGCAAACGGTTTGTCTTTTGCCGTATTAAAATGCATTAATATGCAGAAAATAGTTGTTGATAAATGTTGGTGCAGTAAACATACAGATATAAATTCATATAAAATTTGTTCTTATTGAAAATCATTTGTAGCGTTTTTCATATTCAATTATTTGAAGTGCGAGGTCATGTGGCCCTCCAATGGTCATGCTGAAAAAAATGTGGCCCTCTCCATCATGGAAGTTGCCCATCCCTGGTCTAGTGTATATATTTCTCTGAGCTATTATACGCTGACCGCAGCAGGTGGCGCCATACCAATTTAGCAGGAATTTCACTCAATAAAAGTAGGTAACTATTGTACACCGTTACATATGTTTGCATGGTTTGCATTCTTGTTTTATGTTTTTCTTATTGTAGATTTGTCCACAAAAATGTTAGCATGTGGCAGAGATTTCTGTAAGTCTTTAGCTGACACTCTAGGATTCTACCTCACCTCATTGATCATTCTGCGCTGTACACTTGCAGTCATCTTTACAAGACGACCACGTCTACGGAGAGTAGTAATAGTGTTGAACTTTCTCCATCTAGACCGTCTGTCTTACTTTGGACACATGAACACCAAGGCTTTTAGAGATACTTTTGTAACCCTTTCAAGCTTCATGAAAATCACCAATTCTTGAAAGTAGGTCTTTTAAGAGCTCTTTTGTGTGAGGCATGATTCACATCAAGCAATGCTCAAAAGCAAAGCAAACTCAAAAGTGATGTGTGTTTTTTACAGGGCAGGGAAGCTTTAACCAACAAATCCAATCTCATCACATCCTGACTCCTATTAGCTCTTAGAAAAGTCATTTTTGTGTGGTAATAGTTTAAGCAGACTGTGTTTGTCGATTGTTGTGAATTAAATGAAGATCAGAACACATTTAAAGACCAATTCATGCAGAGATCCAAATAATCCCGAAGAGTTCACTAACATTTTTTCTTGCAACTGTATGCAGTATTGACAATAAAACTACTTGACTTGACTTAAGAAATGTTCTAATCACATTTGTGACATGTTCCTTGAACATTGTTTCTGTAATGTTACAGGCTAACCATCCCGGAACCATTTCGAAACATTTTTAAATGTTCTTATAACATTCTGTATTAGCTGTGACGTTACAAACGGATGCAAATGAAAGAAGATTCGACCAGGCTGACTAAAGCTATGATTGACCATTGGGTGATCCAAACGGGAGAAACTCAATGTTTGTTTCTTAGCCGTGGTCATGGCCCTGTGTTAAAATACCACGTGGCTGTGCGGTGCTTGATTCTGCACACAAGGCCAGTGTGCATGAGTGTGCCAGTGGAACTGCCCAACTAACAACAACATGCTTATCTCCTCCTCAGCCGTTCTGGATGGAAACAATTAACCAAAACCCCAGTGGGGGCTGGGGTAGGGGTTCAGCCTGATTCCTATCAGTTAAGGCCTCGTTCTGCTCCTCAACAAACAACAGCCAGCAAACCAAGCTGGAGAAACCATCTTAAAACCTCAACAGGGAAAATAAGACATGTGAAAAAAACGTCTAGGGTCAGGGTTTATTTTCATGACCCCTCTTTTCTCCTTATAACAAACCAATTGCTAGCATATGAGCAGGTGTAATGTAACAGATCCTCCACTAGGCTAAATCAGTGGGTCAAGGTCAATGTTGAGTGTTGGGGTTATAGGGTTATAGGGTTACACTCATTTGGACTGTTTCCAGGCTTCAGGTGGTCTCAGAGCACTGAGTCATGCTTTTTCTTTTCTTTCTTTTGCATGTGTGAACATGTCCAATGAGCTCAGACCCCTCCTGAGGTGGTCTCAGTAGGGTTGGTTTGCGGTTCGAATTATGGTGTGACTGATTTGGAAATTGAGAAAAGAAAACCAACCATTTCGCTTCAGGTTTCACTTTATGGTTATAGAACCTCAAGACTTACCGTCAACACAACCACAGCCTTCCAGAGCTTAGCGGGTAAAAACGAACTCCTCGGGAGGACAGCTAGTGTAGCAGTGGGGCAGTGGTTAGAGCACTGGGTTGTTGGTAAGAGGGTTGTGGGATCAATGCCAAAGCTGCAACTACAAGGCCCTGGTTCCAGGTGGTAGCATGGATGACTTCAGAGTTGTATAGTAAGTATATTGACAGCTTTGCCTGTCTTGCCGGAATATGAGCCTTACTCTTTTAGAGGTCTCCTAGACTTCCACAATTCCCATGAACCTATCCACCTAGTAGGAACATAGTAATCTAAAAATCTTTGGCTAATTTCTTACAAAATAATATTTTACCTATTTTTTGAGAACTTTACAGAGCTTACAGAAGCCTATAGTTGGCTGCCATATGCCAGCCAAGCTCGGGAAGATTCTTCCTGCTATCTGGGCAGCAGCTGTAGGCTTCTTTGCGCTTCTGAAAATAAAGGTAAAATATAATATCTGGACTACACAAGTTAATACATTATAAGCTTCCATAGTCTTCCAGATTTCAGCCTGACTTCCACAGTTCCCATGAACATATTCACACAGTGGAAATGTAACAATCTGGAAGTGTTTGGTTAATTTATTTTATCTTTATCTTTACAGAGCTTAGAGAAGCTTATAGTTGCTACCATAGGCCAGCCAAGTTTATGCTATCTGGGCAGCAACTATATGCTTCTCTAAGCTTAGTAAAGTTCTCAGTAAAGATAAAATATAACTACTGTAATGCACAAGTGTATACGTCAGTATGCTGACAGAAAGGGTTGTTAATTAATTAGCTTTTCCTGCCTTATCAGCATATGAGCAATTCTTTTCAAGAGCTTTTCTAGTCTTCCAGATCTCAGCCTGACTTCCACAGATCTCATAAACTTATTCACACAGTAGAAACGGAGAAATCAGAGAAATCTATTATTTAAAATGTATTTTACTTATATGTTGAGAACTTTACAGAGCTTAGAGAACCCTATAGTTGCTGTTATATCTGTGCTCAGAACAGTTCTGACAATAAAGGTAAGATATAATATATATACTGCACAAGTTTATACATAAGAATATTAAAAGAAAATGTGGTTAATGAATTAGCTTTGCCTGTCTTACCAGTATAAGAGCAGCATATGAGCATTTTACTTCAAAACTTCTCCTAGTCTTACAGATCCCAGCCTGACTTCCACAGTTCCCATGAACTTATTTGCACAGTAGAAATATAGAAATCGAAAAATATTTGGCTATTTTTTTACATTGCATTTTATCTTTATTTTCAGAACTGTAATGAGCTTAAATAATCCTTTAGTTGCTGCTCTGACAGAGACACCTCCCATATTATACTCAGCATCCGGTTATGCATGTTATACTTTTCTAACAGGCATGTTGGCACAGTCTCGGCTTATATAGGAGCTGAGCATTTGGGCCTGAATCGAGCCTATATTCAAACCAAAGTCGGGCCGATGCAACTCAGGCTCAGTTTAGGGTTTTTGCCCCTATATGGCCCAGGTAATTTTTGCTATCTGGGTTAGTTACCCGTCCACCATTAACACTGCTCTCCTCCTCACCTCTATATTTAACTTCTGCTCAGCTCCATCCACCCTCAGACAGATGTTCGCGGCAGAAGAACAGGTTTCCTGGAACAGTGTATCAGATTATAGTTGAGCACTGAGTAACAGCAGATTACATCCAGATTCTCCAAAGCAAACACAATGCTTGACTGGGAAAGTATATCAGTGTGCAGCAGCACATGAGAATGGAGCTGACAGAAAGCTCTGCGGCTTTAAAAACACTGTCCACAGCTTCAAAGCCATCCTCTGATACGATCTAACTCAAACCAAATCTAATATGCTTTAAACTGTTTTTTAGACTACGCTTAATCCTGCTATCAAAAAGGCCTTTCAATTGCAAGTGTTGACAGTGCTCTTAAAATAAGTAATTAAAAAAGGAAAATGTAAAAGATCAGTGGAATGATATTAAAGAGAAATTCCGCCAATGAAAAAAAATTTAATTAGAATGATCCCTATTATTAACCCTACCTATTCAGATTCATTTAATGAGTAATGTTTCACCCTGGACTACCTTCAGAACAAGACACAGTACAAGACATCCAGTCAGAAGAGATAGTCAGTTATAAATATAGCAGTCTGAAATGGGAATTTTGCATATTTGTCAACAATTCTGCATTATGAAATGGTGCAGATGTAAACAAAATAATTTAGAAATAGTCAGTGTGAAGGGTCAGAATTGTTCACAGTGGTGGTGAATGGAACCACATAACTAATGCTATATAATGCTATGTGTGTTTGTAAGTAAATCCCTTACAGAATGTTTAAATTATAAACTAATCTTGTCTCCCATGTCTCCCGTCACAATCTTTACCACAAACTGCACGGTCCACTGTTCGATTTTCTGTCCAAGTCCCAGCCTGAACCTGACCTGATGCATAACCAGAACAAGGGAAAAAGAAGAAGAAGAAGAAAAAGAAGAAGAAGAAGAATAGAATGGGAACAAACAAAAAAAAAACTAAAAGAAAACAAATAAACAAACAAACAAAATATATATATATATATCCATACACATATACAGTGGTGTGAAAAAGTATGGAAGCCCATATCCGCCACCTAAAAAGAAAAAAGAAAATTTAGCACGTTTTCTTCTTATTAAGTGAACTGCTATCTCATTATTTTGAGATACTAAGTCATTATTTTGAGATACTATCTCATTATTTTGAGTTATTAAGTCATTACTTTGAGTTACTAAATCATTATTTTGAGATACTATTTTATTATTTTGAGTTACTAAGTCATTGTTTTGAGATACTATCTCATTATTTTGAGATAGCAAGAGTGTTTTTTTTTTTTTTGGAAAAAAATATTTTTCTTTCAAAATAATGATTTAATATAATTAAAAATGACAGTAAAATTATATGATAGTAAAAATGATAGTATCTCAAAATAATGAGAAAGTATCTCAAAATAGTGACATATCTCAAAATGACATACTATTTCAAAATAATGACTTATTAACCCAAAACAATGAGAGAGTCTCTCAAAATAATGATATAGCAGGTTACGTAATAATTTGAAAAAATGTGTGTGTTTTTTTATTTTATTTTAGGTGGTGGGAATGGGCTACCATAGAAAAAGTGTTTACCTCCTTCATGAGTTCTTATTTTTTGCAAGTGCAGGTTTATTATTATTAATGGAGAAAAATATCCAAACTAACCATAACCTTGTATAAAAAAAGAGTTTTTTTACCCACCCCCCTCCCTCCCAGTTAAAACATAAAATAACTGTGAGTTTAATTCCTCTAGCCACACCCAGGCTTGATTACGGCCACACCTGTTCTCAATTAAGAAATCACTTAAACAGAACCTGCCTGACAAAGTGAAGTAGACCAAATGATACTCAACGGCTATAAACCATACAAATATCCAAAGAAATAGAAACTTTAGTATATTATAATAGTATACATTGTATTAGGTATATACAGCTCTGAAAAAAGAGATCACTTAAAATTTTTTGATTTTACCAAATTGAAAACCTCTGGAATATAATTAAGAGGAAGATGGATGATCACAAGCCATCAAACCAAGCTGAACTACTTAAATTTTTGCACCAGGAGTGACAAAAAGATATCCAAAAGCAGTGTGTAAGACTGGTGGAGGAGAACATGTCAAGATGCATGAAAAAACTATGATTAAAAACCAGGGTTTTCCACCAAATATTGATTTCTGAACTCTTAAAACTTTATCAATAGGATCTTGTTTTCTTTGCATTATTTGATCTCTGAAAGCTCTGCATCTTTTTTCATTTTAGCCATTTCTCATTTTCTGCAGATAAATGCTCTAAATGACAATATTTTTATTTGGAATTTGGGAGAAATGTTTGTGTAGTTTATAAAATAAAACAACAATGTTCATTTTACTCAAACATATACCTATAAATAGCAAAATCAGAGAAACTGATTGAGAAATGGAAATGGTCTATTATCTTTTTTCTCCAAAGCTGTATATTTTACATTATTTACATTATGGGGTACTAGGGAGAGGGTGGTTTCAATGCGGGCCCCAAGTTAAATAGAGACTTAATTATGAAGAAAACTCACAGGGACTTTAAAGATTTGAGTGTTATTTAGAAGAAAAACAATGTGAAGCATGGATTTGCATTGTTACAGTCAAGCAAGCTTGATTTGAAATACTCGATTGGATTTTTATACAAGCTAAATAAAAAACTTCTGAGCACACATATTTCTCACTATATCCTTCTCAGATCACAGTGAGTGAACAGCAGATAAGAGGAGGCAGGCAATAACAAGGATAGCGTGAGTCGTGTGTGCACCTTTCTGGAACTCACTCAAGACGAGAATGAGGGAATTCTTCTTCAGCATCGAGATAAAAAGCCATTGAGCTGGCGGGATGAGTCGGCTATCTAGAGAGCAACATTGTAGACAGTTGGACTCACCCTCTGAAACAATGCTTAAAGGAATGTCACCCTGCAACAGACGCCGGGTCAAACTGAAAGTCGTCTGCAGGTCAAGTATGCATCAGGAGGCCACCAGAAGTTTAAGAATTCACTTGGGGTGCTGAACTGGTCGTCATTCCAATAGCATTGCAACTATGGCTGCACGGTTTTGAAAAAAAAAATGACATTGCAATGTTTTTTTCGACAATATATATCTTAATATTAAACAAAGCAGGACCGTGGCATTACCAGCCCCGCCCCCACTCACACGCGCTGTCTCGCGTCAGAGATCTGGACGGACCAAAAACCGAGTCAGTGCTTTAGAGTCAGTGGAGCACTCAAAACCTGACAGCAAAACAGCAAAACAACAGCAACAAGCTCTTTAAATGGTCTTTTAAAAGGTAAATAAGAGCTTTTTGGGGGATTAAAAGCATGATATTGGATGTAACTGAAAATATCTGCGCAAAACTGTGCTGGACTGAGGTGCACAGCTTTCCAAAGGCTGTCTGACGCTGCGTTAACAAGCACGTGGCCAGCCATAGACTACTGAAGTCGTGCGTCATTCTGTAGTCTTCGTAAGGCTTCCGTGTCTAAGTGTTTTTGTCCCTATGAGGAAAATAAATAGACTTTTCAAAAACTCACCTTTATCACATTCTGTGGTAAATAAATCTGTTCGGACCCTTGTACGTTTTATTCTGTGTACATTTTACTCCTAAACAACACTTAAGAGTCGTATAGAGAAAAATGCTAGCTTTAAGCTAATGCTACAGCGGAGTGAACTAATGTCTCAGAGCAGCTGCAGAGATCGGCAGGGGACTCTTTTTGGCACAACACCAGTGAACTCTGGCCATAAGTTTACAGCATGATCCAACTAATGAACTAACTGCCCTCTCTGAGGAGAACTGAGAACTGTGTTACAGCATAAAATCACTAAAACAGGACAGTGATACTCCAGAACCAGCTTTAAACGCTGTAGTGTTTTTTATGCAGTGAAATAAATAATAGAGGTGTTTGGTGTTTCTGGCTCTTTGTTTTAGTACATTAAGCCACGTTTAGATTTTTCCTTATAACAAAGTATTTTAGTCTCTGTGGTTCTTCAGTTAGCTGGGTTAGCTCTGTGGTCCTTCAGTTAGCTGGGTTAGCTCTGTGGTTCTTCAGTTAGCTGGGTTACCTCTGTGGTTCTTCAGTTAGCTGGGTTAGTCTCTGTGGTTCTTAAGTTAGCTGGGTTAGCTCTGTGGTTCTTCAGTTAGCTGGGTTAGCTCTGTGGTCCTTCAGTTAGCTGGGTTAGCTCTGTGGTCCTTCAGTTAGCTGGGTTAGTCTCTGTGGTTCTTCAGTTAGCTGGGTTAGCTCTGTGGTTCTTCAGTTAGCTGGGTTAGCTCTGTGGTTCTTCAGTTAGCTGGGTTAGCTCTGTGGTCCTTCAGTTAGCTGGGTTAGTCTCTGTGGTTCTTAAGTTAGCTGGGTTAGCTCTGTGGTTCTTCAGTTAGCTGGGTTAGCTCTGTGGTTCTTCAGTTAGCTGGGTTAGCTCTGTGGTTCTTCAGTTAGCTGGGTTGGCTCTGTGGTTCTTAAGTTAACTGGGTTAGCTCTGTGGTTCTTCAGTTAGCTGGGTTAGCTCTGTGGTTCTTCAGTTAGCTGGGTTAGCTCTGTGGTTCTTCAGTTAGCTGGGTTGGCTCTGTGGTTCTTAAGTTAACTGGGTTAGCTCTGTGGTTCTTCAGTTAGCTGGGTTAGCTCTGTGGTTCTTCAGTTAGCTGGGTTAGCTCTGTGGTTCTTCAGTTAGCTGGGTTGGCTCTGTGGTTCTTAAGTTAACTGGGTTAGCTCTGTGGTTCTTCAGTTAGCTGGGTTAGCTCTGTGGTTCTTCAGTTAGCTGGGTTAGCTCTGTGGTTCTTCAGTTAGCTGGGTTGGCTCTGTGGTTCTTCAGTTAGCTGGGTTAGCTCTGTGGTTCTTCGGTTAACTGGGTTGGCTCTGTGGCTCTTAAGTTAGCTGGGTTAGCTCTGTGTTTTTTAAGTTAACTGGGTTAGCTCTGTGGTTCTTCAGTTAGCTGGGTTAGCTCGGTGGATCTTAATTAGCTGGGTTAGCACTGTGGTTCTTCAGTTAGCTGGGTTGGCTCTGTGGCTCTTAAGTTAACTGTGTTAGCTCTGTGGTTCTTCAGTTAGCTGGGTTAGCTCTGTGGTTCTTCAGTTAGCTGGGTTAGCTCTGTGGTTCTTCGGTTAGCTGGGTTAGCTCAGTGGTTCTTCAGTTAGCTGGGTTAGCTCTGTGGTTCTTAAGTTAGCTGGGTTAGCTCGGTGGTTCTTCAGTTAGCTGGGTTAGCTGTGTGGTTCTTCGGTTAGCTGAGTTAGCTCGGTGGTTCTTAAGTTTGCTGGGTTAGCTTGGTGGTTCTTAAGTTAGCTGGGTTAGCTCTGTGGTTCTTCAGTTAGCTGGGTTAGGTCGGTGGTTCTTCAGCTACCTGGGTTAGCTCTGTGGTTCTTTGGTTAGCTGGGTTAGCTCGGTGGTTCTTAAGTTCGCTGGGTTAGCTCGGTGGTTCTTAAGTTAGCTGGGTTAGCTCTGTGGTTCTTCAGTTAGCTGGTTTAGTCTCTGTGGTTCTTCGGTTAGCTGGGTTAGCTCTGTGGTTCTTAAGTTAACTGGGTTAGTCTCTATGGTTCTTCAATTAGTTGGGTTAGCTCTGTGGTTCTTAAGTTAGCTGGGTTAGCTCTGTGGTTCTTAAGTTAGCTGGGTTAGTCTCTGTGGTTCTTCAGTTAGCTGGGTTAGTCTCTGTGGTTCTTCAGTTAGCTGGGTTAGCTCTGTGGTTCTTCAGTTAGCTGGGTTAGCTCTGTGGTTCTTCAGTTAGCTGGGTTAGCTCTGTGGTTCTTCGGTTAGCAGGGTTAGCTCTGTGGTTCTCAGTTAGCTGGTTTAGCTCTGTCGTTCTTAAGTTAACTGGGTTAGCTATGTGGTTCTTCGGTTAGCAGGGTTAGCTCTGTGGTTCTTCTGTTAGCTGGGTTAGTCTCTGTGATTCTTCAGTTAGCTTTGTTAGCTCTGTGGTTCTTCAGTTAGCTGGGTTAGCTCTGTGGTTCTTCAGTTAACTGGGTTAGCTCTGTGGTTCTTCAGTTAGCTGGGTTAGCTCTGTGGTTCTTAAGTTAACTGGGTTAGCTCTGTGGTTCTTCGGTTAGCAGGGTTAGCTCTGTGGTTCTTCAGTTAGCTGGGTTAGCTCTGTGGTTCTTCAGTTAGCTGGGTTAGTCTCTGTGGTTCTTCAGTTAGCTGGGTTAGCTCTGTGGTTCTTCAGTTAGCTGGGTTAGCACTGTGGTTCTTCAGTTAGCTGGGTTGGCTCTGTGGCTCTTAAGTTAACTGTGTTAGCTCTGAGGTTCTTCAGTTAGCTGGGTTAGCTCGGTGGTTCTTCAGTTAGCTGGGTTAGCTCTGTGGTTCTTCAGTTAGCTGGGTTAGCTCTGTGGTTCTTCAGTTAGCTGGGTTAGCTCTGTGGTTCTTCAGTTAGCTGGGTTAGTCTCTGTGGTTCTTCAGTTAGCTGGGTTAGCTCTGTGGTTCTTCAGTTAGCTGGGTTAGCACTGTGGTTCTTCAGTTAGCTGGGTTGGCTCTGTGGCTCTTAAGTTAACTGTGTTAGCTCTGAGGTTCTTCAGTTAGCTGGGTTAGCTCGGTGGTTCTTCAGTTAGCTGGGTTAGCTCTGTGGTTCTTCAGTTAGCTGGGTTAGCTCTGTGGTTCTTCAGTTAGCTGGGTTAGCTCTGTGGTTCTTCAGTTAGCTGGGTTAGCTGTGTGGTTCTTCAGTTAGCTGGGTTAGCTCGGTGGTTCTTCAGTTAGCTGGGTTGGCTCTGTGGCTCTTAAGTTAACTGTGTTAGCTCTGAGGTTCTTCAGTTAGCTGGGTTAGCTCGGTGGTTCTTCAGTTAGCTGGGTTAGCTCTGTGGTTCTTCAGTTAGCTGGGTTAGCTCTGTGGTTCTTCAGTTAGCTGGGTTAGCTCTGTGGTTCTTCAGTTAGCTGGGTTAGCTGTGTGGTTCTTCAGTTAGCTGGGTTAGCTCTGTGGTTCTTCAGTTATCTGGGTTAGCTCGGTGGTTCTTCAGTTAGCTGGATTAGCTCGGTGGTTTTGGAGTTACACTGTAATGCTAGTTTTCCAGCTGTATCACACAGCTCGCCTTGGTGAGAGCAGATAGTTAGTTGATTAGTTAGATGTTAGTTGATTATTTGGATCAGCTGTGCTGTAATTAGCATAAACTGATGACCGAAATTTAATACTAAACTTGCGTGAAAGCGCTGCTCCTGAAAAGTGATACAGTTGTGATATTCTTTAAATGTATTATAATTTTACTGTAAGCACATTCATAATATGGGGTTTAATACATATAGTAGTGTGTTTAAATGTTACTTAAGTATACTAAAATAGTTCTAGTTTAGTACAGTTAAGTACACTTAGCACTATTTAAGTAAGAATTTTGTACTATTTTTATACAATATATGCACTATAGCATAATAATTCTTAGTATACTTTAATCTACTACTATAGTACTCTATTACACTGTCTCACACTCCTGTTATTTCCCTCTGTCTCACACTTTCCGACATGTCTCAGTAGCCATATTGCATTTACCAGAAACATCAATTCAAGAATTAATAATTACCGTATTTTTCGGGCTATAAGGCGCACTTAAAATACTTATTTTTTCCCAAAAATCGTCATTGCGCCTTATAATGCAGTGCGCCTTGTGTATGGATTTTGCTTGTGTTTACTGACCTCGATTTTTATGTGGTACACGGCGCTCTGTTGTGCAGAATTCCTCACCCACGCCAGAAAAAGATCCCCCTCTTGGGCTAGCGCGCGGTTACCTTTGACTGCCGTACTGCCTCTCGGCTGTGGTTCAGGGTAGCTAGTTTCCACTGTAGCTCCGTGGCCAGAACAAGGTGCCGGTAAACTTTCCTTTCCACCCGTTCTGGGGTAATAGCACAAACTGTTTCTTTTTAGCGCCCACTTCTAAGTAAAGTTAACCTCTTAACACGCGCTGGCCCACCGGCGGGCCAGAAATATTTAATATTTCATAACTGGCTGTGTTTCTGAATAGTTATGAACAGTTACAGGTTCAATATAGACATCCAATATACCATTTTAAAGCTTAGAATCTCTGCTTTTGAGCTATTTAGCCTATTTAGCGGAATATCCTTTCAGAAAATAAACATTTAGGGCGAAATATGCCTTGGTTATGATTTTAATAATTCATAACTCTCATATTTGCGTTTATCGTTCGTCCATATTTCATCGAATGCGGTCATGTCATACCCCATTCGAACCGTCTGGCTCTCCGGATTCCAGAACTGTGCTTTTACTGTAGGATGTATGTTTCATGAATTAGAGCTGCGTCAGAGCGCATGTTTCCAGTAATAAAAGGCTCTCCTTTTGTCCTGGGGTAACCTCCGGTCACTGCCGCCACCCCCCGAACACACACCCGCGCTCAGCCACAGGTCCTACCTTCAAAACGCGTCTAGACTAAAGAGAATCCATCAATCCAGTCTCCTGTAATCCACAGTTATATCCAAACAGCGCTGGAAATCACTTCATCCAGAAATGAAACTTATCCAATCTTTATCTCTGTTTTAAAACCGTTTTATTCACCCAATTCGGCACAACACGCTCAGAGATGTTGTTATTTTTCACAGATATTGTGAAGGATTTATTGCTCAGAGTTATTGTTACTGATATAAATAAAGTTTCATTTAGTGCGCCTTATAATCCAGTGCGCCTTGTGTATGGACTAACACTAAAAATAGACCGTTCACTCATCGTGCGCCTTATAATACGGTGCGCCTTATAGTCCGAAAAATACGGTAGCTGATTGCAAAGTCGTTAAGGCCCATACAGCAGCTCTAGTAGGTGGTAATTAAACGTTTTGGTGAAACATGGGTCATGGGTGGTACATTGCTATAAAAGTTTGAGAACCCTCACTCAGCCGAAAGTTGCAGAGTCATGTGAGCATCAGCTTAAAGCAGGAATGAAGGTTTGCTAGTGTAAAGGACCCGTTAAACAAAACAAAGCTCGTCCTCCTGTTTCTCCAGCTCAAATGTTAAAGCAATCAAAACTGGCCTCAGTCTCAGTACATTCGAGACTGATCTCTAACCTTTTCAAACTAAAAGCTTTTATAGCCTTCAGCTACTCTGGATTCAGACATTGCTTTCAATTCCAACATTTCTGCCTTTTGTTACCTCCCGGCCTGCAGCGAACAGGCGGTACAATATTAGCCTGCATATTTCTCTGACACATTACACCATAAAGCAATCAAAAGCAAACATATGAAATGATATAGAAAAGAAATCAAACTCGCGCTCCACATTCCAGTGATGTATCTGTTTCTTAATATTCAGCAGTGAGTTTAGCTATTTGTTCAACACACAGTAGAAATATAAAGTATTTTTTATGGACACACACACACCTACAGTATCGTCACTGTCATGTATCTCCAAAATATCAGCTTAACAGACAAAAAAGAAAATGAATAAAATAATGAATGCAAAAAGATTTATATTATGCCAAAAAATGTGAAAAACAGCAAAAAAGGAGATACAGCACTGTGTGTTCTGACAGCATCATATTTAAATGTATATTATATGTATGTATGTTTGTGAGGTTTGGGCACCCCAGTGAAAGTTTGTGTCACTATTAATACTGAATGGAATATGACATTATCAACAAGCATGATATTAAAAATGTAAAAAATATAACTTTTAAGCAAAATCTAACTTTTATGATGATTATTTTGCTTCATGCAATTCTTGAATGGAAAAAAGTTCCACGCAAAAATTTGGGCAACTGAACAGATCTGAGCTACCGACAGGATGCTGCTCACAAGACGCTACCCACATAGCGCTACCCACAGGACAGTACCCACAAAGCGCTACCCAGAGGACACTACCCACAAAGCGCTACCCACAGGACACTACCCACAGGACGCTACCCACAGGACGCTACCCCCAAGATGCTCTTCACAGGATGCTTCTGTCAGGACACAGCCCACAAGATGCTACTCACAAGACGCTCCCCACAAGATGCTGTCCACAAGACGCTACCCACAAGATGCTCCCCACAAGACGCTACCCACAAGATGCTCCCCACAAGACGGAAAGTGGAGCAGATTAGATGGACAGTGAGTTTAGGAACAAAGAAGTAGTTTATAATATTTTAATATGACTGTGTTTGTATATTTATATATACGCATGCTTTGGTTACAACATGCAGCCAGTGCTCGCACAAAATACACTGCTGTACGAATAAGAGAAAAAGCAAAAAAGTGATTTATTGCAACGAACAACACAAAGTTCTTCAATTAATCACAATTATATACAAATTGCAATGAGAAAAACAAATTATCTGCACTTTCTGTTGGTTAACCTTTTTAATGACTCATAAATACAATAGAGCATTCCAGAGGTCACTGTAAAAACACACAGGCTGGGTGGTGGATTTGAAGGAGTTCTTGGCTATCCTTTTGAACACTTGTTAAAACAATCATTAAGAAGTGAAAGGTATATGCCATCACCCTCATCCTGTCTAGAACAGCCTGTTCCTCCAAACTGGATCAGTCAAATGACGGACACTAATCTAGGAGGCCATGATTTGGCAACATCAACAACCTCATCTGTAGTATGGAGCAATGTGGGAGCGGCGTTATGCTACGGGGATTTCCCCCAATGGCAAGGATCGAGTTCTTGCTTGGAGGGTAAAATATACAGGAGTGTGTGTTTGTGTGTATATCAGTGTATATGTGTGTGTATATATCAGTGTGTGTGGATATAAAAAAATCTTTAATGAAAACCTGCAGCTTGGCTTCCAACATGCTAAAAGAAGGATTGGATTTTCAGCATAACAAAAGGCCCATGAGCGAAAAAGTGGATAACGGATGTAAAGAAATGTGCATATTCAGTATATGGGAAGAGGAGGTAAACAATGTGCAGTGACCTAGTTAGAACCATATGTAAACACTGATGTGTAACCTAAAGACTCGGGTTCATCAACAGTATATGTGGAACCTGATCGCATTCACATGGAGTCAGATTTCACTATGTATTGATTTGAAGCATAGCCTAAAAGATTTTCATATGTTGGTTGTTGGCCAAGGATAGAGTGCTTATACAGTACCAGTCCAAAGTTTGGACACACCTTCTCGATCAATGTTATTCTTTATTTAATAAAATTTCTACATTGTAGATTAATATTAAACACATCAAAACAATCAAGTAAAATTATGTAGTAAACTTAAAAGTGTTTGTCCTCCATAATCACCTGATCTAAACCCAACTGAGAGGGGTGATCCAGATGACATTATCAGTAGGGTGAAGACCAGCTCATGCCTCTTACGATACATGTGAAGTCAGCCACCGCCTCTTTTTGAATGACTGCTGATGCAGCATTGCTGAGAAGCATCACAGCGCACTCGCAGGAAAGCGCAGCGACTCGGTTCTGATACATCAGCCCACAGATGCCTTGTGCTGAGCAACATCACCCTTTGGAGTGATGTGGGGAAAG
Source organism: Astyanax mexicanus (assembly GCF_023375975.1). Lineage (NCBI taxonomy): Eukaryota > Metazoa > Chordata > Actinopteri > Characiformes > Acestrorhamphidae > Astyanax > Astyanax mexicanus. Next base: position 22,513,278 of record NC_064419.1, on the reverse strand, counting down.
AGCACCATCTCCCCATCCAAAGAGAGAGCAAGGCCAATTGTGCTTTCTCAGGGCTCCGGCAGCTGATGGCAAGCTACGTGAACAGTATTCGAACCATTTATAAGGATGTGCCTTCTAGATCAACACATTTTAAAAAGTATCTTAATATGCGTCTATTTATGGTTTGAATTATTTATTTTTGTCGGTTTTAGACACTCCTCCTGTAGAATGTTCAGATATCAGAAGGGGCTTAGTTCTACTGCAGTAATTCTACTGCAGTATGTGAGGAGGTCCGATCAGAAGCTTTATTTTAAATGATAAAGAAAGAGTTTAGCCTAATAACATTATGTTAATCTTAATCATAGATAAAAACTATTTTAACATACATGACATTATAAGCATTATAGCTTTCATACACTGGCGAGGAACCATGTTGTGAAGTAGGTGGCCTTTTTATTTCTTCACCCCGCCCTCCAATCAGCAAATCAGAGTCTGCTAGTGGGTGGAAAATTGGTAAAGAACCTATACATTAAGTCTAATGTCCTTAAAGCCATTAAAGGGTAATTCACTCTCACAGTCCTCTATTACACACCACTTATGGAACCAAAAGTGGTTAAAAAGGATCATTTGTAGCACTTCAGTTTGTACAGTGCAAAATGTACAGTACTTCCACAACTGTACGATTTATATTAATGTTTTTTGTCACAATAAGAGCATTTTTTAGTCTTTTAAGTATGAAGTTTTCATGTACGTGCAATTCGTGACTATTAAAAAAAGTGCTGACCTGAAAAGATGGAATAGCTTTTTTTTTTTTTTTTAACAAAACAGGAAATATGAAAAGAATGTTGGCCACTTAACTTTCAGAGAGAAGCCAACTGAAGATTAGGTCTCATTTTTTCAACAAAAAATAAAAACTAATCAAATAGCGCTCACACTCTTTCCATACCTGCTCGTTCCTCTTGGCCTCTTTCCGCTTAAACAGCTGTCTAAAAGGATCATTTTCATTATGCAGGACCTACTAGGCTATGGTGAGGTAGTTTCTTTCTATAAGCAGTTTATAAGGACCTCACACTGTTAAAAGTTAAAGTTCCTTGAGAAACTTTTAAAGGTCCTTCAATGCCTTAAAGTACTTTATGAAAAGATTTTTAGAAGAAAATGTTCATTGAAACACCTTAAGCTTTGTTAGATGTTCCTCAAAGCACCTCAGTGGGTTCCTCCAGAACCCCTAAAATTCCTATGTTACTAGGTACTTTAGGAATGTGTTTAATATTATACACAGCTCTGGAAAAATAATAAGAGATCTCTTAAAAATAATGAGTTTCTTTGATTTTACCAAATTGAAAACCTCTGGAATATAATCAAGAGGATGATGCCATCAAACCAGGCTGAACTGCTTGATTTTTTTGCACCAAATATTGATTTCTGAACTTATTTTCTTTGCATTATTTGAGGTCTGAAAGCTCTGCATCTTTTTTGTTATTTCAGCCATTTCTCATTTTCTGCAAATAAATGCTCTAAATTACAGTATTTTCTTTGGAAATTGGCAAGAAATGTTGTCCGTAGTTTATAGAATAAAACAACAATGTTCATTTTACTCAAACATATATCTATAAAAAGCAAAACCAGAAAAACTGATTCAGAAACTGAAATGGTCTCTTTTTCAGGAATCCTGAATTAGCATGATCAACCTGACTAAGATAAACAACTATTATGAGCAGGCTTGACCATACTGGTTGACCAACAAGACCACAATGGTTGACCAGGATGTCTAAACATGACCCAAATCAAATGAAACACATGATATGCTGGTCAACCACCTTAACCATCAAAAACCAGCTAAGACCATTCAACAGTAGTTACCAGTAAAATATGCTCTATAAGGTAATTAAAGTAACCAGACTTTGATTTTAAACTGTTGTCCCCTCATATCTGAATGTTTGCACAACATTGTAGAAAGAAGTACAAGTCCTTACAACCTGAAGGAAGCATTTATCAAAGGCTTACCGCTGATACTAATCAGTGTGGCGGCATATCACAGCCTCAAAACCCCTGAGGACGGTCATGTGTGCAGTCTTTTTGTGTCGCTGTGATATCTAACATCGATAAAAGTCAATTCCAATGATTTAGAACTCAGTTCTTCCCCCAGAAGCAAGTCATCACAAGGTTATGTGTTTGGTTAAAGGAAACAGACAGATTTGTGGTTGGAAATTGTTCTTTGTTTGTAATGAATTCGTTTTTTGTCAGGTAATGGGGTTCTCTGAGTTTATGTAGCTAGCTGAAGAAATGTGTCTCTGACTTCATAAAGGGCACAACAAATGAGGAAAAAATTATCTCAGGGCTTTTTCTTTTTCATGTTTTCTTTTGTTTTGTTTCTGATGCTGGGTCAATTGTTGTTTAGCACTTGAGCTATGGGGCCAATGGAGCTAACAAGTCACCGAGTTTTACTTCACTTAAAAAAAAAATTCTGTGTTATTTTCGCCAGATTTTTAGTGCAAAAATTAAATATACCGCTTTCATATACCAAATACATGTCTTGGGTAGTTACCTGTGTAAGAGTAAGAAATCAAAATCCAAACCAACTACAAGACACAATGACAACAATCTACCCTATGCTAACTCAAATTCTTTTTTTTTTTTTTTGACATGCAACAGCATGCTGTTCTGATTTTAGGTCTACTTTAAATTTATTGCTGACCCTCATAGCAAATGCTGGCATAATTACAGCCACCTTTGAAACAGTTTGTAAAAATCTTTTAATATTTACATTATAATATATTATTAGAAGTCTATCAGAGCAAAAGTAGATATATTAAAGGACGTAAAAAAAAATCCTGGGAGAGACAAAAACTATACAGTACCAGTCAAAAGTTTGAAGGCACCTTAAATTCAGTGTTTTTGAGTTTTCTAAAAAAAATTCTGCATTGTAAGTTAATACTATTCATCCAAACTATGAAAAAAAATATATATGGAATTATTTAATAAAGAGAAAGTGTGAAAAAAAAACAGAATATGTTTTATATTTTAGATTATTAAAAGTAGACAGCTTTGCACACCTTTAATAGTTCATAATGAATGACTTTAATATTTATTTACAATGTAGGAAAAAAATAAACATTGAATGAGAAGGCTTTTAACAAAAAAACACAAAAACCCTGATAATTAGAGTGAATAGTTTCATGTGTGGGGTGGGAGTCATTTAGTCAATATTTTGTGTATAAAACATGTAACAATCATTATTAGCTATTAAAAAACTGTGCATTATATATTAAATGTATGTACCTCTGGAAATAAACGAGACTACACAAAAAAACATGAGTTTATTTGATTTTAGCCAATTGAAAACTCTGAAATATAATTAAGAGGAAGATGGATGATCACAAGCCATCAAACCAAGCTGAACTGCTTGAATTTTTGCACAAGGAATGGCATAATGTTATCCAAAAGCAATGTGTTAGACTGGTGGAGGAGAACATGCCAAGAATGCATGAAAACTGTGATTAAAAACCAGGGTTATTCCACCAAATTTAAATTTCTGAACTCTTAAAACTTTATGAATATGAACTTGTTTTCTTTGCATTATTTGAAGTCCGAAAGCTCTGCATCTTTTTGGTTATTTCAGCCATTTCTTATTTTCTGCAAATAAATGCTCTTAATTACAATATTTTTATGTGGAATTTGAGAGAAATGTTGTCCGTAGTTTATAGAATAAAACAACAATGTTCATTTCACTCACACTTATACCTATAAATAGCAAAACCAGAGAAACTGAAGTCGTCTCTTCATTTTTTCCAGAGCTGTATATTGTATATCTTAGGACAAATCTATAGAGTCTCTTTAAAGGAAATCCATGTTGTGTAAAAACAGGCCTGCAGCTCCCTCTAGTGTTCAGGAGAGTCTATCAGTCTTCAGTTCTCCGAGCTGAGTTCTTCAGTCTTCAGCTGATGTGCATCAACCAACCGACACGGTTTGCCTACAAACAGCGTCTGGGGTTTAATTTTGGGTCGTTTTTTGTAAGTTAACGGCACAATACACACATTCCGTTAGTCATTACCTTGCTCATGGGTCTGATACATTATTTACATTATCCTACGTCGTTTAAATTCAATTCTGGCCATTTTTAATGGATACAAATCGTTTTAGCTTGCACCAGGTGAAGGTAGTGACACTGAAACATTAGCTACATTCTGAAGCTTAAAGTTTTCAAGTCGTAGTAGCAGTTAAATGTATTTTTCTCCACTAGAGGTAAGTAATACAGCAACACATAGGGGCATTTGAGTTCCCCTCAATCCCCTCAATATGCCACGTTTGGACTACACACCGTTTTAAATGAAGATATTCCCTTGAAAGGAAAATATCGTCTAAAGCTAAAGAGTCTTTAGAGAGTCTAAAGAGTTAAATTCCTGCCTGAGAAACTGCCCCTTACTGTGTATATAACACTCTTAGTTTACCTTGCTTACCTCTAACCTATATATGGGCTTGTTGTAATTCTTCCAAATTATCTTTTTTCAGCTCTGAATCTAATAACACATGTATTTAACTATTCAAAAACTTGTACTGGTGCAACTCTGGTCAACATGTACTGGTCCAACTGGTCAGCTTTACTGAATTGTTTTTACAAGGTTTCTAAGCCGAAGATGGTTACAAAACTTATGTCACATTTAAAAGGCATATTTAAAAGCAAGTCCACTAATTCCTTTGATTTTAAAGAAATGGTTGTGACTGCATGTTCAAATAATTGATGTTTATGACAAAAAAAAAATCCTGTTCCTGGCTCTCATTCCTGTTACTTTTTTATGTTTTGAGTAACAGGAATAAGATTTTAGCATAGAATAAGCAAAGCATAAAAAATTAGCTAAATGGTGGCTATGCTAATGGCATGAGGAGGACACTGAGCACTTTCTAGTGATTTTCCCAAAATGTGTATTTTGAAAATAAACAAATAATATCTAAAATTGAATTTAGGTAACAGGAGTGAGTGTTGAGAGATTGGCCTCCTCAGTTATAGTTACAGTTACATAGTTTATAGTTATACGATCAAATATATAGAAAAAAAACAAATGAGGAGATTTATTTTTGGTCTTCCCATGGTCTTCAGAAAAAACAAGTGATGTCACTTCCTGTTGTAGATGTAACTTGTAGAATCTTCAGATGGGTTAATGTGTTAAGGTAACAGGAATGAGTGAAACCCAGGGACACAACTGAAATGTGTATTTTAACTTTAATATTATGGATTCATTATGAACAAATACTGATTTCTGAACTCTTAAAACTTTATGAATATAAACTTGTTTTTTTTGTGTTATTTGAGGTCTGAAAGCTCTGCATCGTTTTTATTTCTTCCATTTCTCATTTTCTGCAAATAAATGTTCTAAATGACAATATTTTATTTAGAACTATGGAGACATGTTGTCTGTAGTTTGTGGAATAAAACAGCAATGTTTATTTTACTCAAACATATACATTGCAAAATTAGAGAAACTTATTCAGAAACTGAAGTGGTTTCTTTTTTCCACGGCTGTATAGCTATTGTGCTTACTTGTGTGTCTTGACAATTAATAAGACTAGTCTATTTATTATTAACTTTTGGTAGTTACTTTTACTGAAAATACCATTTAACTGTAGCTAAACACTAAATATTTAAATGTGGTTAAGCCTCTCTACCCACCTCTGTTTATGGCCTTTTTTATTGCAGACACCTTTCTTTCTCTCTTTCTTTCCTTTTGTCTAGCCTGAACTGGGCTGGCTGAAATGACCACCTGTGTTCCTCAAGATGTTTCCATAGCTTCGGTCAGCCTGTCGGATTTAACCAGCTCTTCGTCAGTTTCAGATAGAGCCTGTGTTCAATGGGGTAGGCCTCTCTCTTCTTGTGTTCCTTTCCTTGGTGTATTGGTGCGTAAGATATTTGGTTTGTCACTGTTTACTAAATGCTTCTCCTGCCAGGATGTGAGCTCAGTGCTGCCCAGACCACGGCTGTGTTTGAGGTAGAGGACGACCTTCTGGAGAACCAGTTCTTCATCAAAACAGTAAGATCACTTCCTCATGACTAATAGATGAAACTCTGGGGTTCAGGCTAGAGAAGGACCAGACTTTTCCTGAGGCAAATGGAATGGCATAGGTTGTGTAAGCACTTTGTGGAAATACTGAACATGGAAGGAACAGTCTGTACTCACCAGCTCTGTGATAACGTGATCTGTGTGAATATTGGGACTCTGTAGTCAGTAGGGATTTACAAGGATGACCTGTCCGTTTAATAATGGATTATTGTTGGCATTCCTACCGTCAGTGTTGTACGAGTGTCAGTGTACAAGTGAAGACCGTGATACTGGAAGCATCTCGCATATGAAAACAAAGAGAACTTTAATGGAAAACTTGTCTAGTCTAACGGACTTAGTGCATTTATTTGACTGACACTTTTATCTAAAGCACTTTGCACTTGAATATTGTCACACAGGTAAGGGAATGTAATGTTGGGACTACATTTTCTGTAGTTTGCTGATTTAATTTACAGCGATCAACAGCCTACGCAAGGCCTTTCTCAGCAGCTCCCGTCTGATTAACAAATTTAATTAGATAAGGTTACCCCTTTAGAACATTCTGCAACCTCTATTAAGAGAATGAATTACTTTAATTCATCAACCTTGAACTTTCTGAGAAAAGTTCGATTTAGCTACGGACCTTACATAAGGAATTTAATAGATTAATAGATTAAAGCAGCTCAATCAGAAGACAGTACTGGAGGCACTTTGAGTTAGGAAGTTAGGAAGCTGTTTATATTTTGTCCCCCTCTTCTGGATATTTACCATCAAGGAAGACCAAGTCTGCATTGTATAGAATTTATTCCTTTGTATGAAGTTGCTTTATTCAAGTCTCACAGAATCAGTAGTAAAGTGTTTGGCGTGGGACTAATATGAAAACCAGTTAAAGGAGTACTTGGGTGTAAAATTGATTTTTAGTGTAGTAAAACATGATAAAGAGTACTAAACTTTGTTGAATAGCCCTCCTCCATTCTCCCGCAGCTTTCTGAGATCCAGTCTATTTTTTTTTTTTTTCTAAAGCAGTTTTCCAAACATGCATTAGAATGAATATGGGGCATATTTTTCCCCTGCAGATAAATTGCTTTTTACACTGTTATCCAGGCTCAATGTAGCTCCACACCTCATTGATAAAATCTGGAGGCATTAATAACTTTAAAACTGCACAAGAAGCTTTTTAAAAAACACTGTTTACATCCCTTAGTGTAACCTAATCTCCGGGCGCCACCATCTTAAGATAAAGGTAAAAGATGGCGGCTAAAAGATACGCTACGGATTGTAAACAGTGGTTTTTAGCTGTTAGACAATGGCACTACAGTACAAACTACTGTTTAGCATTTCTAAACTATCTGAGGAAAGGGGAAAGGGTTAAGTGCTACATCCCAATCCCATTTCTGGTTACCACTACCCCTTGTATTCAAGTGTAACCCATCCCAGAGTTGCGAGGTGAAGGGGTGATATCCTCCGCCTAAGAATTGGAACAACCCTTCAAGCACCTGATACAGATATAGTTATAGCAGTGGAGTGCAAAAGTTCAGCCACCTAGCTGCTGGTTAACTAGTTAACTTTAGAGCATTGTATGTCTTCCTTGATTCATCTGTGATAGGGAGCTGAAATTAGCTTTTAATAGCTTGTATTTTATTTTCAATTCCATCTTAGATACTGCAGCCTCTGTGATACAACAAGTAAGCTAGCTAGCTACTGAGATGAACTACTGTGGCCATAAAACATTGACACTACTTATTAAACTATGGTATTCGAGTGGAATTGTAGTTTTTAACAAGGAAAATACTGAAATTTGTGAGGTTCTTCGGTCTTGGCAATGATTCTCACATCCCTCTGTTTGGAGTGTTCCTGTTTAAAGAGTCATATAGACCTATCACTCCCCCTCCAACTTAACAAGAATTGGAACACCATACTAAGTGGTAGGGCAAAGGAGTGAAAGTCTAGGGCCCAATCCCATTTTTCCCTCTGTTCCCTCTCTCTGTTTAGCACTATATTACAATAGTTTAATGCATAGTTTCAGTATTTTATAGCCGAATTCTTCTTAACAAGCATAAAAAAGATTGCTAGTAGTTTGTCTCAGTAGCTAGCTGCTAGCTAACTTTCCTGTTCCAGCTTAAATGATGCAGCAGACGCGAAAATAAAATAAAAGCTAATCAAAACTAATTTCAACTCCCCATCACAGAGTGATTTAGGAATTTAAGAATGGACAATAATAATGTATTTCTGCACCATCTCCTCATTTTCTGAAGACATACAATAAAGCCCTAAAGCTAACTAGCTAAAATGCAGTAGGATACGCTCAAAATGTAGGGACAGGGGTAAGTGGTACGGCCAAGGGGTGAAATGGGATTGGACCTAGATGTGATTTAGTGTGACTTCAGTACAACTCTAGTCTCTGTCTTTTGCAGTGCTTAAGCATAACCCAATCATATTGTTGTTAATTCATTACTATTTACTGACTTGCCAAAAGTCATGGAGTAGCCGTTGAATAGTCATGGACTACTTTATTATGTATAAACTTAATTAGTTCCGTATATTAATGAGTTCAGTACTGAATAAGTCACTGACAGGGCGACTGAATATGCACCACAGAGGAGCTTGTAAATTGTGACTAAGCTGTGAGTAAGTGGGTGTCCTTCAGTTTTCCGCTGGCAGAGGGCCTCTCCTCACCTTTCGCTAAGCATTGGGAGACTTGCTGCCTCACGTAGGCCGAGTTGCACGGTTCATAGCTTTAAATGCGCTTACGCCGGCGAGCTTGGCATGCACCAGACTGGAGGTGCTTGAAAAACAAGAGAGCTTTTGACAGAGGCCTCATCCAAGTTCAGAGTGGATAAACAGCATTTGAATTTTCTTTCCCTTTTTCCTCGTGCAGATATGCCTGAGTGCGGAGGCAAGCGACGAGATGCACGTAGTGGCGGTATCTGACGGCGTTGGCGGATCCAAGCCTGTTCCAATTGCCACCCTCCGTCACTGTATGCCCATGGTGAGTCACTCTGCTGCATACATCCTATCTGTAAATGGATGAGCTAAAGAAAAGCATCTTTCCATTATATTTTATATAATTATGTCCAAAAGTGTGCAGACGCACCTCCCAATTAGTGCTTCAAAATGCATCCATCTTTCAGGCAGATGGGCACACAGCTGTGCAATTTCCACAGCATTGGTAGAATAGCAGGTTTCAGAGCAGCCGCATATGAGCTTGACGTCACAGTGTGAATCATTAGAGGTGAAAGATTTTCCAGCTCTGGGCTTTGGAGTGAAGGAATTGAGAGCAGGAGCATCATTGAATACCTTTAGTGGGAGTTGGAGTGATGCTTGTGGTGCAGAATGCAGAATCAAATCATCCACCATCAGTGGGTGACCTCACTAATGCTCTCCTGGCTGAACGAACTCTCACAAACCCTCTGTGGTGTTTCATTGTTTTTTTCACTTTTACACCAGCAAAGAGAAAGCTAATTCCCCATAGTTTTTTTACAACTATAATACTCAGTAAAATGGATAATTTTGAATATTGAATTTTGATTAAGAATTGTATGTATTTTTAAATAATTGAATTGCTGATGTACAGCAGCAAGATTAAGCAGTGTGATGTGATCTTAATAGATAAGCTCTTTGTTTCTATAAGAACACTCTTGTGTGGCAGAGATTTTTATATTTTGCTTTTTTTCCTTAACTGAAATTTAAGAATTAGTTTGTTTTTTGTTTTTTTTTAATATACACGCAAGTTGAATATACAAGCTTCTAGGAGTATGCCATATTGTATTGTACACAGTATGTAGTAAGACAGTAATATTGATTTTTTTTAAAAATCCATATTGTGAGCAAAAGCAGTATTCTGTTTTATTATTACTGTATTTTTCACACTATACTAAAACTCCTGTATAAAGCTGTACTTCAGCGGAGTGGCTTTTCTGCTCCTTACAACCTGACTGGTAAAATTCATACATAAGGCACACTGTTGATTTTTGGGAAAATTTAAAGTGCGCCTTGTAGTGCAAAAAATACAGTAGTCGTATCAACCAAAAAACTTAAGTTTTTTTTGTATTCTTATGAATGTTAGCAGCTTATATGCATGCACCTAATATTCTGCACTTTAGTGTTGTGGTGGATTTTTAGTTTTTTTTTGCATTTCGTTTTTATGTTGGAAATTTATTTTGTTACCTTAAAATCAGCATATTGGTAAATTACTGTTTACAAAATAGAGCTATGTGTTACTGCTTTTTGAAATGGTAATACTAATATAAAACATTTATTTTTTTGCATAGTATATTGTAATATTCCTGAAATTTAATAAAATTAAATCACTGTCACAAAAATACCTAGAAATATTGTAATCTTATTTTAGAACCATATTGCCCACCTTCTTGTAAGGTTGAAAGGAGCTGCTTGCTATTCTAATCTTAGGTATAATAAATGTAAATTATTGTTTTTAAATTGATGATTTATTGTGCCTGATTCTCTTGAAAATAAATGTCAAAGAAAATTGGCATATTTAATAGATATAAATGGTGCTGTTTGTGACATCTACATCATTGTAGCACATCTACAGTTAAAGCAGTTTTTTTGCATTTGTTATATAAAACACTAAAAATATGAGTGAAGAATATTGAGATCACCCAGCCCTTCACTGATGTATTCTGCAAACATCACAGAGCATCCTCAATGTATTGCATTCCCAGTCAAATTGGCTATTAAGGACTGGTTATTCATTTCCAGAAGATATATTTCTGAGAAAATGAAACATCAAAGTAAATTAAGTGAGAAATTTCTAGGAGTTTCCAAGCCTGCAGTTTAAAAAGGGATTAAAGAAAGTGTGACCCCTAACAACCATGCATAATGTGCTAGACCACCAAAAGTTTTCTTGAGATAACCACCACTTAAAGCTTTCTTCCTTGAGAGAAAAACAGCTCCACTTTTGCCTCAGATCTGCAAACACCCACAGGCGTTTCTGTCCATCCGTTCACTGTGAGAAGAAGACTTAATGCTTCAATGTGGAGCTTACCACGATACTATTACTGAGAAACTGAACATTTGCAACTCAAACTGCCGAAGCTACAGATGCTCTCAGACCGATGAACCGTCCACCCCAGAGTCCAGAAATCAATATATGAATGTGTTGTCATTATTTGCTTCCAAAATCTAGAAATAAAAGTAATCTATTTTTCTAGGAGTCTATTGTTTACATTCTTCAGCTGTTTTTCTGCTAATGAATTCTGATTTCTTCATATATTGTGTAATTTTGTGGGGCAAAATAAACCCAATAATAATCAGAGCCTTAATTTAAAGCTTTAATGTTATGTTAATGTTATGTTATATATATATATATACTCCTAACAGTACAGTAAGTCACATACCTATATAAAAGGCCAGTCATACACACATATATAAATAAATATTAATAATAAATATACTGTGATATACCCTGAAAACGTCAGAATCTTAAACGATTTTAAAAATTATTTTATTTTGCACAGTTATTTATTTGTTCAGTATTATTTTTGATACAAACAAGTTTAATAAATACACATTTTGCAACAATGATGTTCTTTATTGCATTCCTTCTATATAAAACAAAGGCAAATGTATAGCAGTGAAACAGATTTTTTGCTATACAAGGTTGTAGCAGGGGGGGAAAGAAGCTTATAGGCAGAGTTGAACACAAAATGTATTCTATTAAAAAATGTCAAGAACAAACAGTGTGGCAGAAAAATAAACTGTTGATGGGACAACATTTGTGAGTTTCTGATGAATCACAGTATTGATGAACACATTATTGGTAACTTAATATGTAATGTGTATTGTATGTAAACTCCACCAGAAGAATGATGGGAAATAATCTCAGAAAGAATCTAGTTGCATTCTTGCAAATTGTTACCCTGCAAGTTCCCCAGTCTTTAGATGTAAGAGGGTGTGAGACTTCAGTCTGTTAAGTATATTTCAGAGTTGTTTAGTATATAGACAGCATTAGGTGATGAAGACAGGACAGGTTCTTTTTATGGGCTCGCTAAATTGCAGTGTGAAACCAAAACTAACTGAACCAAATGTGTACAATGTAACAAACTCTGGTCCAGATCAGGTGAGAAAATGCCTTTAGTGGTTTCTTCTTTTTTACTCTCCAATGAGTGGTGTCTGATTTTATTTTTTATTGATTAAAAAAATGAATAAGCTACAACATTAAGGACCTCCTTGTAGTTTATTGGTTTTATTGGTCTTATTGATCTAGACAAGTTTGGTCATAATAAATTACAGTACCTGTCAAAAGTTTGAACACACATTAAAAGTTAAAAAGGAACACACAAGAAATCATTGTGTTAAATTGTAGTAAATGTAAAAGTGTTAAACCAAAATACTCTGTAAAGCATTTAGATGCTCTTATCTGGAGTGCTGTTAACTTGCAGTGTCTGTGGCTGGTAATTCTGATAAACTTATCCTGTGCAAAAGAGGTAACTCTTGCTCTTCCTTTCCTGGGGCAGTCCTGATGAGAGCCAGTTTCATCATAGCGTTTTTAAGGGGTTGCCGAAATTATTCAGATTGGCTGACCTTAAGTATTTTGTTTCTTTAATTAGTTGAGTTGTTCTTGTCATATGGATTAGAACATACTCAAATAGGACTATTCACTGTGTACCTGTAACTCTACCTCTTCACAACGCAACTGATGCTCTTAAACACATTAAGATAGCAAGAAAGTAATGGAAGGAAGTAATGAACTCTTGAGTTCAGCACAGCTGTTAACTGAAAGCCATTCCAGGTGACTACTTCATAAAACTGACTGAGAAAATCCAGCCAAAATGTGCAAAACTGTCATCTAAGCAAGAGGTGCTACTTTGAATAATCTAAAATATAAAACATTCTGGGTTGTTTAACACTTTGTATTTCTTCATAGTTTGGATGACTTTAGTATTAATCTACAAAGCAGAACATTTTAAAATAATAATACTGTATGTTACAAAGCAGAAACTTGATCAAACATGAATAATAGACACTTTTATCTTCTGCAGGTCAGTTTTCCTGGTTTGGAGCTCTTGCCTCCTGTCACCTTCCAGCTGTGTTCAGGCAAAGGACCAGTGTTTATCTCAGGTCAACACATCACATGTGAGGAAAAACAGTGTTTTACACATAAATTCCCATCTGATTTTGTGTCATTGATTACAAGTCCTGCTCTTGTCTTTCAGTGAGTCCTGCTGAAGTCACAGTGGAAGAGGAAGAAGGTGGCTTGGACTGACTGAAGCCCGCTGGGTTTATTTCCATCAACAATGGCATAAGGCAGACCATGTCCTTTGTCTGTAATGAAACAATCTGCTTTGTTTTTCTTTGTCTGATTGGATTTGTGGCTTTGGAGATTACATTTGTGATAGTTTACTTAAGGTAATATGGCTGTATGATTGTGGTGTAAACTCCAGTACTCCAATTAGCAGTTTTTGTCCAGATAGATGGATTTGTTTAGACTTGATAGGCTGAGATCAGATGCATAACGCATATCAGGGGAAGAATCCAATCCTGTCTGTCTAAACAAAGCTCTTGGCTGTATGTATCCACCAGACCCAAATGCTGGAATCAGATTTGTCTCTCTTCCTATTCAGCTGAGCAGATTCAGATGGCAAGCATGCAGTCAAATAATTGTTTGCAGAAATGAATGTAATGCAAATGAGAACCTCACAAAGCTGACTAGTTTTTTTGTTATTTAGATTTCCATGACAAGTTAGAATACATGAGAACAACCAGATTTGCCTCAGTGTCTGAATCTGAGCCAACAGTTTTGTAATCTGTTTTGTTTATGCAATAATTACTCTGTTTTCCTGTGGGGGGAAAATGTGCATTTGATTTCATGATTTTAATGGTAATGCACATCAGAATCTTTGTTAAATAACATTCATTGCCAGCTAAACGTACAACGAATCAAAGAATCATGTATAATAAAACAATTTTAATATCACCTTTAATGTCTCATTTTCTCTCTAAGTCAGATTTAAGGTGTGTTTTCTCTGTACCGTAACAATCATAGGACTAATGCAAAAGTTTCAGTGGAAAAGCTACTTACCTGCAGCATTTGCAGTATATAAAGCTAATTCTACATGAAGACTAACTAATAATAATAATAAAAGTATATGTTACCTTTTAACTTTTAAATTAACGTATTGCAACAATAAAAACTGCCCTAAAGGGTTGTGTGTGGTATTTGGAGCTTTACAAGCCATAATGTGATCTGGCTTGTATTGAATTTGGTAGAATTTCACTGTTAGTGTCACCTGTACATTTAAAATAATCATACATCCTACATTTTATATTTGTCATAATTGCTTTTTTCTGCTTTAATGGCTTTAAAGAAAGCTAATAGGCATTTGCGTGTGTGTTGTTCAAATTTTCTATGTAAAATATACAAAATAAAATTGTAATTTGGCATTTAGCTAGAAATATTCTAGTGTAAGCTACATCAGTTTCACTTATTTTGCAATTTATAGGTATATGTTTGAGTAAAATGAACATTGTTGTTTTATTCTATGAACTACAGACAACATTTCTCCTGAATTCCAAATAAACTTTTTTTTGAGAATGAGAAATGAGAAGTTGCTGATATTCTAAAGTTTTAAAAGTTCAGAAATCAATATGGAATAACTGTTTTTTGATCACAGTTTTTATGCATCTTGGCATATTCTCCTCCACCAGTCTTACACACTGCTTTTGGATAACTTTATACCACTCCTGGTGCAAAAATCAAAGCGGTTGAGCTTGGTTTGATGGCTTGTAATCATCCATCTTCCTCTTGATTATATTCCAGAGGTTTATAATTTGGTAAAATCAAAGAAACGTATAATTTGTAAGTGGTATCTTATATCTTTAAAAATAATAAAAATCTATGTTATTAAAATACATAAGATGATGTGCTGCAGTAACACGTGTTGCCAGGAAACGACAGCGCGTCTGGAAGCTTCTTAGCAACAGCAGCAGTAAACAGTGGTGAGAGGTAGCGGAAGTCTCGTGAGAATGAAAACAGCGCGCTTTCTTTAGAACTGTTATAATTTGGGGGTGAATAAGTGAAGAAGGTAAGGCATGTCCGTGTTCAGCGGGGCTGTGGGCGCTCTGAGCGCGGAGCTGAAGCTGCTGGCGGAGTTTAGGAGAGATTCTCACCGGGAGAAGAAGGTGTTCCTCGCGGGGAGGGGTGAGTAGCAGCGACGCGCGAGGACTCGAGAAGGAGATGATTCGTTCAGTCGAACCGATTCACTAAACCAAGTGAATCACTTAGCACACCATATAGCAACATAACAACAACAGGGGTGATTTTAGGATTCACTTATGTGTACCCTGAATCAGTTCCAAAGCTTCATTAAAAAGAACTGACTCCCTCAATGATTCAAACTGCAGGTGCTTGGTTGGTACTTGGAAGTGTATTGTCTTATTCTTTTTCCTTTTATTATTATTCCTCCTTTTTTGTCCAGTTAACTTCGAGATATCGACTCCGTTCCAACTCTAAAATGTGTGTAATTATCGGTAATGATGGGCTTGTGTATGGCTTTTTGATCAGACGTACGAATTTCATAAAAACTTGGTTAACCTGTTTTTTGCCCATTAGGAATAATTGGGGGAAAATTTGCATATGCCAATAGAGCTTTCTTTCCAAAAATGGGCTATACAGATCGACACACAAAAAGCAACCACCGATGATAACATAGCAACACCTTATCAACCACCAAGCATCCATATAGCAACACCTTAGCAACCAACACGGATACCATAGCAACACTTTAGCAACCACTTAGCAACTGCTTAGTAATACCTTAGCAACACCACTGCAACCACACTTGCAGTTTCTGCAGGAACTTTAACTACTATCACAAACAAACATAAATCACTGCTGGCTTGGTGCTAACATAAATTAAGATTCACTAAGTATTCCCATCCCTAAATACATAAACCGGTATTCTTCTCAGAAGGCTGGTGCAGATTGAGGTTTCCTGTGCACACTGTAAGGATGTCCGGTGTTATTTGTAAATCAGCGTGAGCAGACTTTTTAATGCTGTGAGTAACACCCCGAGGTCCACAGACAGAGAAAGTGTGAATGTGTCAGTGTGTCACGGCCCACTCAACCAAACCTTGCCCGAAACTGTGTGTTTGAGAAATAGTGAGAAAAAGAGCATTCTGGAGCAGCTTAATGTCCTTCTATACTTATATTCAATTGATGTGCACTTCCAGGTCCTGATTTAGCAACACAGCACTTGGAAAAAGAAACCATAACCCAGTCTATCAAGTCTGATCCAGCCTGTAACAGTACATCAAAGCCTTAGTAACCATTATGCCATTCAGTAGAAAAACGGCAATACAGCATATAGCACATACCTGTAGATAATAAATAACAATATGAAATGCAGGACCATCACACCTGCCAAACTTCAGACCTCAGAAACAGATTTTTCAAACCAAAGCACAGATCAGGAGAGTCTATAATATCTGAATGTCAGAAGATTTCCAAGTCATATAAAAAGTAAATAACAAAAGGTGTGAATTTCAATCAGCACCAGAGACTCTGAAATGACACCTTGTTAGAGGAAATCAGGCCATGTCTGACTGATCAAAGCAGCAGCCCTCTGCCAAATAGATAAAACAGAGCACCATCTGCTGCAGTGATCAGCACTAATAATCAGACTACTCTGCAGCTATCAGACTCACAGACTTCACATACTTATTAATGAAGAGGTCAGCAGAGCTCTATGGGTGACTAATTGTGCCTTTCATCTAATCCACAGAGAAATTTCCTACCCACTAGTAAGGACTCATTAACACTATGATACGAGTGCTGGGGGATTCTTAAATGAGAATTGTTCGTAAAACAAGGGACTTGTTTCTTTGATTTTAGAAATTCATGTGAATTTAGATTTTTCAGAGGACTGGAAACAATATACCGTATTTTTTCAAACAGCCCTGGTTATCAGTACTAGCCAGCCCCAGTTAGCGGCGCTTAACCAGCCCCGGTTATCAGTGTTAGTCAGCCCCAGTTAGCATTGTTAGTCAGCCCCGGTTATCAGTGCTAGCCAGCCCCAGTTAGCAGTGTTAGTCAGCCCCAGTATTAGTGCTAGCCAGCCCCGGTTATCAGTGCTAGCCAGCCCCAGTTAGCAGTGTTAGTCAGCCCCGGTATTAGTGCTAGCCAGCCCCGGTTATCAGTGCTAGCCAGCCCCAGTTAGCAGTGTTAGTCAGCCCCGGTTATCAGTGCTAGCCAGCCCCAGTTAGCAGTGTAAGTCAGCCCCGGTTATCAGTGTTAGTCACCCCCGGTTATCAGTGCTAGCCAGCCCCATTTAGCAGTGCTTAACCAGCCCCGGTATTAGTGCTAGCCAGCCCCGGTTATCAGTGCTAGCCAGCCCCAGTTAGCAGTGTTAGTCAGCCCCGGTTATCAGTGCTAGCCAGCCCCAGTTAGCAGTGTAAGTCAGCCCCAGTTAGCAGTGTTAGTCAGCCCCGGTTATCAGTGCTAGCCAGCCCCAGTTAGCAGTGTAAGTCAGCCCCGGTTATCAGTGTTAGTCACCCCCGGTTATCAGTGCTAGCCAGCCCCATTTAGCAGTGCTTAACCAGCCCCGGTTATCAGTGCTAGCCAGCCCCAGTTAGCATTGTTAGTCAGCCCCGGTTATGAGTGCTAGCCAGCCCCGGTTATCAGTGCTAGCCAGCCCCAGTTAGCATTGTTAGTCAGCCCCGGTTATCAGTGCTAGCCAGCCCCGGTTATCAGTGCTAGCCAGCCCCAGTTAGCAGTGTTACTCAGCCCCAGTTAGCAGTGTTAGTCAGCCACGGTTAGCAGTGTTAGCCAGCCCCGGTTATCAGTCCTAGCCAGCCCCAGTTAGCAGTGTTAGTCAGCCAAGGTTAGCAGTGTTAGCCAGCCACGGTTAGCAGCACTACCAGCTGTGGTTAGTCATCAGTGGACAGTGCAGTGAGTGGTAATGATTGTACCTTTGGTATCTAACTAAAATTGTCAGGAAAAAAACAAACTAGCGCTGTTGGTAGAAATCACATCCACATTTAATGCATGAGGAGAAATCCAGTGTGAAATGGACTTGGGGCGCAGTAAAACATGATAACAAGTACAAACTTTTGTCGAGTAGCCTATCTCAATTCTCCTTTAGCATTCAACACTTTTAGCTGACGCTCCAAACAGGCTTGCAAAATCTCTCTTTTGAAAACATTAACAAGCTCAAAGTAGCTCTAAACTTTGATAGTGGCATCAGAATAACTACCCCTCAGAATTCAAGTGTGGAGCTGCTTTGAGGTTGGTAATGGTGTAAAAATGGTGATTTCTTTGCATGAGCATGTTTCACTACAACCCAAGTCTATTTCTTCCTTAAATGTGGATGGGAAATATGGCAAAACTCTGGGATATAATCCTAGCTCCTGTTTCTTGAAATCTGGCAGGTCAATGTGTATATATATGTAACACTTTGTAAAATGCTGTCTCAATTAGCCAGCCAGACTAACATTCATTCATATTGTTTGTTCATGTGCCATCTCTTTCTGTGTCTAGAGTATGTTGGGGAAGATGGGAAGACCACAGAGCTTCCTGTAATCTGGAAAATCAAGCAGCAGATTGGCACCGACCCAACCCTTTACCCAGAGTATCAACCTACGTCAGGCCTCCCAGAATTCACCAGGAAAGCAGTGGAGCTGGCGTTAGGCAGGGAGAGCCGTGCCCTGGTGGAGAACAGAGTGAATCTTTATATTCCTTCTTCCAGTAACCACATGTAATCCAGTAGGCACAGTCTGTCTGAATGGTGTATATCGCCTTGTTTGTTAAAACTGCTTGTTAATCCACAGGCTGGCCTGTCACTGGCAGTGGCTGAGCAGCTGAACACACTGATAACACGCCGCAGATGCATCACATATAACCTGTAGTCTGTTTGCACAGGGGGTGAACGTCATGCGCCTTCGCCTCTGACGTTAAATGTCTCTTTGAAATGTCGCTTTCGAAATGTTAAATGTCTGGAAAAGTGTCCTAATGATGCCAAACTCTGAATCACCAAAGAAGACAGATAGTGCTGCTAAAAAGGCTCTTTTTAAAGTCCATGTCAATTTATGGATGCTTAACTGTCATGCATCTGTCAGTCATGATTTTCAGATTGAGAAAAGGCATACCTCATTCAAGAAAGCTTTGGTGAAAATCTCTTTGTTTGCATGCTATATTGGTCTCGCACTGAGCAAGGCATTTTACATTCACAACATGACTACTGGTGAGCCGGAGAGCCCTGAAGCCGGCTTCAGGCAAAACATTGTTTTAACACCTGGGTTTTCACTTCTGCCAGTCAGAGACGCTTGTTTAAGCAACCTGCAATTAAATCTCTCTATTCAGACAGGCCATTCACCAAGTCTGCGCCTATTTTTGTGAAGTTATCATTTTTTACTAGAATCTTTCTTTATGCAGGAAGCTCTGATGAAATCTGTTGACTTATTTTTTAAACGAGAACTGGCCAAAAAAAGACTGAGGAGACAGGAGACAAGCATGCAGATGTTAATATTCTCTGAACCACAACTCAGTATGTGAAAAGTTCAGAGGAGTACATATGAAGAGGTACTACATACAGCTCTGAAAAAAAAATAAGATTCAGATTCCATAAAATACAGAGAACATTTCTCCCAAATTCCAAATAAAAATATTGTCATTTAAAGCATTTATTTGCAGAAAATAAGGAATGGCTGAAATAACAAAAAAGATGCAGAGCTTTCAGACCTCAAGAAATGCAAAGACATTGAAACCTTAGAAAATATTGCAGTTAGACAGGTGTCACATTATCACATTTTCGACCCCCCCCCCCCCCCCCAAAAAAGCTTGATAATTGGCTGATTAGCTGGATCAGGTGTGTTGGGGACAGGGTAAGCTGTAAGACTCCGTCCTTTATGTACCTCTATTAGAACAGTATTTATTAACATTGATTCACATCAGTGTTGCAATGTGAAATCTAGTGGTATCTGGTTGTAGATGTATTTTTATGACTTTTGCAGTCCACCTAATAGAAATCCAGGAGGTATTCACTATTCAGACAGAAAATCAATGAAACATTTTTCATTTAATCCAAATCTGACCTTTTATTGAATGCTGAGCTTAGAAACTTCCAGAAAAATGATCAATATGTTACTAATCCATCACGCAGCAGATGTATAATTCACTGAGAGTGTGTGTATAGAGAGTTGTGATTAATTTAATTTCACTGTTTAAAGGTTGTAGGAGTGCAGACGGTAGGCTTGTCTGGAGCTGTGCGTTTGGGAGCAGAGTTACTAAAGCACTGCTACTGCACCAGCTCCTCCTGGACTGGCCCAGTTCTTCTCTCCTCTCCATGTGATGGTGGGTTTTAAACACTTGTGTGGCTATACTCCTAAATAATAAGCCTCACATTACAAGTAGTGCTGGGCGGTATACCCTTTCATCTAATATATTGGAAGGGGAAATTAAAACAGGTATGCATATTTCACATACCACCTTACCGTTAGAGATGTTGTAGAGCCGTGTAGAACTGCACCACCAAAGAAGCACACTGGCAGAGCTCACTAGCTAATACAAGCCAGTTAGCATAGCAAGCTAACATACTGGATATATCCGATAAAACTTTCAAAAGTTTAAGAAGTGAACTTGAAGTTTTCTTTTTTATTTTTTGGAACAGTTTGTAAAAACTTGATCCTTACCTTAAAACTGAGCACATGGGCCTACCACACACAAGACAATGCAAATACTCTGCATTGGAACCAAGATCTGATCATATAAAAAAAAGAAAAACATACATTAATCGTAGCCAGAATTGGAATTGGGAACATCACTTTTAGATCTACTGACTGAATCATTAAATTTAAACATTCCATTACATTTACAGCATTTAACTGACACTCTTATCCAGAGTGACTTACAAGGTTAGTTCTGGGAATTCCCAGACTGGGAATTGAACCCCAATCTCCCACGTGATGTGGTGATGTTATCCACTGCCCCACGCCAACCACATGTTAAACGTTGTCTTAACATCCCTCACACACTTGAATTACCAGCAGAGGATTTTAAGGTAGCTAGAGACAACCCAAATCAGCTGTGCATGCATGTCCAATGCCTCCTTTTTAAAAAGACATTGGGTCACTTACAGGCCCTGAGCCTATAAGAACATGAAAGAAACCATTTTACTTATTGGAAAATGCAAGAAGGGGGGAAAAACAGCAGCAGGAGGACAACCAGGAAGAGAAGCACGAAATAGAAGCCTATTCTGTCACATAACGATTCTTCTTCATGCATCTCTGTCGCAAAAAATACATCTTTATTTATACAAAAATTTCTTATTTTATGCCATTTTCTTCTGAAATTTGGAATGTGAAATATATATCTTATACATTGGTAAAGTGCCCTTCACAACAAGCTTTATTTGTTCATCTTTTGTCTCTATATAGTAACTGTGGAAACGGTACAGTATATAGTTTAAATAGTGAAATACAGTATATTGGTACAGAGCTGATGTCATTTTTTCTCAGAGTCATTACCAAGCGTCTTTGAAGCAGCAGGGATTGGGAATGTCCAGCACTACCGGTACTGGGATAGTGATCTTCGAGGGGTGTGTGTGGAGAAGATGCTGGAGGACTTGGAGAAAGCTCCAGAGCAGAGCGTGGTGGTCCTGTCTGCCTCAGGACACTTTCCCACTGGAGCAGATCTTTCTCAAGAGGACTGGAGACGAGTGATTGACGTCCTGGTGGTAATGTATCACTGTCTAACATACACAGAGAGGAAGAAGCAGGAAAATCGAGGCATTCTGCTCAATACTGATGTCTGTTGGATTGCTTTAAGCAGTTAACTTTTGTTTTGTTTAATTTCACACACTCTAGGCTTAGAATTTTGTGTCAATCATAAGAATTTCTGTGATTTTAAATGCCAATTTTAGAGCATTAATTCAAAATAATTACTGAATTTTCAAACTGTTAAAAAGATAAACTTAACATGAACATACATTTTGTATTTCCATATGAAGCCTATATAGAACACTGACATATAAGCTTGAGCACATGTAGGCTTGGGTTCTGTGGTTGAGCCTGATAGTTAACTGTCTCTGATGAATTTCTACTAAAGCACACAGATCATAGGGTTAGAATTTGATGCCAAAAGTATGAACCCAATCTGCTTTGTGTCAACAGTCCAGGCTAGGTGATGTAATGCCATAGGTAATGTTGGCACACTTTGAACCCACTGATACCAGTAAATCATTGCTCAAGTCATCAAGCCATGTCCTGTTTGAGTATTGAATTTGTTGCTGACCCTGTGCATCCCTTCATGGTCACAATTGGCCAGACACTTAGTGGCTAGTTCCAGCATGATGGTGCTCCATGTTGCAAAGCAAACATCAGACATGTATAAAGTACTAGAGACCCAAACTGGAGTAAAAGTACAAGTACTCTATCAAAAAAGTGACTTGGGTAGAAGTTAGTGTTCTTTAAGCACAACACTTAATTGAAAATACTAAAGTACTCAACACATTTGTACTTAAGTATTGCAAGTAGTTTTTTAAAAAATGTACTACTCAAGTACTAAAAGTGAAAATACAAGTATTGTTTTATGTAGATATTACAGTGACAAATTTAAATATCCTTTTGTTGATATTATTTCAAATGTAAAATATTCACAGTTCCTTTGGCTGTAGCAGAAGTACAAGGACAGGAATGTGCAAGAACGAGTTTGTACATAAGTATTTATAAGTAAGAAGTTAAGTCTTCAATTAGCTAACTCTCTAAACAAAGTTTAGCCCAAAAGAGATCGACAGCAATGACAGCAAGACATATAGTCCAAGGATATTTTAACCAGTTTGGCATAAATAGTCACTAGTTGGTCTCTCACTAGTGTAAAAGCATCTCAAGCTGTCAAAGCCCTATCCAGTTGGGATTAGTTTATTAGTCTGTGAAAAATATTGTTATTACGTGTTTATGCACATCCAAAGTGTAATTACGGTGCACGGCAGTGGACAAAAATGCTATTGTATTAAACACAAAGTGAAGGAACTCAGAGATGTGGATCTGGACGGTACTAAAATTACCAAAGGACCAAGGAGTTCAGGGAAAACAGTAGGTAATTCAACCTGTAATTGTCTCAGAGGATGTCTGAGAAAAACACATAGATGGTTGTTCCGGACAGCCCCAAAAAATAGAAAACTTACCCAATGACCCCCTGAGAAGCTAATCCCGTCCGAATAGAGCTAAAGGCAGCACACAAGATTTTTAAAAATGTAAAAACAAGTGATCAGAGCACCTTAAACAGTGAGCTTAGCTCTCTGTAAACAAAACCATCCCAACTATGTTACAGGGGTGGTGGTCTCCTTCCTCCCCCTTACCACCACCAATCTGTAGGTGTTAAAGGTGGTGTTTCTGGTTCTTCCATCTTACCCTGCGTTCACACTGGAAAGCGACAACGCGACAGGCGACCATTCATTTCCTATGGCAGGGCGCGATTTGTTGCCGCGACAAAGCGGCAGAGCGACAAGCGACACAGAGCTGAAATTTTCTCAACTTTATGCAAATGAATTAGGATGCGGTGAAGCGACATTTTAACCCGATTGGCTTCTAGCTTTTCGTTAGACCTATCACAAAAAAGGGGGTCTGAGGTCCTTAAGCTTCTGCTCTCTGAACTTTTGGTTCCTTTCGCTGTTCATTCTGTTGAATGGGGTGGACTCACGTCGATCTGTGGGAACGGCTGCATTTCCAGCGCAGGTAGATCACAGAAACGGCCAAGAGTCTAGCTAGCTCGGGAGTTATAGCTGTAAAATAAAATGTCCAAGCGAATCATTTTTTGTGCTTTTTTTCTTGTCGGAGGCTGGACCATGATATATGCTAGTGTTGAGCGACAAACGTGGGGCGACACAAGCGACTCGTCAGTACAGAGCATCTTGCAGTGATGATGTGGGTTTGGAATAATTTTATATTTATTTTAAACTCATTAGGTAATACAAGCAAGTCAACTTGGACACAGATCTCAAAAGAATGTTTTCATTGTTTGCTGTTTGATTGTTTGCTGATGATATGAATCAGATTTGACTGGAGCAGGATAAACACAAAGCTGTGTGTAATGCTTGTCTCTAGGACTTGTGGCAAATACAGCGCCTAAGGCTTTACCATTAATGTTTTATTAGTTGTTTTAATCATTGATGCTTTACCCCTTACCCTCTCTCTCTTTCTGTTTTATTCCATCTCAGAGACGCCAGCTCCTACCATTCATCCTGCTCCCTGCTCTGGGTTTGTGCAGTGGGGACGTGGAGCAGGATGCCTGGGTTTTGAGACATTGTGTGTCTTTAGGGTTGGAGATAATGTGTGCTCAGTCTTTCTCCCACAGCTTCAGCCTATATGGTAAGAGCTGCCACATGCTGTGAATATAGTATCAAATATACACCAAGACCTAGAATCTATTTGAGAATGCATTTATGACAATTGGGAACTGGACCTTTTTTTCCAACCCAGAACTTCTTGCCTCCTAGTTTTGAAAATAACCTCAATTGTTTGGGGTTGGAAAACAGAAAGTTCTCCCAATTCTTGGCCATTCTGAATAATTAGAATAGGGAAGTGAATATAGAGAGAAAGGTGTGTTGAATCTGAAGTCTCCAGGGCCATGTTTGGACATTAACACTCTACACACTTAAGGCCAATTTATGCTTCTGCTTTAAATCAACACATATTCTACTCCTAGCCCATGTCTAGCCAGAGTTCTTATTAATTAGGAGACCAGCTGCTGGTTTGATTAAGGGTGGAAGTTGTCATACAGCTCAACCCAGCGTAAGGTTTTGTTCTTCAACAGAAAGAGTGTCTGGATTCAGCGTATCAAGGAGATATGTGCAAGCGCAGTAGCCATACCAAGCCAACAAATATCACAGTGTCGGTGCCTTATGAGCCAAATGCTACAAATATTGCTGGCAATATAATAATTGTCTAAAAGAATTCACATTTATTAAAACCTTTAGAACCTTTAGATAATTAATATTGCTTTCTCTAATCAGAAATTAAAGATATTAATGAAGATATTAATGATATTAATGATTTGATTATTTATGCAAGACTGATTTTTAACTAATTAGTGAGACTGATTTATTTTATTATTTAAGAATTATTTTCCCCTTACAAGAGGAAGCTAGGAATAGAAGCTTTACCCACAGAAAGCAGAGTAGAGGGATGGCAGAAAATGGCAGAAATTTGTTGGCTAATTGACTAATCAAACAAAATAATCGAAAGATTATTCAGCTACCAAAATGATAATTTGTTGGAGCCCTAATATAGTCATAGCAGTGATGTAACAAGAGTCCTTGTAAATGTAGTCTGTAATGGAGAGTAGCTGCTAGTCCAAGATAGCAGGTAGCAGTGGCTGAATAGCGGGCAGCTGGTCTGAAACAGATAGCAGAAACCCTGCTGGTCAAAAAACATCATTACTTTACCAAACAGGTGTGCAGTCAATAACTCTAAAAAAAGGCAAAGAGTTGAAATTAGTTCTGATTGGATTTATGGAGAGCAGAGAATGTGGAACGTTATCAGAGTATGGCTAATGACTGAATAACAGAAGAGAAGGTAACACAGACACATCCATCTATCCCTTCATCCACAAATCTGAGCAAGCAAGAGGGACGACAGCACCAGCATCTCAGTTCACCTCACTTACTAATGTCCATGAACCCCTGGATTTATAAATATTATCTAAATCAGTGTTTATCAACATTTTAGCAGATTTCCTGCTGTACCATAGCCCCACAGCTCAGAAAGTGCCTGTTATTGTGCTGAATATTTAAAACAGTGCGTTAGGAGAGCAGAGAACAATAAATGTGCAAGGCAGCTGGGTTGCCAGGACAAAAATTGAGAAACGCTGATCTAAAGAGAAACCATAATCAGCAAAAGCTAAACTAAAAATATGATTTTCCAGCCCAGATTTGAAAAATTGAAAAATAGAAAGCTTTCCCTCCTGCTGACTCATTCTAAATTATGTAATATCTACTAAGAGGCCGGCACCCTGAGATCTGAGTAATTTGGAGTGGTCTAGTTAAAGTCCTGACCTGAATCCTATTGAGATGCTGTGGCATGACCTTAAAAAGGTTCATGCTTGAAAACCCTCCAATGTGTTGGAATTACAATCATTCTATAAAGAAGAGCAGTGCTGTAAAAGACTCGTTGCAAAGACTCGTTTTGGTGTCAAAAAGAAACCCAATAATTTGGGTCTCGATGTTGATTGGCTCTTATATTTAGTAGAACTGGGCGATATGGCCCCCCAAAAAAATATTTTATTTATTTATTATTTTTTTTTTAATCTATTTTTTTATTTTAAATGTTTTTTTCGCCTACTAGAAAATAAAACTACAGATGAAAAAGAAATGGTTAAAAATAAGTTTTTATTTATTTTGTTCACAGAATTTCCCCTTTGTGGTTAAAGTGCAACCAGAAACAAGCAAAAAACTATTGTAAACAGTGAAAACATCTAGTAACTTTTAAAAAGCTTTCTCCAACATAGTTTGGGTACTGACACAATGCACCCTCAAACTTAAAACATAAATAAATAAACCCACCCTCAAAAAACAAATAGAAATAAATAAAATGGTGCCCTTTTTGAGAAAACTGACAAAATAGAAATCAAGTACAATTTAATATGCTATTAAGTAAAGATGTTCCCCCATTGAGCTTGACTTGCAAAACAAAGCTTTTGAATAAATGCCAGTCTTATATAACAATAAGATGATATTTTTTCCCTGAATATGCAAAAAATCATAAACTGTAGTGCGTACAGAACGTGGTACACAGTTGGAAAATGCTCACTCTGAACTACGGGAGCCCACAGGGGAGGTGGTGGAAATTAAAATGTTTTTCATATAAACACATCGTCCTTAACTGTAAATGTAAATTAATCAACTAAATCGATGAATCGCCCAGCTCTAATATTTATATTGTTCTTTGCCTGTTTGAAGTACATTGTAATATTACTTAAGTACCATAATGCTGGATCTACTGTACCTCTTCTCACTCTGTATCCTATAACATCCTCAGGTGAAAGAGTCGGCCACCTGTTTTGTGTTCTTAAGGACGATTCCAATCTTCTGGCTCTCCAGTCGCAGGCAGAAAAGATAATCCGAACGCTTTGGTCCTGTCCACCAGCAGGAGGCGCCAGAGTGGTTACAACAGTGCTGACCAATCCTGCGCATCTGGTTGAATGGTACGCCAGTGATTTTTACCCTAAATGTTATAAACGCACAATTGCATCAAATATTACTTTAAACAGTTTGATTTTTGAGGAGAGTGTATGCAAAAATTAGGACTGAATTTAAGCTTTTGTGTTCAATCAACACAGTGTACACAAGCCTGTGAAAGTGACCTTGTCATTGTGAACATTTATAATTGTTCCTTTAAAATGAATGCTGGCTTCTTTATTATGTCGGTTCATTGATGTAACGTGGTGTTAAACACGTAGAAATGCTCTGAAATTCACCATCTGAAAGTAGCTGCCAATTCGCTGAAGTACAGCTTTATACAGGAGTTTCAGTTTAGTTCTCCAGCACAGAGACTCGAGACTGGAGCAGTATTAGCTATAGCCGCTAACCGTGCTAAGTGCAAGCTCTTACGCCGTTCAGAGGTGAGTATTATCGGCCTGTAGCCTGCTGCTAACCGTGGCTAGCACTGTTGGAGCATCATTAGCATTACCTGCAAACCACACAAAGTGATAGATAGCTCTTTCTCCGTTCAGAGGTGAGTATATCGCCCTGGCTTACCATAGAACTCAGGGTTCTTCAGTGTAGCGCTGTCGGGCAACATTTACTGGCGCTAACCGTAGCTACCCTTAGAGGAAATCTGTAAATCTAAGCTTACTCTAAGTAAATGGAAGCGCTTTACTCACCCAAATAAACAGTTTTCAGGAGAGAAATCTGTGTAGATTAACATCCAGTGCTCGTTTAACTTTAAAAGAAAATGTTTTTTGTTTTGTTTTTGTTTATTACTGTAACATTTAAGGTGGAACAGACTCTTTTCAGCTAGAACAAAAATTCAGCTAGCACTACGTGCTAACTACTTCACTTTTATGAAAATTTCAGAGGGTTAAAATGTGTTTGGGGAAGTTTAAACGAGTTCTATACAGTGTAAAACTATCAATATGTGTTCACTTTTCATGTTTCTGGTTCAGAGTTGATTAGTGTATGTTTACTGTGGCACTGTCTCTCATTAACTTGACAAAAGGGGGAGAGTTGGGGCCGTTATTAATTTGTGGGGCCCTATTCAGCATGATAACTGTCCTCCTGTTGGCTTTGCTAAACCCAATAAAGATATATAAGGGAGCCTAATATCTGGCAAGCACTCTGGTAAACACTGTGGGCACAAGTTCAGTAACAGTACTAGATAACAGCCAGTAACAGCCAGATATGAGAACACAGGGACTGTGGTAAAGGTCTGTAGCTCTTTATGTTCATTGTTGGGGTAAAAATTCCTATTTATTTAAATCATTGTAGCTTCTACTAAAGAAACAAACATGTGTATACATATAAATACATATACATAAATGTATGTATATTGCTTATATTACTCCTCAGCAGCGTAGCACTCCATGCTTTTTAATTCACTATCTGTTCTCTTGTGGAAATGGTGTCATACCTTATTAAATCCATGATTTCCAATTGGCCCTTTTAGGCAGGAGGGGTTGAAGGGCATGGCGGAAAGATGCATGCTAATGCGGGAGCGACTCAGAGAGAAGATGCGACTGCTTGGAAGCCCAGGCAGCTGGGAGCACTTGATTAAACCAGGAGGACTCTACTGCTGTACTGGACTGACCGGTGAGAGTTCTATATTGTGCAAATGATCGTATAAATACATTTCTTGCTTAATTAAGCTTATGCAGTCATAGCTGTCAAAAGATGTTATGAAGCTGTAAACTATATTATGTGTTTTATACAACATTGTATACGATGATCAGCTGTTTCTTTTAATTTAAAGCGATGGCGTGTGCATGGCAAAAAAAATGGTTTTGACTAATTTACTAAAAATAATCATCAGATTAATCAGCTATCAATAATAATCATTAGTTGCACCTCTTTTTAGCTGTGTTGCTTTAGTGCTTAAACTAAAAATGGCACAGGTTAAAATGCTTAACTTCCTTGTCCTTAACAAGTAAAGGAAACATGCCAATCTTATGTTTCACAGAAGCAGCAGCTGTGTGTGTGAGTATGTTTGTAAGAGAGAGAGAGTGAGAGAGAGATTAATGAAAAGAATGAAAAGAGTATGGCCCAATCCCATTTCACCCATTGGCCCTACCATTTAGCCCTACCCCACTGTTTTGTGAGTGCATGTCAAGGGGTAGGGTGTCCCGATTCTTGTTTGGCTGGAGGGTAGAAGGATGTGTTAGGGCTACATGACACTTATAACTGTTGAATAATTTAAACATTTTTGGTGTTTAAATATTTGTGTTCATTTTCTTCATAACAAGAATAAAAATCATCTTAGTAGTTAGCTTGCTAACTAGCTAATTTTCCATTCCACCTTTAATGGTACAACGGACAGTGGAGGCTGTATCATTTAAGCTGGAACAGAAAATAAATATTAAAATGCTCCATTGCTATCACATCAGCCTGCCAGGGTCACGTACAGACCACCGCTAGTAGCCTAGTAATAAAGCAGTGTTATTTATTTATTGTTCTTCGGCAAATGCCATTTTGAAATAGCAGTGGTTCCCAACTGAATAGTTGTCCCAAATCTTATGGAGAGAAATTCACCCCTTCTTCTTGTACAACCCCAATTCCAATGAAGTTGGGAAGTTGTGTAAAACATGAATTAAAACACAATATGATGATTTGCAAATCCTTTTCAACCTATATTCAATTGAATACACTACAAAGACAAGATATTTAATGTTTAAACTGATAAATGTTATTGTTTTTTGCAAATATTCACTCATTTCGAATCTGATGCTGCAACATGTTCCAAAGAAATTGCGACAGAGGCAACAAAAGACAGCTGAGGAAAAGTTGAGGATTTCTCAAAAAACACCTGTTTGGAACATTTCACAGGTGAACAAGTTAATTGGAAATAGGTGAGTGTCATGATTGGGTATGAGGAGAGCATCTCTGAAAGGCTCAGTCGTTCACAAGCAAGGATATGGCGAGTTTAAGAACGTTTCTCAACGTGCAATTGAGTTTATTGATTTCATCACCTACAGTCTATGAGATCTTAAGATGTCAAGAATCTTGAGAAATATCTGCAAGTGAAGCGGCAAGGCAGAAAGAAATTTAACTGCATAAAAAATCCACATCATTTTGTAACGGATATTACCACTTGGGCTCTTAAGAAGACTTTAGGAAACCATCATCAGTAAACTACAATTTGACGCTCCACGCTGCCATGCAAAGCTAAAGCCAAATATCGTTGGCTTTAGCTTTGCAGAAATTCCGCTGGGTACCTGTGCCTGAGCTCATCTGAGATGGATGGACGCAAAGTGGAAAAGTATTTTGATTAATTGAATTTATTTAATGATTGAAAAAGTACACACAGACAACAGACATTATGCACTTCAAATAATTGCGGTTTAAAACACAATAAAGCACTAAAGCTTATTTCCATTGTGGTCCTCTGTTCTGTGTTCTGACAAGTCCACAATTTAAATTGTTTTTGGAAATCATGGACGTTGTGTCCTCCAGCCCAAAGAGGAAAAGGACTGTCCAGATTGTTACAAGAGCAAAGTTCAAAGCAGCATCTCTGATGGTATAGGCATGGTATTTTACACATCTGTGAAGGCACCATTAATGCTAAAACCAGCATATGCTGCAATCCAAGCAACATCTTTTTCAGGGACGTCCTGCTAATTTTGGCAAGACAATGCCGAGCCACATTCTGCACGTGTTAAAATAGTGCTGATACTACACTGGCCTGACTGACTGCAGTGCAGACCTGTTTCCCTTTGAAAATGTGTGGCGCATTGTACAACAAAGGAGAGCCCGGACTGTTGAGCAAGTTGTACATCAAGCAAAAATGGATTCCACCTACAAAGCTTCAACAGTTAGTGTCCTCAGTTCCTAAATGCTTAATGAGTGTTGTTAAAAGAAAAGGTGATGTAACACAGTGGTAAACATTCCCCTGTTCCAACTTCTTTAGAATGGGTTGCAGTATCAATTTCAAGTTAATATTTGCAAAAAAACAAAAACGTTGATCGGTTTAAACAACAAATATTAACTATCTTGTCTTTGTAGTGTTTTCAATTGAATGTGGGTTGAAAAGGATTTGCAAATCGTCATATTCAGTTTTTATGGGGTTGTAACTCTGTTCCAAAGGAAATGGGTTGTACTAAAAAAAAAACGGGGGAAGGGTACAAACGAGAAATGGGATTAAGCCTAAAAGAGTGGGAGTTAAAACTCAACAGTGGCGGCGCTGTGTTTACAGCACTAAATAAAACGTCACTAGGATCTGTGAAAAGAGTGAATTATGGGAGGATGTTTGGCCAAACATGGTAAAATTATTCAGTTTTGTAAAACAAATGAATTCATTAAAGTTTCCAGATCAATCAGCTTGGTTACCTCATAAATGTAGACAGCACTAATAATATTTCACTCTGATCTGTGTAGAAAGGCTTTGTAGGGTGGCTAGCGAAACTGAACATTTGTAATGACAGAACAGTCTGTAATGCACTATTGTATTATTTTTAGAATAAATCACATAACAAATAGTAATAACACATAGTAATGTATTCCTGTTTGCGTTCTGAGTTGTTTGTGGCATTTTAATGCACTCTCTGAGGTCAGCTTTGTGCTCACTATTTATACCATATCTTTCATTATAAAGGGGGAAAAACACACTTTGTGCACATTTTTGGAATGTGCACAACTCCGGTTATGTTCTCAGGCTATTAGTGCCCTTTAAAAGCTTGTCATCATCTTCAGTAAATTCCTCTTATAACCCTCTCAGTCTTGCCTATTACTCGGAACTTGGCCCCACATGAAATGTCACTTGACTTCTGATTTACATCTTGATCTTCTGCTAATGGACGAGTCTGAAAGCAGTCACGTTCCCTTCCGTGCAAGAGTGTGGAAATTGTATCTATCTGACTCGGGTAACTGAGCGTAAAATGAAAACATAATTGAACTGAATTCATTTTCTCTCTCTCTCTCTCTTTCTCTCTCTCTCGCTATCTGGCTTTGTAATACACACACACATCGTTGCGAAAGCTGTGACCTAATATTCCCAAATCATGACCGCGGACGCACATCAGTGGCCCATCATGTGGGACGATGGCAATTAGAAAATGAGTTCACGGGTGGTCGACAGCTGAATGGATGTTAGTCAGCATTTAATTCATTTTTTCTATTAGCTCAACAGGTCCAATTTCTGGTGAAGAGGAGACACGTTTACCTGCTGCCGGAGGGCTGCCTGAACATAAGTGCCGTCAACGGTCGTAATCTCGACTACGTGGCCGAGTCCATTCATCTGGCTCTGACGTCTCAACTGTGAACCTGACTGATGTCACGCAGAGCAGATAATTACCAGCATTGATTCTATCTGATGCTCTCCTGCTTCTTCTTTTCTGCTTTATTCCATATAATAACATCATTTAAGAGCTCAGTAGGAAGGTGTACAGTTCTTATATAATACTATCAATACAGTGCTGTGCAGAAACTGTATTGTGAGTAAATGTAAAAGTGTAAAGCTAATTATCTGTAAAACGTAAGCATTTACAACAACATGAATAAATAAATAGAGCTTAAATAAATTGCTACCATTAGTTAATATAACATCAGATGAGCTGACCCTTAATGTCCTAAAGTATGCAGGGACAGTAGCACAGCCAGTCAGTTACTTTAAAGGAGAACTTTTGTTGTAGTAAAACGTGATGAAAAGTACCTTATCTTTGTTGAATAGCCCAACGCCGTTCTCCTGCAGCTTTCTAAGATCCAGACATTTTGTGTTTTTTGCCCAGCACTCTTTACAACGGCCGCTTTGGGGCGTATATTTCGTCCCGCTAAATTGCTTTTTACACCGTTATCCAGGCTCAAAGTAGCTCCACACTTCCTTTGTAGAATTCCGAGAGCCCAGACATTTAAAACAAGCCATTAATATCTTAAAAAAAAACACTGTTTACATCTTATAGTGCTAGCTTTAATTCAGGGAGCCGCCGTCATTGTACTGATAATGACAGACATATGTACATAGACTCTGCATAGCCTGCCTCTTGATGTAGCAGCCGGCGCCTAGTGGAAGGTGTTTCACATAAGTGTAGTAATCACAACACCGATTTTCACACGGTTTGGCATGAAAGCCCGTATTTGTAACGTGTGAAAGCGTCCTGTATCATAATTACATCTCAGCTCTTTGTAACAAAGAAAACCGTGTGAAAATCGGGTGAAATTGATTAGTTATTTATGTTATGTGCAAGTCTTCTTTATAAAAAAAAAGTACAAAATGTTGCTTGTATCTGTGTTATTATCATTAGTAGTATAACTGAAGTATCAGCAGATGTAGTAACTTAAAAAATAATAATTATTTTTAGATGAACCCTTATTCTGAAACAAAAACTTTTATCTTTGTCAAATAAAAGGTAAAGAAAAAAATAGGACATTTCCTGAAACTGCAGTCTTTACCATGTTGATATTAGAAAAGGGTGTGGTTGTTCAAATTTACTTAAACTCTCAATATTATTTTATTAAATAAGGGATGTTTAATTAGGAATTAAGTATAAATTAACTTATTAGCTGTATAGAATATTATTAGAATATTTATATAATCACAGTGTGTAGATGTTATGCTAAATGTATCATAACCAGCTCTGGAAAAACATTATTATTTTTTTTTTATTAGTTTCTCTGATTTTGCTATTTATAGGTTTATGTTTGAGTAAAATTAACATTGTTGTTTTATCCTGTAAACCACTGACAACAACTGACAAACAAGTTCATTTTCATAATGTTTTAATGGTTCAGAAATATTTTTTTTTAAAATAGCCCTGTTTTTTAATCACAGTTTTTATGCATACTGGCATGTTCTCCTCCACCAGTCTTACACACTGCTTTTGGATAACTTTATGCCATTCCTGGTGCAAAATGCAAGCAGTTCAGTTTGGTTTGATGGCTTGTGATCATCCATCTTCCTCTTTACTATATTCCAGAGGTTTTCAGTTTAATCAAATCAAAGACACTCATTATTTTTAAGTGGTCTCTTATTTGTTTTCCAGAACTGTATATACTTATAAACAGTACCAGTCATAAGCTTGGACCTCTTCTCATTCAATGTGTTTTTTGTTTTCTTTTTAAGATTTTTGACATTGTAAATTTAATATTGGCAACATTAAAGCTATACAGTAACAGGAATATATTTTATATGTTTTAGATTTTTCTAAGTACCACATTTATCTTTGAGGGCAGATCTGCACACTCTTGGTATTTTAATCTCAGTTTCTTCATGAGGGAGAATCACCTGAAATAGTTTTCTCAGCGTCTTGAAGAAAAGAGTTTCTGGAGCTGCTGAACAATAGCTGTGAAGCTGTGAAGCTCCAGCTCATCCCAAATCACCTCAAATCACCATCTCAGTTAATCAGGTTTAGATCAGGGGATTAATGTGGAGGACAAACACTTTTTTTTCCCCTATGTAATTCTATATGTGTCCCTTAATTGTTTCTAATGTATTTAATATGAATCTACAATACATTAAATAAAGAAAGTATATAAAAATAACTAAAGTTTGAAAAAGTTATAAATCACACAGATTCAGCAGCGTGTGTCAGGAAGCCCCCCCAGTGTGAGTCTGAATGAGATGTAATGCATTAAGCTAAATCCCCCCGTGTAAATATTGTGCCAGGGGTTCTTCAATAACACTTTAAGGACAAGCATTTTAAGCAGCACAAATTATACCATACAGCTGCAGCAAGCAGACAAATCCCCCTCATTAGAGGGATAAAGGCGTCTTCATGTTGTGGAGCCATCAGAGGAATCCGCCGCACAGTTTCCGGCTGATTTACGCAGATGAGCAGCATCAAAATTTTGATTGCCGATTGTCTTAAGAATTTGTTACTTTATGACATGCATGATAAATTTGGAATGGAACTGATGTACAGACATGCTGGAAATGTTTCCTGTTGTTATTTGAGCTAATAATAAAAAAAACAAGATTAGCAGTGAAAGGATGTACAGAACATAGCCTAGCCATAGCCTCTTCTAAACCGCATCCCAACTGTGACATTGGGTGAATCAACTAAAGAATAGTTGAAAAAGATGCTGAATTATATTTTGGAAATGCCAAGGCAGAATCCTAACCCAACCAGAGGAAGGCTGTGCATGCCAGAAAATTACAAAAAACAATAATGAAATAACATTTGAAGACAAAACTGATCCAAAAATGTATTTGCAGCTACAAGAAATGTTTAGTGAAGCTGATTGCGACTAAGTAGCTTGCCCTGTGTTTAATAATTAAAAACATTAACAGTAAAACTGTATGTGTCAGTAGTTTAGTTATTTTTTTATATATAAATTAGATAATAATAAGGCTTTATTTTATGCAGCAATCCCTTACTTTGTCTTGCAACTGTATTTCACTTTAGTTTAGCAGAGAACATTTTTCTTTGATAGAGAACATATTTCATAGTTTTAATCTAGTTTTCTTAAAATTTGCTGTGGTATTCTGTGTGTTTCTTATATTGCTATAGGAAAACATGGTCTGGTTCATCTGCACTGTGAAAGTACTTTTATAGGTTTTCGGTCTTCGGATCAACTACAGAAAGCTGATGCAGTCTTTAATCAAACCAGAGGAAAAAATAATTGGGGCCCTATCATAAACCCAAGGTGCATCATAATGCTCATTGCTATCTTACACCCTGCCAACAGTCTTGCCAACACATCTTGCGTGTAACAAGGAGGAGGAGGCAGGATGCAAGTGCAAGTCTTTTTTATTATCCATATTTAAACTAACAAAGAAAGGAACACTAGAGAGTATAAAAAGAAAAGGTAACTAAAACAAAACACTATGAAACAGAGGATAAACTAAAATACTGAACCAAACAAGCAAACTAAGCAAACAAAGAAACAAACTAAATAAAGCAAACCTGAGACACTGAGGACAAACAACACAACAGGTCTGAGGCTAAACAAAACATTTAAACACAATCTGGAAAGATTAACGAACACGGTCAAACAAAAAAAGCGCGACAGAGAACAATGGATCACATGAGGTATTTATACACAGGCACACACTAGGGACACCTGTGGAGTAATGAGCGGGCGGAGTTACAAATGAGACACAAGGTGACAACACTAATGGCTTGGGCAGGGCTAGGGCGGGGCTAGGGCAGAGACAGAACAATAACAAAACAATGCCATGTGCTCAAAAAAGCACATGGCTGGAAACACAAGACAGGAAAACAGGGCAGGAGCACAGAAAACCAAAAGAGGGAAAAACACAGGACAGACACAGGCTAATATGTGACATTGCGCATGCACTGTTAAAATAGCGTTAGTTTAGGAATAAATCTACACTGATGGGTGTGGTGAAAGTCTGGAAATTAGGTGTTTTCGGGTAAATTTGTGGCGTGTTGCTATTTTTGGGGCAGAAAACACAGATGCGCCACTGAAATGAGTCCAAACACGACTTTTAACTCAACAATAATCAGAATTAAGAATAAAATAACATTGCTGTTCCCTTAAATGAGATGCAGGTGAGAATCCTCTACTGGGATGCACAAAACTTTGAGCTATTTAGATACGAACACGCCAAAGTCAGAGCTTAACTGCCTCTTAAAGGGAATGACCACCAGCATACTGATTGGTTTATTTCACATTACACCCAAAACACACCCACAATTAGTTAAGAGAATTAAGACATATCTTTTGCGCATTTTGAGCCATGCAAGGCATATTTTAGGGCCCTTACAATACCAAAGACAAACATACACACCCTAAATCCAGCTGCCCCATACATAATTGACCGGTGCCCTACAGATCGTTAAAGTTGGGCCCTTGGTGATAAAATCCGACTCCCCTAGCCGTGCAGGCACATCACGCAATACTATGAACACGATCGCTTAGACTGGGAATGAATTTAGTTACTGTACATAATTTAGTATAAAAATAAATAATTTATAAATAAATTAAACTATTTTACACACAAGGGAGTCAGATTCTGAGAGAGAGCTAGAATTTAGAAATAGTCACAACATCTGACAAAGCAACTCGCAACTCATAGCTCATGTAGCTCAAGATGAAAATTCTTTATTCCAATCACTAAACTGCAGTGTGAAACCAAAACTAACAGGATCAAATGTACACAATAATGTAAGACATGAAGCAGAATCTGGTCCAGATTTTCAGGTGTGAAAAGGTGTAAGTTTATCTTCAGTAAAATGGATCCACTGGATGTCAGAACAGCAGTCACTCACGGTCTTCAAACGTGGACTGAAGACTTGTTGTTGTTTTTTTAGTTTTTTTTCCATTTTCTCCCCAATTAAGCAACAGCCAATTACCCAACCCACTCATTAGGACTCCCCCTATCACTGGTAATGCCCCAACACACCAGGAGGGTGCTTCCTCCGATACATGTGAAGTCAGCCACCACTTCTTTTCGAGCTGCTGCTGATGCAGCATTACCAAGTAGCCAGCATGCTCAGAGGAAAGCGCAGCCACTCAGCTCCGATACATCAGCTCACAGACGCCCTGTGCTGTGGACATCACCCTTTAGTGATGTGGTAAGAGAGCGCCATCTACCCACCCGGAGGGAGCAGGGCCAGTTGTGCTCCCTCTGAGCGCCGGCAGCTTGATGGCAAAAGCTGAATGAGCTGGGGTTCGAACCTGCGACGAAGACTCATCTTTGTTAAAGTTCTTGAACTAATCTTAAAAAAAAAATCATAAAAAAATACTCCTAAGGTTCTGAACATTATCAAGCTTGGTGTATCTCTTTTAAAATCCTGAGAAGTTTGCTGTGTTTGGCAGTCCATTATCTTAAGAAAACCAGCAGCTTCTTTTTTTCTGTAGGAGCTTCTTGATTGGCATCACATATTTCTAGGTCTGCAGCGATGTTTTTAGGTCTGAAGAGAAAGTTAAGCTTTATTTTCTTCACTCTGCTTTTTTTAATAGGGATTGAGCACATCATTAACAGCTTAGCGTTAAAGTGCTTGAGTTCGATAATGAGCTCATTTTTAATCTGTAGTCTCTAAGCAGGTTATTACTTATAAGTAAGGGCTAATGTCATCAGCTCAATAGGCACTACAGCACAACACACACACACACATAAAAATAATCACCCCAACACACATACAAACATATAACGCAGTGCAACAATTCTTAATAACTTGTACTGTTCTTTATCTATAATTCAGTCCTGGGAACTCAATTTCAAACTGCTTATCTTCGTTGTCTTTTTTTAACCTTTTTCCTACAAGTTATATACTGTACCTCTCATTATGGACTTTCTATTTTAAAATATAATAAGAATAACTAGTAGTTATCCAATAGTTATCCAATGTTATCCAAAATGTTATTTAAAAGTTATCCAATGAACGTCACCTCACTTTGCCAAACATTCACACAAAGCAATCCAGACTGTTCTCATACAGAGTTCCCCAATGGTGGAACGAACTACCTTCCACTACCAGATCAGGAGAATCTCTCGCTATCTTTAAGAAACTCCTGAAGACAGAGCTCTTCAAAGAGCACTTACTCTCCTAACACCTCCAACAAACTTACTACGTCTAACCTCTTTTCCTTCTTCCCCTCCTTCACTCCTCTATCCTATTATTTCCCTTTGACCTCCTTTAGGCCCTATCTAAAGATGTTTTTACCTTTAACTACTATTACTTTTGTACTTCACTATTGTAAGACGCTTTGGACAAAAGCGTCTGCCAAATCTAATCTAATGTAATGTAATGTAGTTAATAGCTGTTCTGATCTTTTTTACGCTGCTTAAACGAGGCCAGTCATAGTCAAAAAGCAAAAAAAAAAAAAAAGCAGTGGTTCTCTTATGAAATGGCTACACTGGCATAGCCCTGATCCACCCTCCAACCCAACACCAGGATGATGAATTATGCTAACCCAAAACAAAGACGAAGGATGGCTGCCAAGAATGTTGTGAGCCTCCCCTGAGAGCTCGTAATACAGTAACTCTGTACTGTGCCGCACCAATATCGGCTAAACTTCCCAACAAAAATGTAAAATTACAGCCCTTATCATGCACAGTTCATGTATGGTGTACTCCATTCAGCAAAGACTAATTATCTGTTCATTCGTTCACTTTGTAAAACTCTGGTAAGCTGTCTTGACTCTATTGTCAAATAGTTTGATTTTATTGTCTATATTTAAATAGCTTTGAGGTGTCTTACCTTATTTTTGTGCTTTAATATCTGTGCTACATCCAATGCTGCTCACTGGCACTTGAAATGATGAAATCCATAGAAAAGAAAAGCTCATATCTTGGCACCCAGTCAGACACATCTGTGCACTGAGGGACTTTGAAATCTACTTGTAGTCTGGAAATGAAACATATAGCATAAATTCACTGATCATTCTGATCATACAGCATACATTCACTGATTATTACATTGGAACCTATCAAAAGGTCTGTATAGGGGGCTATATATTAGACATTTACATTTAAGGTATTTAGCAGATGCCCTTATCCAGTGCAACTTACAACAGTGCTTCCTTGTTTACTTCAACATATCCATAGCTAGTGTGTAGAGACTAGGATCAAGAGATATAAAACATTTAATAATGTTTAGAACCCTAGGAGAACTTTTTTCTTTTTTTTTAAATTAGTTTAAGGACTCTTTGAAAACATGAGTTTTACGTCGGCGTTTAAAGAGCCGCGTTTCTGAGACCCAGTGGAGGTTGTTTCATCACCTTGGTTCTCCAGCACAGAGAAGAGCCAGGATGTTTGTTTACTGTGGGTTTTAAGAGATGGTGGTTCGAGCCGAGCCGTACTGGTACATATCAGGCTTTGACCATTACCATCAAGCAGGAAAGGAGCTGGTCCGTTTTTGGCTTTGTAGTTCAGCGTCAGGGTTCTGAATTTGATGGGGGCACAAACAGGAAGCCAGTGGAGGGAACGCAGCAAAGGAGTCACATGACTGAACTTTGGAAGATTGAAGACTGAAGGGTCGTGCTGCCGCATTCTAAACTAGTTGCAGGGTTTTGGTGGCTCACAGTGGAAGATCAGCCAGTAGAGAGTTGCAGTAGTCAAGACTTGAGATGACAAGAGACTGCACAAGCACCTGAGTGGCTTCCTGAGAGTAAAACGGTCAAATTCGAGAGAAATGCTCAAATTCTTCAGATGTTATACAGTAGAAAGAAAACTAAAGTTATTACGTATGTCTGCTAGTTGGTGCCAGATAAATAGGACAATCAATTTCTGAAGTTGTGTGGGACCTAACGTTCCTTGTTCCTCTACAGTGTCACGCATTTACAGGCAATACCTTATAAAAGGCTTTACAATCATAGTGGAGAGTAGTAGAGTCAGTAACACATTACTATTTCCAATCCAGTAATCAGATTGAAGTCACTGTACTTTACCATTTTGTCATTTTCTTTAGTAAAAAGATATTGTAAAAGAATTGATGAGAAAGACATTAACAGTTGTTGGGAAAATAAGGGGTTAATGCTGAGAAAAGTAATATATTCCAAGGATTATAGTGTGGGTGTGTAATCGCCTAGGTGCTGCAGCAGCACGGTACGTTCTCTCTCTCTCTCATTTTTGTTGTTTTAGCACAGCCACTCATTTTATTTTCATGTCATGACCAAGCAGGCTACAATAGATGCCCAGTACTTCGATTTAACCCAGTTTCTTCTCATCTTTCTGCTGGAAAAGAACCAAAATTTCGGTATTACCCCAGAACGGGTGGAAGGGAAAGCTCAGGATAAAGGTAACACAGTCGTTGCTTTATTGCTGGAACTTACAATGGTTGCTGTCGGCCGCAACCACACCTAAACAACACAGGCTAACAAGCTAATCGGCAGCTGCTGAAAGTAGCTAAGAAAGTAACTGGAAAGTAACTTATTTACTTTTAAAATCAAGTAATCCATAAAGTAACTCAGTAATTAGATTACTTTTTCAAAGTGCAGTGAATGGTAATTATCGTGACTGGCAGTTGCGTCTGGCTCAAACTGTCCATGCGAACAGATAATCAAACTAAATTTATATCCATATTGAATGCAGGAGACTCTACAGGTCAGTGCAGCGTTCTTTAGCCTTCTATCACAGCTAACAGAGAACCTTATATAAGAATGTTTAGCAATGTTTTGAAACAGTTCCAAGAATGTTTGCCTTGTAGGGTTAGGGGAATCTTTTTCCAGATACATTCTGAAAATATGTGTAATAATAATGGTTTGCATTACAATGTTTTTCAAAACATTTTTCACATAACATTTCCGGCTAGACTTATACTAAGGTTACTAAGGTTAAAAGTAGAATTTCCTAAACTAAAATGACTTTGCAGAGACGATGGCAGAAAGTTTACAATCTTTAAATAAAAACTTTCTAGAGGGGGATCCAGGTGGTGTAGCGGGCTAAGCGCTGCTAGTATGATCAGGAGATCGCCGGTTCGAATCCTGTTCATGCAGCTTGCCATCGGCTGCCGGAGCCCTGAGAGAGCACAATTGGCCTTGCTCTCTCTTTAGGTGGGTAGATGGCGGTCTCTCCCCACATCACTTCTAGGGTGATGTTGATTGTTGACACAAGGCATCTGTGAGCTGATGTATCAGAACCGAGTCGCTGCGCTTTCCTCCAAAAAGACATGACAAAACTCATGGTACACAATACTAGTTCCTATCTCCATGACTTTTGTCCATGATTTTGGCATGTCAGTAAAGGTTCCCCCTGTTTTAATTGTAGCCAATCAACCAGTACATGTTTTGTTTCCCATGTTTGCTTCTTTGGTGTTGCGGTGAGCTTATAATGATGATTATGTCACTAACAATTAATCAAGGTTAATTTTCCACCAATGACCTTAATGCAGTCTCTACATGCCTGAATCATCTAATAATTAACTCAAACCTCAGTTGAGGTATGCATGAGATGTTGTGAAGCATGAAGTGATTCTGCAAAAGACTAACACATGTGCCGTTTAAATGAATAAAGAGCTTTTTACATCAAGAGAAGATTCTTCAATCCTTTTAAGAGATTCTTCTCTCTCACACGTATCTAATATGAACATGTTTTCTTGTGAAAGCGAAAGTGGTATCAAAGTGGTATGTTGCATGGCAGTAATATATAAAGCTGCGAGTAGATTACCGTGGTTTTATAGAGTTATGTGGCGAATTAATCCATGTGATGGCTTATAAAAGTGAATGGGTTATTTTATATAGCCTCTCAGGCTCCAGTGTACCTTTATACTGTTCCCTGTAGTAAAGGTTCAAAAGGAATTTATCAATAAAGAT
Organism: Astyanax mexicanus; assembly: GCF_023375975.1. Lineage (NCBI taxonomy): Eukaryota > Metazoa > Chordata > Actinopteri > Characiformes > Acestrorhamphidae > Astyanax > Astyanax mexicanus. Next base: position 22,470,950 of record NC_064419.1, on the reverse strand, counting down.
CAATGAACCGTGCTGAATACTATTACTTTGATTAGTGGCGGCATGTTCAGGTGCAATAAGACGACTGAAGGAAGAAATCACACAGACAGCGTGCTCTGATGTTGCCAGGTATTATTCTTTTATTTAACCTTTATCACACAGTGTTTGTTTCCTTCAAATGCTTAAACGATTAAATGTAAGATACTGTACCAGCTAATGAGCAGCAGTTATATGACACAGAGTACACAGAGAAATAGCTCAAAGAACCCCCCCCCCCCAATAAGTTTCAGCACACACAGAGAACTAACACACTTCCTACTAACACAGTGAACAGGGATGGTGTCAAAAGAAAGTGGCATTTACGTATCTTTTTCAAAAACGAGTTTTTAATTTTTAGCTTTTTTCGGTACTACTTTAAAATAAGACTACCTTTATAACGGGTTTATAAATGGCTTACAGTTAGTTTATTAATGGTTACTAATTAGTTTGTAAATGTCTCAAATCATTAATAATCAGTTATAACACATACTTAGAAAGGGCAACAATATAGATGGCTGTGGGTTCACTATTTGGCAAACAATAGTTAATTGTTGCCCTTTCTCTATATGTGTTATAACTGATTATTAATGATTTTAAGGCATTTATAACCTAATTAGTAACCATTAGGCTAATGAACCATTGCTCTTTAACAAATTCCTTTAGTCTCTGCAAATGTTGCTTGGGCAGAATTTAGATACATTTCTGCTGTATTGCTATCTTGGCAACAGAAAACACAGCTGACTCTTAAAGGGAACAGCAAGTGACACACTCATTGGTTTATTGCGCATTACGGCCAAAACAAAATAAATTAAGACAATTAGTACATGCATTTTGCACACACGCATGTTTCGAGCCATGCAAGGTGTACTTTTCCTGTCGTTATGATAGCACGGTGTGTGGTTGATGGCATAGCATACAGATCACTAAAATAGGGGCCTTATTTTTATAACAGCTGCTGCAATTAAAGTGGAATAGAAGAAAAAGAAGAAAATATGGCTTTTTGTTCTCCAGTTTGCTGCTTTACCTTCATTTTAAATGGTGCAACAATTTCGTTCAGGCACCTGCAACTGCTTCATTGTTTAAGACATAACGAAAACAACACAAAAGCTGGCCTTAGTATGATTGTTTGAATTTAGGGCAGCATTTAAGGTGGAACGGAAAAACTTATCACCTATTCACATATTTCACTTTTTTATGTGGTATGTTAAATAGTAAGGGACTTTTAGAGTGTATTTGTGTATTTAGGGAAGAAATAAACAAGAACTAGACAGTATAAAACTGTAAATATGTGTTTATCACCTTTCTCCTTCAAAGTTTGATTCATATACAGCTCTGAGAAAAAAAAGACCACTTAAAAATGATGGGTTTCTTTGATTTTACTGATTTGAAAAGCTCTGGAATATAATCAAGAGGAAGATGGATGATCACAAGCCGTCAAACCAAACTGAACTGCTTCAATGTTTGCATCAGGAGAGGCATAAAGTTATCCAAAAGCAGTGTGTAAGACTGGTGGAGGAGAACATGCCAAGATGCATGAAAACTGTGATTAAAAACCAGGGTCATTCCATGATTCCAAGATTAATTTCTGAAAACTTTATGAATATGAACTTGTTTTCTTTGCGTTATTTGAAGTCTGCAAGCTTTGAATCTGCTTTTTTTTTTATTCAGACATTTCTCATTTTCGGCAAATAAATGCTCTAAATGATTAAAAAATGATTTTTTATTTGGAATTTGGGAGAAATGTTGTCTGTAGTTTATAGAATGAACCAACTATGTTCATTTTACTCAAACATATACCTATAAATAGCAAAATCAGAGAAACTGATTCAGAAACTGAAGTGGTCTCAATTTTTTCCAGAGCTGTATGTTTATTTATGTATGTGGTGCTGCCAAGCTTTAAAGGTTGTGAAGTGTCACTGTGCACTTCTACGTATCTCCCTGTGATTATATATGGCTCCTGGATTATTATTTATTAACAATCCATCCTTAGGAATAACAATTTCACTGTTGAAATAGACTACAGTTTCTACAGTTCACTCTTTTTCTGCTTTTCATTTCCTGACAGAGAGCTTCACTTCATCTTCAGATTGATGTGGGGCACTTAACTCTCGTTAACTTAATCCAGTGGGGAGATGGGGAGGCCTTCATTAATTAGCGGGACCTTATGCAGCATGTGTAATGAGGGTGTAGGGCGATCCGGTTCTGAACGGCTTCAGAGTTTGTTTGGAACTGGACCAGGATCACATCCTCTCACGGGTCTTGTGTGGTTGTTTTGGTCTTCATTACTGTTTTTACACCTGCCGAAACTAATCTGTTTTACCTGAACTAAAAAGTGTAGGTGTGAAAACACGATAAGAGTTGGTTTGCAATCGAATATCATTTTTATTGAGACTAAGACTAATTGCCATACAGCATAAGCTTTCTGCACAGCCTTGACACGCCGCTAACGAGGTCTCCGCTCCCCGAACTGATTCCTCCACTTCGGAGAATCCGCTGTTTGAGAAGTTTAATTGCCCTCGCCTGATGATTCACGCGCCTCAGCATGTGACGAGTCTGTTACTCAAAATCAATCGCTCTGCCGGGGAACGTGCACCAGTGTACACCAAGGGTTTTGTTTTACTAAGAGCGTGTGTTCAGCACTGATGAAAAAGGGCCCTTCAAACCTTCGCCTCTCGCATGTGTGCATTTGTGAGTCAGAGAGCAAAACGAGACAAAGCCGAAGGAGAAACCGGCTTAAGCGAGATAATGCAAGGCTGAGGAAGCTGCTCCGCTGATAGCTTCAGTGAATAATGCAGAAATGACTGGGGCATAAATTCAATCTTAACAAAACTCTATGTTGTTTTGCACTTTGGCTCTCTTAAGCTAAAGAGTTCTCTGACTGTAATAACAGTAGTTTATATATGTCCTATATACAGCTCTGGAAAAAAACAGTAGAGACCACTTTAGTTTCTGAATCAGTTTCTCTGATTAGGTTTATGTTTGAGTAAAATGAACATTGTTGTTTTGTTTTATAAACTACAGACATTTAGAGCATTTGTTTGCAGAAAATTAGAAATAGCTAAAATAACAAAAAGATGCAGAGCTTAACAAATAATGCAAAGAAAACAAGTTCATATTCATAATCAAGTTTTAAGAGTTCAGAAATCAATATTTGGTGGTATAATCCTTGTTTTTAAACAAAGTTTTCATGTATATTGTCATGTTCTCCTCCACCAGTCTTACACACTGCTTTTGGATAACTTTATGCCACACCTGCAGCAAATATTCAAGCAGTTCAGCTTGGTTTGATGGCTTGTGTTCATTAATCTTCCTCTTGATTATATTCCAGAGGTTTTCAATTAGGTAAAATCAAAGAAACTCATCATTTGTAAGTGGTTTCTTATTTTTTTTTTCCAGAGCTGTATATTGCTGCAGTCAAATGTTGCAGTTAACATGTTAATTTCAATTAATTAATCACAGATAAAATAACATGTTAAAAATGTAATGCTCATGAATCTTACTTGGGGCTCTTTAATGACAGTTCCTGTTCATTTTACTCAAACATATTCCTATAAATAGCAAAATCAGAGAAACTGATTTAGAAACTGACGTGCTCTCTTCACTTTTCCAGGATCTGTTTACTGTATGTATCCGTTCACATTCAACCAATTAACACATTGAATATGACAGGGTTAAGTGATTTTCACATGCTATGGTTTTTCATCTTAACAAAGTGCACACATTTCTGAGAATGACTCTATATCTATATACAGTATGATTTTTTCTGGAAAATAAAGATTCATCTCACCAAGCAAAGAACCATCTATGCATTTAAACTGAAGTTCTTTGGGTTGTCGTTTGGGTCGCCTTGATTAGGTTATAACGCTCTTCTTCTAGCTTCCTTATCTATTTTTGTCTGCATGTGACAGAGCTGAAGGTGCACTCAAGAAATTGCAGTAGATGGTTATATTGGATAATAAACCGAGGGGTTGGACATCCGCAGTGAGGATGATAAGGTCAGGGGAAGCTGGATTGTTTGTCTGAAGGTGAAGCATCAAAAACTATTTATATTAAACACGTGAGCTTTGTGAGTAAAAACATGGTCAGTGCTGTAAGCACAGTGCAGCACTGCTGGCAGCTTAACTAAAAAAAAGTAAGATGAATTAAATCAAGCTGATAAACAACAATTACAGAAACAATATGAGAAACTGTGTAACGCTCGAAGTCCCCTCACATATTATAGTCATTGTGCTAGAAATGCTGTAAATGTAAATGAATAATTGCATATTTAAATAAATAATTAGGCTGTCGAAGTTAAAATATTAAATAATAAGTTGGTAAAGCTATTTTTTTATTATTAATTTGATCAATTTCATGCAACAGAATTTCTTCCAGGAAGCAATTATACAAAAAACAGAAACTTAACAACATTGACCTTTTTGACAAAAAAAATTAACAAAAAAAATTTTGAAAAAAAAAAAAAAACAATATTTGTAAGTAAAAAAAAGTAATATTCAGACCTTTGCAGATCCTACCACTTGTGGACGGTAGGGGCGGAGCCAATGCCCTTGGCAACTGGGCAGACAGACATGTTTAAAGTATTAAAGACCCAGACTTGACTAAAAAATACAAACGCTCTACCAAAAAGTGGCTAAGTAGAAGTTGAAGTGTTCTTTAAGCTCCACAGTCGAAGTACTAAAATATTCAACATTTGTCAAGTTGCACTCCATATTATTATTATTTTAAATTAAAGCAGAAGCATTTCTGAGTGGAAAAGAGTCAAAATATTGTGTTTAATGGTATCAGTGTGCAGGAAAGACCATCCCTGCTTAGCCTAATATATTTATTATAAAAAAAACTGGGGTGTCGGGTCGCTTTTCGCTGGAGTTCTTCTGGCCATGTCACGAGTCTTTACGTACTTGTACGTCACATGTACAGCTTCTAAAAGAGGATACATATATTTTTTAATTTACATGTATTCATGTAAAAAAATGCAACTAATTTTAACTAATTTTCATTAAATTTTCATTTCACTCATCAACAGTAATAATGGAAATGTGTTTTCAGGGGCTTTAAACCACTATAAGGGACATAGGAGGGTTATTATGTCAGAAAGACCAAAAGATCTGAATTCAGTCTACATTTATCTAGACTAATCACATCCCATTCATATTCTGAAGCATGAAGGACTCTTCTACTATGCAGCACGTGAAAAGAAAGAGCATAAAAGAGGAAGCGGCGCTAATAATGAATGAAGGACAGAGACCTGTCAACGCAAGAAGATCCTCTCAGACTACAGAGTGACAGAGTGAGATAATGAATAGAAACCCACGTGAGTCCCACGTGAGCTATTATTCGTAAGGTACTCATCAAGGAGGCCTGAATTTCATTAGCATTGCTGCCACGTCAGACTTAATCAGACCACACTGCATAACGAGTAACATGACAGCTAATCAGATGCTTCCTCCCCTAGTTTTAGAGAAGGAATTTACTTCAATTACGTCTGTGCTTTTCAGAGTTAATAAATAAATAACTGCTTGGCAATTCATAATTATTTCAGCATTTCTGAGTAATTAAGTGCTCACGATGTAAACACGTCATCCAGAGTGGTCTGACATGATAAAACGCACCCAGGTAGATTTGTTCACAGTTTTAATAACAGAAACCTGACGTCCAAAAAGACAAAAGTCTTTAAATAGTTCATGCTCTATATTTTTCTCACATTTTATATTTTAATCGAGATCTATTTTTTGGTCAAGTCTCAAAAAAAAAAATCATAACCAAACCACTAAAACTAAATATAACCTAATCATAACCTAAATCAAACCCTAACCATGACCATAACCTAACCATAACCTAAATCAAACCCTTAACCAAACCTTAACCCTAACCATAATCCAAACATAACCTAACCATAACCTAAATCATACCCTTAACCAAACCCTAACCCTAAACGAATCATAACCTAAATCAAACCCTTATCCAAACCCTAACCATAAACTAAACATAACCTAACCATAACCTAAATCAAACCCTTATCCAAACCCTAACACTAAACGAATCATAACCTACCCATAACCTAAATAAAACCCTTAACCAAACTCTAACCATAAACTAAACATAACCTAACCATAACCTAAATCAAACCCTTAACCAAACCCTAACCATAAACTAAACATAACCTAACCATAACCTAAATTAAACCCTTAACCAAACTCTAACCATAAACTAAACATAACCTAACCATAACCTAAATCAAACCCTTATCCAAACCCTAACACTAAACGAATCATAACCTAAACATAACCTAAATAAAACCTTTAACCAAACTCTAACCATAAACTAAACATAAACCTAATCATAACCTAAACGAAACCCTTAACCAAACTTAATCTAACCATAAACATAAACTAAACGTAACCTAACCATAACCTAAATCAAACTTGTAACCTGACTATAACCTAAATCAAACCATAAATAAGAACTTTCTGCATTTGTGTGTTTTAAGTATTTTTTTTTTAGCAAACTTTACTTAATTTCTGCATACATTATTACCTAATTACAATTACTTAATTTGTCCAATTTGTACAATCCTACTCAAATTATGTATGATACATAATATATTATAATTCCTGAAATTTAAATATTTTTAGTTGAAACACATATTACACTGTCTCAACACATGGATGGAATGTTTTTAGTAGACTAAAAAGAATGTATTACATGCCGTCCATGTGTTGAGACAGTGGGACTGAGGTCTGTTTACAAAATCTTTAAATCTTTGAGATTATGTAAATATTTAAATGTGTGTTTTAACTTAAAATATTTAAATTTCAGGAATTATAATATATTATGTAGCATAAATTATTTTATTTGAGTAATATTGCATAATTAAGTAAAGTTACTAAAAGAAAGGATTGATTCAGCAAAAATAAATTAAGTCAAGTTTACTAAAAGAAAGAATTGACTGAAGTTCAGTTCACTTATTTACTCTATGTAACATTTAAGTCTTGAAACCGAGTTGAAGTTACTTAAATTTATCTGAAATTAAATTGACTTAAAAAAGCAAATGCAGAAAGTTGTGAAACTTTTTAAAAGTAAATTTTACTCATCATTTTTTTTCAGTGTAGCCTAATCAAACCCATAACTTATATATATATAACCTAACCCAAACTCTAACCCGAACTACTGGCGGGTATTTTGTGACCTCTTAGATGAGTAATCGCTGCACTCTTTGAGTAATTTTGGTCGGCCAGCCACTCCTGGGAAGGTTCACCACTATTCCATGTTTTCAACATTTGTGGATAGTGGCTCTCACTCTGGTTCGCTGGAGTCCTAAAACTTTAGAAAAAGTTTTATAAGCTTTTCGAGATTTTTTTTTCTCATTTGTTCTTGATGTTCTTTAGATATTGGCATGATGTCTAGCTTTTAAGTATCTTTGGGTCTACTTCGCTTTGTCATGTTATGTTTTAACTGGGGGGCAAACACGTTGTCACACAGGGACATGTAGGTTTGGATGTTTTCTTCCTAAAAAAAAAAAATAAACTTTTTCACATCTATGTAGGTGGTGCCTGTAACATCAGAGGATTTATGACTTTGAAAAAAAAAAAAGTCTGTTTTTGCTGCTTGGTTTCCATTAATAGATTGCATGGACTAGAGGATGAAATGTATTATTTAATACACTTAATATTATTTCTTATATATTTACAAAATTGTATTATATATACAGTAAAAAAACCTTTTAAACTAACATTACAGAAAGTGATTACATAAAATCTTTAAAAACACAATTGCTTGATGCCTCACTGCATGTTTGCAATGATGTGCAATGTATTTCTGAAGTGAGAGCGCGATAATGAAGAATTAATTTATATTGAAGACATTACATTGAAGAGGTAAGGCTTACAACATCTCATAGGGTTTAAATTATATATTATCTTCAGTTCAGTTCATTGATCAGCTTCTCCTCATCCATGCTGCACACGGGAGTTTCTTGCAAGCTAGACATGACATTATTAAGCTATACAGAGCTGGTGTACTCTGAGTGAAAAGTTTTTTTTTATATATTGGAATTATTATATTTCATGTACATTTCAAAACATAAGTCATATATAACAATGTTTGTGATATCATTTCTGGTTAGAAATGTGAGTGTGAGTGAGTGTACATGTGAGTGGAATTTACAAAGAACAAAAGTCAGTCTTTTGATAAACAAACACATGCTAAGTGATAATGCTAATGCTAAGTATGCTAGCATTCCTAGCCTAGCCCTAAACAGATTTACATCTCAAAAACAGACAGTTTGTGAATATTTTGGACTAAAAATAAGTGTGATAAGTGATGCACAATGCTTTATTTCATTTAATTGACGTAAGTAAAGCATTAGAATAAACTTAAACCTGCTGTTTGTTGTCCGCTCCCTCTCAGCTCCTTCTTACACTGGCACTGAAGCTATCCTGCAGTACTCTGATATGCCAGGCAGTGTTGCCAGGTCCAACAAAAATATCCAGCCCAAAGTCAGTCTAAAACCTGCCCTTCAGAAGCTTAAACTAGCCCAAAATATATGTCTGTCAGACGTTTGAAACGAATGGCAAAACAACTGTGTATGAGTGTATGACTGAGTATTTTGTTTATAAGTATTTATTATCAGTATTGATAGTTATCTTAAAGTCATTAATAATATTGTAACATTAGTGTTGTATAAGTTCTTTTATAACAGTTTTATATTCCAGTCCAGAACATTTAATAATAACATAATTAGCATAAAAAATAGAACTGACCTTTACTCACTTATTTCTGTTTTTGACCCTCCTGAACTCTCTTCAGTTTTCCTTAACATTTCTTTCATTTCATTTCACTCTCTCCATCTCTCTCTCTTTGTAGCTCTCTCTCCCATAGACTGTGTATAGCTGGACAGAGCATCGTCTCTCAAAAGTGAAGCCACCACAGGTCGGGCGCCCCCTGCTGTTCGGTTACAGAAAGCTGTGTAACCCCACCCATCCCCATAGGTTTCAATGGCAAAACAGACAACTTTCAATCACGTTTTTTTCCCAATATACTGTAGTTCTACCTCCATTATTTGCAATGCAGCAGCTAGTGTAACCTCTGCTTATATTGTAAAATTTTTATATCCCCACATAATTCGTTTTTTTTTTTAAAGTTACTCAGCTCTATTCAAAAAGGTGTGGTTGTTGTAAAAGGGCTGGGGTACACCTAACCGGGCTGGAACCAATGACTGTATGGGCGGGACCATAGACTGTGTATAGCTCTGTGGAGGCAGCCCTCAGGGGCGGGGTAATTTAAATGAGTAGGATGTCTCTCCACAGTCTTTCTCCCTCCTCTGGTCTCTACTGCGCAGACTCGGGTATCAGGATCGCCAAGATGGCGGAAGATTTTGGCTTTTCTTTTTTATTGAATGAATGGGAACGGCGACACGGCGTCCTTCTTTTTTACAGTCTCTGCTCTCTCCTTCTCTCTTTTGTTTTTTTTTATTTTTAAAAGTAGCTAAAAAAAAACTAACACCCTGCCACCCCTGAATTATCACCCATGACTGATTTTCAAACAAGCCCAATTTGGCGGGAAAACCGCAAACCTGGCAACATGCCAGCGGAGGAAGAGGGAGTGTGGGCCTGCCACCACTACTGAAAAAATCCTAACATTAGAGGAAACTCAGATATGATGTTATATAAATGAATTATAGTAGATAAAAATCAAGCAGTCTTTTCATTTATTTGGCCAAACATCTAAATTGCTTTTCGGTTTTCGGTTGACAAACATTTTTTGCATCCCTAGTATAGTAGTATTTAGCCAGCACTTGTTTAAAGTATTTAGCACTTTTCAAAATGATCTAGCAAAGCATTCACACAATCGTTTATTCACGTTTTGAGAAATAAAAGAGAAATTCCTCATTTGATTGAACAAAAGTTTTAACTTGGTTTAATGTCACTCTTCTCTTTGTCTTTTCATCTCACTTTCATTCCCCATTTGCTGCTCCACCATCATTTTTTTTTTTATCTGTTGCAATCCCACTCATTGCTTTAGCTCCTACCTGCAGAGATGTGCAATTAAGGGGATGTTCACGGTCCCTGTGTGTCTGTTAAAACCCAGCTGAGAGGAGATGTAATGTGCTCTGCGGCGTTCACCTGGCGGAGTGAACAATAACAGTAATTACAGACTATCACACAGCCGGGCCATTAGCGCCATAGAATTAGGGCTCTGTGCTGTTCAACCTTTCACCTATAGTGTACACACACCCACTCAACCACACACACACACACACACACATCTGCGCGCACACACAGCAAAAGCTGCTTTCAGCATACCTGGACCAATGTACCTTATTAAGGGTCTGGTGTGCTCTATGGAGTGCTCTCTGGACATCAATCAAGACAGATCTGTGCATGGCCAACCAGCTAATCCAATGAAAAAAACCCTCTTACACTGTAGAGGCCTATTCTACCTCTGGGATTCAGAGGATATTGGCTGTCTGTAATACGGTGGCTCCCTTAAGAAATGGCATAATTGGATAGGTTTTCAGTAGAAAGGACCAAAAGTAACATTTTTCCTCCTCCATCATGAAAGGATCCAGCGGTTAGAGTTAGAGCGGTAAAAGAACTCATCTTAACTCCTGCTACTTTAGGTGTTGTTAGTTCAATGGAAAAATGACTCAAGTAAAAATATAAGGCAAGCAAGTACAAGTCCAAAAAGTCTTCAAGTAGCTTATAGAACTGTAGCAGAATATCTTAATATGTCCAGCATCTATCAGCATAAGAACTGCAGTTCTACTATTACGACTCCGGAAGCAAATTTAGTTAGTTGAATTATTTAATGTTTGAACAAAATATTTGTAGGCGAAACAAGTACACGTATATGTTCGTGAAAGTCGTATAGAAACAATTTCATGTATTAGAGTCTTTGGCGTAGGCCCGTCATCGGCCCAGGGCTTGATACATCTGGGCTCTGCAGATCCTGTCGTACACTGAAGACAGGGCGGAGCCAACCCCCGGGCAACCAAACGGGACCAACCTGGAGGCGGCGGGGAGGGAGGAGGGGAAGAGCGACCAACAGCGTCTGAAATGCAGCAAGGTACTGAATGAGTGATCGTTATTTAAAGCAGAAGAGAAAATCTGATTGGATAGGTAATTAGGTGACGTAGCATTGGAGTCTATAGTAGAACTTACGCTGCGCTTTCATTTCTACTATTACGACTCCGGAAGCAAATTTAGTTAGTTGAATTATTTAATGTTTGAACAAAATATTTGTAGGCGAAACAAGTACACGTATATGTTCGTGAAAGTCGTATAGAAACAATTTCATGTATTAGAGTCTTTGGCGTAGGCCCGTCATCTGCCCAGGGCTTGATACATCTGGGCTCTGCAGATCCTGTCGTACACTGAAGACAGGATATACCCACCGCAGATCTTTACCTGGTTTCTACTTCCTGTAATAGAAAAAAAAATGTTTAATTAATAATAGCATAATACAATGTTACGATTTTATGTTGCACCGAGATTGTGGACAGTGGTGTGTTTTATTTATACCATGAATATCCCCATGCATGAGTGAGTTTATTTATCATTTAACTTGTGAATTGCGTAATGTGAGCACATGCTGGATGCATCTAAATGTGGGTGTTCTGTGCAATAACAAGCAGAGTTAACATGAGTGTAGTGCCCAGTGATGCGCTTGATCGCGCCAACTTTCCATGCTGTTAGTATGGGCCGATGCCCTCGTTCATACATGCGCTTGCTGCGAGCCTTGAGCCTCATTCTTTTATTTATTTCGTTCATTTGTTCATTCTGTATTCATCGATCATAATATTACCTTGCATTAAATTACGTTTAGCCGACTTTTTGTCTGAAGCGACTAAGATACAGCACAAATATGTTATAAGATAAATACAGAAATAGTAGAAGGAAAACATTATACAATAGGGCCTAAAGGAGGTCAGAGGGAAACAACGGGATAGAGGAGCGAAGGAGGAGAGAAGGAAAATGAGGTTAGAAAGAAAGAGAAGAGGTTATGCGAGGGGTGCGCCCTCGAGCAGTCGAGCCACGGGCTCTACATTCATACACTTGGGCGTCGAGCCCGAAAAGCATGCATTGCTGTTAGTGAGGGCCAAGGGCCAAAACATGCATCTAGGTTGGGCGTTGAGCCCTCATGCGCGGGGACCGCCCCCAAAGCATGCGTTGCTGTTAGTAACGGGCTGCGCGCCCTGTAAAACGCTGAGCGCGGGGTTCGACCCCTGAAAAAACATGCTGTTAGTAACATGCAATAATCCTCATGTCATGTCGTCTGGGCTGTGAGCCCAAGATAAAGAGGAGATTGTCTCCTGGCATGTGTTGATGTAAATGACCACGGGCCATAATGCATTAAGCTATAGGTATAGACATGTGATAATCAGCAGTGTTGGGAGAGCATCACAGATCGTTTTAATACTGGTTAATACTGTTAGTGAAGCATTGAAACAAAAGCAAATGTTGATGTATAATAGATCATTTAAATCGCTGGATTGATGCACAAATTAACATACTCTAAAGTATGTAGTACTTCCACCGCCTCCAGTGTTTGCTTATAAATAATACTTACTTAGACAGTGTTGAATGAGCTTGCTGAGCGTTCAGCAGTAGGTCCAGTTCTGGTCTAAGTGTGTGACAGGTGTGCTGAAATTACCCGTCTTCTTCAAGTAGCAAATGGTGACGTCAGCTTCGCTGAGGATGTGGCTGCGTCGTTCCTAAAGAGAGCGACCAGCGTAGCAGGATGGAGATGGTCAGCGTTTCCTAATTGACATTTGACAGGTGAAATCTGACCACTGTTTCGCCATAGGGTAGCTATTAGGTGAAACCAAACAGAGGCGCATAAAGTTTAGAAGAGCGTGAAAGCAGATAGCTGCCCCAGAAATGTAAAGACAGAAATAGAAGTGCACTTTTAGTATTTTAATTGTAAAACAGGGCCCTGTTATCTGCAACAGAATGTTTCGCGCAAACAGAAATGAAGGAAGGAGTAGAGCTTAAATCAGACAGCGTGAGGCATTGAACTGATCAAATAAATATTGTCGGCGCGCGCTCGTGAAATGCCTGTGCGCTTAAATCCATAAAAGCTGCCGTATGCAGTGGAAACATAGGGAGAATATATAAGACTTGTAAATTAGATTTATTTCTGTAAATGGCAAGCTATATTAAATTGAGGAAGAGGATTTTTGCAATGCCTTTGAGGAGTAAGCATATAGCTGGATTAGAAAACGAACTCGGATAATCTGACTATTACGACGTTCCTTATTAATTGGCATCAATAATTTTGTAGAGAGAAAGTTTGTTACCAATTATGAAATTAATTTATAATTACTGAGTCCCAGGTAATTAAATTGAGCTATGACATAATCGGAGTGCAGAAAGAACAACTTAAATGAGGATCGTGATCACAGCTTCGCGGTCACAACGTATTTTATTAATAATTTCAGAGAAAATAAAAAGTAATGAAACGCACGCGATCACCACCGATCATTTCGTACAGAACTGAGAGGCAGATCCAGGGGCGAGGGTCAAAATTAATAGCCAACAGTCGGCAAACTATCGCCCTTGGAAATAAATACCCAAAACCGACAAACAGAGCGGCGCTCGCACCGAGCGCAGCCGAAGAAACGGCGCCGAGGAGAACAATGAGAAATACCGGACCACAACCAAGAAAGCGAGACTAGAAAAGCCACGAACGACACAGCAAACAGAGAACACACGAAAAGCACCCAAGCGAAATCGCGAACCCAGAGACAGATAAAGATACAGATACATAGAAATGAAATAGCCCTAAGGAAATGTAGACATCCAGCAGCAACAGCACGATTCATAAGAAATAAAGAACAGTAAGAATAAAGAAACACACTATATACGGATCAAAACACAGAAGAACAGAAAAGATAAGAAGATTAAATAGAAAAGAAAAGGTAAGAAGAAGATAAGCCGGGAAGCAGGTCAGCAGCAAACAGGTTTAAAACGCAGAGGAAGACATATTCCTTTAAACTAAGCTTTAACAACTAATCCATTTTACAGGTACAATAATTCGTAAGAGTATCACCAGTACCATTATTATTATTATCATTATGTATGGTTTATATAAATAAATATACCAATAAATAATATACTACAGTTGGACAATACATTGTACATCAGTTCGTATTCCAGCATTATGTCTAATTAGTACTAGCACCACTAGCATTATTATGAACCATTACATATTTATTTTTCGTGCTTATTCCATGTACAGCACACGATGAGCTGCATTGAAACGTATGAAGGTGCTACAAAATAAAGAGTAACATCGGCATCATTATTATCAATATCACTATTATTAGTACTAATATTACTACCACTACCACTATTAGTACTATCAATATTATTACCATTATGAATACCGTAAACTAGGCAGAGCAGTAGATGTTGCCAACTGCCATCAATAATTTACGGAGCAAAGTGCAAGGAGCAATGACATGGAACGCAAGAGACTGAAAGCACTGAGAAACACAAACATGCACATGATACAAAATATGACGAAGAAGCGAATACGTGAAAACCCAATCATGAGTAACTGCACGTGACAGTAAGGGAGGCGAGGTCGGGGAAGAGACGACGGAAGAAGGAAGCAGTGAGCGGTAGAATGTTAGAATGTAGTCAAAAGTCCGGAAAATCAACAGAACAGCGAACAGAAGACAGAACAGAAAAAAGAAAAAAGAAAAGAGGTAGAAGAGCGGCCAGCCATAAGGTCAAAAGACCGCGAAGAGGACCATCCACGCGCCGGGGGCAAACGGGCTTCGGAAGGAAGGCAAAAGAAGAACCTTACCTTGTAGGATGACAGCACGCAAGCGCGGGGAAAACCATAGCAGCATCAGCAGAAACAAACGCCTACCAAAAGCCGGGCCAGGCACGGCAGTAGCTAAACAGGAGGAGGAAGAGGCCAAGCAGCAGAGGACCCAGGCAGAAACACACGCGGCAGCGCAGCAGCAGATCCAGCAGAAGCGCCAGGTAGGGCAGTAGCAGCAGCAGCAGCAGAGCTGGCAGAAGCGCCAGGTAGGGCAGTAGCAGCAGCAGCAGCAGATCCGGCAGAAGCTCCAGGTAGGGCAGTAGCAGCAGCAGCAGATCCGGCAGAAGCTCCAGGTAGGGCAGTAGCAGCAGCAGCAGCAGCAGATCCGACAGAAGCGCACCAGCAGCGCAGTAGCGGCGAACGAACCAGGAGCGCGCTAGGCAGCACAGCAACATTAGAAGATCCAGGCAGGAGCGCGCCAGTCAGCTCAGCAAAAGTCAAAGTTCCAGGGAGAGCGCGCCAGAGGAGAAAGATACGGGCAGGTCCGCGCCAGCCGCAGCAGCAGCAGAGGCCAGGGGAGGCGGAGCGAAGGCAGAGGGGCCGGGTGAACCGGTGCTCAGTTACAACTTGCCACCCTATCGAACCGCGCTATTCTAGTACACAAATAAAGTAAAAACGCTAGAAAAAGCCCCATATTCAAACATGCTTCAGCAGGAATACAATAAAGCCGAAACAAAATATCGGAGGACAGTTAAGAGTAAGGAGGGGAGACCACAACTTAACAGAAAACCACGAAATAAGAAAACAAACAAAGGCCCCGCGCATGGGCACTGGCGTCGAGAAGCACATCGCGACGGGTTGCACAATACGACAGAACACTGCGTTACAGGGAGAGGCAACCCGGAAGCAGATCCACAGCGCTCTTCGACAGCGACCAAACCAGAGTCCGAACTCCACGCCGAGACAGCGACCGCCTGAAGGACCGGGACAGCCGGGGCTTATCTCCGACAGTGGGCTGGGGCGGCGGCGGGACAGAGCAGGAGGGGGTAGAGTAGCGGGCCGCCAGCCAACGGCGCGGCGCGTGGCAAGCAGATTGCGTCTTCCGTGCACAGCCGACCGGACGTGGGGAGCAGCAGCCGTCAGTAGGAGCGGGAGGCGTCCGACGACAAAGCGGCCAGCAGTAGGAGGTTAGCAACAGGAGGCCAACACGAGACGCCGGTTGGACACACTAGAAGCGAGAACGGGACATAAGCGAGAGAACTGCGGACAACGTCAAGAAGAGCGACCAACAGCGTCTGAAATGCAGCAAGGTACTGAATGAGTGATCGTTATTTAAAGCAGAAGAGAAAATCTGATTGGATAGGTAATTAGGTGACGTAGCATTGGAGTCTATAGTAGAACTTACGCTGCGCTTTCATTGAGATGTTTGGCCTGAAGTAGAAGCTGTATGGCCTAAATAAGCCAAATGTGTACTCAAATAGTAGGAAATGATAACAATAATATCACAATACTGTGATTCTGTGATACTCAATATACAGCTCCGGAAAAAAAAATAAGAGACCATTTAAAAATGATGAGTTCCTTTGATTTTACCAGATTGAAAACCTATAATATAGGAATATAATCAAGAGGAAGATGGATGATCACAAGCCATCAAACCAAGCCGAACTGCTTGATTTTTTTTGTACCAGGAGTGGCACAAAATTATCCAAAAGCAGTGTACAAGACTGGTGGAGGAAAACATGCCAAGATGCATAAAAAACTGTGATTAAACATCAGGGTTATTCCGCCACATATTGATGAGATCTGAAAGCTCTGCATCTTTTTTGTTATTTCAACCATTTCAAATTTGGAATTTGGGAAAAATTGTATCCATAGTTTATAGAATAAAACAACAATGTTCATTTTACTTAAACATAAAAATCTGAGAAACTGATTTAGAAACTGAAGTGGTTTCTTAATTTCTTCCAGAGCTGTATATCGCCAGACAATTCTTTATGACACTTCACGGCATCTGTTGTACTGAAGAGGATAAAATACTCATAAATAAGCAAATACCAGGAATCATTTCTTTATTGCATTACATTACATTATTGGTAAAGTTTTACAGAATTTGACCACCAATATTCTTAAAGAACTCTTTCAGTAGATAAAATGTGATGTGTTGCCCTATAGGTTACCTCACAATGAGATTAGCTCCAGGTGCCACTCTGATGAAAAAAAAAAAACTCAAGTCAAGTGGCCTGTTAGATGCCCTTGTAAATAAAGTGAATTAAAATGATGAAATGCCCTTGCAATTGAGAGGGAAATGTAGTGCCCAACAGCATCCCCTACAACGTGCCCACAAGCTAGGTTTACACTTGATGCATCCGGCACATGGGTGTGCATGACAAAAAGGACAGAAATAATGACAGACAGTGCTTGTGTTCACATGTTTGGTGTTGCATCAAGTGTAAATGCCTATAGCATTAGCTCAGGTTTGCACACTGTGTGCCCTGTTGTATATAATTCTCTATAATATTATCTGCCTTCAGGCCTTCCCTAAGTGGGTGACTTGATGGCAGTCTAGGGGACCCATCAAATAGTTTTAATAAAATTTTGATATTACTATCACTTCTCAAGACAATTTAAACACACTGTAGGGCTGCTAACAGATAAGTTAGCCTAATATCTATATGTCCAAAAGTCTGTACACACCTCTTCTAATGAATGCATTCAGCCACTTTAAGTTGCATCACTTGCATTGCTGAAACAGATGTCTAAATGCACACATGCAGCTTGTCTAGTCACTGTTGAGAATTATAGATCAGAATAGAATTTATTGGGCAGATAAACATGAACTGAGCTGTGAAACTGTGGTACTGTGTTCTCTAGAATGTCGATGCTCTGTTCAATATTGTTGGAATATCTTTTGGAATATTTGATAAGGTTGAGTAGAAAGTCTTTCCAGCACAGTAGAGACAGCTACTCCAAAGAAAGCTGAGTAATTTATTTATTTAATGTTTAAATTTAGAAGACAATTTAATGAGTAGATGTCCCAATACTTTTATCCACAAATTTATAATCCAGTCTGAATTACTTTATTAGGTACACCTGTCCAACTGCTCATTAATACACATGTCAAATCAGCCAATCACATTGCAACTCAACACGCTTGTGAGGCATGTAGACATGGCAAAGATGTCTGCTGCAGTTCAAACCGAGCAACAGAATGAGAAAGAAAGGCGATTTAAGTAACTTTAAACGTGGCATGTTTCTGAATATTTCAGAAACTGCTGATCTACTGGGATTTTCACACACAATCACAAGGGTTTATAGAAAATGATCTGAAAAAGACAAAATATCCAGTGAGTGGCAGCTCTGTGGGATCAAATGCCTTGTTGATGCCAGAAGTCAGAGGAGAATGTCTAGCCTGGTTTGAGCTGATAGAACGGCAACAGTAACTCAAATAACCACTCATTACAACCTAGGTCTGCAGAAGAGCATCTCTGAACAACAGCACAACGTATCAAACCTTGAGGCGGATGATGAGCTACAGCAGCAGAAGATCACACCGGGTGCCCTGTCTCCTGTCAGCTAAGAACAGGAAACTGAGGCTACAATTCACACAGGCTCACCAACATAGGACAATAAAAGATTGGAAAACATTACCTGGTCTGGTGAGTCTTGATTTTTGCAACATTTGGATGGCAGGGTCACAATTTGGCGTCAACAACATGAAAGCATGGATCCATCCTGCCTTGCATCAACGGTTCAGGCTGGTGTTGGTGGTGTAATGAAGTGGGGGATATTTTCTTGGCACACTTTGGACTCAAAGTACCAGTTGAGCATCGTGTCATTGAGCAACGCCACAGCCTACCTGAGTATTGTTGCTGACCATGTCCATCCCTTTATGATCACAGTGTACCTGTATCTTCTGATGCTACTTCCAGCAGGATAATGCGCCATGTCCTAAAGTGTGAATCATCTCAGACTGGTTTCTTAAACGAGTTCACTGTACTGGAATGTCCTCCACAGTCACCAGATCTCAATCCAATAGAGCAGCTTTAGGATTTGGTGGAACAGGAGATTCTCATCATGGATGTGCAGCTGATAAATCTGCAGCAACTTTGTGATGCTCTTATGTTAATATGGACCAGAGTCTCTGAGGAATGTTTCCAGTACCTTGTTGAATGTATGCCACAAAGGATTAAGGCAGTTTTAAAAGCAAAAGGGGGACCAACCAGTACTAGCAAAGTGTACCTAATAAAGGGGCCTGTGAGTGTATATGTGTGTGTGTGGGTTTTACCTTTATTTACCCAGGGTAGTCACACTGTGATTAAATTTCTATTTTGAAAGTGAGCCCTGGCTGGCCAAGACTGTAGCATATGTGCCTTAGCCTCCTCCTCCTGATCCTTAATGCACCGTTCAGAGCTGGTTTAGAATCAAAGAGAGGAGTGTGCGGTTCTCCTGCTGGTAAAACAGAGCATTTATACAATAGATTGATTTCTAACCAGCTGTAATTCCAGAGTAAAGAGAGGAAGGGAGTATGTCTCAACAGATGGACACAGTAGAATTTAATATATGTCTTGTTGCATAAGCACAACAAGCTGTGGTTTTGGCTGTATGACCCCCCCCCAAAAAAAAAAAAAGATTTTACTCAAAAGTGTAATAAATCATGATTTTCTGACCTAATTTTCATACATACAGTACCAAACAGAAGTTGAGACACACCTTCCTATTCAGTGTTTTTTTTTCTTTTTAATATTAAAGACATGAAAACAATTAAGGGACAAATGTAAAATTATGTAGCAAACAGTCAAATCATATTTGTCCCTCACAATTCCCTGATCTAAACCTGATAGACTAAGATGGTGATTTGAGGTGGTTTGGGATGAGCTGGAGGAAAATCAGCAGCTATTGTTCAGCACCTCCAGGAAGCACTTCCTTCAAGATGCTGAGAAAACTATTCCAGGTGACTCTACATCAAGAAAGACACAGAGATTAAAATACCCAGAGTGTGCACATCTGTCCTCAAAGATAAATGTAGCTACTTAGTACTTAACTAAGTATAAAACATATACTGTTTTTTTCACACTGTTAACAGAATAATTCTGAATGTGTTCCTGTGTGGCTTTAATATACTGTAGCCTGCAATATTAAATTTACCATGTAAAAAACATAAATAGACAGAAATCACATTGAAAGAGTAGAAGTGTGCCAAATGTTTGACTGGTACTGTATTTTGTTGAGAAATTCAGTCAATAAAATATCATTGTCTCTTGGGCAAGTGGGGAATAAAGCCCTCCAGCTTGAGCTTTAAAGCAGTGGAGCTGTGTTCTTTGAAATGATGATGCTCTAATTCAATATTACTCGTTCTCCAAAATCAGGTCACAAATACACAAAAACACTGACTAAGAAATTCCTCACTGCAGCAGCTGAGAATCATGTCTGTTAATGGTCTCATTCCATTGTTTTTTGTTTTTTTCAAAATTAATTTTAAACATTCTAGTTGTGGTCTCTGATATGAATGATTTTCATGTGGTCTGTTTTTTGTGAAATAAATCCTCAGGTGTTTCTGTATAGCTTTTGCTTCATTTCACTGAATTAGCGGTCTCTGAAGAAAGACAGGATTTAGGCTCTTGCTCATGAATATTCATACATGCAAACATATCCCATCTGATTGACTAACAACACTGCAGCAGAGAATGCTACCTGTTTTCACCCACCGTCTAAATTACAGCTTTAAAATGTAAAGGATAAAAAGTTTCCAGAGATATACAGCCTTACTTGAAAAGATGTACAGGGGTTGGACAAACTGAGAACACCTGTCATTTTAGTGTGGGAGGTTTCAAGGCTAAATTGGAGCAGCCTGGTGGCCAATCTTCATTAATTACACATTATTGCACCAGTAAGAGCAGAGTGTGAAGGTTCAATTAGCAGGATAGGAGCACAGTTTTGCTCAAAATATTGCAATGTACACAACATTATGGGTGACTTACCAGAGTTCAAAAGAGGACAAATTGTTGGTGCACGTCTTGCTGGCGCATCTGTGACCAAGACAGCAAGTCTTTGTGATGTATCAAGAGCCACAGTATCCAGGGTAATGTCAGCATACCACCAAGAAGGACCAACCACATCCAACAGGATTAACTGTGGACGCTGTAAGAGGGAGCTGTCTGAAAGGGATGTTCGGGTGCTAACCCGGATTGTAACCAAAAAACATAAAACAACGGCTTCTCAAATCATGGCAGAATTCAATGTGCACCTCAACTCTCCTGTTTCCACCAGAACTGTCCGTCGGGACCATAAATTATTGTGCTCTAAAACCAGGTGTTTTATTGTCCAACCCCTGTAGCAGTGAGTGCTAGGTATAGTTAATCCTTAAACTTTGCTTAACGTCAGACTCTCAGCGTCGCTCGGTCGTGGGGGGTTACTAAATGCTACTAAACTCTCAGACTTAGTGATTTAATGCTTGGGCAGTTTCACTACTTTGAAGCCCCAGAGTCCACTCTATATTATAAAATCCGAAGTGAACGACACCTGCTTTGACTGTTGTTCTGTCGAATTGTGCTGCCTAGTTAAACCGTGCTTTCCAAGTGTATAGTTAAGGTCTCTGTAAAAGGCAGAATCCACTGGAGATCCAATTTAAACCTATAGTTACTTACAAAAGATGTCTTCAGTGCTGACTGTGCGCGGTCTTGAGTCAAGGTGGGCGAGGTCATGAATACTATTTCACAGGTTGATATAGACACTTTTCCAGATCGACTCGTCTTTCTGAATATGTTCTTTTTTTTTTAACTACTGCAGACAATGTGGGCTGAAGAACAGTTTCATATGCAGCATGCATATACAACTCAGAAAGACTTTTGGTATTTCACAAACAAGAAAGTGGATTTTAGCAGAAGGAGACCTTTAATGTTGTGTAGTGGATGGCAGAGAGAAATCCACTACAATAAATCTAAAGGAATCATCCATTAAAAAAAGGTAAGAAAACTCAAACATGTATCAAATATGATACCCTTAAAATGGATTTAACACAGTCTGAGCTCTAAATAATCCTACTGCAGTGTATGAGAAGGCAATACCACATGTTTTTATACTTTATCATATGTGACAAGCCCCCGTGTCATGCACTATGTGCCCTTTTTATATTTATTTTTTCACTCTTGTGCTTCAAACAGAGTGACTCCACCACTCATCATGAACCAGACCCTGGGCCATCACCCCCTCTAAATCATTATCCAGTAGAGCCTCTACTACCATCTATTTTAGCAACTGCACCGATTTCAAGTGAACAGAGGACGTCTTATTTGTTGTTTGTTGTTTCCCTTCGCCATATTTCATTTTCTACACAGCGTCCTCCAGTGTTTTGCCATCTGCCCCGTCCCTACAAATCACAAATCAACCTAATGGAGACCATTTGAAAACACCTTGAGTGACAATCTTCTGGGTAGGTAGTGGATCGAACAAAGACGTCGCCTTGACATCTGTAATTACCCAGCGTCTCGAGCGTGGCCCGAGTATCCTGTTTAAACCCGGCAGGACGCAGGACAAAACCGCCAGGTAGCGTCGCGCTCGAGGTGGAAAAACAAGGTGATAAATTGCACGCTATCGATTGAAGAAGTGAGGTGGAGAGAGGTCAGGAGAGGCTTTCGATTGAGAGGCTTCATGAGGCAGATGGTAGTCGTTAGCCAGCGGACCAGAGAGACACGCAGTCAGACGGCAGCTTCCGGAAGAAGGGCCTGGCCTATTGTTCCACCTTTCAGTCAAATGACAAAGCACTTATGTTCTGCCAGTCTGTGAGCCACAGGCGACATGGAACCAAATCATCTGTCATCTTTTAGATTTGTGTGACGCGTTAGATCTCGAAATAAAAAAAGAGAAAACCCTAGATGTGGAGGTACAAACTGTCTCCTCCAAAAAAAAAGAAAAAAAAAACACAAAGTGCTATGAGGAACCTCTTTCATGTGATGTTAGATTCATTAAATGCTTCAAAAGAACAGAATATTCTCTGTGAAAAGCTCAGAAGTATCTTCCAAATCTTAAGAAACCTAGAAAATTTGAGGCGTTGGTGGGTGGAAGACCAATTAGAGGTGATAAGACGGTGTCGGGTATGCAGTGGATTTTCTGCTGTAGTAAGAAAAGCAGACCAACTCTTTGAAGAAGCCTGTTTACCAGAATAAATGTAGTTTGTGCCATTTAATGTGAAAAGGTCTGCACTAGGACGCTGTGTTTTCTGTCTATGTTTTGAAATAACTGAATATACGGAACAGGACAGACTGTTAGTGATAAGTGAAACCTGAAAAAAAAAAAAAGAATACCAGGGTCTTTAGAAGCAATCAAGGTCCAGCTTTATCAGAAAATGATGATGTACTGTATATTATGCCTCTATTTACTCATTACTACTATTCTTAAAGAAGTCTATCCTTCAAGGTGAAGTTGTCTGCCCTGCCATCCATTTGTAACACACAAATCCTATTACGTGGTCTCTTGCTTTCACTCGTCTCTTGCTTTCGCTCTTTTTCTGCCTTCCATACAAGGTTACTTCATCACGTATTCCATTACAGAGAGCCAGCTACCCAAAGAGACGTTTAATCAGCAATACCACCTAAAGTGTTATCAGCGCCATGTATGCTATTCCCATTGAAACCACTCCTGTTCACTTGTGTTATTTTCTCCTGTTGTGCTTCTGCACATAATGCTTTTCTTTCCCTAATCTCTCTGCATGTAGCCCCACAATCACTGTGTTTTCAGTAGCATCGGTAATCGGCTTAGGTTTCTTTTCTGTAACTAATCAATCACAGCCAAAACACGCCACAAAGCCAATTACACATCCGTATTTCTGTCTTTGTGGGGTCTTTTTCTATGTGGGGGCTATTTCTATTTGCCTTTAAATGCCTGCAGCTAAATCAGAAACAGTTCGATCAGATGGGAAATGCAAATAAAAAGAAAAAAGAAAAGAATACTTTAAATAATTCAATTTAAATTTATTTTTAGAGCACTTCGTACAACAAATGTCGCAAAGCAGATTAACAGAGATACGGATCTAAGCCTGTTTTGAATAAGCATAAAGGTGAAAGTGGCAACAGTGGCAAGGAAAAGAAAACTATACTGATAGACTGTTTAGTACAGTCTGCTCTCAACTACATTTAATTTTTTGTTAGCATAAATACATTTTTTCATATAAAAAACTTCAACAAAAGGTCACACTCTCTAATATTTCTCAGGACCGCCTTTAGCTTTGATTGCGGCGCACATTCACTGTGGCCTTGTTTCGATAAGCTTCTGCAATATCACATATATGTTACACATATTTTTGGGATTGCCCAAAAATATCTGAATTTTGGGAGAATGTTCTGGAAGAGATTCTGGAAAGCAAACTTACTTTAGGTCCAGCCCTTTTTATTCTAGGTATACTCCCGGTTAATAAGATTTAGGGAAATGGTACCTATTTATTAAGAATCTTCATTTTAACCCTTAACAGGCCAGGATATTTGTCAATGGACTGCCTGACATTACACCACTAAATCTGGAGGATTTAGGAACATTATTGAAAGGAACATTATTGAAAAGCATAATTGTAATTTTAATAGAAAATACAAAAAATATTTAAGTTAATCTGCTAATGTCAAAATACAATGAATACATTCAAAAAATTGGCTTTTTTTAACTTTTAAAATCAATATTTTCCTGAATACACATCAGACAGTTAATGTCCTCCAACCTTTAGTTTAATTTTGGTTGTCTAGTCTTTACATCTATTTTTAAACATGCCAAATCTGTGTTGATTCCTGTTACTGATCTGAAATTATTAGGTGGAATAGAAAGTGAACAGGCAGCTTCGTCAAGTGTCCTGTAGGAGATTTCAAAGCCCTCACATTTTCAGAATGTAAATAAGTTATTTTACTGCAGAAAAAAAAGGGTTTTGTATCACCTGCACCTGTAGTCTGTATACGGATCAAGGCATGTTAAGGGGTTAATATATATATATTTTTTGAGAATAACAATTTAAGCTTATATATTTACTATTGATTAGGCATCTCACAATGTTTGTTAAATGTCATTGTTAATAAACAATAAAAACACAGTTAAAAAAAAACATTATGGGATTGCATCAGACTTTTCCTGACCTTGAACCTTCTGCCTTATCGGCCACTGGTTTTACAGTTCCACTGCTTTCTGCCACGCTCCACCCCGTGCTCTGGAGACATTCCTGTCCCTATCTCAGTCTGTCCTGAATCCAATGGTCCCAACTGTTCCAGATCAAAAGCTCTCTCTCCCTGCCGTGCCGGACACAACGCCAAATCCCTCGCCCCAAGTGAACACCCTAGGCGCATGAGGGGGTTTTCTTTGTGTGTCTCTTTCTCAGCTCATCATCAAATGTCCTTCTGTCTTCTGAACTGTTTTAGCTCTTCTAATCTGGGTCCAATCCTCCTTTGTGAAAGGCACTGGTGACAGTCTCAAAGAAAATCTCTCGCAGATCAACAGGAAAAAACATTGAGAGGAGCTAAGAAATAAAATAGGCGTCAGTTCTAATCTGGTCAATACCAAACAGCATTAATACTGTGTCCTTACACCAGTGGTTGGCAATTAAGTTTGGCTGTGGGCCAGATATTTTCCAAGACAATACATGGCGGGCCACAAAAAAAAAAAAAAATCTGTTTTGGAAAATTAAGTGTAATGGGATGTAGCTTGTAGCAGACTAGTAGCTCTCCAGCCCAGAGGATTGTTAAACCTAATTGCAGAACAGTTGATCTCAAAGCAGGTTTTCTTTCTTTCAAGAAGAAAGGAAAAAATAAATAAATTGAACACACCGCTCCTCACACGGGATCAAAGCCATCTCGTCAGGGTCGCGGTCCAATACACTACCGCTGCCCCGGCTAGTGAATTGGGACACAGTCAGGAAAAAAACGCCCTTATTAAGAGATAGGGAGCCCAAGAACAAGTGGAAAAATGAGAACGGGTGGAAACTAAAGTCACATCGAGCGCTTCAGAAAGACAGGGGAGGAATGTAAACAAAAGCTCACCAGAGAAGCATATTTTTATGTTTTTCATTATCGTTCATTATAGTTCAAACATGCTTCACCCAGTTCTCTGATATAGGCCCAATCCCATTTCATTCCTTGGCCCTACCACTTGGCTCCACCCCTCAGATTTGAATGTGCACACCTAGGGGTAAGGTTTCCTGATTCTTGTTAAGTTGTTGGGGTAAGGTAAGAGTTCAAAACAAGACATTTTTTTCAGAAGAACACTCAAAACAGAGGTTTATGAGAATTACTGGCAAGATGGCAACACAAGCAACCAAAGAAACCAATAAATTTGAGTATTTTCTTTGAAAAATTAAAAAGTTACAATACCACTAATTTACTATAGTTTAATTGTGTAGTTTTAATGTTTTATGCGCATTTTCTTCATAACAAGCATAGAAAAAAATCGCTAGTAGCTTATCCCAGTTGCTAGCTTGCTTGCTAAAAGCTTGCTATTCCATGCCAAATCCCTCGCCCCAAGTTAACATCCTAGACATGTGTTGTTTTTCTTTGTGTGGCTCTTTTTTTAGCCTCTTCTATCTGTTGCACCATTTAAGGTGACAATGGAAAAGATTTAAGGTGGAACATGTAGGGGGCACTACAGTGACGTGTGTTTGTTTGTGTGCGCATTAAGATCATTGTATGGTTCAGTGGTTTCAGGCTATCTGCTTTGGTGGATTTGGTGATGAACTCTTGCTGGTAGCAGAATGAGCTTAGAGGCTTTTCATATATGAGTTTGCTGAGCTAATGCCCAGAGGTGACCCGCCGCCGACCTAAAGCAGCCAGAGCCGCGGTTATCAGCCCATCTCTTTCATCTCGGGTCGAGAGATTTCGAGATGGGGGCTCTCATGGTCCACCGATGTCCTTGAAGGAACAAACAACCTTTCGGCTAACCTAAGGAACAGTGCGCTAGAGATGGAAATGGATGAAAACCTGTCACGATTAAGAAGATTAGAAAGAGTACATGAGCTTAAAATAATTGATTTTATGATGGTTGGTGTCCTTCTTATTACATGATTGGACATAATAATACAATTGTCATTGTTTTTAATGAGATGTAGCTGTTCGGACAATAGCAGAGCGCTTTTCATTATCCGAACCCCAGCGCTTTCAGACTGACACTATGAGTTTGATCTGCAAAATGAAAGGAAGCTATTTGTTTAGTTGATTAATGGGATTTAGGATTTCAAAATTAATTTGAGAAGAAGGCCTGATTAACTCCTCTGCTGATTCCTAAACAGAAATGGACTATTATACCAACCCACTGCATCCTCATTCATTAATTGGAGCATAGGCCATTATGCAAATGCAGTCTTTTTTCTTTTGTTCTAAAGTTTAAGTTTACAGTTTTCTCAAACTGTTTTTTTTTTTTTGTAAAAACACAAGTGTGTAACTTCAATACACACACTATGAATTGTTTTTGCACTCCAGTCCATAGTATAGTGACCGGTTCGAATCCTGTTCATGTAGCTTGTCATCGTCTACCAGAGCCCTGAGAAAGCACAGTTGGCTTTGCTCTCTCTGGGTGGGTAGATGGCGCTCTATCCCCACATCACTCCAAAGGGTGATGTCGCTCAGAACAAGGCATCTGTGAGCTGATGTATCAGAAACGAGTCACTGCACTTTCCTCCGACTGCGCTGTGATGCTCTCTGTAATGCTGCATCAACTGCAGTTCGAAAAGAGACGGAGTCTGACTTCACATGTATCGGAGGAGGCATGTGTTAGTCTTCACCCTAGTGATAGGGGGAGCCCTAATGAGTGGGTTGGGTAATTGGCCTTGTAAATTGGGAAAATGAGGAAAAAAAATAGGAGCTGTTTTTTTCCTTCAGTCTCTCTGCCTCCCACTTGTTGCGCTTGTGCTCTGCAAGTACCACAGAGCTGACAGTTTTTTTCCAACGTCATTTTTTGCCCAGCCTCCCACCCCCCCTCAGTTGGTGCCTTAATGTCTCCGCTGTCCGCACGTCAAGTGTGTGCTCCACACATCTGACCAATCACACGCAGCTTTCAATTACGTGACAGGCAAACACTGAAAAAAAAAGTTTGTCCACTTTGTTATGCAGCGTTTTTACTCATCACAAGTGCTTAAAAATGTCAATAATGAAACAAAATGTTGTAAAATTAGGTTTAAGCTATTAATTAATTAATGTAAAAATATATATGGGAAGCCGTTTGGGGGGCGAAAGAGCCGGCTCTCCACAGTAAGAAGAGCCATAAGAGCCGCATCTCAAAACAGAGCCGATAATTCCATCACTACTAGGCAGAGCTTAAGAAAAACAGCTAGACTAAGAAATTTAACTGGGCAAACAAACAAAACAAGAAATAGTGATATTTAGGCAGGGAAGAGTCCAGGGAAATACCAGGAGCTTTGTAGGGTAGCTAACCGGCTGGACCCACGAGGAAACACAGACCATGAGCGCGACCAATATTCAGCGACTATCAAAGAGGAGCAACGTGCTTATAAGCCACTCTCCCCAGGTGAAGCTGATCTCTAATCAGGGCTGGGTGGCGTTGTGCGTGCTCTGATTAGGGGAAGTCCTTATTTGGGCATAGATTGTCTCTTAGATCATGCCGGGGGTTGGCTGGATGGATGGGCCTGACATCTACAGTCAGACTTGTGGTCTACAGAGTGTACTCGTGAACTGCCCCCTTAAACTTTTTTAAAAATGTGTTCAATCAATTAAATTATTTCCTGCATTATAATTTGAAGGCTTGAGAAAGTAATCACTAGGCCTACTTAAAAAAAAAAATTTAAGTCATAATAATGTGAATGACAAATAATCTTTTTCATTTGGAGTATTTGATTGATTATGTAAATCGATTTTGCAACCTGTACATAATTCATAAAAGCACTTAAACATATTGTTTCAGTAGTTGACACACTGAGGTTTATAATATAGCAAATTGCTTATTCCAGTGTAAATGTATTGCCTACTCAATAGGGAGACTCCGGTCCAATTTACACAAACAACACACAGACTTTGAGTCCTATCGTACACCGTGCGAAAGGTGAGTTGCGATGCTCGTTGCCATCTGACACCCCATCAACAGTCTATTTTCACTCCTTGCACACGCATCATTAAAATAGCCTTGGAGTTGAGGAATATATTAACGCCGATGGGCGTGGTTGTCTGGAAGTGACGCATGTTGAGGTTAATTTCTGACGTGTTTCTATCTTTGAGGCGGGAAACAGATATTTTTTATATTTGAAAAACATCAAAGCACACTGCCACCTCACTCTCGTGTCTTGCGCTGCCCGTCAATTATTTTAAACTTAAATGAATGTGAAATACACAGATCTTAGAAGTTATATGATAGTATTCATTTCTCATCACAAGGTAACATATATTAAAATATAAAATATATTAATTCATTAATTAAAGTCTCAGGCAGCGCTCTAAAATGCCTCTGGCTGCACGGTGGAGCCATGGTAAAAAATGCAGATAAACAGATAAAAATCTCCGTTCCGTTAAATAAACTTAAGATAAGTAAGGTCCTGTAAAGTTAATCAAATATTGTTAAATATAAAGGATAGGTTGAGGTTTTGGTGAGCTGTTTTATGATTTGAATGTGATTATTCACATGTCAGTTATTCAGTGTTGCAAATGCAGTTTTTACATTAACAATAAATAGAATAAAGAATAAAATAACATTACTGTTCCCTTAAAGAGCTGCTGGCGTACCTTCACAGGTCAGTTTCCACTGCTGGCTGAGATGCACAAAGTGCTGCACTGTTAAGATACAAATGCGCATCTGGCTCTTAAAGAGAATGACTACTTGCACACTGGCACACAGGATTATTTAAGAGAATTAGAACATGCCTTTTGTGCATTTCGAACTGCGCAAGGCGTATTTTTTGCGCCCTCAGGATACCAAAGACACAGAACACGCCCCTAAATCAAACTGTGCAAAGCGCAAATGACCAGTGCACTATAGATTACACTGTTAAATTTGGCCCTTAAGGATGAGGACGTAGTGATGTTTATTACCTAAACAAAAGCAGATCTTTCCTACACTATTCGCTCGCTTAACTGAAGGAAGTTAGATCTTGTGAAGGACGTGCCGTAACTTTAAACAACCCTGACCCCTCAGACGCGTTCTTTGTGCCATACAAAGAACATGGATTACAGGAAGCTGACGCAACTAGCAGCCGAGTTCATTTTCCGAACCCAAGCACTTTACCACAATCCTTTATCATTACCCTTTAAAGAGCATTCAAAAAAGCACAGCAGCAGCTCTTTGCTGCACATTTCTCAATTCAAGATGTGAAAAACTGTGGGAAATTAAATAAACCATCCTACAGTGTGACAGTTCACCCGAGCCACTGTGCAATCAGTGAACACAATTTTCATTTTCCTCCCTCCACAACCCAAAAAGCCTGTTCTGCCACGGGTCACCAGCAACGAGCCCGAGCCCCAACGCTACTGCTCGTCTTTGATCGCTGAGCCACAATAATCTCCCGTCCTGCTACGTGACCGTGAGAAACGCTTCATTTACACTGCAGTATTACACGAGCGATAAGCCAAACTACGCCCCATCCAGGTACAGGAGATAAGCCGTGCAGAGCATATTACAACAGTTAGCCAGTGAGGGAGATAAGTGAAGGCTTTCTGAAACTCCCACACAATGTGACTAACAATGAACACACTGTTTATTAGCATTACAACAATACCAGCCAACAGTTAGCACTGGTTTGTCAAATTAAAGCGGCCAAACGAAAAATTAAAGGTCTCATTCCATCGTTTTTTCATTCATTTTAAAATGTCTAGTTGTGTTCTCTAGTATGAATGAATGCCATGTGAGCTGTTTTTTGTGTTGGTGATCCGGTATAACGCTGCTTTAGTCCAGTGGGGGTGGAGAAACCATAAGATTTTGGCTCTTGCTCATGAATATTCATACATGCAAATCTATTGCCTCTGATGGGCTAACAGCACTGCAAGGCAGTGAGACAAACCAGTTAGAAATATTTAAAAATAAAGACATTTTTACACTAATAACTGTCTTTGCAATGTCATATGTTACTTTATAACGTGTAACAGGGACGTGCACAAGAATCTTGAAGGGCAGTTGCTCTAACCTGAAGAAAGGGCTTTTTTTTCTAGTGAAGCATGTTGCGTGTCCCCCGCTACGCCCGCGCCCCTCCCTTTTGCCATCTCACATCTCTCGAGGTGTCTGAATCTGAATGATTGACTCTGAAAACTTTGTTTTACGAAACTTAAATCAAAATGACTAATTATAAAGAAATTCTTGATGAAATATGAAATCATATTTGCCTATATTATTTTTTTCCCTTCCCTCAGAAGGGCAATATCAGCCAAGGACGGGAAAAGGGCAGTTGCCCAAGCACATTGGGCCATAGCATCTGCATGTCACTGACGTGTAATAATTCGCTGCTTAGTGCTGTTCATCCATTGACCTAGTCTTAGTCACTGTAAAACACAAAATCCACTGGAGATCCTTTGTAAACCTATAGAAAACACATATATGTGGATAGTCCAGAAGTCCAGAAAGGAGAATTAGTTTCAAGCCATGCAAGGCAGATTTTTCCCATCATTACAATACCAAAGACACACTCCCTAAATCAAGCTGCCCTACAGCCAACCACTGTTTTAGCTGATTTTATAGTTTTTCATGATTTTGGTATGTTTTTTATTATTTTCTTTGGTCTTATATAATTTTTTTGTTTACTTTTGAGAGTAAAGATTTTGGTATATACTTATAGATGAGGACTAATATTTGGACATCTGTCTGAATAATTTTTTATTGCTCCATGCACCCATTTATTCTCACATTCTTTTTGTAGAAAACTCTAATGATCATCTGCCCCATCCTCCCCTTTATCTCCACACTGATTGATAGAATATCAGAACCCAAAGTTTTAAACTCTGCACCAACAACACATAATGTGGCTTCTGTCTCAGGAATGGTTCTGTACTGATGTATTGGGCCTTCTTGTGCTAATTCGTGCTTGGACCCCGATATTTATATTTATATCTTTATTTTTGCTTATACATATTTTACTGTTGTTAGTGTTTAAGTTTTACTTATTTACCTGTTGTTGCTTTTTTATTTATATATTGTATTACCTTAGATTTTTTTTACCTATGATTTTTATTCCTACTCTTTTACTTTTATTTGTATTTTATTTGTTGTAAATCATATTTTATAATATCTTTTAGCTTTAAAATGCTGTGTCTTATTTTCTTTGATCTTCCCTACTTTATGTATCGGCTCAGCTACATTGTAAATGAGGGTCACTCTCAATGTACTCCAACCTTAAATAAAGATTGCTTGATTGATTGATTGATTGATTGATTGATTGATTTGAGCACACTGTTTATTGTTATTACAAACTAAGCAAATATGGTGTTTTTGTTAGAAGACTTCAGCCATTCATAGCAGCAACAGTTAGAGCTAGTCCATTGTGCTCAACAGAAAGACTGAGAATGAATTCTTAATACACTTTAATAGCATTTTCTCCCCCTTTGGGTGATTTACAATAATGTATTTCAGGCAAAGAGAGCAACAACCCGACAGGATACTGATTTACTGACAATCATAACATTGCTCATTTTGCTAAAAGTGAACAGGATCTTTATGGGACCATTTAGTGTCTCATTTGCAAGACAACTGGCTTTATTATCAGTATTATCTATTAGCAATTAATTTTTTTTGGATGAAGTAATTAGAAAATGCCAGACTCCACAGGATGATTTCGTAACTTTGTGTGCAGCATGTAAATGACACTTATTAGATTTGTTAGGCTTCTTGTATAAAATAACATTTCCACCTTAACTGATGCAGTAGTTACATTACTTGTCAAATAAAAAGTTGTCAAATAAGGAGCTGATGAAATAAGTAGTCTGTGATGTATATAATAGGGGCACAGAATTGTGGAAGCTCATTATTACGTAGGCCATTAAGAAGGTGGCTTTTATTAAAATAGCAACTGAGATGTTAGGGACTAAGCTTGAAACTAGGGATGGTGGACAAAAAGTTGATGCAAAAGAAGATGGTGGACAAAGAGTCGGCGAACAAGAAGTTGGCAAATGAGAAAAAAAAAGAAGCTGTTAAATAAGAATTTTACGAATAAGAAGTAGGTGAATATGGACTTGCTAACAAAGTTAGGGAACGAAAAGTCAGGGAAAGGGAAGTCAGGGAACAGGAAGTCAGGGAACAGGAAGTCAGGGAAAGGGAAGTCAGGGAACGGGAAATCAGGGAAAGGGAAGTCAGGGAACGAGAAGTCAGGGAACGAGAAGTCAGGGAACGAGAAGTCAGGGAAAGGGAAGTCAGGGAACGAGAAGTCAGGGAAAGTTGGTGAAAATAAGGTTGATGAATAAGAGGTTAAGGAATATAAAGTTGATGAATAAGCAGTTTGTAACAATCAAGTGGAAGAAAAGAAGTTCAGTAATAAGCTTTTAAAAAAAGAAATTGTCAAGCAAAGATGGGCAACAAGATGAGTCAGCAAACAAGCAGTTTGCTGGACAAGTAGTTGGTGAACGAGAAGTCAGCCAATGAGAAGTCAGGGAACATGAAGTCAGTAAATGAGAAGCCAGAGAACAAGAAGGGAGGAAACAAGAATTCAACAAACAAAAGTCAGCAAACGAGAAGTCAGCAAATGAGAAGTCAGCCAATGAAAAGTCAGCCAATGAGAAGTCAGCAAATGAAAAGTCAGGGAGTGAGAAGTCAGGGAAAGAAAAGTGAGGGATCTAGAACAGGAAGGGAACAGGAAGTCAGGGAATGAGAAGTCAGCGAATGAGAAGTCAGCGAATGAGAAGTCAGCCAACGAGAAGTAAGCAAACAAGAAGTCAGGAAACGAGAAGTAAGCAAACGAGAAGTCAAGGAAAGAAAAGTGAGGGATCTAGAAGTCAGCGAAAGAGAAGTCAGCAAACGAGAAATCGGAGAACTAAAAGTCAAGGAACATGATGTCAGGTAACAAGAAGTTTACAAAAAAGAAGTTTACAAAAAAGAAGTTTACCAATAAGAAGTTGGAAAACAATACATTTACTAATATGAAGTAGGTGGAGTTGCTAACCAAGATGTGGGTGAACAAATAGTTGATGAACAAGAAGTGGAGGAATATAAAGGTGATGATTAAAGAATTCATAACAATACACTAGTAAAATTTAGTGGAATAAGTTTAAAAATAAGAAATTGACAAACAAATTAGGTAAACAAGACGTTAATAAAAGAGAAGTCAGCGAACAAGAAGTTGGACGGTAAGAAGTTGGCAAAAATAAATAAAAAATTTAAAACAGTTAAGAAGCTTGAAAATAAGAATTTGGCTGTTAAAAACATTGAAAACAAGAAGTTGGCAAATGAGAATCTGGAGAATAAGGAATTGGCAAACAGAAGAACAGAGAACAAGAAGTTAATAAATAAGAATTTCGCAAACAGGAAGGTGGTGAATTAGAGGGTGAGAAATGTGAAGATAAGACTAGTTGAATAACAAGATGGGTTAATTAGGAGCTTCCACTCCATGTTTGAACATGCCATTGAGATGAATGAGGTAAAGAAGAGAGTAGTTTGCTTTTGTTGAGGTTGTACAGTAATTAGACACTTATTGTTCACACTGCATATGTTTTACGACCACCTGCAAAGGAGATCAAGACTCTTATACCCTCCTATTCCCTTTTTCTGAAATAGAATACTAAATAGACTCTTCCACAAAAATACTAATAGACTCTTCCACAAAAAATACTAATAGACTCTTCCACAAAAAATACTAATAGACTCTTCCACAAAAAATACTAATAGACTCTTCCACAAAAAAGGTGTTACGAAAGCACCCACCTCCTCAAACACACACGTACACAGACAATAGGCCTGACTGAGGAAGACACTTACATTATTTACAAGAGAGAGCATCAATAATGGACAAATTTTTGTGTTTAAAAAGTAAAAGTGCTGGAAAAAATTTAAATACCTAAAAATAAAAAGAATGAATGCGGTCATGAATAAATCAGTATGCATAGCAACAGACGTAACTCATGCATCTTCAATTTGAATCATAAGATATGACACCACTTCTTTAGCTGCAGTTGTTTCATTACTAAAATTTAAATATAAATACATTTATAATTCATTAAAAATCTTCTGGTTCCTAAAATACAAGTAGAATTTTAGTTCTATATAATTTTCTTAAGTGTTGACTGAACAGCTTGCCACAGGCACAGTGCACAAAGTGTAGCCTTGATCCCACTAAACTCAGAGCGTCTGACAGTCTTGCAGTGGATGCAGCAGATTTCCCCCAGAGCTATCCAAACAGTCCCTGCTGTGTGTTTTTATGTTCCGTATCAACCGACGTGTTGAAAAATTAATCAGCCATTCAAGGGTAGATCCATCACTCATTGAGATTCTGAACTCAAATGTAAATCTTTTTTTTTTTTTTTTTGCAACACTGGCGTATTTTAGTAACACAGGGCAACAGCTATTAGCATGTTAAAGAGGTCCATTGTACAGAATGTTATTTTAAATGAATTCCTCTATTGAGTGCTAATAATATGCAGTCAGATCATTATCTATTATTACAGTTATTGACAGACGTAATTTATCTAAACTGACAGCACACAGCTGTTGGGATTGTTTTATTTAGTAAGCATATTCCATAAACTTCCACAGTGCAAGATAAAAAACATGTAAACATTTTGCTAATTATTTCTCCAAGAGCTAATTGGGAAAAGTCTTTCAATAGCTGATCTGATTTTTAGTCTGGGTTCATTGAGTTTGTTTTCCCTTTTTAAAGGGTAACTAAACCCCCGGATTTTAGCCGACTCCACCCTCAGCTCAAATTTTAAAAATGCTAAAAAATGTTTGAGAGGGGCACTCGGTGATGTATGGGTTTAGAACTGATTGGGCTGAGCAGTGTGCCTCTCGTAGAGGTAAGACCCAGATAGTTGGACGTCACCAGGGGGGTGGTAATATTGATTGACTGATTTGCATATTGTGAATGTAAAGTACATGGACGCATCATCCTCATCTATAGCACAGCTGAACCTGTGAGGGAGCTGCAAAGGTAGAAATGACGGCAATTAAAGCGTATTTTTAAAGGTTAGGAAATGTTAATAAAAAATGTAAGCAGAACTGTTATGTTATATAAAGGAACGCATTTCTATTCACAATCTAGAAGTGAGGTTTGTTCGGGTCAATTTCTGTGGTATTGCTATCTTGGTGACATAAAACACAGATGTACCATCCACCATCAGATGTTCATCGCTATCTTGGCAACAAACAACTTCTACATCAACAATAAACAGAACACAACATAAAAAATATTGCTGTTCCCGTAAATGACCTGCTCGCTCAGCATCAAAGCGGAAATACGCAGGTTAGTTTCCTCTGTTGAGAAGTGCAAAAACATTGCACCATTACAATAACAATCCGCCAAACTCAGATCAGACTTGGGAATGGCAAGTGACATACTGATTGGTTTATTTCACATTATACCCAAAACATCCTAAAACTGTTAAAGACTCGCCTATAGGTCGCTAAAATAGTTCTTTATGACTACACAACTGCAAGACAAATACATCTACCAGACAAAGACAAGAACAGCAAGACTCACTTTGTATGACTAATGACGCAACAAAGACTGAACAGAAAACAGGAGTTAAATACAAACACAGACAAGAGGATGAGGAACTGGTAAATAGAGGAAATAGAATGCTCAGGGGCCTCATTTATAAAGGGTGCGTATGCATAAAAACATGCCTGAAATGTGCATGCGCAATATATCATGCAAGAACTGTGATTTATAAATAAATACTTTGCGTGAAAACGAGCGCACATTTAAGCAAGGTTTGAGGCGTCTGTATTCCTTAAAAAAATATTGCAGAGAGCGGGAATTAGTGACATCATGTGGTAAAGTAGGGAATTGCAAGCATTTGCGCAAACCATCCTCACACATATTCGTTCCACATAAATTAAGAACGTTCCACAAGATTAAGAACGGAAGATTAAGAAAGATTAACCCTTAAATATATTTAAATATATTTTTGTCTGCATGAATAAAGTGTCAGTGCTTTCCGTATCTTATTCTGTTTAAATGTACTGTATGTAGTATTGTTTTTTATGCTAACTTGTGTATTGCAGTTTAATTTATTTGCATGATCTGTTTTGTTTTCTTTCACAATTTTAAAATCCAAAGATGATATTATTGATGAGATTATTATTATTATTATTATTATTATTGTGGCAACAAATTATATTCTATAATAAAGAGATTTATAGAGGCCCAGCTTTCTAAATCAGGCAATAATTGTCCATGTACCGGTGTTCACAACCTGCCGCCAACAACACATTCTTTCTCTCCTCAACCTGCAAAACAACAACTTTTAATTCACAGTCTCCAAAATTTCACTTCTTTGCGATGCGATGCTCTGTTTCTCTGCTCAGGATGAATGGGGAATTTAAATATTTCCCAATTTAAATATTATATATTCACTTAGTAATTTGCATGGATATTTTATGGGTAAATGTGGGCAATACGGAGGCGGAACACGATGCTGAATAACCTGCGGACAGTTATAAGCACATAGTGCTTTATTAAGAGGAAACAGCGTTCAGGTGTGCGTCCGCACGTTTTTTTAAATCTGTATTTTTTGGGCCATTCCTGTTTTTTTGTGCGAATGCACACTGTCACCCCAGAAGCCACGCAGAGTTTTAGAAATGAGGCCTCAGGTGTGGAGATGAACAGAACATGGATTGGAGAGGAAAAAAACTAAGAGGCAAGGATGAACAAATGATACAATAAGACACAGGTGTGGCACAAAACGACAGGAGTAAGCAATCAAAAACGAGCAAAAGAGAAAGGAAGTAAATATGAAACAAAACACAAGTGGGCAACAACAAAATAACAAAATGAAACCCTGATAACAGATTACAGAGCTCCTGAATTGAACCTTATTATATATTTCACCCATACACGTACAAATATATATATATATATATATATATATATATATATAGAGGGGTTGGACAATAAAACTGAAACACCTGATTTTAGACCATAATAATTTATTGTCCCAATGGACAGTTCTGGTGGAAACAGGAGAGTTGAGGTGCACATTGAATTCTGCCTTGATTTGAGAAGCCGTGGTTTTATGTTTTTTGGTTACAATCCGGGTTAGCACCCGAACATCCCTTTCAGACAGCTTCCTCTTACAGCGTCCACAGTTAATCCTGTTGGATGTGGTTGGTACTTCTTGGTGGTATACTGACATTACCCTGGATACCGTGGCTCTTAATACATCACAAAGACTTGCTGTCTTGGTCACAGATGCGCCAGCAAGACGTGCACCAACAATTTGTCCTCTTTTGAACTCTGGTATGTCCCCCATAATGTTGAGTGCATTGCAATATTTTGAGCAAAACTGTGATCTTACCCTGCTAATAGAACCTTCACACTCTGCTCTTACTGGTGCAATAATGTACAATTAATGAAGATTGGCCACCAGGCTGCTCCACTTTAGCCTTGAAACCTCCCACACTAAAATGACAGGTGTTTCAGTTTCATTGTCCAACCCCTGTATATAAATAAGCTGAAGCAAAGCTAAGCACTAAGCTAAGTAGTTATACAGTACCTTGCATGAGATGAACCATAACAGAATACACTACACAACTACACAATGATAGTGTATGAAGGGGGGAGAGGGAGACACACCAACTATGCAAATAAATGCTCTCAGGAGCCAGTGGTAAAAGGTGTGAGCTATAAATCACAGCTGCACGTTCATTTAACTCCTTCCAAATGTCAAAAATTCCAAAAAGACTCTAGTTTAACTCTCAAAATATAATATAATGATTGTTTTTACATTGTTACTAAAAAGTATAAGCAAAAAAACAACAGAGGACTTTACAAACTGTAAAACAGGTACCCACTCTTCCTGCAGAAACTTTAGGAAAGAGAAGCACCTCTACGGCTCCAGGGTATTGAATAAATATTATAAGACTCCCATTTGGCGAAGATTGGTACTGAGACTAGAGCATTAGGCTGTGCTTTACCCCCAGAGAATCCCACACAGCTGCATGCCTTCAGGCCTCAGGAAGAGAAGGTTAATAAAGAGGCAGTGGAGTGTAGAAATGGTGGCTTGCGATTGATAAGCAGAACACTTAGACTGGGTCGATTCATGCCAGAGTAAGTGAGTGGTGTGAAGTGGGAGAAGAGTGGGGAGACTCAAGGATTTGCCTGAAGCGAGGAAGGCCTTCTTATAGAGTTGGATCTGTTTCAAATATACTATAAACCATACTTCACGACTGCTGCGGTCTAGAAAATCATGAATTTTAACACTATTTATCTCAGCTGAAAGTATAATAGGGGTCCTTATTAGTAGTATATTTATACAAGATGTCAAACTACAGAAAATTGACAGGGAAAACATGGATGAGCATGAGTTCCAAACATGTTAAATTGTTTGTGGTAACCTCATTCTACTTCAAATAATCCTTTTGATTTTCTAAAATTATTAGGTTAATAGGGTGGACAGCTTATACTTTACCTCAGCTAAGTATGGACACAATTTATAGTTTGTAATCCCTTTTCTCTATAATTTTCTATATTTCTGCATAAATATTTTCACACTAAACAAATTAATCTACTTTTTTGACTGATGATGTAGCGATCTATAGTACACAGGTCAATTGTGCATTGCTGGATTTAGGGCATAATGGTGTGTCTTTAGTATCGTGAGGGTGCAAAACAAAAGCATTGCGCAGCTCCAAACATGCAAAAGGCATGTACTAATTCTCTTAATTAACCATAGGTGTATTTTGGGAAGTAATGTGACATAAACAAATCAGAATTTCACTTGCCAATCCTTTAAGAGCCAGCTGCGATCTGACTTTGGCACATTGATATCTTAACAGTGCAGTGCTTTGCGCGTCACAGCAAAAGACACGGATCTGCATGTTCACGCTGTGAATGTATGCCAACCGGTAATAGCAATAAGGGAAGAGCAATGTTATTTTCATGCACCGCTGTACTTAGGTTAATTAAGTTAATAGTATTAATTGCTGAATATGCAGCAAGTGTCTTCAGTCTCTAACTGATGTCAGGTCATGAAAGGTTACTTTCTTAGAGGGGTAGGCTTATCCCAGTGTAACTGGAATGGTTCTGCGCCACCCCTGGACTGCCGATCCAGCTACCCCCCTGCGTTGTGTTCCAATAACATCACAGGAGTCGGAACTGTCACCTCTTTCTCTTTATTTGTCTGAGTTGCAAAAGAGATCAGTATTTGTTGTTAGTGAGAGGACACAGCATCAAAACTCCTCTCACTTCAGCCATCAGCGCAGACTAAGTTTACATATTTACATATGTATAA
The DNA here is from genome assembly GCF_023375975.1 of Astyanax mexicanus. Taxonomy (NCBI): domain Eukaryota; kingdom Metazoa; phylum Chordata; class Actinopteri; order Characiformes; family Acestrorhamphidae; genus Astyanax; species Astyanax mexicanus. The sequence continues at coordinate 22,430,835 of NC_064419.1, read as the reverse complement.
CAAAATAATTTGATTATTTCCAAACAATCAGTGATTCTGTTCATATATATAAAAAAAATAAATCAAATTTCTCAAAATAACAAATAATAAAACAAATTCCCCAATAGTTATATTCAAACCAAAAATACATAAAAGCTCATACGGAGCCATATTTAGTACATCTGACCATGCAGTCAGAGCATCAGCTGGTCTATAAAACAAGCACTATACAAAGAGGTGACATTATAAGTTAAACACTACCCCCTACTGTCCAAAACTAGTAACGCACAAATACAACATACCTGAGTTGCAAAAGAGATCAGTATTTGTTGTTAGTGAGAGGACACAGCATCAAAACTCCTAAAATAATATAAAGAGAACAAAAATCTCAATATTTCTAGACCATATAATCAGTGCTTTAGTTAGCTAGCTGTTACCTACAAATACACTAGCTTCACCCATCCCCCACACTCAACAGAAATCCCCCTTTTACAACTACAAGCTCAACAGGGAACATATTTTTAATATTTTCCAGCACTACTATAATCAATTTACACTAAAACAGAACACTTTCACTCGTTATTTTAGACCTCATGTGGGTTTTGCTTTTCACAAGTTGCTCTACGTACCTCTCACTTCAGCCATCAGCGCAGACTAAAGGAGGGAACGGAGACCCTGCTCTTTTTACCCGCACTTCCCTTAAAGGGGCAGCACCGTTTTTAAATGTTTTTAACATTTCTCTTTTTTTCTGCCTTGACATTTTTAAACATTTGTGAACAAAAACTATGAACTACTAATTGTCATGCAGATTTATATGAAATGAAATAAAATAAAATAATAATAATAAACAAATAAAATATTTTAGGAATCTGTTTTTTTACATCTGTTACACCAGGATGGCAGCATAGACAAGGAATTTAGCTTTAAATAACATTTTTTAAATGATAGTTATGAAAATAGTAAAACAACTGAATTACTAAATTATTTAAAATAAACATTTTTGAATTGTTAAGAAGAAATATAGTTGTATAGTCAATTGTTGGGATTTTAAAAATACGGAGGACGCACTGGGGGGAATTTTTTTAGTATTTCCACTCACTGCTGTGTGTCTAACTAGCTAACTAGCTAACTGTGTGTCTAGCTATCTAACTAGCACATTTTACACTGTTTTAAGTTGTTTTCCAGTATTGTTTTTGCCTGTACTTAATTTAAAGTAAGACCTGACCTAGAAGCTGAAGCTACCTTTAGCTTGGTGCGTTAGCCGATTCACTGGGAAAGCTAAACACTTTAGCCAGATTTGCGAGTACCAAACGCAGCTGGGGCGCTACGCTAACCCCCGCTAGCATGCTAAGCTATTCCAACAACAACAATTTTAACAATTTCTTTATATACATAAGCCATTTACGCTGCTAACGTTATTAATTTAAATTTAAATTATTTAAATGTTTGAAAATGCTAGCTATCTTAGCTTGCTAGCATTAGTTACGTTAGCTGAAGGTGGCTAAAACCTAAACGTTAACTTACCTTCAATATTAGTAATGTACCCCTCTATCCAGTTGCTGTATCTTTTTAACAAAACTACTCTTGGTATTCGACAGGGCCGCCGCTCTGCATACGCAGACAACGCAGCCAGCGTTAGGCCTCAACCATTTTGCAGTTGCAGGGAGCCAAATTGACTGAGAATGAAATGTGTTGAAATTATGACATTATTAAATTTAAAACCCAATGTGAATTATTTATGATACGCTCATCTTTTTTGTCTTTAAACATTGCATGGGGCACCTACTCTACTACTTAAAAGCGGCACGTTATTATTTTTGTGCATAATATAATGCCCCCACCCCTATTGCCTGAAATGGCACGGCTCGGTTTGCTCTGTTGGTTGTTGCCAGATGTGACATTTTCCAGTCAAATAAATAATCAAAAAATGCATGGAGGTGCTAAATCTTGCGCATGTTTAACCATTTTTAAAGTGTATGTGGCCATTCTATACAAAAACTTGTCCAGTGCAATATTTGTGTAAGTTAAAAACTTAAAATAAAATAAACAAATAGGATGAAAAATCGTAACTTATCTGGCAACCTTAGTCCTAACTAAAGTAGCAACGCTACTTGAGTTTGGCAGGAGACAAGTTCACCGCGCGAAGTTGCTACTAAATGGTAATTCAACTATGAAACGACGGTTTGAGTCTGGAGCTGAGAAGAAGAAAAAGAAGCAGAAAGATGAGGCCCATGCATCCCTTTCTGGTGAGTAACTTCGATGATAAAGGTTTAAATAGTTTTGATTACTTCATGTTCAGTGGTGTTGCCTGAGCTAGTTACGTTGGCTTTGCTGATTTGGTAGCTTTAAACGCGTAACTAGAAACTAATCTGGGTATTGCAAGGCACGTGGCACGTTTGCAAATAGTAGTAGTGTAGTTTGAAGATTTTTAGTGACTTTAATAAAAAATTAATAAACAGAGTAGCCTACCTATTGACTAATGCCGTCAGTGCACTATCCAAATGGTCTGTATGACAGCAGGATCAGACAGCTCTATAGATTTTGACAGGCTGATATAAATACACCACGAATATAAACGATAATTTCATAACCTTTAAGGCTGGCTTGTGTAAATGACGTGTCCACTGCTTAAAATAGACATGCATCGTTTCATTTATTATTTATACATTATAAATAGTACTCTTGTGCTGTTCTTCACTGTTATTGGCCTTACTTATAACATTGTAAATATTCACAGTTACATGTGTAATTTTAATAAATAGTAAAATTTTGCATAAACCTTTTGTGTTTGTGTGTGTGTGTGTTTTTTTTTTATTTTTTATTTTTTATTGGGGGGTGGGGGGGTGTGGCCTCCCTGACCAGTTATGCTTAGGGCCTCCAAAACCTTAGCAGCGGCCCTGGTATTCGACATCCCCCTTAAGCCCTAAAAATCTAAAACTTTTATTTTGAAAGTAAGACAGTACATATAAGTTGACATGTTTTGACACCAAGTCAGATAAATGTTGCCCTAGCCGAACAGACTAGTAAACAACTCTCCCAACCAATAAAAAGTGCTGTCAGTGGTCCTATGATGTGCCTGACGGAGGGGCAGTACTGAAAAAGTGCGGATCAAAAGCTTGGTCTGCTGCTAAATAGAGAAGACTACAGAAATACAGAAGGGAATGCTAAAGTAATCAGCAGTGTCTGTAATGTGGGACATCGTGTGCACAAGGCTAACTGTACTACTGCCTTGATCACTAGTGTCTACACAAAAATCTGAGCTCCTCAGGCTAACAAGCTAAAGTTATTAGCCATCCCTCAAAAGGTTTTATGTTCTTGTGGTCACTGCAGTCAGGCCAGAGTTCAGCTCACTGAGCTCTTCAGCAATACTGTCTGTGTAGTTAAACAATTAAACTTAGCTAAGCAAACATTTATCTACATTCCAACACAGAAGCCACTACATATCATACTTTAGCCCCACTGAGTAAGCTAGCATGCTAACCAACCGAATACACACACTATTGGGGCTTGCTCATTTTAAAAACCTTGATAAAAGCATGTATATACATTAATTTATTAATTTTTAGAGCATGTTGGGCAGCTTTCAAAACATGTTCCTGTTGCTCATCGACCTGATTTTTGGGTTGAGACTGGATCAAACAGTGATCTATGATGTCAGCCCAGTCTCAGTCTCATCTGTTACCATGTCGGCAGTTTGCTTTTATCTGTAGATGTATCAATTATGTTCTCTAAATTTATTTGTTTTATAGATGTAGTCTTTTTATGTAAACTGATACACTTAATGTATGGCCCTGTTTTGCGTCAAGCAGACAATATTTTCAAGAAAGAATTTAAGAAAAAAGGCAGCTGTGTAGAAGTGAGTCTAGAAGAGAGTGTAGAAGTGAGTGTATACGAGAGTATAGGTGAGAGTGTAGAAGTGAGTGTAGAAGAGACTGTAGAAGTAAGTGTAGAATTGAATGTAGTAAAGACTAAAGAAGAGTGAGTGTAGTAGAGAGTGTAGATGAGACTGTAATAATGAGTGTAGAATAGAGTGTAGAAAAGACAGTAGAAGTAAGTGTAGAAGTGAGTGTAGAAGAGACTGTAGAAGTGAGTGTAGAAGAGACTGTAGAAGTGAGTGTAGTAGAGAGTGTAGAAGAGACTGTAGAAGTGAGTGTAGAAGAGACTGTAGAAGTGAGTGTAGTAGAGAGTGTAGAAGAGACTGTAGAAGTGAGTGTAGAAGAGACTGTAGAAGTGAGTGTAGAAGAGACTGTAGAAGTGAGTGTAGTAGAGAGTGTAGATGAGACTGTAGAAGAGACTGCAGACGTGAGTGTAGAAGAGACTGTAAAAGTGAGTGTAGAAGAGACTGTAGAAGTAAATGTAGAAGAGACTGTAGAAGTAAGTGTAGAAGAGACTGTAGAAGTGAGTGTAGTAGAGAGTGTAGAAGTGAGTGTAGTAGAGACTGTAGACGTGAGTGTAGAAGAGACTGTAAAAGTGAGTGTAGAAGAGACTGTAGAAGAGACTGTAAAAGAGACTGTAGACGTCAGTGTAGAAGAGACTGTAGAAGAGAGTGCAGAAGAAAGTGTAGAAGTGAGTGAAGAAGAGACTGTAGACTAGACAGTCTCTTTATCATAGTAAAAAAATAGTCAGAGTAGGAATAATGTACAGTGCCTCATTGGTGACAATAAAAAAATGCTGATTTATCAACGACTAATAATAACAACTAATATTTATGCACACATAACAATACCTGATACTGATACTTCTGTTGGATAAAATATAGCTCACATAACGCTCATACTTTACTCACTGTTTGTTTCTTTTGTTTGCATTTATGCCTCTTTTACACTGAGCTGTCATAGGAAAAGCACAGAGATGTGATAGGGCTGAAAAATCTGGTCAGACAGCCCGGGTCAGAGGTTGGAGTTGAGCCGGACTCTCTGCTTACAGTGGCCAGTCAAGTACACAGACATTTACTGATCCAATCGAGTTTGTTTATCACAAGAAGAGTGCACGTATGTGAGCCATGCTGCACCAAAAAGAGCTTTCAAAGGATCTAAAACTTTTGATTTTAATAAAGCTGGACTTTAGAAATACACCAGTCTACATTAAGGCCAACAATCTACAAATAGAGAAAATTTGTGAGTGTGGCCACTCTGGGCGCCCAGTTAAAGCGACTCCAAGAGCACAAGGAGACTCATCAATGAGGTAAAGAAACAACCCCAAGTGACAGACAAAGATTTGAAGGCAGGTGTCATTAATTAATACAGGCTAACATTTGTGTTCCTGAGGCTACAGTCTGTATAACCTTGTAAATATACAGCTCTAAAAAAAATTAAGAGAGCACTTCTCTGAATCAGTTTCTCTGATTTTGTTTTTTATAGGTATATGTTTGAGTAAAATGAACATTGTTGTTTTATTCTATAAACTACGGACAACATTTCTCCCAAATTCCAAATAAAAATATTGTCATTTAAAGCATTTATTTGAAAAGATGCAGAGCATCTGTGTGTGGTGAGCAAAAATACTTGGTGGAATAACCCTGGTTTTTAATCACAGTTTCCATGCATCTTAACATGTTCTCCTCCACCAGTCTTACACATTGCTTTTGGTTAACTTTATGATGCTCCTGGTTCAGTTTATCTTGGTTTGATGGCTTGTGATCATCCATCTTCCTCTTAATTATCTTCAATTTGGTAAAATCAAATAAACTCATCCCTTTTAAGTGCTCTCTTATTTTTTTCCAGAGCTGTATTTACTCTTTGTTAAAAGAAAAACTTCAAAAGTAAACAAAGTAAGCATTTTACCAGGATACTTCTATTGTTTTTAACCAAAAACACTTATAAATCATGAATACATCCAATGTGGACTCCAAGGCAGCATTAGATTTCCCACCACCAGGTTCCTTAAGTAATATTGGTAACGAGAGAACAACGGATAGCAGTGATGACTATCTAATCATAGCTTTAAAAGGTTTTGTGTATAATAATATATTGTTATGGTAACATAACTAAGCTTTTGCTTTGGGTTAGCTAACACTAGCATTAGCTCTGCTCTGGCTTAGTCTCTGGTTGTATCCCAAACTCTTTACTTCTGCACTAAATAGTATGTGTAAAGTTCAAAAGTGTGTTATTTGGGACCCAGAAACACAAACTAACATTTGCTAATCATGTCTTCAGCGCGTACTTTCTCAGTGTTAATCTAAATAATTTTGTCACTATACATATAGAATTTTACTGCCTTAGCTGTAGAATAGTCAGCCTACAGCTAGGTAACAATATATGGTAAGGTGTGGGCTTTAATTCCCAGGAAATTACTGGGAGGGTTAATTAGTAAACATTATTGGTAAAAGCATCCCATTCCCAATCCAGTCCAGTCCATTAGTGGGTTTAAGGGTTTAGTTTAGTGTGAAAGCAGCTCGAGGTACCTGAATACTAATGCTTTACTCTGAGAAAATACCAATCTGTATGATTACAGAGAGTTTGAAATGCTGAAACATGGCAGTTAATCCTTGTGTACTATTTCATCATCCCATATTCACCAGCAACAGTAATGAGAACCCGTTTGCAGGCTGGTATTTCATCACCTGGATCCTAACCTGGCAGCTGTTACCCTATTGCTACCATGTTGGCAGGTTTATTCATGGTGTAGCTTTATTTATTATATTATCTAAATGATTTTATATTATGGATGAATGTATGTTATGTAATATATAAAAGCAGACGAGATTTATGTACAAACCTTTAAAAAAATGGTAGAAATGAGTCTAGAAATTAGTACATTTGTCTGTGTCAATTTCAATAACTATCTCATATAAATTATAAGATTGTGATTTTCAGAAAGAAGCTAAAGGTCACCAGGAACAATAAATTATTTTTAGTGGTGTCAATCAATTAAAACAATTTAATCCGATTAATCACAACAGTATTGTGCCAGAACTTTGTGAGCCAAAACGAGCAAAGTGGTTCTTTTCCAGAAGAAAGATGAGCTGAAACTGGGTTAAAGCGAAGTACTGGCATTTACTGTAGCCTGCTTGACCATGACATGAAAATAAAATGAGTGGTTGTGCTAAAATAACAAAAATGAGCAAGCGAGAGACAACTTAAAGGAGAACTCTGGTGTGAAATTGATTTTGGGTATAGTAAAACATGATAAAGAGTACTAGGCTTTGTTGAATAGCCCACCTCCGTTCTTCCCCAGCTTTCTGAGATAAAGCAATTTTATTCTGTTTGTCCAAACACCATTTAGACAGGGTGATATGGGGCATATTCTTGCGCCTGCAGATGCATCACTTTTTTACACTGTTATTCAGGCTTAAAGTAGCTCCACACCTCATTGTCAGAGCCCTGACATTTAAAACAAGGTATTAAGAACTTCACAAGAAGCTTATTTAAAAAACACTGTTTACAATGTTGTCTGTAGTTTATAGAATAAAATGACAATGTTCATTTTACTCAAACATATACCTATAAATAGCAAAACCAGAGAAACTGATTTAGAAACTGAAGTGGTCTCTTAATTGTGGTCCCGTAATCCAGAGCTGTAAATAGCTGTATGTAGCTGTGGATCAGACGTGAACATCGTTTAGGAGGAATTCTAGCCCATTCGTCGTGGCAGAACTGTCATGTTTTGTTTTTCTTAAGCCATTTTTGTTGTGAATTTACTGCAGTGTTTCGGGTCATTGTCCTTTTGCATGACCCAACTCTCAAGTTATCCTGTACATTCTTTTGATACACAGGGGATTTAATCTTGCCCTTAATGATTGTAAGCTGGTCAGGCACTAATGCAGAACAGTAGGCTTAAAAGATAATGTTTCATGGCAGAGTATCAACAGTCCCAAATTGAACTGTCACCATATGTAGATTGTTTGCCTGTAAACCAGTGAATTTAAAGTCTTCAAAATCACTTTGTAACCCTTTCCACCTTTAAGTAAGGCCCACACATTTTGATTGTAGATCCTCTGAAAGCTATTTTGACACAGCATGACTCACATTCGTGTTTCCTTCTTGTAAAGAGCAAATTTAAAAAGTCTGAATGGCTTCCAAAATGCATTGTAGGGAGCATTACACTGTAAATGTCTTCACTAACCCTTTCAGTAAATATAATCTTTTTTCTGCAGTGATTTGGTTCAAATAGAATTTTTTTAAGCATATTTGAAGTGTATTTCAGATCTCTGTTACATCTCTGTTACATCTTGTTACACAACAGAGCTTCAGGACATTTATAAATCGAACAACCATTCACTTAATGTTCAGCAGTGTTGTGGCCAAATCCTCAATTCCCAAATCCAAAACATTTCAGTCAATGCTGTCTAATTTTGCCATAACCATTAAGATTTATATAAAAAACCTTTTATATTCACCATATTGATTCATTAATGCTTCCCCCCCCCCCCCATATCTCTCAGGCTGTATCAAAGGAATAAGCTGGCAGAAATGAATCATTCTGTTCTAGTTGTAATTTGCAGATGCTCTGAAAAAGCTCTTTCCTTTTATCAAAAGAGATTTTACAATAATGAAATTCTGTCTCTGTGACATTTATAAGCTGTAAAGACATAGTCATATAAATTGGAGAGAAAAAGACAGAGTAATAAAGTGATTGGGCCTGCAATAAGGAGCAAGGGCTGGCATGAGTGATGTTTTGCCTAAATTAAACTCCATTTGAATTGGGAAAATTTCAAATATAGTAATGATTTTACATGTAGTATGATCTAGACAATGTTGATTCCAAGTTAAAATTTCAATGTTAATTTTTCTTTTTTTTTATCTTTTCTCAATCATTAAACTGTAACTGTCCTGGATGAATATGAGAGACCGGACATAAGTGCAGGTACCAATTTATTAAACAAATAAGTTCAACAAAGCAAAACAGAAAACAAACATGGGTAGGGAAACATAACAACAAATAAAGAAGACATGGCAAACTAAACGAAAAGACAAGACTAAAGATAGCAAAATTAGACTGATTTATCAAGACTAAGAAAACAAGAAGCCAAAGAACAGAGAACAGACTAGGAGTAAACAAAAACACACAAACCTGACAAAAGCACACAAAGCATACAAAAGACCAGATAAGGAACACTAAAACAAAGGGTCAGTATATACACAGGGAGACTGGAAACACCTGGGGTAGATAACGAGGGGGAGGGGTTACAAATCAGACAGGTGCGGGGCCAGGGCAGAAACAAGAGAGGGACAAAACAAGACCATGGTGGGAGAATAAACATAGGGGCTTAAGGGATAAGGTGCTAATGTGTTACATAAACATAGTTTTCTTTTTATCAACATTACAAGTATTAAAATATTAGAATATTAAAATTACAATGTAGGAGGTCAGATTGTTCCAGCCCTGCTGGTGCAAAATGCACACTTTACAATGTCTTGAAAATGCTCAAAATATCTACAGTTTGCACACATTCATCATATTCAAAAACACAAAAATCACACATTTTCATTTCATGTGGTTTTATGTAACCAGCAGAGTTTCAAAAATAAAAAATAAACTTTTCACAAAATGTACAAATACCTGTTTAGATTAATAATTCGGTGGTGCTACATTAACCCCCCCCCCCCCCAAAAAAAATTAACTTGCAAATAAGTACTCATAAATTTATGTTACTCATCATGTTAGTGTACAACTGATATTCTCTCCGTTTTTACAGCACCCACTGCATTTACCGACACAAAAAACAACAGGAAAAAATGGGAAAGTCCAATGAGCTCAGTGCAAATATAAAAAAGGATGATTGTAATAATATATTAACCCCCTTTTTTTGCAATTTTCTGACATTACACCTCTAAATCTTGAGATTTTTTTATTCAAGCATTACACAGAAAGCTTTTATGTTTGATAAGGAGCATTACTGAAAAGGGTAATTGTTATAGAAAGTATAGAAAAATAGTCAAGTAAATCTGTCAAAAATCTGTCAAAATATAATGAAATGATTTCATTTTGAATCAGTATTTTCCTGAATACAAATCCACCAGTTTACATCCTCCAAACCCTTTGTTTCATTATGTTTGTCTAGTTTTTACATCTATTTTTAAACATGCAGAATTTGGGGTTGATTTTTCATTAGTTACAGATCTGGAATTATTAAGTGGAGTAGAGAGAAAACTGGCAGCTTCTCCAAGTGTCCTGTAGAAGATTTCAAAGCCCTTAAATATTCAGAATGTAAATAAGTTATTTTACAGTAGGGAATAAGGGTTTTGTATTGCCTACACCTGTAGCCCATATACGGGTCAAAGCATGTTGACAGCGTAAACAACTGTATGTAAATTCCCCTGGGTTTACATGCAGCGAGGCTGCATCTGACAGAGCTGAAACTTCCCATTAAAAAAGAATAGGATACATTGCTGTTTGTTGACAGGACAGAACAGTGTAAATGCAGCATTAGTCTATAGATCACTAAAATAGGGCCCTCAGTGTGCCTTTGGTATCAGCCAAGATAGCAATACACCAGAAATTTACCTGAACACACCTCACTTCCAGACCATTACGCCCATTGGCATAGAAATATTCACAATCTCGCTATTTTAGAAACGCAGACTTGAAATTGCTCCTGTTGCATCTGAATTCATTACTATTTTTAATTATTACCATTTGTGTCACGTCTGGTGCTGAAAGCGATCCTGTTTCTCCCACACTCAGCTCTAACAGAGGTTCTCAGTTAAACAACTACACTACCCAGAACGCACCACCCGCTGACATCACACACACACCCGATCACGTGACACATCACCTGCTTCCTCCAGGAAGTCCCGAGTACTGATTACCTGCACTATTTAAGAGCTCCCCACGCGTACACCTGTGCCGAGTATTGTTGGTTTATCCTCATTACAAAGCGTTTCTATCTCTGTCTCTGTATTTTCATGTATGACCTTGTCTTTTGTTTTTTCGACGCCGATTTTTGCCTATACCTCTGATTTTGGATTTACCGTGTTTGACCTGGACTGTTTATCCTTTCTGCCTTTTGGATTATCTCTACTGCTGGCTTTTCCATGTATGATTCTCTGGACTGTTCAAGTTTATGGTATGGTTTTGTCTACGTGGCTACTGTTATCCGGTTATTTACTGTTTCTGTTTCCGACTATCCCTGTATCATCCAAACCTTAATAAACTGTTGTTTGATCTGTATCTGCGAGTGTCTGAGTCCTGTCCCAAATATGACAATTTGACACAACATCCCAATTTTTTTTTTTTTTTGCAATTGGAGATGTATAATAAAATGTAAAAAAGTGTATTTATTTATTATTTTTTTTATGATGCATCAAAGCAAACTGCAGGAGCTTTTCTCTACCTAAGGTCCTTGAGCATTTGGTTCCATTATTTACAGAGCTGTGACGCACTGGTTTCATTTCGGGAGCCTGTTGGAAACTCGATCATGGGTGACAAGTGGTGCGAATCGGACTTCCAGAAGCAGACCAAACAACACACATGCACACACTCCCCCAGAGGAGTTACATCAACTTCAGTATCTGTTCAGTTTGTTCCAGGTCATTCTCAGACCATTGTGAAAAGAGCACAGCCATGGCTGATAACACCTCCCTGAGCAGCAAATCACATCAATGCTGGAAGTTTCCCGAGTGTTAAGTTCATAATAACCATGTGTGTGCTCGACTCACATGGAGCTGTGTTCTCCTCAGATCTCCTGACCTGAATATATTTAAGAGGAAAAGCCTCCCGAGGAGACGGCAGCCATTCATCTCTCTCTCTTCAACAAGCCCAGCCTCGAATGTGCTTCAGTCACCAGCTGCAAAGGTTAGATATTCATTTAGCATTGTTCATAATTGAAAGGTCAGACGGATGGTATTTGCGAGCGGAGATGCTGCATTAGTCTCATCCCCGAGATGACTGAATGGACCAGACCGCATTCATTTTACATATGGCTCATGAATCCTTTATGCTTTCACAAATAGTGTATGATGAGGATCATACTTAATGTAAATAGTGCAACTAAATATGTGGAGGATTAATCAGACACTAGAAAAGCCCAGTTCCTTGTAGCTGAAAAGATAAAATGTCACGCCTGCAATGCTGGTTCGTGTATACAATAAAAAGCAGATGGAATAACTGATTTGCAGCACATATGGGACACAGATCAGAATGAATAAATTCACCTTGAGACGAGCGACTAGGCTAGAAGATATTTCCTGCTGCTGTAGAAACATGATGTCCTTGATATTGTGTTGGGATACTGTTAATGTAATTTGCCTCTTAGCATTCAAGTGCTTCGCTTTTAGGTTTAGAACATTTTAAAAGTCTGAAATTTTCAGCTCAAAAAGTAAAACTGACACAGATTTAAATCTCTGAAAACTACATTCATATATGCACAAATATCAAAAACCTCTAATAATTAAAAATATGTACATATATTTTGTATATATACAGATATTTCGATGAGTGAGGAAAAAGGGACATATATGGGTAGTACAGATATTAGTAAATATAAAATTATGCTGAACCGAATGTTCCACTAAACGTTTTGGCATGATAATGGATGATTAGATAGGGGTTCTACTGAAAAAGAATAGAAACCTGCAAGCTAAGCTTACAAAACCTGGATCAGATACAATATATGTAAATACTACCTCACTATAATTACTCATTACTCACCTCACTATAACTAATAATTAGTTTTTAATATCGTTATGTTGTTTTGGTTCATGTCAAAATTGGCATGATAAAATAATGGACCAATAGAAATGTTCTAAAATAACAAAATAACAACAGTATTTTTGGTAAAATGACACAACAAAAAATAACATCGTTATTTTTTAAACAAAGAAAAAATGTATTTTTATAGTTAGTTCAAACCAAATAAATCCATAGATTTCCCAGAGGGAAATTCAAGGGAAGTAAAAAAAAACAGGAAATATTTTGGTGCTGGAAATGAGACGTGGGTGTATTCATGCATGATTTTTTTTTTTTTTTGATATTTAAAAGTTATTGTCAAGATTAGCAGGCAGGGAGACGAGGAGGCGGATGTAAATGCAGGCAATAAGGCACATTTATTAAATAGATAAACAAATAAACAAAGAAACAAACCAAAACAAACAAAAGATAAAGATAACATAAACAAACAGGGAGGCTAACAAACGAAACAAACGAGGAACTAAAATAAGACAGAATAAACTAAATGGGGAACAAGGAAAAATAAACAAAGGAGTAAACAAGAGAAAAACACGGAGAAAAATAACTAGGTCAATAAACGAGAAGCAACGTTTGGAGCAATATGCTGCAAGCTAAGCTTATAAAACCTGGATCAGATACAATATATGTAAATACTACCTCACTAATCATCATATGTTTATCCACAAACAACAAAAACGTAAACAACAAAACCCGGACAACAACTCTATGAAGTAATGTTATTAATATGAAGCTAGCTAGACTATCTCAGCAAAACACCAGAGCAACAAAATAAGACGTTACTTACTTGTCCAACAAAAAGCCGGACTTCTCGGCGTCTGTTTTCAGCTGTTTAGCGTCTCTTAGCTCACGTCAGCGAGTGAGAGAGATGCTTATATTTATTCTAGTCCGGTCTCTAGGCTGATTAGTCTCTCTTTCTCGCTTTCTGGCTTTCACAAACATATTCAGTCTTTTTTCTGCTTCTGCCATAGTGTCTGTATGTTAGTTTGTAAGCGTCTGTAAAGAAGAAACCAACCGGGTTTTTGCAGTGAGTTTCAAGCTGTAATTTTAATTATTTAAAAAGATCCATAATCAAGGAACTCCTACCTAGTGTGCCTTTAACTATTGCTTTTGTGTGAGTCAAGTAAGTCAAGAGCAGAGGTGGAAAAAGTACTAAAAAATGTAAAAAATTGTAAAAGTACCTTTACTTTGCTAAAATTCGACTCACATAGAAGTAAAAGTACCCATCTAAAAATCTACTTGAGTAAAAGTAAAAAAGTACTCAATTTAAAATTTGTATTGAGTAAAAGTTACTTTTAATTATTTGATGTAAAAAGTACAAATTATAAATTAAATAATTATTAAATTAAATAAATTGCACCTTTCAGGCTGTATTTGTTCAGACCACCCCATAAAACACTTTCAAGAACAAGTGGTATAGGTTTCTATAATCCATTTTGTTTCTTTACTGTTAAAAAGTTATGGTCATATAGGTGACTATAAACCATATTTTTATAGTTTTACAGTTCATTATTATTTTGTAACTTTCCACTGCTATGCTTTAACTGTTATTTACATGTTTTTTTTTACATCCAAGCAGATGTTCCTAATACAAACTTAAGGAATCATCATGAAAAACATGAAAACATACAAAAGAATGTTGGGCGGTGCATGCGCAGTGCATAACTCCACAGAACACCGGTTCCCCCGAGCCGTGCACACAGACCCCATGCTACAGAGCTGATTCACACAGCGTCTCTCCTGCTAACCGTAATAAACACTGCTAGGAAAAGATCAGCTGCGCTAACATGGAGAACAAAACTAAAAAAAAATTTCCCCATCATTTTAGTTTTTACTCAGTAACGGGGAGTTTTCCAAAGTAGCAAAGTAAATTACTTGTGTCAAAATGTACTTGAGTAAAAGTAAAATTACCTATTTTAAAAACTACTTCAAAAAATTACAAATGACTCATAAAATCAACTTAATTACAGTACCCTGAGTAAATGTAATTAGTTACTTTCCACCTCTGGTCAAGAGTTAAGAGTGTTACATAACAGTTTTGGGGGTTTGGAATTGGGCCCTTTTAAAGCACTGTTTTTTTTTGTTTTGTTTTTTTTAATATAGGCTTCGGGTTTTAATTTTCCAGAAATTATGTATTCATTTGGGTGCCCTCAAAATAAAGACAAAAGCAAGTGAATGTCCTGCTTTGGAATACAGTAAATTCTTGGCGCTCTGAAACAGTAAATGTGTTCCAACATCAACAAACAAACAAACAAACAAACAAACAAAAACCCTCAGCAACATTCCTGTGGGTTTCTTTTTGTTTATCAGATTTGACTGGAAGAGTAATGCATATTTATTCACAGCTGTCTCTGTTGGTTTTGACCCAGTGTGAGTGTTTGTGCTGGGATGTGGGTGTGTGTGAAAAGGACTGAGTGTGTGTGTGTGTGTGTGTGTGTGTGTGTGTTGTGTCCTTGTGCATAAATATATGTGCTTCTGCTCAGTCTGCAGGTTTGCAGGTGGAGTCTGTGTTCAGTAAAGAGCTTCAGAGATATACTGGAATGTGCTATAATCATTAATGATTTATTAATGACTACCAATTAACTGCTAACTGTGCGAGCTGCATGACTTCATGTATCATCAGACGCTGGCTGTAAACTGCACTGAGCTGTAATAGTAGTAATGTTATGCTTATTAAACCTGAGCTTTGCAGAGTGATACTTAGGTAATACTTTACTTGGATGGTCCATTTGATGGACTCGTTGATGCTCAGCTGACATTCGACTAACATTCAACTGAATGTCTATTAACTGCAACTTAACCAGTTAATAAATAGAAAATAAAAGAACATAACCCTACACCTAACCCTAACCCTTAATCAACCCTAAAATCTAACCCTAACCTTAACCCTTAATCAACCCTAAAATCTAACCCTAACCTTAACCATTAATCTACCCTAAAATCTAACCCTACACTTAACCCTAACCTTAACCATTAATCAACCCTAAAATCTAACTCTACACCTAACCCTAACCTTAACCCTTAATCAACCCTAAAATCTAACCCTACACTTAACCCTAACCTTAACCATTAATCAACCCTAAAATCTAACCCTACACTTAACCCTAACCTTAACCATTAATCAACCCTAAAATCTAACTCTACACTTAACCCTAACCTTAACCCTTAATCAACCCTAAAATCTAACCCTACACCTAACCCTAACCTTAACCCTTTATCAACCCTAAAATCTAACCCTACACCTAACCCTAACCTTAACCCTTAATCAACCCTAAAATCTAACCCTACACCTAACCCTAACCTTAACCATTAATCTACCCTAAAATCTAACCCTACACTTAACCCTAACCTTAACCATTAATCAACCCTAAAATCTAACTCTACACCTAACCCTAACCTTAACCCTTAATCAACCCTAAAATCTAACCCTACACTTAACCCTAACCTTAACCATTAATCAACCCTAAAATCTAACCCTACACTTAACCCTAACCTTAACCATTAATCAACCCTAAAATCTAACTCTACACTTAACCCTAACCTTAACCCTTAATCAACCCTAAAATCTAACCCTACACCTAACCCTAACCTTAACCCTTTATCAACCCTAAAATCTAACCCTACACCTAACCTTAACCCTTAATCAACCCTAAAATCTAACCCTACACCTAACCCTAACCTTAACCCTTAATCAACCCTAAAATCTAACCCTAACACTTAACCCTAACCTTAACCATTAATCAACCCTAAAATCTAACCCTACACTTAACCCTAACCTTAACCATTAATCAACCCTAAAATCTAACTCTACACTTAACCCTAACCTTAACCCTTAATCAACCCTAAAATCTAACCCTACACCTAACCCTAACCTTAACCCTTTATCAACCCTAAAATCTAACCCTACACCTAACCCTAACCTTAACCCTTAATCAACCCTAAAATCTAACCCTACACCTAACCCTAACCTTAACCATTAATCTACCCTAAAATCTAACCCTACACTTAACCCTAACCTTAACCATTAATCAACCCTAAAATCTAACTCTACACCTAACCCTAACCTTAACCCTTAATCAACCCTAAAATCTAACCCTACACTTAACCCTAACCTTAACCATTAATCAACCCTAAAATCTAACCCTACACTTAACCCTAACCTTAACCATTAATCAACCCTAAAATCTAACCCTACACTTAACCCTAACCTTAACCATTAATCAACCCTAAAATCTAACTCTACACTTAACCCTAACCTTAACCCTTAATCAACCCTAAAATCTAACCCTACACCTAACCCTAACCTTAACCCTTTATCAACCCTAAAATCTAACCCTACACCTAACCTTAACCCTTAATCAACCCTAAAATCTAACCCTACACCTAACCCTAACCTTAACCCTTAATCAACCCTAAAATCTAACCCTAACACTTAACCCTAACCTTAACCATTAATCAACCCTAAAATCTAACCCTACACTTAACCCTAACCTTAACCATTAATCAACCCTAAAATCTAACTCTACACTTAACCCTAACCTTAACCCTTAATCAACCCTAAAATCTAACCCTACACCTAACCCTAACCTTAACCCTTTATCAACCCTAAAATCTAACCCTACACCTAACCCTAACCTTAACCCTTAATCAACCCTAAAATCTAACCCTACACCTAACCCTAACCTTAACCCTTAATCAACCCTAAAATCTAACCCTACACTTAACCCTAACCTTAACCATTAATCAACCCTAAAATCTAACCCTACACTTAACCCTAACCTTAACCATTAATCAACCCTAAAATCTAACTCTACACTTAACCCTAACCTTAACCCTTAATCAACCCTAAAATCTAACCCTACACCTAACCCTAACCTTAACCCTTTATCAACCCTAAAATCTAACCCTACACCTAACCTTAACCCTTAATCAACCCTAAAATCTAACCCTACACCTAACCCTAACCTTAACCCTTAATCAACCCTAAAATCTAACCCTAACACTTAACCCTAACCTTAACCATTAATCAACCCTAAAATCTAACCCTACACTTAACCCTAACCTTAACCATTAATCAACCCTAAAATCTAACTCTACACTTAACCCTAACCTTAACCCTTAATCAACCCTAAAATCTAACCCTACACCTAACCCTAACCTTAACCCTTTATCAACCCTAAAATCTAACCCTACACCTAACCCTAACCTTAACCCTTAATCAACCCTAAAATCTAACCCTACACCTAACCCTAACCTTAACCATTAATCTACCCTAAAATCTAACCCTACACTTAACCCTAACCTTAACCATTAATCAACCCTAAAATCTAACTCTACACCTAACCCTAACCTTAACCCTTAATCAACCCTAAAATCTAACCCTACACTTAACCCTAACCTTAACCATTAATCAACCCTAAAATCTAACCCTACACTTAACCCTAACCTTAACCATTAATCAACCCTAAAATCTAACTCTACACTTAACCCTAACCTTAACCCTTAATCAACCCTAAAATCTAACCCTACACCTAACCCTAACCTTAACCCTTTATCAACCCTAAAATCTAACCCTACACCTAACCCTAACCTTAACCCTTAATCAACCCTAAAATCTAACCCTACACTTAACCCTAACCTTAACCATTAATCAACCCTAAAATCTAACCCTACACCTAACCCTAACCTTAACCCTTAATCAACCCTAAAATCTAACTCTACACTTAACCCTAACCTTAACCCTTAATCAACCCTAAAATCTAACCCTACACCTAACCCTAACCTTAACCATTAATCAACCCTAAAATCTAACCCTACACCTAACCCTAACCTTAACCCTTAATCAACCATAAAATCTAACTCTTTAGTTAACATAGTCTGAGATGCATCTGTAAAAATCTGATTGTCTGTAGTCTGATCGTAGTCTGAGATGCATCTGTACAAATCTGATGTGATTGCAGTCTGAACATAGTCTGAGAAGGATTTGTACAAATCTGATATGTCTTCAGTCTGAACGTAGTCTGAGAAGGATCTATACAAATCCAATTTGCCTGCAGTCTGAATGTAGTCTAATTTGCCTGTAGTCTCGATGTAATCTGAGAAGTATCTGTACAAATCCGATTTGCCTACAGTCTCAATGTAGTCTGAGAAGGATCTGTACATATCTGATTTCCCAGCAGTCTGAATGCAGCCAAAATGTCTTAGCTGAATGATTGATTGATTACCCCTATTTTATTAAATTGCAAAATGACAAAGCCCCTGTTACTTAGCCATTAGTGTTGCTATGACGGCCTGTCATCATATGTGAATGACTATTCCTGTGGGTTTATTGTGGCACCTAATCTTCTGTGACAGGAGAGGAACAGCTATGTGTCACGGCTAGAGTGCATATGTTTAACTGTGCCCTTACTGTATGCATAATAGATGCATATATATATATATATATATATATATATATATATATATATATATATATATATATATAAGTTGTGTATTGTTTTCACATTTTTATTATTCAAAAAATAATGCACATTTCCATGAAGCATGTATAGATATACTGCATGCATGCATATGTTATTAATGTGAGTGACCTTAAGCCAGCCAAATAATTCTTATTCATCTCTGGACTTTCAGTTATTTGACCAGTCCCTCACAGACTGCGCATGGAGCTCACCAGAGGGCTGCCACCTTCACTTACCCATCCCTTCTGACTTTAAATCACTGTTGGAGTTGGAATGTAAAATCAATGGCTATTCCCAGCATACATGACTTGCAATTGATTCAGAGAGGGTTTTTAAAGAAAATCCTCACAGTCACCTTGGTGAAAATCCACACTAAAAAGCTACTGATCTACACTGATCGCCAGGTCGATTTAGTGTTTTTTCTTTTTCGCTTCCAAAGGTGATTCCTCCTTAAACCAGAATAAAATCCTATCTCAAAAATGATGCACTTAAATTGGTATATTTTGACTCTCTCTTTGTTTATTGTGTACCCATAAAACTACACATCACCATACATACAGATTCCTGTTCCTTTCAGTTCTATTACACATTTTTGTGAAAAGCCCAAGGGCCTTATTTTAGCGTTCTATTGGCTGGATTTAGGGTGTGTCGGTGTGTCTTTTGTATCGTAAGGGTGCAAAAAATATGCCTTGAGCAGCGCTAAATGTGCGAAAGGCTTAAAGTAATTTTCTTAATTAATCATAGTGGTGTTTTTTGGTGTACCATGAAATAAACCAATCAGCGTGCCACTTGTCTTTCTCTTATAAAGCCAGGTGAGCTCTGACTTTGGGGCATTGGTATCTCAGCAAAAGACACTGACCTGTGAATTCATACTGTAAATCTGCTTTCCCATTGCACCACTGTAGAATGCAAGCCGGCCTAACAAATACAGCTCTGGAAAAAAAGAGACCACTTTAAAATTATGAAATGATGAGTTTCTTTGATTTTACCAAATTGAAAACATCTGGAATATAATCAAAAGGAAGACGGGTGATCACAAATCATCAAACCAAGCTGAACTGCTTGAATTTTTGCACCAGGAGTGGCATAAAGTTATCCAAAAGCAGTGTGTAAGACTGGTGGAGGTGAACATGCCAAAATGCATGACAACTGTGATTAAAACCAGGATTTTTCCACCAAATATAGATCTCTTAACTCTTAAAACTTTATAAATATGAACTTGTTTTCTTTGCATTATTTGAGGTCTGAAAGCTCTGCTTCTTTTTTTTTATTTCAGCCATTTCTCATTTTCTGCAAATAAATGCTTTAAATGACCATATTTATATTTGGAATTTAGAATAAATAGAATGTTAATTTTACTCAAACATATATCTATAAAAAGCAAAATCAGAGAAAATTATTCAGAAACTGAAGTGCTCACTTATTTTTTTCCAGAGCTGAATAAAGCTGTAGTGCTACAGTAGTTCATTTATTTATAGTGACCAGAAGACTTTCACTGGAGAGCAGCAGCACTGGCCCCTAGCCGCTCTAATTAGTATATTATGCAGCTATAGCATTTTCAGTCTGTACACATAAAAACAAACAATGGTCATTTTTTACATATTTGTGCTGCATTCAAACCAATGAATAAAAACGTAAATAAAGCATATTTCGGATATACAAATACAGTCTCTAATGAATCCAATACTAACAGTATTTGTCACGTTACCTTGGAAACCAGGCCACAGTTTGATGGAGGATATCCAGTGTTAATTGCTCACTCAGCTCCTCTTCTTGACCCCAATAACGGAGAATAAAGTCTGTGGTGATGAAGGGCATTGAGAAAATGAACACAGATATTTACCCTCACATGTTACAGTTGTGCTGCGAATGTTAAAAATTCATTCCACTTGCCCAGGAGAGTTTTGCGCATACAAATGCAAGTATTTTATTAAAGGATTCACAGGGGATTCCTGAATATCTAATATAAAAGTATTGATAGTCTTTTCAAGTAGAGGCCAAGCTGTAAAAAAAAGCCAATTTTTGAGCTGTTTTCAACAGATAGCTCTAACTTTTTTTTTTTTCTGAGTCCGATTCATTTGATTTTGAGTATCTGCCGATACCAATACTTTGGCAACTTAGTTACAAAAAAAAAAAATAAAATAAAAACACATCCAGGTTGTCTATTAAAGTGTTTTTAATCAATTTTAAATTATTATTGAAAAAAACATTATCAAAAGATATCATTTAAGCACAATATAGACAAGTACTATATAGTCATATAAATGATTTCCATTGTCACATTCTCATCTGGTCACGTTGTCGTGCGTCTCTTTTTGATCTGTCCCGGTTTATTTACCATATTCTGCCATTCCCTGTGTTTATCCCATGTCCCATGTGTTATCAACTGTTGCTCACCTTTTCGTTTGTAGCTCCACCCCCTTGTTACCAGTCCCAGGTGTTTCCTGTTTCCTGTCCTTCTTGTTCCTGTGTTCTTCCCGTAATTTTACGTTCTACCATCAGTCAGGTTACATGTTTTCATGTTTTTACTGTTTCTATGTTTCTTCAGTTTTTGGTTCTTTTGTTTGTTCGTTTTTGCTAATAAATCACACTCACAAGTGCGTCCGCTTTCTTCGTCTCCTTCTTGCTCCCTACCTGACATCCATTTAAATATACATATTTTCCTAAATAAACAGAAAAAAATCACACTACAGCAATTCTGTCATAGACTTTTTTACTGTATTATATTATCTCAGGGTAGTTTTAATGCATTGTAAATGAGAATAATGCCATGTTCTGAGTTACTGAGTCTAAATGAGAGCTTGATTGCAAGAAAAAAATGCTAGTGTAACTCCATATATCGTTTTTTTTTTTGCATTTTCTAGCTTGAAAAGAGGAAATAATTATACAGCATTCTGCCCCTTGTTGTGATGGGCAGTGCTGCACCACTGGCCACCAGCAGGGGAGCTGGGCAACAGAGGGGAAAAAGAAGTGGCATTGGGTCCCGAAACTCCAAGTCCCAGAATCCCCAGCGGTGATCAGTGGCAACCAGCGACACCTGTGCAGCACTCTATATAAAGCCCAGTCAAACCACTCATTCTCGTCACACCTTTAAAGAGGGGTGACCGGTAACAGAGGGTGTAAGAAAATAAAATAAAAGAAAGAAAGACAGAAGAAAATAAAATAAAATAAAAGAAAGAAAGAAAGAAGAAAAGAAAAGAAAAGAAAAAGTCGCACAAAAAAGATATAAAAGATCTCAAAAGAAAGTAAAAGTAGAGGTCTGAGCTGTGCTCAGTCTGTTTTGAGTTTGATTGTGTTTTGGTTTGAGTTCTTTGAAGCTAAAAAGCTGTGTTTCAGTTGTACATGCCATTTTGTGGCATTTCCTTTGTTCTGTTTCCCGCCTTTTTTTGTGCACCTCTTCAGAGTTTTGTTTTCCACCTATTTTCCAGTTTCCTCTGTGGAAAACCAAACCAAGTTCCACAAGCACACCCTTTTGACACAAACAATATTAAAACATATTTATAAATATCAGAAACAATTGAGTAATCAAATAATTATAAATATACCTAAGCAAACATATATGACTGAAGATATAAATTATTAAATACATCCCAAAACAAACAACCATTTTGCTCTGCACTTGGATCCAACACCACCCTATCCCGTAACACTTGTACTTCCCACTCAACTCATTCCTTACCTGCACTTACTCTTAGTTATTCTGTCACACACTGGACTATTTCCTTTCACTTCCACACACACACTCTAGATATCTGCATATCTACATCTGTGCAATATTTGTTTGTCTTTAGTGCAATATTTGTCTATAGTGTAAGTTATTATGTGTATTGATATTGAGTATACTGTGTATATTGTTTATACTGTAAAGCTTTCTGTATGTCTTATTTTATATTATATTTTATTTTATTATTTTAATATTGTTCTCTGCACATTGGTGGGAAACTGCACCCAAGTTTTTCACTCACATTTACACTTACACCTGTACTCTGTGACGTGACAGTAAAAATCTTGAATCTTGTTTTGTGTGTGTGTGTGTGCGTGAGAGAGAGACACAGAGATAGATGAGAGAGCGTGAGAGTATTCAGCAGAGTGACAGTGACGGTGTGTTGATTTTGTGAGTTTGGTAGTTCGCTGGATTAGTGTGTTTGCTAACCGGTCCGTGCGACAGCGTGAGGCGGCAGTGAACACACACAACTGATAAACTTGGGTGATATAAGAGACTTATCTCTAAAAGCATGTGCACAGCTGAGTCTAGATGTCCCAAGTCTACCGGAAGTTGCGGGAGTCTACAGCATATCAATAACGGCTCCCTGATGCCTGCGAGTCAGAAAAAAATCTCCCAGCGACTAATAACAATAATATTGCATTTTATTTAAAGGATAAAATAAATAAAATATAGGAATGTTAGAAATGTATCAGTGGAAGTGATTTTAGCGGTCCTGAACAGATGGGTTTGGAGTCTAGTTTTAAAGAGTGGAAGTGAGTCTATATTTCAGAGTGCAGATGGGAGTGAGATCCAGAGTCATTGGGCAGAGGGGCTAAAATCTCTGCTACCCATAGTGGCAAGGCGAGCAGAGGGTTCAGTTAGATGGATGGAGGAAGAGGATCTGAGAGGATGGTAGTGAGTGATTTGAAATATTTGAAATAAATCTAATGGATATAAAGGGGACAGATTGTAGATGACCTTAATAATTAATAGACGGATTTTATATTTAGAATGGTATTTAATGGGCAATCAATGAAGCTGTTGTAATATAGGAGTAATAAGATTAACGCATGTGATTCTAGTGATGATCCAGGCTAGTTGGAATTTATTGAGTGATTTGTTGGGGAGACTGATGTGCAGAGAGTTACAATAATCTAGTCGGGAAGTGACAAGACCCTGAATGAGAATAGCAGTGGTGTGAGGGACGAGGGAGGGGCGGAGGCGGTTAATGTTGCAAAGGTGAAAATAGGCAGACCGAGTAATGTTATTAATCCGTGTATCATTCGTTCATTTGATATTCAATTGAGAATCAAAATCGGAAAATTAAAAAACCAATTCGTTTTTTCGTTTTTTCGTTTTTGAATATAATACCAAAAAACGAATAACGGCTTGTATTTTGTATTTTTATTTGGTTATCCAAACAAAAATTGGAAATTTAAAAAACGGACCAGGAGCCGAATTTGATTTTGATTTTGAACTTGACCCATTTGTGTGCCCCGGAAGTTACTGATTTGTTTATTCTTGGTGGGTTTCTGTTGCGCGGGAGTTCACTGCAGTGTTATCTACACAGTCTGTATTGCTGTAGGCTTTGGATGGAGTTGAGGATGGAGAGTTTTATCTTGTTCAGAGGAACTAAACGCGTTGCAGTGAAAGAAGACGATATGACAACAGAAAATACATGTCTTTTTCGGTTAAGGTCGTGTTGAACACAGAACCTTCTAACACTCATTGCAGAACATCGCTGGATCCCCATTTGCTGCAACGTGCACGAAATCTCTTCATGCGTCTTACCACCTTCAAAAAGATCTTTAATTAGGCCAGAATGTGGTTCCAGTCCGGCCATGCTGCCTACAGCAATACAGACTGTGTAGATAACACTGCAGTGAACTCCCGCGCAACAGAAACCCACCAAGAATAAACAAATCAGTAACTTCCGGGGCACACAAATGGGTCAAGTTCAAAATCAAAATCAAATTCGGCTCCTGGTCCGTTTTTTAAATTTCCAATTTTTGTTTGGATAACCAAATAAAAATACAAAATACAAGCCGTTATTCGTTTTTTTGGTATTATATTCAAAAACGAAAAAACGAAAAAACGAATTGGTTTTTTAATTTTCCGATTTTGATTCTCAATTGAA
This sequence comes from Astyanax mexicanus, assembly GCF_023375975.1. NCBI lineage: Eukaryota > Metazoa > Chordata > Actinopteri > Characiformes > Acestrorhamphidae > Astyanax > Astyanax mexicanus. Next base: position 22,405,925 of record NC_064419.1, on the reverse strand, counting down.
TATCAAATGAACGAATGATACACGGATTGTTATTATTTGTGTAATTGGAATGATAAAGTGCTGTCGTTATCAATGGTCAGGGAAAATCTTTATTTTGGATAGTAATTATCCAAAATGTAGAACTACAAGGCACTCCTATATGGTAAATGGAGCTGATATAATGGCTCCAAGAACACTGGACCGGGTAGCTCTCCTTCATAAATCTGTTCTAGTTCTCTTACAATATGTTGGCGTCCACTCACGTCCACGAGTTTTCAAGCCAAAGCCTAGACAGTACAGCTTGTGAGCTTCTGACAGCAATCGGTCCCAATGTGTGTTTCTGACTACTCTTATTTCATTTACATGTTTCAAAAAATATAAGAAAAGCTATTTAGTATATTTTGATATGAGTTCAACACCCCAAATTCTGCTCCTCAAGACATCAGCCATTGATGAGTTGATGAGCTGGACTGTGACGTGCTGAACGCAGCAGAATGCTAAACTATACTGTGGCCTATGACTCCATGCCTGGAGGCTCAAGCTATAGCACCTGGTTATAACATGGTAGCTCTGTGCTCAGTGAACCTCTTCATTTAAACAAATGCCTAAGCTAAAAATGAATTATTCACGAGTGCATTATACAACCACCTAACCTGCCTGGCAGCTGAAGCTCAAGCTCTCACCAGAGCGCGTAGCTATAAGCCTGCGCTAATGAAGCAGTGAGCACGATTTTCTTTTTTTTTTCCGGGGGACTGTCATTTCTGCAGTAAACACTGATTAATTTGGTTGAACCTGAAGAGTCCCAGGATCCAAGCAGGTTTCCGCCACCTGAAAGCAGAGCGACAAGAGATTCGAGGTTAATTTAAGCAAAGTACACAAAGGCCAAGATATTCTCCTGTAGCTGCAGAAACACAAGGTGTGATTGACGAATAGGAGAAGTAAGGGGTTTAATGATTAGCGCTGATAATTAGTTGCCATGGATCTCATGGATCTTGCCTTTCTCTTGTTGATTTAATTAGCCTCAAGGCTATGCAGCACACCAGCGCTGTGACTGGACTTATTTACATGAGATTTGGGTAACTTGGGTTTTCTCAAGCTACGTTCTGCTTTAGAAGTCAAAAATATTTCCGCATGTATAAATAAAAATATCTACACAGACATGCCTTTTCAAGAAACAGAATCTATAATATTCTCTTTTAAAAATGTCACTTGGAAAAGAGTTTGATTTTTGAGCCGACACTTTCAAAATAAGCATGTGTAGTAGTGCAGTACAGCTGGAACATCAGTTGGAACAACTTGTACCAGCATTTTCAGAAGTGTGACTTTTTAAATCTGGGTTTGAATCTGGGCTCTTGTAATTAACTGCCTAAAGTTCAAATAAAAACCAAAGTAAAGTCAAAGTAAAATGTTTTCAATGCGCACAAGGCAGGAAAAGACTATGAGAATATAGGCAAAAGTTCAGGGGAGTTGTGGAAGTCAAGATGAGATCTTGCAGACCAACAAAACATTGGAAAAAAACTTCTCATATGCTGGTAAGACATGATTTATAACATGATTTAAATGCTACAATCAGGAGCTCAAAATAGACACAAAATCTTGTAAATGCAGTTTTTGGTTAGTATCTCTGAACATTACAGATGACGTTCTTAGAACATTTAATCTGTGAAGTTTTCTGGATGTTCTTTAAACATTTATATTTAATGTTGTTAAATGGGTACCACTTTAAAATAAAGCTCCTTTATACAGGGTTTATAAATAGTTTATAAAGGAGTTTGTTAATGGTTGTAAATTAAGTTGTAAATACATTGATAAGCACTTAAAACACATAAATAGAAAGAACAACAGTGAGAATAACTTTGAAATCAGTTTAGTTATTTAATATGTAAGCAAATTTAAATAAAATAAGGTATTAACAAAAATGTTAAGTCTGACTGATGGCTAAGACAAAGTAAGATAAGCATTTAGTAAGATCTGAGGTTTAACAGTATTAATGAATGTGCAATCACTATCACATAGCAGGCCACTGTTGCCTTTCCTATTTATGTGTTGCAACTGCTTATTAATGGTTTATAACCTAATTAATAACCATTAATAAACTTCTTTGACTATTAACTATTTATAAACCCTTTGTAAAGGAGCCTTATTTTAAAGTAGTTCCGTTAAATGTTCTGGTAATGTCGATGCAGCGTCACTTATGTCAGTGTTTTAATTTGTAGTTCCTGGAAAGTTTTTTTTAGAAATGTTTTAAAGACATGAGTCCTAAATTAACATTTTTGGCCAAAATGCAGAACGCTATGTGTGGGGGAGAATTTTTTATTTGTAAGAAATGTTTTGAGTCATGCAAAATTTTCTTTCCACTTCACAACTGTATACCACTTTGTGTTGGCTTTGTCTTTGACATTAAATTCCAATGAATTATATTTATGTTTGTGGTTGTAATGTGACAAAATATGAAAAAGTTCAAGGGGCATTAATGAAAATTTTGGAAGCCACTGTATATTATATGTTTTTGACCCAGTGAAAAAAAAAAAACGAATTTATTGTGTATTCTAACAGGAACTGCTCAGTGCTAAGAAAAAATTGTGAGTAAAATCAAATCTTTCTCACTGCTCTCACAATCTTATTATTTAAGCTTTTTTATCAAGATACATAAAGTAAAAAAGGCAGACAAACATTTAATAACAGACATTTAGAGATTGGTCTTTGCAATGGGTGGGGAGCAGTAGCTCTCCAGCCCAGAAGGTTGTAGAACCCAAGTGCAGAGCAGCAGAATACAAAGCAGGTAAACTCGACAGAAACCCCTCAACACAGATGGAAAAACAAATAGCCAAAAACGGACGGAAAACAAAAACCTGAAAAAGTCATCCTCCCCTATAGCACAGTTGAACATGTAAGGGCACTGCAGTGGCAGAAATAACTGTAAGCGATAAGCGATTTTTAAAGGTTAGGAAAGGTTTCTAAAATGTTTAAGCAGGTCTGGTACGTTTTATTACTTTAAAGGAACACATTTCAGCTATTATTGAAAAAAAATATGGATTAGGGTTTAGTGGCTCTTTAAATAGTGTGAAAACAGGTGTTTGCAATTAACCCTCAGCTCTGGTCTGGAGCACCCTCTGGCACCCAGGAGCACGCCTCGCCTGGGCACTGGCCCTTACAGTCTTACTAAGTATGTTTGCTAACTAGGCTTGCTAGCTTAGTAATGTTAGTGTTAGACTTATGTTAGTCAAAAATACAAAACACGTTAAAGTCTGCTTAAAATATCATAACTAACATTCAGAAATAGATTTTTATTATTGCTGGTTTTGGTCATATTGGTTGAGAACTTTAGTTCAGTACACAGCAGACTAGCCAGATTAGCCAGCAGACTTTGTCTGAAGGAGGAATCTGTACCGACTGTCCGTGGCAAGTTAGATGATGATGGAGATGTATACATTTTCAAATAAGAAGTTTTCAGGTTCTATCGCAGTCAAACATGAACTAGCTTGTTAGGGCTTGTAGAGTGTTTTTTTGTGCAAAGAACTTTATGAACATTTTGTGTACTTGTTGTGTATAGTCATATAGACATAGTCTAGCTTGTGTACAGTATGTCCCATTTAAAGACAAAAAAAAAACATTACATTTGTAAGCCATGTAAAATGTCCATATTTTATAGAAGTTCACTCAGTAATTCCTGTCAGTAATGACTCAGAGCCACTACCTGAAGAAAGAACAGCTGTAAATCCGACTGCTCTAATTAGGATAATCAGGTGCCGTTATTTATTTTAACTGGCTTCCTCGGGTGATGTTAATTAATGATGATAATTAATACACTGATTGGGCTGTTGAACCCTGTAGTTAAACCATTATCAAATAATATCACCAAAACAGCCTGGCAGTGTGGAAACAATGCAGTATAATGAACCCACCTGGTGAACACAGCACTTTTTACAGTGTAATTTTATAATGTGCGGTAATGTCTGCTTGTATTAGTTGATTTTGCAGTACTAAAGAACCATAGAGCCTTAATAAAAATCTGATTTGTGTGAATCAATTCAGAATCTTTTAGGAGGGATATACAGTGGTATAAAAAAGTTTGGGCACACTGATAATTTCATAATTTCCTTTTCAATTCCTTTTCAACTGCAATTGCAATCCTTTGAAATTCCAGTTAAACATATCTAGATTTGAGAAGTGAAATGAAGATATAGGATTCATTGAAATTAGGCAGGTGCATAAATTTGGGCACCATTTTTTGTGTTTATGTGTTGTATACCTTTAGCACTAACAACTGGAACACAAAAATTGTTTGCTAAGCTCCTTGACCCTTGATCTACATACAAAGATGAATCCAATTATGAGAAAAGGTTAAGGTGCCAATTGCAACCTTTTTCTCTTCTTTGCATCTTCTCGGAAAAGTAGCAACATGGAAGCCTTAAAAGAAAACTCTCAAATGACCTGAAAAGAAGGATGGTTCAACATCATGGGTAAGGTGAAGGACACAAAAAGCTCAAATCTCAGAGATTTCAGCTTTCAGTTTCCACTGTGAGTAATAAAGTGAGGAAATGAAAGACCACAGACACAGTTCTAGTTAAGTGTCAGGCCAAGAAGAATTTCAGATAAGGAGAGGAGAAGGATGGTGAGTACAGTCATAGTCAACCCACAGACCTCCAGAGCTCCAAAACCTACATCATCATCTTGCTGCAGATAGAGTCACTGTGAATCATTCAACTATTCAGTGCACTTTACACAAGGAGAGGTTGTATGGGAGAGTAATTAATGCAGAAGAAGCCTTTTTCGAGCACACGCCACAAACAGAGTCACTTTAGGTATGCTAAAGCACATTTGGACAAGACAGTATCAATTTGGAATAAGGTGCTGCGGACTGATGAATCGAAAAATTAATTTATTTGAAGGACAGTATGAATGGCAGAAAAAGAACACAGCATTTCAAGACAAATCCTTGTTACCTACAGTAAAATATGATGGTGGTTCCATCATGCTGAGGGGCTGTGTGATCAGTGCAGGTACTGGGAATCTTGGTAAAGTTGAGGGTCTCATGGATTTCAGTCAATATCAGCAGATTCTTGAGAACAGTGTTCAAGAATCAGTGAGAAAGTGGAAGTTGCACCAAGGCTGGATACTTCCACAAGACAACGACCCTAAACACTAAACACTGCTCAAAATCTACTAAAGCATTCATACAGAGGAACAAGTGCAACATTCACAAATGAATATTATTAAAACTCTGTGGTGTGATTTAAAGCAGGCTGCTCATGCTCAGAAAACCGGACTGAAATGTTTTGCAAAGAAGAATGGTCCAAAATACCTTCAACCAGAAGCCAGACTCTTATTTGAAGCTATAGGAAGCATTTAGAGGCTGTTGTTTATGTAAAGGGAAGATCTACTAAATATTGATGTCATTTTTCTGTTGGGGTGCCCAAATTTATGCACCTATCTAATATTATTAAAATAATTATTTCACACTTTCTGTAAATCCTATAAACCTTATTTTACTTCTCAAATATCACTGTGTTCATCTGTTATATGATATATATAACTGAATTTGCTGATCTGAACAACCAATGATTTATAAAGAAAAAATCATGAAAATGATCAGCGGTGCACAAACTTTTTCATACCACTGTATGGAGAGGAAAAATGTAAATGCAGTCCACAAACTGCATTGCTTTTCCTCCCTAACATGCAGAAAACGTGCCATAATGAATGGCAAAACCATTATTTACATTTACACATATACATTTCACAGCGCTTGATCTTGTTATTAAAACAATACACAAGAATTGACATTTTCAAAACCAAATGCTGAATTTGTGTCAGAATTGCACTCAAACCTCTTCAAAATGAAATCAGCTCAACAGCATTGTATTCCGCTGTGTGGCGCTGCAAATGTTCAAGAGCAAATCACAATGCACAGGATTGCATTTCGCCTAGGAGCAGCGCAGGATTCATGCCAAAATGAAATGAAATCATCATTCAATCAGAACCTACTAGCTAAATTGGGGTGGGGCTGAGATTTTTATGTGAATTGAATTTACATTTCTCAATGGTAAAGTGTTTTCTTTTCTTTTGGCACTTATTCCTCTCCATAGAGATAGGCACCTCAAAGTAACACAGCGGTTAATACGATGGAGAAAAAGCTTTCATCAGACCTGCTCAGCAGTGGAGACCACCGAGGTCCCTGCTATCCTTTGTTTCTTTAACGCTTCCATTATCTTTACTGAGTGTTTACTCAGAAACCACCTCTCTTCTGCTTCTGTTAGCTTAGCTTTGCTGAGTGGAGCACTGTTTTAGCTCCACCTCCTCTGCATTTTCCCGCCTCGCTTTCCAGCAGGAAAAAAAGCACACAAGTTTCACAGACAGCCTTCTGCTCGCATCCTGCGCGTGCTGTAGCATCAGCAGCTCCCACAGACTGAACTGAGCTTCAGCTTCCCTACAGGAACCGGACTGGATCTCAGAACAGGTGAGCGCTACAGAGATACTGAAGACAGCTTTAAAATGAATATATAACATTTTAATAATCTGTAACAGTTTATCATGCATAAAATATTAATTTATCGCTGTACTATTGCAATTATAACACTAGTATGTTCTGTGGAAAACTGTAGTGATCTTGTTTGGACATTTCTGTACGCTGTTATCACATGTGTATCCAGTCATAAACTGCAATAATCTAGCTATATATTACATACATACTCTAGTAATTCAGCTATATGTATAGTGTGTCTTGTAGTAGATTTTAAGACTCCAGCTTAAACTCTCATATTTACTGTAGTAAACTGTAGTCATTGTGCCATAACACTTGTGCATGTTGTAGTACTGTAGTCATTTTGTTATAGCACCTGTATCCTATAGTATATTATAATGTAGCAGAATATAAGCATACATAGCATATACAGTATACACACTGTAGTAACCTAGCCATATCTCTTGTGTCTTGTGTAGTAAACTATAGATATCCAACTGTAACACTTATATTTGCTATGTGTCATACAGCTATAACACGTATTTAATGCAGTAAAGTCTTGTAATTCAATTTGAACACATGTTTACTGGAGTTTTGCTGCAGCAAAGTGTTCATTGCACTTGTCATTTACTGCAGTAAACTAAAATGATCTTTCTAACACTTATTTACTGTAGTAAACTGCAGTTATCTTGCTGCAGTTATCTTGCTGTATGTAGTTATGCATGCTGTAGTACTGTAGTAATTTGGTTAAAGTATGTGTATCCTGTAGTAAAAGTAAATATATATAATGTATTAAGTAAATATTAAGTTTGTTATAGCATGTGTATCCTGTAGTAAAAGTTAATATATAGAATGTATATAGTTTATATGCATATTGTAGTAATCTAGCTATATCCCTTGAGTAGTAAACTGTAGTAATCCAACTGTAACACTTATATTTAATATGTGATATCCAGTTTTAAAACATATTTAGTAGCATAGTAATACAGCTATAACACATATTTCCTGCATTAAATTCTAGTAATCCAGTTTTAACATGTATTTCCTGCATTAAATTCTAGTAATCCAGTTTTAACACATATTTCCTTCATTCAATTCTAATAATCCAGCTATAACACATATTTCCTTCATTCAATTATTATTATTATTTTTTTTACTATGTGCTATCCAGCTGTAACACATATTTATAACATTGCAGTAATCTAGCAATAGCACATAGATATACTATAATAATTCAGCTTTATATATTGTGTTTACTGTAGTAAATTATAAAAATAATGATAACATATGTGTATCTTGTAGCAAACTGTAGTAATCCATCAGCAACACTTGCGTATCATCTATGGTAACTGTGGTAATCTAGCTACAGATACAGTGATTGAATTATAATACCTGTGTTTACTATAGTAAGTGGATAACTGTAGTTATCCAGCTATGACTGAGGAATTTCTTATAGTATTGAAGTATTTGACTCATTTTTAAGCATTAAAATGCTATATATATTTTTTTATTTAAAGTAAACAAAATCTCACAGTTGTGCAAGCCTTTCCACTTTTTTACCTCAGGAATTGATCTTATTATAAACTTTCGTCATTATTCACATGATTATATTAAGATTTTACCCCTCAGTCATTACTGAACAGAGCAGCAGTGTTCTTTCTCTTACGAAAGCTCCAGCCGTTTTGCCCCTCATTACATCCACTCTCCTTTCCTGTTCAAAGGCTACAGTGATGTACAAGCCAACACAGCTATAATGGACTGCTTGTTATTGCTCTCAATAACTACCGGGTCTCTGCAACTGTGTGTGTGTGTGTGTGTGGGGGGGTGTGAGCATGTGGGTGTAAGCATGTGTGTGTGTGTGTTTAGAGGGCTGGAGTTGAGGAGGTGCCAATTTTGGGGGCGAAAAAAAGACACAAGCACTAACAACCTCCCTTTTTAACCCCTTAACATGCCTTGATCCGTATACGGGCTACAGGTAAAGAAAACACAAAAATATTTTTTTTTTCTCTGTGGTAAAATAAGATATTTACATTCTGAAACTCTGAGGGTTTTGGAGTTTCTGGATACCTGGAGAAGCTGTTCACCTGTTCACTCTCTACTCTTAATACACGCATTATACCACAGTTAGTTCTGATCCTGCAATGTGATTGGCTGAGAGGCGCTTTATGAGTGACATTATTAGGCGATAACGCACTGTATAATACACTCAAAGCTCTCCATGTATTACTCCGCCACATACAGGTACACAGGCAACGATAACCAGCCAAATACAAACCAAATGCGATACAATTTAACACCGCTAGGGGGCGCTGGATCCCATAGGCACAGTGAAGAAACGCCATGTCTCCAATAGGCGGCGCAGGCAAAGACGAGGTCCACACAATTATTATAATAATTATAATATTATTATAATAAAAGCTTAAGTGTATATATTTTCCAGTTAATACAGGGTATTTTAAGGTGAATGTAAGGTGGACTCTTGTAATTCTGTAGGTCTCACCGCTGGGGGCGCCGAAGTAAACAAAACTTTAATTCTTAAAAAAACATTTTCTTTCATTTAAACGAGCACAGGACTTTAATCTACACAGATTTCTCTCCTAAAAACCGTTTATTTGGGTGAGTAAAGTGCTTCGTTTTATTTACAGTAAGCTTAGATTTCCACAATTTTGACTGAAATGGCAGATAATGCAGAGCTTACAGTGCAGCTACAAGCGGATGGAACTATTTTAACACGTGGAGTGTTTATAACCAAACTGATTGCATTTCTCATCCTGTTTAACTTAAAATCTTATAATAAACAGTGATAATGGAACTGTGGCATAATCGCAATAATACACTCATAGCAGTGCCAATATGACACGTTTTTTTTGTGTATTCTTGCTTAAATAATTCCTCTAAGGAAACTAGAGAAAAAAAGTCTACATGTTTGAAAATAAACACATAAACTAGCTAAATGAAAGGTTTGGAAAACTATTTCATCAAGAAAATATGAATTTAAAGTGTTAAAAAATTAGGAAATCACCAATTGAATGATTTTTATTAATCATATTTTGACAGTTGCAGATTCACTTCTATATTTTTAAAATATTTAACATTACAGTTACAGTTAGAATTTTTTGCATCAAAAATGAACCTTTTTTATGTAATGCTTTAATAAAATTATTAAATATATAGGTGTGTAATATCATATGGAGAAAAATGCTGGTCTGTTAAAGGGTTAAACTGCCATCTCACTTCATCTCCTTTTCTGATGGTTGCTATAAACCCTTAGTTTCTCAGGGAAACGTCTGCGAAAAATATTTTACACTTCTACTCAGTGATAAAATGATAAAACTCTGCCATCCGGACTGCAAAACAAAAACAGGAGGACCAGTGAGTTTTTGAATTTCTCGGTCACATGACATCGCGTTCAGTAGCTCCTCCATTTCCACTCACTGTTGTTTTTACATGGGTCTCCGTGGAAACATGTGCCCAAAGTGTAATTAAGGTGCGTGGCAGTGAACAAATAGCTATTTTATTAAACACGAGGTGACGAAACTCAGAGATGTGAGTCTGGACGGGACTAAATTTACCACGGATTTTAGTGAAAAACGGTAGGTAATTTAGCCTGTAATTTTCTCAAAGGACGTCTGAGAAAAACACATACATGGTCGTTCCGGACGGGAATAAAATCACAGAGGACCACCTGTAAAAGAGAAAATTATCCCAGGACCCCCTAAGAAACTAATCCCATCCAGATAGGGCTATAGTGTTGTTAAGTGGTAACTGCAGAGTTCCTGTGTGCTTGCTATGATCCCTCAGATGGTTGCCATGGTGTTGTTACGTAGTTGCAAAGCTACCCCATAGTGCTATCCAAGGTGCTCACTATGAGGTAGATGGGTAGTTGCTAGGTTGTGTTGCTACTTGGTTTCCCTTGTATCCCTAATTGCGAAAAAAAAAAAAACAAAAAACTGAGCTTTCATTCAGCTTTTGCCAAGATCTCTGACCTTTATTGAGTTGTTAGTGCTATGACTTGTCCACACCCATCATTAGGAAAGGTCAAGTGATGCAAAATGCAAAGCTTTATCAATATTCTGACTCAACAAACCTTAACCAAACATTCAGAAACAATGTGCTCCTCTAAGCAGCTGCCTAGCATGCTGGAAATTTAAATAATTGATACACACAAAGCAGGAGAAGACTAATAAGAGATAGCAAAGCATTTTCATATAGAATTTCTCTTAGTTCGTGAGGTAATAAAGCAATAGCAGTTAACAGAATGGTCAATTCTGGAAAACATAAGATTTAGACTCTGAAGTTGTGGTGTACTGTTCTATTGTACAACTTTAGGCTGCAGTAAATTATGTAGGTTTTTGGAGAAAAAAAGTGCAGAATTTCCCCCATACAAAAGCACATTTCCAACTGTTAAGTACTAGAAAGGATGTGTCATTCTTTGAGCTTTTGTTGCTGGCAATAGCATGGGGAACATTTTCCTGATAAAGGGAAGGAAGGATTTAATGAAATACCAGAGGAAAGAGACAGATCAGAATCTCACAGAAATAAAAGCTATCAAATTTTTAATGAGAAGCAAACAACACAATATGCCAAAACCTAAAGCGACCAAAATAGACATCATAATCATAAAGCAGATCAGGGTCAAAAACCAGTAAAATATTCAAACCCAAACAACAAATTCAAACGGGCGTAAATAGACAATGATTGGTAACAGACAGGTTAAACATGCTCTCTATGCAACAGAATAGTTGGCAATACTTCGCAAGGAGTGGGAGCAAACAGAGAGGTGTATATAAACACAAACACAAGTGTAACAACAAACAAGTAAGGGTAATCTTCACTCTCTGATTGGGTAGAGGCCAACACAAAACAAAGTTCAATAGGTGAATTGTGGATGAATGTCAAAAGATAAAAGCCGTGAAACAGTCCAAAAATCTAAAGCTAACAAACGATTTCTGAAAACCTAAAAGCTGACTATCAAATGTTTTAAAAGAAAGTGTTGCTGATACAGATAATGCAAGATGCCCAGACATTTGTTTCAGACCATTTTCCTGTGAAAATATTGCCATAAAAAGCAACATGAAAAGCTTAATATACTAAATAAATATTTCATGTTTAACAAAGTGCATTGATTCTTTCAGTCAGTAACACAAGCACCCATCGTAAAAAAAAAAAAAAAAAAACTAGTTGCATTCAGAAGCAACAAGAATCCACTTCTATCCCACTATTGATTTCGGCCTCTTTTAGGCCCTACCTAAAAAAAAACGTTTTTGACTTGAACTTCTATGTCTTCTATTGCTAATGTACATAATTAATTCTAAGTCGCTTTGGATAAAAGCATTACCTAAATGTAATGTAAAGAATTGTAATGAATATGACAGTTGCCCTTATCAATATCAATATTTAAAGCTGATGTCTTTAAGTTTTGTGATTTGTGGGATTTAGGGCCCTCTCTGGTGAGAATGGGTAATTGCACAGAGCATGCGGAATAATAATTTTAAACTTGGCGTGTGTGATGAGGTCTCCTTTCAGAGTGGATGAATCCGATTCCAGGTTATGTTCAGTCAGAGAGAGAGAGAGAGAGAGAGAGAGAGAAAACGCTCAGTCAGAAACTTTACTTTAATTACTTTGTTTTTTACGATAAGTGAATAAACTACTGAGCTCTGAGTTTCCCCTTCTGAAGTCTCGATTGCTCCACCAGCCGCTCGCGATTAGTAAAACTGAGCCAGATCCTCTTTTAGAGGCTGTACATGTGACGTAAGTACGTAAAGATGTGTGATGTGGCCAGAAGAACTCCTGCGAAAAGCAAACGACACCCTAGTTTTACAATGAATATATTAGGCTTAGCAGGGAGGGTCATTTCAGCGCGCTGATACCATTAAACACAATGTTTTGTCCCTCTTCCACTTAGAAATGCTTCTGCTTTCAGTTTTGAAACAAAATAATACAGACTGCCACTTTAATTCAGTGTTTTAAATCATTTATTGTTCCTGGTTTATTCAAAATTAATTTTTTTGTCCAAACATCATTGGAATTTGTCAATTTCTTCTAGGTACAGCTATTTCTGATGTGATGATGTGTTTATTTTGACCAGGACACTATCGGAAGATGTTTGCTTTCGGGTCAGAAAACCATGTTGTCCACCCTGCCTCCATCCTTACTAACCTGCAGCCTTCACAATGAAACACCTGCTGGCTTAACTCCCCTCACTCAGGAGTTTCCCTCAGGGCTGCCTGGAACCTGCTCTGTATTCACTGAGTAATTCCACTGGATTTATTAGAGCAGGGCAAAGGTCTGGAATTAAAGTCAAGATATGTCCTAACAGGCTTGGAAAATGGATAGCATGTAGAGTCAGTGTTGACTGATGGAGCATACTTCTATACACGGAAGCCGTCAGCTAGAAAACTGGAAGATCTGATTGTTTCACTGTAGCTTACGGTAGAGTCGTGTGGAAGCCGCAGTACATTAAGCCAATATCCAACCCATTTCATGCTTTGGCTCGGAAGGTAATGAAGGCTTGAATGAAGAAATCAAATCACATAAGTTTATTAGAGGATTTCATATTAATTTTATGGTGAATGCTTGTGTGCATTTTAATACCGGTATTAGCATTTATATAGGATCTCCCAGGCTTTCAGTTTGGCTACTCAGCAGTATGTAAGTTTAGGAAAGCACGTACAGCATCGGCTGATTTCTTATAACCCATAGAAGCGCATGCAGCAACTTCTCCTCCGACTTCTTTACTCTCAGACAAAAGCATTTACATTCAGAATGTATTCACATAGTTTATATTCACATTTCCTCTGCTTATTAATCTGAGAGGACCCAACTGAGACCAGAGGCTCATTCCCAGTAGGGAGCCTGTTTACACTATAACAACAGTCCTGACCAATGCGCATTATATAATCCACACGCCTTTTTCTCTGTTTCTATACTTAACCAACCGCAACACCTCAGCATGCCACGAAAGCACATTATCCACAACAACATATTAATGCAAAAGTGTTTCCACTCCAAAGGAATAAGCTATTCAGGAATAAGCTATTCAGAAGGAGTCGCTCTCAGTGAGGCAGCTTTGTGTGAAGTCCGCTTCAGAACAGTTTGTACAGTTTTCATGTTAATTTTCACGCTCATGATAACCCTCTAAAGCCTGAACCAACAAATAATTACCAACAAATTCTAGCTTGTCAAAATTTAAGTGTTTATTTGACCTTCTGACCAATTATTTAAATCACTCATCTTTTTACTTTTCGCAGATAATATGTGTGGAAATACAATGTAAAAAAGTTTATATTTAACATGCCTAAATGCCTGTATGTAAAAGTAATGTAAACATTTATATTTCATAGTTTATAGATAATAGCATATACATTTCAACTGCATTGTAAAGAATATATATGTTTGTAGTGTATGTAAGTCCTTTGAAGCATAATTAAAATTGTATAGCACAAGTTAGGTATAAACAGTTCTGAAATAAAAATAAAATACCACTTCAGTTTCTGCATCAGTTTCTCTGATTTTACTATTTATAGGTATATGTTTGAGTAAAATGAACATTGTTGTTTTATTCTATAAACTACAGACACCATTTATCCCAAATTCCAAATAAAAATATTGTAATTTGGAGAATTTATTTTAGAGTTAAGAAATCAATACTTCGTGGAATAACCCTGGTTTTTATTAACAGTTTTAATGCATCTTGGCATGTTCTCCTCCACCAGCCTTACACACTGCTTTTGGATAACTTTATGCTACTCCTGGTGAAAAAAATCACCTGTGCTTATATAATGAGACAGTAAACCTGATTTGATTTCATTTATTATGTTAACCATATGTTTAACCCTAATAGCTAACCCTAATTTGTCTTTCATATTGGAATTCATTTGACTTACATGCTGTTTTGATATCAGTCATTTTAATCATTCAATTAAAACTTACACCACCCACCAATAACCCCTACAATCCTGTTTAACAGTGTTTCCCAGTGTTTTACTGGTTTTAAGAATTTAGTGGTAAAATACAGTTTATCCATAAAAAAACTGACACAACTGATTGGCATAATTAATTAATATTAAATAAACTGCAGCAAATGCAGCAATATGAAAATGAAAAAGTTGAAACCAAACAAAATTAAATATTTGACAAAATACCAAATACCAAACATGTTTTTCACAGGTTTTCAATAGATTTGTCACTTTTTTCATTATTTAATACATTTTCATTATTTAATACATTCTAAAGCCTATATATATATATATATATATATATATATATATATATATATATATATATATATATATATATATATATCATCTTGCTCTTTATTCATTTATTTCATAAGTGCTATTCTAGCTGCTCAATTAGCTAGCTATTTTATCATACATTTTCCTCAGCAGTGCCATTATAACCAATAACACTATTTTAGAAGCGCTAGCAGTTTAAACTATTTGGTCTCACAATTCTAAACTATTTTTGCAATTTTTGGCCAAATATTTATTACTTGCCAAATATTTAGGGCATCCCTTATAATAAACACTGTTAGACAGCTGTATATTAATGCTGGTTGATACACTGACAAATTTAGCAAACCTTTTTACATTGAACAGATCATTCGATTCAGCTCCTCAGTGTATTTGATGAAGGAAATCAATTAAGATAAAAAATGAAGCTCACGTCAGTTTGTTTCTCTCACACACCTGGTGGCAATGGCGCTCCTGTCTCTCCCACACTCAGCTCTACCTGCGATCTCCAGACTCTGATACCCAGAATGCACCACACACTGACATCACTCCCGTTCATAATCACATGTCGCTGTACACAGCACTACCAGGAAGCTCATCACCGGAATATTGATTACACCTGTTCACCCTCCTATATACCCTCACTGAGTATTGTTGGTTTTCCACTCTACAAAGTGTTTATTCATTGCCTGTGTTAGCTCTCTCCTTTCAGACCTTGTTTTGTATCGCTACCATAGTGCCTTGTATGGTATGACCTTTGGACTGTTTCTCGTTTATGGTATGTTTGCTCCCTCCTTCTGCTGTTTACCGGTGTTGATCCTGCTCGATTTGACTACTCTCTGTGCACCAACTTTAATTAATAATGTTGTTAAATTGCATCAGCGCATGTCTGAATCCTGTCCAGCCATGACGTTTTCACACAACCAAGCAGATTCATTAACTGCTGCCTGCAGTTAGCTGTCTGATTAAAAACTTTGCGACTCAAAATCAGTTCAATTAAAAATTATGTAACAAACCTGTTTTGAAAATGAAATTAGTGAAATGTGAGGTGTAGAAATCTCATCTCATCTCATCTCATTGTCAACCGCTTTATCCGGCTGGAGCCTATCCCAGCAGGCATCGGGCAGAAGGCAGGATACACCCTGGACAGGCCGCCAATCCATCGCAGGGCAGACAGACACAGACAGACAAACAGACACATGCACAACTAAGGGGCAATTTTCAATCAAGTTCCAATTAGTCTGAACGTGCCATCTTTGGACTGTGGGAGGAAACCAGAGAACCCGGAGGAAACCCACGCAGACACGGGGAGAACGTGCAAACTCCACACAGAAAGACCCGGGTCGCCCCAGCCGGGAATCGAACCCAGGCCGTCTTGCTGTGAGGCGGAAGTGCTACCCACTGCGCCACCGTGCCGCCCAGGTGTAGAAATATTAATTAGAAAAAATTAAATGACATAAATGCTCATGCATGAAAAATGAAGATATTTAAAAAATAAAATACTACACTCCTCCATAATATGATATTTTGTGACACAAAAACTGGGTGTTAGATCATGTTCTAATTGAAAGACCTCATCCTTGATGAGAGAATGAGAGAAAGAGATTATACGGCAGAAACAAGGTTTTTTTTTGTGCGTGATTGTTTTGGCAGAAGCATTTAAGCCTCTTTTTTCATGCTGTGTTTCAGTTTAGACAATGCCGTTGCCTTGAAATCCAGACTAGACAGTAACTAACTTCCTGAATGGCCAAGGGGAATTGCCTCTTTTGAGATGCCACAGTCGCATAAAAACTGTGAGAAAGTGTGAGCCTGCAAGCTGAGCAGGACAAAGCCTTTGAAGCGCTTCTGTGCAAATAACAGCTAAAGGTTAGGTTGTCCCGCTGCCAAAATGTAGCCACTAAAGGTGGGATGTTAAGTGGGTTTCTAAGATTGGGGGTCTTTTGATGTTGTCCACGGTCATCCGCGCTCTCTACCCTCGAGACCGGAACATGTTCAGATTTTCAGAATGGAAGGAAGCTAAAAAGCAGCTTTGTGTCTGAATCCGACAGCCCCCTATTTTGTGCCAGATGCTTGTATAAGACATGCTCAAGGCCAGCCTGTTAGACTCTGAATACGGTCAGGTGACGTGTATTAGAGCTGAGCTTTCAGAGTGCGCATTATGTGCTGAGGTGATTGAGAGGCATAGTGTGTAATAGAAGAGCAGACCACTGAGATGCAGGGAACACACTGTTTCAGCCTTGCTCTTTAGTTATAGAACACAGATCTGTTTTATATACTGCAAGTGTACATTCACTCCTACTGGCTGTGAATGTGAGGGCAAAGGTCATCTTTTACCATTTCTTTAAACACATATCAAACAGAAAATAAGAGAATTCTGAACTCAACATAGAATCAAAATATACATAAACCCACATAGATTATTTATTAAGTGATGCTAAAAAAAAGGAAAAGTCCTAAAAAGTTGTTATTCGTGATCGTGAATGACTATTTAGACAGCACTGACTGGATTCACCAGCTCACAGTACAATGGGAAAGTCTAAATAGCTTCTTGCAGATCAACACCTGAACCTAAACCTAGACTTAACCTACACCTCAACCGTAAACTTATCCTACTACCCTAAACCTCAACAGAAACTGAACTTTTACTTGAACCTAAACTTAACCTACTACCCAAACCTAAACCTAACATCAGCCCTTAAAATTTAATGTAAATTACATATTATCTTAAACCTAAACTTAACTTTAACCTACACCTCACAGATAAACCTACAACACCTAAACTTTAATATGAACTACACCTCAAACTAAACCTACACTTAATGTTCACCTCAACCTAAACTTAACCTACTACCTCTAAACCTAAACCTAAACTACACTTCAACCTAAACATCAACCCTTAACTTAACCTATTACCCCTAAACCTCTACAGAAACCTAACTTTCCATTAAATCTAGACCTAAACTTAACAAACTACACCTAAACCTAACCTACACCTCAACCTAAGCCTAAACTTGACTACACCTCAACCCTAAACTTATCCTACTACCCTAAACCTAAACCTAACCTACTACCCAAACCTAAACTTAACCTACCACCCCAAACCTAAACTTAACCAACTACCCCAAACCTAAACTTAACCTACTACCCCAAACATAACTTAACCTACAACCCTCGAACTTTAATGTAAACTACAGCTTACCTTAAACCTAAACTTAACCTGCAACTCAAAATAAATTTAGACCTAATCTTAACCTCACCTAATTTTAATCTACACTTGAACCTAAACTTAACCCTAACCTACACCTCATAGCTAAATGTAACCTACAACACCTAAACCTAAATGTAAACTACAGCCTAACCTTAGACTTAACCTACATCTCATCCTAAACCTACACTTCAAACCTAAACTTAACCTTCTACCTCTAAACCCTTAACCTAAGTCTCACCTACTACTGAACCTAAACCTGAACTTAACCTACATCTCAAACCTACACTTAACCTACTACCCCTAAACTTCAACCTAAACCTAAACTATACTTGAACATAAACTTAAACTTAACCTTCTACCCATAAACATCAACCTAAACCTAACCTACACTTGAACATAAACCTACACCTAAACAAACATATATATCAACATAAATCTGAACTTATCAATACAGTGTTGCAAATATAGTATTGTTACAGATTCCTTGAATTACATTACAGAGGTAAATTAAAATTAATAATGTTCGTTTCAAGTGAAATTTCAAGTGAATTAAATAATTGTATGCTAAAAAGCTCAGTATATGAAAAAGCATGGTTTATGTATATAAATATGTATTAAAATTTCCTGCAAAATAAAATCAACATAAATATACATATTTGAAATATTTTTTAAATATATTTTATACATTTGCAAATATAAAAAACAAAACTAGCTTAAGTAGTACTTAGCCTTAAAATGTGTAGGGAAATGCACTACTGGTCTGTTCAGAAAATGTTGCTTGTTTTAAACAATACCTCTGCTTTAAATAGCAAGTGTTTTTATCCCCCCTGGCTATATAACACTCCACTGTACTAATTCTTTTTTTCTTCTTTTTTTGTTGTTATATGTTGTTTTTTTTTGTGCTTATCTATGTTCTTAGCTGCCACATATGCTTTTAAGAGACCCACAATAGTTCCATTATCATGTCATAACCCACAGAGTATCAAGCAGATAAAGTGCTGGAGAGATACAGCACAAGCAATATGTGAAAAACAAGCTGTAGTTTCTCTTAGTAGATCATTTTTCTGCACATTGTGTGATCACACTTCAGACAATTCTTTAGAGAACATCTGAAGTGCATGTATGTTTGATATCTCAGATTTGATCTGCTTTATTTCACCTCACAATATTAAGAACAAACTGATACATTCCAGCCTTTTTCAAGTTCCTCTGAAACCTGTGCTTAATTAAACCATTTTTATTCATCGTAGTCTAGTGATTGTGCAGTCAGAGAGAGGTCTGGTTTAATCAGTCAGAATTTGGCATATTAATCTCTTCTTAACTTTAGACAGACTATTGTCCTATTGCCTACATCATGGGGTGTATTAGAAAATCCCACAATAGCATTTTTGCTAAATAATTTTAGTTTTACATCAACAGTGAATGGATCTAGGAGTTGATATGTCTACGAAAAAAATTGAAAATTAACTTTAAATTATCTTTAAAGTCTATTTTGCCATACAACAACTTGCAGGTGTTTTTTTTGACACCTGATTTGACAATGCATCTTTAAATATTGTCTTAAGCAATATGCAACGAGTTTGATAACATTATGTGTAATACATATCTGTAACTAAGTTTATGGGAGCTTTAAACTAAATATTTCTCACTCTGGGTTTCTTTACAACAGAGACGTTCACACAAAACCACTTTGAATGACTTTTTAAACAAGATGTTAAACTGTACATGGAAGCATGGGTGTGGTAGTGGGGGGAAAAGTGGACCTAAGTACCCAGGGCCCAAGTAGAGAGAGGGGCCCATGAAAATCCTGATTTGTTCCAGTTCTTTGTGTACTGGCATGGATAGGGGCCCACTGACATTGAGAGTGTACAGGGCCAAGAATTTGCTGCTACGCCCCTGCATGGAAGTCACAGTTTGGTTTGCACCACAGAATTTGTGGAGTGCATGACTTAACATAGTTGTCCTGTGGACAGATTTTACCATCTGAGCTGTGGATTTCTGCAGCTCCTTCAGAGTGACCATTGATCTCATGACCAGTGCTCCTCTTGCTTGATCTCTCAGTTTGGGTAGACAGTCATGTCTTGCTAGGTTTGCAGTTTTAGTTTGTATAATGGATTGAACAGTGCTCCTTGGGATGCTCAAAGCTAGGGATATGTTTTTCTAACCTAACCCTGCCTTAAACAACTTCATCTCAGACCTCTGACCGGTGAGTTTATGAGACTAAATTACACACAGCTTATCACTGTTGTCACGCAGCTTATACAATCATGTGCAGGTTTGCTGTCATGTATGTTTAGGCTCATGTGGCAGTTTTGCAAACAGACACTGAGGCAAGGTTCAATTTGCACCTGACAACAAAGGCTTAGTACTCTGTGTCCTCAGTGTTTCTTATGTCAGCCTTATAAAGCACATTTGGATTCAGCTTCAGTGCAGCACTGAGTTCCAAGCTTGAAACCGTAATGTGTCCATCAGAGGAACCTGACAGCACCCTGAGGGCATCTTTTCCTTCTCATGTTCTTCAGCACAAGGAACAGAGAATAACACTCGTTTGTTCCGGTTTAAAATGAGTGCGCATGATTGCTTATTAGGCCAAAATGAGAACAGACTTCACATTAACAAAAGATGTGTGATTTAAGCAGGCATTTACTGTAAGGTACAATATGCTAGTTGCTTGAGCAACAGATTCTTTACGCAGTTTTTCTAAAGCTTTATTAGCCATAACAAACTCAACAGAAGAGGCTATCCGAGAAAGAAAAGGCAATATTAATTTTTGCGTGGTTGTTTCATGAGGGCCTGGATAGCATTTTCACTTTAACTCTGTGCCGATTACTCACTTCACAATGGCAAAGCAGAAAATGAAAACTCATTAGCATTACAAAGAAAATTGCAAAACAAATGCGTACTACTGTAGCGATGACTCAAATAACTAGAACATTCACGCTGGCATTTATTATGGGTCAGAGAACAGAGAAGAGAGCGCTGTACAGTCTAATGCAGAGTCAGGCCTTTCATTTGATAGCATACCTGAAGAACCTAAAAAAATTCTGTACAAGTTTTTTTTTTGTTATTGTAATCATAATGATTATTGTATATGTGATATAGTGGAATCTGCTTCTGTGCAGAGGTGGAAAAAGTACTGAAAAATTTTAATTAAGCAAAAGTACCTTTACTTTGCTAAAATTATACTCAAGTAAAAGTAAAAGTACCCATCTAAAAATCTACTCGAGTAAAAGTAAAAAAGTACTCAATTTAAAATGTACTTTGAGTAAAAGTTACATAGTTAGCGAAGTAAATTACTTGTGTCAAAATGTACTTGAGTAAAAGTAAAATTACCTATTTTAAAAACTACTTTAAAAATTACAAATTACTCATAAAATCTACTCAATTACAGTAACTTGAGTAAATGTAAATCATTACTTTCCACCTCTGCTTCTGTGAGCTGGAATTTACTACAGTAAAACTTTAAAACTCTGCACAATGCTGTCACTTTATCATTTTAAACTTTCTCTAACCACCTTTGAGTTGAAATTAAATATGATTTTTAAGTGATAAACCAACACAAAGTAGCACATAATTGTGACGCGAAAGAGCACTGTTTATTTGATCATTCAAAAATGGAAATTGTGTTCTACAACTGCAAACCTACCAAGACATGGCTGTCCACTCAAACTGACAGAGAAACAGCCAAGAGGCCCATGGTCACTCTGGAGGAGCTGCAGAAATCCACAGCTCAGTTGAGAAGGAGAATCTGTCACAGGACAACTATAAGTCGTGCACTCCCCAAATCTGGCAAATCTGCTGCTCCTATCCAGAGCATCATTTGTATTTGAATCATGTGTAATTTTAGCATTCTTTCCCATGGACTCTTGTTGATGGAGTGCCTTAAGTGTATTAGTATCCAGTACGCCACACACACACACTGTATCATTCTGACTGCTTTGGGCTGAATTATTCATGACAGCAGGGGCTGGAAACAAAATTTACATTAAACCCAGTTGACTTAAACTAGATATAAAAAAAAATCCAGTGAATAATACAGTATTATACTGTAAATTATTTTGTGTTGATATCCATTAAAGTCAATTCAAAGCTACTGTTACCCAACCCCTAGATAATTTAACTTCAACATGTTTCAACAAGTTGTGAAAATTCATAGAGGCTGTGAGTGTGAAATTTTCAGCACACTTTAGCACCCGAAGCCATCATCCACCCACAGCAGAGTCTTCTGGCTTCTCAGTTTTTTCGTCGGGTCTTTCCGAAGCCATCTGTCAGCTGAGAAATCGAGCCGTGCACTGAATGTCCTTAGAGTTTTAATTTGCTAACTAAACACATGTCTCTCTTGCTTCCTCCTCTCTGCAGCACTTGGTCATTGAGGCTGACCTCCGACGTTTAACGATGGAGGGAAGTGGTAGCGGATGGCCGAGCGAGCCCAGCTTTCCTGCTTGGTGCGTAGGTAACCTTTCCACGGAGAACTCCAGCGCCGGGCGGATATACGAGGTGGCGGTACAGTCGACTAACGTCACTGTGAAAAGAAGTCCGCAGTTCGTTGGGGTGGAGCTTCTCCAGTCGTTCAAACCGCTCATCATTCCGTGTTATGCTCTGGTCGTGCTGGTTGGAGTGTTCGGAAACTATTTGCTTCTGTACGTCATCTGCCACACGAGGAAGATGCACAACGTGACTAATTTCTTCATCGGGAACTTGGCCTTCTCAGACATGCTGATGTGCGCCACTTGCGTGCCCTTTACCTTGGCGTACGCCTTCAATCCTCGAGGATGGGTGTTTGGAAGATTCATGTGCTATCTGGTGTTTCTCATTCAGCCGGTGACTGTGTACGTGTCTGTGTTCACGCTAACCGCCATTGGGGTGGATAGGTGAGTGACTTTCGTTTTTTGTTGACGTCAACTCAAGGAAGGCACATGCCAGTTATTACTATGGTAATAGATTTGCATCGCTATCAATTCAAATTCTACGCAATTACAGCCGAGGCAAATAACCTGCCAATTCTGTGAGGCTTTCAGGTTTTCAGACTTGTAGACGCAGACAGCCTCCAGCGTGCAGCTCTGAAAGTTTTCTCATACATTTATATGATGTATGTAATTGTGGGCTTATTTGGACAGTCAGAGCAGAGGAAATGTCAGGAAAGTTACAGAGGAATCATCTACACCAGACGTCAAAATATTTGTATATTCATCTACTTTAAATTGCACTCATAGCCAGTGGCAGACTCAAAGTGGGGGGCATGGAAGCCTTCGAGACCCTGCGTCCTCATATGGGGACATTACATTTCTGCTTCTCTGCACCATGATACTGATTATCTTTTTAAACAGCGACCCAAACTTTTAGTGGTTACATGACAAAATTACAACTCAATTGATTGAAAACAAGATGGCGGGAATCCCAGTCAAAAGTTTCTACAGCCATTCAAGATAAGTTTAAATATAAGTTTGTTTACTTACTGTAGAAAGATACAAATACTTTCTTTCAATATTTGGGTCCTTCTGATCCCAAATGGAAAGAATAATTTTTAAAATGTTAAAATAAACTACTGTTCCCATATGCGAAAATGAGTACAAAAGTATTAAAAAGTATAGTTTTTATACATGTTAAGTCCTACTAACCCCAAACATATATCTAGGAGAAATCAAAATGGCACACCAAGCAAAAGGTTAAAGGAGAATTTCGGTGTGAAATTGACTTTGGATGTAGTAAAACATGATAAAGAGTACTAACATTTGTTGAATAGTCCATCTCCGCTCTCCTGCAGCTTTTTAAGATCAAGTATTTTTGTGCTTTTTGCACAGCACTCTGTACAAGAGCCGCTTCAGGGCATATTTTGCCCCAATAAATTGTTTTTTACACCGTTATCCAGGCTCAAAGTAGCTCCACACCTCCTTAAAACGATGCATTAATAACTTTAAAAGTGCAAAATATGCCCCAAAGTGGCTGTTGTAAAGAGTGCTGGGCAAAAAGCACAAAATTACTTGATCTCAGAAAGCTGCAGGAGAATGGAAGAGGGCTATTCAACAAAGGTAATTACTTTTTATCATGATTTACTACATCCAAAGTCCATTTTACACTGAAGTTCTCCTTAAAAGAAACATTGCTAAAGTTCCCTCTAGAATGACACAAATGAGATAAAGTGCCTTATTGACTCCTTATCTTGTGAGCTCCTTATCTTGTGGATAATGTCTTATTGGGTTTTAGTAAGTGCCCATCTATGAGTGTCCTTCTGTCTCTTCCGGAGACAAGGGTGGAGTTAAGTCTCTTCGATGTAACCCATACTAGACAGTGTCCCAAAAGTGTCCCCTTTACAGTAGAGTAAATAGGATGCTGTTCTGTGTTGGATTCGTCTACCGATACTAAGTGGTGAGCACCAAATAGTATGTAGTGAGCAGCATGCACTAAGTGGTGAGCAAAAGTTTCTAAGTAGTGAGCACCAGATACTATATGGTGAGCACCAGATACTACAGTATGTAGTTAGCACCAGATCCTATGTGATGAGCACCAAATACTAAAGTATGTGGTTAGCACCAGACATTATATGGAGAGCACTATAGACTAAGTGGTGAGTACCAGATATTATGTGATGAGCACCTTAGACTATGTTGTGAGCTCCAGTTATTCGTAGTGAGTACCAGACACTTTGAGTTGAGCACCAGATTCTAAGTGCTGAGCAAAAGATCCTAAGAGGTGAGCACCAGATTCTATGTGGTGAGTACTAGATACTACAGTATGTGGTGAGCACCATAGACTAAGTGGTGATTACCAGATGCTATGTAATGAGTACCAGATACTGTGTAGTGGGCACCAGATACTTGAAGTGAGTACCAGGTACTTTGATTTGAGCATCAAATACTAAGTGGTGAGAAAAAGATCCTAAGAGGTGAGCACCATGTACTATGTGGTGAGCAACAGATACCACAGTATGTGGTTAGATACTACAGTAGGTGGTTAGCACCAGATACTATGCGGTGAACACCATATACTTAGCAGTGAGTACAAGAGCACTAGATACTACAGTATGTGGTGAGCACCACATACTATGTGGTCAGCACCGGAACGTAAGTAGAGAGCAGCAGATAACAAGTGGTGAGCAAAAGATCCTAAGTGGTGAGCACCAGATAGTATTTAGTGAGCAGCAGATACTATGTGGTGAGCACCATATATTGTGTGACCCAGTGAACAGTGTGAACAATGTTATCCTATTTTTCCAATCATCACACTAAGTATCTGGTGCTTATCAGCACTTAGGATCTGGTGCTCACTACATTGTAACTGGCACACACTACATAGTATATGTTGCTCACTACAAAGTTTCTGAAGCTCATCGCATAGTATGTGGTGCTCACCACATTTTAACTGGTGCACACTACATAGTATCTGGAGCTCAGTAACTAATGCTTTTATACTTTTATATCTAAAAAAATACACCATGTCCTTTTAGAGGCTCCATAGCCTCTATAGTCTATAGTCCACCTCTGCCCATTGCTGACACAGATGTGCAAGTGCACACATACAGCTGTCCTTATAGAGAATAGAATAAGACTATCTGAAGAAATTGAACAGGATCTTGTTGGCACCACATCTAATGCCAAGTGAGGACTCAAGAGGTATAAATAGCCCCAGCACTAAGCTGTGGAGCAGTGAAAGTGTGGTCTCTGGAATGATGGTGATCCATCGAGTACTTTTAGGATGAGTTGGGGAGTAAAAATCATAAGCATCTCGACCTTACTGAAGTTCTTGTTGCTAAATGTTGCTCAGATCCTCTTCGCGTTTTCTGCTCCCATTGTAGAGAGTATCTTTGGAGACCCACTGTAGCAATGGGTGCATTAATTTAAAGGGGTGTCCACAAATATTTAAACATACAGTGTATCTGCTGGTTGGTTTATGTTTCCTTGAGGAGATACTTCAATTTCCAAATAGATTCGTGGCTCAAGTTGAATAAGACGAGTCTGCAGTGTCCTCAGTCTGACAGCTGGTGATCTCCTTGATACTGAAGCGTTGAAGATTGTGTCAAAAATGTCTTTAACACAACATGCCTTCACTATGACAAACTTTTGCGGGAAGGACACGTCACAGTAAAGACATTAGCCTTTAGACATTAGTCCCAGATCTCCTTCAGCGATATAAATCCTATTTAAGATGGCTTTCACATCTAAAATGTTTGAAAGGTTTGACTTTCAGACTTCTCAGTTTGATCTGAACTAAAATAGCAGTTGTAAAAGGTGCCTCTGGGATCCACGGTCTGGATCAAAGGACCAAAATTGGTCCAACCAAATAGTGGTTTGGACTAAGGACAAAATTAAAGGACGTCGAGGGATGCTGTTGTCTCTGTCTGGAAGGCAGAATTCGGCACAACACCTGGAAAAGGCAACTAACTAAACTGACAACATTCTACAAACCAATCAGTGTCAAGTATAAGGAGATGTATGAAAAGTATGTGAACCTTTAGATTTAATAACTGGTTGACTCTCCTTTGGCAGAAAAAACCTCAACCAAACATTTCCTGTAGTTGCAGATCAGGAATTTAAGACCATTCTTTTTCACAAAACTGTTTCAGTTCAGCAATATTCTTGGGATATCTGGTGTGAATCGCTCTCTTGAGGTCATGCCACAGCATCTCAATTGAGTTGAGTTCAGGACTCTCCAGAAGGCATATTTTCTTCTGTTGAAGTTTTTCTTGCCACTGTAGGAAAGTTCTGTAGTCCACTTACTAACCTGCAACGTGAAACCAAATACCAACCAGACTAAATCTAATTAACCCTCCTGTCATGTTACGGGTCAAATTGACCCGTTTTAAAGATCTAGCAAAAATAGTTAAAAGTATTTTTTCAGTACAAAACGTCTTCTGCTTGCCTTAATAAGTGTAACGAACATAAACCTCTGCAATAAACAAAAACAAAATTCTATGATATGTTTTAATGTTATGTAAAGCTATTATGTCTAAAATGTTGCTCTTGTAAAAGTAGTAAAGTAGTGAAACATTAAAAAAAGTTTGAACATGTCTTTTTTTATTATTATTTTTAAAAAACAGTGATTATCCTAATTGAACCATTGTCTGTTAAAGGTAAGGACACCATTGCACTAAATATTGATAGAATAATTAGCAATTTAGTTAGTAATAAAATATTCACACTGCTTGGTTGGATTTTTAAAAATAATTATTATATTGGATAATTATTATTTTGGATATTAATTGGATCAAATTGACCCGGGAACACCATTGCTGTTTCTGACAAATGAACATAACAGGAGGGTCAAAAAATTAACACACACACACATTTAAACCTTAGTTCAGACTCTGTTCTCGACTTAAACTTGCTCTAAATCCACCTATTCTTTTACCTTTTAGGTACTACGCTACGGTCCACCCTCTAAAGAAGCGGATCTCTGTGCTGGCCTGTGCTTACCTCCTCTCCGGCATCTGGATCCTCTCCTGTGGCCTGGTGGCTCCAGCTGTGGCCCACACCTACCATGTGGAGTTCAAAGATGAAGGCTTCACGATCTGCGAGGAGTTTTGGATGGGGCAGGAACGTGAGCGACTGGCGTACGCATACAGCACGCTCTTCATCACCTACGTACTCCCTCTCTCCGCTCTCTGCATCTCGTACTTGTGCATCTCCGTCAAGCTTCGCAACTGCGTGGTGCCTGGGCACCGCACGCAAAGCCAGGCGGAAGCTCAGCGAGCACGGAAGCGGAAGACCTTCCGGCTGGTGTCGCTGGTGGTGGCAGCTTTTGCAGTCTGCTGGCTGCCCATTAGTGTCTTCAACGTCCTGCGAGATATCGATATCAACCTGATCGATAAGCGCTATTTCCTGCTCATCCAGCTGCTGTGTCATCTGTGTGCTATGAGTTCATCTTGCTGCAACCCATTCTTGTACGCTTGGCTGCACGACCGTTTCCGAGCGGAACTGCGGAAGATGTTTACGTGCCACCAACGGATTGGTATCGGAATACCTGCCAATAACTGTGCCACCGCAAGCGTGGTGCTCTGACAGAAGTAGCCCAGAGTGGGGCAAATGCAGACAGCAAAATAGAACCAGAACCAGGGGACAGCCAAGGAAGTTTGACTGAAGTTGGTTTGAGACTTCTGGAACGGAGAAAAACGTCTCATGGATGTCTGGATTTACTGACCTTCAATGGATCCGGTTGTTCAATCAGTGTAGATCAGGGGTCAACAACTCTGCTTCTGGAGAGCTACCTTCCAGAAGACGTCAGCTCCCACCTCAATTCTCAATCAATTCCATCTGATTACCCATCTACTCATCTAATTACCGCCTCCAGGAGTGCTTGATCAGTTGAATGTGGTGGGTTAGGCTATGTTCCGACGGCAGACATATTGGATTTGCTTCTCATAGCAAGTCTGTTGAGTCTGTCTGTTCACACTGTTACTTGCAAGAGTTCAGACCAGACCTGTCTGCATGGGTTGCTCTGCAGACTATGATGCAGGAATCAGTCGCAATACTGGTGGTGAAGCTTTTTTATGCGGAAGCAGGAGAGATGAAAAGGGATTTTTCGACACTCTGGATTTGACGTGGGCGTTCTGTAATCTCATCTGTTCATAATCACATTTCAAACCACCTCCGAACCACAAACGGATTTCAAAAAACAGAGATTTCATATGGATACTGTCTAGGATATGGCATAAATCTGACTTGAGCTGGATGCCTGAATATATATACTGTATGTTTCTCTGCATACTTTATTATTCTCCTTTCACTCTGTTCTTCAATGGCTGGGCTCCACAGGATAGACCACCACAGAGCAGCTATTATTTGGGTGGTGGGTCATTTATTCTCAGCACTGCAGTGACTGTACTGGCATGGCGATGGTGTATGAGGTGTTAGTGTGTGTTCTAGTATGAGTTCATTAGATGCAGCAGTAGTGCTGGTGTTCATTTAGCATGTGTTCATTTACTGTTCACTCACTCTATTAGACACTCCTACTGCCTATTTGCTCTACCTTGTAGACGTAATGTCAAGTGTCATAATGCTCTGAATCTGTTGCAGCACAACACTGTTCGGGATGCTCCCCATAGGACACTGTACAAAGGAAATTTAGATGTTTAAAAACTCAAGCAGCACTGCTGTCTCCGATCCACTTATGCCAGCACAACACAACACAACACCACCACATGCCAGTGCCACTCAAGTTCTTATTCACCACCCAAATAAAGCTCTGGACCACCTGCTCTGTGGTGGTTCTGTGGGGTCTTGACTAGGGATGCATCAATACCATTTTTTGTAAGTACGAGTACATACATTTTTGTACTTGCCGATACCTACTTAGAATTAAGCAACCAAAAGCATTTTGTAACAGTGTAGTTATTAGTGTAGTGCATTATATAGAAACGTCTCATTGATTTCTGGAGTTACTGGCCTTGAATGGATCCGGTTGGTCAATCAGTGTAGATCAGGGGTCAACAACTCTGCTTCTGAAGAGCTACCTTTCAGTAAACATAAGCACCAACCTCCAATCAATCCCACCAATTATCCATCTCATCTAATTACTGCATATAGGAGTTCATGATCAGTTGAATGTGGTGAGATAGGCTATACAATTCAGAAATTATGCTTAGACAAAAAAAACTCGAGATTAGTTTTATTCTATGGACGCATGCTAATTTCTCCAGCGTTATCATGTCACACAAAAACCACTCGGATGAGCCAATCGGATGAGACTTTCAGGAAATAAATATTAGGAGAGGCTGAGTAAGTGACGTATTGAAGTAAATTTCACTTTTTTACCACTGTTTGTTTACTGCCTGTGGACTGCATGTTGGATGTATGAATTAGTTGAATTCAAGGTTCAGTAGACCCTTGGAGATCTGAGCTTGTAATCCGCAAGCGCCATGGAACTGCTACTGGTCTTGGCGACAGTGTGAGGGAAGATACAAGCTGCAAGTCGAGATTTGAAACGAGATGCGAGACCCGTATTTTATGAATTTTCATCTCCCATGCTGTGGATCTGGGACTTTGGGATCATTTTGACTTGAGCGATGAATTTGTTGGAAACAAAAGTTGTCGCTTCATTAGAGTAGCAATATGCACTAGGTAATATGCACTAGGTATTGCATGTTGGCGAGTACGAGAGTACATTAGCATGGTATCGGTATTCATGCATCCCTATTCCTCACCATTAAAGAACAATTTGTGCAATGCTGCGTAAACTGTTTAATCAGAGACACATCAATAGTTTGCATTGTCACATTCTTAAAAATTAGGCTGAACAATCTCTGCTGAGCTTCTTTGAGCAACAAATCAAATCATCCAAATATACAAGCATGAAGAGGCTGAAGAACACAAAAGCTTGCATGATGAACAACAAGATAAACATGCAGAGCTTACAGAAAATATAGTCCAGGTTCGATCTGAAAGGGCTTGTGAATGACATCCTTTACTGAACTTTATGCAGATCTGTTTAATTTTTAAAAGGTTGTCTTGGTGCATCCTAGTTTGCTTATGTTCATAAAGTAGCATCAACTTATAATTGTTGTTGCTTCATTAGAGTAGCAATGTGACCATTGAAGAACAGGGTGAAAGGAGGTTAATATAATATGTAGAGAAAAAAGCAAAAGGACTACAATTCGTAATTATAGCAAAGGGACTACAAAGGGACTACAAAGTGTACTCTGTGGAGTTAAAAAAAATTGTGTTTCTAACGGGTGTAGAAACAAGGCGGTGGTCCTAATTCTATGCTTGATGTGCGTAATCTGCAGAAGAGTATCTCTCCCGGATCAGGGTTGGTGATTGCTGATGTAGATACTTATCTGATTTGCATTGGGCTCATCATTTGACTTGTGTGACTCAAGGAACTGAAGGACTAGCCCAAAGGCCTGTATACTAGCTGAAGAGAAGATGAAGTGCAAAGATGACTAAACAGACCCATTACGTTTATTCTCTCGTTTTTCATCAGAAGCGATCTCTCCAGCTAAGAACGGCACTACAAACGGTTGGAGCATTCTTTTGAAGTGTCTGTTTCCTTGAAATCATTGAACTTTGAAGACTGTTTCCACACAAAACAAATGGAGATTTAATATTCTCTAATGACTGTGAAGATCTCTGAGTTTGGGGAACATTAAATGGATTTCGGCAATGCCTCATATCCGAAAAATATCTGAAGTGTGTCAAACCCATTTCAAAGTAGCTCTTGCTCACTTTGCAGATAAAATTTTCAAACGGAGATCTACGGATTGTATTTTTCATGAAAGTATCTGTTCAAAGAAACAACTGTGAATCTGCTTTTCTCTTTTGTTGCGACCCTGTTGCAGAACCCAGAGTCTTGTAATTAAAATCCTTCTTTGAGCACATTGAATACAAAGCATCATAAGGACATTTGCATCTGCACTTTAGTATGACATTCCAAAAACCAACCAACCAAAAAAAAAACAAAAAAAAACAAAAAAAAAACACTGCCAACCTGTTGTATTTTTGATGTTTTTTTAGGTGTTGTTTGAGGTGTTGGATCTGTTCCTTCTGTTCTGGAGGACACTCTTTAAAAACTGATATTCTTGCAAGACAATTCAAAACACCACATTGCTCATCATTTGGAATGTGCTAAGGCGTGAGGATGTTTAGAGTTTTGGGGATGTCATAGACAGCACAATCACCTTCAAATGTAATACTGAATGGATTCACATTCCTCTTCACAATACTATGTTCGAAAGACTATGAATTAATTAATTATATTATATTTTTACCTACCAAGGTACAACCTGTCAAAACTTTAACAGAATCTAATAAAAATATGCCCCATGTTGTTTTTTCCTGAGAGTGTATCTCCATCTCTTTTGTCTCCTAGAGCATTTTTTCTTCATCCCACCACCAAACTGTGTATCCTATCTCCTTTCCTGTTTCTCAGTCCTACATACTGTATGTTTATCAAAGCAGAAGCTGTTCTCTAGCACAAGTTCTCAAGAGTTCTCTCCCCTTATGCAGAAACGTTTGTTGCCGTTGCAGAGGTTAGGGGTTTCCTGTAATTCTTGACAAAGTTTGCACCTACTGCAGCTTTTGCCCAGGATTTTGGCCCATACAGATCTTCTCTAGATTTTTCAGGTTTCGGGGCTGTCGTTGGGCATCCATTGAGTTTCAGCTTCCTCCAAAGGAGGTTATATAGGTTTCATAGGATTTTATAGGGTCTGGAGACTGGCTAGGCCACTTCAGGAAATTGCTTCTTACAGTAGAGGTGTGCGATACTGGGAATTTTGGTATCTATCCAAAACCAAGTAAATGCAGGGCCAGTATTGCCAATATCGATATTGATACGATACTTTTAAATATTTTAAGCTTCATAGATCCAAATGATCCAAAAGTCCTAGGAAAAAAATCGCCAAACATTGTACGTGACAACAAAATACTTTCACAATCACACAATCACAATCAACATTTTTTTAGATACAATTGAACAGTAACAAAACAAAGTTTGCCTTAACATTAGGAAAATAGATATTTGAGGTAGAAAAAGAGCAGGCACAATACAAATATAAAATAAAAAGTCTCCCCTTACTAGACATCTTTTATAGTTCTTTCTTTCTTTCTTTCTATCTTTTCAAATAGAATTGCTATAAAAAAATTTCTTCCTTTCAGTGCAATTCTATTTTTTCTTTAATAAACAGAGTGCAAAAAAAATATCCCAAAAAAATACTCAGGTTGTGTGTCTATCCATGCCTGTTGCCTGCTTGGCTGGCTCCTCTGAGCCATGTGCAACAACAAAAGACACTTCTTCGTTGCCCAGGCTGTATGTTTCAGGTCATTGTCATGCTGGAAGACCCAGCCATGACCCATCTTCACTGCACTTACTAAAGGAAAGAAGGTTTTGTCCAAAATCTCGCAATACATGTGCAGTACTCCTGTCCTCTTTGCAGAAAAAGACCCCCTCAGTATGATGTTTCCACCCCCATGCTTCACAGTTGGGACGCTGGTCTTAAAGGGGTTGAACTCATTCTGCTTCCTCCTCCAACACTGCGAGATGAGTTGATACCAAAAGGCTCTATTTTGGTCTCATCTGACCACATGACCACATGCCTCTTCTAGATGATCCAGATGGTCATTGGTGAACTTCAGCCTGGCGCCTGGCAGAAATAGAAGTTCTTTGTATCTGTCAGAACACAGCAAAGCTGCAACCGGTTGAGCCACAAATGTTGACTAGAAATGAAATGCACGTTTCAAAAGTATTAATACCCCTTGAACTTTTTCACATTTTGTCATCTTACAACCACAAACCTAAATGTATTTTATAGAGATTTTAAGTGATAAAGCAACACAAAGTAGCACATAAGTGTGAAGTGAAATGAAAATTATACATTGTTAACATTTTTTAATAAAATAAAATCTGAAAAGTGTGATGTGCAAAAGTATTCTGGGCAAAATACAGGGCAATCCTGGAGGAAAATCTGGTGGAGGCTGCAGAAGACTTGAGACTGGGAAGGAGATTCAAAACGATGACCCTAAACATACAGCCAGAGCTACAGTGGAATGATTTAAATCAAAGAATATTCATGTCAAAGTCCTGATCTAAATACCACTGGGCTCCTGTGGCAAGATATGAAAATTGCTGTTCACAGACGCTCTCCATCCAACCTGGCTGAGCTTGAACTGTTTTATAAAGAAGAATGAGCAAAAATCTCAGTCTCTAAATGTGCAAAGCTGGTAGAGAAATACCCCAAAAACGTGCATCTGTAATTGCAGTGAAAGGTGGTTCTACAAAGTATTGATATACGTATACTGAATACTTTTGCACGTCACACTTTTCAGATTTTTATTTTATTAAATTACTTTCAAATAATTTTTTTAATATATGTATCATTTTCATTTCACTTTATGTGATGTTTTGTGTTGGTCTATGACTTAAAATCTCAATAAAATACATTTAAGTTTGTGGTTGTAAAGTGACAAAATGTGAAAAAGTTTAAGGGGTATGAATACTTTTGCAAGCCACTGTATAGGCTCACACATGCATCCAGTGGAATTTAGGGGTAATGGTCTGTTCATATTGAAATGATGAAAAGTAAATATAGTAAAAATTTTGGTTGACAATAAAACAACTAAACATCATGTTTTTAAAAATTAACATATGTTACATTAAAGGTCTCCTTCCACTAAAATCCACTTTTTCTTGTTCTTTGTGAAATACAAAAGGTCTCTTCGAGTTGTATATGTATGCTGCATATTGCATATGCTGTTCTTCAACCTCCATTGTCTGCAGTAGCTAGCAAAAGAAAATACTCCGAAAAATGAGTCAATCAGAAAAAAGCACTGTGTCTACATCAACTTGTGAGTTCTTGGCTTTGTCCAACTTGACTTGGGAATGCCCACAGACAGAGCTAATGCCGAACTGTTTACAGCTAGTTAGCGTTAGCTATCTTGTGTAAGTAACTACAGGTTTAAATCGGATCTCCAGTTGATTCTGCGTTTTACAGAGACCTTAAATGTACACAGGTCACATTTTCTGTTGCAGAGGCGATATGTTTGCATGTTTAAATATTTATTACAAGAGCCGGAATCCTGTCTTTCTTCAGAGACCACTAATTCAGTGAACTAAAGCAGGGTTATACAGAAACACCGGAGGGATTTTTTTTTTTTTTTTACAAAAAAACAGCTTACATGGCATTCATTCATACTATAGACCACAACTAGACACTTTAAAATAAAATAAAAATTTGACCTTTAATAGTGTTTTTCAGACCAATTCCGAAATGAATGAAGTGCTATGCTGCATAAATTGTTTAATCAGAGCCTCATCAATAGTTTGCATTGTCACATGCTTTAAAATTAGGCTGAACAATCTCTGCTGAGCTTCTTTGAGCAACAAATCATCATAACATCAAACATACGAACATGAAGAGGCTGAAGAACTCAAAAGCTTGCCTGATGAACAACAAGATGACTATACATAAAATATAGTCATAAAATGACGTTCTTTACAGAACTTTATGTAGCTGTGTATAATTTTTTAAAGGTTGTCTTGGGGCATTCTAGTTTGTTTATGTTCATGAAGAAGCATTAAATATAGATTCCCTCAAAAATTAGCTCTTGTTTGGATGAGGAGTATTAAAGAGAGCAGAAAGCAGACTGTGAGCAGAGAAACAGAAAGAGTGGACATTTGTGGGGGAAAAAAAACTTGTTGGATTTAGTGTGAAGGTTCTACTGCATAAAAAAATTCCATTCAAAAGTATTGAATGGATGACTGCAGAATGAAGCAGCCATCAAAGCTGTAAAACTAAATTATTGTTTTTTTTCTGCTATTTTCTTTGGCCTGTATCATCTGTGATCATTACTAACATCGTTTGAGATATTTGTTTTGAAACCTACACTGAGAGATTGGCAAAAAAAAAATCCCTCACTCATGACTCACTCGCAGCCCAGCCACCCAAAACGCTTTCAAGCAGGACAGATAGGCTTTGGCTTCATTCATTTTCTAGTTAACCAGTCAGTAATGATCTTCCTCACACCCTTAATATGTGTTAAAGCATCATTCAGCCCTCAGGATTCTACAACGGAATGAGTCTTCAGTTACTGCCTGTATCTGGAGTATGGAACAAGATGTTCACATGCTGACAACCCATCCAGCTTTTTTTTATATGTGAGATACGTTTCAAATACACTCATCATCAAAAAATAGTTGCATCCACACCAGAAGAAACTGTCAAATTGCAGTGCTATTCAGAAGAAAGATAAAAGGGTAACGAGGAAGAATAAATGTAAGAACTATATAAGAACTAAAAGACTGATATGGACCATACTTATTTGGCTACACAAACAGAAGAATTGTGTATTGTACATTACCAGTCAAAATTCATTATTTAAACAAATGTCCTGCATTGTAGTTTAATACTAAAGTCATCTAAACTATAAAAAAAATCATATGGAATTATTTAGTAAACAAAAAAGTGTTAAACAAACCAGAATATGGAAGTGGGTCATCTTCTGGGTGCAAATATTTTTTGATATACAAAATGTTTAGACATGTTTGGCCACTTTCCTACATTTTCAAATGTGTTTTCTAAAATTTCTAACATTTTACTGTTTAAATAATCATTTGTCATATGGTAACAGACTGGAATCAGTTGTAAAGTTGTGAAGAGGTAGAGTTGGTATACAGTGAATATCCCTATTTGAGTAATGTTCTAATCCATATTATGGCAAGAACTACTTAACAAAGTAAAGAAAAAATGACTTTAAGAAATAATCAATCAATCAATCAACCTTTATTTCCACTCGGTAACTCATTAAGGGTAACCCTCATTTTCAATACAGCCAAGCATTTACAAAATTAAAGGGACTGAAAAATAAGTTTAAATTGTAAAAACAAGAAAACAATATAAGATTTAATTAAGAAGAAAAAAAATTACTAAAATGTAAAGCCATAAAACAAAGACGTAAATAATTAGACACAATTTAAAAAGTAGAGGACTAAAATAACACCACAATTATAAAAAAGTAATAGATGGAACTAAAAAAAAAATAAAATAAATAATATTAATTTCAAAAAGTATAAAAAATAAAAGGAAGAAACAAATCAAATAAAAAGGTCAAAGGCTAAAAGTAAAACCAATAGTAAAATAAATAAAAGGATGAAATTAATAAAATAAATAAAATTAAAGGGCTAAAAGGTAAAACAAAAATATAAGAAAAATAAAAAGACATAAAGGCCAGTCAATGCGAAACATTTCAAGAACTTTTAAGAAAAAAGTATCCTCAAGTGGAGTTGCAATGACTATCATAACATGATCATGAAACTGGCTCTCATCAGGACCGGCCCTGGAAAAGAAGAGCAAGAGTTATCTCTATTGCACAGGATAAGTGCATCAGTGTTACCAGCCTTAGAAACAGCAAGTTAACTTCACAAAGTTTTTTGGTTCTGGACATGTGATTGGTGACAACCAACCATTTAAGTTGTCACTGATCAGTGACAAGCAGATTGGAATAGGTCATCTTCTGGGTGCCATTTTCATGCATTTTAAAATGTATGTTTTTAAATACATTTTATGCATGTTCGTTTTGAATATGGGAACAAGCCTGCCATTTTATGCTCTAATGAGCAATAGCAAAGAAGAACCACTTTTGGATTTCATGAAGAACTAATTTTTTGTACAACTTTTCAAAAGGTTTCGAGGTACTTTCTACAAATAAAAAACTGTCATTTTCTGACCTAATTTATGGGCTGAAAAAAAATGGATAATTATGTTTCAACAGAGCTGAAACGTCTAACTGAGCTTAGAACTGAAAATCAACAAAGCAAAGCTCATCAATACCCTCTGGACTGTGGACTGCATGCAGTGATAATGAGCACTGAAATGGCAGGCTTTAATGAGAGGCTCTATAAGCCTCATCCTCTTTGTACTACATTCCACCGTTAACATGCTGTACAAATCAATGTGATGCACAACATAAAAATAAACATTGTGCAGAATAGTGAGCGTATTATATCCCTTTTTTCTCTGTCTCTCTTTATCTATATGAGGCTCAGTCGTCAGAGCTGCAGAAATCATGGCAGTGGGTTAATTGTACAGGCGTTCCTGGCAGCGAGCAATTTTATGATGACGCTCGTACGGCCACTCGTTTAAGAAAAGACCTGATCTCAGAAAGAATAAACGTATAGAAGCTGTGCTAAAACAGATCATGTTTTTTCCTCTTAACCCATTTCTGCTCTGATTGAGTTGCATCGCAAATTGGTAGGCCTATAATTTGCCTCTATTATCGAGAGCAGAATGGGTTCTTTCCAGTTATAGGAAAAGTAAATTAGTTTAATGCACTGCAGATGTGTGGTTTGTCTACTGGCGGTTCAAAGCTCAAAAGATAAATGTTCATAATTTTTTTTTATTATTTCAATCAAGCCCAGCGACAAGTGCGTCAAGCTGCAACTTGTGTCTTGTGAATATGTTAAATTAGATATGAAATAGATGTTTTATAACGTCAGTGATTTAAAAAAAGGACAAAAAACACTCTTTTCTGTGTAAGTATGTTCTTAAAGAAGATGACTGGCTATGCTAAGTGGTGAAGATGAGCCTGCAGTAGAATTTCTGTAGGAGTGCAACAATCGACAAAATTTAGAAATCTGTATGATTCCAAACATGTTGACGTGGTGATGCCTCCTCATTTCTAGAACACTTTTAAGATCCTTAAGAAAATCAATAAATCTGACAAACAAATATATGGTTGGATCAAAGGACCATAAAAACATTTCGATCAAACAGAATGGATTGTTTTGGATGAGCCTTAAATCTCTTACGCACAGTTTGCAACTTGTTAAGCAAATTATTCTTACATCAGAAAAGTTTTTTAAAACTTTTACAAAGCCTTTCACAACCGAGTGTGAATTTGCTGAAGGAAAAACATGCAACAAAATTTTACTTGACATTCTGCAAATACTGGCATTGAAATCTTGGAATATGTCCGTGTCATCAGGGAAGAAAAAATCCATTGATGGAATAACCTGGTCTATATTCAGTATATTCAGGTAGTCAGCTGACCTCATTCTTTCAGCACATACTGTTGCTGAACCTAAACCTGACCAACTGCAGCATCAACCAACCCCACATCATTTACTTAGTTAATCCAGGTAGCAGCTTTTTTTGGCCTGGTACTGTATAAGTATGATGTGATAACTTTGACCCATTGAGACAATGGGCCCTATTTTACACCCTGCGCAAGATGCATTGCAATGCTCATTGTTATCTTACACCACGACAAATGTCTATGTTCACGCCGATGGGCATGGTGGTCTGGAAGTGATGTGCATTCAGGTAAACCTCCCTGAAATCAACTTTTGCAACTTGGGATGTCTGCACACACACACACACACACAGACAGACACACACAAAGACGCACAACAGTGCACAAACCCAACTTTAACATCAACAATATACGCAATAGAAAATAAAATAACATTGCTGTTCCTGTAACTAGCGTGAATAAGCAGGTCACTGTTAAAATACCAATATGCCAAAGTCAGAGTGCACCTGGTTCTTAAAGTTGTGAATGGCAAGTGACACGCTGTTTGGTTTGTTGCACATTACGCCCTAAACACATCTATAATTAAATAAGATAATTAGTACATGCATTTTGCACGTTCCAAAACACACACATCATACTTTTCCAGTCGTTATGACAGCAAACACACACTGACATGCCCTAAATGAAGCTGAGGCAGTGCACGATTGATGGTTCGTCTATAGGCCGCTAAAATATAGTAGTAAAGAGCTCCCATTACTACTATTTACTACTACTTCTCTGATATAACAGGCTTGGCTTAGGCTAACGCAGCTAGCGGTGCATAAAGCTAGGATAGCTAACTGCGGATAAAGCCTGTTAATAATGTGCAAACAATAAAAACACTCCAAACATATTCATTAGCTGATTAACCTACAGAGTATGGTAGAAGTTATTGAACACTGGATTGTGTAGATTCAGCCCCCTCAACTAGGCAACCAGAGTGAGCTTTGCATCTGGGGAGGGGTGGGCGGGGCAGACCTCTCTCTGTGGTGTTTTGAAATTGGACTGCTGTTTCTATTTGACATGCTTGCTCTCATGATTCTTAAAAATGTGTAAAATGCATATACATATCCATATATATATTTCAAGATCTTTCCAACCTAACTTCTAACCTCTTGCATTGCATATTTTATAAAAGTAGAAGTTTTGCACCCTACACCATGACCCCTGGCCTTCTGTATGTGTGACACGTGACAACAAATGTTGTCAATAGTAACCTGGTCATGGCATTAATACAGATTTAAAAATACATTTAA
This sequence comes from Astyanax mexicanus, assembly GCF_023375975.1. NCBI lineage: Eukaryota > Metazoa > Chordata > Actinopteri > Characiformes > Acestrorhamphidae > Astyanax > Astyanax mexicanus. The sequence goes on along the minus strand of NC_064419.1, from coordinate 22,366,293 downwards.
AATTCAAATTAAAACATATTTGGTAAATATTAAATTGGCCAGTTAATATACAGTACTGTGCTCTAAGGTTTTAGCACATTACTCAGAACCATTTATCTCAGCATTAAGTGTTATTTTACCTGCAAAATAATATGTAAAATGTAATATCTTTAAAATGCATATCATCCTCCACATCTAATGTCCTCTAAACTTCATTTATTATGTCAGTTTGACTTTTTTCAAGATCAAAGAAGTGTCTTACCCATTACAGAAGAACCTATTCTTCACCCGTATCATCTTCAGAAGCTGAGGGCCTGTTCCAAACTTGCATAATGTTCTCTAATTTACACTTACCGTATTTTTCGGACTATAAGGCGCACCGTATTATAAGACGCACTATCAAAGAACGCCTATTTTCTGCTATTTTTCCATACATAGGGCGCATCGCATTATAAGGCGCGTTAAGTGACACTAGAAAGGGTGCCTATATCAAAGTGAACAGGGGTGGCGCCATGTTTCCCTTCCCCCACCGGGGGTGGTCGCTTGCCGGTGGAGCGTCTCAGTATACAAAATATAGCTCTTTCAAAGTCAAACGAGTGCTGGATATTAATCTACACAGATTCCTCTCCTGAAAACTGTTTATTTGGGTGAGTAACGTGCTTCAGTTTATTTACAGTAAGCTTAGATTTCCAGATGTCCACTAAGGCTTGCTGCACCAGCGTTAGCATAGCTGTCCGCTAGCACGCTAGCTAGTCACCTAAACTAGTAAAGTTAACCCAAACTTAAACGACAGCGTTACACTGAGTAATCCTGCGTGTTCTGGTAAGACAGTGAGATATTAGCTAGCGATTCGTCCCCCGTAGCTTGTTTTAACACGGTAAACAAGCAGATTACAGGCTGATAAAACTCACCTCTGAGAGAGTTAGCGCTTAGCATCTAGCTAATGCTAGCCAGGCAAAGCAGCACAGACTTACAGGCCGATAACTCACCTCTGAACGGTGAACGCTTAGCGATTAGCATCTAACTCTAATAATACTGCTCCAGCAGTATTAAAAGTGCTAAATTTAGAAAATACTGATCTCTGAACAGTGAAAAAGCTAGCTAGCTAAGCGGTTAGCATCTAGCTAATGCTATTTATTGCTGCTCCAGCCTCGGAGCGGCACGGCTCTGCACCGGAGTGTGTGTTTACTGCTCCTTACACCTGACGGGTAAAATTTAGATAATACTGATCTCTGAACAGTGAATAAGCTAGCTAATGCTATTTGCTGCTCCAGCCTCGGAGCTGCACGGCTCTGGACTCTGTATAGCACTGAAACTCTGTATAACGCTGCACGGAGTGTGTGTTTACTGCTCCTTACAACCTGACGAGTAAAATTTAGATAATACTGATCTCAGTGAATAAGCTAGCTAGCTTAGCGGTTAGCATCTAGCTAATGCTATTGCTGCTCAGCCTCGGAGCTGCACGGCTCTGGACTCTGTATAGCACTGAAACTCTCTATAACGCTGCACGGAGTGTGTGTTTACTGCTCCTTACAACCTGACGAGTAAAATCCATACAAAAGGCGCACCGTATTATAAGACGCACTGTCAATTTTTGTGAAAATTAAAAGTTTTTAAGTGCGCCTTATAGTCCGAAAAATACGGTACAAGGAGTGATCTTTTCTTCACTGCTCTTGATTTCCAGGCAAAGATGAAATTACATTTTTAAAGGAAGAATGTTCTGTTCTCATGGTGAAGCTGCTTATCTATTGTAGTTTCAATCAATTCTGTTATATTTTTGTCTTCAATCCAATAAAAAAGCACCTCTATGTCCTCCTTCAGGGACATTGACTATTATACCTGTACAGAAAATGATGTAACAAATCTGCAACATGAAAGACCTCAGAAAAAGTGTTGTTGATGCTCATAGGGCCGGAAAAGGTTACAAAACCATTTCTAAAGAGTTTGGACTCCACTAATGCACAGTCAAACAGGTTGTGTACAAATAGAGGTAATTCAAGATCATTATTACCCTCCCCAGGAGTGGTGGACAAACAAAGATCACTCCAAGAGAAAGGTGTGTAATAGTCTGCGAGGCCACAAAGGACCCAGGGGAACTTCTAAGCAACTGAAGACCTTTCTCACATTGGCTAATGTCTTCACATGTATCAGAGGAAGCATGTGTTACTCTTCAACCTCCTGGTGTGCTGGGGCATCACTAGTGATAGGGGGAGTCCTAATGAGTGGGTTGGGTAATTGGCCGTGTAAATTGGGGAGAAAATGGGAAAAATAGAAATAAAATAAAAAAATATATAATAAAATGCTGATCTTTGCATTAAGATCTGTGTGACTCGTCTGCAGAAGCTGAAAGATTTGAGGTTTTTACCGGACATGGAGTCTCCCCACATGGTTTACTTCGCGATGTCAAAGGAGAAATATATGGTCTCTTTTCTTTCTCCCTGCTGACACTGTCGAGTTAACTTTGAGTCGAGCCCCATGATTAACGACAGTTCACAGGCGAGTTTTTCCCGGGTTTTGTATCTGACCACTCTACTGCAAAAAAGAACTGATTGGATAACTACCCCGCTTGTCCCGCCTCTCAACCTACAACTGGTCCCTACCTTTCATAAATACATAAAAGTCATTTGATGGGATGCCGTCCCTGCCAAAAATGTTCATCTCGTTTTTATTAGTTGACGAAAATGTCAGCTCAATTCATCATCGTTTTTATTATTTTATGCTGTTTTTATGTAGATATCGTTCACTGACGAAAACTGTGACGAAACATTGGTGGGAGCTATTTGATGAGCTACCGACACTCCGACTTTGTTGTACAAAAATCTGCACAAACTTTGTAAGAATATTCAAGAAAAGAACATTATTTGTATCACTGTAGGTGTAGCTCAACAAATATTGCTCAAATCAGTCTTATTTTCATCATCAATCATTTATTGTTTTATTATTTTAACCTTTATTTTTATTTCAGTATCACAATCATCCAAAAACTTAAGACACTTTTTTCTGGGTGAGTGTACATTATTTAACTGCACAGTGATATTACATTAACATTATTGCAGTACCAGTGCATTCACAGCTTTCCCAATTGTTTATTGGTTGTTGTTGTTGTGACTGACCTCAGCAGCTCCTGATAGAAAACAGTAGGAGGACTGAGTCCAGTTTCTATATAGTGTCAAAGGAAGCTTGAACAGATAGAATTAAGAGGCTTGTACTGAATGATACTGTATGAATCACTGTATTGGTTCACAGCTGGTGTCCAGGCAGAATGCTGAGTACTAATTCCAGTATTACACTTTCATGGTATGTGGGACACCTGCTGGCAAAAAAGAAGAAAAAATAAGGTTTCTAAAATTGCCTTTGGGGCAGCCGGAAATTCACAGCGTGCATCTACACGGCCTGGAGGAAGGGCCATTGTCGACATCCCGTTAATAGACTCCTGGCTTCGACCTCAACATGAAAATGAGAGCTAACAAGAAAAGGTGGACAGGAGAGAAATGTAATGTTGCCATGGTGACCCATACGGCTTTTCTTTTTTCTTTTTTTTTTTTTTTTTTTTACAATTTGTCTTTTTTTTCCCTACCCTTCTCTCAATCTTCCAGCATGATAGAGGCACTATTTTTCAATGGTCCGCCATCCTGATAAATCAAAGGCAGGCAAACAAGTGAGGGATGCTTGGATAATAAGGCTAGTGACTCAGGAGGTGCATGATGTGAATCAGAACTGAAGCCGAGCCGGACTAATGGCAAGAAGAAAACACTTCACCCACTCTGTATCGCAGGTCGTCTCCTCGCATTCGGGGCTTTTTCTCTCTAGTGGATTTCGGCTCCTCTGTGTGCGGAACCCAACACGCAGCCTTGTACCCACGAGCTATCCGAAGCATGTAAAGTTACTCAAAGAGAGACTGGCTGTGAAATTGCCTTTTCAAGTTGCCCATTTCTCTCCAGCCTCTAGCCTTCCCGCTGAGGGGTTACCTGCATGGTTCGTGGGCATGAAAGAATTACAGAGATACATTATCTTTTGTGGTCTGAAAATAATGATTTCTCAAAAAAAAAAAAAAGAACTGCTGCAGTTAGAGAAGGGAACTTTTTTTAGTGCTTTAATGATCTGCTATTGTATTGTGTCAGAAATTAGATTTTGTGTGTGTTGGGGGAGGTTGGAGATGTTGGAGCTTTATTAAAGAGGAGGGTTATGTTGTTTGTTATGTACAATAACCGTCGAAATTAAAAGTTTTTTTCTGTATTTTATGTAAAAAAAATCTTCTGTAAAAGCACAGTCAAAATCTGTAAATTTAAATGACAAGAATCCTCTGTTATTTACGGAGCCCGGGAGGGGCCGTGGATAAAAAACTTTAAATCGAGTGAACGATGTAGCAGTTTGTGCTCACGTTTTCCTTTTTTTTATTGTTTTTTCCCATTTTCTCCCCAATTTACAGGGCCAGTCACCCAACCCATTCATTAGGACTCCCCCTATCACTATAATGCCCCAAAACATCAGGAGGGTGAAGACTAACACATGCTTCCTCTGATACATGTGAAGTCAGCCACCGCTTCTTTTCGAGCTGCTGCTGATGCAGCATTGCCGAGCAGCCAGTGAACTCAGAGGAAAGCACAGCGACTCGTTTCCGGTACATCAGCCCACAGACACCCTTTAGTGATGTGGGGAGAGATCTACCCACCCGGAGGGAGCAAGGCCAATTGTGCTCCCTCTGAGTGCCGGCAGCTTGGTGCTCATGTTTTCTTTAATTCGAGCAAACGATTTCTGTAATTTAAACGAATAATTTCTTTAATTCAAGCTCGGAGGGACAAAAAGCTTGGAGGGAAAAGGAGCACTTTTCTCCTATTAGCTGTTACAGGGCTGCTGTGATGATAATCAGTTATTTACTACATTTATAACCTGCTGATAATAATGCACTAGTGTTACAGTTAGATTTGTTGTAGCGGTGGAGTCTCCACAGCGCTTAATTAATTTCTCAATAACATTCAGCCAGCCTCCAGGGAAATGCACCCTCTCTTAAATCTAGTTACATCATTATTACTTTTATGATACCTAGATTTCATGAGGTATCTTACTTTTTGCTTCATATGATATTTTTGTTTATCACTTTTTTGAAGTTTTTGAAGTTATTTTTCTCAGTACATTTCTTAGCACTTTTCACAAAAAAACTCCATCTTTTCTATAGGCTCTGGTAATCATTTATTAGCATAATAGGCTTCTCCCCCCAACCCTCACCCACCTTCAATGTGTAGTCTTGCCCACTAGAGCTACCTTCTCTTGGGTTTTAAGTTTTATTTTTTAAGGATTGTAAATATAAGTTAATATAAGTAAAAAATAAATAACAAATTTCTTTACTACATTTCATGCTGGATGAGTGATGGTCTGCAGGACTACACACTGATGGTGAGTTAGTACTGGAGGGGTAGACATGCCCATAATACAAATACAAAATTCCAGGAGCCTATAAGACAAGATATCATGCTGGCATTTAATATAGAGTAAATTACAATAGATGCACTTATCCACCCCTCCTTGCTAATTGGGTTTGCAATATTTCAATTCTTTGCAATAAAATAATCATTTAAAAGGAACAATTTAAACAGTGTTTTTTCTAAATTCAACATAAAATGCCTCTTTTAATGACTACTGCGGTCACAGAATGACTCAACCCCTTCATTACAAGCATCTTTAATTCTTAGTAGAACTTTTTGCTGTTACGACTGCCAGCAAACATGATGCCTAGCCAGATTTCATCTTCTGGCAGCGTTCCTTATTCCAGTGCTTCTTAACCCTAGTCCTGGAGGCCCACTTTGAAATGGAAATTTCTGTGGGCTTTTTGTAGCCTAGCTTCAGAAGTGTTCACAGGTGTAAACCTTGCTGCTCTAAATAAGATAGTAGGTAATTTACAAGCAGTGTTTTGAGGATGGAGACAGCAAAAATAGCATTCAAGCTAGCTGCAATCAGGCTGTTTGGATCAGATTAACACAAAAATACAATGAACACAACAAAGAGTCTGTTGGAATTCCTGTTCAGCTCATCTCGAGGAGGTATCACCTCACTTTGTGCCTGTATCTGCAGTTCTGAATGCTGCCATAGATGATACAATTAAGTTTAAGTTCTAGTAATTTTACTGCACAGCTCACTGGAACTAGAGTTTAGATTCTCTATACCCAACCTGACTCACCTGACTGGGTCAGGCCCAGATTTCCCACCACTTTCCTCGGGGCAGGTCGGGTCGGGCTCAAGAAAATAGTCTGTAACCTAGGCGTCTGTTTTTTAATGCTATTTTTATTTCTATAAAGCTATAGTATAATAATCACAATATAGCAAAGTAACAAATCAAACTGAGTTTTAAAAAAGTTAGAAAGTTAGAATCACGCAGCCCTGAAAATGCACACACATGAGCTCTTCCACTTGTCTGCATTTGACTTTTTTCTTAAATAATAGGTCTATGGTTCTTCAGTGTTGCATTTTTCTTAAATAATAGGTCTATGCTTCTTTAGTGTTGCAATGCTAATTAACATCATTCTGAACAGATTTTTCTAATTTAAACAGCCCGAAAATGTTTTTAAAAGCTCAGTTTTTTAAACTACTTACTAAAAAAAATTGGGGTTTAAATCAGGCCCGGGGTTAGGGGGGAAAATATGTGAACCCCAGACTAATGACTTTTCTACGAGCCAATTGGAGCCAGAATGTGATCGGAATGGATGTGTTGGTTAAAGCTGCCCTGGCCTATAAAAAAACACACACCAGTTTTGAGTTTGCTGTTGTTAAACATTCTGAATAGATTTCGCTCATTTAAACAGCCCGAAAATGTTTTTAAAAAGCGCATTTTTTAAAACAACTTACTTAAAAAATGTTGGGTTTAAATCGGGCTCGTAATGACATTTTATGGGGCGGGTTCGGTTGGGCTTGGGCAGAACGTGCACGGGCTCGGGCCGGGTTGGGTCGGATTCTTCGGGCCAGATCTAACCTCTACAACTTGGTTATTTTGTCATAAAAAAGTGGCATAGTTGAATTTAGAGTAAATGTTAGTTAAGTTCTTGTTTGGTTTAATGCAAAATCTAAAAGCTTGCAAATTTCGCGAAAATAAATTTTTTGGAAGTTGAATATTGTAGATAGCAAGTTCTATTTCATACAGAGGTAGCAATATTTCCATTTGAGTGTGCATTTAATTCATACGCTTTAGCAGACACTCTTATTCAGAGTATTTTATTACAAATAATATATCCACAGGTCCTTCATTTAAAGCTCTTTCATTTGATTCATTTGAAGCTACAACAAGGTCATGAATCCCTGCAAATGCTCTGGTATTTAAAATCTTTGAACATTTCTTGCTGGCTCTCGATGAATACATGTACAGTAAATGCAGCTGGTGAAGAGTCTTATCTGCCTGTCCTTGCCTAAAGGACTAGATGTTTTGACAGAGCTACTCTGAGAATTTATGTTGGCATTTATATTCAAACCCAAGCCCACGAATGCAGACAAATGAACAATTGCTGGATCTGCTCCATACAGAATTTTGACGTGTCCATGGGGTCAGAATGGATTGCTTTCATATCTTTTGATTTCGTTTTCCTGAGCCAGGTACACCATGGGTAAAAAATGACTGGGTTTAAATGACCTTGCTGTTCTCTTTGTCCTCACAGTAAGCACTGCCACAATGTCCTCAAGCAAGAGGCTTATCGTCTCGAGTGGCAAGAACATGGAGATATGATATATATCATTATACAGGGGTTTTAGGAAAGCTGTCATAATATCATATACTCTGTGTTGCCAAAAGTATTCACTCACTTTTCTAAATTGTTGAATTCAAGGGGTTAAAATCACTTCCATGGTCACAGATGTATAAAACCAATGACCTTGACACCCTTGTAAAAGAAAAGTGTATTAAGTACATTTTTTAAAAAGTATACTTAACATGGAAAAGTACATACTTTTTAAAATTAAAATATTTACTTAAATACATACTAAATGTACTATTTTGGAACAAATTATGCCAACTTAAGTAAGTTGCAGTAGCGTGCAGTGAATATAGTGGGTACCCCTTCTGCAAATCAAATCCAGATTCCAGAGCCCTGAGAAGGGCTTAGACAGACATGGCCCCGCCCCCAGAGTGAAAATCATGAATCTGATTGGTTAGATTGTCATATGACTCATTACTACACCCTTCTTAAACTCAGGAGAAGGGTCCATGCAGACAAGTGAGCAGAAGCCATTTTAAAAAGCTTTGATTGGTCAGTACCGCTGTCAATCAGATAAGAGTCCTGGAGCAACTGAAAAACACAAACTAATGTTTTGAATTAGTTGCTGTTTTTTATTTTAGTTAATTTATAAAATAAGTCCATAAACTAAAAATGATGTAATTATTTCGATGCACGTATTGTCACCCCTTCTCTGAAGGGTTAGAAGGGCCTCACTGAACACCACTGGCATATTGTAGTTGTAATTAAGCTATATTTAACTTCAACATAAAAGCATTAAATTGTGCTTTTGAGTGTTAAACACCTTTTTAAATACACTTGAAGTATATTGTAAATTTACTACTTTGCGTATTGATGCACACATTGTGTACACATTAATGCTACTGGATAGAAAAATACACTAAAGTGCACTTTAAGCAGTGTTTAATGCCACTATATATATTTTCTATAAACACAAAGTACAATTTAAAGCATTGCTTAAAAATACACAGATTGAGTCACTACAGTCCTCCAAACTTCATGTGGCCTTCAGATTAGATCAAGAACAGTTTGGTCACATCCTGTAACAGTTGCATCCAAAGTGCAATGCAAAGCATCAGATGCAGTGGTGTAAAGCGTGCCACCATTAGACTCCAGAACAGGGGAGATGTGACCTCCGGAGTAATGAAACACACTTCTTCATATTGTGTCAAGTGTAAGGTTTGGTGGAGGAGGGGTTATTATGGTATTATTATCGATTATCTTTCAAGAATCGATTCAGTTCTGGAAAACATATCACGATACTTCAACATCCCTACTTAAAAGTACTGTGATGTGGCTCCAATGTTTTTCTTTATTCTTTCTTTCAGAGATGCCTCAAAATTTCAACAACAGACTCTCAAGCCATAGAATTCAGTTTTTTATATAATTTTATTAAAAAATTATTTTCTCATTTTCTTCCCCATTTTCACAGCTGTTACCCAACCCCCTATCACTAGTGATGCCCCAGCACCAGGAGGGTAAAGACTAGCACATGCCTCCTCCAACACATGTGAAGTCAGCCACCACCTCTGTAGTAAAACTACACCTCCCCAGGTAGAACTAATACTATCTGAAAAAGGCTTGAGAAAACTTTAAAGAAAGGGGAATGTCTAAAACCACAGAACCCTACACCACTGCTGTGTGGTTACTCCTGGCGGGGTTTTAGCACGGCTTTAGTCCAGTGGGTTTTAAACAAATTCTCAACACACCTGAGCTTAAGAAGTAATTATTTTCTGCTGTACTTTTGTACCTCATTTACCAGAACTAAAAGAATGAATAGAAGAGATAAAGTATGCTTAAATGTCAAGGACTTTTAAGCAGAATGCGACCCTGGCATAAACACTGTCTGTGGCTAATATTTGAAACTGTTAAAACACTGAATAAGCGTGTTAAAAAAGCCTACAGTGTTAGGCCTGCCTTTCATGGAAAATGAACAGATTCCAAACAATATCCAATATAAAAAAATACATTCGACCGTCAGGAATGAAACTTGGTGGGTCATCAAGGTCAGTGTTTATTGTCATGCCCAGGGTCGCCAGGTCCAACAAAAATATCCAGCCCAAAAAATATGTCTGTCACACGTTTGAAGCAAATGGCAAAACAAGTGTATGACTTAGTATTTTGTTTATAAGGGATTTTTGTTATCAATTCACAGATGAGATGTCCTTGAGCAAGGCACCTAACACCAATCAAATGTGTGTGTGTGTGGTTTTGATGCTCTAGTTCACTATTCACTAGTGTGTGTGTGTGTGTGTGTGTGTGTGTGTTTGTATGTATATTGACTGCCATAGATTAATGTATAAAGTAAGGAGGCTGAGTTCCGTTGCACTAATAGTACAATCAACAGGGGGTCAACTGCGTGTGATCTCAACTGACTGGAAAACATGACAAACAAGACATTCAGAACCACTGTTTTATTAAAAAACCTTGAATATCTATTCAGAATGTGAACACATATTATGTCTATACAGACCAAGTGAAAGAAACATAACAGCATGATCTTTCACAAGCCAGACAGGTTCACTGTAGACATGCTCTGTTCAGAGAAATACACTTTGTGGACAATAAGGACTGATACTACCATCTAGTGGATAGGAAATCCCTCTACATTCAGCATACTGCCTGAAACCTACCAGAAAGCTTGTGATTACAGTCATTTTAACAGAGTTTTCTGAACACAACAGCTGATTTTCCATACCTTAACTTATTTTTCTTTAAGCTGGTGTTTAGCCTAATGACCTAAACCAGGGTTCTTTAGTTCCTGTTAGGAGAGCCAGTGTTCAGTCCATTCATTTACCCGTTTCTCCGATCTCTAAAATGACACGTGCAGTACAATTATTAAAACTGAAGGTATAACCTCTTCTCAAATCTCAAACACTCTAAACTCATTTTCTGTTTTACATACATTTTGCAGCTAAAATGTCACTTTTCAAATGCACTGAATGTGTTTTCTGCAGAGACTGTAAAAAAGATGGACGCTGTGTTGCCGTTCCCATTCATTTAATGAAAATGAAGCCAAAATCTTCCGCCATGTTGGCGATTCTGATACCCGAGTCTGCGCAGTAGAGACCAGAGGAGGGAGAAAGACTGTGGAGAGACAGCCTACTTATTTAAATAACCCCGCCCCTGAGGGCTGCTTCATGGTCATAGGCTGTAGAGCGGAGCAGAGCGGAGCTGACGGTCTGGTAGTGGTCCCGCTTATAACCAGCCCTTTTACAATAACCACACCTTTTTTGAATAGAGCTGAATAATGGTTAAAAAACGAATTCTGTGGGGATCTAAAATTTGACAATATAAGCAGAGGTTACACTAGCTGCTGCGTTTAAATAAAGGAGGTAGAATTACAGTATATGGGGAAAAAACGTGATTTGAAAGTTGTCTGTTTTGCCATTGAAACCTATGGGGATGGGTGGGGTTACACAGCTTTCTGAAACCGAACAGCAGGGGGCGCCCGACCTGTGGTGGCTTCACTTTTGAGAGACGATGCTCTGTCCAGCTATATACAGTCTATGGGTTAAACCGTTCAGATACTGAATATAATACTGCAGAGTTTAAAACGCTGATTTTTGATTGGCTATAAACAGCTGTCAGTCACTGTTAGGCTAGAACTCACCTGTTGATTGGCGCTGTGTCTGAGGGCGGCGAGTGAGAGGAGAAGGTAGAGGAGAGAAGATAAATGCAGCTGTTTTGCATTAAAATATAACGTAAAAACACAATATAATTAACGTATTGTTAAGTGTGAGGCATTAGTTTGTCGACAGGAGACCCTGTACACAGTTTAATGACCTGACAGACAGTGAGAAACTACTGAAACTTTCCGTCAGAGTTAAAGAGTGTAGTCTCTGTGTGAAGCTGTGGTTAGCAGGGTGCTATTCAACAGTTAGCTGGAATTTAGACCCAATCTGATTTCTATTTTGTACCCTAACCACTACTAGAGTTACTAGGGGAGGGGGTGAAATCTTATCCCTAAGATTTCAAGCACACATCATTCATTTGCAGAGCCGGGGATCCATCCGCAGGTCTAGACCTGCAGTTTCAGTGCGTGCTGTAGTTTTAGACGTGCGCCACCTAGCGGCTATGGATGTAAGGCCAGCCAACCGAATCCTTTTAAATCTTTTTTGCTCAAGTGAGGATTTGCACACGAGTTTTGGAAGGGGTGATTTTGACAGTTTGGGGGTGGTGTCAGGGTCACCCCCTCACCCCCTCACATCCCTCCTTCATAAACCCCGGGGATATCGGCCAAACAATCAAAACCCCCCTTTCAAAAATCTAACGCAAACACCTCACTCGAGCAGAAACAGCAGCCGCAGGCAATTCTCATAGCGCGAGGAGAACGGAATTCAAGAGGGGAAAAAAAAACACCTGAGAGGGAGAAAAATGTACCTCGAAAGCAATATTTACACACACAAAATGTTAAAACATGCAGGTTAATTTTTTTCACCTGGTGCACCCCCTTTTGACATAGATGTGACGCCACACACCTGTGAAAATATTTTAGTTTTTTGCAGTCAATCTTCTTATTATTTCATGGTTCTTTAAACATGCAAATAATCATTAGCTTACATTTTTCATTCCTCAAAAAATATTTCCATGTCATCTCTAAATTTAGAAATGAACAGAATCAAACACCAATCACTTTAATAATTCAAATTCTTTAATAAAATGATTTATGTTCCATATAACTTGTCCTGACATGATTTCTATAACAAAATGTAAAAAAAAAACTGTTATGAAATTGTTGTGACATTTATGTTAAATCAAGTTTTTAACTGTAACAGTCATATGCTCATCTTAGAACTAATAATATAGTTGCCCATTTCTAAAAGCAGGAAAAAATGTAACTTGCTGTTTTATATCATCTGCAGCAGATGTGCTGCACCCGATTCTAATTTTAGACATTTTAAGTAGTAATAAATGTATATTTTTAACCTGCCTTTTTAGTTTTGTTCTTCTTTCAATGTTACTCATTTTTATAAGGTAAGTAAAAAAAAAACACTACTTCCCATGACACTACTTGATTTATGAACAAAATAAAAATGTAGGACAACTTTTGATAGTTCATTGTTTTATTGAGTCTTACAGAGCAGGTAAATGTACACAAAGCTACAGGAATAATTAAAGATTTATACAAAAACAGACAATTTATTAAACAAGAATATACATACTTTATTCAAAATATCTTCAATCGTCAGAATGTAGAAAGAAAGTATTTGATCAGAAAAGTGAGAACAGAGAAGGCACAGATATGCAAATCAAATGACAGTCTTATTGCAGTGTGACCTTAAAGCCTCAATCAGGATTTGTGGCAACAATTGTAGCCACACATTCGCAGCAGCGGCCCTGCAGTCGTTCGTTTAGCATTGTTCCCTTATTGCAGTACCAGAATTACCAGCCTGTCGGTTACAGTCATGCCTGTATGAGCACACTGTGAGACAAGCCCTTATTCACAGGATAACAAGTAGATTTATTTACAGTGTCTGGAAAGAACAGTAAAGTAAAACATGTCCTTAACTATAACCTGGTAACATATTTTGAAAGCTTCTGGAACCTTTCAAGGAAGCACTTTTCCTCAAATGTACACTCTTACAATAAAGAAGCCACATACGGTTATTGAGCAATGCCATAGAAGAGCATTTAAATTGGTAAGGAACCATTATATTCACTATTTTTCCTTTTCACAGACTTGCATCCCTCTTTCACAAATAAAACTTTTTTTCTTTGGCATCACTTAAAGAACCCTTAGTAGTACCTTTATTATTTATCGTGAACAGTTAATAACAGTAAATAAATATATATTACATTATAACACAGAAAAAAACATCCTGAATGAAGCAATTTCATAAATCAAGGTTCAGGACAGAAGCTCAAACAATAAATATTAATAATAAATGGTAAAATATCTTCAAGCATGAATAAAAACAGATTCTTGTACATTTGAGATTTGCAGCAGGTCTGGAAGAAGCATCATATGTGTCAGATTGGAAGAGAGATATGATTATTAGTAAAAGACAATTATTAGTCATATCTCTAATGCCACCTATTAGTGTACAATTTTACAGCAATGTGTGACCTTCAATGTAGGTAACTGTATATGAAACCCCAGCCATCATCCAATCATCATTAAGACTCGACCATGGTCCTGGCAGAACTTTCACACTTGAACTTAGTGATTTTCCTGCTTCTAACACACATGATTCAACTAAACTGTTAATTAACAAGCCCTTTCAGAGTTGCAGGAGGTGTGTGCAAGCAGGAAATTCACTAAAATGTCAAGGGGAGGGGCCTCCAGGTCCACGGCTGATTAAAACTAAGGGTGTTTTCACACCTGCACTTTTAGTTCAGTTAAATGTGACTCTGGTTCACTTTTATGCTTATTATGATTCTGTTGAACAGGTTTAAACACAGTAATCAAACTTGAATGTGGAACCAAAACAATCTTACAGACACCTGTGGGAAGGAGGCGGTCCCAAACTGGATCCATTTACACAAGTTTAAATAAGTTTGAAAATAATTAAACAGTTAATTTGGCGTTTTGCAAGTGTAGTTTAAATCCATGTATTGTTGCAGATAATAACTGCAGTTATAAATAAATACCATCTCTGCTATTGATTCTAGTTAAATACACACCAGTCTGGAACAGAGGACCAGAGGATCTTCCTGTATTTACTTTTTTCCAATCAGTAGAGAGATCAGCATTCTCACATGGTTTGATGTGGCTTATTTTGATGAGGGTTTGAAGAAAAACCAAACCAACGCCAAAATGCTCTAAGTTTATACAAACTAGCTACATGATTCAAACCACAGGTGGGAAAACATCCTAAGACTTAAGATATGAGGTAAAAATAGTCAAAACAGCTGAAAACAGGCACTGTCTCGTCAGTAGATATACAGTAGGACACAGCAAAGTATTTTATGACCTTGAAGGCATTTCTGAACTTTTGGAAAAAATCTCAAAAACAAAAAAACTGCAGTTTTATCCCTGTAATATAAAAAAACAGCCCAAACACCTGGAGTGGAAACATAAGCACTTTTTATGCTTACCCCAGTGAATATATTATCTGCGTTCATCTAAATGCAGTGCGTTTTGCATAAGAATAAACAGGTCGTTTTCCTCAAATAAGAATTAAGCATAGTCCCAAATTAATCTTTCCATTTTCAATAAAGAAGTCCCATCCAAAACGTTCTATAATCCAAGACTAGGCTCAATACCTGTCTGAAAAACCAGCCCACAGTGTTAATAACTCAAACACATTATTAAACTATTAATAAGACATAATACCAGCATAAAACTAATCCTAATCCTTCATTTGTCACCCTTCTGTGAATAGAGCTTTCTTACTATCAAGGCAAAAAAGTGCTTAAAGAGTAAAAAAACACTACAGCAGACGCACAACCAGAAAACACAAACCTTTTAAGTAGAGACTTGGCTAGATTAAGATCTTTACGTAGTGGAACAGGTTCAGGCATATCAGTTCACCATAATTTCCCACAGAAATTCAACCAAAAAAAATCTGAAAAGCAAATCTTGATGTGCTTTCAGTTAGGTGAAAGAACGAATGGGAAGCCATAGTATGCAGGTCACTGTATATAATAATAATAATAATAATAATAATAACAACACTATTGATGATTGGACTGTTTGGTTCTTGGGTCACTTATCTATGAACCAATAGAAAATAATTTTTCCCCACTACCAAACACTAGTATCTGCGCCAGTCAAAGCCCACCTCACTACATCACAGGGTCACAGTCCTCACGAAAACGAGTCCTTAGTGTCACTCTAAGCTTTAGTGTTGAGAGCCAACAGGATGCTGGGTTTCTCTTCAATGACTCGCACCAGCAGGTTGTCGATGTAGTCTTCCAGCTCAAGGATCTTGGCGTCTTTCTTCGAGAGCTCAGTTTGCTGCTTCACCACCAGTGTTATCAACTCTCCCTGAGTCAGCTGAGTATACGGGCCGCTTTCTACAGGCTAAGGAAAGAAAAAGGAAAAAAAAAAGGTTATTGGCAAATACTGCCCAAAAGGTTAGGTACCCTTGGCCAAAATTTCAGTTACAGTGGATAGGAAAAGGAACAAATTGAAGTGTTGATCTTGTGACTCTTGTGGTAGTCTATTGTGAATTTTGAGGCATTTTAGTATCATTATCCTGCTGTAAAAGCAATCTCCTTCATATTTAGCTTTTTTTTTTAAACAAGAAGAGTAATGTTTTCTTCTAGAATTAGCTTTAAATGTAACTGAACCCTTCCAACAAATAATGATATACCAACAAATACCCCTTACCCCTAACCCTCTGTTTTGCGTTTACACGCCAAAGGGTAGGAGGGGTGTCCCGATTATTGTTAGGTAAAGGGGTAGGGGGAAGGGATAGGGCTTGTTAGCCCTTCATACAGAGATTTTTCAGAGGCACACTTTAAACGAAGGGGTATGAGAATCAGTGGCAAGATGGCAACACAAAGTGATGCTTAGCACTATTTTACCAGAGTTTAATGTGTAGTTTCAATGTTTTATGGTTGAATTCTTCATAACAAGCATAAAAAAGATCTGTAGTAGTTTGTCTCAGTAGCTAGCTAGCTAACTTTTCTGTTCCACCTTAAATGGTGCAGCGTTAAGGTGGAAAAATAAAATAAAGCCTAATTTAAGCTAATTTCAGCTCCCCATCACAGAGAAATTGAGGAATGGACAGTAATAACTCATTTCTGCACCATCTCCCCCCTTACTGAAGACATACAATAAAGCCCTAAAGTTAACTAGTTAACCAGCAGCAGCTCGGTTACTGAACTTTAGTGCTCCTGATGACGTATCAGGTGGTGGAAGGGTTTCCCAATTCTTAGGGGAAGGATTTTACCCCATCCCCTTCTAACCAAGTTTTAAGGGAAAGGGCTACACTCAAAAAAAGGGGTTGGGGTAAGTGGTAGGGCCAAGGGATGAAATGGGATTGGGCCTTTCTCTAAATAAAGCACAATTTAGACTACATTTTTTTCCAAAAGAAAAAAAATGGTTTAAATATAGTTATTTCCTGTAAGGGCTCACTAAGAATAAAAAAAGGTTTTATGCCACTTAGGCCTGAGAACCAATTAACCTGAAGGAGCCCTAATTACTTCCGGCAGATAAATCATCCAAACTGGCCTGTCACAATAACTACATTCTTGTACAGAACTTCTCATACAGATATTGCTCATTGTATTTACTTGGAAGTGTCCATTAACGTGAAAGAGCCAGTTTGTCAATAGTTGTTTTATTTGTTTTTTATATATTTATGTTCTAATTAATATTCTTAATAATCTAGTACACTGTTATTTAAGCGGGATAAGTAACTGCAATAAGATGACATTGTATTATCAGTTTTTTTTTCAAGAAATGCTCTCAAAATCACAATTATATAATTTATTGCAATCATTTCTGAAAACAGTATATGATGAAAAAAATTGATTAGATTAAGATCTTTACGTAGAACAGTTTCAAACACATCAGTTTACCTTAATTTTCCACAGAAGTTCAACCAAAAAACAAACAAAAAAAAAAATCTGATCTTATGTGATCTAAAATCTAATCTTGATGTGCTTCCTTTCAGGAGAAAGAATGAATGGTATGCCATAGTGTGCAGGTCACTGAATATAAAAATAACATTATTTGATGATTGGATTGTTTGGTTCTTATGGAGTCACTTATCTATAAACCAATAGAAAAGAATTTATCCTCACTACCAAACACTAATGATCGAATGAGCTGTTCTCTCTAAAAAGTTTCTCGGTCTTCAAGACCTTAACTTGACCTTCACAGTTTCTCTTAACAGGTTTCTCTTAATTACCTTACCAGAGTTCCTGATTGTTGAAACAAAGTGAGTCAGAAAATTCATAAATATGCATCAGCCTGGAAGTCTGCATCACCTTGCCTTTCCTAATGATGACTAAACAAGACATAGTTCTAACAAGCTAATTAAGGTCCTTGAGCGCTTGATCAAGGTTAGCAGAGATCTCAAGTCTCTGTGTGTTCCCAAACTTTAAGATTGTGCCCAAAATGTTGAAAAGAAAGTTTCATCTTCTACTCGCTTAATTTATTAATCCTAATTTATAGTAGCAAAAGGTTCGACTGGGATGCCCAAACTGTTTCATGCCACTGTATTTGTTCCATTTTATTGTTTTTGTATAATGACACGCACCTTTGATTTTTCAGCCACTTCTCGGATGGTTGTGGTCTTCAAGTCCTTCACCACAGAAATGCTGCTGGGAGACTGGCTTTCTGTTGAACTCAGTGGTTTCACAGGGTGTGGTCTGAGGAAAAAATGAGAGAAAGTAAGTATAAAAAGGTGTTAACTGATAATAAATAAATTACACTCATCACCAAAAAGGAAGTGTCAGATTGCAATACTATGAGATGGAACAATAGAGCAAGGCAAAGACAGGACTGCCATCAGTGCCAAAATCAACAGCTTGTTGTTATAGGTTACACGTTCAGAAGGCCTGATGTGCAATTTTATACAATGCCAGGTCACCTTTGATCCTCTCTCCTGGCATTTTGACAGCCCAACATTAAGTGGCCAGTAGCAGCATTTTCTGAACACATGCTTTGGTTCCCTATTGCAACAGGACAATGCTCGTCCACATACTGCTGCTGTCTCAGGAGCTTGTGCTAAAGACTCTAAGATGCTAAGCTTTGGCCAGCCACATCCCCAGTGCTATCCCTGACTGAAAATGTGTAGAATGCTAATGAATGCTCTAATGACAATCCACCCCTACTGCAATATCTGCAGGAAAAGCAGGAATAGTCATGCTGCCGAGACATCTGGCATGCTGTGTTATACATGCATTACACATTACTTCTGCAGTATTGCCCATATTTTTTATCATTCCTGGTCACCTTATTTTATTTCTGAATAGCATTAAAATTAGACACTTCCTTCAGGGTGCAACTATGGTTTGATGAGTGTACTAAACTATCAATATTACACTGTAGTTGACACCTTGAAAATAATTATTAAATCTTTCTCAAAAATTAGGTTAGAGACAATGTTTGTGATGCAAAGAATTACACTTCATTATCAAGAACATGTGTGAAGAATGTGTGCGAGTAAGAACAAAATGGTACAAGATGTGTTAGTTCTCCCACTTTAATCAGATTGTCAAAAGACTATTAAGCTCAGCCCAGAGTGTCAAATTCAGCTTTTGATTCCAGACAAACATACCAGGAATACCATTTAATAAAACAAGCTAGTACAGACACAAGTGATATAGGTGAATCTGGTTCAGCAAAACCTCCACCAACATGAAATGCCGTACAAATACGGCATTTTAAAGTATAAAAAATACAAAGTATAATTTAGAGTACCTGCTGACCTTT
This sequence comes from Astyanax mexicanus, assembly GCF_023375975.1. Lineage (NCBI taxonomy): Eukaryota > Metazoa > Chordata > Actinopteri > Characiformes > Acestrorhamphidae > Astyanax > Astyanax mexicanus. Next base: position 22,347,264 of record NC_064419.1, on the reverse strand, counting down.
ACTACAATTCAGTGCTTATAAGGTAGTTTCCAGGGCAGATAAAGCCTAATCTTAAACTAAACACTGGCTATATTCCATTAACTGTAAGACTAGGCTTTATGAAGGTCCCAGAAACCATCTTCTTTAGTCAAAACAGAAGATTCCTCTAGTTCTTGCAGAGCAAATAGCCATAAATCACCAGTGATTCCCTGTAATTTGATTAACAATCACAAACCCAAAAGAAAAAGAAAAAAAAGAAGAATCCTACTGATTTCACAAAGAACAGAAAGCTCGGCACCTCAGAATTTAGAGTCAGTGAAGGTCCCAGGGTTAGTAGTAGGTAGTAGCTTCTTAAAGAAAGAATGCCATCACGAAAACTGGGGTTTTCTCACCTGCGAGAGCTTAAAGCCCCACTTCCACCACTCTCAGAGGGTGAGACCCAGGCACAAAGCGCGCTCTTGCCCCCAGACCCTGGCTCTGGTGTTGCTGATGAGGACAATGCTTGAGAAGGGGATGTAAAAGGATCCATTCCCCAAAGGTCTGCTTTGGAGGTGGCTATTGTTGTTTTCCCATAGTGTGGCTCAGCAACACTAGTTACAGTTAGTTCAACATCTTCTGCGTCTTGTGCAAACTGAGGGACTGGATTGTCCAGAGCAGGTTTCTGTGATACAGTTTTCTCAGAATTAACTGGTGGTCGAGGCGCTTGCCTTTTCTTTAGGGAGTATCCTTTCTGAATCAGGAGGCTTGAGTTGCTTGATCCATCTGAACCAGTTTTGTCTGTCTTTGATGCAACGGATCCAGATTGTGAATGGCTGAGGTCTTTAGATGAATCAGAGGCAAAGAATGGATTAGCTTGGTCTTTAGGTGCAACTGATTCAGAGAAGGGATCATTTGCGTCTTTAGATGAACCCGATCCAAAGAATGCATTATCTTGGTCTTTAGATGAAACAGATCCAGAGAAGGGATCCTTTGCATCTTTAGATGGATCTGATCCAAAGAATGCATTACCTTGATCTTTAGATGCGGCGGCGAATGGATCAGTTTTGTTTTTAGACGCAGTGGATCCAAACACATTGTCAAAGTCTTCTGCTGTTAATCCCAGGTCATTAGATTTTTTAACATTCTTTGGCCCACCGGTGAAGAGGTCATCCATATCCATATTTTGCTGTGGTAAGGCCCAAGGATCTTGAGGAATTAGCTTATCATTCGGGAAAGGGTCAGAGTCAAGCAGTACCTTCTCTGTATCTTTGGACACATCTGCAACTGAATGCTCTTTTGGCATTTCAACAGTTTTGCCAGTATCAGGTACATCTGACGCATGAACAATCGCCTCTGCTCTTTCTTCTGAACCTGTACTTTCCCACAAGCTTTTACCAGCCATGGAATTTCTTTTCCTTGTCTCCTGGGAATGTTCTGAGCTTGATAAGCTTAGAGCAGTAGGCTGCTCTGGTTGAACCTGTCTGACTGGTTCTTTGCTTGGTGCTCTTTGTCTGGGTTTAGCTGAAGGCAACTCTACATTGTCATCAAAAGTGATAGGAATATCTGGCGAATTTGATCTTTTCCCAGCCCTGACAACAGGTGTTGGTTTTTCTTTTGTCTCTGAGGTTCGGACAACACTGTCAAGAGCAGAGTCCACGGTTGTCTTTTTATTTACTTGAGATTCTCTCAGACTTTGGACCCTTTGTCCGGAGTCGCTGTCCAAAACCTTGGCAGCAAAATGGCTAGACTTGTCCACAGTAGTGTACACAGGTTCTGGTCTGGAGTCACTCTCCAAAGCTTTGGCAACGAAACGACTAGACTTGTCCACAGTAGTGTACACAGGTTCTGGTCTGGAGTCACTCTCCAAAGCTTTGGCAACAAAACGGCTAGACTTGTCCACAGTAGAGTACGCAGGTTCGGATTTGGACTTGCTCTCCAAAACTTTGGCAGCAAAACGATTAGTCTTGTCCACGGTAGCATACACAGGTTCGGGTCTGGAGTCGCTGTCCAAAGCTTTGGCAGCAAAACGATTGGTCTTGTTCACAGTAGCATACGCTGGTTCAGGTCTGGAGTTGCCTTCCAAAGCTTTGGCAGCAAAACGATTGGTCTTGTCCACAGGAGTGTACATAGATTCTGGTCTGGAGTTGCTTTCCAAAGCTTTGGCAGACAAACGGCGAGACTTGTCCACACTAGTGTACAAAGGTTCAGGTCTGGATTCGCTATCCAAAACTCTGGCAGCAGAACGGCTCGATCTGTCCACAGTGGCATACACAGGTTCGGGTTTGGTGGTGTGAACTTGCTCAGAATTAACCTCAAGAACTTGTTTTGATGGTTTGGGTTGAACCTGTTTGGGTGGGATTAGAGCCTGTTTGGGCTCCACTTTCACTGTGGGGGCTGAAGATTTCTCCAGGTGATTCTTACGATGCTGGCTTAAGCTTGATAAAGAGTCTTCTTTAACACCTGGTGATTTATTGGCCACCGGTTCACTAGGACCATCTACGCTCATTTCTTCTCCAATATGCGGAAGACGGGAATCCATCTTCCTCTGGTTGACCTCTGCTATGATGTGTTCCCAACGAGTGCTAGTCATTACCCCGTGTCTCTTCTTGGGAAAGAGAACTTCATAGTCAGGGAGAGGAATAGAGGGTCTTTGACCAGCGGAGTTTGTGGAAGCTGACCCATTCTGTGATGAATCTCCGTGGTAGCTGGGTGGTTGAGGGGCTCTTTGCTTTTTTCCTGACATGTTAGCGGAATATTCAGCACTTGAAAGATTTTCCATGCTGCCACGTGGGGAGTCTGTAAAAGTTCTCTGGGGTTTAGGAGGTGCCACAGAAGAGTGATAGTCAGAAAACGACATATCACCAGACTCAAAAGGATTGCTAAAGTCTGATTGTTTGGGGGAAAGAATAGAAGCTGGGGAAGTGGTTTGGATGTCTGAGGTGACAGGGGAAGCAAGAGGATTGATATTATCTGTATCAGGCTTTGGACTGAGAACCAATCTGCCAAAGAGCAAGAACACAAAATACAATTTTGTGAGACCTCATCCTCAGTAACCTTTACTGACTGTCCTAGCTTTAAACTGTTTTTAAACTATTAACCAAAACCGGAATGCATTCAACAGTCTAATATTCCTACAATGATTAAACAATTACATACAAGTGTGGTCATCATTTCAGGAGTATTCTTTAGCTGGAGCAGTCTCAGAACTCTATACTAACAGTGCATTTTAAAAATTATAATCTCAACCGTACATATTTACCCTAAACACATGCAATTTTTTAAATATAAAAAAGATCAATAAAAATAGAATGCAATGGTCTGCAAATGTCACAGATCTCATAATTTGCAACTAATATGGCAGGTAAAATAAGAGCATCTATGAGAGGCAGAGTCTCTCAGAAGCAAAAATAGGCAAGTTTTGCCAAAATTTGTTTAAAAATTGTGGAAATATCAGAAAATGTTTTCTAAATAGTATCAAAAGAATCAGAGAATTTGTGGAAATTCCTGCTTGAAAAGGACAAGACCAATGGTCATACTCTATGTGGTACTGCACTAAAAACAGGCCTGATTCTGTACTGGAAATCGCTGCATGGGCTCAGGAGCACTTTCAGAAATCACTGTCTGTGAAGACAGTTTGCTGTGCAATCTACAAAAGCAAGTAAAAAAAAATAAACTCTAGCATGTAAAGAAGAAGCCACGTGTCACCATGGTCCTAAAATAGTGCTGTCTTTTCTGGGCCAAAGAGAAAAAACTAATTTGAAATGTATAAAATGGGTTAATATAATCACAGAACAGTGTTCGGTTTTGCCTCAGTCCACTTTAAATGAGTTCCTTCAGAAATGTGTTCTATGTTCTATCGTCTATGACATTTCCAAAACAATGTTGTTGTTTTTTTTTATTTCTGTTTTACACAGCATCCCAACTTTTTCTTCAATAGTGATAAGAATTCAGCAAGATTTTGCTATATTTCACAAGGAATAACTGGCATCCATAGCAAGGACCAAGCGATACGAAAAAGTGGAAATGGAATAAAAATCAGAGTACATGCCATTTATATTACATTATATAAAATTTTGTGTACCAATACATAAATACGGCTAATTGATTAGACTTAACTGATTAATTTGTTTTGTTTGGGCAATAAGATTTGTTTATATAAAGCTCCACATAGTTATCGGTGTTAGCAGACATGATGAAGTGCTGATAATAAGAATATTGCATCCAAAAAATGTGACCCTAACTAGAGTCGCAACCAAAGATACTGGTGTTCTGCATATTTAAAGTTTTTAAACCTTTTTGCATTTATATGATCTGTGAGCTAACTAAAAAAAAGCTAGACACAAATCACAATATTAACTTGACTACAATATACCTAAAATTCTATTATAAATCTAGAAAAAAAGTTAAATTATATAATTTTCACACTGAGCAAAAAAAAAAAAAACACCAAACATATACTTAACTTTAAAACTAAAACAATACTCAATTAAAAGCCAAATCCACACTTTAAAATAATCTTTGACCTTTATCACTGTAATTGCTACATTTTTCCTAAAGACAGCATGTTACTCACCACTGGTAGGCGATTCATTTTCTCAAAATAGAGGTAAATGTCTCAAAAATAGGCAACAAAAAGTACAACTTCAGACACACTCATACACACAACGCGAGTGAGTCACAGTCTCTGAGCACACAAGTCCATATCACCCATCTACAACCTGTTTATCTCCATACCTATGCACCTCAGCTGACACACCAGACCACATTCCTGTACTGCTGACCAATCAGAGAACCTCTGCATAACTGGTCCTGTAGGCTATTCTTAAAAGTCAGAAGGAAAAGGAGAAAAAAATGCCATTCCTGTATGTTGTATGGCTAGGTTTGAGAGGAATTAGCTAGCAAGATTTACCTGCTCCAAGGTTTAAACCAATGAATGTAATAATAAAAAAAGGCGGATGCAATGCCTCTCAGAACTAAAACCACCACAAGTCTACCACCTCTGCTGGCTGGTTTCAGTATGACGTGTAGTTCCACCAATTACTATAGGTTTAAATTTTTCTGCAGTGTCTAACAGGGTTCATTAACAATTAATAAAATCAAATTTAAAAACCTTTTTTCTGCTTAGGGTTGTGCCCTCCTGTGTCATACACAAATATACTGTGCCACAATAATTTAATGATTAAAATAATAAATAAATAAAGAGTTAGAGTTAATGCTTTAGTCAATGCTTGAGTTCATTTTTTTTTTTAATTATTTTGGTTGCCAAATAGTCAGTACATCCCTATTTTTGAGTGTTCACGAGGCAAGAACCAAATCAAAGCAGGAAAAAAATATAAGAAAAGAACATCTGACACCATCTACTGTGTAGTGCTGGGTGGTATGGACAAAAATGCATATCACAATATTTTTCAAGATTCTGTCGGTATTTCGCAGTACATCATGGTATTGTTATTAATATTATTAAAAAGTAAAAATGGGCTTTTATATAGGTTTGTGACTTACTGTATTGTTAGGAGTACATATAATATAAAACACTAAGGTATTAAATTAAGGCTTTGACTAGTATTGGGTTTATTTTGTCTCACAAAATTACACAATAAATAAAGAAAAAGAAAAGCAACTAAGGAATGTAAACAATAGACCATAAAAAGAGATACACCAACAACTTTAACACAGCTTCCTTTTTAAATAGTTCCATAAACACTATAAATGGACTTAAAATACTTCAAATGTAAGTATTCAAAAGACATATTTTTTAAAGCTCTATTGCACAAGCAAGACAAATTTAATATCCTTTTACAATATGTTATTATTGAAGCTATTAGAGGCATTACATTATTAAAACCAGCCACAGTTCTTTCCTTTCTCCAGTTAACAAATACATTCAGTTCAGTGTGCATTAAAATTATCCTTCAAGCTACAGTATTAATATATTTAAAAGGGCTATAGTTACTTTTTATTTTAGTCGGATAAACACTTATACAATGAGGAACAGCAGCAGGAACTCTGTTGCAGTGCTGTTCTGATTTCTCTCCAGGCTGGGCGGCCCTAGACGAGCATTTGACTGGACAGGGCTGAGCTTAAACTGCGTTAGCTTGTTATGCTAACAGGTATCCGCTTCTTCTTTGGTGGTGCTGTTCTACAAGACACTCAGCACCTCTAGTGGTATGGCGGTATGTGAAACTATAATGTGTAACTATAATACTGAAATACAAGTAGGTAATTTGTTTCTACCCTCTTTAATATAAAAGCTGCATGTAATTTAAAAGGGGGCTGCTTACTATTCCTTAAAAAAAAATTAATGTTTCAGATTAAATTTAAAGGGAACAATAGTTATGCCTCATTTTAAATGGTGCTGTCGGTTTACAAATTTAAAAAAAATATAAGAACTTCGTAAATCGTAATCATAATTGACAATTGCTCATATATTTGACGAATATTGAGATTTTTTTTTTACAATATCACCCAGCTCTTTAAAAAGTGTAAGTAGTTAGCTGAATTGGTAATATTTGGGTGAAATAAGCCTTTAAATATGTAAGTAGTTAGCTAAAGTGGCGATATGATATATTAAGGAGTAGTAAGTTATTCATTTCGCTAGGTGGCAGTGTCGCGAAAACATCGGGTCCTAGAACTGCGGTCCTAAAACTGCAGTCTCCGGTTCTGCAGATATGTACTATTGTCCGGTATACCGTATGAATCTTTATACCACCCAGCACTAATCTACTGGTACAAATTAGGCAGATCAAGTGAAAACTAGAAGAACGTCACAGCAGGAAAAGGAAACAATATTCATCATTATGTTATAGCTTACATAACTTAGATCAGTGCAAACTAGTATTACTGCCTCAACCTATTTTTGCAGAAACCCACTGAGATGATTACTGCCTTATTACTGACCACAAAGACCCATTGACATCTTTGAACCATTCAGAATAATTATGGTTTAATATAAGTGTCTTTATTGTTATCATACTTCTACACTTGTACAGTACCACAGTTTTTCTATTCACATATTCTATTCACATATTAGAAAGCCAGGGTCAGAACAGCCATGCTGCGATGCCCCTGAAGCATGGAGGATTAAGACAGATAAGACTGTGGCAGCTGAGCAAACCCGGCTAGCGAACCCACAACCATGTGATCAATAATTCAGAGCTCTAACCACCAAGCAACAGCCCCTGAATAACAGAGAGATCACCAGGTAAAGACAGGATGAACAAAATAAGCATTATTACATCTTTTCTATCAAAATCTAAAAAAAAAAAAAATAATAATAATAAAAAAATAAAATACCGGTAAACAAAAAAATAAAAAAAGGAGCTTCACTCAAAGACTGGGTTAATTCAAAGCCAGGCAGACAGAGGTTAGAGGAATGAAATTACAGCTGACTTTTCACACAAGCTCTCTTATCTAGCTACTAATTGCATTAGCTGATGGCTCAACTTACCACTTCACTACGTAGCCTTGGCTCCAGGTAGAGCCAACAGTTACACAATATAAGAAACTGAGACCTGAAACTGAGACTCTTCGTCTTCGAGAATCACAAAACTGGCCATGACTTGTGTGCTGTTACAACCCCTGGCAAAAAGTATGGAATCACCAGTCTTGGATGAGCACTCCTTCAGACATTTCATTCTGTAAAACAAACTCTGATCAAAAACATGATACAATAATAAGGTCATTCCAAAGTGCAACTTGTTGGCTTTCAGGAACACTCAAAGAAATGAAGAAAAAACATTGTGGAAGTCAGTGAATGTTACTTTTATTGACCAACCACAGGGAAAAAAATATGGAATCACTCAATTCTGAGGAAAAAAGTATGGAATCACTCAAATTGAAGGTAGAAAATAAGGACACACCCAGTCAATTTCCTTTCCCTAAATGGACACCTGCCTCAGATTAGATCTGCTCGTTAGTCTGCAGTTAAAAACACCTGCAGTCATGACACCTTGGAGGGCTGCTGGACGAATTAGAGTGGCAAGAACCATGGCTCCAACAAGAGAAATGTCTCTTGAAACAAAAGAGAGGATTGTGAAACTTCTTGAAGAAGGTAACTCTTCACGCATGGTTGCTAAAGATGTGGGCTGTTCACAGTCAGCTGTATCCAAGATATGGACCAAATACAAACAGCATGGAATGGTTGTTAAAGCCAAGCGTACTGGTAGACCGAGAAAGACATCAAAGCGTCAAGACAAGCAACTTAAGGCCATTTGTCTTGAAAACCGAAAAAGTACAACTAAACAGATGAAGCATAAATGGGAAGAAGCTGGAGCCAATGTATGTGACCGAACCGTAAGAAATCGCCTAAAGGAAATGGGATTTCAATACAGGAAAGCTAAAAGAAAACCATCATTGACACCTAAACATAAAAGAACAAGACTGCAGTGGGCTAAGGAGAGGCAATCATGGACTGTGGATGACTGGATGAAAGTTATCTTCAGTGATGAGTCAAGAATCTGCATTGGACAAGGTGATGATGCTGGAACTTTTGTTTGGTGCCGTTCCAGTGAGATTTATGAAGAGGCCTGCCTGAAGAAAACAACCAAATTTCCACAGTCCTTGATGATATGGGGCTGCATGTCAGGCAAAGGCATTGGGGAGATGACTGTGGTTAATTCTTCTATCAATGCACATGTTTACATTGACATTTTGGACAGTTTTCTCATCCCTTCAATTGAACAGATGTTTGGAGATAATGAAATAATTTTCCAAGATGACAATGCATCATGCCATAGGGCAAAAACAGTGAAGGCATTCCTTGGAGAAAGACACATTCAGTCGATGTCATGGCCTGCAAATAGTCCAGATCTCAACCCAATTGAAAACCTGTGGTGGAAATGGAAAAAAATGGTCCACAAGAAGGCTCCGACCTGCAAAGCTGATCTGGCAACTGCTATCAAAGAGAGTTGGCACCAAATTGATGCAGAATACTGTTTGTCACTCATCAAGTCCATGCCTCAGAGACTGAAAGCCGTTATAAAAGCCAAAGGTGGTGCAACTAAATACTAGTGATGTATTTTGAATCATCTTTTGTTTATCTGTTTTTCATGATTCCATACTTTTTTCCTCAGAATTGAGTGATTCCATATTTTTTTCCCTGTGGTTGGTCAATAAAAGTAACATTCACTGACTTCCACAATGTTTTTTCTTCATTTCTTTGAGTGTTCCTGAAAGCCAACAAGTTGCACTTTGGAATGACCTTATTATTGTATCATGTTTTTGATCAGAGTTTGTTTTACAGAATGAAATGTCTGAAGGAGTGCTCATCCAAGACTGGTGATTCCATACTTTTTGCCAGGGGTTGTATTAGGGGATGCATGATAATGTCTGCTCATTCTTTGTTTCTTCAGAACTCAAGTGTACAAAACCTAGTTTATCCTGCTTTTTTTGGAATAGCTCTACTTTTGCTCTACTCTTTTAATCATGATTTTACCCTATACAAATAAATGTTACATCTCTGCATAATGCAAATTCAAGTTACAGCATCAGTCAAATGTTTGGTCACACCTTCTTATTCAATGTTTTTCTTTATTTCTTAAATATCACTCTACAGTGTAGGGAATAAATGTAATAAAGTGGCAGTCTGTATTATTTTGTTTCTAAACTGAAAGCAGAAGCATTTCTGAGTGGAAAAAGGACAACATATTGTGTTTAATGGTACCAGTGTGCTGGAACGACCATCCCTGCTAAGTCTAATATATTCATTCTAAAAACTGGGGTGCCAAACTTTTCAAGGGAGTTCTTCTGGCCACGCCACGCGTCTTTATGTACTTACGTCACATGTACAGCCTTTAAAAGAGGATCCGCTCAGTTTTACTGAATGCGAGTGGCTGGTGGAGCAATCGAGACTTCAGAAGGGGAAACTCAGACCTCAGTAGTTCATTCAACAAAAAAAAAAGTGTTTGTCCTTCACAATTCCTGCCCTAAACATAATTGAGATGGTAATTTGGGATGAGCTGGAGCTTTACAGTGTGAAGGACAAGCAGAAACTATTGTTCAGCACCTTCAGGAACTCCTTTAAGACGCTGAGAAACTATTCCAAATGACTTTACCTCATGAAGCCACTCAGAAAAGACCAAATACTGTGCAAATCTGGCATCAAAGCAAATCTGTCATGTGCCTACATAGAAGAATCTAAAGTATAAAACATATTCTGGATTATTTAACACGTTGTTTTGTTTACAAAATTGTTCATGTGTTCCTGTATAACTTTAATGGTTTCAATATTAAAATACAAATGTAAAAAATCATAGAAAGAAAGAAAACACATTGAATGAGATGAGGTCTGTCTAAACCTTTGACTGGTACTGTACATTAGGCCAAAAAAGATAACTGATCATGGATTAACTGAATCAAACATCACATTTGTTCCCATATTCTTTTTATGAGGATGATTAGATGTGCTGATATGCAATTATCAGTTGAAATAATAATTAAAAAAAAAAAAGTGTTACCTATTACTTTCGACCTAAAGCAAAAGTGCGTCACGTGCTGTCAGAAGCAACACGGCCTTCAACTGATTCAGCTGATGCTGATGGCCATTCAAACGCTGTAATAAAACATTCAAGAACATAGAGAACATACCTTGGCTTGACTGCAGAAACCTTGGCTGTGCGACCAGGAAAGACGTTTGCAGGTGGCGTTGGGGTGAAGGTGCTTCTCACTTCCTTTTGGGAGGCTGCTGGGCTCTGCTCTAAGAAAGGATTTGTGGTGTCTGGGCTGAGTGGAATTTCCTCAAAGGGGTTTAGAGAGGCAGGTTCTTCCAAATGTTTGGGATTCTCCACAGCTGGAGGGCTGGGTTCCTCTTTTTTCTTCCCCAGGCCGAAAAGAGTAGTCAGCCTTTCAGCTACTCTGGACTCCTCCTGACGCTTCTGCTCCTCTGCTTTCTTTGCCTCTTCTTCACGCTTCTTTCTCTGACGCTCTTCTGCCTCCTGTCGCTCCCTCTCTTCTTGCTTCAATCTTCTCTTTTGTTCTTCTTCCTCTTGTTTTCTCAATTTTTCCTCTCGCTCCTGTTGCCTCTTTCTCTCCTGCTCCTCCTGCCTCTCCAGAACCTCCTGCAGGCGTCCTTCTTTCTTGTGCTTCTTCTCTTCATCCTCTTGAGGGTGCTGTTGAATGGGTAAGGGTTTCTCTACTGGTTCAGGCTTGTAGGTAGGGATACTGAGGCCTTTGAATGAGTCAGCTGAGACATCAGATGCGTTTCGCTCGTGGTATTTACGTAAATCTTCTACAGAGCCCTTTGCAGAGCTGCTCAGACTGAGGGAAGACCCAGAAGTCGGCTTGGGCTCTTGATCCTCGGCGTACACGTGGCTGCCGTTGATACACAGGCTCTGCTCTGGGATGTTCTGTTTGGAGCGGTTCAGTAGCGAGAAAGGACCCAGGGATACTTTGCTGTCGTTGCTGCCGGTTCGCTTGTGGCCCAGAAATTTGAATTTGTTCTTTACTGTGAGCAAAAAAGAGAGAGAGAGTTTTTAGAACATTTAATAATTTTATAGGGGTCATACAAATAATGCAAATAATACAAGAATAATTTTGTTTTGGGGGGGGGGGGGGTTTACCTTAAAATATTACATTGAGCATGAAGTATATATTAAGTGCTTAATGAGTTTTATACATTTCTGATGTGCAGATATTACAATCAATGTAAAACTAAATCTGGATTCTTATTTGAATATTTTTTTCGGGGGACAAAGTGCCTAAAAGCCACAGTTACATGGTAAATTACCCTCATATAGGTTGTAATGGTAAAGTAGCAGCATTTAAGGTGGAATGGTAAAGTAGCAGCAGTTAAGGTGGAATGATAAATTAGCCGCATTTAAGGTGGAACGTTAACGTAGAAGCATTTAAAATGAAATGGTAAAGTAGCAGCATTTAAGATGGAATGGTAAAAGTAGAAGCATTTAAGGTGTAATGATAAATTAGCCGCATTTAAGGTGGAACGTTAACGCAGAAGCATTTAAAATGAAATGGTAAAGTAGCAGCATTTAAGGCGGAATGGTAAAAGTAGAAGCATTTAAAATGAAACGATAAAGTAGAAGCATTTAAAATGAAATGGTAAAGTAGCAGCATTTAAGGTGGAATGGTAATTTAGTGGCATTTTAGGTGGAATGGCAAATTAGCAGCATTTAAGATGGAATGGTAAATTAGCCGCATATAAGATGTAATGGCAAAGTAGCAGCATTTAAGGTGGAATGTTAAAGTAGAAGCATTTAAAATAAAATGGTAAATTAGCAGCATTTAAGGTGGAATGGTAAAAGTAGAAGCATTTAAAATGAAATGGTAAATTAGCAGCATTTAAGGTGGAATGGTAAATTAGCCGCATTTAAGATAAAAGGTGGAATGGTAAAGTGATGGTAAATGGTAAAGTGACAAATAAGTGAGGCAGGAAGACAAGAAGTAACACTGATTGTTATGGTGTGTTTGTGAATTTTTCCAGGCATGAGTACTGTCCACTTATTGTAATATTTAATATTATGAGTAAGAAGGGTGTTTTGGGGGGGCGCCAATCCCCCGTAATTTGCACCCAGGTCACACACAGTGGGTCGAAATTTATTTTGCTATGTTAACGACAACTAAACTCTTCTATATCCTAGTATCTGGCGTAAGGGTAGATGATATGGCCAAAATTCATATCACAATATATTTTTTTATATCAATATATTGCTCTGTGTTCTGGCCTTTCTGCTCACTTGAATTGAGCCAACTGAAGGCAGCACCCTGTAATGAGCATTAGTCAGTAACGATTTTAATTATTTAATGTACATTTATTCACCTGAAAATGATAAGAATTTATAGGAGACAGACATATTTTTTAGGAGATTCTAGGCTACTCAAATGTCTTATTTGTAATGCAAATATTATTAGAATTTAGATCATATTTTGATATTTAAAAAAAAAAAAAAATTATTTGTTAGTATTTATAATTTAATTTATGCTATCTGCCCTGAGGTTTCCTGACCCTTATTATTAAGCATAAAATAATATGAAGTAATATAATGTAATGTAATTTTTGGATTGTTTGATATGATGTGCAACATTTCTGTGTGTTATTCTGATCCTCAGTAATGAAGCTGAGAACTCAAGCATGTTGCTGCCAGTTCAATACATTCCTTGTATGGGTTCTTAAGTGAATGGGAAACGTAAATCGGAAAATGTGCTTCAAAACCATTTCACTGTTATTGAAACGTTCCATCATGCTAAATAATAAAATCATTTTATTGTCCAGTCCTAATCAAATGTCTACACTGTGTTTGTACTTACCTTCAGGGGACTCTACATTGAGGCCTGAGGACCGGCTGCTGCTAAGTGGGCTATTCTTCTCAGGCAGTGTGCCAAGTGTAGACATGGACTGGGACACACCCCTGTGAAGATTAGACTTTGGTGCAAACAGAGACTTCAACTTTGACGACTTCTTGCTCTTTGGAGAGTCAACATTAGCTTCACCCTCCCCTTCGCTGTCCGTTAGCACTTGGCTAACTGTAGAAGGCACGATGGCAGAGGCCGAGTCGGACAGTCCTTCCTTCTTCTTGCCGCGAACCTTGTCTTTGAGCTTGGAGATGCGAGACCGAGGCTTGTCTTGCATGGAGAGGTCGAACATGCTGGCCGTCATGTTGTTCCTCATGAACTGGATATCCAAGAGAACCTCGCCTCTCTCTTTATCAGCTTTTCCATTCTTATCCACCAGCTTGTACCAACTGAAAACAGACAGAACATGTTTTGTGTTAAAGCAGAAATTCCTCCAGTAGCAAATATTCTTTATAATGGTATTAATGTCATGGCTAGGGGTTGCAAATAATTACTATTTTACTATTCAACTAATCTGCTTAGGTTAGGTTAGTCGATTAGTTGTAATTATTTTTCGTCATGCCCTCCATTTGTACCTCCTACTGGTGAGGACGGCTAAACATTGAGGCCCAAAGACCAATTTTGCAGTTCTTTTGATGTACCTATATTAAACTAAAAATTACAAAGTTTATTATAGGAAACATTTTCACAGGCTGGATGTTATTTTCAGGAGATTCTGGGTCAGTGTAATGTTTTTAAAAATATATATTTTTTTCTGACTGTTTGAGGCTAAATTTGTAGTGCAGTGTACAAGAAATACGTTTTCACCCATTTTTCCAAATTTTAGTTCTCTCATCTCTGCACCTCACAATTTGTTTTTCAGGAAAAGTGAAACTATTATTCTTTTCTTTTATTTTCTGATTTTTCTATTTTTGCATTTTGCAAGGATATAGCATCAGATTTGTATTACAGGATACAAAAAAATATATATAATTTAAAAATTGGATGAAAACCCATTTCTTCTAAACTCTACTAAATAGAACACTTTCTATTTTCGAATTTAGCTTGATACAGTTAGAAAATTAAACGTTATGCTGACCATTCTGGAGCACTAGGGTTAGGTTAGGGTTTATTTTTTTTCTTACTTATTTCCAAGGAGATATGTCCCTGAAATTATCGTTGGTCTACAAAAATAACTTTTTTTTTTTTATTATTGAAGTCTGTAGTCACTATAACATAATTTTAATGGAGTGGACAGAGTACAGTATCTCCCTACACTTAGCCAGCTAATGTTAGTGATGTTAATGAAGTAGTGAAGCCTATTTAAACTCACCTCAGCAGCTCTCTGCAGTAATTTAACTCTCTAAGGGTAATATAGAAATCAGTGTTTGAACTGTACAGAACTAGTGAAGACAGACTGTAGAGTATTGTGGAGTAAAATGTGTTTTTGCTTAGTAGACACAGCGCTATTATTACACTGTATGCGCTGCTTTTTCTCCCGCTCTCTCATGCACTGCAAGTCCCACTCACACTGAATCCTCATTGACCAACTCAGCATGAGAAGAGGCCAATCAGGATGCTCAGGATTTCTCGCACCCTTTTTTTTTTTCTCCTGCATGCTCTCTGTGTCTCTTACTCCATCACACATTAAGGACACATCAACACTGAAACCCTGGTCCTGGCACAAGCATCCCTGCAATGTCTAATATACTTGTTCTCAAAACAAGGAATATTAGGTCTGGATGGTTTGTATTTTAGGTTTTGTATTACAGTATTTCAAAAATGAACTAAACAAGCAAAACAATATACTCAAAAACATTTTTTTTTACATAGTAATTTACTTTAATCTTGTAATTCCCTCAATCCCAAGGACTGTCGATTTAAGATCAAATCTTCACTGTGGCCTTCATTAAAACATACATATATACACCGGCATTTGGGTCAAAAACATTAGTTTATGTAAAAATAACTCTTGCTCGATGCCCCCAATGGGTAAATTAAATATAAACATTCAAGAAGAAGCGAAGAAGAAGAAGAAGGCTTTTGTGATTCTCCTGGAAACATCTGCTCGTTCTAGCTAATCACAGGTCATAAGAGACAGCTGGCCAACAATAAAAACAGACAATTATGTCTTTGTGCTGCCTCTGTGCTTCACTCCTCTGTATGGGGATCAGCCTGCATTCTGCACAACGGACAGATAGGAGTGTTCTGGAGAGTCCTCCTGATAAGTAGAATAACATGCCATCATCCACCCACACTGTTGACATAACACACTTTCTTCAACACAGAGATAATAGAGAAGTGTCAACAGAGCTGGGACGCCACACAGCAGCTCCCACATGCAGGAAAAATTAAGTGTGGTGTGGAACCGGAGGGGGGACTGATGAAACATTCCAAGGAATGGCCTTGACCAGGCAGCAAAAGCACCAAAAAAAAAAAACTTAAGAAGTAAGAGTACATTGTGTTCACACAATGCTTCATTATTTAAATAAATAAATAAATATTGTAGTTCCTAAAATTATGTGGCCCAAAATTAAGCATAATTTTTAACAGTAAGGAAATTCAATTTAGAACAATGAAAACATCAAAACATTTGCCTGCATATGAACTGCAAGAAAAGCTCCACTAATCTGAAGACTACTGTTACTGAGATACTGAGGCAAAGACCATCATCTATATACAGTAGTTATGATACATAGAGAGAGACCCTTGTCTGAACAGTCAGGCTACAGTACAAGAAAAAAAAGAAACAGAAAAAAGCTGTACAGGTAATTAGCAGAGGTAGCTAGCTAGCTAAATTAGCTACAACACTGTTCCTTTAAAGAAAGAGTGTCCACCTTTCTCTGCGTACATTTTGTTCTCTTGTGACTAAATTAGCACTGCCTGAGGTAAACCCATGCTTAGACGGGCACTGCTAATGTTAATTTATAACTAAAACTGCACTGCTATTATTAGAATAGCAGTGCTGAGGTAAATGTGTTGCACATTGTTAGTCTATCTATGTTTGCTGGGATAACAAAAATGTTACATGTTCAATAAATTTTAAATGGTAGTTCTATGAAAAACAAGACATTTTGCCTGTTAAAAACAGTGGCAACATTAATGAAAACCTGCCAAAAATGTGTCCGTTAATTTGAAAAAAAAAAAAATTGGTGCATCACTACATAAATTTCAAAAGCCTACTTTTTTTTAAACCAAAAAAATGCATATACACTTACAATACAACAACCCAGTCAAAACTGGTGAAATGGTAAAATGCAAAAACAGCAACTTTGGAAGTGATTAGCAACACCATATTTTTCCAAATTCAAACTCTCCTAGTTATGGTAATAAATGTTGCTACTACAACCCTCGCTTTTCCTATATTAACACATTTTCATATATTTCCTAGGAGGAAAAAAACAACAAGTATACACACTAGCATAAAAGCTCAAATTAACCAGTGCTAGCTTCCATTTCTTCCATTTACCATTTCTTCTCTCCAACATTCACTTCCTCAAAAACTGGCTTATTAATAATTTCTCTAAGCCACATTATGCCAAAAAATAACTTCCATAAACACACATGTAATAAGGAGACAACTAACACTGGAGGTTGGTGGACTTGTACCCTGAACAGCAGGAAATGCAGATGTAGGTCCATCTATGCGATGGAGAAGTTGCAGGAAAAGGAGTCCAACAACAGAGAAAGAAACCCAAAGCTCATGGAATGTACTGGTGATGCCAGCTTTTGGTTTTTGATAAGACATTTCTCTTTAAGATAAGCTCAAGGAACGAGCCAATTTGCTCTGCTACAGTTTGTCTGGGTGAACTTGGTGAAAAATTTCAACTGAGAATCAGACGAAAGAGACAAAACGAAACATAGCTTAGCTCAGTCTCCAAACCATGATCCATGGCAGTTCAGAAGAAAAACATAAATTGGGAACAAACTGAATATTTAAAAAAAAAAAATGCCAAACAGAAAAGTATCTGCCAAAAATTCCAAAAAAGTAAATAGCACTACTGAGGTAAATTTATGACCAGAATATCTCCACTGAGGTAAATGTATGACTAAATTGCACTGATGAGGTAAATTGATGATTAGAATTGCACTGGTGGGGTTTTAACTAAAATTGCGCTGCTGAGGTATAATGTATTGTACTTTTTGATGTCTGTTCAATAAATATCTTTAAATTGTAGTTTTGTTATAGCCTTAAACCATGTAATTTATTCAGTGGTAAAAAAAAAAAGTTAAATGAAATTCTCCAGAAAAGCATTCCGTAAAAAAAAATTATAATAAAATAAAAAATTCAGCACATCCAAGATATAAACCCATACAGGACAAATAAAAAAAAAAGTGGGGATTGGCATAAGCAGGAAAAGTCAACCAAATGTTATGTTGCATACTCAAAAAAGCATCAGTGCATGACAGCAGAAACTCATTGTAGCCAGTGGAAACAAGCCACAAACGCTTCCTGAGGGACATAATCCTACCCTGAAGGTGAAGGGCATAAATGCTCCAGCCTAAACCACACTGTTAATGAAGAACAGTCAGGGAACCCCTCAGAAAGCTACAATACATTACAAACAGGAAGTTTTTTTTTTTTTTAAATCATGCACTTCATCCCATGCACTTCTCCACACAAAGCTATATATTTTAGTACAGTAAAACTGTTCAGGGTGGTCATAGACATGCTCAAACAGTTATGTAATTGTGCACATGATGACTGCACTGAAATCGTTTATCAAAAGGCCTACACTATCTGAGGTAGAGATAAACTTGTGGAGTTGCTTATCTCTTTGACAGCTGAAAGAACAAACATAGTTTACCAGCAGCTGTTAGCATATGACCTTGTATAGGACATTATTCTCATTCCAACAGTATCTGAATAATCTTTTTGGATTCTGGGAAGTGAGTAATAAAGTACTGACTATTCTGCTTTTAACACATAAGGCAGCTATTGTGGTGAGTCAGCCTGACACAGTAAATACAAGGTCAATTGTTGCAGGACACACATTTATTTCAAAAACAAAAGGAAAATGAAACTAAAGGGTTTATTACATTTTTGAATACCTCAGCAAGTAATGAGCAAGGGGGTATATCTTTTAGACTATGTCTGATACATGGCTGCGATCTTAAGAGCAGTCTAGGGTTGCAACGGTATGAGATTTTCACGGTATGATAACCGTCTCAGAAAATACCACGGTATCACGGTTATCACGGTATCACAGTTTGTTACATATATTATTAAACTGACCCTTAAAGAAATTACAACAAAGGTTTTTTGTTCAGTTAACTATTTATTGTAGAAACCTGGAACAATTATATAGATAATGTCTCCTTAAAAAAAAATAAGCTGTACACCATCAGGTGAAGGAAACCAGGTTTTTCCACTACTCTTAAGGGCAATAAGATTGTATATAAAAATATATATATATGAATATATATATATATATATATATATATCCTGTATTTAAAATATTCAGTACAATTATTTAAGTTTAAATTATTTAATATCTGATAAACTGAGCCTGGGTCAGTGTCTGATCAACAACTGTTGATCAGACGTCCTTAAACGTCCTTTTTACTGCCAAGTTGGTATATAACCAGATACTGCAGAAAGAGGGGATTTATTTCTGACATGATCCTCACAACAGAGACTTCTATTTTAAGGCTTTCACACCGAGTCTGGTTTTAACATATGAAAAACAGGCACGTCAGAATTTGAAAATGAAGGCATGTAAATGAATGGCGTCTTTCACATCCAGTCCGGCCAGGACCTTTACACGGACACGTGAATCCATCGTAGCACGCACTGTACCTGCGTGCCCAAATTTCGGATAACTCGACGCTTTTGCTTACCGCATGGGTTGTGCACGACTACAAAGAGGTTTTATTTAGGTTCAGATTAAAATTATTAACTAAACACATACTTTGCGCTGCACGGCGGGGTGGTGTTCTCGGAGACGGGAGAACAGGTTTGAGGTATGTCCACCTTTAGCTGTGACTTTACGGCCACATTGATTACAAATCGGATAACCATCCTCGGGTGCGTTCGGCAGGTATCCGAAATAGTCCCACACTGCTGATTTTAGTTTAGCCTTTTTTTAGGCGGACGGAGATTTGTTTAGTCTGATGCACTTTCTGCTGTTCTCGCCGCTGTGTGCTGTGAGTAGCTGAAGCGGAGCAGAGTTGCGCATGCACGGGTTAATTTTGTCCGCTGGCTTGCGTTTTACCGGTAATAAGCAAACACACACGGTATGATAACCGTGCATTTTAATACCATGGTATACCGTGAAACCGGTTACCGCTGCAACCCTAGAGCAGTCATATTTAATTTCCGAAATAATAAAAAATTATTTGAATCACTCGATATATTATACTAGAAATACTTGTGGTAAAAGGTTACTTTAATTTTTAGACCATTTTATTCCACTGATGAAATAGTAATGATAATATAATAGCAAAATAATGTTATGATTAAGTTTTAATCATTTTAAATCATTAAATGAAATATTTAAAAAAATGTATTTTTTATTAGTAGCTGAAATGTGTTCTTTTGAAGTTGTGAAACATATCAGTCCTGCTTAAAAATTTGTATACACCTTTTCTAACCTAAAAACGCTTTTTTGTAGTAATTTCCGCCACTGCATTGCCCTCACAGGTTTGACTGCGATATAGGTGGGAATGATGTGTCCATGTACACTCACAATATGCAAATTAATAAATTAATCAATCAATCAAATTAATCAACCAATCAATAATCCATTTTTGATGGTGAGGAACTGGGATATGGGTCAATATACATGCATTTAGGGTGTTATAGAGTGCTAAATGTGCGTAATGTGCCAATATCATTTCAGACTTCTCGAACTAAGAAAAGTACGTATCTGTTGTAAATACATTTTTGCCCTTTTGCCTTTGTATTCTAGATGGAAGAATAAAAGTGGTTTCGCAAATGCCACCAGGAAATGAGAACCCAAAGCCTGCATTCCAGCCTAGTGGTCCCAGGTCTCTGTGGGGGTGGGGAATGGATCCATCAGAGGAGGTTAGAAAAACACACTGTGCTCTGCAGTTTCTGCCAGCTCCTTATCAGCCGGCTCAGAAGAACTTAGCCAAGACAAACAACCAAACACCATCTACGGAAATGAAACTCTGTTCTAATGCAGGAACTCAATTTGATATCGCTGAGATAGTTACAGTCCATTAGATTCCATAGTTCAGAAGACTGGGTTTTACATATCTAAACACTATTTTCAAGTGATTTTTAAAAAAGTTGTCTTAACTCTAATCTAAGAGAGTTAAGTCTTTTGGCCCTCATAATTTGAAAGATCTTAAATATTTCTAAACCACATTTATAAGACTTCAGAGAAACATGAAGAAGGGAAACATGGTGACACCCTTCCTCACTTTAATGTAAGCATGCTTACTAGTGTTGCTTAATGCGCCTTTTGTATGAAAATAGCCTAAAAAAATAGACGTTCATTGATAGTGTGCCTTATAATCTGTTTTTTATGAAATTTAAATGACTATGCTGAGGACACAAAAGTTATATTGGTACTGACTCCACAGTCTAAAGGGTTCATGGGAACTATGACTTCATATGAATATGGATCTCAGTGTTCTCTGAAAACAAAACATGTATCCATGTTGACAAAGTAAACGCAAAACAAATGTCCGGAAGCACATATGGGTCATTACACACTGGACCGGTCCATCCAGTCCGCTCAGCTAATATATTTAAAGAAGTCTAGTTAGTGAATTCTCAGTGGGCCTGAGATACAGTTAGTGGTGACACTGCTGACGTAAAACCATTACAGAGGTGTGTGTTCAGCTTTAACACGGATTACAATCAGGAATAATTGAACAAAGAAAGTGCTGACATAATACTGTTATAAATAAAGGTGCCACAGAGGATTGTTTGAGTGACGTCACAGAAGAACCATTGATGATACTTCAAAGAGAGCAATTTTTGAGTATGAAATATGTGTGAAGAACATTTTAAAAAGGTTGAAGAAGTCAATTATAAATTGTTCTTCACCAAACTGCTCACAGCTCTCATCCAAAATTATTATTTTGTGTGTCTTCTATGGGAGCACCATTTTAAAGTAGCTAATTAAGACTGTAATGTCCTATATTAAGGCACATAAATGGGTCACTAACATGACATGACATTTTCACCATCACAAAAGACAAAAATGTATATAATGAGTTTAAAGGTCAAATGCTATAATTGGTCAAACGCCTCTGTTTTATATCAGCATGTTATTACCAAACTCTCAGAACCATCATATAAAGCTCTGGAAAAAAATAAGTGACCACTTAAAAATGATGAGTTTCCTTGATTTTACCAAATTGAAAAGCTCTAAAATATAATCAAGGAAAATGGATGATCACAGCCATCAAACTAAGCTGAACTGCTTGAATTTTTGCACCAGGAGTGGCATACAGTTATCAGTAGTGTGTTAGACTGGTGGAGAACATGCCAAGATGCATGAAAACTGTGATTAAAGACCAGGGTTATTCCACCAAATATTGATTTCTGAACTCTTAAAACTTTATGAACTTGTTTTCTTTGCTTTTTTCAAGGTCTGAAAGCTCTGCATCTTTTTTGTTATTTCAGCCATTTCTCATTTTCTGCAAATAAATGCTCTAAATTATCACATTTTTATTTGGGATTTGGGAGAAATGTTGTCCGTAGTTTATGGAATAAACCAACAATGTTCATTTTACTCAAAATCAGAAAAACTGATTCAGAAACGGAATGGTCTCCTTATTTTTTCCAGAGCTATAGTAGTATCATGGTGTAAGTATTTCAAAAATAGTTCAGTAACTTTGATCTCTTATTAAAAAGAAATTAAAAAGAAAAGCATAAACATGGTAATAGATATTATAGGTATACTAAATGGTATAATAGGTATAATAAGGTATAATAACTGTTTATTTGAGCAAATGGTAATTATTTGTTTAAATTTTGTCACTAACAAACCACATTCTGATTTTAAATCAGTTTATTCCATGAACAAATTTATTTAGTCATATTGTCACATGAATCATGTCACACATACAACAAAATAACATTTTTTATGTCAAAATACCTCATCATCAAGGAGAAATGAATGTTTGCCACACACTTTTTGTGTAAACCCCATTCACAGGGGATAAGGACACCCTTGACAACAGGACTGATCAATGTCACACACTGCCCTCTCAACATTATACTGAAGTAGGCCAGTAACCCAACACCAAGGAGCATTAAAAAAGGCAAGGCAGAATTTAATACCCTGTATACCCACATGTGAACGACCAGAGAGAGAGAGAGAAGAAACCGCACACTGAACCTCACAATAGTCTGCCAAATGATAATACATCACGTTCAGCAAGAGAGCCTCCATAGCAGATAACACCACAGATTACTAATGTGCTGTAAACACAATGGATGAGCTCATTTATGGAAGAGAGACGCCCTTGATTCTCCGCACAACAAACAAATGGGCAGGGACAGTTTCTCTTAACATGGACTGAACGTGATGGGAGTTCCATTCTTTTTACACAATATTATATTAATACTGTACTGTATAGTGGTATTTTAATTGCAATACTGCATCAATGTTAACCCTCCTGTTATGTTTATTTGTCAGGAACATCAATAGTGTTCCCCGGTCATTTTGATCTGGTGCATGTATAATTAATCAAATAATGTTTGAAACCAAAAAAATCCTAACAAGCAGTGTGAATATTTCATTACTAAATTATTCTATAAATGTTTAGTGCAATGGTCTTCCTTACCTATAACAAGTAATGGTTAAACTTTTTTTTTAATGTTTCACTACTTTACTACTTTTAAAAGACAAACATATAAAACACAATAGTTTAGCATAACATTGAAACATAATATTGCAATTTTGTTTAGTTTAGGGGTGGTTGCAAATGTGACAGATAAACCATTTTCATATTATACTGATTGTTGATTACAATAATAAAGTTTCACAATGAAAAAAACACTTTGCCTTCTCTGTTTAGATTAAATAAAATAAAAAAAAATCTTACTCAGATTCTATAAATATGACTGTGTAGTTCTGGGTGATATTGTTATAAAAAATGAATCTCAATATTCTTCAAACAAGAGCGACCCTCAGTTATGATTTTTAGGTCTTACATAACTTTATGTTCTTATTTTTGAAAACAGACAGCACCATTTATAGTGATATTCAAGCTACTGTTTCCTTTACATTTAATTTAAAAAAAAAAGTTTTTTTTTAGTTTTTTTTTTTTTTTTTTACAAATAGTAATCAGAAATATTGTGATATTATTTTAGGACCATATCACCCACCCCTAGTGTAAAATATGTAAATCACTGCCATGTTAAATAGCTATTTACAGGTTTCTGACAAAAGCAAATGTCGATCTACTGAGATTCCCTCTCAGCTTCTACAGGGGTTGGACAATGAAACTGAAACCACTGTCATTTTAGTGTGGGAGGTTTTATGACTAAATTGGAGCAGCCTGGTGGCCAACCTTCATTAATTGCACATTATTGCACCAGTAAGATACCACCAAGAAGGACAAACCACATCCAACAGGATTAACTGTGGATGCAAGAGGAAGCTGTCTGAAAGGGATGTTTGGGAGCTAACTCGGATTGTATCCAAAAAAATAAAACCACGGCTGATCAAATTACGACAGAATTCAATGTGCACCTCAACTCTCCTGTTTCCACCAGAACTGTCCGTCTGGACAATAAATGATTGTGGTCTAAATGCAGGTGTTTTAGTTTTATTGCCAACCCCTGTATGTGTAAAAGACTTCCCATCAATTATATAAACAGTAAATCAATTAATAAAAAATTATTAACCTTCCAGCCTTATGAATGTTTTTATACCATAATTTTTTTTTCTCTAAAATCTTTTTTTGCATAAACCACCCCCCTTAACAGGACAAACAAAACTATTATAGAATTCTATCAGTGTTACAGTATATAATAAACTACGCCCTGTATTGGGATATGCATCAATAATATCTGCCAATAGACAGCTGTAGTGTGAAGAGAATTTTACACTGACATTTAACAGGCACGTAATCTCATTATGTAACATCCAATTCTCCTGTGTTCTGCTCTCTTTACTCTGTCAAACGTCAGGTCTATTTAAAAGTCAAAAGGCTGCACCCAAACGGTACAGAAAATATGTTTCTGCAATTAAACCAACTCCCACGCTATTCTTAAAACAAGCAGCGTAAGCAGCATTAACAAACAGCCTCCCAAAGCAGACTGACAGGTATCCCCACCTCTTCTCAGGAACGTCTGAGCAGGGAGGGTCCCAAAAGGGTGGGTATTAACTGTGAATCACACACATCATGACAGGATTCTGAGTTTTGAGAATGGACAGGATGAAAAAAAAGACTCAAATAACTTTCAAACATAAATAAATAAATCAACCACAATGATGACAGAACAAGTCATTTTAGTCCATAGGGATGTACAAAACATGAGATATCGTACTGTATCAATTGTATACTTTTTTAAAACAGTATAAAAAAATTCAACTTACATGTAAATATTGGTGTCAAAATGTGGATTTGTTTACACTAGGGCTGGGAGGTTATTAAAATGAATCTGATTAATCAAATTACTATTTAAAGAGCCACTAAAACCCTAAACCATATTTTTCACATTTTCCTTTGAAGGAATGAAACATTCCAGTCTTGCTTAAAATTTCTAGAAATATTTCCTAGACTTTTATTTTGAAAAAAAAAAAAAACGCTTTTATTTTGGAAATTTCCGCCTCATACATCACCCAGTGCTCCTCCAAAAATAACCCTCCTATTTTTTTTTTTTACCCTTTTTTACCCTTTCAAATTTGAGCTGAGGGTGGAGTTAGCAAAAATGAGGGGGTTTAGTGCCCCTTTAAATGCAATAAAAATTGGATAAACAAGATTGTACACCTTTCAGAAACTGTTACAAACCTGTAAAGAACTATTTTATGTTGCAGTGATTTACAAGAACGTAATGTTTGCACATGCGTCATTTGTTTAATAGAAAAGATGCACTGTTGAAGGAGGCTGCTCACTATTATAAAAAAAAATAGAAATTAAATGTAAAGGAAACAATAGGTTGCACATCACTTTAAGTGGGGCTGTCTGTTTACAAAGTTGTGTAAGAACTAAAAATCATAATCGTAGCTGAGAATCTCTCATATATATGAAGCATATTGAGACATTGCCCAGCCCTAGTTTACAAACAAACAATGTACATAATATGATTATACAAAAAGTACACTTTTCTTTTTCTTGTTTTTATAAGTATTATAGTGTTTTAAACACTTTCTAAAATGTTATTCAAACATTTGGAATATATCTTCTTGCTTAAGGTAACGTAATTCATTGAGGTGTATTCAATTGTGGCTTCTGTATTGTGAAATGCATAATATCACCAAGTTCCTGTCAATAAACAACCCAACTGGTCCATTCAGCAACAAATTGTGACACAACCCAAAGAACAACTGTCAGATTAACACTGTCAAGAAACTAAAAACGGAAATACAAGATTTTGCGTGACAGATGCACCTGCAAGGTGCCCTGAATACATCATGACCCGACAGGCAAATAAAGGGAAACTCGCCTACTTCTCTGTTTGCATAAAGAGCAGCATTGGGAGACTTCCAGGTAACAGACTGTATCGACTAGACATACTTTACCACATAGCTGAACTTCCTTATGAAATGCTTATGAGAAGAGAGTGTAGAATACCAATACAAGCTGTCATATAACCAGAGGGCAAAGCTAACAACGTTTAGGGACATCCGTTAAGTCCCTTTAACACTTATTTTATTTAGAAAAACCTTACAAAACTTTGTCTACAAATCTAAAATTACAAACCTGCCACTGAAGCTATTTTTATATGGGATGCTGTGACACAGCTTTGGTAACATGGGGGATGAGGTGTGAATGAATGAATCATGGATGATTCAGCACACATACTGCCAATGAATCATGACAGTCTCCTTGTACAAGTCCTCAAAACCTAAACACCCGTATTTTCCATGAGTGCTGTAATGGCTGAATCTATGATCTTCCTATAATGATCTTCCACTTTTTGCGAGAGTGAAAAAAAAAAAAAGATGTGCACTGATTTTTGCAAAATTTTAAAGCTGCTTCAGGACTGTATTTATCTTGGCTTAGTTCAATAACCAGAGTTCACTACAAAATAGGGACAATCCATGAACCTCAAGCACTGTTGTCTGTTCATTTAAACAGAACATTTAAAAATATATTTTTTATATTTAAACAGGCTAATTCTAAAACAACCTAAAGAAATGTTACATACACGGCATTGAATCATTAAAACTCTGGAAAAAAATACTACTTTTTAAGACTACTTAAAAATGATGAGTTTTTGTTTTCCAAACTGAAAACCTCTGAAATATAAGATGGATGATCACAAGCCATCAAACCAAGCTGAACTGCTTGAATTTTTGCACCAGGAGTGGCATAAAGTTATCCAAAAACAGTGTGTAAGACTGGTGGAGGAGAGCATGCCAAGATGCATGAAAACTGTGTTTAAAAAACAGGGTTATTCCACAAAATATGGATTTCTGAACTCTTAAAACTTTATGAATATGAACTTATTTTCTTTGCATTATTTGAGGTCTTAAAGCTCTGCATCTTTTTTTATTTCAGCCGTTTCTCATTTTCTGCAAATAAATTCTCTAAATTACAATATTTTTATTTGGTATTTGGGAGAAATGTTGTCTGTAGTTTATAGAATAAAACAAATATATACCTATAAATAGCAAAATCACAGAAACTGAAGTGGTCTCTTTTTTTTTTTTCATCTCCAGCATTAGCTCACCAACCAATCACCAATCAATGTCTTTACAGCCTAAAACAGTTTTTAGGAAAATACATCAGTCCACTTTTGAAAAGTAAAAGAAATGTCCAGGACATTTTTTTTTATTTAGTTTAGTTTTCAGCCTCTCATTCAGCGCAAAGCTAACTTGGTGACAGAGACAAGGGGCATTTGACACATCAAAAGCTAATGCTAGGCAGAAGCAATTTAGCTAGCTAAATGAACACCACCCAGTAAAGGGATAGCGCCTCCATCACTAGGGCTGGGTATCGCTTTATAAACTTCGTTACCAATATGATACTTTGAGTTCTGACTTCACTGTAAGTTCCAGACACTGTATGGATCTGTTCATTTCTGCCAGCAGCTCAACCAATGTGCTTTAATAAAAGACTGGAATCTGGAAAAACAAATCCTCCAAGAGAGCTTTGGAAATGATTTATCACCAAAGATCATATTAAAACCTTAAATCTGCACTGTTACAATCTTACATTTTACAAAATAAAACGCAGACTGATTTCAGTGTGATTTAACAACACAATGTGAAATTTCATTTCAGGAAATGAAAAGATAAAGTGTGTCCGTACATACTGTACTTTTTGTTGGACAGTCTGCTCCATTGCCTTACAACAACACAGCAGGCCTAAGGGTGTCCAACTAAGATAAACAAGCTGCTTTGAATAAAGAACAGAGCATGAACAGAACGGATGGGAAATCCAGGTGCTCCTGGATCGTCTTCCATTCAGCACTAATCCAGAGATGCCCTTGACCGTTAATATCAGATAACATGAGAACTATCAGGTGTGTCTGAACTGAGGTGGAAGGTCTGCTGAGAGTGCAAACAGATGATGTCACCGGCGTGCACTTTAACCACGAAGAACGGCATGCTGGCTGATTTATTGATTTCAGGGCTCTTTATCTTGATTGAGTGAAACTCAAACAAAACTGGGCACCGCAGTGCGATGGTGTAGTGCTGCTGACACTGTGCAAATCCAACTGCGAGCCTGAGCTAGGAGTCTGGATCAATTTCACAATCAGCATAAAGTGAAACCCAAACAGTAAACTGCCAGCAAGGCCTGATACAGCATGTGGCTATGCTATTGCTAATATGTCAACTGTGCAAACAGCAGAACAGATAAATACCCTTTCTTTCAACCATAACAGAGCAGATGATGATGCACAGTTCTTGTCCCAGCCCGGTCAGATGAACTGGAACGATGTCCCTTGTGGCACTGGGCGGGAGAGGCCTTCTTAAAATACCTGTTTAATAGAATTGCCTGGGCGTGAATGCCTAGCGAACAATGTTAATTATGAGAAAACGTCACAGAGTAGACATGGCAACCTAAAGCATCTAAAGACATCAAGTCACTGCACCTATCTTCTGGGGTAATGTCTGTATCCAATATATTCCTATGTTCAAACCAATTTATATCCAAAGCAAATACACACTAGATGTTTAAATGTTTGCTCAGTTACTTTAAGCTGCATCTACTGCTCATCAAGTCCCTGTTAAGGTAAGGAGTATTGCCAAAAGAATATAAGGCACTATACCTAATGCCAGGTATGATCTAGAGGGATGTAGAGCCCCCCAGCATTAAGCTGTGAAGTAGTAAAAGGTACTATGTTCTCTGCTGGAATGACGGTGCTCCATCCAGTAATCCGAAACCGCTCTTATCGCTGAATGTAATCAAATCCTCACAGCAATGCTCCAAAACCCAGCAGCAAGCCTCCCTTGAACAGTAGACAGTTACTCCACCAAAAGCTTTTTTTAATACTTTCAGTTGCAGAAGAAACTATGAATAAGTATATAAAATCCTTTAATTTTCCCAAACATTCCCTAATAATTCAGTGCGTCTTGTGTATAAAGGACCAGTAAAGGAGTTCTCCAGCACTGAGACTCAAAACTGGAGCAATATTAGCATTAGCCAACAGACGCGCTAAGCGCCAGCTTTTTCGCTGTCCAGAGGTGAGTATTATTGGCCTATAGCCTGTTGCTAACCTCGGTTAGCACTGTTGGAGCAGCATTAGCATTACCCACTAGCAGCGCTAGCTCTTTTGCCGTTCAGAGGTGAGTATTATTGGACTGTAGCCTGCGCTTTTATCGTGTTACAACAAGCTACGTGGGAGGAATCGCTAGCTAATTTCGCCCTGGCTTACCAGGGTTATCAGTGTAGCTCTGACGGGCGGCATTAGCCGCTAACCGCAGCTAGCCTTAGTGAAAATCTGGAAGTCTAAGCTTACTGTAAATAAATAAATAAACAGAAGCACTTTATTCACCCAAATAAACAGTGTTTAGAAAAGAAATCTGTGTAGTGTAACATCCATTTTTTTAGAATTACAGTTTTGTTTATTTAACATAGCTAGCTTTACAGGTCTGCTGAATTAGAAGTAGAACATGGCAACATCCCCTGTTCCTTACTAGTGTTGCATAATGTGCCTCATAATCCAGTGCGCCTTGTGTTTAAAAATAATCCAGAAAACATGCGTTTATTAACAGCGCACCTTATATTGCGAAAAATATGATAGATGTCTCAATACTTTTGTTCATATAGTGTATATTCTATATACAATCCAATTTCTTGGGACTAAACAAAGACTAAACCAACCTGAGAAAGGTAACCGTCATTTGTTGAGGGTTGAAAGTGCAGCATTAATAAAATAAAATTAATAAAATCCAGATATTTTAGTGTACTAGTCACCCAAACATTCTGCTTTTCTACAGATCAGTAAATAGCAGTTGACCTGAATTTGATCTAAGGGCATGAGAACATTCTTATTACCATGATATATTGTTTTAAATAATGTGTTTGCCAGTCCGTAGCTAATTGGCCTTACTCTACACTGGAAAAGCTTTGTCACCCTGGTCTGCTTTTTTCCTGGTATTTTGGTCTTTATTAACAAGAACGAACTGTACCAGCCGACTTTGCTTAAGGACAGTGCTTGTGAAGCAGAACAGAGGACCCAGCTGGGCTCTGAAACTCTCCATCCCTGCCCTCCAGACGGAAAACAGCAACAGATGGGTTCTGTTCTTCCAGGCTAGAGTAACGCACGCTACCTTTAAAAAAGACAGAAAATGATGTACTTATTATGAAGTGTTATTTAGTCTTTCTGCTGGAGAGCACAGGCAGAAATGCAGTTAAAGGAGGGCAATGTCAGGTGGGTCATTCAACTACCCCAAACAAACAAAGAAAGACCCAGAAAAGGTCAAAAACCTTATTGAAAAGGGAAACCATGTGGTAATGTTAAGTTTATACACTTTTTGACATTTCATTTGGGTTTATACAGGCCCTTGGGGCATCCATTAAAGTAAATTAAGTCAGTTTACTTAGTTTTTTTTAGCTGTTCACATTTTGTTTATGAGTTTTTGTTCAAGTAATGCTTGTTTTCTATATTGCTAGCTACTGAGGCCACAATTATTAGCCAATGGTGATTTTCAGTATAAGAAACACCTCTGTTTATGCAGACTTGGCTTTTTAAAATGCAAAAAAAACTTATTTAATCATGTTTTTATACAAATATTTTGTCAGGTTTTCATTTATTTTGCCACTTGTAACTAAATTAAATTAAACATTAATCTTTGTATATATGTAACATCCAAGTAGACATATTAAAGCATGATCCAGTGTTTCTGTAACACTTAATTTTATTGGCGACATAAAATTGCAAATACAAAAATCTATAGAGGGCATTTAATTTGAAATTATGGATGCAGATACAGCTGCCGGCCTCAGCTGGGCTGGAGCAGTTGCTAACAGCCACGTTGCTCACAGCAGGCCTGAGATCAGCTAAAAGCCACAATGCTAACAGACACTGCAGCTGGCCTTAGCTGGGCTGGAGTGGGATTAGCTGTGATGCTAACACTTTTTTTCCAAACTTGATCAATCACTGATTATTAATAACAAGCTGAAGTACTTGTGTATGTCCTTACACAGCTACATTTGGCTAGGATGCTATCTTGTGTGTTGATAGCATCAAGTTAATTGTGACTTGAGTGAATTAAATTGAAATGCTAAATATATAGTGCATCCCTAGATGAAAACCATCAAGAAAGCCAAATCCGATTTGAGCAAAAATTTGGATTTGAACAAGTAGCAAACTAGTAGCAAACTCTGATATTTTCACAAATTAAACAGCAAACTACTTGAGTGAATCCCACTCAAGCTGGATGAGGTGAGCTCGCCTATTTAGCATTCACTTAAGACTAGAGTCAGCTTTTCTGTACAGGCCGGGTCTACAGACTTCCTCATTTCTGACAGAAGAACCATTTACATATATCCCATAAGCCCATGTGTTGGGTATCCTAGTTTATTAACCCATGAACAAATAAAGGCAGAGTGAGTTTCATGTTTTCCTTCTCCACCTGATTCAGATCAGGACTAACTGGATTATTAGCTAATGTTATGACTCAGGTGGTGTGGGGAAAACATCAAACTGTGCCATGAGGGTGGGGCCTACACACATTTGGAGTTGGGAAACACTGCGCTAAACACAGCATGGATAGCAACTCATTGTGGTAAACCACTGAAACTGTGCTATGGGATGTTCCTCCCTACCAGGGTTAGATGGTGGTTAAGAGCAAAGTTGAAGGGAAGTTGGATCATGAATAAGCAGCAAAGAGGAACTATTATAGTACTGCTATTATAGTGAGCTAATGTGGGCAAACAGACTCTGGTACAGTTTAGTCAGGGAGTCGGAGGCAGAAGACCAATATAAACCTGCCTATAAATGACTTCACCAAGGATGGGCTTAAACTGAAACATGAGACAACAAAAAAGGGATGACATGGTAAAATGATTATCATTTAAAAATGCCTTTAAATATCACGACACAATACTTTTACAACATTAATGTTAGTTGAGTTGGTCAGCGTTCTTTATGAGCTATGATATCCAGAATATGCTCAAAAAAGTATCACAATAACAATATTTATGACAGTATAATATAATGTTGTTTAATATTGTTACATTTATGTAAGTGTTATTTTGTGTAAATCTTTCTATTTATCTAGGCTTATCCAGAGAGATAAAGCTTTGTCATTTTACCCTAGTTTGCCATAGGGTGTTGGTGGTGTTGACCACTATACTACATCACATCCAGAGTATTGTGCAATAGTATTGTGTTTTTTTTAGATTGTATTACAGTTACAGGTATCACATGATTTATTAAGGCTTTAAATAACAGAAAGAAAATGTATTAAGTTAGTTTTCTGGGTAGTCCTGATGAGAGCCAGTTTCATCATAACGTTTTTGATAATCTTTTCAAAGTTACTTTCAAAGTTTTTCAGATTCACTAATCTTCATTACTTAAAATATTTGAATATTTATTTAGTTGAGTAGTTATTGCCACAGTATAGATTAAAAAACTCAAATAGAGATATTCACTGTGTACCTGTAACTATACCTCTTTACAACTTTACAACTGATGCCCTCAAACACATTAAGAGACAAGAAATTTAAGTAATTAACTCTTGACAAGTTCAGCACAGCCTGAAAGCCATTCCAGGTGACTCTACCTCATACAACTGGGAAAATCCAGCCAAAATGTGCAAAACTGTCATCCAAGTAAGAGGTGCTGCTTTGAAGAATCCTAACATATAAAACATATTCTGGTTTGTTTTTATGTACACTACACAACATTTTTATGAGCTGAACTCAAAGATCTAAGACTTTTACTATGGACACAAAAGGCCCTTTTCTCTCACATTTTGTTCACAGTTGGGTCTCAATCAGCCCTAGGTACACCTGTGACAAATTAGCATCTTGATATGCCACACCTGTAACTGGTGGATGGTTTATCTCAGCAAAAAGAGTGCTCACTAACACAGATTTAGACCTAATTGTGAACAGCATGAGAGAGAAAAAGACCTTTTGTGTTCACAAGTAAAGTCTTAAAGTTCTTAGAGTTCAGCGCAAATGGGCGCAAAACCAAAAGTGTTGTGTTTATATTTTTGTTCAGTGTATAATGTTTTAAATATATATTTTTAAATGGGATAATTGTGATTGTACATCTTTATATATACACAATTATCTATTTTAAGTGTTCATTTATTTTATTGTTGATGATTTATGAGATAAGCTGCAATAAGTCTGATATATATATATATACTTTCTAAAAGCTTTCTAAAAGCTATTAAGATATTAGCCAGACTTTAACTCTTGTAGATGTAGGATGTAGGGCTGTAGCTAGGTTAGCTAACTTTACTCACTCTGTTCTTTTCCGCGCTTTGTTCTCCTGGAGCTCCACCAGGTTGATGACGGCTTGTCCCAGAAGCTTGTCCAGACCCACTAACGCTCGGTGCATGATGATGATATACAGAGTGCAGCGCTCCGCGTTGCCCTGGTGGAACAGCGGCAGGTCGAAGGTGGCCTCCTCCTTCCACACGGGCGCCACGCTTTTCTCCGCCACCGAGGTGGAGAACTTGTCCTTGGCCACCTGCATGATGGCGTACGCGTCGTTGGTGCCATTCTTTCCCTTGAGCCGCAGGTTTCGAGCCTCCAGCACCGTTACCTGAGCGCTGGTCGGGTACCACTGCTGGCTCTGCTCGGCCAGAGACATGCTGAACCTGGAGGGCGTGGAGCTAGATAACTAGCTAGGAGCTGCTAGCGCTGCTTTATCGCTGTTCTGCGCGTTTGCTGGATCTCCCAGACGTGAAACTGCCTACACTCCTCTTCAGCGACCAGGCGACCGCTTTCCTAAACTTACCTCGGCAGCTAGCAACTCCCTCCCACGGCGCTGCTGGCTGGAGGCTGGGGAGGGTTTCCAGCAGACAGGCCCCTCCCATCGTGAGAAGGGCCGCTGACTGTGTGTGGAGCTCCGCCCGCTGCCTGCTGCCACCTACACGCAGGTGAGCTAGCTGGGCTGAGCTAGGTAAGCTAGGTAGATAGGTCGATATACAGAGAAATGAGAGGATAAACAGTATTTAGAAAGATCTTTACCAATCTGATCAGCTAAATGTTGTAACTGGCTAAGAAACTAACTTAGCCAGCTCCACAGAAGCAGTTAGCTTAGCTAGTTAGCTACTTTGCTTTGTAGCTAGCTAGGATACATTAAAGTCTGTTAGCTAAATTACAAACGGTAGCTAACTAAGCTGTCTAAATAGCCATTATTCCAGCAAGAATAGCTTCTATTTTAGGTTGTTGTGAGGTAGCGTAGATACTAGCTTCATAACTAGTTACTAGTTCAGTAACTAGTTAGTCTTAACGTTTGTTATTTCCAATTATGGCAAATGCAGGTCCAGAAAGTAAAAATCCGCTCCGGGATTTCGTTCCCACTCTGTGGGCAGCGCTGCCCAGTGGGCAGTGGGAACAAAATCCCGGAGCGGATTTTTAGTTTCTGGACCTAAATTTGCCAGCCATATTAGCTTAACATATAATTAAATAACTCACATCACTATGAGAGCCTAATTAGAGAAGACAGAAAAATCTGGTATTAATGAATTTAGGATACTACAAAGTTTTAAATGTTGTACAATTATCTTTAATATAATAAAATAGGACAAAACATTAGGTCTCTTTCAGTGTCACAAACATATACACTAACCTAACACTGAATATGGCCACAACAACACAACGCTTTTTCTCCCTTTTTTTGGATAAAAAATATAATGAATTGTGCAACACACTGTGTAGAAATAATTGGCAAAGCTGACAAAATTACAATGCTTACATGGCTGTTAAAAAGAGAAAAGAAAAATATAATAATATGAAACAAAACCCCCATTTTCTTTTCTACATCTGTTTGGCAAAAAGAAAATCTTTTCTTTTGGATTGAAAAATATAAAATTAGTTGTGTAATGCACAGTGTATAAATAATACAGTCAATTATTAAAAAAAAGAAAGAAAAAAAACAACAACAATCATTTCACTTCCTCTACATCTGTTTGGCTAAAAGAAAAAAGTACTTTTTTTTATCCATGCTCTTTCTTAATAAACATAGAAAATGTGGGTAGCTATATTCGTTTTTTTATTATTATAACATTTTTCAGCAAGAATGAAAAAAAAAACATCTCCAAGATTTTAAGATGTTAATAAATAAACAATGTTATTATTTGAAAAGGTTATTCAAATATAACTCTTTCATAACTTAATAAAGTATTATGAACGCGTAGCGTTCATGGTTCTGTGATTATGGCACCGCCCCCAAACAAATATATCTCATGATAAGATTGGATACCTTCTCTGTCAGTCAAGACTGGCGCTCTTTCTATTGGCTTTGGGCTGTTTATTTACGCTCCGCATGGTAACCAGGCTTACGCAATAGTCAAATACAAAAGCATTTGCCTGCAGAAAGAACAGTCGAATCAGTCAGAGCTCAACACTGTGCTGATTTGTCTTACCTTTTATATTCCACATTATATCTCACATTATAATTTTAATGGCATAATCCAAACTACACATAACACTATACTCAACTTTAGCAGATAATAAGCCTCAGTTTCACTGGTGGACAGATTTGGATTGCAAATAAGATTTGGTTAGCTTACATTTGTGTTGTACACATTTGGTGACTTCTGCTTCCATTCGCCCTACTGTAAAGAAATCTGTCCGGAAGTTTCTTTACAATGGACCTACGGACTAAAAAAACAGGGGTATGATATACGTTACTTCTGGTACTTTTCATTATTTTACCCTCAAACGTATAATATTGGTCTTTACAGGGTCAGATGTGTTCCTTCTCAAGCACAAAGTCTTTCCTAACAGCAGGAAGTACAGATTTGCACTCTAAATCACTGTAATAATAAACAATATATATTTAAATTATACATTTTTCATTTGAAAGCCAGACCATTTTGGATCTTCAGGTTATTGACACATATTCAGTTGATGTTAATCTTTATAATCTTTACTGGTGCAAAAACATAGGTACAAAACAGGGTGGGGTGATTATTTATTTATTTATTTATTTATTTTTCTAAAATTTGTATTTAATAAACTTGGTGAGTGAAAATTATATGAATTGCTTAAAGTCATGTTTATCAAAAAATGATGGGAGACACCTTTAATATTGTGATATTTTTATGAAAATGGCCAAATGAATTCAAATGCCTGAATTATTTTGAAATGTTGCCAGATATATATATATATATATATATATATATATATATATATATATATATTTTTTTTTTTTTTTTTTTTTTTTTTTTTTTTGATGTGTAATTTTACCTTTTAAATAATATTATTAAGCTTAGCAAAACATGGTAAAAACAAATGAGGTCATATTAAAAACCCACCCCCACCTTATAGAAAACTGTATAACAAAAAATTTAAAGTGAAGGTAATATTCCAATATTTCACTATATTTGTAATAATCTCTTCATTATACAAACAACAGAAACACACATGATTCGGTGCTAATTTGACTTTTATTTTCTTTACTTTGCATCAGAAATTTGATAAGGCACAAAACATAACAGCAAATATATTACTGAAACTGGAAAAAGGGACTTCATTTCCATAACCAATAAATCAATGCAATGTGACATATAAATACACATAAAACATGTGAAATCTCCCTTTTTAAAATCTTTGAGATGACAGTGGAGACAGACTTTATTAGTTCAACCGTCCACTCAATTCATACTGACCGAAATGGCTTTTGAACCTGTGGTATCAAATATGCAAGATAAAATAGTTAGAACAATACAGATACAAATGTGTTGTAGAGTTAGATGGGGAAACTTTTCAACATCACATTTCCTGTTGGTCTTGAGAAATGATGATTGTCTTGGGTAATTACAGTGAAAATGTAAGAGCATTTCTGCTGCTGTAAAAATACTTGCATTTACACTCACACTATTCTGCTAAAAACATACACAATGGAACCACAACTACACTGTAATGAGCACATAGTG
This sequence comes from Astyanax mexicanus, assembly GCF_023375975.1. Classification (NCBI taxonomy): domain Eukaryota; kingdom Metazoa; phylum Chordata; class Actinopteri; order Characiformes; family Acestrorhamphidae; genus Astyanax; species Astyanax mexicanus. The sequence goes on along the minus strand of NC_064419.1, from coordinate 22,310,353 downwards.
CTGTTTTTTAGAAATGTTGGCATCATTATGTGTTATTAGTTTTTGTTTTATTATGCGTTTGGGACTTTTTAACATTTTAGGCCCTGTTCACACTTGGTTTTAGCATTAAGATCAGGAGGCCATTTTTTCTGCTGTTAGGGATGAGCTTATAAGATTTAGCACTGACACAATTGCTACGAATGTTATTCAGTCTTATCTGTACTTCCCTGACTACTTCTCAAGGCCATTTGAGTGATCAGACCACAAAGCGACTCAGCAAAACACATCAAACCCTGTTCAGAACTGTTTTTGGCACTTTCCACGTTTGATCAGTTTACACCAGATGTTTGTTAACCGTGTGAACAGAGAAATTAGGGAGATTTCTAATGTGTAAGTAGAGACAAACACAAACAAAGAAAATAATTAGCAAATACTGTGACAAGAAGGTATTAAACACGAAGCTTCTTTGGCATAAAAATCCCTGAACATATGTGTTAAAGACAAGCCATCAGTTCTAATCTAGGACATACTGAAGATGTGAGGCATGAATAAACAGCGAATTCTTGAAAGTTTGACCCTGCAATAACACTGCTGAAAGTGGACATTGCATATGGCATCATAAATAACAAAATATAGGCTACTTGTTAGCATAGTGCAGGAACTGTGTATGAAATGATTGTCTGAGTGCCTAATACTGTTTCCCCCTTGAAACTGGGGTACTGTTTCTTTAATCACATACAAAAAAACAAAAACTCATAGTTGGCCTCCTGAGGTCTGAAAGGTGAAGGTCTGAAAGTGTTTTAGATGTTCCCACCAGGACAACTGTGCACATACCGTCCAAATTTGCTTTTTAACATTCAGAAAATCAGGGATGCACCCATCTGTCTGGATTTGCATTACCAAAATATGTAAAAAAATATATTTTATTTGGATTACAAATGCTGTAAAATGAACAAAATATAGAAATGCAGGTTCAATAACCTGAATGTTCTTTCAGAATATAATAAATACAACATCAAATGTGAGTTTTAAGAATCGTCCAAATGTAAACATCTGTAATTTTTGCCAATACTGATCACTGTGCATCCCTATTTTTTCCATGTACTCCAGGCTTCATCTTTGTCAAGAAAGATCTAAAAGATCCAAAACTGTCCATTCATGACAAGTGTCTCCAAAAATCTCCTTCCAAATAATACTGTCTGTGTGGAAAAGTTAACAGTGAACATATCTTCAGTTCAACAATGATGATACAGAGTATAAATTACAATCCAATAATACGCCTGAAATAAAACAAGACCCTGAATCTGCTAATACTGACTTATTTTATATATATAAAAAGATTAATTCTTTGTCTTCATTAGGCCACCACCACAACATAGTGTGGGAGTGGGAAGGGGAGGGGCATTTTCAAGTGCTATGGGGAAAACCATGTCTTACATGATTAAAATAGTACAAACTACACTTATCCACACAAAATTCTCAATAAAGCAACAACACAATCACCATTTTTGGTAGTTGGAATATGGTGACAGCTGCTCTTGTCCAAACCAGAGCGATTGCTAATGGACTGGATGAATGGCAAGAACAATCCACCAGGGGGCAGGGCAGATTCATGATTTGTCAGCATGGTCTTGGCCTTTCTCACAAAAGGGGGGACAGTGATGGAACAGAATGGGTTACTTCCTGCTTTGGAACAGACCATTATCAGCAGAAATAGACCAACTTTTCCAGTGCCAACTCCTATTCGCCGGAAAATTGCAGCACGGAAACGACTCCTCGCCAGGAATCCTCCTTTTTTCAGCATTATTGTTTGAACGATTAGAGAAGGCCAAGAGGTACTTCTCAGTGCTGGAGTTTGAATGGACTTAAATACTGTTAAGGTCAACTGATACATCTGTACATTCATACATACATACATACATACATACATACATACATACATTCAGACACACTGTGACGATTTCTAAATTACAGACAAAAAAGCAAGACAAACACACACTAAGTATAAAAAAGGATGAACAAGCAAAACATAAAAGTATAGCTCTCTGAAAATGAACTTGGAATGCAGCTCGGTATGCATAGGAACAAAGATTTAACAAAACAAATTTAAGCTTAAAGATACCTTAAGGTATTCTAAACACTTTCTATAGCTTTAAAAACTCATTTTTTAAAAAGGTAATACTGTAATAAAACACATACAACAGAGAAAATCACAGATAAAACAATACTGTTGCACATTTCTTTCTTCACAAAATACTGAATTGGACGGGTCAGCTTTTGCATATACATCCCTTCACTTATTCGACAGAACAAAACAAGCAGGCACGCTGATCGTTTTTCCTCATCTCAGCCCACTGAGGACCAGACCTCCCTTGTGAAGCCTCACTCTAACATGAATTCTTTATCTGACGCAAACCTTCTGGTGCTTTTTAGGAAGGTGCAGGTTGTTCAAAGATTGCTAAACATTTGTGAAAATAAAACAAGCAGGAGGCTAGTCATGGAGGAAGCCAGATGTGTCACTCGTCACAAAAGAGAAATCCACAACTGAGGCTTTTGGCTCCTGTTGTGCCCTGGGATACCTCCCCAAAACCAGATAGCCTAGCATCACACATTTGCTAGCATCACACTGTGGTCTCACTCTTCCAAATCCCACCCCTCATCCCAACTGATCCCTGTGACTGGTCCGTTCCACTAGTATCCAGTTCAATTACGGATCCCTTCAGCTTTCCGTTTGCTGCAGCAGCTATAGTTGACGAGGTTGTTCCGGTGACGGCCCCAGTCCCTGTCGCTGTAGCAATGTTCATTGGGTATGAGCTCCGTTTGGAGTCAGCCGCAGCAGCCAGTTTGAGGTTGTCCCTGCTGGCGCAGCGCCTCTGAGCGTTCTGCTGCAAAGCAACTCTACTAGCCACTGAGGGCAGCAGTGGAAAAGGCTTCCTGCTTCCACTGCTGCCACCATCACTTCCTTCCGAAGGGCTTGTTGCTAGCCCTTCCCCACGGTGCCTTCCATTGGTCAGCAGTCCATTCTGGGTCTCGGAATGACTGTTCCGGAGACTGCCGTTCTCACTGGAGGCGTGCCTGTGAAGGTGATGGATGTTGACTTGGTCCATTCCAGGCGGGCCAAGGGCACCCACACTGCCACCACCGCCAGCTCCACGTAGGGCTTTGAGCCGATAGTGTCCTCTGCTCTCACCACGGTGGTGGTACTGGGTATTCCCTGCCTTAGTTCTACTGTTACTCTTCCTCCTCTGTTGTTGTTGAGCAGGAAGTGTGGTGCTAACACTGGGAAGCAGGTTGTTAGCAGGCTTGCTGTTGCTGGTGTTGTTTTCCGTACTTGTGCTGGTATTGGTGTTTGTGTTGGTATTAATGCCAGCCAGTGCACATGTAGCATTGTTCGCATTGTCTTGCGTCACCTGCAGGAGGTTGGTGAGCTTGCAGGGGCTGGTGGCAATGCTGCTGGTGCCACTAGGTGTAGAGGACGATCTTGCAGAAGAAGAGTAGTTATTGGGCTCTGCCAGAGGATGGCATCCCACTAAAAGCTGCGAGCCCCTTTCCGAGGTGCTCTGGACCCCAGTAGTGGCAGTGCAGGGGTGGCTGTAGGTCGGAATGGGTTGCGAGCGATGGTATCCCGGGCAGCACCCAAGCCAGGCTGCCTGAACATCCAGGCGTTTGAAGCAGTGATGCAAAACCAAGAAGATTCCCAGCCCGCTGGCTGTACCCCCATACAAACAACTGAAAAGTTTCCTCTCTCTGTCTGATGTGTGCCACATCGCCATGGCGCCACAACTCCACAGAAGCAAAAACACAAACTGAGTAGCCACCAGCGCAAGAAACTGGACTTTCAGCGAGTACTGGTCCTCCACTGCCATACCAGCATGCATTGGGCCAACCACAGAGTCTGTCGAAAGGAGGCTGGTGCTGCCACTAAGAGCTGGTTGGCTCTCAGGTAAGGGGGTGGAGCCAGAGCCAGAGCATGGAGCGTCTTTAGCCCTCTGGGAGTTACGGCACCTCAAGCGAGCCACGGTACACAGGAAGTAGATCCAGGTCACCACAATCACCAGGCCGGCCGGAACATAGAATGCGCCGATACTGGGTTGCCACACCAACCAGCAGCTGCAGAAGGGGGTCAGAGGCAGTAAAAAGGTCAGAGAGGGCAAAGGCAATGAATTACTCAAATGACAGAAACACAAAAGCAGCTCTGTTTTTAAAAAGACCCTTGTTAAAAACGCTTTTACCGGAATGTGTAATAAATCTAGGGCTGCTTTTATGAGGGTTAAGGAGTCAGTAAAATATGAAAAAATGAAAATGTATGGATATAGTGATGAAAAGACCAGCAATTTTTTGTCAGTGTTGAAACAAAAGCATTTTTTTTTACAGGCATTTCCTGACGAATGGACCAATAGTAATGGGCCAAAATAGCTTTGAAGTCATTCTTGGTACATTAATGTATGTTAAAAGCGTTCAATTTTGGAGATACAAGGGTTTGTAATGATTTATGATAATTATATTTCTGCTTACTAAGGAATGTTGTCTCCATAGTTGTTGATGTTGACAGCTGCAGTGATTCCACAAATGATGAGGGGAACACCTCCGGCTATCAAATAAAACCTGTGGATAAGAACAGAAATGGTGAAAAATCCATTATTATATTATATTAATATATTATACTAGAGGTGGGCCGTATCATGCTGTACACAATAATATAATTTTTAAAACAATAAAAAAGTTTATATTGTGATAGTAACAGTGGTCTATCAAAAAAAAAAACAGTCTGTGATGTTATTTACTGGTATTCTACTGGCCATAGTCATCCAGACTATGAAGCGGCACATAAGGAATCATGTAGTAACTTAAAAGTGTTGAACAAAGCAAAATACTCTGTGAAGCATTTAGGTGGCTCTTATCTGGGGTTCTGTTAACTTGCGGTTTTTGAGGCTGGTAACTCTGATAAACTTATCCTGTGCAACACAGGCAACTCTTGGTCTTCCTTTCCTGGGGTGGTCCTGATGAGAGCCAGTTTCATCATAATATTTTTTTTTCTTTAATTAGGTGAGTAATTCTTGGCATAATATGGATTAGAACAGTACTCAAATAGGGCTATTCACTGTATACCAACTGATGGTGTCAAACACATACAAAGCAAGAAATTCTAGAAAAATGTGCTAAGCTGTCAAATAAGCAAGAGGTGCACATTGAAGAATCTAAAATATATCTGGTTTGTTTAACACTTTGTTTACTAAACAATTCCATGTTTTTCCTTCATAGTTTGGATGATTTAAGTATTAATCTACAATACAGAACATTTTAAACTAATTAAATTTGTTAATTTAAACTTTTGACTGCTACTGTATTTGACTGTTTTTGTCTGAAATGCACTTCTCTGCTCTTTAGCTTCTAAATGGAGGCTTGAGAAGTGCTTCTATAAGTGGGTGAGAGCGAGGGAAAGAGAGAGAGAGGGTGAACAGGGGAATGATTTATCCCAGGGAGCAGGCCCTGTGTCTGAGGAAACCCTGCGGGGTGTGTGGGTAGCACGGAGGTCAGTGGCAAAAAATCGAGAGGTCAGTGGTACAGTGTGAGAACCGAGACTAGAGGGGAACAGGGTTGTATCTATGTCCGATGTGTGTGTGTGTCTGCATGCGTGACTGACAGCTAACATTATCCCTTATTAGATTTATGGCCTTCCACTGCACTTTTATGTAATCCATTCTCCTTACATTCCCCTCTTTTAGTCTCCTATCGCTCTCTCTGTTTCTCTCTCTCGTTCTTCCTCTCCATACTAACAGATGGCTCTTGGTTCTGCGAAAGACAATGAGCTTCTTTGAGCAGTCAGGTTTTGCATGGTGGTGGTCTTTGCACTTGCACGCTTGTCTGTAAACAGTGCTTTATATGCTTCAATCTGTCCTGGCCACCTCCATCCATCCTCTCCACCCAAAGCCTGTTCTCACAGCAGCTCAGAACAGGAAGCCAGTGGAATGTGAACAGAAGCATCATTGTCTATGCAACAAGAAAATGCGTAGTTATCAGAATAATGTTTAGTTGTAGAAGTGTAATGAGTCTCAGAATTTGATTTTTTAGGACAATGCCATGTTCTGTATGTTTTATGATACAGCAGAAATATAAAATAAAAATTGACGAGCACTGGCCAGCGTACTCATGGCAAGACAAAGTGAACTACCAAGTTCAAGTAAGGCCTGATAGTGGGTGGCAGATAGCTACGTTCCTCACAATAGCGATGATATCATAATACTTTGATTCTGCGATACTCAATATATTGCAAGACCTATCCAGACATGATTACTTTCTCATGGGGACGTCTGTGAAAAATATTTCACACTTCTACTCAGTGATAAAACTCTTGCATCCAGACTGCAATTAAAAAAAACAGGAGGACCAGTGAGTTTTTGGCTCTCTGTCACGTGACATCACATTCAGTAGCTCCTCCATTTCCACTCACTGTTGTGTTTACATGGATCTCTGTGGAAATCTCTGTGGAATAAAATTACTGAATTAATTCATGTGAAAATGTGAGTTCCGTGAAAAACAGTATGTAATTTTCTTAGAGGAAGTCTGTTAGTGGCAGCTGCCAGTCAGTATGTGGCATGCTTTACTTGATAACAAGACAACATGACAGCAGTTGGGTGTCAAAACAAAGTTTGCTCAGAGTGCATTCATGATGAAAGATACACTAGAAAATAGAACAACAAACCTATCAGCCTGTCTTTCTATCAAAAGTCAATATGGGAAATTAGTCATATGGAGTTTAGAGCGCCTATGTTTCAGTAAAAATGAAACTGATCATATTGATATGAAAATTATATTGATATTTGATGTAACATATCAAAAACAATACGATACGATAATTATGCAATATATTGTGCTAGATAATGCTATTTTGTCTCTCCTCTATTCTTTAGTTTCCATAACCCAGATACTAGTTACTGTCCCATGATTTGACATGCCCAGATATCTTTTCAGTACAATATAGAACCCTTTTTGCATGTACTTGTATTGTGACAGACCTATAGTTAAGAGGAAGCAGATTGGCTGCACTCCTAAAAACGAAGGGTCCAATGTATGGATTGGACATTCCAGACTTTCAGTTTTAAAATGTCCTCAGTTTTCTAATGAGAAGTCTGGGAGCTGCAGGTTTGACCATCTGGGAGTGGCAATAAGTACTGAGGTGTTCTAAAACTTTTGTCATCATTGTAATTTAAGCCAATTTAATGTATTTAGATAGATCATTTAATGTAAGCCAATAGCCTTGTGGTTTACACAGGATGTATAGTACAGTACTAGTATGTACATAGTGGATACTGGAAGTAGTGACAGTAAGGTCAGAAGGTCTACAGAACCACTAGAACAACTGCCTTTCTTGTACCAAAAAAACTTCAGTATGTTTAAGTACCAGTATCTTTGGATTGGTATAAATGTAGTATTTTGTACATTTCACAGCCCGTCTCTTAACAGCATTACTGACCTGAGCATGGGTCGCTGGGTGGGCGGCACAGCAGCCTCGCCCTCCGGTGGCTGTGGGGCCCGCATTAAAGCCTCCTTATAGAGCACACGTGCACTAACACCGATCCACAGCAGAGAGGATAAAGAGGAGTAATGCAGGACAATGCCCACCTAAAACAAAAAAACAGGAGCACAAACATTTTTACAATTAAACAGAGCTGTAATTACTATCTTGGAGTCATATCATCAAGACTAATTTGTAAGAGGATGCTTACTGCCTGGCACACGACCGGGTAGTTGGTTAGGGTGATGCCCCCAGTAAACACCGCAGTCATCATAGCGATGTGGAAGCAGGTGTTGAGGAGAGTGTGCCAACTCTTCCTAGTAATACTGATAGAGCTGAGGACAGAAGAGAAAGAAGCATGGTCAAAATCTTAAAAATAAAAACTAACTTTTAATATTCTAAACTAAAGAATCAAATGCCAGGTAGAAGATGTTTTGGATGATCAAATAAATCTGAAGTAAGTCATGTCGACATATTGTATGATAGGTAGGCTTGTCACAATAATTGGTACTGACTTGTTATACAATTTATGGACATGAACTTAGTCACCTTTCTCAGCCTCAATACTGTCCATTTTGTGTCCTCCCTATTTGCAAGTCAACCAATAATTGTAAGATACAATATTTTTGTCATTTTAGAAGCATTATATGCCACTGATATAACGATAGCTAATATAATAGTAAAGCAGTCCACTTTTGAAAATACAGAATATTTAGACACACACATTTAGATTTAGGTTATACAAAAAGAAACTGAAATCCTGAATGAATAAAACATTAATACAAATTAAATATACTGTTTTTTAAACAATGTCGACATGCCAGCTCATTCATATTACTGGGCTCTATTTATTATTAAAACATAGTGGGCAACAATCGGAGTCTGCAAAAATGATTGAGGTCATGTCTACATATTGTATGATAGATTGTATGATAATGTAGTTATTGTCACAGGTCTAAGCCTGTCACAATAACTGTTACCGACTTATTTATGGACATGACTTCAATCATTTTGCCCAACCTTGCTATCATCCATTGTGTTTCCTTTCTTTTTGCAAGTCAACCAATAAATGCTATATACAATATTTTTTTGTAATTTTAAGACCGTTTTATTAAACTGATACAATCATAGCTACTATAATGGCATAGTAAGGCAGTGCACTTTTGAAAATTTCGAAAGACTATTTAGACACCAGGTATAGAATGTACAAAAAAATGTATATACTAATTAAATAAAACATAAATACAAATGAAAGACTGTTAATATAACTGCTCATTCACATTAATGGGCCAGTTAATGCTGAGTCAGCAAAAATGGTCGAGGTCAGGTCTAAATATTGTTAATAATGTTATTACTGTCACAGGTCTGTCTACATTACTGACTTCTCTTACGATTTACCAAACATGACCTTAATCATTTTTCCCAACCTTCATATCTTAAAGTTCACTGTGTTTTTTTTTTCCTTTCACAATAATCACAAAAATTGCTGGAATATTCATATACAGTATATTGTCTGAAACACAAACAATGTAACACAAACAATGTAACATCTGAATATTAAGTACCCTGGTAATGTAAGGGGTGTTTAGTGTGAACAGTCAACATTATAAACATTACCTGTGGTGTAGTATGTATGTGAAGATAATGGTGAAGAGGCAGAGGAGGAGTACTGCAGTGCATGTGTACACCACTGGGTGGAGCACCTCCACAGGACCTTGAGACAAACCTGGGAAAACAGGTACCTCCTGAGAGAGAGAGAGAGAGAGAGAGAGAGAGAGAGAGAGAGAGAGAGAGAGAGAGAGAGAGAGAGAGAGAAATAAAGATTAGAAAAGGCACATACTATGCATTCACACAGACAGACTAATTGCATTATCCTCCTCTTTGGTAAGTGTTAGCTAAACATTCCCGAACCCTGAGCCAAATTCTACATGAAACTCATGTTCTAATTAAAGCTGAACATCATTCAGAATTCTGTTATATTCTGGGATATGCTTTGAGTGTTATGAGAGGCATACTTTGAGCCAAGAAGTGAACACTTTGCGTATTTTTTAAGAGTATAATTCACACCTAAAAACCTTTAGTTTCCCCAAAAATTACCAGTGCGCCTTTTAATCCGGTGCATGTTATGCAATAATTTTACCTGTCAGGTTGTAAGGAGCAGTAAAGCCACTCCGCCAAATTGCAGTGTTATTCAGGAGTTTCAATTTAGTTCTCCAGCACTGGGGCTGGAGTAGCATTAGCATTAGCCACCACTATTCCCCCTTTCAGAGGTGAGTATTATCAGCCTGTAGCCTGCTACTAAGCCCGGCTAGCACTGCTGGAGTAGCATTAGCATTCATCCGCTAACCACACTAGCTATTTCCCCGTTTAGCGGTGTAGCCTGCTCCTAAGCCCGGCTAGCATTGCTGGAGTATCATTAGCATTTATCCGCTAACCACACTCACTATTTCCCCATTCAGAGGTGAGTATTATTGGCCTGTAACCTGCTCCTAACCCCGGCTAGCACTGCTGGAGCCTAGTGCCGGAGAAATTTAGGAATCTAAGCTTATTGTAAGTAAACAGAAGTGATTTACTCAGTTTTCTGATAAACAGTTTTCAGGAGAGAAATCTGTGTAGATTTACTCCCAGCGCTTGTTGACTTTAATAGAAAGTTTTTTTTATTACAGTTTTGTTTACATTGCTACTTAGTTAGCAAACTCCTGAATTAGAAATTCCTTATAGTGTCTCTTAAAACGCACCTTTTATTCTGGTGTGTTTTATGTATGAATTTTACCTGTCAGGTTGTAAGGAGCAGTAAAGCCCCTCTGCCAAATTGCAGTGTTATTTAGGAGAGTCAGTTCAGTTCAGAGTTCAGTCAGTATTAGCATAAGCCGCTAATGTTCTCCAGCACTGGGGCTGGAGTAGCATTAGCATTAGCCGCTAACTACCGGTTCAGAGGTGAGTAGATTCACATCCAGTGCTTGTTTAACTTTAAAAAGAAGTCTTTTTTTAATACAGTTTTGTTTACTTAGTCTAGCTTTACTAAACTTAGTTAGCTACTCCCCCACCACCACCATCCAGCAGCAAGACCTGCTCAATTAGAAGGTGCCTTATAATCCAGTGCACCTTAGGTATGAAAATAGACCAGAAAATATATGTTCATTGATAGTGCGCCATATAATACAGTGCACCCTATAGTGCGAAAAATACAGTATGATCAAGATTTCACCATCAATGTCAAATTATTCTCCAGAGTTGTGTAAGCTCTAGTGTAACTTTAATATGGCCTGCCGCATGTCAGAAGGAGAGGTATGTAGTGTTAAATGTCTGTTAGTAATGAGAGATGTGTCCTCCCCGTGTAAAATAATGACTCCACCACTATGATAGGCCAGACAGAACAGGGGAGCTCATTAGCTAGATAAGACTCGCTTCGGCATGACTATCAATCTCCAGCCGTCTTACGCTGCTGTGAGCTGCTCTGCAGGCAAGTGTGAAACTGAGGTAAGCTTGACTGTAATAGATGAGGGATGAACCAACCATCAGGGTTTATTTATGGCTGATTTTGATTTCTTTTAAAAGCTTAAAGCAGATTTATGAGGCCTTTCAGAGCATATAAAACTGCTTCAGAATCATAGTGATGCTTCACTGACCTGTAAAAGAGTGAACAGTGCTGCTATTGTTGCTACTCTAGGCTCAACACAATTCTAATTGCATTATGTAATTTTGGAGAATTGGGCAGAATAATGCTTGTAAGAACTGCATAATGCGGCATAATTCCATAGGTCTCTCTGTGTAAAATTGTGTAATATTACTCCACCACTGCAGTCCACCTGCTTCTTCACTTCATTACAGATACCTGTTCTATATCTTTCAGCTTGTAAAATGCATGTGTAAAGCATGTCCTTTAGGAGTGGTTCAAATCATAAATTCATATTAAACACTGTAGGGGGAGCCAAAGAGCAAAAAAAAATAATGCTGTAGGTCTGCCTGAAGCTTGTATAAAGTAATTTGAAATTCAGTACAAAGAAAAGTGGTGGTTCAATTATGTTTAAAGCATTTTAATCACATGGTTGTGGATTTGATACTCAGGTCTGCTAGACTGCCTCTGTTGGGCCCTTGAATAACTTCTTGTAACCTAAGCTCAACCTGAATGGAAGGGCCAAACTGCTTTATGCTGAATAGCGATTTATATGTAAATATATGGGTATGATGTCACAACTATGAATTCAAAATAGGCTGTGTTTATTTCCACATGTACTTGGGAGTGAACTGTCTTGAAACTTTTGGGTTGACATCAAAAGCAAATTTAATACAGATGTTGAAAATCAAAGTCACATACCCATACTGGGCTAACATCAAGCACCAATATTAGACAGATGTTGAACAGACGTTGATAGATTAACACCAACAACCATTTCAGCACCTATTAAAATTAGAATTTCACATTGTGTGGACATTAGTATACATTTTAGCAGCTTTTGGAATTTGATCTTCTTACCTCACACATAAATGTTGGTATTGTACATCATTATGACATTGGCATGTGTTCTGGTTCATTAAAGATGATGGCATTTAGGGCTGTCTCTGGTCAGAATGGGTAACTGAGCATGCGGAAGAATCATTTTAAACTGGGCGGGTGTGATGAGGCTCCTTTCAGAGCGGATTAATCCGTTTCCAGGTTATGTTCAGTCAGAGAGACAGAGCATGCTCAGTCTGAAACTTCACTTTAACTACACACTTTGTTTTTACTATGAGTGAATGAGCTACTAAGGTCTGAGTTTCCCCTTCTGAAGTCTCCATTGCTCCACCAGCTGCTCGCGTTCAGTAAAACTGAGCCGGATCCTCTTTTAGAGGATGTACATGTAAAGTAAGTATGTAAAGACGCGTGACATGGCCAGAAGAACTCCTGCAAAAAGCGACCCAAAACCCCAGTTTTTAGAATGAATATATTAGGCTTAGTAGGGATGGTCGTTCCAGCACACTGGTATTATTAAACACAATATTTTATCCCTTCTGCACTCAGAAATGCTTCTGCTTTCAGTTTAGAAACAAATATTACGGACTGCCACTTTAATATCACAATTTAAAGAAAAATATCCATGTCAGCTGTTGTCCTAGCATTGAATTTTGATCTCCAGTCGTTAACTTGCATTGTGATCAACCTACATTCAACCAGATAACAACCAATTATCTGTGTTGGTGGCCAGTTAAACTACCACTATGAATAGGGGCACACAATCCAAACAGGAAAAACACACGGCCAAAACATCTATTTGATTTCCATTGTTTTTGTGATATCACAGCCTACAGAACGTAAACCCTGAACAGGCATGTCATTTAAGTTATTAGTGCCGAATGTAATAAATAATAGACTGTTTTTTAAACAAGGCTCAGTCTGAAGCAACCAATCAGAACTCAGATTACTTACATAAATACACAGTTTTAAGGTGCAGTACAAAAATAATTCAAAGGAACAGATGTAAAATGCAAAAATGTAAGAACATACATGATAAGAACCCTTTACACAATATAGAGTGAAAAGAACGGATATATACTTTAAGCTTCCATTCTGTTTGAAAAGAAACTTGCTTTAGTTTTACCTGAAGCACTGCATAGTTGCTGAGCACAGAGCAGCGTAAAGTAGAGGTGCTGGAGTCGCTTTGAGCTAACTGACATCCATCTGAACGCCAACTCCCATGATTCTTGAGGCCCTGCAGACTCCAGTGAGCAGCCACTGGGTCACTACCAGGTGATGTGTGTCTCAGCGACACAATGATGGGAGCGGACTGATTCCACATGGTGCATCCATCTGAAAGAGAGAGAGAGAGGGAGAGTGAGGGACAGACAGAGAACGAAGTAATTCTGTGAATCGGGTGCCAACTGCATCCATGTTTGTTAAAATATATATATAATGTATTTACTATATACTATTTCTAAATACCATTTTAATACTATTTTATTAGTAAACGACCATTTCCACATGCCCATATTGAATAACATGACATCTGTATATAAATTAACATTAACTAAATGTTTTTTTTATTAAATCCTGATTTACCCTCATTTATGTCCCTTAATTTTTTTCTTAACCACCTGTCATACTAACTTCAGATTTGTTTATAAATAATGTATTTTTGCTGTAAACGATATCTAGATATTTAGAGCAGCAATAAACAAAGAAAAAAAAAACACATAAAAACTGCAAAAAAAACAGAATGAAATGTTTCATCTGGTCACATATGTTTTATTGTGAATATGTCTCCAGGGTTTAAATAAAAAAGTATAATATTGTGTACATACTTTTTGTCAAACATAACAAAATGAACATAAATATATATATGCTCTAAAGAAGTTGATAAACATTTCAAAGTAGATGTGTCTCCCTTTTTATAGAAGCACTAAGAGTAAAAGAGATTGGAATCGTTTAATGCTAATGTGGGCTATCAGCTGAAAGAGATTTTCTGAAGGTTTGGATAATTTAATTTACTAAATTGAGTTACAGGGTTTCTAACTACGGGAAAGAGTGATGTCAGCCTCGCAGGTTTCGCCTTTTACAACATTTCTTTCCAGCTCTTGTTTACATTCTTTCCAGCTTAGTAAACTACACTGTGTGAAACAGAATCGTGAGAAACGGACCTGCGGCCTGTGAGCTTCATCTGCCTGTACCCTGTTCTCTACTTTAAACTCTCAGTCAACGTCTTTATAGTGTTCATCCACCCTCAATACTGTATCTGCTGGTCTCCCATCCTTTCAGCACTTTTTACATTTAAAAACGGCATATGAGTCAATAGGGAGGCCATTTTTGTGCAAAATTCCCAATGTGTTAATAAACCATTATCTAAAGATGTGACAAAGGGATTCTATAAAGGTTCCATGAAGAACCGTTTTTTTTTTCCAAAAAGAGATATGGAAAAAAAAAGACTTCTGCTTTCTGTGTCAGTGAGAGCATCAGCATTCAGAAAAGGTTGCCACCCACCACTACATACTATAGGGAAAGAATTCCCCTCTATTTTATCTGCCCAGCTTGTAACAGCAGAAGTGTCATTTAAATCCAATTAGCTCAAAGGGGTTCTTGTAGAACAAGTCACTTTATTTTTTGTTTTGTAGTTTTTAATCTACAAATTTTGTTATTATGCTGCAGTTATTCTATACTGTAGAGATGTATATTCACCTCATGGATGTTTTTGTAGAACAGCAGCTAACTTACCCAGGCCTACATAGATGACTGGCGTGTTGACACTCCGTCTACGGGTGAGGTCCAACGGCCCGCTGGAGTTTCCGACGAAAGGGAAGAATCTTCCAGTGCGGAAAGCCACAAATTGGAGTTTACAGTCGACAGGAGCGGTTGGGGGAAAGAGGGATGGAGGAAGAGAGACTGAAGCAAGTGCTATGGCATTCTGTGAAAACACAAGAGAGAGAAAGAAAGAGAAAGAAAGGAATTTAGCCACTGTATTAAGTTTTACAAACTATAAATAAATAAAGATCTATTTAAAGCCTTATCCGGACAGGATTTGTTTCTCAGGGCGACGCATGTAAACATATTTCACACGTCTACTCGGGGACAAAACTCTTGCATCCGGACATGTGACATTGCATTCAGTAGCTCCTTCATTTCCACTCACTGTTGTGTTTACGTGGATCTTCATGGAAATATGCACCCAAAGTGTAATTATGGTGTGTGGCAGTGGACAAATAGCTATTTTATTAAACGTGAGGTGACAAAACTCATAGATATGACTCTGGTTGGGACTAAAATTCAGAGAAAAAGTAGATTATTCAGCCTGTAATTTTTTCAGAGGAAGAGTACCCCAGGACCCCCTGAACTAATCCCATCTGGATAGGGCTTAGGACTCTTTAAAGATTTCATATAATGCTAATATCATTGATAATAAAACAGAAAGAGAAGAACTAGCACTATTCACATAAGATTCATCAGTTGTCACAGCACCGTTAGCATTACATGAATGCTAGCAGTTTAGCACAATTAAAAGGCCTGTAAATTCTTCCTATGTTTTCTACATAATGTACTGAATGAGTTCTTGTTTACTACATTTGTTATGTTTAAATAAAAAAAATCATTACAAAAAAAGAATAAGACTATGCTAACAATGCCTTGTTAGCTTTCACTACATACAGTACTATTAGTATAAAATACAAGATGCCATCAGTTTAGCAATATTCGGCGGTTGCATTTTGCAACATTAATAGTTTTAGATTTTACTCAGTTTCACCTTCAAAGGAAAAGCGTTCAGTGAAGTGTTGTGGGTTCCTGTGGTACAACGGAAGCGTAGCTGCTGCTCATGGTTGGAGTCTGTTGTCTCTAAGCCAGAACTGGGTGCAGAACTTTCTCGTCTCTGATAGGCGGTGCAGCTCATGCCGGTGAACTGAGCCGGTCGTATCAAGTGAGCTTCCATTACGATATTACGAGACATCTGCAAGTAAAACAAAGTCATATACTGTGCAATGACCATATCAAATAATGTCTTTCTCTTTCAGACTATTTTTGTCATTTTTGTGACATTCATGAACACAAAAGAAGACATGTCTAACCTCCCGCAGCATGAGATACATAAATTTATTGATATCCATAAAAATTACAATTTCACGCATTCTTTCACAATATTATTCCTTTTTGTGTGATAAAGCCAGCTTACGCATGTCTTACTGTGGCAGAACTTGCCCTGCAGCAAGGCAAATATGAGAAATGGGGATCCCTGCAACCCCCCCACACAAGTTGTTGAATGCTACGATTGTTCTGTGAGCATGAGTTAGCCCTACAGCTTCACAGCACTCTTATAATACAGAATATTAAAGGAATTTTATCAAATTGAAAATCAGGGTTTATCAAGTTCAGGTTTAAAAATATGTCCATGATAAAAAAAAGAAAGAAAGGAATAACACAGCAAAACAAGTCACTAAGTCGCAGCATAAGATAGCATGAGTTAGCCTAGCTATGTTTTGGGTTTTTAAAAGATATTACCATATTTTCCGCACTATAAGGTGCACTTAAAATTATTTAATTTTCCCCCAAATCATCAGTGTTTCTTATAATCCGGTGCATCTTATGTATGAATTTTACCAGTCAGGTTGTAAGGAGCAGTAAAGCCACTCCACTGAAGTAAAAGTGACTAAAAAGTGTATTAGCATTAGCCCCTAAGCGCTAGTCCTTTCATCAATTAGAGGTGAGTAAAACCGCTAGCTAATATCGTCCTTGCTTAGCAAAACACTTAGGGTTCCTTAGTGTAGTGCTGTCGGGCAGTATTTACTAGCGGTTAGCGACTAAAGCTAAAGCTCAGCTTTACAGATGGAGAAATTTGGGAATCTAAGCTCATTGTAAAAAAAATGAAAGTGCTTTACTCACCCAAATGAACAGTTTTCAGGAGAGAAATCTGTGTAGATTAACATCCAGTGCTTTTTTTTATTACAGTTTTGTTTACTTAGCTTAGCTTTACTTAGCTTAGTTGCACCACCACCACCCAGGGGCAAGACAACATACTGACACCTCTATTCTTTACTAGTGTCGCATAAAACGTGCCTTATAATCTAGTGTATAATCCTTGAAAACAGACCAGAAAAAAAAGACATTCTTTAATAATGTGCTTTTAAAAATCAAGTGCGCCTTATAGTGCGAAACATACGGTACAAATGCTGGCCAGACAGACATTTTTTATTTAGCAGGGTTTGCTTAGAAATCTTGCCAAATAAATATTTCACACTTAATTGCTATCATCACTAATAATGAATGACTGAGACAAGTTAGCATAATGTATAAAACTAGTTAAGCTGGTAGTTCTCAGATCTTGCTGGCCTAGCCACAAAAATTATTACTTTTTTATTTACAACTTTACATTAAGGCTTACCATGGAGAGGTCCTGTGCGTTGGTGTGAAGTTGAGGCCAGGCCAGGGTCTCCAGAGAGTGAACGATGGAGCTACAGGCTCTCTCCTCCCTCTGAGCTCGGGATAAGATCTGATCATCCACCTGCATCAGGTTGCTGCCCATTTCCACCAGTACTTCTGACAGCTGAAAGACCAGTAAAGTCTCACAACGTTGCACTTGCAGGAATACGTCTTCTCAAAAACTGCACAATGTATTTTTGTTTTATTATTATCATGATATTAACCTTTGCCATGCTGACATCTTAATATGGGTAACAGGCATTTTTTAATAGCTGTTTCTTTTTTTTAAAATTTAAATATTTAAATAACTATATCTATTTAAATAACCTTCCAGCTCGAGTCCATACTAAATTACATTACTTTAAAAAAAATGATGAAAATGATGAAAACCACTATTTTACCATGTTTTAATGTGTAGTAAAAAATACCAGTCCTGCTTTAAATGTATACAAACATTTCCTAACCTTTAAAAAATGCTTTTATATACATACGATATAAACAGATATATACAGATATATACATATATGGTCCAGACTCTACCTCACGTAGTTGTGTGGCGTAGTCCATGAACTTCTGCATCATCTGTGCCACATAGAGAATGTCCACCGTATCTGTGAAGCCTGCTGCCTCCAGCGTGTATGACCTCACCTGATGTGCCAGTGTCACTGCATTGGAGGCATTGATTGGCATCTACAGCACAAAAACACAAACATAGAGCAGTCAGGAGACTTTCAGTTTTCCTGGAGTTTTACTAAAACTGCTTGACCTCGTCACCCAGTCTAAATAAGGCTGTATTTAATGGTTAGGTTTATATGAGTATGGGTATATGGGTATTTAGATAATATGGAACTCAAATTGGAAAGTGAAGTAACCTTTAAGCTCCCTTTATATGTTTGATTAGAGTGTAATAAAACATATTACATGGCTATAAAACCTTATTTCAACTAGAAACAAGCATGACCAAAACTTGATTAAAGTCATTCCTTCACAATTAAAGAAGCTCTGGAGTTCTGGACTGTTCTTGTAATAAAGGCGGTAAGACCACCAGTCTGAAAGTAAGGAGAGCAATGATGTTATATTAGTGTAACAAATCTCACACTGTGTGAGGTAATGTTGTTAGCTGTGTGCTTCATTCTGTGGGGTAGTGCAGTGTCTCTGTAATTTTAGCATGTAACCTACATCCAGATGCTTCTATTATTATAGAAGTTTACTGGCTATTTTGCTGAACTTAAACCATTAGGTGCTTTCTGGCCTTCAGGTGAAAATAGATTATTTAAAGCTCAGGAAATATTGGCTCAATATCTTCTGGTGGTTTTATTATCTGTATTCGTTTTGGAAAAGAAAGACCTGTATTGTGCTGCCTCTGTATAACATCAGTTAAAAAATGGAGAAATGCACTTGGGGTGTGGTGAAACATGATATTGAGTACAAATTTTTGTTGAATAGCCCACCTTCATTCACCCCAGCATTCCAAAATACAGCGCTTTTAGCCGATGCTCCAAACAGGCTTACAAAGCTAGTGATAGGAGCATAGCATTGCCTGTGCAAAAAATGTTATTTCTACACTATTAGCAGGCTCAAAATAGCTTCTTAATTCATTGGTAGAATTCTAAGGTCCCTGACATTTTAACTGAGGCACTTAGAACTTTGAAAGCGCCCATACTCTAAGGGGAGTCGTGCACATACACATAGTACCGTGATTTAGTCATTCGCACACTGTAATCTTGAAATTAAGTTACAAAAATTTGACTGACGAGCATGAATGAATAGGTACGATAGGGGAACAGATCGCAAATATTAATTGAGTTCAAATGCATGAATATTAATTATATTAATTTATATTAATAAATGCAAATCATGCATTTAAGCCTGTTTGGAGCATTGGCTAGAAGTGCTGTATTTTGGAATGCTTGGGGCAAACAGAGGTGGGCTTTTTAACACTGGAGTTCTCCTTTAACTTAAGAGAAGTTTGAGAGGATGCTCAGGTTGGAGGCATAGTTAGACGTGCAATCTTGGGACTTTCACTGATTAAACATTCGCTCAAGGCATCTGTGATGGACCGCCATAAGTTGGAAATGTATACTGTATTGTTGTCAGCTACATCAGCTTTCCAAATATTGTTAGAAAGCAATGGAAGCCATGAGCACAATCCACACTGTTATCAGCAACAAATCCGAATGCCAGGCTATATATATGCTGCTTTCAAGACCCAGGATCTTCAGTGCAATTTTCAACAAACCAAATACAAAACCATATGCTGCAAACATTAAAAAGTCATGGCGGTGGAAGAAGAGGGTGTGGTTACTAAATTAGCCTGCCTGCACTAATGTGACCCTGTGCAATGATAATGCTTTACCATCACATGGAATGGATTCAAATTAACAAATGGAATTGAAATAACTGATGCACTACCAGTATGAAAGTATGGAGAACATTGGTGATGTCATTGGTGTAGAGGCACTGAGAGTAGTCTCCTTCCTCCCAGCGTCCAGAGCGATCACAGTAGCGAGATGCCCTTTTCTGCTCCACACCGCCCCCTACAGCCACGGATGGATAGCGCAGCTGCAGGCAGTACTGATATGAAGTAATTCCAGCCAGAGTTCTTGGCCACCTAGACAGAAACAAAGAGAAAGCACTCCTAATATCAGACACCCAGGCTGATACTGTATTTAACTTAAGAGTTAGAATTAGCACAGAAATGGCACCAAATCGACTAACAATAAGATGCTGGTTTAGTTAT
The DNA here is from genome assembly GCF_023375975.1 of Astyanax mexicanus. Lineage (NCBI taxonomy): Eukaryota > Metazoa > Chordata > Actinopteri > Characiformes > Acestrorhamphidae > Astyanax > Astyanax mexicanus. The sequence goes on along the minus strand of NC_064419.1, from coordinate 22,290,241 downwards.
TCTAACCTGAACTCTCCTCTGTTATTGGTCACTCTTTGTTCAGGGCAGAAGGTGGCGCTGTTCTCCAAAACCACAATCTCTACACTGCGTGAGGCGTTCCCTCGGCTCGTGGATACCACACACTCCCATTCACCGCTGGCATCAACGTTCATGTTTGATAGAATCAGCTCACTGCAGAAAAAGCATATTAAAAACCATAAAGAACCATGTTTGGAGTGTGAAGAACTATATTGACGCTGAACACCGACATTAAGGCCTGATCCCATTTCACCCCTTGGCCCTACCACTTCGCTCTACCCCTCTGTTTTGCACATGCATGCCTAGACAAACTGAACATTTTGAGAAGCATACTAAAAACAGAGGGCTACGAGAATCACTGGCAAGAAAGCAGCACAAGCGTCCAAACAAACCAACACATTTCTGTATTTTGCTTTGTAAAACTGAAAAATAAAACTATATCATCGTAATTAAATGTGTAGTTCCAATGTTTTAAGGCCATTTTCTTCATAACAAGCATAAAATATATTACTTGTAGTTTGTCTAGCTAGCTAATTTTCCAATTTCACCATAATTGGTGCAATAGATGGCAGAGGTTTTAGCATTTAAGGTGGAACAGAAAAAATAAAAGAAGATAAAGGCTAATAAAGGCTAATGAGTCCTAATGAGTGGGTTGGGTAATTGGCCATGTAAATTTGGTAGAAAAACTTATAAATAAATACATTTATTTAAAGAGGAAACATTTAATACAGCCTGTGACATTTAATACATTGTACTTAAACATACAAGATTACATGCAAACTGACACTCAAAACTTTTTTAACATCACAATGTTAATGTCTACACAACATTACATTTTAAAGCTGTTACACAATAATCTGTTGATGGTAGTTAACTTAAACCCAACATCTTTCAAACGTCAAATGTCTGTTTTTTTTTATTTCCAAACAAGTCAATTGGGTTTTGTCCTCAACCCGATTTTTATTTCTAACCAAAATTCAACTTAAAACTAATTTTATTGTGTTTGACTTTAAGCAAGTTTTATATTTTGACGTCAAAACAATTTTTATTTCTGACTAACATTTAATCTCTATCTAAGGTAGATGTCAAGCCACTGTAGGGTTTTGATGTCAACCCAATTTTCATTTTTACCTAAAATTCAATGTCTGTCTGAAGTTGAAATTTGACATCAAGCCAGCAGAGAATTTTGAGGCCAAACCAAATTGAGTCCAAGAACTTTCTGCTGTCAGATTGATGTCTATCTCCTGATACAAAGGAAGGGTTGTTACCTGGTGATGAAGGTGCAGTCGTGTAGCACACTTTCCTCTAGATGAACTCCGTTCTCAGGGTTATTGGTGACCAGTTTGCGTTTATGGAACCAGTGCAGTGTGGTATTTTTATCCATCAGAGCAGCAGTACAGTGGAAGGGCAGCCTATCACCTTTGAACACAACTTGACGCAGGGAGGGCAACAGAGATAGTGTGTGCAGCTCCAAAGGGCCTTCTGGAAAACACATAAATATACACTGTTAGCTTTTTTCATCAGTTTTACTGCAGATGATGAGCTAAAATTTCTATTGTGCCCAGTAACCCTGTCAGTGTTCTCTGTGGGTGGGATTTACACTCAAACTTTCTCTTTTGGGCCATTTTAACATCTAAGGCTACGTTCACATTACAAGTCACATTGCTCAAATCCGATTTTTTGTTCAGATTGGATTTGGCTCTCTTGACGGTTCACATTCACAAAAGTAATTATCTGTGTTAAGTATCTGTGTATAATGTGAATTAATCTGTCCCTGAATGTCTCACATGCACACTGATACATATATAAACGTCGCCATCTTTACCAACAAAAAATGTCATATTTGAGAGACGACTCGTAGCTTTATAAAGGTGAAATGGATGTGTTAGCAGCTCATATGTAAAGCATCTCAGGTCGAGGAGGTGAAACCAGGAGATGTGTGGGTACCAGAAAGAAGCGTAAAGCAAATGCGTAAAAGCAAAAAGACGCATGAATTTCGATTTGACCGTTCACATGCATGTCGCGTACGTATCCAATTTAGGGCCACATATGGAAGTGGCTAAGATCTGATTTGAGTCATAAAAAAATCAGATCTGAGCCAATTGAGCAAAAAAAAAATCAGATTTTAGTCAGTTCACCCTGGTAATGTGAACATAGTCAGCACTTAGGTTTAAATCTTTTCATTTCTGTTCATTAATAAGACTTAATATACTGTTCTGCTACAGTAAATAAATTAATTCCCAGTCTAAGTGTTATACAAACTGTCCATACTGCTGTGTGATGCCACTGCGCCTGCACAACACCAATTATTTTTTCCTCTGGTTTCTTTACAGAATGGCTTAACTTCCTGTAACTGATCAGAAAGTTTTCACACTGCAGACCAACTGGACCAAGGTTCAGTAGATCCAAACCCAGACCACCTATTTTGGTGGGACCAAACTCTGGTTCTTTGGTCCAGACCATAGTTCACAGCCTTTGCTCTCCTGAGAAAAGTAGGTAAGTGTGAAAGCAACTTTATAAAGCATAAGTTCAGATTGGTTCCATAGCAGGTAGTTAAAAAATGGAAATATAAAACACATTAACCTTGCCTGTATTTCCCATGGTGGGCAATCAAGTTAAAGACATGTTGAAAGTAAGTGCACAACGTATTTTACACGTCATATTTGTCAACTTAGTTTATAGATTAGAAAAAACATCACCAAAATTGTAACAAAAGGCGTAATTAAAAAGATACATCATAGGCTTTTATTTGTTTTAGTTGCAGCAACATATTAGATAAGTGAAGGGAGAGCTGCTTAATAAATATTTAAATATATTGTTGTAGTGCAGGTCCCTGAAATGAGATTCACAGGGTGAGAGTTCTGCATTTCACACCAATATGCCTGATGCTGTAAGAGGATAATACCCTGGTGTTATCTATTGTCCAGGAAATCTGAAACACATCTTCGGGCCTTGCAAAATCCTAACCGAGCGGTCTATTAGATATGTCCTTGGGTAATAACCCAAGAAAATATGATTCCATTCACTCTCTCACACCAGTTGTAGGGGGTGAGACTCAATCATTTTCTCTGGGTGTTTTGTTGCCCTGTCATCATTCGGGCCCCATCAGATTAGCTGCGAGAGAGAGAGCGAGCCTGGTGAATCAGAGACGTTTAGCGGCTTTCGGGATATTGGCAGGCACCCTTTATTCATAACAGCAGAACCGCAGCGGAATTACTCATAGACAGTCGGCTCTATCTGCCGCTTGCCAACACAAATATGTTTTAAGAGTCGCGGAGGAAGGAATGGTGACATGAGCTGATATTGAAACAGCAACGGGGAGTCTGGTTTGAGGCCCCGAGACGCCGCTTGAAAAAAAACAGCCCCAGCGCATATCCCACAGTGGGATCAGACGAGGTCTGACTCTCAGCCACAGTTAAACCGAATCGGACCCCCAGCGACAGAAGACGAAGCGCAGAACGATGAGCAAGGAAAATGGAAGATGTTTGCGTTGGGATGGATGGCATATTTGAACCGCGCTCCAGCGGAATTCCACCCAACAGCCAGAACACCACAGAGACTTGAGGGAGGAATGATTTCCAGAAAAAAAAAATACAGGAAAATTTTCAAAGCAAGGCTGGAATTCGATTTTTTGTTTCCCTTGAAGTTTCGGAATCCGGGAGCTTTCATTTCGGTAAATCGACACTTTCTCAGGATTTGATCTTCCCTCCCTCTTCCGGTGGTCTGCAGCACACTACGCCTGCCATGCGGACCCAGGCATATTTCTCTTGTTTCTTTTGGCCGGGCTTTTGTTTGTACAGTATATAGTGTATAGTGTCCGTTCTGGCATGTGTGCATGTATGTACAGTAAGTTTCACTTGTATGTGTCCTTTTCTCACCACAGCTCAGGTCACTTTCTTGCAGCTCTCGCAGCAGCCTGTTCTGGAACCTCCTCGGATATGCGCAGAAGGTCTCGTCTCCGAGGCGAGCAGAGCTGGTACGGAAGAAACCCGGCACCCACTGCAGGCCACAGTCGCAGGACAAAAACTCGGACTGAAAGTTGCTGTTGGGGCAGAAAGAGAAAGTTAACTTTGTATGAATTACTAGTTAATATCAGTGTAAAGTTCAAATGAAACTAGTGGAAACTACTGGAGGTGTGTGTGTGGGTCTGTGTATCAAGGGTTGAACAAATTTTTGGCCACCACTGGCCAATGTATTTTTTTTTATATTTTCAGAACATTCACTGTATACCAACTCTACCTCTTCACAACACAACCGATGCTCTCTCACTTTAGTATTAATCTACACTGCATATAATTTAAAAATAATAAAAGACACAGAATTTAAGATGTGTCCAAACTTTTGACTGGTACTGTATATGTGTCTGTTTATGTTAAGATTTAAAATGAACATAAAAACATTTTTATGTCTAAATGTTTTAAAAATACACATTTCATAATGAACGGACCAGTAGAAACGCCCCAAAATGACTTGAAATCAAAGACCACTGAAATCAAAGAAACTGTAAAGTTACCATTTTACAGATAAAATATTTCTATCTAACAACATACGATAATATATAATAACATAATATATATGCACACATACACACACATATATTTGTGATGAAGCCTGGGAGTTTCACTAGTGCTCTTTCCTGACCCTCTGGCAACAAATGAGATTCCAGGATCATGCATCACGCTCTGGGTCCCTAAGCAGAGACTACACTTTCAGTATAATGGCTCAGGAGACTGTGCCAGATTTCAGCCATATCCTCCATAGTCACATTACAGGATTAACCTGTCATACCTGACAAAGAACCAGCTTTTCTCTTATATGAGTTAAACCACAGCTGGGAATTAACATCATGGATCAGACATGTGCACGTATTACCCGACATATTTATCAGACGTCTCAGAGCGAGGAGCTTAATCCAGGATTGGAGTTCGCTCTTAAACAAATAGCATTTTTTTTGCTGAGATTTTGCGAGGGGAACTGACCTAAGATCAGCATGATAGAGTCAGACCTTGCCTGTGCTGCCACGTGTAGAGAGTAACGGTACACAAAAATCATAGTTTGGCACAAATGTATGTTTTTAAAGTACAAAAAATTATAGTAACTAGTATAATATAAAAGTACAATAAAAAAAAGGCTTCCTTCGACCATAAACTTGCTAAAAGCTTGGTTGCACATATTTAATGATGCATTACATTTCACCATTCTTCACATGTGGGAACAGTTTAATTATGGTATACAAAATAGAATTATATGTGGCTAATAACAGGTTTCTGTCCATTTACTGTTTTTTGCCCATGCACAGATTTCTGCCCAGGCACAGGCTTCTGTTCAATTACAGGCCCCTGCCCAGTCACAGGCTTCTGCCCATCCACAGCTTCTGTCCAATTACAGGCCTCTGCCCAGTAACAAGCTTCTGCCCAGTCACAGGCTTCTGCCCATTCACAGGCTTCTGCACAGCCAAAGACTTCTGCCCAGTCACAGGCTTCTGGCCATTTATGGACTTCTACCCAGCCACAGGCTTCTGCCCAGTCTCAGGCTTCTGCCCAGCCCAGGCTTCTGCACAGTCCTCTGCTCAGCCACAGGCTTCTGTGCAGTCCTCTGCCCAGCCATAGGCTTCTCCGCAATCCTCTGCCCAGCCACAGGCTTCTGCCCAGCCATAGGCTTCTGCACAGTCCTCTGCCCAGCCACAGGCTTCTGCCCAGCCATAGGCTTCTGCCCAGCCATAGGCTTCTGCATAGTTCTCTGCCAAGCCACAGGCTTCTGCACAGTCCTCTGCCCAGCCACAGGCTTCTGCACAGTCCTCTGCCCAGCCACAGGCTTCTGCCCAGCCACAGGCTTCTGCTCAGTCCTCTGCCCAGCCACAGGCTTCTGCGCCGTCATCTACCCAACCATAGGCTTCTGCACACTCCTCTGCCCAGCCACAGGCTTCTCTGCACAGTCCTCTGCTCAGCCACAGGCTTCTGCGCAGTCCTCTGCCCAGCCACAGGCTTCTGCCCAGCCATAGGCTTTTGCGCAGTCCTCTGCCCAGCCACAGGCTTCTGCGCAGTCCTCTGCGCAGCCACAGGCTTCTGCACAGTCCTCTGCTCAGCCACAAGCTTCTGCGCAGTCCTCTGCCCAGCCACAGGCTTCTGCCCAGTCACAGGCTTCTGCCCAACCATAGGCTTCTGCCCTTTCACAGGCTTTTGCGTAGTCTTTTGCCCAGCCACAGGCTCCTGACCAGCCATAGGCTTCTGGCCAGCCACAGGCTTCTGCCCATTCACAGGCTTCTGCCCAGTCACAGGCTTCTGCCCAGTCACAGGCTTCTGCCCAGTCACAGGCTTTTGACCAGCCACAGGCTTTTGACCAGCCACAGGCTTTTGACCAGCCACAGGTATCTGCCTATTCATCAGCCCTATATCGGCTTTTATGCCCAGGCACAATATTCTGTCCATCTGTCCAGCCTGGTTAATATTTTAGTTGTTGTGGCTTCTAATCTAAAATCCAGTTAACAAATCCTATATGGGGAGCACACTCAAATATATAAATATATTCTACAAAAAAAGGTATAGAAAAATATTGAAGAATACTGCCCATTCCCAGGCTTCTGCCCAGGCACAGGTTTCTGCTCATTCATTCAGTCCTTATCTTACAGCACTGAGAATGTTGGCACACCAAGAAGACACATATCCAATATTACAAAATAAACACTGTGTGTGATGTGTAGCTTTCAGTATATTTGCTTTATACTCACACCAGCTTTAAGGAGGGAAGCTCTTGGAAGATGTTTGACTCCAGTGAGGAGAAGATGTTGCCTGAGATGTTCCTGAGATGGATAAGAAGAAATAAAAAAGACACATTCAGAAAACATCAACAGAATCAATTTGAAGAATGATTTCATCTGAACTATTAGTAAATAGTGTAAAATTATTATATATTAAGCAAATCAGAACAAATTGTGAAGCAAAAGTCTAAAACTGTGACTGCTTCAAAAAGGCCACTAAAATGTAATGTAGTGCAACGCAGAAGCACAGCAGTTATTGTTCCAGTTGACACAATGTGCTTCAATTTACATAGCTGTGGTCACAGTGTTGTGGTGTTGCGGTGTTGTGGTGGCCACTGCAGCTCTATAACGGAATAGAACTGACAGAAATAGTTGAAAAATACGCTGAAGATCAGTTGGAAAGTTCCAAAAGATAAATTAAGAATGCTCTTGTACTAGAAAGCTACAGTTTCTTAGATACAAGATCTTAAGACAGCTGCAATGTTATATACAGTATATTTACACAACAACTTACAATCTGGTTAGGTTGATAAGTCCCTGGAACATGTCTGGAGTCAGGCAGCCAATCCGATTGTTGGACAGGTCTCTGTAAAAGCAAAGACAAATGGAAAGTGCATAGCAATTTAGTACAGCAGTACTACTGCTACCACCAGAAGCACCTCTATACACAACCACCACTATATTTAACAGTAGGCATTAGGCCTTAGCATACTTGAAAGCACAAACTGGGAACGTCCTCTAAAAAGCTTTGAGCAAAAGCAATATGTAAGATATGCAAGCTACTATAAACTCATCATAAATTAACCCAAACAAGACAAGACAGGACCCCATTAAAGAATACTGGAGAGGGGGCGCACTGTGACAGACTCTGCTTTGACTCTCTGAGGCTTATGCTTGCATTCTTCTGTCCATCCACTGCTATTTTAACTCATCTACCCGGAGCACGGCCCTGTGCGTGTTTATTTACACAAGCCTACTGATCCATCTCTGACTGAATAGTGAAGAGGGAATGAGAAATGTAAGAGAGATTTAAGGTCAAGTAGTTTATTATGAAATCACTGAATTCAGATGATTGCAATGAAAGTAAATGGAATTTGACGTATTGAAAAGTTTACATTAATGTAATTAGGCCTGGACTATATAATTGTAGTGATTAAGCAGACAGTAAAGTGATTAAGCAGAAGAGATAGTTGAGGGAGGGAGGACTAATTCAAGTTGCTTCTGAAGGTCTGATAAACTTCAGACCTTAGATTGCTGCAAATTGTGCCGGAGAGTGGTGCCGATTAACAGCATGACACATCTAATCTGTTCCACCACCTCAAGCAGTTCCACTACATACAATATTTTCCTTATTCTGGCTGAAGCGATTTTGTCGCTCATGTTGTAACTAAGTGTTTTATAATTGATGATTGCCTATATGTTTGCTTATTTGACGTGGATGCCATGTTCTGTTTATGTAAATGAAGGATTTTTGTATTCTTTATCCTAGTTGAAACACTTTTTTATTTTTTAATTTAACGTTTCAATCTGTTAAATTTGTTTACAAAAGAATAAGAAACTCTACTTCTGTTGTAATTTAAAGTTATTTATATTGGTAATATGTTTATAGGTTGTAGGTTCATGTTTGACAGGGATGTCATGTTTTTGTGAATATTGATTTATTTTGATTTTGGAATTTTGTTTTCAAAGTATTATATAGTTTTTTTTTTGTGAAAGAAGGCTTTAAAGACTTAAATTAAAATTTCAGACAGTAGTAGATACAGATTTCCATTGCAGGCATTCTTCGCAGTTTTTCTAAAGCCTTCATAGTGTTTATATAGATATCGAAATGATATCATATTGACCAAAATGATAATCATTTTTTTTGCCATATCTTCCAGCACTATATGTAATGTAGCATTTAAGTAATTTGTAGTTATTTAAGTCATCAAACTGTAACAAATAGACAAGGTGATACGTAAGACAGTATTTTACTGTTTAAGCAGACTGTGTTTGTCTGTTGTTGTGACTTAGATGAAGATCAGAACAAATTTAATGACCAATTTATGCACAAATCCAAGTCATCCCAAAGGGTTCACATACGTTTTCTTCCAACTGTAGAAATGCAGTTAGCACAATGCTAATTAGCATCACTGACTTGTTAGCTATGATAGCCTCATAATTTCTGAGCAAAACTAAAGAAGAAAAGCTCACTTGGATACAAAATATGTCTTATCTGATTGGGTACATCTGTGTGAGGATGAGTATTTTTTTTACAGTAAATTACACGTCTTACTGAACTCTCTCGTTAAGACTAGACCTGCCATCTTACTGTCATCACATTACCATTTAAATTTCCTCCACTGAACATCATCTCCACTTAAAAACCTCTCTCTCGGGATGCTCGTAAGGACAGACCGCACTCAGACCACAGCTCACGGTCTCTCTAAAACACAATGAAAGGCCGGCGGGCGGTTAGAAACTGTCCCACTGTCACTTCCAGCACACCCCAGAAGACCTCCACAGGGCCCTGCGGTTCCCACACGACAACAGACTGGAGCTTCTTCTCCACCATAACAGCCGTGCTTTAGTCCTCTCAGCTCAGACCTTGGTTTAATCTTAGTCCTGACTATAATCCAAGTTCTGATTTTAGTCCTAGTCATGCATGATTTTCTCACAGAATGAGTGAATGTGTCTGATATGACCACATCTCAGTTTATATGAAAATAACTGGGAACAGTCCAGTCTAGTAAAATTACTTGTTTTCTTTTCTTGTTTGCTTTTCATCCAGTTCATTACAGTTCACTGAAACAATCATGAGAGGAAAAGAGATAAACAGTTGGGGACCCTCAGGGTCTTCTAGGCCTTTAAAGAATGTCTAATGATTTCAGAGAAAGTCTGTAAGTTCTTAAGCTTTTAATCTATGAAATCACCATGTCTATTTTTGTTTTTGAGTAGAGAGTAGAGCTGCACATTATTGATAAAAAAATGATATTGGAATATTTTATGTTTAAGCAATAATACACAAAAGGGGTTGCTATAATGTGTAATATTGGCACTGGTGCCTATGACTGCAGAACAGCAGTGTCAATATTACACATTATAGCACAAACCTTGAGTGTATTATTGTGATTGTATCCATTATCGCTGTTTATTAAAAGATTTTGAGTTAAAGAGGACGAGAAAATATGATTTGTTTGGTTATAAACACTCTGCGAGTTAAAATAATCCCATAGCTGCTCTTCTTGTAGCTGCATAAGCGCAGCATTGTTGCTAGGTTAGCATGGTGGCCTCTCTCGTTTACTTTGGCACCCCCACCGACAAGACCTGCAGAATTACAAGGGTCCCCTATTTTCGACCAGTTCAGTTTAAAATACCCTATATAAACTGGAAAATATATACACTTAAGTTTTTATTTTAATAATACCAACTCTTAACCTGATATTGGTGGATGATAATGTGTGTAATAATGCATTTTTTCGAATCGCTGGGCTTATTTATTTGTGGGGCCGCTTCTTTGCCTGCGCCGAAATATAACTCACAGTTTCCGCAGTGATGTCAGACTCTGAAAGGCTCCGGGCATTATGGTGCTGATCAAGTTGTTCCTGAGGTCCCTGTGGAGACAAGACACACAGTTGAGATGTGGAAACACTGGGACATTTATGAGGCTATGGGGTCAAAAGGTCGCAGTGAAGAGAAAAACATGGAAAAGGTGAAGAACGAGATGAATTCAGAAAGACATGTAGTGTAATAATGTAGGTCTTTACTAACAACTTAAAAAAAAACATATTGTGTGTTTTGCTGAGGTAATTGAAAAGCAAGGTTTGACATCATAACCATAAACATGTTTACACAGTACCAGTGAAAAGTTTGGACACAACTTAAATTGAAGGGTTTTTAATTATTTTAAAATGTTTTGCATCGTAGATTAATACTAAAGTCATCCAAACTGTGAAGAAAAGTAAATAAAAAAAGATTATTAGGTGTTAAACCAAAATATGTTTTATATTTTAGATTATTCAAAGTAGCACATCTTGCTTAGATGACATCTTTGCACATCTTGGCTGGATTGTCTTGCTTTATGAGATAGAGTCACCTGGAATGGCTTTCAGTTAACAGTTGTGTTAAAGTTATTACAAGTGAATTACTTTAATTTTTTGCCTCTTAATGTGTTTGAGATCATCAGTTGTAAAGTTGTGAAGAGGTAGAGTTGGTATACAATGAATAGCTCTATTAAAGTAATGATAAATTAAGTAATTATCGCAAGAAAGAAAACTTTGAGAGTATCCTTAAGTGCAGTTGCCAAAACAATCCAAAAAGTTATGATGGAACTGGCTCTCATCAGGACCGCCCAGGAAAGAAAGACCAAGAGTTTTCTTTGTTGCACAGAATAAGTTCAGAAACCGCAAGCTAACAGCACCCCATAAAATATTATTTTTGGTTTGTTTAACACTTAAAGTTACTACAGGATTCCCTATGTGTTCCTTCATAGTCTGGAACACATAAATACAAATGTATGTGCATTCCATACATTTACAATGTATGGAAAAAAGTAAAAATATAAAAACTTTGAATGAGAAGGTGTGTCCAAACTTTTAACTGGTAGTGGCCACTAGCTCACAACAATTAATGAAGGCACTATGAACCCATTAGGCCTTATTTTGTAAGGCCACATTTCAGTCCTATGTGGAAAGAATCTAAATTTAAATCAAAATAACATAAAAAAAAAACATTTATCTTTCAAACATATGTTAAAAGATCTTTTAAACAGATCTTTGACATATATGAAAATGGCCAATTAATATATTTTCTTAAATATATTTCAAACAATTGTTTAAGTCCAGTCTTATACAGGTGTGAGCATTCCCAAGTTATCCCCTGAGGTAACAGTTAGTTCATGATCAATTCACATACTATCTCATGACTTTTGGCATGTCAGAGTATGAGATACTTCTAGCCTGTAACTCATGTGCAGCTCCACCAGACATTCATAATTAGCCCTTTATGAGTCACCAGTTTCTGACCCCAACCCTGCTTTTGGGTGGATATTATGGGGTGGAGGTCTAATATGTGTAAATATAATACTAAAGTAAAAGTTAAGTGCATGTATTACATCAAGTCAAACAAATCAACAGACATTTGCTGTTTTTCACCTTGTTATTAAATTACTTATCTAAAATTGCACCTGTGCATTTTTTTTACCTAAACTAAAGTCACAACTTAGTGTAGATAGAAAGACAGAGAGACAGGTATAGACAGATTCTAATAATTCTATTTATATTTTCACATCTTTAAAAGAAGCACCGCATAATGTAAAGGTTATGTGAATATTATGTGGAGGTTTTTCACTTTCTGTAGTGTTCTTTCTTAAGAACCACACAAAAATATTGAAAACCTCTAGAATAAACTGTAATTACGAGGAAGTTGGATGATCACAAGTCATCAAACCAAGCTGAACTGCTTGAATCTCTGCACCCAGGAGTGGCATACATTTTTTTCAGAAGCAGTGTGTAAGACTGGTGGAGGAGAACATGCCAAGATGGATGAAAACTGTGATTAAAAACCAGAGTTATTCCACCAAATATTGATTTATGAACTCTTAAATTTTATGAATAGGAACTTGTTTCCTTTGCATTATTTAAGGTCTGAAAGCTCTGCATACTTTTTGTTATTTCAGCCATTTTTCATTTTCTGCAAATAAATGCTCTAAATAACAATATTGTTATTTGGAATTTGGGAGAAATGTTGTCCGTAGTTTATAGAATTAAACAACAATGTTCATTTTACTCAAATGTATACCTATTAATATCAAAATCAGATAAACTGATTCAGAAAATGAAGTGTCCTCTTAGTTTTTTTCCAGAGCTGAACATGAAAAATATGTTTAATAGAAATTATAAAAACTTTTTTTGGCTGGGTAACACTATTTAAAAGACATATTTGCCCTTTAGGTTGTGACTGGACACCATATAACATCTCAGACTGTTCCAAACAAATCAGATTTTATCTTTATGAAAAAAAACATCATGGTTAAAAGTGTGAGCACTAAATGGATAAAAACATGGTCATGAGTCTGTTTTTCATGGCTGACCACAAGGCCTCACACCAGAAGTCTTCTAAGCTGATGGGAACGGGGGTCCCTTTTCTGTTTGAACAGCAGGAAACGCGTCCATACCCCCCAACACCATGGAGAACAAATATGACAGGCCACCTGGCCGTACGAATCAGAAAGGAGGCAGCAGTGAGAAGCAAAGAAAACATTCAATACCAGAGGAATCCAGGAGTGATGGAAAGAGGAGATGCTTCTCTTTTTTAAACGAGCTTCAGGAGACTCTTCCCACGGTGAAGTTACACCTTTCCCAGCCTAACTATAAATATTCATTTTTAAAACACACTTTGAAGATACAGTTTCACTCTTACTAACTCCCTCACTCCTTCACTCCCTCTCTTGCTCTTTCTGTCTGTCTCTGTCTCTCATCCTGTCTCTCTCTCTCCCCCTGCCTTCGCCCCCATATCCATGTGTTGAAACACTTATCAGTCCAAGGCCCTTAAAATAAACATACTAATGGTCTCCAAATTAACCCCTGAAACTCTTGGCATGATATTTATTGGCCAGGTGGGAATTGGGGAGGAGGACGGAGGTCAGCTGATGTCATGTAATGGCCTCCTCTCGCATGACACAAATAAGGAATCCAGGTCCGTCCCATTGGCAAACGTTCCATCCAGAAACGTCTGCAGAATTCCCTGCTGGGACTTTTCCGGGCTGAATTTGTGAGGGAGGGGAGCTGTTTTATTTCCCCAACTCCCCGTATTTATTGGCTACTGCAGAAAGGAGGCCGCCTGTCTCTTTCTTACGTCTGACCACAAGCAGCTTCTTCTGCTCCTCAAAATGAAAGCCTACATATAAAACCACAGCTCGTCCTGGCCGCGTTCCAAAATATGGATTTCCATGGAAAGTTATTTGTTTTTGATCAGATCCGTATGAAAGCAAAGAACAGCCTCACTTCAACTGTTTAGCTCAAATCCCTGCAGTTTCGATCAGTTTGGACGTGCTATTTAAAAGAAGGCATAAAAAACACCTCAGCCACCAACATGGAGGTGGTCATAATGTTCTTATGCGCTGACCACAAAGAATTCAGACCATGAAGAGCGAGGTGAATCATACAGAGGAGGTTTTACAGTAGTACTGAGCTTAAAGCAAGGATTTAACACCCACTGGCCGTGCCATTTCAGTTTTACACTGACATTCCAAATGTGATGTCCAATGACTTTTGCCATGTCTCATAACATTTACTCACTGACCTGCAGGGTATATGTGGCCTCCTGTAGTGAATGCGGATGTTATTTTTTTGGCCAGAGTAGATTATTTGTTTCCACACACAATTTAGCCAGATGTCACCTATAACAATCATTAACGCCCACTGCGCTGTCCACTGTGGGTGGTAATATATGTGGGCCGTTTATATATCGTTCAAGTCGGACTCAGAGCTGGAATTCCGAGGCAAACTCCAAAGCAGACCCCAAGTCATAATTGTGATTCTGATTCCGAGATTTTAAAGTTGAATTTTCTTGTGAAATCAGAGGCAGACTCTTGATTCGGAATTCCTAGCTGGATTTAAGGCAGAGTCTGTATCATTATCCTGAGTCAGGCTCTAAAGCAGACTTGGACTCTGAGCCAAATTCCGCGCCAAAATAGATGGATCTCAAGATGAATTTCGAGCTGTAGGAATTTGGTGATTTGATTCCAAAGCAGATTTGGAGTAATAATTCTGAGGCAAACTCTGAGACAGATTCTGAGTCGGACCTTGAAGTGGAATTTCTAAGCAAACCTTGAGTCAGAATTTTAAGGTGGATCCAAGGCGGATTTCAAGTCAGAATTTTATGGTCAACCTATGGTGAACTCCGAGTTAGAATTATAAATCCGTCTGTGCTGTGAGCTAGTGCTGGGCGGTATGGCCAAAAATGCATATAACAGTATTTTTCAATATTCAGAGAGTTTCATGGTATATCACAGTATTTTTATTATACTTTTTTGCATGACTGGGCTTTAATATAGGTTTGTGAGTTACTGTACGGTTAAGAGTACATATAATATAAAACACTAAGGCTTTAAATTAAGGCTTTGATTAGTATTGGGTTTACTTTGTCCCACAAAATTACAGAATATATGAAGAAATCAGACTTTATTATTAGAAAAACAGCTGAAAAATATACACAATAGACCTTAAAAATAGATACGCAACAACTTTAACACAAGTTCCTTTACAAAATATTTAAAAATATGAATCTCTTTGAATACTTAAACATTGAGTATTTTATGTCTATAAATAGACATAAAATACTCAATGTTTAAGTATATGAGAGAAATGCATACCGGTTTAAGTTCCCCCCGCAATATACCGAATGAGCCGGTATACCGCCTAGCAATACTGTGAGGTGGACTGTAAGTCAGAATTCTCAAAGGCAGATTCTGAGACATTATTTTGAGGACTAAACTTTGAGACTTCAGACGATTTCAAGGTAGATTAGGGGTCAGACATGCAAATATTGTTTATGGACATTGGCTCTGAAATGAGTGCATCCCTAATCTGTCTAAATGTCAATGAAATCAACTGCTTTAGATATTTTTAGCCAAATATTTAAAAAAAAATTACTTCAAATTAAAACGTTAAAAAATTCCTTTTGATATAGATGAATTTCCCAGAGCATCATTTATTATATTATTATTATATATATTTACATAAATCACACAATTAACTGCAAATAAATTAACAGTAAGTGACACAATTTTCCACATGTAAGAAATGCTTCAGTGTGTATCTGCCATAACAATTAGCCCAGGCCAGTAATATCTATATCTATTCATTTAGCATCTGATATCAATACATTCAACACATCAGTCAGATACTGCATTCCATAGTAAGGAACGTTCTGGTAAGCACATGACTCAGCCAGCAGAGCTTAAAAAAAAGTGTTATTCTCTGTAGACTTACACACACACACACACAGACACACACACACACACACACAGAGACACACACACACACACAGCCTTGATCTTGACTTCTTGACACAACACTCCTCCAGTCTCTCCTGAGGGGAGTTTACGCTGACAAGGTGTCTAGCAGATAAATGCTCCTCAAACCTGCACGCTATGTGCAGGAGGTTCTGTCTAACGCTGTGCATCATAAAGCACTTCAGCCTGCGCTTCACAGACGAGAGGTGATACACAGTACTGTGCAGAATAATACCAGACAGAAAAACCCTGTATAACTACTGAATTATTTTAGTCTTCACTCATTTACAATTGTGCATATAAAATCACATTAGATTTAAAATAAACAAGTAAAAACACTGCAAAGAGTCATGAAAAAAGTTCAGAAGGAAAGCATAATGATTGCAAAGCTTCCAAGTAAGCTGTATGTATGTGGTTGATATGGTATCCCAGGTTGCAGGCCACATTTCTCGCTCACGGTCCGCTGTACTTAATGTGACCTGAATGTAAGAATGTGTGATTCCCCCATGCCAGTTTCATTTTATACGTACATTTAGAGACAACACTTAGAGGCAGTGCATTAAAAGTGCCAATTATAATGCATTTTTTTGTGTATGGACGTTTTCAGCTCTAAGCCTACACAACATTTCAATAGGAACTTCATGCAAGTCTTTGTACATGAGACCCCTGACCAGCTAAACCATCAAAATGTACAACAACTTCGTCAAGTTGAGCTGGCCAGGCAGTTCTTTCAGCAGGGAAATTACATTAATATAAATAGTACTCTGGGTAGTAGATGGAGACAGTGATAGAGAGCGTTAGAAGGGACAGAGTCAGAGAGAGATATTGTGAGACACACAAAGAGACACAGTGATGGAGAGAGTTAGAAGAGACAAAGTAAGAGAGAGAAATTGTGTGACAGAAAGACACAGCGAGGAAGCGAGTTAAAGAGAGACAGAGTGAGTGAAATAGAGACAGTGATAGAGAAAACCGTGAAACATACAGACAGACACAGTGAGGGAGCGAGTTAAAGAGATACAGAGTGAGAGAGAAAAAACTGTGAGACATACAGAGAGACAGTAACGGAGAAAGTAAGAGAAAGACAGAGTGAGAGAGATAAAGTGTGATGCATACAGAGAGAGACAGTAAGGGAGAGAGTTAGAGAGAGACAATGTGAGAGATAAACTTTGAGATATACATAGAGACACAGCGAGGGGACGAGTTTGAGAGAGACAGAGTGAGAGAAAAAAACTGTGAGACATACAGAGAGACAGTAATGGAGAGAGTTAGAGAGAGACAAAG
Source organism: Astyanax mexicanus (assembly GCF_023375975.1). Lineage (NCBI taxonomy): Eukaryota > Metazoa > Chordata > Actinopteri > Characiformes > Acestrorhamphidae > Astyanax > Astyanax mexicanus. The sequence continues at coordinate 22,273,190 of NC_064419.1, read as the reverse complement.
TGAGAGAGAGACAGAGTGAGAGAGATAAACTGAGACATACAGAGAGAGACAGTAAAGGAGAAAGTTAGAGAGAGACAGAATGAGAGAGATAAACGGTGAGACATACAGAGAGAGACAATAGAGAGAAAGTTAGAGAGAGACATTGAGAAAGAAATTGTTAGACATACAGAGATACACTGTGAGGGAGAGAGTGAGAAAGAGACAGAACAAGGGTCAAGAGAGAGAGAATGAAAAAAGAGTGAAAGAGACAAGAAGACTTACAGAGAGAAATAGAAAGGTCCTTGGTTTTGGGGTGAAAGTCATGTGTGTGCATGCATGTGAGTGTGTGTGTGTGTGTGTGTGAGAGAGAGAGAGAGAGAGAGAGAGAGAGAGAGAGAGAGAGAGATTGAGTGAGTAAGTGAAAGAGAGAGAAAGAGTAAATGAGAAAGAAATGAGAAAGTGAATCAGAGAGAAGTAAAGAGAGTGCATTACTCTGGGTGTTTGAGAGGGTGAGGGTGCTCATCAATGTGTGTGTGTGTGTGTGTGTGTGTGAAGGAGGAAACAGTGGGTAGAGTTGTTCCTTTCATCACACTGCTAATGAGGACTGGGACACGCCAGCCAGGAAACAGCTATTGTTCCCTTTCCAAGTGTGTGGCTACTGAAGCACACACACACACACACAGACACACATACACCACATACACACACATGCACACACATGCACCTTCCAGGGGTAAAGGTCAGAGCTGCGTGCGTTCTCTCTGTGTGAAGATCAGCCGTGATGCACACACACACTCTCTTATCACCAGGATGGGGAATGTGAAAGAGAAACACACACACACACAGACACACTCACACACTCCATCCACACTCATGCTCTTCCCAGTAAGCAATGAAAAGGCTTTCAAGTACCTTAATGACACACTGCTGGCAAACTGTGCGAACTTTATCAAAAATTCATACACACCTCTATTTCTATAAACAGAAATGAATACCCCCCACGTGAAACACAGTAGCAGGGTCTTATCTGCATGCCCTAGTGCTCTCTTCACACTCACACTCACACTCACGCACAAAGTTACTTAAAATACTCTAGATCAGAAAATAACTCACACACCTCCAAGAGTAGTGAAGGCTGTTCTGCGCCTTTAAGACTGAAATATAATAATTGAGTTATTTTCTGATTGGCTGTTGTATAGAACATCATTATAAAAAACACTCCTGCTTCTTTAAGTGTACCTCAGAAGTTCATACTCTTAATACAACTTATTAGCTCATAAGATGTGATTTATTTTCAAGTGGATTTGGTCTGAAAAGAAATTCATAAATATGAATAAAATAGTATGAGCAAACAATGAGTATTAGATGAGAAATACTATTCATGAAAAAGTATCAGTAACGTGCATATTTTCCACAATTATTTATATTAACCTCTTAACAGTCCTTGGTCTGTATACAAGATACAGGTGAAGGTGATACAAAACTCTTTATCTCTGCTGCAAAATAAGTTATTTATGTTTGGAGATATTCTTCTACAGGTCACTTAAGGAGGAGCTGCCTGTTCACCAGTTTTAAGAGGAATCAACCCTAAAGTTCCCACTGCTAAATAAGGGTTTATGATGTTATTCATATGCACTCAATTCGTAAACTCACTCAATTCTACCATGACCTGAAGGCAGCACCAAATATGAATTCGAGTGACAATGTGTAGAGCCAAACTGTGGTAGGCTAAAAGGGTGGACATATTTAAATTAATTTCTGGCATTAGTTTGCTGTTTGTCTGTTGTTCCACCTTAAAGCTCCACTAGGTAGGATTGAGATTTTGTGCTCGTGGGCTCCCCCTACAGTTGTAGGGGGAGTGTAATAAATGTTTCAGGCGGATTGGTTTCTCTTTCTCGTTTTCTGGCTTTCACAGACATATTCGGTCTCTTTCCAGCTTCTGCCAGAGTGTCTGTATGTTAGTTTGTAAAGAATGAACCAGTAGTCCTTGTAGAACTGTTAGAAATAAAGGTCGAAAAGCAGGTCGCAGTTCTCGCGAGTGTTTGCGCGGCTGCCTAGGAAAACTTACAGAGTCTGGTTTGAGCTCAGAGGAGCCCGGCACAAACACAAGAGCACCGCTATTCCTCCTATTACACCTCAATGCAGCGCTGCAGTGAGTTTCAAGCTGTAATTTCACTTCTTTAAAAAGATCAAAAATCAAGGAAATCCTACCTAGTGGGGCTTTAAAAGTCCAAGAAAGTGCCAATTTTATGATTTTTATTCATTATATTTTGACAGTTTCATTATTTTCAGTAATGTTCCTTATCAAACATGAAACTTTCGAATGTAATGCTAATGGAGAAATCCTCAAGACATAGATATGTAATAGCAGGCAGAAAATTGACAAAAATGCTGGCATGTTAAGTGGTTTATCTTAACAAAAACAAAGACTTTTTGTTGAATCAGAAAGTCTGAGGTTCTCACTGCTAAATAAGGGTTTATGATGTTATTCATATGCACTGAATTCATAAATACAATTATTCTACCATGACCTGTGGTAGGCTGAAAGGTGGACATATGTAAATTAATTTCTGGCATTAGTTTGCTGTTTGTCTGTTGCTCCACCTTAAAGTTAAAAGAGAGATTTAGACTGTTCTACTGCTGTTCGTCTGTCTGTTGTCCCACCCTTGATCTGAATGGGAGATTCTAATTGGTTCGGCTTCTGCTTTTCACGAAAGTTGTCCTGCATCTCAGCTGGAAAAGAACATTTTGAGCAATTCTATTAGTATTGGTCTGTCTGTTGTCTTGCTGCTTCTGTTACAGCTTTTCTCGTTTGTTTAAATGCTTGTAAAGTTTCAACTTGTAAGAGAATTGAAGGGTTTTGCCCGTTGCTGTTTTTTTTGTATGTGTGTGTAACGTTCTGAGAGTATGAGGCATGCTTTTAAAAAATGTGGGTAAACAATCAAGAAAAACTGTAATATAAAACTGCAGTTTTCTAGTTAGAGTAGATTTCTTTCATATTCTTATTTCGGAAGGTCCGGATGCTGGATGCTAAAGATGCTGCGCACACCTGTTGCCCTTTCATGCTGTGTGTAGTGTTTTGAGAAAAGTGGGTTTTAGAACTTTAAAACTACAATTTTAGCGTAAAGCAGGAATTGTGCTTGTAGTTTAGCAAAATTGATTCAGAATTGATTCAATTAAATGTTGCGGTCATTGTCTCTCAAGTACCAGTATTTGTGTGTAAACAATGAAGAAAAACTGTAAAACAGAGACTGTGATTGGTTCAGCTGTTGAGTTTAACAATACATTTTTAATAAAACTGAACACTTTTCTGGGCTTTTACTGCAGTGGTTCAATCATATGAAAGGTTGGCAGGCTTTAGTTATATCTTTGCAATATTTTCTATAGATTAATAATATGACTGAATCAACCAGTCAGTCATTCTACCTGGAACACTTTGCTTTATACTCTACTACACAGTAAGCTCAGTGATTGGTTGGTTGCAGAGCAGAATTCCACTGCCAGGACCAATAGGACTATTGTCTGCTGCACTCAATGTTGCATGCTATTCTATACAGCTTAGCACCATGGAGGCTGTGTGTGTGTGTGCGCTTGTGTGTTCATGTTCAGAGATATGTGTCCATTTGTGTCGTTTCTTTATTTGTTCTTTTAAAAGTCATGTCTGTCTGTGCACCTGGGGCTCATGAGAGAGAAAAGAGAGAGAGAGAGAGAGAGAGAGAGAGAAACAGAGAGAGACTGAAGGGCCATTAAGAGTTTGCTGCAGGTCCTGGCCTAAGTGGTCTATTGAAGGTTTACAAGAACGATGGAGGTTAAGACATAGAAACAGAAAGATAGCGCAAGAGAGAGAGAAAAAAAAGGGAGAGAGCATGAAAAAGTAAGAGTGAAACAGATATAAAAACAGACATAAAATGCAGAAAGAGTAGGAATGTGCACGGGTACTCCAGGGCTCATACATGGTATCAGTTCACACACTGTTTACTGTGTAATAGAGAAAAAAACAATGATTCTTTTTTATCATCATCTACATCGGCTCATTATCTTTTCTAAAAAAAAAAAAAAAACAGCCAATTTTAACCAATATAAAAACCAAAAGAATTCCCTCAATGCTTATGGAAATAACAGCCAGAACTTTAGCAAGTTTGGCAGGGGCATCTGTGAAGCTAACAGCCAGACTCAGCTTGGATGGAGCCATAGTGCTAACATACATAACAGACAGAATCAGCAGGTTGGAACAGGTTAACCACAATGCACAACTGTTTGTAAGCTGAATTACTTGCTCATAGTTGTTAGATTAATTACTCAATAAATGTTGTTGCTATTTGTTACAATAATATAATGATATACTCCACAGCCTAATTAAGCTAAATTGGAGCAGGTTAACCATAACTGTAAATGTATTTAAGCTGGATTACTCACTGACAGCTGATGACAGGTCATGGACACCATGCTGATTAAATATGGTAAATCTTGTTGTTTGCTTGAAATTGCTTGTAGCTATCCAAATAACAGTACTCTATAGAGCTCTATAGAACAACCCATTCTTTCACAAATGTGCAGTCAGTGCTGACTTTGGGAATGGAACAGAATAAAACACCTGATTTTGATAATTCAGTAGTGTGTCCCAATATGTTTGTTCATATAGAGTACATTTAAGATGTGTAAACATCTTTAATACGATAGAATAGACATTCCTACAGGAGAGGAACAGATGTATGAGTGTTTGTGTTTGTGTGTCCTTTCATACTTATAGTTCTGGTGAAATTTACACAGCTGTGTTTAAGGAATGTACAGTATCCCCATATTAAAAAGGCATTAGCCTGTTTGATATTAAATGCAAACCACCCATATACAGTGTGTTATATAGGAGCATGCTAACATGTTCACATGTGCATGTGCGTGTGTGTGTGTGTGTGAGGCCAGTGGAGGCCATTTTTGTGCCGCGTGTCATTTCCTGTCTGCAGGCCCTCTCTCGTTTATTTTTACAGTTTCCTTTTTCTCCCTTTTTTCGCCCTGCTTTTCCCGTGCAGGCCGAACCAGGAGGCACTCAGGAGCAGAAACCGCTCTGTGTAATGTGTAACAGACACACACACACACACACACACACACACACACACGCACACACACATGCACACAATGGGGTCCTTATAACTCTGCACCCCAAATGTACTCGCTAACCAAACAGGAAAGCAGCATTCTCCTGCCTTTTGTTTTTCCAGCTAATTTCCTGCTTTCCTTCTCCTCCCTCAGATTATTTGTATAGTTTACAACCAATCAATCAAATCTATCACAAGCTGACAAAAGCAAACATATATATATTTGCCCTTTCAATAGCAGACGTGACTGCAAACTAAGGAAATGAAACACAAAGGTATTAACTGAAAACATAGGAGTATTATCTGAACATTAGCACATATTAGCATTTTAGCATTAGATTTACTGATATGCTGTTATTTTGCTGTTTTCTGTTACAAAAAATGTTCACTATAATGATTATAATGATGATTATAATAGATATTCTCAGAAATATTAAGTTATTAGCAAAAATATTAGAAGATTAGCAAACATTGTTTGGATATGTTGTAATTGATGTTGTAAATTAGAAATGAAATGAAATGCACATGGTTTGTTATTACCTGAAATTTTGATTCTTTGTGTGTATTCTGATTTTTGAAAACCAAGCTCACACTTATCACTGCAGTCCAAATGAAGGTTTGGCTATAATAATCAGAAATATGAGTCTCCCACGAAGAGGTGCCACATAAACATCCTGTATTTCCAACATGGCTGAACAGATAATCAAGGTTAATATATCATGTAACTATAATGTAAATTTCTACACTCATTCTAATAGTAGTGTCAATTTTAAATATCTACATTCAACAGATTTTGTCATATAAAATACGTAAACAATATCTAACTTTCCACACACACCAAATAAACGCAACTGAATACACAAACAATATGGCAGCTCCCATTTCGGCTATCCTTGCAAATTTTAGACTGTAATTTAAATAGCAAATGCAAAATTCTGATTGCAGTTCATTTCCTATTGCAATTAAACTTCTTTTTCTTCAGTTCCACTTGAGTTCATCTTCCTGACAGCCACTTGGAAATGCTTTTTATTTGAGCTAGAAAGCAAAAAGCCATTGGTTGCTTTGCTCCATACTCTTTCCTGGCTGGCATAGCACAACATTGTGAAATCCCACAACCCTAGTGCAGGACTTATTTTGAGAAGTCATTCACAAATCAATCATAATCTGGCAGCGTGTGCATTCCATGTCTGGGCTGTAGCCTGTGACAAATGGGACTGGCAGGTTGTATATCTAAAAGTAATTTATGGTTGTGTTGCATAAAGATATATTTCATATTTTAAGAAGTGGAATTAAATACACATGTACTGTCCAGCAACAGAGACCTTTTCTTTCCTTTCTTGGCCAGGCCATGCTGTAATTTCCAGCATCTCTCCAGGGTGCTCATTTTTAAAATACCATTACACTAAAATAGTGCAGTATAAAGTTGTAGTTTCTTGCTGCTTTTTGATTATACCTTTCTCTGGTTTCATTTGATGGTTGAAAGTGTGTTGGATGCCAAGAAAAACTTTTTAGGTGCAAATCATGGCCTCAAATCTTGGACTACATCTCACGGCCTGTCCTAAAAATAAGATAAATACCATGACAGAATACGATGATAGAGTCCCTGGAAAACTTAAGTGGACCAAATATAGTGCCATGGGGCACTATTAGCAAAAGCATTTCTAACTTAGGATTTGGTATTAAAAAAGATTCTTCATTAAGTTCCTATTTTTTTCTGATCTAAAGAACTATTATGTACTACTGTTGCCAATCATTAAATAACCATTAATGGCATTAATGGTCTCTAATGCACTGCCACTATGAAGGGGAGGTCGAAGGTTCGAATCCCATTCATGTAGCTCTGCCATCAGCTGCCGGCATCCAGAGGGAGCAAAATTGGCCTTCCTGCCTTTGGGTGGGTAGATGGCGCTTTGTCTCCGTCAAGCTGAAGGTGGCGCCGGGCGGTGCGAGGCGTCTGTGAGCAGCAGTATCGGAACTGAGCCGCTGCTCTTTCCTCCGAGTGCGCTAGCCGCTCAGGCAATGATTCATCAGCAGCAGCTTAAAAAAAGGGGTGACTGACTTCAAACGTGTCAGAGGAGGTATGCGCTCGTCCACAGGGTCCTAGGGTCGCAGGCGCCACCGTTGATGTGGACGCACATAGGAGTGGGACAGTTGGATAGCCAAAATTGGGAGGAAAAAATCGGAAAAAATAAATGATAAAAAAAAGCAAATTAAATAGTTCTATTCCTTTTTTAGCATGTTGCTCGCAGTTGTGAGTTTGTGTGTATGCGTAAGCATACTGGCTTCACATTTGAGGTTATCCTCATTTTCCGTATTGCCTCATTCTGTGCATGCACTGTTGTAAACTGGTTCCCATACTAACAGACCTCTCCCTCCCAGTACTTTCACTTCTGAAATGGTCTGGAGAAAGTTCAACACGTTCATCTGATTCCAAACCAGCAGCAAGTAAATCTGTGCAGAGATAATAAACGTGTAAACTAAAGGCGGCTTTATTACTGCACATAAACGAGACTGGATGGTCTCGGTGGTCTGGATGAGATAAACAGACAGCAGTTCGGGAATTCGGTTTGAGTGGGCCGGCACTGACCACAGATCAGCATCTGGCCAACAACACAGACACAGTCCATAGAAAATATCAGTGAATGACAATGACAGCCTATGTGTGAATATTCACCCAGTGGTATGGCTTCAGTCTGCAGAGAGAGAAAGAGAAAGAGAGAGATAAAGAGAGAGAAAGAGGACGAGTGAAAGTGAAAAAAGGAAGATAGAGAAAATAAACAGGGAGCGAGAGAGCATACGTGAGAAAAGAGAAAGAAAAAGAGAGATGGGAGAGAGATACAGATTATCAGTGAAAGAGAGAGAAGCAGAAGGGAGAGCATAGGTGAAAGAAAGAGTGAATATAAGAGGGAAAGAGAAAAAAGAAAGAAAAATGAGAAGAGGGAAAATGAGAGAACTGTGTAAGCAAAAGTAATACAGTAATAAGAGGGAGAGAAAATTTGATTGAAAAACAGGAAGAAAGAGAGAAATAGAGAGAAATAGAGAGAAATAGACAGAATAAAAGTGAAAAACGAGTGTAAAAGAAAGTGACAGCGAAAAAGAGTGATAGCGAGGGAGAGAAAGACAGGAAGAAAAATAGGGAGAAAGTATCGGTGGAATAGAGACAAAGAGAGAGAGCTTTGCATGGAAAGGTCAAAGGGGAACAAATGGAAGAGGATTCCTGGTGGAAGTCAGGGGAAGGAAACGCAGACGCAAAATAAAAAAGAGAAAGAAAAGAAAAACACAAATTGAAATTCAGTTCAGCTCGAGGTTGACGGATGTGGCGAGAATGAAGAACCCCCTTAAAAAAGTTCACCTCCTCCTTTTCTCAGCTGTTTTTTTTTCTGCTCGCACGATCGCTCACTTTATCTGCGGCCCTATCCTGCCTGTCGCTTTCCTCGCTGCCCAGAAGACACGATCGCACTGAGCCTGCGATACAAACACCCACCCCCCCCCCCCCCCCCCCCCATACACACGCACCCCCTTGCCTTGAGTTTATCTCACAGTCACATCTGGAGTCTATCAAGTCCAGCTCTACCACCCCTCCACCCCCCCACCCCAAAATACACACACACACACACATACACATACATTCCCCCTTCTCTCGCTCTTCCCTCCTGTACTTTAACCCTCTCCTCACCACATCAGTGTTGTCACCATAACTGTGATTCATTACAGCCACAGCAGAATAAACAATCACATAATACACAATATGTGTGCTAACAGTATGGCATTAACATGATAAAACATTTAATTGAAAAAAAAAGTTTTATTACTGCCATTTAGAAACTACAATAATACAATCTCTGACAAAAAATCTGTTGGAATCTGTATGAAACTTTATATGTACGAATGCAATTATGATATACAGTGCCCTCCATAATTATTGGCACCCCTGGTTAAGATGTGTTCTTTAGCTTCTCATAAATTGAGTTTTGTTCAAAATAATATAGGACCACGATGGGAAAAAAAAGTAAAGTCCAACCTTTAACTCAAGTAAATTTTAAGGGGGAAATAAAATCCCTGACTAAGAAATAATTATTCTTCATAAAATCACCTGTTCCACAATTATTGGCACCCCTAACAATTCTTAGGAAATAAATTTAATAAAAGTATTTCTGTCACTTCTACAGTAGTTTACGAAGTTGATCAGAGTATGTAGGAACATTTAATTAGTAATTCACAACTTCCTGTTTCCCTGGGGTATAAATATGACGTGACACAGAGGCCATTTATCTTCAACATGGGAAAGACAAAGGAACATACCATTCAAGTGAGGCAGATGTGTGTTGACCTTCACAAGTCAGGCAATGGCTACAAGAAAATCGCTACTCGCCTACACCTGTCCATATCTACTGTCAGAGGAATTATTAAGAAGTTTAAAACAACTGGAACAGTGGTAAACAAGCCTGGACGAGGACGCAAGTTTATTTTGCCACCACGCACAGTGAGGAGGATGATAAGAGAAATAAAAAGTTCTCCAAAGCTCACTGTTACAGAATTGCAACAAATGGTAGCTTCTTGGGGTCACAAAGTCTCCAAAACAACCATCAGGCGCTATCTACATGCCAACAAGCTGTTTGGGAGGCATGCACGGAAGAAACTATTTCTCACTCACAATCATAAACGCAAACGTTTGGAGTTTGCTAAGCGGTACTATGACTTCAACTGGGACCGTGTGCTTTGGTCAGATGAAACAAAGATAGAGCTTTTTGGCAACAAATGCTCTAAGTGGGTCTGGCGTAACACAAGAGCTGAGTATGCAGAAAAGCACCTCATGCCCACTGTGAAATACGGCGGGGGATCAGTGATGCTGTGGGCCTGTTTCTCTTCTAAAGGCCCTGGGAACCTTGTTAGGGTGCATGGCATCATGAATGCTCTAAAATACCAGGACATTTTAAAACCAAATCTGGTGGCTTCTGCCCGAAAGCTGAAGATGGGTCGTCACTGGGTCTTTCAGCAAGATAATGACCCTAAACATGTGGCCAAATCTACACAGAAATGGTTCACCGCACACAGAATCAAGCTCCTCCCATGGCCATCTCAGTCCCCAGACCTCAACCCCATTGAAAACCTGTGGGGTGAGCTGAAGAGGAGAGTGCAGAGGAGAGGACCCAGGTCGTTGGATGATTTAGAGAGAATGTGCAAAGAGGAATGGTCAAAGATCCCTCTTTCTGTATTCTCCCATCTTGTGAAACATTACAGGAGAAGATTAGGTGCTGTTTTGTTGGCAAAAGGGGGTTGTACAAAGTATTAACATCAGGGGTGCTAATAATTGTGGCACACATGATTTGATGTTAAATAATTATTTCTTAATGTGGGATTTTTTTCCTACTGAATAAATTCACTTGAGTTAAAGGTTGTATTTTAATCTTTTTTTCCATCGTGGTCCTATATTATTTTGAACACAACTCAATTTATGAGAAGCTAAAGAACACATCTTAACCAGGGGTGCCAATAATTATGGAGGGCACTGTATGTATGTTATGACAATTAAATATTAGAGTGAAAATATACATTTATTGTGGATTGAATTGTGGATTGAATTGTGGATTGAATTGTACTGTAACTAATTGTACTGTAACTAAAAGGAGGCTCTAATACTCTGTTGAGCTCCTCTAGCCTGGATACATGATGAGATATGGTTGGGCACGGAGACGTACATGTTCCATATGGCATCCTGAAGCACATTTGCCTACAGATATTACAGCTGGGCCTGCAGATTTTGCACACATAGGCTGCTGAAGCTGACATTGAAAAACCCATGAACGCTCAATTGGTGATAAATCTGGCAACCTGGCAGGGCAAGGAAGTGTTGCGATCTGGAATAGATATTCAAGGGAAACTATGGAAGCCCATTCCCGCCACCTTAAAAAAATAATAATCCAGCACATTTTTATTATTAAGTCAACTGCTATCTTATTATTTTGAGAAAGCAAGTCATTATTTTAAGATAGTAAGTCATTTTTTCTCATTATTTCGAGATACTAGTAGACTGTACAGAGACAGTACAGTCTCTATACTACACTATACTATACTATACTATACTATACTATACTATACTATACTATTGTTGAGGACTACTTCAGTAGTGGATTCACAAATCATGAATTTTTGGTGTTTTAGACAATGTCAAAATAAGCCTCCGAACCTTGAAGAGAAGATATTAATTTAATAATGACTTTGTATCTCAAAAAATGTAGACAGTATATAAAATATAAGATTTTTGAATATATTTGAAATAATGACTGACTATCTCACAATAATGAGATATTATCTCAAAATAGAGAGATAAATAATAATGACAAAATATTGAGATAGCAGTTGACTTAATAATAATTTTTAATTTAAAAAATGTGCTGTATTATTTTTATTTTTTTTGGGTGGCGGGAATGGGCTTCCATAGGAAACCCTTGCAGTGTGTGGACAAACATCATGCTGTTTAAAAAACGCCAGTTGTAAGCCTTTCCATAAGAGGAAATGCATGCAGCCGCAGGATGTCTTGCACATATCACTTAGCTGTTAGCGTGCCTCATATCACTACTAGACATGACAGACTGTTGTACGTGAGAGCTCGTCAGATCCATAGCAAAGAAAGCACTGAAGCTCTCCATAATGCATCCATACTTGAACTGGATCGCCATAGGATCACAAACAGAATCTGAATTTGTCACTAAAAATATATATAGTTCCAATCTGCAGCAGTCTAGTTTTCATGTTCACAACATTACTGCAACAACAGTGGCAGGATGATATACAGGCAATATGTTAAGCGCCTCATTCGAAAACAAACAGGCTACAGGCTACAGGCCACTGTTAAAAGCTAACAGGCTTCTTCTGAAAGCTATCAGTCTTCTTGCAAAAGCTAACAGGCATCTAAACAGGAATTTTCCAAAAGCTTACAGGCTACTCCAGAAAGCTAACAGGCTTCTTCTTAAAGCTACCAGGCTTCACCAAAAGGTAAAACGCTTCAAAAAACAAAGTTAACCTTTTTTTTCCCAAAAGCTAACAGGCTTCTCCAGAAAGCTCTCCAGAAAGCTTAAAGGCATCTCTATACAGCTAAGCTTACAGGCTGCTTTAAAAAAGTGAAAAGCCTTCTTCAGAAAGCTAAAATGCTTCTTCAGAAAGCTTATAGGCATCTCTAGACAGCTAAGCTAACGTGCTGCTTCAGAAAACTAACAGGCTTCTCCAGAAAGCTTACAGGCATCTCTAGACAGCTAAGCTAACAGGATTCTCCAGAAAGTTTATAGGCATCTCTACACAGCTAAGCTAAGGTGCTGCTTTAGAAAACTAACAGGCTTCTCCAGAAAGTTTATAGGCATCTCTACACAGCTAAGCTAACAGGATTCTCCAGAAAGCTTATAGACATCTCTAGTCAGCTAAGCTAACAGGCTACTTCAGAATGCTAACAGGCTTCTCCAGAAAGCTTACAGACATCTCTAGACAGCTAAGCTAACAGGCTTCTTTAGAAAGCTAACAGGCTATTTCAGAAAGCTAACAAGTATCCGCAGAAAGCTCAGTTAGGCATGGCACGTTAAGGTTAGTATTAAACCTTCCTCTGCTCGTGCCCTGTGTTTATCCCTTGTCTCCGCTCCTGTTGCTCACCTGTTCGTTTGTAGCTCTGCCCCCTTGTTAGGTCCCAGGTGTTTCCCTTTTCCTTTCTTTGTCCGTGTGCATAAATAGTCCTCCTTGTTCCTCTGTTAATGGTCCGTGGTTATACATGTATACGTTTGTATCTGTTATGTGTTTGTTTCCGTTTTTACAAGTTATCCTGTTTTTGGCTTATTGTTTGTCGGTTTTCTGTCTTCAATAAATATTACTTGTGTGTGCGTCCGCTCTCCGCGTCCTTCCTTGCTGCACCGTTCTTTCTCATTTCTTTCTTTTGCACTCTTTTTGTCTTTTACTCTCACACTTTTTCACTTTTGTCTCTCTTTCCACACACTCTTTCTGACTTATTTTTCTCACTTGCACTCTTTTTAATCTATTCTTACTCTCTTTCCTAACTCCCTTCTGTCTCTCCACTCTTACTGTTTAAATTGGCAAAGACAATGTATGTGTGATGTAAGTAAGGCACATAGAAAAATCTAACGTCTGTAAAGATATTGTGTGTGTGTGTGTGTGTGTGTTAGAGACAATCCTCGACAATCCTCCAACCGAATATCCACAGTCTTCTCTTTTTCCACTGCCCTAATAAGATTTAAATCCTCGCTTTAGTCTCATTATCCCCAGCACAACATTCACAGGGCCAGGACTTACTTATTATGGTCATACAGACACACACACACACACACACACACACACACACACAAACATGCAGGGATTCTTTCCACCGCGTCTACGCGCTCTCTTCATCAATCATATACAAGTGTATATTTCCTGTCCAGATCTGAAGTGGGCTTCATTGCAGAAAGACTAGACTCAGAGAGGCAGCCTGTAAGTCCAGAACGGCTGGGTCTCTCTTTCTCACACACACACACACACCAGGGGACTGGGACATTGATGTACATTCCATTTGAGACAACAATGTCTTACATACACACCCATTTACTGTCTCCGCAGATCTCCAGAGGATTGGGTTATCAGTGTGTCTCTCATCACTGCACTACTTTGTTTTTGTTACTTTTATGATCTACTACAGAACTATTATTATTATGAGTGAAAAAGAAGATAAATTGGCTGTCCGAGCTAAAGTACCCCTGGGACAAGAAAATCCAGTCATTGACAGTTAATCCTAATGATAATCTTAATCTTCTTCACAATACATGGCTAGAAAACAGTATTGTTACTCACATTTCTGACAGAACAGACAAACATCACATCAGTAGCCATACTAAAGTATAGGCTTTGGGCCAATCAGTAGGAGATTGCAAATGCAGTGATGCCATAGCCATCTGAAAGCAGTGCTCTCGTTTGGTTGACACAAGGCACTTCCTCTCACCAACATGGACCATCATTGGGTCTTCTGGAAGTTCACTATACAGCCACTACACATTAAAAAATTGCACCCTGGATTGCTGCAAAATTTGGAATACAACTATGTCTCAAGTAAGGCCCTAGGTCTTGCCACAAGATGGTGTAAAGGGGGTGTAAAATGACTTCCTGCACTGGCCTATAAAAAACATTTAATAAGCTTTTGGTTTGCCTACCTCTTGGTGAGAAATCATTGACTGCAAGACAAGCATTTGACAAAGGGCAAGATCTACAGGCCCAGCTGCAAAATCTGTTGGCAAATGTGATGAAGGATGCCATCCAGACCCTGTACCTCTCTGTGCCCAACAGTATCTCATCTGGAGTCCAAGCTAGAGGTGGTCCAAGAAAGTACCAGAACATTCAATTGTGCAGGTTTACGCAAAATATTTTTTGCGACATTATGTGAGTCTAGCTGAAAGTTGGTTTCAAAACTTCTTGATGAGTGGACCAATAGATATGCTCCAAAATCACTTGGTCTCAAAATTTCACGATGGATTGACAATGAAAAAGGTGACTGCAAAAGGTCATTAGCTTAGCACTAAAAAAAAACATTAGAATCCAAATTAAGGGCTAGCAGAAATTAGTCTTATTGAGCAGGTAGTTTCTATACATTTTGTATCTACAGTGTGCCAAGCTATTTTAAAGGTTTCTGTTCTGCCAGACTTTTACAGACAGAAAGAGCGATACAGAGAGAGCGAGAATGAAAGAGACAGAGGCCCCCAATGGTAAACTTCTTCTCTACTCCACAAGTTTATTGCTGGAATCTAGGCCAAATTCTCTCTGTTTCTCTCTCTTCTGTCTGTCTAATTATTCTCATTACCTCGGCGCAAATCAGTGCTGGACAGGCTGCTGTGATCTGTCCACACACTCGTTAGGGTCACCGCTCGTTAGCGGAGGCCTGTCTCATTATAAAATATGTGTGTGCACCTGTCGGAGCCTGTGTGGGTAAGTTTGAAAGCAGTGATAACATTAGAAAAAGTTTAAAGTTTACCCAACTTAATCAGTGTTTAACCCCTCCTTTTCCCATATCTTACCCTGATGTTACACATCACTGACATCCATATGTGAGGCCTTTCTAGACTTTAGCTGGGCTACCTGTACTGGCACCAAATGGACGTGTTATCTGGGGTGCTTTGTGCCCTGGGATACAGTCTTGCTAGAACAAAAAATTGTTGTCCCAAATTGTTTTCACAAATTCACACAAGCATACGATTGTCCAGAATGTCCTTGGAATGCTGAAACATTAAGATTTTTAAGATTAAGATATACAGGAACCTAGAGGATTAGGCCAACCCTTGAAAACCAACCCGTAGCATTATCCCACCTCCGCCAAACTTTATAGTTGGCACAGTGCAGTCAGGCAGGTAAAGTTCTTTCTGCATTCACCAAAACCCAGGCTCATCTATCGGACTGCCAGATAGAGAAGTACATTTCATCACTCCACTGAATTCCACAATCAAACAGTTTCCACTGCTCTGAAGTCCAGTGGCAGCATGCTTTACACCACTCCATCCAATGCTTGGCATTGTGATTGATGGTCCAGCATGGAAACCCTTGCCATGAAGTTCCTGGCAGACAGTTATTGTGCTGCTGTTAATGCTAAAAAAGGTTGGGAACTCTGCAGTTATTATAGAGTCAGCAGGGTGTTGGTGACTTTTATGTACTTTACTCCTCATCACTCTGCAACTCAAATAATATCACTCACAGTTGATGGAGGAATATCTAGAAGGGAAGAAATTTTACCAACTGATTTTTTTACAACTGTGGCTTCCTGCTAGAGTACCACTCTAGAATTCAGTTAGCTGCTTAGAACCACAAATTATTTTACTGATGTTTGTAAAGGTACAGTATATGGGTAGGTTTCTATCTTTTATCTTGCTGCTGACCATGGCTTCTCCACCAAGACAACAGTGGGACTCATCACTGAACATGACTGGCTACCTTTCTGTGCCACTCCATGACAATCTGCCACTACACAATTCCAGTTTTGGCAACTCTGGCTTGGTTTTAAGTGCAAGTAGTCCTGCACCGTAAAGCCATCTGCCAATGGTGCTGGCACATCAATGCTCAATGAATGTCTGCAATTGTGGCTGCTGGTCACTCCACACAGGTTGGACTATCCATTGGCTCTCCCTCCCTATGGTTTGTGTAGGTCCCCCAGATTATTCATGTCACCGGTGTCTGCCTTCTTCTATCTACTGCCGCCAGGACAAACTTATATAATCAGTCTTAAGCCCTATCCAGATGGGATTCGTTTCTCAGGGGGTTGTTTTTCTTGTATTGGGGGGTCCTCAATATTTAATGATTTTATTTCCATCCGGAATGGCTATGTATGTGTTTTTCTGAGACGTCCTCTGAATTACCTACAGTTTTTTGCTGAACTCTGTGGTCCTCCAGTAATTTTAGTCCTGTCCGGACTCACATCTCACCTCATGTTTAATAAAATAGCTATTTGTCCACTGCCACACACCGTAATTACAATTTGGGCACGTTTCGACATCAGCGTGAACACAACAGCAAGTGGAAATGGAGGATCTACTGAACATGATGTCATGTGACTGAGAAAGCCAAAAAAACTCACTGGTCCTCCTGTTCTTTCAATTGCAGTCCCGATACAAGAGTTTTATCACTGAGTAGAAGTGTAAAATATAGTTTAATAAACGTGGATCATTCCCATGTGTCATAACGTCAAAGCTACCCAGCAAGATTTATTCCTGTCTACTAATTCTTTCTATGTGCAAATGTTTAGTTTTTTTGACAATAAGAAAATGAGTATATGTAATGTTTATTATGGTAAAATAATAATAATTCTGACAATATTAGATTTTTTTTGAAGAGTAGTCTGGCTATATCCTGCACTTACCTTTTTCTCTGGTATAAATGGCTTTTAATAGATGTATTTTCCTCCAAAACATTCTCAAAACTGGAGATATTGTTCTTAAAAAACCTCTCTCAGGCATCAGATAGTGTATTCATACTCATTTAGTGTAATAACTTGTGAGGGAGCTTTTAGAGGAAATTGAAATACAGAAACATTAGATTAGCAGATGGCTATAAGCTAATACAGTGTATTAATGAGGGTCTTTAGTCTTTTAAAGTCAAGATGTCCCCAAACATGTGTTTGTGTGTGTGTGCTGTACGTACAGGTGGACGGAGTTCTCAGGAAACTGAACCTCATCTCCGGTGTGTGTGTGTGTGTGTGTGTGTGTGCAGATCTGTTGAAATAACAACATAAATGGGAAACAGTCGTGTTCTGCTGTGTTCGTGTTACAGTATGTGCTACTTGGGCAGGTGTTGAGAGGTCTCAAGAAACACACGACACGGCATGCCTGCATCTGGACAGACTGGACTATGTACTGAAACACACACACACACACACACACACAAGCATATCATATTGTGTTACTTTTTGTTTATGTAATACACATGATTTCCCGTTGCCTTGAGGATGTTCTGCCAACACAAAGAGAGAGGAACAATTATATTTTCACCACACACATTCATAGTGAAAACACACAGTATGCTTTAAGGTGTTCTACATCAGAAAGCCATTACTAGAGAGAAGCAACGTTTCAACTAATCATACAGTAATTTAACATGACATTGATCATTTTTCCACCCTTGATACTGCTACCTCGTTCACTTGCATGTACTTAAGCAGAGACATTACTTCTGGATGGTCACTGATGGGCGAGCAGGTTCCACACATCTCACCCATTTCTCGCCCTCATCTCACCCATTTCTCGCCCTCATCTCACCCATTTCTTCTTTGTTTATTTGCCGTTTTCTCCTGCTATGGCTACCTGGTTCTTTAAACTTATTAAGCCTTAGTTAATCCTCTGCTATCTGCCATCTGCCATCTGCCAATGGTACTGGCACTGATGGCTCATGGAGGGGATCAATGCTCAATGAGTAAATATTGTGGGACAATAAGTAGAGCTGGGTGATATGGCCCAAAAAAAACCCCGCGTGCGGGAGGGAAGAGAAACTCAGAGAAAATCGATTTTCATAAAAACACATCGTTCTTAACTGTAAATTCGAATTAATCGATAAAATCGATTAATCGCCCAGCTCTAATAGTAAGTCATTACTTAAAATAAAATGAGTTACAAATTCAACAAAATAAGTCTTTATTTCAAATAAAATAAAATAAGCTACGTACTCAATATGCAAAATAAGCAATTTACAAAATAAGTAAGAATCTTAAAAAAAATAAGTGATTACTTCAACATAATAATAAGTAAAAATACTGAGAAATAAGTCATTATTTGAACAAAATTAGTAAATATTGTGGGACAGTAAGTGATTACTTAAAATAAAATAAGTAATGAATTCAACAAAATAAGTAATTATTTCAAATAACATAAAATAAACCACTTACTCAATAAGAAAAATGAGCAATTTACAAAATAAGTAAGAATCTTGAAAAAATAAGTGATTATTTCAACATAATAAGTACAAAATCTGGAGAAAAAAGGAATTATTTTTAATAAAATTGTTAAGAAAATGTAAAAATTCAGTATAAACTCATATATTAATATATATATCAATAATGTTTTTTTAATAAAATTATTATAATTTTTTAAAGATGTCTCCAGATTTTGGATGGTTGTTGTGTACATTTATACAGACCTTTTCTGAAGGGTTCACGGCCCTCTCACACACACACACACACACACACATTGGAAAGCAGAGCCGCAGCAGCAGTCTGTGTGGGTATAAAGCAGCGTGGCTTAGCGGCGGCTGCTGCTGCTAGGTTGGTTTGGCGAGCAGTAAAGGAGCGCTTGTCTTTCAGTAGGTCTGGCCTTAATGAAAGAGAGGGCTGTGTGCAGCAGGAGCGCAACGCAGCGGGTTTGGCCCACCAGTCCTCTTCCTCCACCCTCTACGACAGGCACCACGTGTGTGAGACAGTGTGTGTGTGTGTGTGTGTGTAATTGCTATATATCATGCTACTGTTTTGTGGTGCAGCTTGAAGAAACCAAAACAGAACTCTGGTTCCAATGACTGGTACAGAATCTGTATATAATGTAAACATTCTGTAAACTATTAAAATGTAAACTCTTAAAAATGATTCCATATGTTGAAAGGTACCATAGTGCCATTATAGAGGGGACCAGAAGTGTTTCCTATGTGGCATTTATCCAAAGCGCTCCTTTTTGTTTCTTTTTGAATTTCATGAACGCTAAGTTACATTAACCCTTTCAGACCTGAATTATCTCTAGTAATGGAAAAAAAAAGTTAGATACTGGTTTTGTCTGCATTTTTTTTCATATTGACCTTTTTATTTCATAAACCATCCCTAATAAGTAAAAGCATGATTAAAAAGTGTTCTAACTTACATTAAATTAGATGAAAGTAGCTGTTACTTTGCCGCAATGGCTCTAGTACTACTGTTATTTCAGTACAGTGGGCACCTGGGGGCCAAGCTACTATTAAATTGGTTTATAAAGTTGTTCATTGCCTGCTTCATGGTCTATTTTGATGAACAATAGCTCTCAAACAGTGTTATGTTCAAATAAACTAAGAAAAAGCAGCGTTAATACTTCAAGTACCAAATTTTAATTTAGTAAAATCTTAAAGCAATTAACTGACAAAAACAGTCAATGTACATCATTAAAAAATGCAATGCTATTAGAAAGACATAAAGGTTACTAGGAACTTGAGTTCGCAATATGCCGGATGTTCTGTAATAAAGCTGCTTGAAAATTCCCTCCTGCAGATTTTCAATCGAGAACAGGTCTGGGAATGTGGCTGTCTATGATACAGTAACTGTGTCTTTAATGCCAGCTCCTGTGATGGCAGCAGTATGTGGACAAGCCTTGTTCTGTTGAAATAGCGCACTAGAACACAGGTTCAGAAAAGGTTGCATGTGATAACCATTGTAACGTTTAGCTGTCAAATTGCTTGTAATAAAGACCAAAGGTGACCTGGCATTGTATGAAATTGCACTCATTGCATATTACAACAAATCGTTCATCCTGGTGCTAGCCACAGAATCTCGATTCATGGATCGTTAGTTGTCGCCACCAAGACAAAAGCAGTGATGAGTGCCGCTTTTGTCTGGGTAGAGATGATTGTACAATAGAGCAACCCTAGATTGGGCTGCAAGGGTTGTGAACTTCAAGCAATCCAGAACTATGTGTTGTGCCGCATCCAGATCAGCACTAGGTATGACCCAGCCTTTATCCCTCCAGAGATGCTCTACTATTGCTCTACCTCCAGGGTGCTCCAGGGTTGCTCTACTATTTCTAAAATGGTACTCTGACCCCAGTTTTCTAAGCAAGCGACTGCAAATCTACTGATAATAAAGTTAATTACAACTAAACTAAAATCTCAAGCAGGATTATTGATCACTAGGTTGTAGGTTTGAGTTGGTGCATGTGTATGTTCACACTGGGCAGTGAAACAGAGCTGCATGTGGAATCAGAGCAGAGTAGAAATAGCTGCTTTCCTGCTTTGGCCTCAACTGAACTGGTTAAACAGAAACATCCTTCTGCCTGACTCACTCAAAACATCAAGAAGACAGACAAGCAGGAAGGGTCGGTCCAGGGTGAACGCAAACAGCCTCAGCTCTGAAAGCGGCAGCACCTTTAGCCAATTCCTAAACATTCCACAATCAAGACGTAAAATGACATATCGTCTCATCCGCTAAAGACAATTACTCTGCTTCAACTCACAGAGAGAGATAGAGAGAGGCAGACTGAAATATGAGAGAAAAAGCAAAAAAGAGGAGGAGAAAGAGCAGAAAATAAAAGAGAGAAAATGAGTGAGAAAAAGACAGAGGGAAAATAGGTGAGAGTCAGTAAATAAGAGCGATTAAGATGGAGAAAAAACAAGAAGTGAGAAAAAATGATGAGAGAAATACTGAGAAAGTAAAGAGAATGAAAGGCAACAAGAAAAAAACAGATAAAAAGCGAGACAGTAAGAAAGAGGAGAGACAGTAAGAAAGAGTAGAGAGACAGAAAGAAAGGAGTCAGACAGTGTGAAAGAGGAGAATCAGTGCAAGAGGAAAGAGCAAGAAAGAGGAGAGATTGAAAAAAGGACAGAGACAGTACGCAAGACATCAAGAAAGAGGTGAGAGGCAGTAAGTAATATAGATTAAGAAAGAGGAGAGAGACAGTGAGAAAGTGAGGAGAGACAGCAAGAAATGAGAAAGAGAAAGAGGAGAGAAATACTGAGAAAGAAGAGAGAGGGAAAGACAACCAGAAAGAGAAGAAATGAAGGAAGTGAGAAAGATGAGAAACAGTAAGAAAAAGAGAGAGAGAGAAAATAAAAAAGGAGAGGGAGAAAAATGGTGAGTGAGAAAGAGGAGAAACAGTGCAAGATAAAAGAGCAAGAAAGAGGACAGATTGAGAAAAAGGAGAGAGACAATAAGCAAGAGGAGAGAGAGAGAGAAAAGGGAGAGAGAGACAGAAGTATGGGAAAGACAGTGAGACAGATGAGAGATTGAGAAAAAGGGCTACAGACAGTGTGCAAGTGGTGAGGATAAAGACAGTGAAAAAATGGACAGGGAGAGAAAGAGGAGAGGAATAGTGAGAAAAAAGAGAGAGGGGAGAGAGACAGTAATAAAAGGAGAGAGTGAGAAAGGGAGAACATAAGAAGAGGAGAGGCAGCAAGAAATAGGAGGCAGAGAAAAAGAGGAAACAGAAATTAAGAAAAAGAGAAAAGAAAGTGAGAAAGATGAGAAAAAGGAGAGAATAAGAGAGAGCAAGAAAGTTAGACATGAGAAAAAGCAAAAAAGAGAACCAGAAAAAAGAAAATGAGAGAGATGTGAGAAAGAAGGGAAAGAGATAGAGAGAGAAAAAGATAGAGAGAGTGTATGAGAGAGGGCGAGAGATGTTTGGAGTGTATTTGGAGGCTTGAAGCTCGGCCAAAGTGTGTGAGTTTGAGAGAGATTTCCATAATAGGATGCACAGAGAACACATGGCGAGAGAGAGGGAGGGAAAGCGGGAGAGAGAGAGAGAGAGGTGGAGAGAGACAGACAGACAAACGGAGAGATTCAGAGCGAATTCTTCTTTTATTCTGATCAATAACACATGTGGGATGATGATCAATGCGTTGGCTGTATTATCAATGGTACAGCCCTGCCAATAAGTCACTCTTTGAATTGAAGATGATTGAGGACAAAGACAACAGACCAGCCAGAGAGAGGAAGAGATAGAGAGAGAGGGGGAGATGGAAGGAGGGAGGGAAGGAAGGAGGACGGGAAGACGGGTGAGAGGTGGTTATGAGGGTGACACGGTAGTCAGATTAGAAATAAACCATCTGTAAGCAGCAGCACACGCCATTAAAGAAGAGCAGTGTGAACTGGAGCTGGGGAGAATCAATTCATCCTGAGTAACAGGACCACCACACACAACCAGTAAAACTGGAACTGCGGAACACACTGACCAACAGCACAGCAAGGAAATGCATTCACATACACAGAGGTTTGGTCTCACTGCAGGGGGTCAGAGCCTGGGCCTGCTGCTGGGTTTGTTTAGGGACATTAGTTATTCCATTCAGAACAGAACTATGAAGGCCAGAGAGCAGCAATCAATCAAACACAAACAAACAAATACAAACCAGTTACTCTCACAACCATGGACAACCATGAAAATCAGGAGCAAAACATTATTTTTGAGATATTACAGAGAATGATGACATAAAAAAATAATACAAAACAACCAAGAATACATTTGTAAAGTTTTTTGTTGGGATTGGGTTGCTGGGATTAAAAAAACAGCACACTCAAAAACTTTGTGACAAGAACATTTAGAGACATACAGCTCTGGAAAAAAATAAGAGACCACTTAAAAATGATGAGTTTCTTTGATTTTACCAAATTGAAAACCTCTTGAATATAATCAAGAGGAAGATGTATGATCACAAGCCATCAAAAACCAAGAGTTTTCGCACCAGGAGTGGCATAAGTTATCCAAAAGCAGTGTGTAAGACTGGTGGAGGAGAACATATGTCAAGATGCATGTTAAGACATGATTAAAAAACAAATTTTTTTCCACCAAATATTGTTTTTTGAACTCTTAAAACTTTATGACTTTATGATTTTTCTTTGCATTATTTGAAGCCCTGCATCTTTTAGTTATTTCAGCCAAAATGACAATATTTTTATTTGGAATTTGAAAAGAAATGCTGTCTGTAGTTTATAGAATAAAACAACAATGTCCATTTCACACGAACATGTACCTATAAATACAGTAGCAAAATCAGAGAAACTGATTCAGAAACTGAAGTGGTCCCTTAATTTTTCCCACAGCTTTATTTTTAGCCTTTCTGGATAATGTTGCTGTCTGCACAAAGTGATGAGAGATGAAGAGACAGTCAGCAAGCAAGCTTAGAGGTTAGCTTTTAGCCTAGCTGTTCTTCCCTGAGGTGCACTTTCCTGGCTGGTTCATCCTGAGTGGAACTTTTTAGTGCCAGCTAGTGCTTTCACAAACTAGGTTTAGCATTTAGTCTAGCATAGATATCCTCTTCCCCAAGGGGTGCTTTACCAAGCAGCATTTTAAGAACTACACTATCCCGAGAGCCACTTCCTTGAGGGGCACCCTCCCAAGGAACTCTTTCCTTGGCACAATATTCTGTAATCTGTAGTGGATCAGAAGTGGTGGTTCCCCAAGGGGAGCAACCCTGCATAGTGCTACCCTAAGGGGCTCTGTTTACCAAGTGGTGCTTCCCTGAGTTAGGGTTAGCTTTTAGCATAGCACAGACCTCTGCTTACCTGTTATTAGAGGTAATAGTTAATAGAGTTTAACCCATTTCTAGACATTGGTATCTGGGAAAGCAGTGGCCTGATTTGTGTTACTATCAGTTTTATACAGTATGTAGAAGGTTTTGACTGTGATGTGCAGCTATACAGTGTTATAGATGTATAATTATTTAAGGAAGAAAAAAACATTTTTTGGGCTTGGTATAAATTTCAAGGGTGTTAATGTTAATGAGCCAAGACTGTTATGTAACAGTTTTGATGTTCTTGGGTTGCCCAGTTTCATTGCTCATTGTTTTGTTTCTGCTGGATCTTATTTTGTATTGAGGGGGCAACAGAGTTTGATGGTCATCAAAATAATACTTTCCAATTTAAGGGAAAGAGTATGAATTACATAATATATAGTGTATATAAAGAGTGCCATAGAGTTATCCAAAAGCAGTGTGTAAGACTGGTGGAGAACATGCCAAAATGCATGAATACTGTAATTAAAAACCAGGGTTATTCCACTAAAAATTGGTGTCTGAACTCTTAAAACTTTATAATTATGAACTTGTTTTTGTTGCATTATTTGAGGTCGGAAAGATTTGTATCTTTTTTGTTATTTCAGCCATTTCTCATTTTCTGCAAATAAATGCTTTAAATGACAATATTTTAACTTTGGAATTTGTGAGAAATGTTATCTGTAGTTTATAGAATAAAAGGCAATCTTCATTGTACTCAAACATATAGCTAAAAATAGCAAAATCTGAGAAATTGATTCAGAAACTGAAGTGGTAGCTGTATCTATTCTTATTCTAAGTTCAATAACACAACCCACTTACCAGTACTGGTAATGCCCTCAATATCACTAGTAATGCCCCAACACTAGAAGGGTTAAGACTAGCTCATCCATCCTCCAATGCATGTGAAGCCAGACACCGCCTCTATTTGAACTGCCGCTGATTACTGGATCACCAGTGAGCTCGGAGGAAAGTGCAGCAACCCAGCTCTGATACATTATCTAACAGATGCCTGTGCTGACATCACCTTGGGAGTAATATGCAGAGAGAGTACCATCTACCCCCTGAGAGAAAGAGCAAGGCTAACTGAGCTCTCTCAGACTCCAGCTGCTGATGGCAAGCAACATGACCCAGTATTTGAACTGGCAATTCTCAGATCATAGTGGCAGTGCTTTAAGGATATATTATTTGCAGAGCTTCATCTTGCTTGTGTTGTGTGAGCGTGTGCATGTGTGCGTCTGATGAAGTGCTCTGGTGTTCTGGTGTGTGGCATGCATAGCTGTTGTCCCACTGACTTTTTAAGACGTTGTAAGTCTGCCTGCACCCCCCAGCCCGGCTCCTCCCCCCCGCTGCCTTAACGCGCTGTCCCAGGTACCCGGCTAGTGTTTGTGGCTTTGGCTCGGGTTTCTCCCCCTTCAACCTCTGCCGCTCCCCGGGGGTCCTCGTCTGCACTTACGAAAACAAGCACTATCAGCTCCGTTTACTTCAAACAAACACCTACGCTCTGGCGACTGGCCTTGCCTTGTTTCACACACACCATACACACACACACACACACACACACCGTTAATGAAGTCTTGAGCACACAAAGCCATTCACACATATAGACATTTACCATACACTGTATGCACTCGCTCTTGTATTACTTTCTTTAGGTGGACTTTTCCATTGACTTCCATAGACTTTTATTGTAGATAATGTGCTTTTGTCCATTATTATAGATTAAAAGGTGTCATACTTTGTCAAAAACCACATAAGCAAATCTGTTAGAGATTAGATTACCTCAGGTTTGTGATAAAAGTTAGAGATAAAAGAAAGATATTCTTAGTTAGCATTGTAGCACTTTTACTACTACCTTTATATCTTTATATGGATCTTTCAGTGTAGCTAATGAGTTATGTCCACTAATATTAATACAAAAGTATCATACAGTATCAGAAACCACATAAGCAAATCTGTAAAAGATTAGATCACCTCATGTTTGTGATAATTGGTGTAGTATTAGCATATATTGCTTGTTAGCTACTCTTAGTTAGCACTGTTGCTCTGATATTACAACCCTTTTATAGCATTTTCCATAGACTTCCATTGTAGCTAATGTGTTACTGTTTGTCCACTAATATAGATATACGAGTAGTATACAGCATCAAAAACAACATAACCAATCCTGTAGGACATTAGATTACCTCATGCTAGTGATGACCAGTGTAGTATTAGCATATATTGCTTGTTAGCTACTCCTAGTTAGCACTGTAGCAATTTTTATTATTATATATAGGTGGCTTTTTTATAGTCTTCCATTGTAGCTAATGTGTTATGTGCATTAATATATATAAAAGCATATCATACAGCATCATAAACCACATAAGCACATCTTCAGGAGATTAGATTACCTCATGGTATTGATGACCAGTGTAGTATTAGCACATATTGCTTGTTAGCTACTCCTAGTTAGCACTGTAGCTCTTTTATTACTGCATTTATACAGCTTTTTCACAGACAATTGCATTGTGACTAATGTATTATGTCCATTAACATAAATAAAACAGTTCAATTCAGCATCAGAAACCACATAAGCAAGTCTGTAAAAGATTAGATTACCTCATGTCTGTGATGACTAGTGTGGTCTTAGCATATATTGCTTGTTAGCTACTCTTGGTTAACATTGTAGCTCTTATATTATTATGTTAAGGTGGCTTTTTCCATAGACGACCATTGTAGTGAATGTGTTATGTTCATCAATATAGATAAAATAATAGCATTCAGCCTCAGAAACCACATAAGCTAGCCTGTTAGAGATTAGATTACCTCATGTCTGTGATGACTAATGTGGTATTAGCACATATTGCTTGTTAGCTACTCTTAGTTAGCACTATAGCTCTTTTATTACTACCATTTTATGGCACATAAATACACTTCCACTGTATCTAATGTGTTATGTGCATTAATATAGATAAAATAGTATCATATAGAATCATAAACCACATAAGCATGTCTTCAGGAGATTAGATTACCTCAAATTAGTGATGACCAGTGTGGTTTTACCATCTATTGTTTATTAGATAGCATTAGTTAGCATTGTAGTTCTTATATTACTGCCTTTCTATGCCATTTTCCCATTTGATTGTAGCGAATGTGTTTTGTCCACTAATATAGATAAAAGAGTATCATTCAGCATCAAAAACCACATAAGCAAGCCTGTAAGAGATTAGGTTACCTCATGTCTGTGATGACTAGTGTGGTCTTAGCATATATTGCTTGTTAGCTACTCTTAGTTAACATTGTAGCTCTTATATTATTATATTTAGGTGGCTTTTTCCATAGACTTCCATTGTTGCTAATATGCTATGTCCACGAAAATAGATAAAATAATAACACACAGTATTAGAAATTACATAGGCAAATCTGTAGGAGATTAGATTACTTAATGTTAGTGATGGTTGGTGTGGTATTAGCATCTATTGCCTGTTTGCTACTCTTAGTTAGCACTCTAGCTCCCCATAAAGTATTTTTTTGCCAAAATATTGCGTTACCCAACTGAAATATCCCACATTGTTGGAATTTCTGTCTTCCTGTGGAGCACTAGGAGGATGTTTGGACCCAACTATGTCAGTAAAACAAAGTAAACGCGAGCACACACACACACACCGTTATATAGGCCATAAATAAGGTGGCCTGGGTGGAGGAGGTGACTGTGAGGTTGTGGCTTGACTCTTACTCTCTTTCCCTCTCTCTTGTTGTCATTACTGAGGGAGCCGCACTTAATTAAAATCTGCTTCTCATTCTGAGCGGCTGCTACCGACCCTGCCCAGGCCATTAAGCACTGCTCTTTACGACTACTTTCCTCCCCTTTCTTTGCTGCTCTGGCTAAAAACAAAGCATTCTGAGAGCACAGCACTGAAGCTATGGAACTATGTGAATATGCTATGTTATTCTATTATATGTGATATGAGCATGTGATATGTGATAATCAGGGTGGTGCTAACTGGACAGACTGATCATCATGCTAACATTTAGCCACTTACTCACATCTACCTACATTACAGATTGAATAGGCCTGTCACAATAATTACTTTATAGATTTAAAATACAATCAGACAGTACTAGATACTCAGACTTAAAGCTCCACTAGGTGGGATTGAGATTTTGTGCTTGTGGGCTCCCCCTACAGTTGTAGAGTGTAATAAATGTTTAAGGCCAATTAGTTTCTCTTTCTGTTTTTTTGGCTTTCACAGACATATTCGTTCTCTTTCCAGCTTTCCAGCCAGAGTGTCTGTATGTTAGTTTGTAAAGAATGAAGCAGTAGTCCTTGTAGAACTGTTAGAACTAAAGGTCGGAAAGCAGGGCGCAGTTTTCTCGAGTGTTGGTCGTGGTCGCCTCGGAAAACTTACAGAGTCTGGTTTGAGCTCAGAGGAGCTCCGGCACAGACACGAGAGCACCGCTATTCCTCCTATTACACCTCAATGCAGCGCTGCAGTGAGTTTCAAGCTGTAATTTCACTTCTTTAAAAAGATCAAAAATCAAGGAAATCCTACATAGTGCTGCTTTAAGTAAAAGTACAAGTGCTCTATCAAAAAAGTAACAAAAAAGTAGAAGTTCACATGTTCTTTAATCACCGTAGTATTTATAATTTTTTGTAGTATAATCTACTACAAAAAGTACAGTACTGTGTTATGTAGTTATTACAGAAAGCAGCCAAAAGTTTAAATATCAATATGCAGGCAGGCAGCAAAGCGAAAGGCATAACGTGAGCAGCACGGTTGTCTTATAAGAAGCTTGATTACTTGATTTACTCGATGATGAGGAGCTTCATCAACTGTGATGACAGTGCAGAGCATCTACGGCTCAGATACTGCAGTAATAATGTGGATTTGGAATGATTTATAACCTTTTAATAAAAGTAATGAGTAATGATGCAGCATATAAACAACGTATTAGAGTAAAAGTATTAAACTCAAATCAATATTTGGTGGAATAACCCTGTTTTTTAATCACAGTTTTCATGCATCTTGGCATGTTCTTCTCCACCAGTCTTACACACTGCTTTTGAATAACGTTCTGCCACTTCTGGTGCAAAACTTAAAGCAGTTCAGCTTGGTGTGATGGCTTGTGATCACCTATCTTCCTCTTGATTACGTTCCAGAGGTTTTCAATTGGGGAAAATCAAAGAAACTCATCATTTTCAATGGTCCCTCATTTTTTTCCAGAGCTGTATATAAAAAATCAATAATTGCTGACCTTTGTCAGAAGCGCCCATTAACTTTTCTAAAGATATTTTTACATATTTTTTTATTCCAATGCTGATGTTTGAATATCCTTAATAATAATAATTATTTGCTCTTTAAAAAGTGAGCAGCTGAAGTATTGTGCTTTAATTTAATGTCTAATCCAATGTGACTTACGACAAGTTTATTTCTATTACAGAGGTGGGCCAATGTAGTGTTAGGAGCTTTGGCCAATGACTGACTGTAGTGTAGTGTAGTATAGTCTCCCAGACCGGGAATAGAACCCCAGTCTCCCACACAGTGTGGAAGTTAGCTCTCTGACAGGTAGTGGTGTTATCCACTGTACCACACCAACCACAGTATGTATTGTATAATTACATCAGCAGAAAAACTTTATCTTAATATAACAATAGCATAGTTTTTAAATAAATTCCAGCAAAAATATATGATCTAAAGAAAATAGTTTATAGGTTTAGATGCTCAATCGGTGAACACTGTCTTATCGGCAGTATGGTTGCTTTCATTCCCATTACTTCCTGCAAGTACATTTCTTTACTTTGCTATTCATGCTAGAAACATGCTAGAAATATGTCCAAATATGTGTCATGGTAAAATTCTGTTTGTGATACTGACCAATCAGAATTCCAATTTCATCCCTAACCACAACCATGAACTGTTTGCTAAACTTTTCAACCTCAGAATATGACAAACGCTCTTCATCAATAAACAATCAAAACCACACATGGCATAATACATCAGATAAACACATAAACCACAGCAGTTATCCCACTGTGAACATGAATAATAAAGAGGTATCAGGAGTCTATTCAAGTCATAAAAAATATAATAAAGATAGTGTTTAAAGATTTATTCCAAACCTGTATAAAGCAAGGATACAACAGTTTTAGTTAGTTTTAATTAATTCTAGTATTAGTTTTAATTCATTCTTTGGGTTGTTTGTGAGGTGCAGGATTAAAAAAAAAACAATTTAAAAATATATTCAGTTACTGTGAAACAATAAACTGTCCACAAAAACTGTAACAGTCCACAAGCTAGCAGCCTTAAGTGCAAAATATATGTAATACTGCTGCTTAAAATAGCTAATAGGACACACATGATTGAAACACACATCACCTCATAAACAAACTCAGAAACCCAATAAACTTTACAGGTTTTAATCATCAAAATTGTCAACTCAGAAATAAAGTAGGAAATGGACACCCAGCACTAGATGCAGATAAAGCTTTTTACCATATCAGTGCAGAACTATCTATACTGTACCTTACATATATAACATTGCCAAGAGAGAGAGAGAGAGAGAGAGATTTATCAGTTCATCCTGGTAAAGGTTCTTACAGTTCTTACAGTACTCTTATTCTGCTTCTCAAATGCTTCTTTTTTTTTCTTTTAATTGCGGATTCTATTAGTTTCAGTTAACAGTTTTTTTTTTACTTTTAGTTTTTGTTATTTCATTCATTTTCGTTAACGATAATACCCTTGACCCGCAGAAGCTTTCATGCCATATCAACCAATGTATGAATGTAGCTGATATGACTCACATACAGTAGATACTGTACTAAACATCTACAGATAACCTATGAGGTAAGCAATCTGGTAAGCAAAGCTAATACAATCTGCCCCCACAACCCCAGTGTGTCCCCAAGTCAAGTCCTCTAATAAGAAGAGATACCACCAGCTAGCATCACTCCTGTGATCTATTAACGACGAAACCCTGCTCCTCCCCCTTTGCTGCCTCCACAGCTGCATCCCTGAGCAGCTCTTGTCTCTCCTCACTCCCTCCTTATCTGTACGGGTGGAGCAGCTTTTTCAGATAGTGATAGATGAAGGGGTAATTAGGGCTCGCTCTGCTAGAACTCAGTGATAGCCACACATACCGTCTCATCCTCCCTGCTGGAACACAGTCTGAGAGAGATACAGTGTCCCAATATGGAAAGACTCCAACTAGAGCAGTCGCAACTTTCAGAATAGTACCAGTGAGGCGAAAGTGAGAGAAAGAATGTGATTGGTTAATATAATCTACTCACTGGTTGCGTTATTTAAAATAACATTTAACAAATGTTTAAAGTACCTATGTAGTTAAATATTTGAAATGTAAGATTTGTTGTGAAATAATTAATAATTATAATCACACTACAGCATTAGGTGAAATTTTTTTTTCTTTCTTCTTTGCTCTTCCAACAGTCAGGAAGTGGATTTTCCACTTTGAGCTACCCCTCAAGAAAAACACATTTTACACATGGATTTCTGGACCAGCTGAGACATAAACAGTTGTCATTGAAAGTTAAAAAAAATCAAGATCATCTACACCACACGCTGCATCTGCAAAGCCACCAGCATTGTGGATGACCCCACCCATCCCTCACCCAGACTCTTAAACCTGATGCCATCCAGAAAAAGAGCCTCCACTACCAGACTCTGCAACAGCCTCTTCCACCAGGCAGTCAGACTCCTCAACACACAGAGACGGAGCTAAACCCCCCCAATCACCACACACCCAACACAAACACTGTACGGAACCCACTCATGAATCTACACACACACACACACACATTCAACACAAAGAGATTGGAACTGTTAGTATCCCTATCAGCTAATTTCATATTCCATTAAGTAGTGTCTATTCCATGCACTGTATCGGTACTGCACTGTCCTTTCTGTTAATCTCATGTCTGCTGTATTTATTGTATTTGTATCAACTGTACTTTAGTTTGTATATTGTATTGATGTTCCATGTTGCACTGTGTTGGTTTTATAGGAAATGTAATGACAGTAAAAGCCTTTTGACTTGACTTGACTTGGCCTGGAAAAAAAAGGGGTGGGTTTATCAAATGCATAGATGAGTTTAGCTCTGCCTCTGGTCTGTACTTTATAGATTCTAGTTGCAAATTTGACAACACTGGCTTCATATATCTATAGAATGTAAGGGAATGGAACCACAGCATCTATGACTTTCTTCAATCACTGTTTTTTACAATCACTAATAGGCCTAATTATTGTGTTTAAGTATATGTATGTTTTTACTTATATGCAGGTATATTTTTAGCCCTGCTTGTACAGACATTACAGAGTTTCCATTAAGAATCAGCGTTCTTCTTGGAAAAGCATTTCTCTACATGTAATTGTTTCGAGGGCTTCTGAAGCTTTTTCCCAGCACTGTGGGCTATGTGTCCACCAGAAGATCATGCCGTGTGTGTGTTACGATCCTGAGCTCATAGCTAATATCCATGGGAAAGAAAGATCAAAGAAGTGCTCAGGTAAAGCCGTGTGATGGCGATGAGGATAAGGATAGCGACAAGGATGAAAATGGCTGTAATTACTTACAGTTTTTCCAGCGAGTACAAGCCGGCGAAGGAGCCGTTTCTTAGCACACGGATGCGGTTGTTACTCAGGTTCCTGCAAGACAGAAAAAAAACACACACAGGGGTTTAAAATGTTGTTCACAGCGCAAAGAGCTCCAAACCTAACACTGAAATGCTTGTGGAGCAAACAGGCATTCTTCAAGACACCCTTACATAAAACTGACACACACACACAAACACACAGCCCCAAGATACACACGCATGCATCCAATAAAAACATAACTGTACAGTAAACACCCTCGCACGCTCATACATACAAATTAGTCCCTCTTTTTCACACACACACACTAGCACACACTAGTACAAAGGTTCTCTCACACACACTCAACTTAACGTGCTCACAGTAACCCCTGAGCATTGCGTGATTGGGGTAAGCTCTGTTGTATATCTACCAAACGCCAGGAAGGGGGGAAAAAAACGGAGAACGGAAGACCACCAGCTCTGCTAGACGCAGCTCATCAGTTTCCACTCGCATATAAAGCAGCTCAGAGTTAAGTGGAACCGTTTTAAAGAACAGAGATGTTTAAGAACCGCCAGAGTTCTTATGAGCCATTTAGAAGATCCACGATCCATTCTGCTCTTCTACATCACCAATATAGAGCGTACATAAACACCCATTACACACATTACACTCCATCAGAGAGCCACAGCCCTGCACTGTCCAAATATTTAAACACAGAGAAAAAGAGAGAGAGGGAGTCTGAAGCAGGAGAAAGTGGGTGAAAGAGCTACAGAGAAATAGGGCTACAGAAAGATGCAAACAGAGCAAAATAGAGAGTGACCAAGATAGATAAAGAGAGAGATATGATGCAGAAAACAAGCTTATGGGTGCAACTATTTTTGCAACTATGTCTTTGATGATGAGTGTACATAGTTAGACAAACAGAGAGTAAGACAGAGAGACAGATCAGATTGACGGACGGACGGACGGATAGACAGTTTTTACAACCATGTCTTTAATGATAAGTATAGATAGCTAGACAAAAAGAAAGTAAGGCAGAGAGACAGATCAGAGTGACAGATCAGATAGATAGATAGATAGATAGATAGATAGATAGATAGATAGATAGATAGATAGATAGATAGATAGATAGATAGATAGATAGATAGAGGGTGGGGACAGTAGCTAAATGAGTTGGGCGAGTCAGCAGCAGCAGTGGTGGTGGTGGTGGAGGCGACAGCCAC
Source organism: Astyanax mexicanus (assembly GCF_023375975.1). Taxonomy (NCBI): domain Eukaryota; kingdom Metazoa; phylum Chordata; class Actinopteri; order Characiformes; family Acestrorhamphidae; genus Astyanax; species Astyanax mexicanus. The sequence continues at coordinate 22,239,617 of NC_064419.1, read as the reverse complement.
ATCAACTTCAGTCATCAGAGCAAAAAGCTGCATCCAATTAATCCCCTGCTTAACCAGCAGCATGGAAAAAAGAGGGGTGAAGGAAAGGGAAGGAGGGAAGGAGGGAGGGGGTGGAGGAAGGCATAATCTTGATAATCACTGTGGATACATTTTTACATCAAAAGGAAGTCGGCGTCCACATCAAACACACAGCGGCTCTCTGCCACCACAATTATCCCTGACCAGTGGCTAATGGCCCTGAGACCAGGACAAGAGTCTTATCACCAGACCAGAGAGAGAGAGAGAGACATAAGCAAGAGAGTAAATGACAAGAAAAGAACAAAGCCAGAGGGGGAGAAAAAGAGAAAAATTAAAGAAAAAGAGTGACAAAGAAAAAGGTGGAACAGAAAGGAAGAAAGAAAGAAAATAGTTAAGGATAGACAAAAAGACAAGACAGATGGAGGGAAAAGACAAGAAAAATGAAAAAAATGAAAATAGAGATATATAAAGTATGAGACATACAGACAGTAAGAAGAGAGAGACAGACAAACAGACTCAGAGAAAAAGAAAAGGAGAAAGGAACAAGAACAAGAAAGAAAGAAAATCAGAGGAGGACAGAGGAAAAAGGAAAAGAGAGAAAAATGAAAGAAAGAGTGATAAGGGAAAACGCAGAGAGTGAGAAAAGAGAGTGAAGAAGTCAGAGAAAGGGAAGAAAAAAAGGAAAACAGATATATACAATCAGGAAGTAATAGAGAGAGGAACGGGAAAATGAGATGAGAAAGAAAGAAAGAAAGAAAGAAAGAAAGAAAGAAAGAAAGAAAGAAAGAAAGAAAGAAAGAAAGAAAGAAAAAAAGAGAAAGAAAGAAAGAAAGAAAGAAATAGGAAGAGAGAGACATGATGAAAAGGGACAGACAGTCATAGAAAATGAAAAGTAGAAAAGAGAGAGAGAGAAAAAGAAATAAAAGTTATGAAGAAAAGAGAAAAGGACAGAAGGATAATGAATAAAAACAGAAAATATGAGGTAAAGAGAAGAGACAAATCAAGGAAGAGAAAATATCAAAAGAGAGAGAGAAAGGAAGAGAGAAGCAGAAGAAAAGACAGGAAGAAAAGAGGCAGACAAACTGAGTCATGCAGAGAAAAGAGAAAAGGATATGAAAGATGGGGAAAGAGAGAGAGAGTCCTTATCATGATTCAATTCAATTTGATTTGATTTTGATTCTTAGCAGAACTATTTTTTAAACTATTTTGTGTGTGTGTGTGTGTGTGTGTGTGTGTGTGTGTGTGTGTTTGTGTGTGTGTATGTGTGTGTATTTGTGTGTGTTTCAGATAACAGACATTAATAAGAGCCACTGGCCGTGTCCGCTGTGCTGTGCCCCTCTACCTCATGGGGCTTAATTGGCTTTAAATAGTGTTTGTGAGAGGAAGTGTGTTTGTAATGGACGGTGTGGAATGCAGCAGCAGTGCAGAACAGCGCAGGAGTCCGTCTGACACTCGCTTTTAAAATGTATGAGAAAACAACGCCCTCTAAAATATGGGATATAATAAGTATTATTATTCTATTATATCTCATTATATTCCATTCAGAACCCATTTATAGTCTCTAAAGGCTGAGCTGATCATTCTAAACAGCGTTCCTTTAGTGTGAGGAACTGCATCACATGGTTCACACATGGTCCTTCTGCTGAGACACACTTCTCTTCGGATCAGAGATTGTCAGTAAAGTGAAATATGGAAAACCAGATTATGATTTGTACTGTACAAAGCACACCATGCAACCATCTGTGATACCATAGCAAGCACCTAGGAAAATTGTAGCAAGTTTATATTGTCCCACATAACCTCTAGCTACGCAAGGGAACCCTGCAGGTCTCCAGACCCGACTTTGAGAATCAGGGCTATAGGGAACCCAAAGTGGGCCCCAAATGTTTCAGGTGTTATTTTGTCATATTATTCCTGCAAACATGTCTTAAGGGTGTTTTAGGGTCATCATTGACACATTTAAGCAAATCTTTCTTTGAGGAACATTGTAATAAACATGTAAGAGAAACAATTCTCAAAGACTCAGTTACGGAGCAGAAATGCAGGACTGAATGTACAGTACCCTAAATTCAGGGTTTTTTCATTATTTATTTTTTTCATAATTGTAGATTAGTACTAACGCCATCCAAACCATGAACGAAAACATATGAATATGAACATATGAGTATTTTTTTTATATTTTAGATTCTTCAAAGTAGTTAACAGCTGTGCTGAACTTGTGAAGAGTTAACTACTTAAATTATTTGCTCTCTTAAAGTGTTTGAGAGCATCAGTTGTAAAGTTGTGAAGAGGGAGAGTTGGTATACAGTGTATATAGCTCTACTTGAGTAATGTTCTAATCCATATTAAGGTAAGAACTACTCAACTAAGTAAAAAAAATACTTAAAGAAATTAAGGTCAATCAATTAGAAAAAATCCCCAAGTTTCCAAAAGTTAAAACATTTCCAAAGGTATCCTCAAGTGCAGTCGCAAAGACCATCAAAAACATTATGATGAAACTGGCTCTCATCAGGACCACCCCACTCTTCAGATTTACCAGCCTAAGAAACCGCAAGTTAACAGTACCCCAGATAAGAGCACCTAAATGCTTCACATAGTATTTTGGTTTGTTTAAAACTTTTTTAAGTTACTGCATGAAAAATTATGTGTTCCTTGATAGTTTAGATGAGAGTGTTTGACCAGGCAAAGCATGAAATATCTCGGGTTTGTCAAAGCAAACGTAAGAAGAACTGATTTATTTGCATGTTGCTTATTGTCGCAACCTTAGCTGATGTGTGGTTGTGCTTTTTAGTGTACAGTATGTGTTTTTCTGTTTGTTGGTGTGAATGAGTGTTACGACCAAATCAGCCAGTTCCTGTTCATTCCTACCACATCCTATCCTTCCTGCCAGAAACCAAAAGATCCACAGATTTCATTAAAGACCATCGTCACCCAGACCCACCCCCAACTCCCAGTTCCCCCCAACACACCCACCCATCCACCCACAATTAGGTAATTAGTTTTACTTATGAACTAAATTTACTAACTAAACTGATTAACATCTACAGAACCATCTGTCCCCAGATGCCCTACAGTTTTTTCAGAAGTCCTTGAGTGGCTGCCATTTCTGATATTTAATCTACTTGTCTCTTGTGGGGCCTCATTAATGCTGTTAGCTATAATGGAGATTATCTAACAAATGCATAGATTCTACACAGTCTAGTCAGAATATTAACATTATGACCACCTCTCTGTTTTGTATACACATTGTCCATCTTATCATCTCCATATAGCATATAGAACACTTTGTAGTTCTATGATTACAGACCATAGTCCTTCTGTTACTTTCTTTCTGTCCTTTTGGCCTGTTCCTCAATGTTCAGGACCCCACAAGACCACCACAGGACCTCAGATCAGGCAGTATTTTGGGCAGTGGGTCATTCTCAGCACTTTAGACACTGACATGGTGGTGATGATGGTGTTAGTGATGTGCTGGTATGAGTGGATCAGGCACAGCAGTGCTGCTGGAGTTTTTAAACACCTCAGCATCACTGCTGAACTGGGAAGAGTCCACCATCAGTGTCCTTTGGGCAGCGTTCTGCGAGTACTGATAAAGGACAAGAAGATGGCACATATTCTATGCTGCAATCCAATATTATGTCACACATTTTCAGAACTTTCCTGAAATATAATTTCAACAACATTACAGGTTAACCTTCCTGGAACATTTTGAAAACGTTGGTAAACATTCTTATAACCATCTCTGTTAGCTGGGTATGACTTTAATGCTAACAAATGAAATCACAAAAACAACAAAACAACAAAAACTATGTGCTGACACGATGATGATCTTACAAAATCAGCAACAGTTCTAACTTTTTACTGAAGTCTTTATGGAGTTTGCTTCTTGAACTGGCTGGATGAGAGTCATGGGCTAACTGGAGACAGACTGAGGCAGACAGACAAAAGAGGCAGCTGAGGAGGAGTATAATCCAATACATTAGGAGCGACAGAGAGACAGACAGACACTCAGGCAGGCGGACAGACAGAAAGCTGGGGGTGGGATTGGGGGTGTGGGTGGGTAATCACTGGCAAAGAAACAAACCGCCTAATTGAATCCAGAGACTGCAGAACTACAGATAGTGATAAGTCACTGCTGAGTAAGAGAGCACGGCTCTCTGGAAAACCATTAGGGGAAAGTGAGCGGGTGCACATGTGCGTGTGACTGATGCGTGTAGACAAAGTTTGGAGTCGCTGACCGAAAGGCTAATTGCTGAACAGGATAAAGAGGTGATCTGGGTTCTGCTGAGTGGAGTTAGCACAGAGCACATGGGCGTGCGAATATTCCTAATGACTAAATTGACCATATTAATCCAAGTCTCACGGATACTAATGTCCCATTCATTCGGGGAAAAGAAGCGCTGTATAAAGCACTGTGCTAGCATTACTGTGTATAAGAGACTGTACAGAACTACAATAACAGATATGTTTATATATAAACACCATATACTTACTACTATATGTACTACTATATGTAACCTCTGAATATGTTATGGGTGTAAGAAAATGCTGTATCAATTTTCTGTATCAAAACACAGTATACCATTTTTTATTATCACTTTATATGTAAAGACTGGTATTAGACAGTGGTTCATTATGTATTTATGCATTATGTATGTACTATTTAAAAAATGCAATATATGGGGCCCTATTTGGTGTGTCTTTGGTATCGTGAGGGCGCAAAAAAATGCCTTGTGTGGCTTGAAATGCGCATAAAAGCGTGTACTAATTCTCTTAATTAATCCTGGGAGTGCTCTGAGTATAACATGAAATAAACCAATCAGTGTGCCAGTTATCTTTTCCTTTAAGAGCCAGGTGAGCTCTGACTTTGGCGTGTTCGTATCTTAACAGCGCAGCACTGAGGACACTACATACCACATCACCAAATTCTTGCCGTTACACAGTCCTACTATATGTACTTATAACTACATGTATGTACCATTTTGGAAGATTTGTTCTTTATTTCAGTCCTAATTAATCAAAATATCTGCACTGTCCATTAAGCAACATATCACAGAGGACTGTATTGCAGATCCTCACCTTACACACCACCAATTCTTACATGTTTACGGTAATACACTTGACTGTAACATAACTTCTTAACTCAAATGTAGGTACTTTTTGACTTTCACTTGTGTATATTTTTAGCTTCATTCTTCCACAATACTTCATTACAGTGTTGACACAGTAGTCATAGTTTTTAGCAAGACAGTGCTAAACCACATAATGCATCCATCACAACAGCATGGCTTTGCAGAAAAAGAGTGAGATGCTGACTGATTATTGTGGACAAAATAATATATGGGTCTACGTCATTTGCAAATCTATGCATTTTGTTTAATTTACATTTATTTACACCTTACACAGCATTCCAAGTTTTTTTGAAATTGTGTTTCCTGGAATTGTGGCACTTTGATAAAGACTGGTTAACCTGTTGGATTGTGCCTTAAATAAATACTGTTCTACCTCGTTGAAAGCATTAGAAATACATAAACACACTCAAGTATTGTTAATGTGTTTACTTGTATGAAATGTAGCTTCAGTGTTTGCACCAATAAAAGCTTATATCCCAGATGAATAACTTTACATATCGTCGCTGTCCAATGAAAAACAAGTATCTTCATTTTGTCGATTTTTAGTTTACTACATAATCTGAACACACATAGTGCCTTGTATACTGTGCCAAAATGTCTTACTTCCAAATAAAAATATATATATTTTTTTAACATTGACTTCCATTGAAAGTTTCTTACATGTTTATGGTAATATACTTGACTCTAACGCAACTTCTTGACTTAAATGTAGGTATTTTTTGACTTCTACTTAGGTATATTTTTTTTAGTTTACTACATAATTTGAACACACAACTGCCCCTTACACCGTGCCAAAATTTCTTGATGAATGGACCAATAAAAACACTTCAAAATGACCTGAAAAAACTCTTTTACATTGACTTCCATTGAAAGTTTATACACTTTTTTTCTCTCCTGTAAAGTTGCTTTTTTGCAGATACATCTTTTTCATTGGACAGCGACTATATATATATATATGTATTTATCATCAGGAAAATATGTCTGACATCTGATATTGTGCATGTGTTTGTGTGTTATTTAGTATGTGTTGTGCTGGTACACGTGGATCAGACACAGCAGTGCTGCGGAAGGTTTTAAACATCTCGGCATCACTACTGGCTGAGAATACTCCTGTTGGCGGTGCCTTGTGGGCAACGTCCTGTGACCACTGATGAAGAACTAGAAAATGACCAACAATCACCAACAAATGCCAAGCAGCCAAGTAGGAGTGTCTAATAGACAGTGGACAGTGAGAAGACACAGTGTTTAAAAACTCCAGCAGCACTGCTGCATCTGATCCATTCATACCAGCACAACACACACTAACCTCTCATACACCACCACGCAATAATAGCTGCTCTGTGGAGGTCCTGTGAGATCCAGGCCACTGAAGAACAGAGTGAAAGGAGGATAAACATTTCCACTGTACTCTAAATCTGTATTAGCTTTTAGCATGAGCTATGAGATGCATTATCTGCTCTTCCAACCTAAAACGTCTGAGAGACGTCTGCTTCAGGACGGTCAGCAGCAGTCCAGGCTGCTCTGATTCGTTTCAGAGCAGATGAAGTGCAGTACAATTACAGAGGCTGGGACGTGGATGTTCACTGTGAGCAGAAGTGAAGCACCTTTTACAGCAGGAGGACAGGAAGAACATGCAGCATCACTCGGCATCGGGCGCAGCATAAAGAGTGCTTAGAAAAGCACTCTCACTCGTTCTCCCTACAAAACCCCTCAGACATTACAGACACCAAGACACGCACGCAAACGGTAGCCTGCGAGTGCACATACACACACATATATACACACACACACAAAGACACACATATACACACACAGATTCCTGAAGAAGGCTGTTCTGTAAACAGACTATAATAGGCGCCGCTCCTGTTCCAGCCAAACAGGAAGCGGACCCAAAAAAAAAAAAAAAACAACGGACTGTTTACACGCGGCCCGGCTGCCCGGGGTCAGAGGTCAAGCCGGGAGCACTTCCTGTGGCGGAGGATGACAGACAGACACAGAGAGGAAGGACAGGTGGACGGAAGAATGGGAGGAAGGGATGGAGCAAAGAAAGAGAGGGAGTGGAGGACTAAAGGAAAGGGAATGGGTTGAAGAGAGAAAGACAAAATTCTAATCACTCAAATCTGTTGGATAAACAGCTGGTACTGGATGGATACCAATTTGGAATATATATATATATATATATAGATATATACAGTACCAGTACAATGTATATTAATACTACATACAAGTCATTCAAACTATGAAGAAAAACAGAAACAGAAAAGTGTGAAACAAACCAGAATATGGTTTATATTTTAGATTTTTTGGTATCACTTTAAAATAAGACTACCTTTATAAAGGGTTCATAAATGATTTGCAATTATTTCATTAATGGTTACTAATTAGGTTGTTAATCATTAATAATCAGTTATAACACATACTTAGAAAGGGCAACTGATGGCCTTTTTACGTATGTGTTATAACTGATTATTAATGATTTGTAAGGCATTCACAACCTAATCAACCGTTAATAAACTAATTGTAAACTTTTTATTAGGCACCTCTTGAGATCATCATTTGTGAAGTTGTAGGTAGATTTGGTGTACAGTTAATGGCCCTATTAGAGTAACGTTCTAATTCATATTATGGCAAGAACTACTCAACTAAGAACAGAAAAAAAGATGGACAATCAATTCGAAAAGTTTCAGTCACAAAGACCATCAAAAACGTTATGATGAAACTGGCTCTCATCAGGACCACCCCAGCTTAGGAAGATTAGATAAGTTTAGTTTGAGTTACCAGCCTCAGAAACTGCAAGTTAACAGCACCCTAGATTTTTGGTTTGTTTATAACACTTTTATATTTTATATATTATTGTCCAAATATGTGTTTTGGTAATTTTCTTATACACTACATACAGTTTATATTTTTAGATGGACAAATTGTTGAAATTTAAACCTTTTTAATGGTGTTGTATCGGCAGCCTACATTCTAAGTTAAATTACAACACAATTTCAACCCTAGTGCTGGGATTGCTTTAGGTTATTAAATTAGTCAAAAACACTTGTATTTATTGAATGTAAAATAACTGACTTTTAACAGAAAAGAGTTCTGGTTTAATGTCGTATATGAGTTAGTATTTTGCCTTTTATCCTTACATGAGTCAAGGTTTATACAAAATGTCACTAGATTTATCAGTATTTTTTATAATCAGTGTTTTTTATTAACTTGTTAAAGGGAGCTGAAACCTTAGCAACAAAACTAAATTGGCAACACTACTTTGGACACAAACATGCTAATGCTGTAGCCTAAATTGTTAGCGATAGCTAGCTGGCAGGCAGAATTATTTATTTCTATAATATATTTTATAGCAATATAAGGCTATGATTCTGTTTCTTTCTGTGTGTTTTCTACAGTTATCATTGATGTGTCTTTCACATGTGTTATTATGTTGTTAGTTGCGTGTTACTTCCTGTGGTAGTGCCATTCAGTATTTAAACATGACAACACTTACAATTAAAAATGCTACACATGTTTTTTTTTTAGTGATGACATAAAAGATTAAGGGCGGCACGGTGGCGCAGTGGGTAGCACTTCCGCCTCACAGCAAGACGGCCTGGGTTCAATTCCCGGCTGGGGCAACCCGGGTCTTTCTGTGTGGAGTTTGCACGTTCTCCCCGTGTCTGCGTGGGTTTCCTCCGGGTTCTCAGGTTTCCTCCCACAGTCCAAAGACGGCACGTTTAGACTAATTGGAACTTGATTGAAACTGCCCCTTAGGTGTGAGTGTGTGAGTGAATGTGTCTGTTTGTCTGTCTGTGTATGTCTGCCCTGCGATGGATTGGCGGCCTGTCCAGGGTGTATCCTGCCTTCCGCCCGATACCTGCTGGGATAGGCTCCAGCACCCCCCGCGACCCTTCACGGATAAAGCGGTTGACAATGAGATGAGATGAGATGAGATAAAAGATTAAATGTTGGTTTTATAAAGAACCATAAGCTGTGAGTGTGAATATATTTTACACATAAACATGTCCATTTACATATTTAAAACTTATTTGCAAAAACTTTATTTAACTAAAAGTAGTTCTTCTATTATATGTAGCTCGATTTTTAAAGCTCTGTTTTAATAGTGTACCCTAAACCTTTAGGTTTGTTGTTTATTATCCAGTAAGACCTTTAGACTCTGTGGTAACTGCTGTGAAACTAATATGTTAATTATGTTGTTCTGAGCGGCTGCTCTCTCTAAAAGTAGCCCAGGTCTATGCCAGTAAAGGACTCTAGCTTCAGCCAAGCTCTACCCCAACTGGCCGCTGAAACAGTGGAGTCTGTGCCCAGGCACGCTGGCGGCAGACTGACCTCTCAGCCCCACCCTGCCCCGCGCCTCTTTCAGTGGTGGTTCTGCTCAATTTGTCTCCACAGACCACAGCGGCTGCGAGCAGAGCCACCGAGGCCAGGCCATCGCGCCACGGTCCAGGCCGCTCGCACTGACTTCACCCTGGCATGAAGGAGAGGTGGAGGAGGGGGTGTGGAAAAACGGTGAGGAGACATGGAACAATATCATGGGAAAAGGAAGGTGGTAGTCTGGAGAAGAAAAGTCCTGAGGATTACACACAGGCTTTACGCTACATATAAAGAGGCTCTGTGGGTTCCACCAAGAAATTCTGGTTAACCCCTTGAGCTCTGGATTAATAGCTAATATTTAGTTCTTAATCTTAAAATGTACTAAAATAACACACCCTAGACTATTGCAAAACAGTGCACTGCAGTTATGTCTAGGGCAGATAGGTAAATGAGTACAGTTTTACAGAGTACAGAATTTAAGAAAAAGTGTTTCACCTGCTACAATAATAAAAGGCTCTCAAAGGCCAGGGGAGTGGAGCCATAAACTTCCAATATATAACCCTGAAACTGCCTAGAAAAGGAGAATATAGGCATTTTCAAAAATATAATACCTCACAATGAATTTTAAAGAAAATAACTTATATATTTAAGGTAATTTACAAAAACACTCAGGGCTTTACAGTGCTTTAAATGGCTCAGATAGTGATAAACTGGACATCTTCTGCTTTTTTGTACTTTATTCAATGTCCAAACATTGCCATCTCAAGAGCTTGCTTTAAAAATACAGATACTAAGCCATGTCCAGTTGCATCGCCAGACCTTGACTGATCCTTGACTGAAAATGTGTGGGATGCTATTGGACATGCTGTTGGACTTCACTTCTACCACAAAATCTGCAGAAATATTCAAGATGCTTGGAATGGATGATTGTAGCACACCATTAAGAACCTCTACAACTCCATACTAAAATGTCTGACATGTTGCATGAAGCAGGATGGTGGTTTCAACTAACTGTCCCCCATCTAGAGCCTTATTCAGCCAGCCACTATTGCCTTTGCTTGCAGTGGTGTCAAGAACAGGGAACCTGGACTGCTACAGACTTTAGCGATGAATCCAGGTTCCATTTGCAGACCATTTGAAGACAATCAGGTTCAATACAGATGATTCATGGTGAGCACTTCAATCTTGTCTCTGCTGTGGAGTGACACACTGACCGAACTGCTGGTGTGATAATCTGGGAATGTGACAGCCGGTCACCCCTAGTAGTAATACAAGGGACTGTCAGTCCTGACGTTGTCAGTCTGCCTGCTCTGAACTCTGATTCACACATTAAAGACTCCAACTCCCAGCATGCATTCACACCAGATCTTTCGGACTCTTCTGATCACATTAAGCTACAACGTTCGTGCTCTCTCCGAGATTCTGATTGCCCACACCTGGCCTGTGTTTGTATAAATACCCCTTTGTTTCAATAACTCCTCCCCGACTATTGAATCTAAATCTCTAGCTCTTCTTCTAAGTGTTTCTTTTGTTTGTTTCTCATTGTTACCGACCTGTTTTTGTGTTGTTAAACTACTCTTTTGCCTTTCCCTTCCTACTGATTGTTTATCATTGCCGATCTAACCTTTGTATTTAGAATATTTTTTTACCTTTGCCCTTTTCCAGTTGATTTTCCCGTGCATGACCCTTTTACCTGCTCTCTCCGGGATGTTGTTTGTCATTGCTGCCATTTTGATACTGACCCTGCCTTTCTCTGATTCCCCTGTAACCATAACATATCCTTTGTTAATAAATCGTTTGATTGGTATCTGCATGTGTCTGTCCTTGGTTGGGCCTGATCTGTGCTTAAAACCAACAGTTCTAGGAATACATAAACCCCCAGCCCCAACAATGTCACATGAGCCACAATGTTCACATGAGCCAGAGGTAAACAGAGCAGTAAGCAGCATGTCAAACCCAGAGATGCAACATTGTTTAGATGCTATTCTGCCTATTACAGATCAGCGGAGCATCATACATCTTTGATATTTTGAATTTTTTTGTTATAATGGTCTATAATGTTGCTTTAATTCTAGGAAGTCAAATATCTGTATGTACATATTAAAACATGCATGGCATTAATGCTAGCATTTAGGATGTCTTTAGCAACATTAGTAATGTTGTTTCTGGCAGAATATTTTTTTGCATGGAAAATTCTAGCCAGATGTCGCCAGTCACAATCATTAATACTCACTGCACTGTCCACTGCAAGTGGTAATTCCTTCTTATAGAGTTTTTCTACTCTATAGGAGTGCTATAGGTCAAATATCATATACTGATAATATGTACCATGACTCTCAGCAAGTTTCCGTAGGTTCTAATACCGCTGGGATACAAATAACCTCTGTAATTTACAATGAAGCCCTAACACAGATCTGGTGTTCTGTAAAAGTACTTAATTAATAAATTACTTTACGATTCTTCTGAGCATCAAGGCATTCCTTTACTCACCGCCTCTCATAAAACACCAGTGACTCAGTGAGGCCTAATTATCGTTAATTGTGTTTCCACAATTAAAGGTAATTAAAGACATTAGCTTGTAAGAAATGTTCCAATCATCAGCACCAAGCCTACTTTGTTTGCACATTTTACTGAACTGAAAACAGATGATCTGCATATATAGAGACCTCACTATATGTACAACATGTTTGTGGACACATTCAGCTACTTTAAGCTGCACCCATTGCGGATGCAGATGTTCTAATGCGCACACACAGCTTGTCTAGGCATTGTAGAAATTTTGTATTGCCTAGAAAATAGGATTCAGGAGCAGATAAACATGAACCTGCTACCAGCATGATTAATGGCAGTGGAACTATGTTCTCTGGAATGATGGTGCTCCATCCAGTTGGGGAGTTGTGGATAAAGTGAGGGGGTGATCATTTAACATCCTGATCTCTCTAATGCTCGTGCCTATGGATGCAGTCAAATCCTCACCACAATGCTTTATAATTTAGTAGAAAGCCTTTCCTGAAGAGTAGAGAGTCTCTCAGAGAGAAACTCTGTCCATATAGTGTGCACTAGGCATAATACACACACACACACACACATAGGTTATAAAGCCATATACTTCTAATATATAACCCAGAGACAGCCTATGAAAATGTTAATATAGGCCTTTACAAAGAAATAGTACCTTACACAGTAAATAATGAGGACAATTACTTAAGATATTTAAGGTTATTTACAAACACACACAGGGCTTTACAGTGCTTTAAATAGCTCAGATAGTGATAAACTGGACATCTTTTGCTTTTTTGTACTTTACTGAATCTAAACATGATGTTTCTACATCCAGTAAAATACAGTAAAAATACAGTAGTCGTATCCAGAAGGAATCATTCATCTAATGTTACGCTAATGAAGTCCTGCAACCAGTGGCAACCTACCTTTGTAGCGCAACATTAAGAACCTCTACAACTACAACAGATGCTAAAACATCTGACATCTGACATCTGACACGCTACACTCTATTTCTCTAAGTGTAGCTCAATAAATATGACCATTTGTTGCCCATATCAGTGGTATTTTTAATCATTTATTGTTTCTGGTAACTTTTATCTTCCATCCAAATAGCCTTGCAATCCAATGCTTTCTTTTTGGTGATACAATATTTTTAATAATAAGTACAAATATTAAAGGGGACATATACCTCTTTTTACAGTTTTTAAGTTAAACAAGTCTATTACACCAGTCTATGGACTATACAAAACATGATCATTTCATTTCAACAAGTTCTTTGCACGAAATCAGTCTTAAATAAAAAGATCTCACAAAGTATATTCTTATCATTTTCATTCCCCCTTTGAATGAGCTGTTTAAGGGCCCTATCATTTTTTATACAAATAAGCTATTGCTGGCCACGCCATGTTTACGCTGAGCGTTGACCACACGTTAGTGTGAGCTTGTGCAAAAGGGCAAAACACACACAAGCTAGTTCATGTTTAACTGTGATAGAGGCACAAAACTCATTATTTGAAAGTACTAACATTTTCCTCATCTAATTACCTGTCATGTACAGTATGTACAGATCCCACCCTCAGACGAGGTCTGTTAGTTTATCCTCCTTTGTACTGGCTGAGATTCTTAACCAGCAGTCTGAAATGTTTTTTTTTTTTTCAAATCAATTGGGTGGGGCTCTGGTGGGGGTTGACAGGTGGTGCGGTCAACATAATGTCAACATAATTTACATATTTGTTGCATTCTTAGAGTGGATGATGTAGGAAAAACCTAGTGTTGTTACTCAATACCAGGAAGTTAAAAGAATACTGCAACCTTACAATGAATCCACACTTTCAATAGGATTAAATTCAGACTGAAGCCAATGAGATCAAGGCTTGCTTCTTAAGAGAGGTTGACAAAATTGTCAGGCAAAAATGTACTGCGACTGTTTTTGGTACATCAGAACATACAAACATTACAAGTGGAGTTCAGGGAGTGGGGAAAGATGATGTATGTGTGGCTAATGGCTTCATTTCGTTTCCATGCTTTCCTGAAAACGAGCTTTGCTGGTGTTTAAGTGTTCCGTGCTCCACTTCTACTGAGCTTAATTCTGTAACTCTCTCATAACATGACTCGCTGGCTCTGCGTGGCAACCTCACCATTCCAGATCCCGAGCCAAACAGGAGAACCGCAGGCATGGATAGGCGTCTTAAAGAGGGATTTAGATTTAATAAGAATACAGCGGTGACTCCAGCCAGCTAGCTCCTATTAGAGGGCTCCGCCTAGCCTTGTACGCCTACAGCGAAAGCCACTAAATACACCATTACAACAGCAACACAAACAATACCACACACACAAAGCCTCATGCAAAACGCACTAATGCAAAAAAACAAGGACACTGCAGGCCTTGGATAAGCATGTGGATAATAAGTAACGAGTATAGTACGTCAGTGATACTAATATGTGAGGTCACTGTGGTCATCCAAGGACATACAGTATGAAAATTTCGTAATGGTAATACAAGATCTAGTGGTAATTACTGTGTTAACATGTTTAACATACAGGGTAAAAATATACTGTATTTTTCGAACTATAAGGTGCATCGGATTATAAGGCGCATTATGCTACACTAGTAAAAAACAGGGGTGTTGGCTTGCTTTCTGTCTAAGCATGCGGACTACAGTCCGATTATACTCACCTCTGAACAGCAAAAGAGATAGCACTTAGTGTGGTTAGCAGGTAATGCTAATACTGCTCCAGCAGTGTGGTGAAGCGGCTGACTGGCATAATAACTGTGTCCTCAAGCTAAGAACACAGATATTATATTATTTTGAGATGGCAGCTGCATGTAGATAAGCATTGTCCTGATGGAACAGTGCAGCAGAGTCTTAATTAATGTCTCAATCACCAGCAACGTCTGTTGTCATGCCTTCAGCAAGACAAGCCTTGCAGGCTTTCTTGTGTACAGACTCCAGAAGAGGCTTTCTTTCTGGAGTGACAACCATGCAGACCAATTGGATGTAGTGTGCAACGTATGGTCTGAGCACTGAGAGGCTGACCCCCCAACTCTTCAATCTCTGCAGCAATGCTGACAGCACTCCTGCGCCTATCTTTAAAAGACAGCATTTGGACGTGATGCTGAACACATGCACTCAGCTTCTTTAGACGGCCAACGCAAGGTCTGTTCTGAGCGGACCTTGTTCTTTTAAAACCCTGGATGATCTTGGCCACTGTGTTGCAGCTCAGTTTCAGGGTGTTGGCAATCTTCTTGTAGCGCAACAATTTGTCTTTTAAAATCCTCAGAGAGTTCTTTGCCATGAGGTGCTATGCTGGAACTTTTAGTGACCAGTAGGAGAGAGTATGAGAGCTGTACTACCAAATCTAACACACCTGCTCTTTATGCACACCTGAGACCTAGTAACACTAACGAGTCACATGACAAGCAGTGCTCAATTTGGATGTTTAGGGGTGTAGTCTCTTAGGGGTGTACTCACTTTTGTTGCCAGTGGTTTGGACATTAATGGCTGTATATTGAGTTATTTTGAGGGAAGAATAAATTTACACTGTTATAAAAGCTGAACACAGACTACTTTTTATTGTTTCATAGGGTAATTTTGTCCGTGTTGCCCCATGAATATGCATGAATGTGAGGGTGGTGCTCACTTGTGTGATAGTCATAGGGAAAGATGCAGTCCAACTATATGAGCCTTTTGGACAGAGTTTTTAGTTGCAAAGTATCAGCAGAGAGTGTGAGGGAGGGCTAAGCAGTGAGGGGAATATGAGAGTGCATATGAGAGAGAGTGAGAAAGAGCAAGCGAGAGAGAGAGAGAGTGAGAAAGAGCAAGCGGGAGAGAGAGGAGAGACAGGGTGAGAGAGAGACGTCCCCTCAGCTTTGCCACTAATGAAGCCTAAGAGCCCAATTACAGCGCCTTCACAGCAGGAGCGGCCCGGTGTGTGTGTGTGTATGTGTACGTGTGTGTGTACGTGTGTGTGTGAGAGAGTGAGTGTGTGTGTACATGCCTTTGTAAGTGTGTAGGTGTGCATGCCTCTGTGTATGTGTGTATCTTACTGTGGGCATGCATGGCTTTATGCATAGTTCTGTGACATTTTGTGTGTGTGCACACGAGAGAGAGAGACAGAGAATGTGTGTTTTCTCCAGATATACCATGCATTTTAAAAAGTACACACACGTATGCACATATATATTTATATATATATGTGTATATTCTTGGTTTTGTGTGGGTGTGGTTTATGTGTGAGTGTGTGTGTGTGAGTGAACAGAAGCAGGCTGCTCTGCTCTTTGTTAAAGGCCTGCTATTCTCTCTGGAGTTCTTCAAGTGCCACCGCCGCTGCTTGACAGGCCGGTCCTAATCAGCCTCAGCCTGAGAGCCGCTCAGCGCTGGAGCTCCAGAGCCACCCCCTCTCACCACAGCCTCCAGCCCACAAACACACACCCTCTCCGGGCCAGGCCTGAGGGGCAGGGAGGAGGAATCAGCCACAGAGCATCAACATAAACTTCTGACAAATTACCAGAGCAAATAATTAAAACTTTTTATCACGTGATGCTTTACACAACAAGTTATAGAGACATAAAATCCTCTCCAAAACTTTTAATAAGAATAAATCAATATATCTGATCATAGAGTGTAGGGGTGGGAATCTCAAAGCATCACAATTCGATTATGATTATGAATCAGTGGATTGCAATACCATTATAAAACAATTATCAATGCATTTTGATGCATCTTTTTGTTCTACACACGCTATTTAATGTTCTCTTTCACACTGCACATTTTAAAGTGGCCTTTTATCGTGGCCAGCCTTAAAAAAATCTGTATAATAATCATTGTGTCTAGTCAGCATCTTGAGCATCTTGAGATAGCTGGATAAATCAAAACTTTCACTAGATACAGAACTCGTAGTAGAATATACAGTCCGGGATCTTGACTAAAAAGACAGTCCAACAAATAAAACAAATCGAAGAAAGGCAAAGACAAAAAGGCAATAAACGATATACAGAAAAAACAGATCATAACGAGAGGGCAGTTAGAAAACTACAGAATAATAACACTCAGTATGCAAAGAAAAGTTCACAATACCTTGCAAAATCTGTTTACAAACTAAAGTCTATATACACAATGTTTTGGTTGGACTGAACCGGAATTTCCTCAAAAAACAGGCGAGTGATGGAGCATAACGTGATTGGGCGCAGGCTAGGGCTGCACGGTATATCGCTTAAACATTGTCATCGCGATGTGCCCGCAATGTCACTTAAAACTAATAAATCAAACATGTCATGTTGCAATGTTTTAATTCTTGAAACAAGACGTATATACACAGCGCTGTCTCTGTGTCTGTGTAAGTGACAGGCTGCTGCTGCTTGAGGAGTGTGAGGGGGAAGCAGGAGTAAATACGAGGTAACTACATGGCCTCCATCCACATGGCTCGGCATGTATTTGAAAACGCACGTGTGGAAAGCTGTGCACCTCAGTCCAGCAGTTTTGCACAGATTTTTCCAGTTACAGCTGAATTCATGCTTTTAATGCGCTCTTATTTACTTTTTAAAAAGCCATTTAAATGCCTGATTAAAGAGCCTGATTACTGTTGTTTTGCTGTTTTCCTCAGGTTTTAAATGTGTCTTGCGCCGACTCAGCTCTTGATCGGTCCAGACTAGGGGTGTGCCGTATTGTATTGTTCGCGATAATTCCGCCAAATTTTTTCGATATCGTGAGTGATATTATACCCTGACATATCGTGCCATATGACCCACCCCCAATTAAAAAAAAGAAAATCTGAGTAATTTCTGGTATTTTTAAAAATCTCAGTTAAGGGTGTGCCATATCATATCATGTGCAATAAGAACATTTTATATTCATTTTGGTGCACTAGTGTATTCGTGATTTTTTTTTTTTATTCAGTATTTCGTTATATCGTTATCGCGAAAATACCATGAAATATTGTGATATTATTTTAGGGCCATATCGCCCACATCTAGTCCAGACTCGAGAGAGCACGTGGGTGGGGGCGGAGCTGGTAACAACATTTTTTAATATTGTGATATATACTGTCCAAAAATGATCTTTGCAATGTAAATTATTTTCAATATCCTGCAGCACTAGTATAGGTGAGCGTCTGCTGGTTACATAATCGCCTGTGGGTTCTTGGGAAATGGAGTCCGGAGGTGTGGAAGGAGAGCAAGGCGTCGTGACAACACCAGTGACTGGTTTATCTCAGCAAAGGAGGAGTGCTCACAGATTTAGACCCAGTTGTGAAAAAAAATTGAGAGAAAAAGGCCTTTTGTGAACATTGCTCATAGTTCAGCTATGGGAGCAAAACCAATAGTCTTGTGTTTATATCAGTGTATTTAAATAATTCATGGTAATTCATTTAAACAGTTTTTGCAGTTCTTAAAATAAAAATCACGTTATGTCGAGTTATGGCCCCCAGAGTGCTGATCCGCACCCCCTCCCCCAGCAGCTCTCTATGAGGGAAAAAAGCCACTTGAGGAAACGGAGTGATGGGCATGCGTGCCCTCAGGTTCTGGGCTTGTTCTCAATGAAAGGGGTCAAACGTGTGAGTACATCTGCACAGACACATGCACGCACGCGGGGCTAATTGAATCAAGCTGAAGAGTGTGGGATTGGGCCAGAAACACATGCAGATGGGGATATATGGGTCAGTGCTGTAAGAGCTAAGGTAGGGTAGATAAAGCGTACGCTAGGAAAGTCCAAACTGGACACCGTGTATGCCATGTGCCACACACACACACACACAAACTAAAAAAAAAAACACACACACACACACAAGCCTTGCTGGGCCAAAACCCTCGAGCACAACAAGCACTTAGTGCTTAAATGCATCTTGAGAAGTGAATGCATGTCTTTGTGCAGGCGGCCTGCAAAAGCCTGAGGGGGGCAGAGATAGAGAGAGAGAGAGAAAAAGAGAGAGAGAGAAAAGGAGAGACTCTGCCAGGACATTGTCCTTCATTTCTGGGCCTGTCAGTGCTAAAGTGGATGTGTGTAATTGCACAGCAACTGGTTGCTGATTGAGTTATTCAGTCATCAGCAGTAATATACAACAGACAGAGCCTTCCCAGTAACTTAACCCTTAGTCTTCAGTCATTACTGTCGTTAAACTACATTAATCAAGGCAATTATCTAATAATATATACTTGTATGTTTATATATACACTATATATAAACAATCATCAAAATAGATAGAATAAAAAGAAGCGCTGGATTTAATGCTATTGTCAAGAAGGATGAAAGGCTGATATATGAGCAATATTTATTGATCAACAAATACAGTAATAGTTCGAATATTCCTGAAGTTTCAGAAGTAGGGCTGAAGTGATGATAGTAAGGGTGGGCATTAAGCCCAAAATAATATCACGATATTTCATGATATGATCACGATAATAATACTCTTGGCGATATGTAAAAACACTGAATTACATTATTAATTATTTCAAGAATACACTACTACAACAAAATGAAAATTACATTTTATTACTGCATATGATATGATAAGGCACATCCCTAACTGAGATATTAAAAAATACACAAATGTTATCAGATTGTAACAGAAGACAATGATCATGATACTAATAATGCACTCCAAATATCTCCATATATGCAGCATTAAAGTAAAATGAATGATACTGGACGGATATAATCTGTCTCTAGTAGTTAAACAGCTCTGGAAAAAAAAATAAGAGACCACTTAAAAATAATCAGTTACTTTGATTTTACCAACTTGAAAACCTCTGAAATATAATCAAGAGGAAGATGGATGACCAAAAGCCATCAAACCAAACTGAACTGCTTGAATTTATGCACCTGGAGTGGCTTAAATTGATTCAAAAGCAGTGTGTAAGACTGGTGGAGGAGAACATGCCAAGAAAACCAGGGTTATTCCACCAAATATTGATTTCTGAA
This sequence comes from Astyanax mexicanus, assembly GCF_023375975.1. Lineage (NCBI taxonomy): Eukaryota > Metazoa > Chordata > Actinopteri > Characiformes > Acestrorhamphidae > Astyanax > Astyanax mexicanus. Next base: position 22,219,732 of record NC_064419.1, on the reverse strand, counting down.
CACCTAAAACTTTGTGAATATGAACTTGTTTTCTTTGCATTATTTGAGGTGTAAAACTTATTTCAGTCATTTTACTTTCTTTTGCAAATAAATGCTCTAAAAGACAATAGTGATCTATATAGTATATCTGTGTTTGTGAGTGTGTGTAAATAACAAACTTGACCCACGGTGGACAGAACTCCGAGAAATCCTCCAACTCCCGTTATTTTTGAAATTACAGGCTGTGCTTGGGACACGTGTGTGTGTGTGTATGTGTGTGTGTGTTTATGCCAACCTTCTCCACAGTCTAAAATTAAAATCTGGATTTTATAAACACTATAATTACAGAGAGTAGGACTGAGCCTTATTTTAGACAACTGTGGCCATGAACGCCCTTACCACACACACACACACACACACACACACTCCGTCTATATGTCCCTGTGTCCTGCTTTCGCGTGTAGACCACAGCAGAAAGCAGAAAAGGGAGCCAAAACTTGCAAAAGCTCAGACAATTGAACACAACTATAAGAAGTGGTGGAGAAGGGGACTAGAGTTTGTATACACAAATAAATTCACTTAAAGTTCAGACCAACTACCCAAACTATGCAACCACTACAATGCAGCCTGTGTTCTATTGTTAACTACTATTAACTGGAATGTCAACCAAACAGCTCTTCTGTCTTAGAAGCAGGATCACGGCCTAATTGTTTGTGTATGTGTGTGTGTGTGTGTGTGTGACCCAGATAACTAGACAATGCTGGTTGGGTTGAATGGCACAAAAATATCAATTAAAAAAACAAATAAAAATATCCTATATGTCTAAATGTTTGAGGACACCCCTTCTAATGATTGCATTCAGACATATTATGCAGGGGGAAATATTATGCAAAACGAAATTTTTGCTTTCCACTTAGGTCTCATTCAAAGCATTCAAAAAATCCATCCATCCATTTTCTGTCAGGAATCATATGCATCTATGAGCTTTTGGTTTGGTTAAATTATTGTGACGTCACAATAAAATGAAACCTTATGAAACCGCCCTAGCCCCACCCCTCAACCACCTGTCAAACCCCACCAGAGCCAAACCCACTAGATCTTGTTTAAGTACAATACATCAAAACATAACAAAGACAAAAAAGTAATGATAATAATAATAATAACAGTGCAGGGTAAGAACAAAAAGCCAGCAATGTGTGTACTACGCACTTTTCATTTGTATTTAAATTAATTACATTTTAAGTTAATACACAAATTAAAAGGTATAGGAAGTAAATAAGTAAAGGAAATGAGGAAGTAGAGGAGGGGAAAAAAAGGGCGGGAATAACTTGTAAAACAATAATGACAGGGAAAAAACAATAGCATCAATAGTCACAGATAAGTGCAAGATGATTAAAGTAGTATGGATTTAAGTAATATATGATCCTTGTGAAAGAAAGTGCTCTTTAATTAGTTTTTTGAAGGAAAGCAGTGTATTGCAAGTTCTTAGGTTGGGTGGTAGACAGTTTCAAATACGAGGACCTCTGTGTGAAGAAATTGTGAATTGACTTAAAGTAGTTCTATAAAAAAATGTGAGGTGTAGGTTGTCAGAGGCTCTGGTAAAGTAGTGATGAATGTCAGTTGAAGATCTCTCATTTCAGTTGTTTTGGTTGAGAGCCTTGGACAGTACACAGCAGGATTAACCGGCAGACTTCTTCTGAAGGAGGGATCTGTACCTACTGTCTGTGGCAAGTCAGCAGACATGGAGATGCAAGTACTTTAAAAGTATGAGTTTTGTGCTTCTGTCGCAGTTAAGCATGAACTAGCTTGTTCGTGTTTTGGCTAACACTAACATGTCCGGCAACAGCTTATTTGAATCAAAAGACAGAGCCCTTAAATGGGTCATTCTGAAAGGGACTGAAACTGGCAAGAACAGAACAGGTGAGATCTCTTAATGTAAACGTAATTTTGTGCAAAGTACTTCATGAATATGTTTCATATAGCCCATAGACCCCTTTACGTCACACCCATGTGTACCCCAGTTTGGACATTCTTTTGGAACCTGCATCACCTTTCCATTAAAGATAATAATAATTATGAACAAGCCGTAGCCTTGAAGGGTTAATGAAAGTCTGAGATCTTAGTAAAAGTTATCTAAAAACTCAAAAAAGTAAAAAGGGAACACAAAGAAAAAGAGATGGAGAAAAAGACAGAAGAAATGAAAAAGAGGGGAGAGAGAGAATCAACATTTTTGGAGTCAGATAAGAGAGGAGGAGTGAAAGGAAAAACTATCTAAACACAGATCCCTGCTGCGCTTCGGGAAGAGCATGAGAAATCTCTCGCTCTGTCTTTCACACTCACTCATTCTCTCACTCTTTCTCTCTCCCGTTCAATCCTCCCGCACTCTTTCTCCACTTTCTCTCTACTTTCTTTTCTTGCTCTCCCTTTCTATTATCTCTCTCTCCCCTTCTATTCAGCTTCTCTCTTGTTTATCTACATTTACTCTCTCCGTCTCTTGATGCATTTCCCTCTTTTTGTTATCTTACTCTTCTCTTCCTTCTTTCTCCCTTCCAATTCTATTCTCTCTTCTCCTTTTCTCACTCTACGTATACCTCACATTCTATTCTCTCTTTTGTCCTTCTCCCTCTTCTTCCCTCCATTTCTATTCTCATTCTCCCCCTATTCTCTCTCTATCCAGTATTTCTATTCTCTCTCTTTGTCCATCTTCTCTCTCTTATTTCCCTCCATTTCTATTCTTGTTCTCCTTCTATTTTCTCTCTCCATTTTTGTATTTCTATTCTCTCTTGTCGTCTCAATTTTTTTCCTCCATTTCTATTCTCGTTATCCTTTCTTTTTTCTCTGCTCATTTCTCTCATTCTATTCTCTCTTTCTATCATCTGTCTTCTCTCTCTTCTTCCCTCCAATATATTCTTATTCTACTTCTTGTCTTTCTGCTCATTCCTGTATTTTTATTCTCTCTTTTTTGGCCATCATTTTTGTACCTTTTATTTCTATTCTTCTTTTTCTTCTTTTCTCTCTGCTTATTTCTGTCTTTCTATTCTATCTCTCTATCATCAGTCTTCTCTCTTTTCTTACCTCCATTTCTATTCTTGTTCTCCTCCTTTTCTCTCTGCTCATAACTGTCTTTCTACTCTCTCTCTCTCGTCTGTCTTGTTTCTTCTTCCCTCCATTTCTATTCTCATTCTCCTCCTTTTCTCTCTTTTTATTCCTGTCTTTCTCTTCTCTCTCTCTCTGTCAGTGTTTTCTCTTTCTTTTTCCCTCCATTGCTTTTGTCACTCTCTTTCTTTTCTTTCTTCATTCCAGTCCAGTCCTCCAGTCTCTCTATCATCCATCTTCTCTCTCTTCTTCCCTCCATTTTTATTCTCTCCTCTCCTCCTCCTCTGTCTTTTCTGTCTCTCCGTACTTCTATTCTCTTGATTCTCCTTCTTCTCTCTCTTATTTCTCACTCTCCTTCACTCTCCCAACTTTTCTATTCCCACTCTCTTCTCCTTGTCTTTCTCCCCCCATCTCTCTCTCTCTCTCTCTCTCTCTCTCTCTCTCTCTCTGGTAACTCCTGTGGTCTAGTTCTGCAGTTGTAAATAAACTCAGTGTCCATAAAATCTCAAGAAATACATGAGACGTCCAACAGTTACCTTCACCTTAGAGGTCAGAAGCCAGAAGTCAGTGTGTGTGTGTGTGTGTGTGTGTGTGTGTGTGTGTGTGTGGCAGTGACAGGTGTGAGCAGGGAAGCTACTGGTGTCCAGTTTCGCAAGTTTTTTTGATTTACAGCCACACCCATTCTTTGCAACATGTGCGGTGGATTGTTGTTTCTCTCCTACACACACACACACACACTTCCCATATAAATAAAGTGTCTGCTTTCTGAGGACGCCCTTCCACACAATTCCCCGGATATCTGTCAGGAAGGTTTCAGAAAACACACACACACCCTATCACAGGTCACACACTGATCTTGATTACACACACACACACTCTGCTTGTGTTACACACTGACTTACACTCCTCTTGTGTCACACAATGTCCTGGACTACACACACACACATTCTCTGCTTGAGTCACACACTGACCTGGACTACACACAAACACATACACAGACATACACATACATACACACACACAACTGTAATGACTGTATGGACTCCCTGGAACACACACACAAGCATACACAAATGCCCATTTGTTGCAGTCACACTGCAGCTGTCTGTGGGAGTTCAGATTCACACACTCCAAATTCTTCACACACCCATGCCCACTGCCAAGGACGGCCACTAGAATGTGTGTGGGTCTGTGTGTGTGTGTGGGAGGAGTATCTGTGTGTGTGTGTAAGTGTGTAGCAAATGTTTGGATGTTGTGACAAATATGATGCATCATCTACTAGAAATCCTCAATATTCAATGTGTCAAGTTAAAACACACCCAAACACAACCCCTCCACACACACACAAACACAAACACACACACACAGACCCATGGCCAAATCTCCAGTGCTGCATTAACACCTACTGTGCTGATTTAACACGCAGGTGTTTATTCAGCTCTGGGGAGTATCTGTGTTGAGACTTTATTAGACAGCTCTCTCTGTACAGTTCTCTGTTCAGTTTCCTTCATACACAGTTTATACAGACGGAGATTCTATACGAGTACAAAATACTGGACTGGACGGTCACCAATCAAAATCAACATTGTAATTCAATAATCTGAATATTAACAGAGACGTTATTAATGAGAAAATATGACTGGAAATGTCTCATATCTCATAATGCTCAACCCTAGCATCCATTCATAGATAAAGTCCTGCCCATTAAGAAATAAAGCCAATCAACTATGAAGTGACAGGTATCTGTATGCTAGTGTGAAAGCTTCCCACACTGTGGAGACCTGTGCAAGCACTGTAGTCACATCAAGCTGAAAAATCACATTTGCATTGCATTATGGAGCCTAATGCTACAATCTAATCAGGAGGTTTTAGGCTGATTTTTTCAGTGATTTAAAATATGTTGTTAAAATGATAATAAGATCCTCAGTTTTGAGTATTTTGGCTGTTGCCATTGAAACAGACAGGAGGCTGGGCTTGTATAAGTGTTTATAACATGTCTGGTGATGGTGCAAAGAGACCTGCCAAGTAAACTAACTTGCCTAAAGAAAGACTGGTATTAATGACCTGTATGAAGCAAATTGTGTGATCCTTTTAAATCAGATTTGAACCACTGTTCTACTGTAAATGGACAAAAGTAAACTGTCTGGAAAAAAGTCATCTTTGATTGTGGCATTGTTACGATAAGCGTCTGCAATGTCACAAGATTTATTTCAAGCCAGTGTTGCATTAATTCTTCACCAAGATCTTGCAGCATTGATGATGGTAGAGTCTGATCGCTGCACAAAGTATTCTCCAGCACATCCCAAAGATTCTCAATGAGGTTAAGGTCTGGACTCTGTGGTGAACTCTCAATCCATGTGTGAAAATGATGATCTCATGCTCCCTGAACCACTCTTTCCCAATTCCAGTCCCATAAATCCTGACATTGTTATCTTGGAATCTGCTCGTGCCATCAGGGGAAAAAAAATCCATTGATGGAATAACCTGGTCTATATTCAGTATATTCAGATAGTCAGCTGACCTCATTCTTTCAGCACATACTGTTTCTGAACCTAAACCTGACCAACTGAAGCAACCCCACATCATTTGCTTAGTTAAATGCAGGTGACCACCTTTTTTTTTTGGCCAGGCAGTTTATTTGGACAGTTTTTATTCCATAGAACACGGTTCTCCCATTTGCTCATGTAGCAGGCAATGGTGCAAGTAAGCAGGCTGCATGCTGGACTGAATAGCATTATCAAGCAAATCAGTATCAACAAACAGAGACAACAATTTTAAATAAAGAAGAAATACTGAACTAAATAATTAAAGTATCATTGCATTTTGGAAATGACTGAAATGATCTTACTGACTGTTAGTATGTTTTGCAAATGACAAAAATCTCAATTTAGCAAAAGCAACAAATCTTCAGTAGAAACCAAAGTCTGTAAAGCAGTAGTCGCTGCTCTGCATCACTATTCAGTTTTCAGAACGTTGCCCTAAAAATAATGAATTCTGTTCATTGTGTCGATTTTGATACGCCTGCACATAATTGGCATGGTGCCAATCAGAGGTGTTGAATAATAAACTACAAAAAATTGGGTTATTTATACTTTGCTGGAGTACTTATTTGTCAGAGAAATTTCAGATTGTTTTCATTCCAGCTTGTCATCATTCAAAATAAACCCAATCCGATCTGATTGTGGTTGGAAAAGAAGTATAGACATATACCTTTCCGACACACTATTAGTTTATACGTGATCTATTGCATGCCCACACTCCAGCAAGAACAAAGCAAACGTATATGTAGCCTAGTATAAGGATGATCTATACAGAGACTCAAGAGAACTCAAGCAAAATGTCCCAACTAAATTTATTCATTTTCAATAGGCATATATGCAGCTGAAACAGAAAGCCTAGTGCATCCCAAATTTATCAAAATTAACATTTTAATAAAACACTGTAGTCATTATGGCTTTTAAAATTTGGGGAGGGGGGTAGTGCACTAAAGGCTCCTGGGGGGGTTTGTCCTTACATTACTTTTTGTTTTTATTCTTTAAGTAGTCTCAAAAGCAGTATTTTTTTTTCGTCTGAGGAAAAAGCTTGAGTTAATACTTCTACAGAAGCATTTTTCTAAACTCGAGTATCTATACTTCTACCCGAGCTAGAGATGCAACCATTAGTTAATATAATCGACAATGTCGATTGTTTAAATTTGTCAACTACAAATTTCATTGTCAACTAATCGTTCATTTTTAACAGTACCGCATTACACAAAGTGCTGGGGACAGAAGCGCAATGGGAGATGGGTAAATAGCTCACTCACACAGGTTACACTCATCTTAGTCTGTGTCTCCAAATGTGCCCAAACACAACAGATTACCATGTAATTACCATGTTTAAACAACATCTAGACATTTACTGTAAATGCCTTCTTAAATCTCATGTTCAGCTGTTTCTATCTTTTTAGAGAAGGAGGATATGGCAGATACAATCGTTGACTAATCAACTAATCGAATAAATAATTGTCAGATTAGTTGACTACCAAAATAATCATTATTTGCAGCTCTAAACTGAGTAGGAGTTGCTCCAATACTGTAGGTTAAAGTTCATCTGCTTGAGAGAGTTCTATGTTTTTGGCAATACTTCGCTACTGAGGCTAGACAGGCTGAGCATGCTGTGTATCTGTACATCTGTGTCATCAGTGGGTACAACTTTTTTACATGACAGCAATGATAAACGAGAACTGAATAGGTTTATCATTTTACATTACAGAGCAAATTCATTTCTGGGGAATAAAAGTGAGCTCCTTCTCTTTCTCCATCTCTCTCTCTTTCTCTTTTACACACAAACACTTCCATGCTCACTCACACCCACTATTATCTGTTACATTTTTTGCATTCCCTCTCTGTTCTTGCTCTTCCCAAACTTCCTCTTTTTTCTCACTACCAACCATCTCTCCTCCCCTCCCACCTTTCTCTCTCTCTCTCTCTCTTTCTCTCTCTCTGCCCAGTCCCCATGTAGCCGCACATAATTAGCTCTAAACACAGAGGCCCTCTCGTCCACATCTGGAAGGAGTTTGGGCATGGCAGTTTCCTACCAGCACGGCTAAATATTTAGATTCAGCCTCGCTGTGTATGGATGAACTCAGGAGGGGAGGGGGTGGCAGGGGAGAGCCAACAGAAAGAAAGGAGGAACGAAAAAAGGAGAGAGAAAGAGAGAGTGTGTGTGTGTGTTAAAGAACAGAAATGGGGGTGATTTAGTCAGTCTGTTGGCTCTACAACTGGGCCTTACATGTCAAGATAATGTCGAACGACTCGTGTATGCAGATTAGATGTTTATGTGGAGAGGATTTATGGGAAACTCTGGCCGTAATGGAAAACTCCACCGCAGGGAAAGCTGATATGCAGCCAGGTAGCAAACACACACACACACAATACACACACATACAAATACACACTGCAATGCAAGGCTTCGGAATTTACTGCTTCGTTTCCTATAGAAGCAACAAATGACATCCTGATCCTCCTTCTAAACTGACCTCATTAAGAACTCAGTGTCCATTGAGGACAGCCAGGAAGCTTTACATCTGGAAAAAAGAGACAAACCCTTACTGACAGACGAAGGAATAGCTGGGAAAACGCACGTGGATGGATATGGGGTGGGCCAGAATGACTTGGTTAAAGAGACAGTTCACTGCAAAACCACATTTACACAGTTTACCCCAAAAACTGTCAGTCAGCCTGGTGTCTGAAGTCTGGTGTCTGAAGAGGTTCTGTCTTCTCATCATTCTCAAAGCGCATGCCTCAAACCCATTTCACACCAGATCAAAGTGACCACAACACTTGCCGGACTGCACCACCTTGGATGGTCCAGTTGGTCCTCTTCTGTAGATCTATGAGATATGAGGCAACCCAGATTTGTTTTCCTAACGTCAACCATGGACCACTTCTGAAAAGGTATGAATGCTCAAGAAAGGTGCAGAGAGCAAACATTTGGATAAAATATGCTAATGAGATACGCAACACAGAATTTAGGTGTATATTTCCATGTCAACAAGAGATCTATTTACAACAGGCACAGCAATCCAGAACTTTCCTGGACATTACCCGTCATTACCCATGTGTGAAAGCAAATCATTATAATCATTATGATATGATCCATAGTAGCTGGTCTGGACATTATAACTGGACTTTGAACCAGGAAGTTGGTATGATAAAGTATGGGTGATGTCCAGTTGAGGCCAAATGTGAAGTGAGCACATGTTTTTTTCAGTGAATTTACTTTTGGTCATGCCGTGCCTCCATGCCACCTTCTGCCTACGGTGCCTCTGGTGCTTCCAGGACATTACCTGGACTTTATCTTTATCTTACAAGATAAAGTCCGGGTAATGTTCAAGTTCAAGCCCATGTGTGAATATAGCAGGTAATTGTCCATAAATTTTACAGTGCATCACGCTGTGCAACCTCTCTCTGGTGCCTCCAGGACATTACCTGGACTTTATCCTAGGGGGCTAACAAGATAAAGTCCAGGTAATGTTCAAGTTCAAGCCCATGTGTAAAAATAGCATGTAGCTCTGTAAAATTCATAGAGCATTATGTTGTGCATCCTCTCTCTGGTGCCACCAGGACAATACCTGGGCTTTATCCTAGAAAGTCGAGGTAATGTTCAAGTTTAAGCCCATGTGTGAGTATAGCAGGTAACTGTCTGTAAAATTCACAGCATATCATGCTTTGCCTCCTGTCTCTGGGGCTTCCAGAACATTACTGGACTTTATCTGACCCAGACATTATCATAAAGGCCTATACTTAAGTCCAGGTAATCCTAGTGTGCCTATATGTGAAATGTGCAGGTCATTTTTCCAGAGAATTCTAAATGGGTCATGCCTTGCCTCCTGCACATGCTACACAGGTACTTCTTGCTTAATTTACATGGAACATTTCCTGTAGTGAGAACTGTTTGCTGCATATGTGAAAGGGTAGCTTTGAATAATGTCCAGACCGGATGCTCCAAGTCTTTGTATTTGAGTTAATGTATGAAAAATGACAGAATGACTTTTGAACATCTATGGATGTTCGAGAAAGGTTCAGGAGCCAAATATCTGGATTATGTACCTTTAGACGTGCTATAAAGGCTTTAGATCTCAACCTTAAAAGTTCAGGAAATAAACTAAAATAGATAAAATTCTATTTTAAGATGCCCTACACAAAGGTTAAACCTCCATGTCAATCTAGGATCTATGGATGTTCAAGAAAGATTTAGGAATCAAACATCTTAAAGCACCTTCATGATATGTGCTATACAAATTGCAGATCTCCAATACTGAACATCTAAGGTTCACAAACCAAACATCTGGATAAGGTACCTTTAAGAGATCTGCTATAAAGACTGTATAGCTACACAACTATACCTAGGATGTCTTTTGAATACGGTAGATGTTTAAGAAAGGTTTAGGAACTGAACATCTGCATGAGGTACCTTTATGAGATGTGTAACCCAGGATTTAGACCTCCATATCAAGCTAGGACCACTACTGAACATCTGGATGAAGTACCTTTATGGGAGGTATAAAGTGTCTATTTAAAAAAAAAACTAGGTAAGAAGAAAAGTTCAGGAATATGAGCTTTGCAAACATTTCATCAAAGTATCTCCACATCAAACAAGGCTTTCTTCTAACATCTCAAGTAGGTTTCGTACCTAAACATGTATAGGTAAACTCTATTTAGATTGCCTGTGGACATGCAAAGTTGTCTCTACGTCCAAACACTTGTTCATGAGCTGTAGATTATCTGTGTATGTCCAAAAATGGTCATATCTGGCCATCAATTTGTGAGGTCTACATTAAACACAGTTTCAGTTTCTGGATGTTTGGACTTGGCTTCAATACAGTTGGTTCGAGATCAGTTAAGATCTTAAGATGTTTGTGTCCAACACCCTTTACCCCATTCATGTTTGGTCAGGTTAATGACGCCAAAGATGCTGCTGACCAAATATTATTTGGTTGGTGCACCATTTTTAATACATCCTTGACTGCACTCACATAGTGGCATGGTCCAAAGGACCAGCCAGAATGTTCCATCCATGAGTTGTTCTGCAGTTCAGGAGCCAAATATCTTGATAATGTACCTTTTAGATGTGCTATAAAGTCATCATATCTCCACCTCAAACTCGGACCACTCTAAACATCTATGGATGTTCAGGAAAGGTATAGGAACCAAACATATGTATAAAGTACCTTCATTATAAGTGTTATATGTGCCTAATGACCCCAGAGATGCTGTTGACCAAATTTTATTTGGTTGGTGCACCTAATACATTTCTAATACATCCTTGACTACACTGATGTAGTCAAATGTCATGGTCCTTATGTCGACATGGTCCAAAGGACCAGCCAAAACTTTCCTTTCAAGAGTTGCTCTGAAGTCATTGAAGACATTGATCAGTGATGAGAACAGAAGTATGGGTGCATCAACAGACAGACTACAGTTCAGTCCAGTTTCATCACTGGAAGTCATCACGACCATAAGTGGTGACACTCATACCATGCGTAATCTGTGCTCCGAGTTGCAGCAGCCTGTTATCTAAGACTTATCTGATGAGGAATGCCAGATGCTTGGTTGGTGAGCTGCAGCTGCTCAGGGAGATAACCCTCCACCCTAACCCACTGACCCCAAGCCCCGCAGCCTGAATCCACTGGCCTTAAAGGATCTTTCTCCTCTAACAGGGTCCACTGTCGAGGTTCTCAGCTGGGAGCACTTAACCTCAACTGGCAGCACATTACATGTGCGAGGGGAAGCCTTGACAGCAGTACATGGATTGTTTGCCTGCTGGCCTGCTTATTTGTGTGAAGACGTGGTTGATGAATATCGTCTCAGTTCTGCTGTTGCTGTGGCTTTGCGGCATGACTGTGAGAACTTAAAGGTTCTTTGTTCCGGTAGTCAATGGACCAAGACATGCTTGATGGCTTATGTTTGCCTTTTTTCTTTTTGCGTTGGACCTACAGAGCTTGTATTGTGTCCCATGACTTTTGCCATGTTTTACGGAAGCTTTCAATCACTGCACTGACCAGCAGGTCTTCTGAATTAAATATGGATGCAATTTCTGCACTAGTCACAGTCATTATCACACACTGCCATGTCCACTGTGGGTGGTAATGCCTTATATTATCTATCCCCAGTACACAAGTGACATCACAAATTAAAGAATGCAACATGGAAAATAGAACGTGTCACCCATCCCACTTTCAGGCCTCGCACTAACTCTATGAACACACACTGCAGTCTTCAACCACACTCACAAAATAACATCTCACAATGTATACCAGTGTGGGCTAGGGCTGCACGATATATATTGTCTAAGCATTGTCATCGCGATGTGCGCAATAGTCACATCGCAATTAAATCAAACACTTCATGTTGCAAAGTTTTGATTCTTGACACAAGAAGTAGATACACAGTGCTGTCTCTGTGTCTTTGTAAGTGACAGACTGCTGCTGCCTGAGAAGTGCAAGAGGAAGGAGGAGCACGGGGAGGGGAGGGCAGGAGTAAACATGAAGTAACTGCATGGCCTCTATCCACATGGTTAGGCACGTGCTTGTAAACATGTGCATGGGTCGAAAGCTGTGTACCTCAGTTCAGCACGGTTTTACGCAGATATTTCCAGTTACAGCTGAATTCACGCTTTTAATCCCAGAAAAATGCTCTTATTTACACTTTAAAAAGCCATTTAAATGTCTGATTAAAGGGCAGATTACTGTTGTTTTGCTGTTTTCCTCGGGTTTTGAGTGCTCAGCACCGACTCAGGTCTTGATAGGTCCAGGCGTGAGACAGCCTGCAAGTGGGGGTGGGGCTGGTGATGTCATGGGCCCTGCACTGTTTAATATCGCAATGTATATAGAGCCGAAAAAAGAACATTTGCGATGTAAATTTACATGCAATATCGTGCAGCCCTAGTTTCGGCACTCCCAAGCTGTCCCCTGAGGTAATACTTCATGATCAATTTACACCCTGCTATCCCATGATTGCCGGCATGTCAGTGTATGTTATGACATTGACTGCACCAGGCATAAAGCCCCTTGTCCAACTGCCCCAGTACCCCTGACCTCATCCACTGCTGTGTCCAGACTAACATTCCTCCACCCTAGCCAGCAAGAGAGAGCAGCAGGGAAGAGAGAGAGAGACAGAGAGAAAGAGAGACTGAGAGAAAGTGAGAGAGAGAGGGATGATCTGTATCCTAAACTGCACCTGGGATGGTCTCTAGAATTGCCTGAGGAATGTCAGGAAAAACAGAAACATCAACATCACTCCGAACATTCCACATCTGGAGCAGAACCCTCGGAATGTCACTAAATCCGGGAGAAGGACGCAAGTGTGAAAAACAGTCTCCCCCCAGGTGTTAAAGCTTCACGTAAAAAAAAAAAAGTGGAACAGTCCCATTACACTCTGCATGCAAACAGTAGGGCTGGACCCGAATATTCGGGTATTCGGATATTCGTTCGTTGAGTAGGTATTCGGTTTTTAATTTTGGTATTCGGATATTCTTTTTTTTTCTCCTTTCCAGAGTTCCACCTCACTCTAACCACTTCTGTTTTCGCGGGTCCCGTCAGAATATCTTGCGCGCGGGACAGAACTGAACTGTTATTGGCTGGAGCGGGAGTTTAATCCAGACGATGCGGGAGCAAATTAATAAATAGTTAAGAAAACTGTAATAATTGTAAAAAAAAAAAAAAACCTAAAGAAAACTCTCAACGCGCAGGATGGACCGACACACACACGCACACACCGATGGTGTTTGGACTGGGGTAAGGAACGGGACCGCACTTTTCAGCGCTGCTGTTTTAATAAATATATAAGTAAATTTGAAGCATTAAATGTAGTTTATTTAATTTATATTAGGAACGTGGGGCGGGAGCGGCAGAAATGTGTATGTGGCGGGCGGGCGCGGGATTAAAAGAAGCAATTTTTTTGCGGAGCGGTAACGAGACAGAAACGCGGGAGCGTGGAAGAGTGGGTTTAAAAATCAGTCTCGCGCAGACCTCTATTATACATGATAAAAAAAAAATGCAGGCTCTTCGAAACTGATTTATATAATAAAACGTAAGGGGTAATGTGGCAACAGTAGGGGCTAAATCGGTTACAAAAGCCTGGCCTACAAAAATGATGTCTGAACGAATTTCCTCTTATCTAATATAATTTAAAATGGTTTAAAAATATAAAATAATTTCTAAGCAAACGAAATATTTAATATTGAGCTTATAGCCCAAGTGCAAAAATACAAAATCAGTAATACGGCTATGCCCTGCACAATGCTTAAACCGAAATAGACCAAGTACAATAACGTCATTAACAATGACTTTCCTCTACTCTAATATAATTTAACATGGTTTAAAAATATAAAATAATTTCTAAACAAACGAAATATTTAATATTGAGCTTATAGCCCAAGTGCAAAAATACAAAATCAGTAATATGCCCTGCACAATCCTTTAACCGAAATAGACCAAGTACAGTTTACAATGACTGTCCTCTAATATAATTAACAATGTTTAAGAATATAAAATACTTCCTGAACAAACGTTTTTTTTGTTTGTTTTTTTAAGCAAATAGCCTAAGTGTGAAAACACAAACAGCAATGTACTGGGCTGGCTTGCGCAGCGGAGAAACCGTGCAGCAGCCTCCTAGCCTGCTTACGCAGCGGATAAGCCGTGGTGTGGGGCACCAGAAATTCCTGGATGAAAACACAAAGAAATCTGGGCTAAAAACACAGAAAAAATATGGGGTGAAAACACAAAAATATCGGGGATAAAAACACCAAAAATCCGGGGTGAATATGTCTCGTCGGTCAGAGCAAATTGAAAATTTTTCAGTGGATTAAAGGGGCCGTGATTTGCTTTTTTTTATTTATTTTTTTTACCTCTTTTTTTTAAAACGAATATTCGAATATTCGCTTCGAATCAGTGCCGAATATCCGGAGCTCAAAAAACGCTATTCGGGCCAGCCCTAGCAAACAGCATCTAAATTTTTTGTATGGCCTTGATTCAGCTTCCTTGTTTGGAATGGTCGGATATTATTCATCCGGTTCTTCGGAAAGTAGGGAGCACTTTAAATCTGTTTACACTGTGTATCGACATAGACGTTTTCATATTTCAATTGACTGCTTACAAAGCCAGTGTGAACACATTCTGATATAATGCATTGCCTAAACACGTGAGAAACCATGTTCACAGTAGGCTACCACAAGTAGTAGTATTGGAACCATGTAGTCCTTGATGTGGTCAGATCTCATCTGTTCACACTGGGGATGAATAAATGTTATGGCACTGATTCTGATCACTAATGGTGATCAGGTACCTTTGCTAAATGTGCCAAAAATAATGGGACAAAATAGTATTGTGTCCCATAACATTTGTTCGCCACATCCAATGAAAGCTTATAAACACTGCACTGACCTGCAGGATCTGTATGTGGGGTCTCCTGCAGTAAATGTGAGTGTAATTTCTGCCAGAGTCCTTTCGTTTGTTTGCATGGACAATTCTAGCCAGCCACTGTCGGTCACAATCATTACCACTCACTGCACTGTCCACACATAGCACATAGTGAATGTTAAGGAATTATAAACAAAATCTAGCCAAAGTGTACAGCTCTGAAAAAAAAGAGACCACCAGTTACTGAATCAGTTTCTCTGATTTTGATATGTATAGGTAAATGTTTGCGTAAAATGAATGTTGTTGTTTTATTGTATAAACTACAGACGACATTTCTCCCAAATTCCAAATAAAAATATTGTTATTTAGAGAATTTATTTGCAGAAAATGAGAAGTAGCTGAAATAACAAACTGCAGAGCAGAGCATTCAGACCTTAAATAATACAAAGAAAACAAGGTTATATTGATGAAGCTTTAAGAGATCAATCAGTCAATATTTGGTATAATAACACTGGTTTTCAATCACACTTTTTATGCATCTTGGCATGTTCTCCTCCACTAGTCTTACACATTGTTTTTGGATAACTTTATGCCACTCCTGGTGCAAAAATTCAAGCAGTTCAGTTTGGTTTGATGACTTGTGATCATCCATCTTCCTCTTGATTTTATTCCAGAGGTTTTCAATTTGGTAAAATCAAAGAAACTCATCATTTTTAAGAGGTCTCTTATTTTTTCCAGAGTTGTAAAAACACGCGAGCTGAAATAGATTCAGAAAATCAATTATATCAATGGCATTTGCTGTCCCATGGAAAACATATTAGTTTACTAGTGACAGTATACACTAATGATACACTGGTTTGCTTTTTTAGTTGCTAACCTTCACTATAGAAAACAATTCTGTTGTATAACATAACATAACATAACATAACATCAGAAAGAAAGTATACAGTGCCTTCTGGGTATCCTAACTTTTACGTAAGGAATTATAGGATTAATATGAGGTAGCACACAGTATACCAGATATATATCATATCTTTTTTGGCCATGGTAGCTTATATAGTCCTGCCTTCAACAGCCATCACATCAGTATTAGTACACCATTTTCGGTAACTTTTCTCCTCCGGCCTCGGCAGGGGGCTGGAGGCTGGAACTGTTTATCCCATAACCCGTGCAAACGTCGTAAACGTGTCACACGGTGTGCTCAGCACATGCTCGGAAAACAAATAAACGGCATTAAGAGGTGCGGCTGCCCGCGCCAAGCTCGTCTCCTAGCGCCTCCGTCGTCTGCTGCCACCCAGGCTCGCCTCAGCCCCCTTCCCTTTCTGCTTTAATCCACTTCCTCTCGCTTTCCACGGCCCAATGTGCCGAGCAGATGTGGCCGCTTATTAAGCAGAACCACCACGCTCTATAAACGGGCTGCCCTCGGCCTCCTCCTCCAGGGAACGGGCCTGTTAGCTCCCCCCTCAGTCCCTCTGCTTCTTCACCATTTTCAGTGTTTTCCTTTTTATGACGCCTTGCTAGGGAGGGGAGCACGAGGGCATTGTGGGAAGACGGAGGACCGGGGACAGGGGGGGAAGTTTCGAAAGCGGTGCTGGGTGTTAATGTCAAACACATGAAGAATTTGTTTTTTTAATGTTTAATACATCCATTCTCTTTTGTTCAGTACAGTAGCTGACTTGAGTAGCCTACCTTCTTTCCTGTAATGAAACTTACAGTTTAATAGTTTCTTTTCAGAGAAACAAAAAAAAAATAGCTAGCTAACTAGCTAACAAGCCATGGGTAATTAATCAGTTTTGTAACTTATCTTAAATAATCAGAAACATTTTAACTTTGTGTTTATTTTCTTAGAATAATGACAATATTTTATTAATTTTTTTTAATAACTGTTGCTCATTTTCTATTGTGAGAGCATGTTAGCCACCGGAAACTAATTTCAGCTAACAGTCAATATAAAAAAATAGGAAGCTTAGCATCACAGGACCCTCTTTCTGAATGTTAATCAGTTACGTAACTTATCTTAGATATTCAGAAACATTTTAACTTTGTGTTTATTTTCTGAGAATACTGCCAGCATTTTATGAATGCTTAAACTGTTGCTTAATTTTTACTGTTAGCGCATGTTAGCTATTGCAAGCTAATTTCAGCTAAAAACAGTCAATGTAAACAAACAGGCAGCTTAGCAGCACCTCAACACACAGGACCCTCTTTCTGTATGTGAAGCATTAAACAGTGGTTAAGAGTGCCTTTATTTATTATTTAAAGCTGTTTTCTGGTGTATAGTAAGTAAGTAACATTTACATTTACCTTTTATTTTACCTTGAATTAAATGTTTTTCTTTTTTTGATGGATTTTTTATGGTGGGTATTATTCTGAGATCTGCTTATGTTGATTAATTTACAGCAATGTGACAGTCCACAGGAGCTACGGAGTATAGCCTAGTCTAGCTTAGTTGTTAATACAGTAAGAATTAAGGACAATGTAATAGTGTAATAGTGTTTTTTGTAATTATCCTACAGCTATGTCTTCTTAGTGTCTCAGTGTGTGGTTAACCAGTTAAAGACTAGTTAGCTGTAGCGGGGTTAGCTTTTATGCTAGGAGCCAATCACCCATCTGGAGCTTGGCTTTCTTAAGAACAACAACAAAGTTAGTGAAACATTTTAAAAATGTTATAAGACTCTGTTCAAGTTCCTTTAATGTTAATAAAACACATTCCCATTCTAACATAAATGGAACAGTTCAAAAACTTATCACGATTTTATTCAAAGTTTCCACAAATTTAAGATAAGATAAAATGTTCCCCCAACAATTATATAACATTATAAAATTGTTCTGGGAATGTTATTTTAAAGTTGCAAACAAGCTTGAGGTTACGTTGCATGAAACATTTACATAACTTAATAAAAGTAAATAAAAAAGGAAACTAGACAAATCAACGGTATAAGACTGTTCCTAAACAGTGTCTGGAGACGTAAAATTGAGGTTGAGCCAACATCTTGGGATTTTCTGTAACCTTACTAAAACGTTCTATTATGTCTAGAAAACTACACATATAGTTATAATTACTTAAACTAAGCTAAGGTAATTCAGTTTGTGTTTAAGGAAACAGATTTTATATTTTGGAAACAAATAAGGCTGTTAACTGAGGATGTTTTAATTGCGTTAGCTTTTAGACTAGCACAGATGTCTGCTTGCTTCCCCAGCCTTCTTTACCGTCAAATCCAGCCCAACCAAAACAGAGCTGGAAAACCATCCATTTTCAAAATCCCCAAACTGTTACGCAACACTTTGTCAACTGTTTTAGGTTTTTAGAATCAGTTTTTCAGTTGTCATGGTTCTGATGAATTTTCTAAGAGGTATTTGAGGTTCAAATACAGTTTCCAGTTCTAGAGCTCCTTTAATGTAACTTAAATTTCTGATATTTTTGCTTCAGTATCTTTATTAACACTTCTACTTTAATGAATTATCACCACAATCTCTAAAGCTAGTCTTACTTATTTAGGTATTTTCAGTCCACTTTCTGTCCTTTTGAGTCTTTTATGTGTATTCAGTGGAACTGCGGTCTGTCAGCGAGAACCAAACCACGACCGAAAGGTCTTTTTGCTCAGTTTCGCCCCGAATGTTGAAATAACAACAACAAAAAAAGACCTAAATGTCAAAAGCAGACGAGAATGCGAATCTGAACCAAACCAAATATTTTTAGTATTTCACAGACCTCCCTCATCTTACTGGAATTGCGTGCGTAGGCTAGTTGGGCCGTTATGGACGTTGTGTAAGCAACCTGAGGAGCCTGAGCTTCATTCATAATCCACGCAGGCTCCTATTTATCCAGGACAGAAACAATATGGCGTATCAGGCTTGGAGTCTGGTCAAACTTCCTTCCTGAACTGAGGGCACTGGAGATGGGCCTGAGAGACTGCAGCATTATGAGGAGAGGAAAGAGAAGGCAGTCATTAAAGTGGGGGGGAAACACTATATGACATAAAATGAGAAAGAAATGAAAAGCGAAATACAGAATCAGAAAACAGGAATGAGAGAGAGAGGCATATACAGAACGCAGGGAAGAAAGAAAGGGAGCGAGTAAGTAAATAAGCAAGAAAGATAGAGAGAGAAGCTAAAAAGAGCCGAAAATGTGTTTCTGTTTATCCCCTTTAGTAGGGCCAAGTCAGCTGAAGATCGCAGAGAGGGCGGAGTGTGTGTGTGTGTGTATGAGTGTGTGTGTGTGTGTCTGTGTGTTGGGGGTGGGTTTTGGGGGTGGGAGGGAGCAGACCAGGGGCACGTTTCCTTTCCTTTCAGACTGAAAGACAGATGGAAAATGACAGGGCTGTGACAAAGGGGCTGTGCTATAGGCCTGCTGCACTACGATCTACAGCCACTCGCCATATACACACACACAGTTTCCCTGATCCAGATTTAACCTTGATTAAGACTAAATCGTGTTTTAAAGAAACATTCCAGGTTTTATTTAACATGTCTTATCTTTAGTATATCTTTAGTTAACAGTCAGTTACTATAGACAGACATTTTGATACGTTATTCTGAACACAGTAAGGAATACTAAACATGACTAACAACTTAAAATAGAAGTCTTTGGGTGGATGCTGCTTAATCAACTATATGCAACATGTATGAATCATTATAATGGTGGAAAACATTTGCTATTGCATTTTTATTCCAAAACTAGGCTTAATCTATGTTGAAACAACCAACTCTAGGTGATTAACCCCTTAAATCTAAGGTTAAAATCATTTGTTTATATCAGAAGCTCTACTTCAGCTGGTGGTGGAACAAGAGAATCAAGCACTGCAACTGAACCAATCAGCCAATCAGAACCTCTGTATTAGTTGGGAATAGGAAAACAGAATCAAACTCTGCAGTAGAATTCCCGAAAATTCCAAAAAGGTCTGTTTTATAAAAGTTGTCAAAAGAACTATAAAGAACCTATAATTGGTAAAAAAAAACAAAACAAAAAAAAACATGACATTTAATTTAAAGATTCTTCACACACATCTCTTTTACAATTTCACAATTTGTTTTTCAATGACATCACTTAAAGAACCCTTTGTTTTGAAGACAGTGTATTCGAAAGGACAATTGTTTGATCATGGTGAGATACCACAGAAAATGTCCACCTGTATAGGCTGTGAGGTGTTATCTAGTGAGCAAGGTGGCCAGAATCAAGCAAGGCTGGATAAATGAGACATTCCAATTTTAAAGTTGTGTGGTAATTTAGCATTCCTCGATCCACAGAGACACGTGTTTGATGTGTACCAGTAATACGTTATAGAGGCATTATCACCCACAGTGGACAGCGCAGTGTGTGGTAATGATTGTGACCAGCAGTGCATGGATATAATTGTCCATGCAAACAATCAAGTGACTCTATCCGAAATCACATGCAGAATCAAATTCATCGCAGAAGACTCTAATGGGACACATATATAGTTGCTGTTACTTGACTTTTCACATGTCAGTGTAAGTTTTCTAGAAGCACTATTTTACCTTATAACATCTTGCAAGTATCTCTGCCATGAATAGAACAAAAATGTTTGTTTAATATAATAGCCATTTCTCCAAGCTATTATTAAGCAACATCTCAGACATAATTGTAGGATAATTGTAACCATATTCTGAGGCATTCACCAACACATACTGTATTAGCATGCACAAAGTCTAAGGGGTTAAATGCCTAGTACACGTGCTGTTGAACAAATGTCCACGCCAGGCAAGCCAAGCCCCCAAAAATGTACAGCTGGCTGAAATTCAGTCCGGGGACTGGAGTGGACTGGAGAATCCACACATCTTGACATAGCCTGCTGAAAATACTAGAGCAAAGTTCTATTAATACATGATGATCCACAGCCTCATAAACCATCTATCAGTATGAGCAGTGTCATTTCGTCTCAGGTAAAACATTATGCTGGAGATGCAGCTCGAACACAGAGAGACGGAGGGATACAGATAATGCTTCCAGGTCATTATAGAACTATAATGGAAAGAAGATAGTGGTTTTCAATAGATGACAATTGTTTTAGCCTCTCAGTATCAGCAGATATCAATCGACTTTTCTTTATTCACTTAAAGTATTTAAACTTTGAAATGCATGTCCAAATGTTTGTGGACCCCCCTTTCTAAGTTGCACTTAATGCTCACACAGATGTGCAAAAAGGTTGGTTACTATTAGAACACTCACACAGTTTGCTTTGTTGGGCACCCTGTTGGTAAGAACGTCCAAAAGAATATGCTTTTTGGAGCAGGAGCATGAAAATATTGGCACCATGTCTAATGCCAGGTGTGGACTAAAGGGTTATAAAGACTCTTAGCATTGGGACCACTGTGAAGCAGTGGAACTGTGTTCTCTGGAATAATTGGTGCTCCATCCAATAATTTAAGGGTGAGCTGGAGATTTGGAAATAAGGTCGGTTGATCATTCATTATGTTGACCTTACTAACACTCTCGTCTTTTTAACAGACTTATTATTCCTGTAAAAATTTAAAACATCATTTTACTTAAGCAGACTGTATTAGCAATTGATATTTCTGCCACATACATGTATGTCTTTTTACAATAAACTGATATTATGGCTTGCACCACATGTGACATATTTTTACACTTTAAAGAGGCAGAAAAACAGTTAACTGCTTTGTCAAATGTGTGTAATGTGCGTATATATATCAGAATTTTACTATATATCTGCCACAATTGAATGCAGTAAAACCTGCGTTTTTAACTAAAAAGAAATGCAGCCGGACATGCGTCACATAATTGTCCCTAATTATTCAATCAGTTTATTTATTTATGTCAAGCATTCATGAGTAGCAGTGTTTATCATTCTGTGGACACTGTGTCCCTACAAAGAATCACACACACACACACACACACACACTGATGACAGCCACATACACATTTACACAACACACATACAACATAGCCTACACACTCACACAAATGCATATGTGAACGTATAGGTATATTTTAACAACTACTCCCCACACACATATAAACACTGATGACAGTTTCATGTGTTTCGCACACTTGATCCTATTAGGACACACACATAACATACACAACATATTCACACAACATAGTCTATCTACAAACCCACACAAATGCATATGCTTATGTATAGGTATATTTAGAGCCCACACACACACATACATACACACTCAAATGTGTATGCATACAAAACCAGTCAAAGGTTTGGACACACCTTCTCATTCAATGTGTTTTTTTGTAAATTAACACTAAAGTCATCCAGACTATGAAAGAACTCATAAGGAATCATATAGTAACTTAAGTGTTAAACAAACCAAAATACTCTCTAAAGCATTTAAGTGAATCATATCTGGGGTGCTGGGCAACAGAGGTGACTTATGGTCTTCCTTTCCTAGGGCAGTCCTGATGAGAGCCAGTTTCATCATAAGACCATTTGATGGTCTTTGCGACTACACTTCAAGTAACGTTTCTTTTACTTAGTTCCCAACTAATGCTGTCAAACACATGAAGAGGGACAAAAATTCAAGTAACTCTTGAAAAGTTCAGCACAGCTGTTAACTGAAAGCCATTCCAGGTGCCTCATTAAGCTGTTTACTAAATAAATACATATTTGGATGACGTTCGTATTTTGAAATAATGAAAAAACACTAAATTTAATGTGTGTCCAAACTTTTTTATGACACAAACACAAACACCCATTCTCAACTTTCCCGTCATCATCAATCATCATCCTTATCATCAATTATCATTATCATCATCACCATCACTGTCTCAGTCTACAGTCTCAGAGTAGAGAGAGGGTGGGACTCACAAGCTGGAGGTCTTGTTGGGCAGCGCGCTCGCTCCGGGCGGCTCAGTCAGTTCCCTCCCGGTGCAGCTCACTCTCCTGCGGCTCCCGGAGCCCTTCGCGCGCTCATCCGCGCAGTTGCAGCCGCTGGCAGTCAAGCCCTGGCACGCGCGGGCCAGCGGCACGAGCGCGAGCGCGAGGAGCAGCGCGGGGAGCAGCGCGAGGAGCACGCGGGCCCGGGACGGCATCACAAACCTTTAGAGCGCGAGACGCAGCCGGTCCGTCCGATCACCCCATGACATCAGGGCGCAAGCACGGAGCGCAGCGGAGCTATCGTGGAGCCCGCGCAGACTTTATAATAACAACTTCAGCGGTTAAAATTGATATTAATAATAATAATGTCTCCAATCTTCAGGGGTTCACTTCGCGTGCCTCTCCATCACTGACTGTCCCGCTCCACAACGTCCACCACGTCCACGAGCTCGAGCTCGAGCTGTACACACGTTTAAACTCCCCAAATCGTGAAAAAGTGCATTTCCGTGCGTTTTCCCTCTCAGCCAATCCGCAGCCGAGAATTACCCGAGTTTAAAAACTCCTGACGCGCTTTAAAAGTGAGCAGAAAAGTTCAGAGTAAGTGAGAAACCCTCAGCTTTGCCCTCGCGCGCTCCGTCCGCTAGAGCTGAGTGTAACTAAGTGTTACAGACAGTAACTGTAGCTGTTGCAGCGGCGGCAGCAGCAGCAGCTCTCTCTCTGCGCTGGGCTCTTCTGGAGACTCCTCCGTGCTCCTCACTCCTCACTCCCCGCAGCAGCAGCAGCAGCAGCGCTCCTTCCGCTCTCCTCCGCCTCCCTGTCACGAACAGCCTCTAGTCGGGTGGCTTGAAGCGCGCGCGCCCCCGCCCGCTGGGTCCTAGCGCGCTTCACCCCGCAGGATCACGGTTTGAAGGGCTTTGGGGTGGAGCGCGCGGCGAAGTCACCAAGTGTTTAATTAACACCTACAAGTGTTAAAAACAGCACGTGCAGCGCTGGAATGATGATTGCACCGTTGAATGAAAAACCGAAGTCAAATCAACTTAGCCTGCTATGGCATTAATTATATTTTTGGGAGCTTGGGGTATATTGAGTTCCTGTGGATATAGAAAATACTGCACATTACGGACTATAGGTGACACCGTATTGTAAAGCGCACTATCAATGTACATCTATTTTCTGATCTATTTTCATACATATATCTTTTCCCATTTTCTCCCCAATTTACAAGACCAATCACCCAACCCACTCATTAGTACTCCTCCTATCACTAGTGATTCCTTAACACCAGGAGGGTGAAGACTAGCACATGCCTCCTCCGATACATGTGAAATCAGCCACCGCCTCTTTTCCAACTGCTGCTGATGCATCATTGCCAAGTAGCATTGCAGAGTAGCATCACAGCATGCTCGGAGGAAAGTGCAGCGACTCGGTTCCAAAGCATCAGCTCACAAATGCCTTGTGCTGCTGACATCAAACTAGGAGTGATAAGGGTAAGGGCGCCAAAGAGTGTTGCCATGTTTCCCTTCTAATAGGGAAGCTGGGGGAAGTGCCAAAGTAAACAGAACTGTAATTCCTAAAAAAAAAAAATACTAATTTTTTCAACAGCCCAGATAGCAGCGCTATCCACGGTTAGCACTAGTAAATGCAGCTAGATAGTGCTACACGGAGGAACCCTGAGTGTTCCGGTAACACAGGGTGCTATCAGCTAGCGGTTCATCCCATGTAGCTTGTTTTAACATGCTAAACACGCAGTCTACACTCTGTTAAACTCACCTTTCTGAACGGCGAAAGAGCTAGCGATGTGGTTAGCGTTTAATTCTAAGACTGCTCCAGCCTCGGTTCTGGAGAAACTCTTGTATAACGCTGTCCTTCAGCCGGGTAGCTTTACTGCTCATAACAACCTGACTGGTAAAATTCATACATAAGGTGCACTGTCGATTTTTGTGAAAATTAAAGAATTTTTTTGTGCACCAGGGCCAGAGATGAAAACCACAGTTTTATCATGATCAGTCTAACAAAAGTGGTCTAATTGCACCATAGAGGGTTACTGTGCCTTTACATTAAGAGGTGTCAAGTAATAAAGTACAAATACTTTGTTTCCTTACTTAAGTAGAAATGTTGGCTATCTGTACTTTACTGAAGAAAGTATTCATCATCTATTTATGAGAATATTTGGGATGTGCTGGAGAGGGCTTTGTGCAGCGGTCAGACTCTACCATCATCAATGCTGCAAGATCGTGGTGAAAAACTAATGCAACACTGGATTAAAATAAATCTTGTGACATTGCAGGTGCTTATTGAAACAATGCCACAGTGAATGTGTACTGCAATTAAAGCTAAAGGCGGTCCAACACAATATTAAAGTGTACATATTTTTAGTTAAGACTCCCTTGTACAGCTTATTGTATTGGACCTAAATATGCCATGTAATATTATATTAAATATTAAAATATTAAATAAATACATTAATACATGAAAATAAGGTATTGCAAAGGTGTAATAACCCAAAATTAGTGCATTACTATGCCATCGAGGGACAAGGTACATTCCCACAAGTACTGAAGTACAAATACTTACCTTGCTTAAGTAAAAATGTTGGCTATATATATATATATATATATATATATATATATACTAAAAAGAATTACCCCAGTAAAGTATATATATATATATATATATATATATATATATATATATATATATATATATATATATATATATACTTTACTGGGGTAATTCTTTTTCGGTCAACTTTTTACTTCTACTTACTTCAAATTTCCACTCAATTATCTGAATCACTCCATCCAGATAGAGTGAACCTGATTGTAGTTGGATGTAGTTGGATTTGACACGTTTGTTTACACCTACCTTGTTTGGTACGGGCTTCCAAACTTATCAATCTGGGTATGAACCAAAGGAACAGAATGGATGGATGGATACTCTATTAATCATAGAGAGAGATTCTAAAAAGGGGTCGTGAACCACCGTCCAGAAAAAAGAACCAGAATTTGTCCAATCATAGGAGATGGTCTCGGTCCGGATCTACTGAACCATGGTCCAGTTGGTCTACAGTGTAAAAACACTTTTCCAGATGGTTCAGACTTTCTGACTAATTACATGAAGTTGAAGCAAACTTTAAACAAACTAGCATAAAGGAGAATTGGTGTTGTACTGCAGTCCGACTCCCCTTGGCATGCAAGCGTGTCAGACAGCAGTATGGACACAAAAGCTTAGACTGGGAATTCATTTATTTACTGTAACAGTAGATTAACACTTACTTATAAACCTTTTATACTCATTCTGCTGGTGGGAGGGAAGTCTAATTCTGGCAGAGCTAGAATTTGTCAAAACTCCCGGCAAAGCAGCTCTATAGAGAACTATAGAGAGACTCCGCCCACGTAGCTGATGACGATAGAACTGTGTTTGCTTTAGTTCTTTAGTCTGCTCACTAAACTGCAGTGTGAAGAAGTCTCCAGTTATAGTTTCTAATAGTTTCTACAGTCAGGAAAAGTAGAACCATGTCAATTTTCAGACACACTAAAAGACTAAAGTTAAGGTTTGGAAGAACAAAAAACTTTCAGAAAGACAAATCAAGACTCCTGTTTCATTGCAAAAAGAGAAGTAATTAGAAAGTACAGAAAATGAATCTGACAAAACCATGTCTATGTCTTCACCCCAAAATTTAGCATCAGCCATTTTCAAATGTACATCTTGACAAGATCAGTTCGGTTCTAAGAGGAGCTTATAAGGAGTGAATGATTATGATAGGTCTGATACCTTAATACACGTTATGTCTAAAGAAGACTTTATTCAGATTTTATTCAGATTCTTATTATGAAGTTTATTCAGATTCTTTAAGAGTGTCTAAAATTTGGCTTGGTGCTACCTACTTTATTTAATGTAAAATAGTTCAAAACAGAAATTATACAATATAATTATACAGGTTAATAAGGTACAGTGACCCCCCCCCCCCCCCCCCCATACCCCCGCACCACTGTACAAAACTAGACACAGCTGTGTAGGTATAATGTGTTCAACACTGTAAATGTTAATTCAACCATAGTCTTAAGTCTGTGGTTTTCTTCTTCAGCCCTTACGTACTGCCCCTTCATACAGTGGGCCTACAGTATTTTAAGCAGAAAACTAAACATAATTACCTGAATCACCACATCTATGTGTTTATCTTAATGCAATCAGCTTGCACCTCCCCAAGACTACAGTATAGCCTCTTAAGCACTAAACATTAGTGAGTATTCTGCACAGTTTAAAATAACCTTCAGAACTCTTTAGAGTGCTTAAAAAACACTTTCTTTATATAAAACATTTGATTCAGCAAAATCCCCACTGTTGCTTTAACACCTACAGTGTTTGTCTGTGTCCAGCTGGATTTAAATAAACAGCAAAGGTGTTAATTTAACACTTGGGACATTTCTGAACACTTCTTGATTAATGGCAGGAAAGTGTGTGATACTGAATAAGCGTAACCCAACTGTGCACATTTTGGTGCCTTTTCATTCATAACGGTTCTTATTTTGCAAAGCTTGCCCAGATCTTTCAGCAACTATTCAGTCATGAGTCAAATGAACATGTGCAAAATGTGTGTGGAGCTAAACCACCACATTTATCAAACAGCGTAAGCACCTAGCTAACAGACTGCTGACATGAAGCGATGCCTAGTTGTGCACCTCAGCAAATCGCTTGGAAGACTCGCTTTTGGTATGATAACAGATACTTTCATGCACTGTCACCTCCTCATCCTGACTGAATGTGCAGCATGGTGGCTCTTTTCTCTGTGTGTAAACTATTGACCAACAGTGAATGACATTTTAATGGTTTATATTTTTTGGTAAGAAGCTTGCCAGCAGTTTCTGAGGCTTTGTTTGGACAGGCAGCTCAAATTAACTTTCTCAGCATATCTGCGCTTGGAAGAGAACTGAGTTTTTGTGTATTTGTGCAACAGAAAGAGAAAACCTATTGCAGGTCAACTGCAGCTAATTATGCTATCTAACTAACACAGGTAGTGACTGATAAACTTGTGCGAGTTTATTACAAAGACTGATCAGGCAGTAAATACCAATAAGTGATGGGCAATGTGATTCCAAATCAGTTATATGATTATTTAGACATTTTATCTAAACAGATTAATAGCCTAAAACATTTTGATGTAAGATGCCAGATTCAAGAAGAAAGCAAAAATATACCTTTTTAAGGAAAATGACAAAAATATCCATTCCATTAAATTGGTGCCATTTCTGTCCTCTGGAAATTCTATGTAGAAATATGCACACATAATAACTTTAAAATGCATTTTATTGTTAGCATAGTGTCTTGTACATTGACCTAATGGCAAAAGTAAAATATGTAATTAAAAACATAAATAAAAACTATTTACAACACTGAAAATCCTTTAGAGATGCAATCTTTTTTGCATTGTTGTGTGACTCCTAATCCCATTGATGCTTTTAAAATATTTTTTTCATAATAAATCCATAATATTTAAGTTAGAATACACATTTTAGTTGTGTTCCTGGGATTCACTCATTCCTGTTATTGGAAAATATTACCCCATTTAAAACATCTAGAACTTTCTACAAGTCACATCGACAACAGGAAGTTACATCAGCTGGTTCTTCTGAAGAACATGGGAAGACCCAAACTAAGTTCCCTCATTCTAACTATAACTGTGGAGGTCAATCGCAACACTAATTTCTGTTCCCCAAATTTATTTCTGTATCTTATTTGTTTATTTTTTAAATACTGAGAAAATCACTACAATGTGCTCAGTGTCCTCGTGCTATTAGGATAGTCACCATTTAGCTATATTTCATGTTTTTGCTAATTATATGCTAAAAACCTTCATAAGTAACAGGAATATTAGAAAATGACAGAATAATGTTTTGCAAACTAATTTTTAGGGGAAATAAAAAAATATTCCACTTTTAATACACAAACTATGGGCTTCTACAAGCCACAGTTGCAAGGACACATCATGCAGACGCTGGTAGCCATACTTCAAAACAGTGCATCATTTTGATGCAGCTAACTGCCTGCACTGCCCCTACTGTTCTTGTGTGTACTGCACTCTACATATGTGTGACAGTCATTTCTGAAGGCATGTATGGTAATATACCATACACATTTTTAAACTGCTGATCTAATTTTACTGAAACTTCAAAAAATGTGAGTTCTGTCCAATGCAGGTCATAATCTTCTGGTTAAACATAAAGTCCAGGCACTATGACCCAGCTGGTCATCCCATGGCTGCTCTCAGTGCTTCCTCGGATCCTCGCGTGCGACCAGTCCATCCAGGACTAAATTAAGCCTTGGCTCCAACATGTATCATTTGTGCATGAAGGCTGAGAACCAATAAGGAGAAATCTAATACACGTAGCGAACAGATAAGGAGGATAGATATAGGCAGATATAGGCCTCTCATCTGCCTGTTTCTCATGTCCTCTGCATCAAGCATGAAGAATGTAATTAAGAATCAGCTGTGGACGATTTGCACACACACAGATTTCACTGAACAGGCACTGATGGACAGATTTGCTGAACTAGCTATAACATTTGCTGATGTACCAGTCCATCCATCAGTTTTCTGTGAATCAGATAAGACTTTGGTGTCAGGATTCCTATGCTTCTATGAGCCACTTGGGTGGCTCCCTTATTGTGGCGTTGGCAGGACTGAAAGCGCACTTCGTCTGAGGGAAGAATCTGTAGCCAGTCAAGGTGGGTTTGTCACAAGTCAACAGATAAGAGAGAAGTAAGTCCTTGCAAATAATAAGTTTTGTGCTTCTATGGCAGTTAAGCATGAACTAGCTTGTTTGTGCTTTGCCATTCAATACAAGCTAACACTAACATATGGTAATCCAAACCATATATATACCTTGGCCAGCAACAGCTTATTTGCATAAAAGTGACAGAGGCTACGTTCACATTACAAGCCACATTGCTCAAATCTGTAAAAAT
Organism: Astyanax mexicanus; assembly: GCF_023375975.1. NCBI lineage: Eukaryota > Metazoa > Chordata > Actinopteri > Characiformes > Acestrorhamphidae > Astyanax > Astyanax mexicanus. Next base: position 22,189,975 of record NC_064419.1, on the reverse strand, counting down.
CAAAAAAATTTTTGCTCAGATTGGATTTAGGCTATCTTGACGGTTCACATTCACAAATGTGAGTGACCTGTATCTGTGTGTAACTGATGCGTGTATAAACGTCGCTTTCTTTACCCACAACAAAAAATGTCGTATTTGAAAGACAGCTTGTAGCTTTATAAAGAAAAATGGATGCGTTAGCAGCTCATATCTGGAGCATCTTTTTTCCTGGAGTGGAGAGAAAACAGCTGGTCTGAAGTACATGATCAGGTAGAGGTGAAAAAAGGCCAGGAGACTTGCTTTTGCTGTTTTTGCAGCTATAGCTTCACATCTGCATCAAGAAATGTGTGGGTATGTGAGAGAAACATGTAGCGACGCATAAATTCCAATTTGACCGTTCACATTCATGTCCATGGATTGGATACATATCCGATTTAGGACCACATATGAAAGTGACTCAAATCTGATTTGAAAAAATCAGACTTGGCACGTTTTCCATAAATAAATTATATCTTAGCTACAATGGGCAAAAAAAAAAAAAAACTGATTTGAGTCACTTCAGAATGGTAATGTGAACTAGGCAAGAGCCCATAAATGGCTCATTCTAAAAGGAACTAAAACGGGCAAAAATAGAGCTAATGAGATCTTCTTTTGTAAAACTGATCCCTGCTAAACAAATACAGCTGTTCATCTAGAAAAAAAACATACCCTATGCTGGCCAAGCGCTAGTTAACAAGCTAGTCTACCAACATAGTGTTTTCTGGTGGATTAGCTGGTCTTTAGCTGTTTTTTAGCAGGAATTTTGTGCGAAGAACTACAAAAACATGTTTTGTATACACCTATTCTAACTTGCGTAAAAGTAGCTATAATATGTCCCACTTGACATAAGGTGAACATTCTAAGTAAGACTAATTAAGATCATTATTCCAAAAATAAGCACAATAATGTTACACTTACAAACCATTGATGTAGTAAGATCAAAAATCTTATTAAAAGAAGAAAATATAAGATTATTGTGTTGAAATGAGATAATGTTGCTTGTTAGGATTTTGTTTTGTTTTTTTTGCAGTGTATGTAGTGTCCTTTATTTGAGACTATGAAAAGGTAACCATTTCAGATTTGTTTTGCTCCAAACAAACAGGACAACCAGCTTAAGTCACAGCTAGCCTGTAATGTTAGCATGGTGGAAACACTGAGGTAAAAGTTGATGAAGTGTTGCTTTGTTTCACAGAAAACCAACAAGCCAATGTAAATTGCTCCACAAATAAGCTCTCAAGCCGGCAATTACACTGGTATTTCAACCTTTAGGCCCCAATTAAAAGGGACTACTTTGAGCGGAACAGTCATTTGCAGCGGGGACCAGCTAAACGCAGGCTACGCTAGCTTTCACACAGACTGAGGTAAAAAAAATAAAATAAAAAAACAGAAAATGGCACAGACTCAGAAAACGAATCATTCTGAGTGACTGTGAAGCTTTGAAAGAGTGTAATTCTAAAAACGGCACTGAAAGCTAACAAAGATTTCCTCTCAGGCGCGAGAACAATGACTTTCTGTTTGGCTTCAGCTAAAAAATCCGGCTTCGGTGACGGACAGAAACGTTAACTCAGCACAAACGTTCACAAGAGCGAGTCAGGGGTGTTTATGGGCTGATACCCTACGATATACTGTCAAACTCCCAACACACACACACTTATACACACTTACACACTCACAATGGAATGATATTCTTACTTTTTTCTTGCTAAGCTACTCAGAAGTCCACCTTCTCCTGTCCACACTGGTCTCTGGAGAGCGAATGCCAGAACTGTTTTATTTCAAACCCGCAGTTTTTATTTGAAAGGGCTTGAAAACGACCCCCTTTTGATACACGAGAAGTGGAGAAAGATGGAGGAAGATGGAAAAAAAGACTGAAACCCTGAAACCACTTTTTACAAATATTAAAAAAAGAGGGAGAAAACGGATGGAGAGGCTCGGCGGGGGCGCCGGTGTGTTGGGTACAAAGGGCGGGTTTGTGCGCTGCTCTGGCGGTTTGTTATTGTGGCTGCAGCCGATACTGTTCGTGCGGAGCTCCGGAGGAAAAACAGCGGAGATTGCTGGAGGAAAAAGGCGGCTGAGGGGCAGCTTCACGGCCGGGACAGAGGGGGCTTTATCCCGCGCGTGTTCAAATAAAGACCCCCAGACCTTCCTCATCTGGCGAACAGTTTCCTTTTAAAATGTCACGTCCCAAGCTGCACATTACATCAAATTGTACTTAATGGCATCCAGACAAACTTTTATGTCGTTCCAACATTCTCTCCCTCTCTCTCTCTCTCTCTCTCTCCCTCTCTCTCGTATCGCTGTGCAAGCAATCTCTCCCTCACTCCAGTTCCACATCTGGAGTCCATTCCAGGTGGACTAGAGAGGGAGGGAACACGGAGGAAAAGAGGAGAGAGAGAGAGAGAAAAAGGAAAGAAGGAGAAGGCAGAGAAAGAGAGAGAGAGAAAGATGGACAGAATAAGACAGGAAAAGAATGAACTAAGCTTCATTGTGAGCCAAGAAAGACAAAAAAAAGTTTCTGATCAGGAACAGAGCAGATGTTCACTTTGCAATAAGATTCTACAAATAAAGTCTACAATCATTCATTCCAAAAAAAAAAAAAAAAAAAACAGTGGCTAGTGTGGTTCACATGACCTTTACTGTACTGTACACGGTACATGTGAAGATGAGGACACATGGACAGTTTGTGTAACAAGAAGTGATAAAGTGCGCTACCGACCACATCTGTGTAAGCCTACATCCTTACATAACAGTAACAGCTTTCAAAAATTAAGGAGGATTAAGAGATTTTAGACATTGTTAATAATTATAATGATGATTAGAATTGGATGACTGATTTTTATGTGTTTTTTTTTTTTATGGCACCACCCAAGCCACTGTACTGTTACTGCACTGTTACTCTGCTCTAAAATAGCAGCTTCACTGGTGGAGACCCTTATCCACCACCCACCCCAAAATTTGAGAGGGTGAATAATGCTCTGCCAGGTTCAAAACATATTCTAAACCCATTAAAAAAGGTACATATAAAACCCCCTAAATAACTCAAAACCAACAAAACAGGCCAATCATCGAGCATGCTGGGATCTCCCCAGTCAGGTGCTGTAAAATCTTACCTTTATCACAAAGCCTAGGTTTCAGCTGCAATTTTCTGCCACTGCATCACAGAAGTCTGTTCCAATTTTTTTTTATTATTATTATTATTTTGACAACGAAACTTATGTACTGTTTGGTTACCCACAATTCTCTGTGCAAGAACAAAGAGAAGAGTGGAAAAACAGCACCTCGGAAATTTTGAAAAAAAAAACCTCCAAAGAATATCTGTGAAGGAATAAAGAACAAGAAGAAGAGTTTTGTCACAGCTAAAAGAGGCAGGACCTTTCTGAAGCCTTATTAAATAAGCTAAGCCTAAGCATCGGAACGCAGCTAATGACAAACTTTAGGAGTGTAAAAAAGTGTAAATGAAATTTTCTTAAAGCTAAGCACAACTGTCTTAGCCTGCGATGTAGGTGATTACAAAATGAATTCAGAATGTTGAGAAAGCCACCTGCAGATAGTAGTCTCTAGGAACACAACTTGATTGGGCATAATGCATAATCAAGTCAAGTCTAAAAAAAAAATGCACTAAAATGAGACGTATTTAAGCTTTGACTGTTCAATACAGTACAGGTAATCAGAGCTAAGATTTTGTGGGAAAACACTGAACAGACTTTGGACTTGATAGAACACAGTGGATCAACACCAGCAGATGACATCTCCCCAAACCATCACTGATTGTGGAAATTTCACACTAGACTTTAAGCAGCTTGGACTGTGTGCCTCTCTACTCTTCCTCCAGACTCTGGTCCCTTGATTTCTAAATAAAATATAAAAAATTTACTGATGATCAGTGATGGTAACTTTGGAGAGTCATGTCATCTGCTGGTGTTGATCCACTGTGTTATATTAAGTCTAAAGTCAGTGCAGTTTTGTTTTTCCAGAAAATCTTACAGCACTTCATGTTTCCCTCTGCTGACAACTTTTCTGGAGATGCAGATTTTATTTTCCAGCAGGACTTAGCACACTGCCCACACTGCCAAAAGTACCAGTTGCTCCTATAATATATTCAGATCATGTAAGCCATAATCATCAAGAATAAAATATATAAATGCGCAAAATATATCACTCTGTATGTAATACATCTATATAATATATGAGTTTTACATTTTGAACTGAATTACTGAAATAATGTAACTTTTCAATAATATTCTATTTTGTTGAGATGTACTAGTAGTTTAGAGAGCAACTTTACAATGGAAGTCAATGTAATAATAGTTTATTTCAGGTAATTTTGGAAATTTCTATTGGTTCATTCATCAAGAAAGTTTTACAAAGTACAGTTTGTGTGTTCCAATTATGTAGTAATTTTTTGATACTCACTGTTTCATTTCTCACTATGTTCCAAAGTAACCAAGGAGTTGACATTATACACTTAACCTTTCACTGGTTTTAATGTTATGGCTATCTGGTATCTATTTAATCCCCTACAATTGAACTGACGTTGTTTGGATAAACAAGTCTGATACAGGGTCTGTTTATAAAAACTCTTGGGCTGATAAACCCTTGTGGTTTTGGAGTGACGGCCTGCGTGGAGTGACATCATCCCCCATTAGTGCTGAGAGTGCTGAGGTCACTGTCTCCAGCTCTCCAGCTCCATGAGAGAGGAATATTAGTTGAGGGGAGGAAAAAAAAGGCCATGAAATTTGTGAAAGGCATGAAAAAACAAACAGACAGCCAACAAATACATAAAGAGCTCTTTGTGAGTGTGTTTGAAAGCTGCGCTGGCGACTGATAAAAGCCTATCTGCTTGATCTGAACTCAGAGATGTAGTTGGAGATGGAGCAGGCCTCCTCAGTAATGCCTAAAAGAGCACTGCCACCTGCTGGTGCCAGCCTTTTGTTTGCACTGTGTGTATGTCTGTGTATTTTGGACATTTGATAGTGACAATTAGGTTTGTATTATTACATGATCAAAGCTGAGGGTTCATGTAGGGGTTAAGCAGCTACATCTGCTACAAGACAAATAATGGTTCTAGAAATAGCTCTAAAGTAAAGTGTTAGCCTGAGTGTCCTTGAGGTCCACTGGGAGTCGTCTCCTTATAGTATTCCAAAAATTGCACAAGATTGCACTGGGAGTAATTGAATGCAATCATCTCAAAGTTGTGAAATCCGCTGCTTGGTTTCCTTTGATACACATTCCCGTCTTCTGTTTAAATCTGTACTTAAGGATGATTAATCATTTTCCCTTTATGATTTTTGTTTTAACAAAACTTATATCAGTCCTTCTGGACTGTTCTGTTGAGATATTCATTCATTATAAAACAATCACATATTGTCATGATGGGGTACAGAATACAGACACGTGCAGATGTAGAACCAACAATACGCGGCACCAATGAGTTTGTGAAGTATCCTTAAATACCCTGGGGTAATCAGTGCACCCCGGCTTTCTAGCGGAAGCAGGTGAGGTGTCACGTGAGTAGGTGTGTGCGTGATGTCAGCGTGTGGTGCGTTCTGGGTAGTGTAGTTGTTAGGCTGCAAACCTCCTTTAGGGCCGAGTGAGAGAAGAACAGAAGCGCCTACAGCACCAGACGTGACACATATAGTGTAAATGCAATTAAATTCAATTATATTTTATTTCACTTTATAGCACTTTTTACAAAAGAAGTTTTCTCTATAAAGAGAAAAAACAGGTCCACGCCTCTTATGAGCAGCACCACAGAGATGCAAATTATTGTGGTGACACAGTGGCAAGGAAAAACTCTCTTACATTAAGAGGAAGAAACGTCTCAGTTAAAGGAACCCATCCCCCCTTCGGGTCGACCTGCTCAATTCAAACAAATAACAGAACAAAAAAAAAAAAAACAGTACAGAGAGATAATGTGGAGCTATAGCTAATGTAACATACTGTGCAACATCAGGAACAGGGCATCTTGATACATGTAAAAGAGAAAGAAAGAGAAAACAAAAAAGGCAGAAACATGGAATTAGTTTTGACTGGATTTTTGTAAAACAGAGAATATAAAACATTATCAGAGTGTGGCTAATGACTCCGGCAGCTCTGGGAGAGAGCCAGAAGGTAACATAGACATGGAGGCCCCCTGAAACTTCGGCATCCACCCACTCCACCGTCCACAAACCTGAGTAATCACATGCTCAGTTCCATATGTCCATGAACCCCAGAATCTGCAGCCTTATCTAAAGGGAAAAACATTAATTACCAAAAGCTAAACTAAACAAGTAAGTTTTTAGTCTAGACTTAAAACTTATTCGGGAAGGTTATTCCAGAGTTAGGGAGCTTTATAAGAGAAAGCTCTTCCTCCTGCAGAGCTCCTCTGAATTTTAGGAACCACTAAGAAACCAGCAATCTGAGATCTAAGTAATCGCTTTGGTTCATAATAGGAAATGAGGTCTCGCAAATATTTTATACGTTAACAGGAGAATTTTAAAGTATATGTGCCGTTTCAAACAACCTGAATACCATTGCTGTCCAATGAAAAACATGCATCTCTAAAACAGCATTTTAACTTTCTAAACCTTCAACAGAACTAAATGTAAAACGTTTTTATTTTACTTCATTTTGGAGAATTTCTATTGGTCCGTTTATCAAAAAAATGGACAGCTTGTGTGTTTACATTATATAGTAAACAAAAAATTTACAAAAATGGAAAAAAATAAATAAATGTGTTGGATAGCGATGATATGCTCGCATTGGCGAAGAAATTACATTACATTACATTACATTACATTTGGCAGACACTTTTGTCCAAAGCGACTTACAATAATGAAGTACAAAAGTAATAGGAATTAAGATAACCCATTTTTAGATAGGGCTTAAAGGAGGTCAAAGGGAAATAAAGGGATAGAGAAGTGAAAGAGGGGAAGAAGGAAATGGGATTAGAAGTAGTTAGTGTGTTAGAGGTGTTAGGAGAGTAAGTGCTCTTAAAGATAGCGAGAGATTCTCCTGATCTGGTAGTGGAAGGTAGTTTGTTCCACCATTGGGGAACTCTGTAGTAAATAGTTGCAAAAATGGTTAAATTGAGAGGGAATTGTCATTCATTAGAATTCAGTTAGAAGTACGCATGTCCAAATATCCACTTGGGCACAGTGAAATTGTAGTTTCAGGTGCCAAGTGGTCCAGCGGTCTAAAGCGCTGCCACTATGATCGGGAGATTGCTGGTTCGAATCCCGATCATGCAGCTTGCCATCAGCTGCCGGAGCCCTGAGAGAGCACATTTGGCCTGGCTCTCTTTCGGGTGTGTAGATGATATGGTCACTCCTAGTGTGACGTCTGTGAGCTGATGTATCGGAACCGAGTTGCTGCGTTGGCCCTTTGATTGCGCTGTGATGCTACTCAGTAATACTGCATGATCAGCAGTTCAAAAAGAGGTGGTGGATAGGTGTAAATCACATGTATCGGAGGAGGCATGTGCTATTCTTCACCCTCCTGTTGTTGCGGCATTACTAGTAATATGGGATATACAGCTGACTCGCTAAATTGGGTAAAAAATAGTTTAATTAATTAAAAATAAATCTTAAAAAAAGAAAATGTAATAAAAACTACAGAACACAGAGAACATTGTTTGGCAGATTGAGTATATATATAAATATATAAAGTGAGAGAAAAAAATGGTGCAAATCTGCTTTTGGCCTTGCCTTCACTTTAAGTGTGGAATTCTTCAGGGGACGTCAGGCCGTCCCACGGGGAGTCTGTTACTCAACATGAGGGAGTAGCAAACGTCTGATTACACACCCATTTCCCCACTCACTGGAGCACAGTTCCTGTCTTTAGCTGGAGTCAGCCTGCTCAGGCTCTGCCGGGCCTTCTAGGGGGGAAAGATTGATTGCCGTGATGTCTGTGCACACATATGGACTTAGACACATGGCAAAGAAAGCAAACCTTACCCAATCAAGCCTGACTGCCCCGAGTCCAGAGCTCAGGAGGAGTGGAGAGCAGAGACAGGCCATCCATCTCTGACTGAACCAGGTAAAGCGTTACGGTGAAGCGGGAGCAGCAGGTTCGGCATGGTTTTATAGACGTGTCTGCATGAATGGAAGCACTGAGGTTAAATCATAATTGTAACATGAAACTGACGTGAGGGAGAGGAAAAACCATGCTGCTGCTGCTGCTGCAGTTGAACCTAAATCAAAGCTTTGAGTCATTTTTGTGAGCAAAGGTAAGAACCTGTTCAACATCTAGATAAGTGAAAGAGAAACATATGTAATAAATTAGGTTTTCTTTGGTTGAAATAAAAAAAAGCCATACAGTGCATTTATTCAGTTATTTTTTGAGTAAGGCCTTTATGTGGTTGCACATTTCAGAAAACAATTGAACAGGGCAATTGAACAATTAATAACAGTTTTGTATGAATAAAGCAGCAATCCGTATTATTATGTTTCTAAACTAAGAGCAGAAGCATTTCTGAGTGAAGAAGGGGTAAAATATTGTGTTAAATGGTACCAGTGTGCTGGAATGCCCATCCCTGCTAAGCCTTCTGGCCACGTCACGTGTCTTTATGTACTTACGTCACAGGTACAGCCTTTAAAAAAAGGAATCGGCTCAGTTTTACTGAACGTGAGTGGCTGGTGGAGCAATGGAGACTTCAGAAGGGGAAACTCAGACCTCAGTAGCTCATTCACTCATAGTAAAAACAAAGAAACAAAAGATTGATGTTTCTGACTGAATGTGCTCTCTCTCTTTCTCTCTCTCTCTGAACATAACCTGGAATCAGATTAATCCACGCTGAAAGGAGACCACATCACACCTGCACAGTTTAAAATAATGAATGCACGGTGCAATTACCCATTCTCACCAGAGAGGGCACTCAATACCCAAAATCCCAAAACTTACAGACATCAGCTTTAATACATTTAACTGTATTCAAACCAATGTAAGTTTCACAACTTAAGGATTTTCAATGTTTTCTTTCTAGTTTGCAGCATCCCATGTGATAATAATATTCACTTCTATGTTCCAGATAGTATATTCCTTATGCTTGCTTATAAGTTTCACTTTCTTTTTTCAAAACATATTCTAAAAACCCTAGAATATGAGATCAGCTCATCTTTGGTCACGTTTTGTATGACCAGGCAGAATTAGTCGGATAAAAAACACCATGTGTTTATTATTCTAGAATGTTCTGCTCCACCCAGAAAGGGGTATAAAGATATATGTAGGGGAGATGAGAGCCAGAATGCGCACTCTCATATTTCTATCCTCTGTATGTAAATTGTATGTTCTAACACTGTATATATTTTTTTGTCTTTTCCAATAAACATATTTCTTATTACAATGACTGGGTGGTTAGACAGTGTAATTTCCCCCACAGCACCTTTATAATATACTTTATTGTTATATGATTTATATTACTCATTTTAGTCTTTTTCACAGCATAATTTGTTTTAACCTCAGTACCAACTTGACAGCCACCTGAGACCATACCTGTCAAAACAGGAGATTGGACAGGTATGTCTGAGACTCCATATCAACCATCTGGGATATCACAGTAACTGCGTAATTATCACTCTAATTAGCAACAGTGAATGTGTTTACATACACTCTATAATCCAGTCGTTATTGGGTTTTGCTTAGCAGTTATCCAATTCATTAAGTGGGGGTGTAAACAGCAAAATGGTGTTTTTCTTAGATCAGATTAAAGCCTAGAATTGTCAGTTTTCTGATGTGCAGTTTTTTGCACATGCATACTCTCAATCTGAATCCTTTTGTTTTTTAACATTTTTTCCAACACATACATGGTCATAACTGCATATGAGACACTCAATTTATATTTGCCGCAATATAGATACAGCGGTCAGAAGAGTGGTTTTGAATACAATTGGAATTTCTTTTTTGATTTTTTTTTGTATTGGCTCTTATTGGCTTTTGTTTTGTTTGTCTTTGTACTACCCTTGATGTTTCCAAATAAATTAAATGAACATGAAGTCTTTGTTATTAATATTAGTGTGTATAGTAGCAGTAGTACTAGCAGTAGCAGCATATAACTCTCACGTGTCAAACATGGTAATAAAATGAGCTGCACAGTTCAGTACATTGACTTTGTGGCCCTCTAGTGGTCACACCTTGCTAATATCATTAATAACCATTTCACATTCTCATTTTTTCAAGGTCTCAAAGTTTTTTTTACATTAATTTTAATGATGACTTAAAATGATATGTCCTTTTTTGGAGGCATAACCAGCTTCCTTGGCTCAGTCTACTATGCTCTTATTGCCTCTTGAGTACCATAACACAGTTTCCTCACAGAATAAACATTAAACAATGTTTTTTATTCTTCTTCTACAATAAGGAGTTCAGAAACTGATACTGATACAGCAAATAAACCATTTGGAACAACTGTGGTACAAAGATATTTCAGACAATGTTAGTTTTAGTAAAACTAGCAAGGTGTTCTCACCCTTTTTAGATTTTTAAAATTTATTTCCCAGTAATATAAGAGCCATTCCACCGAATGGGTGCCATTCGCTTATTGTAAATTTTAAATTTTTAAATCTTTTTTCAACTCTGAATCTAGTAAAACATGTACTTGTCAAACTCAGGCAGCTTTACCTATTTTTTTTACAAGGTTTCTAAGCCGAAGACGGTTACAAAACTTGTGACATTTAAAAAGCATGTTTAAAAGCAAGTCCACTAATTCCTTGGATTTTCTTTGAAGAAGTCTTTATTTTATTCATTCCTGAAAAAACTGCATGTTCAAATAATTGATATTTATAACAAAATTTATGACAAAATTACTCCTGTTAATGGCACTTACTCCTGTTACTGGAACTCACTCCTGTTACTATTTACGTTATGAGTAACAGGAATACGTTTTAGCATAGAATTAGAAAAAATTGATAAATAGCTAAATATCAGTTATGCTAATAGCACGAGGACACTGAGCACATTCTAGTGATTTTCCCAAAATGTGAAAATAAACAAATAAAATATAAGAATTAATTTAGTTAACAGGAGTGAGTGTTGAGATTGACCTCCTCAGTTATAGTTACAATAAGATCAAATATCCAGAAAAACAAATGAGGGAACTTAATTGATCTTCCCATGATCTTCAGAAGAACCAACTGATGTAACTTCCTGTTGTTGATGTGACTTGTAGAAAGTTCTAGATGTTTTAAATGGTTTAATGTGTTACGGTAACAGGAATGAGTGAAACCCAGGGACACAACTTATATGTGTATTTTAACTTAAATATTATTGATTTATTATGAAAAATATATTTTTAGAGCATAGATGGGATTTGGAGTCACACAACAATGCAAAGAAAAATTACATCTCTGAAGGATTTTAATAATTATATTTCATGGTCATTTTATTATATATTTTTTATTATTACATATTGTACTTTTACTATTAGGTCAATGTAAAAAGAACTATGCTTATTATAAGCAATTTATTTTAAAGTTATTTTGTGTGCGCATTTATTTCCTGGGGACAGAAATGGCAACGGAAAGAGCACTTTAAATAGTTTTTTTTAAACAATCTGGCTGTTTAGTAAGAGTCGCTTTGCCATTCAATCTTACATATGGAAGTGGCCCAAATCAAAACTGCCACACACTAATTTGTGTCACATATGACGAAAAGACTGTATTTGTTTACCACATTTACCCACAGTGTGAACATAGCCCAAGTTTTTAAGAAGACTACACCACAATTTTACAGCTGAAAAGACTATAAGAACAAAAACACAAAACCCAAGAATAGCGAGCACACTGAATTAACCACCCACGACTCAGTGATCAGCAAATTTTATATTTGAAAAAGAAAAACAAAAAGATAAAGAAAGCACAGGAGCAATTTAACATTCAGGATTCACCAGACTCTACAATTCACCATCGGCAGAATTCTGCGTCTATGAAAATATAGCACCTTTGTGCAGGTCTATAATACAAATAAACTGCGGCTAATATTTCTCTCTGCCTCTCTCTTGCTAGAGAGGGACATAATTAGCATCAAGTCCTCTTCACACAGAAAAACATACAACACACCCAAACACGTAACCCTGTCCACTCCAGCATGAAAGAGCACTCTACCAATATATATATTTGTAGCACTTTAAAGAGAAAAAAAAAACACACATTATTTACACAAACAAATTCTATTACTCATCATTATTATTATTATTGCTGCTTTAATATATTTATATTTCCCTTGTTTAATAAGTAAAAAAGTAAATGAAAAGATAAATACTCAGCTAAATCAGGGTTGCCCAAAACATGTTAGCCCTCGGGGACAGAATGGGATTTTTGGCCACTTTAGATATGAGACAGATTTATAGATCATATTATAAGATGGGCTACCTTATAAAAAGACTTGAACAACTGCAGCTTGATCAGCTGCTGCCGATATCTGTAGATTTATCAGATTTGTCCCTTGGGTCACTATTTTGGCAGCCCTGAACTGATATAAAGTGTGCTCAACATGAATGTGTGTACACATGTGTGTTTTTATGCATTTGTATAATAAGTAACAGCAAAATACTTTCAATAGCAAATATAAATGTAATTGATCAATGCATTTACAAAGTGAGATATAGACTAAAAACTTCAGGTATCATTCAGAAATCTCACACATGCACACCTTAAGTGAGTGGAAAAGGTTTTTTGTGGCTAAATTAATATATATATTTTTCAGGTTCTCAGCTGTTTTTAACTCACACACTCACAATCTCACACACACAGAAAGGAGTCCAGTCCCCTGTGCACCTCTGCAATTCTTGTGATATATAACTGCATGTTTATCTTCACTGCGTGAAGCAGATCCAGGGTTGGCCTTAAGGCAGCGGCTGTATACATGTATTTCAGTCAAACTGACAATAAAAACATGAGATAAACTCAAGGTGAATTACTGAATTATGTAAACAACAAAGCCTAATGCAACGTGAAGAACTGGCAGGCGAGGCAGAAGTTAAAGAGTAGAATATTTGATGCTATAGGAATATTATAACTGTTTTTTGCACTTGGCCTAAATATATATTTATATTAGCTCCACATTTCCAGCCCTCCCTCATCCAGTCCCAGGGTCCAGAGTTGGCAAGCTGTAACACACACTGCGGCTCGAGGAAGGAACAGTCATACTGGAACCAATACGAGGAAGCTGAGGGTTCCGTTTGTTTTCGGTTGCTTCCTCTCAACCAACACTGTCCTGCCTTCCGCTGTGGAAGGAGGAAGAGAAAGAAAAGGGAGGGGATGGAGGACTGGGCGGTGCGGAGGGGGTGCAAAAGTGCCGTGAGTTCAGTGGTGAGGGGAGATGGGGTGGCGATAGCCGGCCCCCGGCCCCTGGTAGCGCTCGCGGGCGTGTTTCTCACAGAACATCTCATTTCCCACCCAGAAGTGACCACGCATTTTCAGGTTTAGGCCGCAGTCTGTGCACGTGTAGCATTCTGGGTGACGGTAACGATCGTCGATGATCTTCACCGCCTGGGTGCTGCAACACAAGAAATACAATCCATCAATCAATAAATAAAATCTTATTATTACACAGTCTTCCATATTACTCAATAATGATTATCTGCTATTAAGTTAAATTCCAAAATCACGCCATAGCAAATAATAAAAAACATCCAGATGTTTCTAAAAATCTTCCCTGTCTCAGCTTTTACAAATACAGTACCAGTCAAAAATGTTAAATACCTTCTCATATAATGTTTCTTTATTTTACTTATTTTCTACATTGTAGATTAATATTAAAGACATGAAAACACATATTAAGGGACGCATATGGAATTACGTAGGAAGTGTTTGGACTCCAGAATCTCCTGATCTAAACCTGATAAAACTGAGATGATGATTTGAGGTGATTTTGGATGAGCTGGAGCTATTGTTCCACTATTGTTCAGCACCTTCAGGAACTCCTTTAAGATGCTGACAAAACCATTCCAGGTGACTCTCCCTCATTACGACACTGAGATTAAAATACCAAGAGTGTGCAGATCTGTCCTTAAAGCTAAATGTGGCTACTTTAAATAAAACATATTTTGTTAAAAAATAATCATCCATGTGTTCATGTATAGTTTTAGTGTCTTCAATATTAAATGTAAAAAAAAAAAAACATCTTTTGACTTGTAATGTATATCCGTTAATACAGAGACAAAAATGCTTGCATTAGCATGTTAGTCCTGTATGGGGCGATAACGCCTCATAAAAAGATACATTTAAACACCATGAAGTGAAAAGACAACAGGTTCAGTACACACTATATTTAGTGCACTAATTCTTAAATTACAGATTCTTAAAAGGATAAAGTATAGTGTAATAAAATGCATTTGTATCAGAACTGTATTTACATTTATTAGTACACTGAACTCTAAAATCTAGTCTTGCCAGCATGTAGACGTTGAATTTTTGATTATTTATTTCACTAGAGTAAGTAAGGAGGTATTTGAAATTTTCCCAGAAACATGCATGTGTCCCGCCCTCTGCGCTCCTCCAGTAAACGTTGCCTAGTTTTGCCAAACATTCACACAAAGCAATCCAGACTGTTCCCTAATAGTGAAACAAGCTATTTAACGCTTCCAGATCATGAGCATCCCTCACTACCTTCAAAAAACTCCTGAAGACAGAGCTCTTCAAAGAGCACCTACCCTCTTAACACCTCTAATGAACTAACTATTTCTAATCTCATTCCCTGCTGACCCCTCCCCTTTCTCAATCCATCCTATTATTACTTTTTTGGCCTCTTTCAGGCCCTGGCAAAATTTCATCTAATGTAATGTAATTTTTAAGAATCCCTGGACACACTTGGCCTAAATTAACCTAAATTAGCCAGAATAAAGCAATTTTCTGTAATAAAAAGACAGTTAACAACAGACCATAAACTCTCAATATTCATTTTACCAAATCACCAAGTTTTGTCTTTAAGAATATCATCTGGTCTCCCACCCTTTTAATTTTAAGCATGTTGAAAGGCACATTTACAAGTTACAATCAAGTGAAGGTGGGGTTTGATAAGGAGCGTGCAGGGTAGACCAACCAATCAGAAGTTTTTTGCCTTGTTTCTTTTCTAACCATCTCAACAGGCACTATATTTTCTTAAAGGAAACAAGGCTCATTAACAGAATAAAATATATAAATAATTAATGTTAAATCACTCGACACACACTCGGCACACGCCACACATTCACTAAACATACACAAATACTAACATCTTTCCACACCTAGTACTTACTGCACACACACACCAACACCCATGGGTTTACGTCTCAAACTGTAAACTGTATACAGACACACCCAAGAACACAAAACACACGTTTTGTCTAACTGCTCCAGGTGATGCTGCCGAGGGAAACTTTCAACAGTGAGTGTATTGAGGCAACCTAATACTAACACGCGTCTACTCGCATGCAGATCCCATTCTCACACCCAGAATACAGCTCTGGCACATTAAGGTAAATAAGGTAGGAGGACAGCACTTCCCCGAGGGTTAATCATCTCCGTCAGCTCCACCAGCTACTTATTAATCTCTTTTGCAATGCCATTTCACACAGCAAGCCAGCACAGGGAGGAGAAGCGTGCGTCTGGGTGTTTCTGCTCTGTGTGTGTTGGATTGTACGCTTTGTCATGTTAAGCGTTGGTTACTTACACAATGTTAGTGCCACATTTTTCACAGGTGTGGTATTTCTGCACCCCGGCAACAGAAGACGACACCACTGGCTTGGGGGGGCTTGGTGACAGTTTCCCTGGAAACCT
Source organism: Astyanax mexicanus (assembly GCF_023375975.1). Lineage (NCBI taxonomy): Eukaryota > Metazoa > Chordata > Actinopteri > Characiformes > Acestrorhamphidae > Astyanax > Astyanax mexicanus. Next base: position 22,174,223 of record NC_064419.1, on the reverse strand, counting down.
GAGGGCAGCCTCTGTCACAAAACAAACATTACATTACATTACATTACATTTGGCAGACGCTTTTGTCCAAAGCGGCTTACAATAAAGATGTACAAAGAGTAATTAAGAAAAATTTAAGGTAAAAAAACTATTTTTAGGTCAAAGGGAGATAATGGGAGGGGAATGAAGGAGGGGAAGAAGGAAATGATGTTAGAAGTAGTTAGATTGTTAGAGGTGTTAGGAGAGTAAGTGCTCTTTGAAGAGCTCTGTCTTCAGGAGTTTCTTAAAGATGGGGAGGAATGCTCCTGATCAGCGAGGGATGCTCCTTATAATTACGTAATGCCTGAAACTTAATTGTCAAGAGGATTATGTCCATTAATTATCATCTAGGCAGCATTACAGTTGGGGTTTTGGGCGTTTCAGGCATTACGTAATTATTAATCCATCAGCTCTTAAGATGAAACTGACTGGAAGAACTAAAGAAGCATATAAACATTCTAGCTTTGTGTTTGAGTTACAATTCACTGTACACTTGATATTGTTGAGAATTCAAAAGCTACTACAAAATGTTTGTTTTTTAAAAAATAAAAGTAACATATGGAGGGGGGGAAATCTAGACACGCAGTACACTTTTTCTTGCAAAGTTCTGAACTAAAGGAATATTTCAATCTAAACATGCATATTATTTTCTATTTTTAAGTTTTAAGCTAAAGGCTAGTATGAGTGTTGATATTAAATCAAAGCTTCATCACTCTTCCTTAAGTTTCTGTGGGAGCAGATTGTTTTCAATCTAACTATCTACAGTCAGGCCTGTTACAGCTGGAACGTTTGCCAGCAGCTCATTTGCAAGTCGTAAAACTGTTAGCGCTGCCTTGCCTTGTTTTCTGACTACTGGAGTCAACATGCTGGATAATCAGACTCCAGAGTGTGGAGAATGGCTTCATGTTTATTCACAGATAATTTCACACACACAAGATCACGCTTTCAGTATTTATTTATTTTTTTTGTTAAAACATTCTAACTTAAAGACATAATGTATACTGAATGACTGTCATATACATGCTACATGTGTATGCCCCCTCTCACTTCCCCAAGACCTGACAAGGTGAACAAATGTGTGCACGCGTGTGTGTATTAGAGCTTAGAGTGGGCCCAAAAAATCCAGTCTAAGCCTAGCAGAGCTTTTGCACATTCTGTCCAAACCTGACCCGGTCATTATAAACCTGACCCTGTCATTATAAACCTGAGCCAGATTTAAACCACACACTTTTTTATTAAGTAGAGCCTGAAAATTGAGCTTTTTAACTACAATTCTGTTCTGCAGGTAACTATAAATCCTGATTTTATCCCAAAACCTTTTCACTATCTTGCCTAGTGGCTGCATCTACACCCCCGTGAGGTGTGCAGCACACTGATTAAAGAAAGCTATAGCAGCGACCAAGTGGAGGAGCTTGTGTGTGTGCACTGAGCAACCCAGTTCTGTGTGATTTTAACATTATTACAACATCACAAATATCACAGTATGATCTGTTACTTTAGTATATTGTGATTATCATGCCATAACTTTATATAAATAAAAAAAATATAATGAAAAATCGTAGGCCTACATCACATGTCATCTTTTTGAACCAGTCCCGAAAGAGCATGAGCAAAGGATTTGGAATTCTCGGTTAAACAATCTAAACTCTAGTGTGTGTGTGTGGCTGGGGGCATGTAACTCACCTTTCTCGTCAGCCTCCAGCACCTCCTGCAGCATTTTAAAGGTGTTCGACTGTCGAGGGGCAGTGCGTGACTCCTTATTCTCCTGAATCATCTTGTACACCTCCGAGTCTCGGTCAAACCTCTGCATTGCGAAGTCCGAGCTGAATGAAACACACACACAGACACACACAAATGGAAGAGAAGATTTAAGACTCAACATCCAAACTCCAAATCAATCATTAACTCTTCATGAAACAGAGCATGAATGTAAGCTTCATTAAAGGACGAAACAATCTGCTTTAGATAAGAAAGGATTACCTCACTGTTGCTAAATTTAACAGCAATATATCTGAGGTCTGTGTGATTATGTGGCCTTGCTGTATATAAGCCAAAAGGAAATGAGTACTCTGGGAGAAAAGGACCTAAAACATAGTGACTTTGACCGTGTAACCCCTCCACATCAACTGTAGCTGTACTTCTCATAGGTGAAGTATGGCACACACAGCAGTATAACATATTACAGATGGATAGAGGCAGATAACCCCAACCATCTTTAAGCCACAGCTCAAACCGTACATTATAAGAGACTTCTTCAGCCACAGGGTGCTTGAGAAAAAACCTTCCTTATTAAGTGCATTTGGATAACCAATGTGTTCCTATTTGAGGGTTTTTAACTTACAATAACAGGAGGGGGCCCTCAGAATTTTCTAGGCCTTCAGAGAAGGCATACTTTCTTTATTTAAAGGACCAAAATTTAGAAATGTAATATGACAAATTAATGTTTAAACTCTCTATTACATAGTCAGACCTCTCCTGTACCCATTTCCTCACCCTGGGCTGCCAAGTATGAAACACAATAGCAGGCAAACACAGCAAGCTGCATCTTGGTCATAGAGTAAAATAAAATTAACAATTGGCAATGCGTTTACTAGATAGAAACAGCTTAGAACCCAAAAGGACTACAAGACAAATACAGAGTTGACCAATTTCCTCATTCATAGATAAGGGTAGTTAGTGATTGCTAATGTCATCATGTAACAGCATGATCATGTAAACTGCTATCAGTCACAATGGAGAAGCAGATGAGCCATAGCTGTTTACTACAATCTCCAGTTTTATCCCCAAATACAGTAAATATCCCCACTCAAAACCAACTGTGGATTTGAAGTTTGCAATCCCAGACTTTGTTTGCTGAAAGAGGTTACCATCGTTCAACGGAACAAGAACAGTTTTGCACAGTTCCTTAAGTCTGTACTGATGTAGAGAAAACTGTTTCCACTGGTGAGCAGCAGATTTGCTCTATTTTAGGGAAATAATATAGCGTATTACACAGAACACATTAATCTGTTTATGGGAGCAATCCATCATCATTAAGCATTAGGCTCATTCATCTTGACATCATACCAATTCCAATACATGTAAAGCCAACAACATTCTTTAATAGTTCTGTTATTGCCAAGATAATGACATAGTCAGTTAACAGTGGAGCTTTTGATGATGTAAGAGTCAGAAAAAGGAAAATATTCAGATTTCCCAGCAAAATGTTTAGTCAGTGTTTGATCATTTTCTCTTGAACAAAGATGGCTAATGTTCAGTTTACAGAATCTCATTGAATCAGCGTTTTTGTCAACAATAAAGTCTGTTTATTTATTTTCAGATTTATGTTCTAGTTAAGGCTAGTTAATATGCTTGAATAGGATGCTTCTTTTAGCCTCAAGGTTACAGAAACCTTGTACCTGCAGTACAAAGAGTGAATTCTTTTATTTATTTTTGACACGTCCAATGGGAGTTAAAAAGGTTTTGTACACCTGGTGAAAAACACTGTTGTTTTTTTTTTTATTCCTTACAAATGCTGAGTGGGGAAGGACAGTGAGACCTGGCACCTGGTGTGGATGTTTCTGATACTATACTGTCTACGTAGTGTCTGTAAATGTTTCAGCCACTCATCACCTATAACATGTCAGTTTGGAACGCACCTGCTTAAAGGGCAGACATGCTGGTGCTGATTCACAAACGATCTGAGATGTAATCAGATCTGTATGGACCACAAGCAGACATTAATAGGGCTCTATGAAACCTATTTAACTTTTTTTTTTACTTTCTACCTCATTAACTACATTACACATTAGTAAAACAGCACTGTTTTTATTGAAATTTATTTTGCTTACTAAAATATAACAAAAATTTCTAACAGAATAGTAGAACTACTTCCATGTGTACCAGTTCAGATCAGTGAGCTTCACTGAGCAATCTCTCTCTCACTCTCCATGTTATGATGTTCTCATCTCATCTCATTGTCAACCGCTTAATCCGTTAAGGGTCGCGGGGGGGTGCTGGAGCCTATCCCAGGCATCGGGCGGAAGGCAGGATACACCCTGGACAGGCCGCCAATCCATCGCAGGGCAGACGGACACAGACAGACAAACAGACACATTCACTCACACACTCACACCTAAGGGGCAATTTCAATCAAGTTCCAATTAGCCTGAACGTGCCGTCTTTGGCCTGTGGGAGGAAACCGGAGAACCCGAAGGAAACCCACGCAGACACGGGGAGAACGTGCAAACTCCACACAGAAAGACCCGGGTTGCCCCAGCCGGGAATTGAACCCAGGCCGTCTTGCTGTGAGGCGGAAGTGCTACCCACTGCGCCACTGTGCCGCCCATGTTATTGTTAATGCTAAAATGCTTTTGGAAAACTGGGCCCAGATCACAGATCAGAAAACAAAATTGAATAGCAACGTAGGAAAAATGGGGACATTAGTTTTAGCTGTTAGGTTGAAAGTATCTTGTGTTACAACTTTATATCTATTAGTGACAATTATTTTGACACAGTCTGTTTGTCTATAAACTGTACTAAGTTTTTTTCGGTCATGTGACAGACTCCTGCTCAGTCTGTATGTTTTCACTGCTTTATTTTCAGGTTTAGGGGATTATAACTGTATAAAATAACTGATTATAAAAGTAACAGCAATATAAAACCTGGATTACACAGGAATGGATAAATGTGAACGATAATTCTTTGAGTCCTGAACTGTGGTGAGTGACCCGCCACACAAGTCAGAAACACATATTTATTGTTTATGTTAAACGGCGTATTATTGTTTTCTGTATTCATAGGCTTTCTTTTGCCACATTGCTGTGATTCTTATCGCCAAGAAAAAAAAATCGAATATAAAGTAAGAAAACTCTTTTAGGAGAAGGGGACCTTATATGGCTTGTAATGGTAAAACTGCAAATTATTCCTTCAGTTAAAAAAATCTATCATGCTCAATATTTCTCTGCGTAACTATATACTGGACACAATGCCGGAGGACAAGGCATGCTTTATTTTACACTGCACAGGAAAAATGAGACTACAGGGATTTAAGTCTCAGCAGACACAGTGATTTTATCCCACTGTGGCTAACTACATCCATATCCCACCCTCAGGGAGTAGCATTAGCAGCAGACACTATACTACTCCAAACCAATCCCCCCCCCTCCCATCCTTTTGCCTGTTAGGCATTCTTGAGTGGAAGAAACACAGACATGCGATATTTCAACCATATATGACTAGCTTCTCTTTTTCGTCGTTTCTCTTCCCTTCTTTCTTTTGCTATTTTTTCATCCTAAATTTTTTTTCAGGGAAAGCTTCACCACTCATTTAATCAAGGTCAAAAACACATTTTCATGCCTATGTGAAATTAACTGTTGGCAGAACATGGAAGTAAGGCTGATTGGGTCATTTGAAAGTATGGGAACACTGGGTTGTGGAGTGGGAAAGTAAAAGTGTGTGTTTGAGTTAATTAGCAGGCAGTTACAGTAGCTGGTCAGCAGGAACTTTATGAGTGCACTTTTAAGCACCGTGCTGATGGAAACCAAATAAAATACAGCTTTTGTTTTATGGTAAATTCCTGACACATATGGGGGTCCAATTAGCATGGTCTACCTTCAGCCTTCCCAGCCAACACCAACAGCCTGAGGTGAACACACAGTTCTCATCAGTGATCCATATACAAACACACACAAACACCCCCACACTGTGTACTGTACAAACTAACTGATCCTGGTTAGAAGGCCACTGCTGGCACGGGCCTCGAGTTGCCAGTGTTTACCGAAACTAAGAAAAGTACAACATACTCTTCTAGTCTGTGTCAAGAGAGCTCAAACTGTAAGCAATTACACATATAGCATAATTTGTTATAGCTTCTATTTTGATTAATGGTTTTACACAAGACGTTTCAGCAGCACAGACAATGATAAGGAATGGTAATTTTTCGGGATTTCAAAAGAAAAATAGAGCTCCAATTATAAACTTGTCATTACATGAACATTTAAGGCTATGAATAAATGGTTTATGCTTTTGTGAACATATAAAAGGACATGTATAGAGGGGGCACTATATAGTGTGTTGGCTGAGCAGCATGTTCAACATAAAATATATGTTTTTTTACAGTAGTTTATGATACTAAAGGAGGAATAAAGGAGAAATAAGAACAAGTGTATGAGTCACTCTCTCCATATGCAGCAGCAAGAGGGAGAGAGAAACGAGTGAAAGGAGGAGGAGAAGGGCTAGGGGACTATCGGGAGTACAGTTATCAAAGCACACTGGCTAAAGCTTTAGGGGTCCTGAACCTGACTCAAATCACATATGTCTGTCCAGTCCGACAATTTTACTACTCGTTTGAGTAGTTTCCTTATATATCAATCAGTAAATTTGTTTACATATGTTGCTTGGATGCCCTGCTCATTAAACAAGTCAGAAGTCACAGAAACATATTTTGAGCTTTTAAAAAAATTAGTAAGAAAGACATACTATAAACAATTTGCCCTGCAGTATTTATGCTAACCTTATCGCATACAGTGTTTGAGTAATGTCCACCAGATTATAAAAAGTCAAATTCAACAGAATCATGGAAAATGACTGAAATATTTTTGAGCATTTAAAAATGAGCTAGAGAGACCCTGAATATGATGAACGACCAGAATTACAGCCTCATTTAATTAAGGACTTCAAATGTAGAACTAGGATTTATAAAATAATGAGCTGGACAACAGCATGCAGATAGTTATGTGTATTATTAGGTATTTAAATGAGCTCTTATATTCCATTTTACTTTTTTATTCAAACTGTAACACTGAATTTAATTAACTGCATATTTGCCAGTGATCAGCCTTACTTATGAAAGCACCTCACAACTTTTAAATGTGTGTTTGCATTTCCAATCCATCCCCATGTTTACATACTGGAGATGGCATATTGTTGATATTGTCTCTAACTCAACTTTACAGGACAAATAGGACAAAACAAACAAAAAAAAAACTTGTCAGTCATTATGGAGCATTTCTATTGGTCCGATAGTATGAAGAACAACTAGAGAACTGCCAGATTCATATTGTGTGAAAGACAGAAACTGCCTCTGTGGGTGTGGTTGACATCTTTCTAAACCTGTATGACAAGTGGCCAATGCCTGACATGTTGAAAAGCAAGCATGTGTGTGCAAATGTGGAATGAGAAAGTATGACATGAACTCAGTCACTCAACTGTACTGAGTGAAACAACAGAATGGAAAGACTGAGAAAATGAGAGAGTGAGAGAGAGAGAGAGAGAGAGAGAGAGAGGGGGAGAGAGAGATACACACACTACAGAGTGAGAGAGAGATGATGAGGCTGTAAATCTTCAGATCCACTGCATGTTCAGATTCACAGACCGGACCCAGCCCTGTTCTGGGGAACACGCTCCAAATTAAAACCAGATTCATCCACTCTTCTAAAACTAGACTCGGTTTTTCCCCCTTTTCCTCTACAAGCTTTGAAAAACTCAAGAAACCCCTTTCTCTAGGTGCTACCGCTTCTTATCATATTGCTGCTTTCTATGACCAGACACACCAATTGAAATACACAGGTACAACTATAATGCCTATATGCTACACTTCCCTGTAGGCTAACATAAGGTATGAGTCATTTAGGAAATCTGAGTCAATCCTAAAATAAACGTTCCCAAAAATAACAAATTATTTACTAAAATACAACATGTACACAAAAGTGACTGGAGGTGCTGTTTACACAGAAATAACAATACAACATTTTTCGCTTGTTTTGGGATTTTTGTTTGTATTTGCCCAATATTAAAGCATTTTAATATAAATTCTAACGAATGAATCTGAACCAGTTTTTATCCTCGACACCCCTTATAAGTCACTCATACATTATAAGCTGTAGTTTTGTTGTAGTTATGTTTTGCATACTGTACTTTGTAGCTCTATTAGCCTGCAGAGGCACGATAGTGATCTTGTGAAAACGCAGGTCGTTCAATAGGCTTCAAACAGACAACAGACAAAACAAGCAACAGCATCCTAGCTAGAGAGATGAGGAACTGATCCTGAGAGCCTCAGAGTGGTAGAGGATGTTTCCTCTAACCCATACAGAACCCGCATACATCCTCAAAACTCTTAAGAACCCCTAAAGAACCTGTGCTGAACACAGCAGAAAATGTTAAAGATCGACTTACCACAAAATCGCAATAAAGAAAAACAGGCAAATTCCTGTGTAGTTAGATCAACTCCCTTTGGTCCAGCAGACCAGAAAAGTTCACACACGCTCAAAACTTAAAACTTACTGCACAGACGCACCAACATGCATATGCACACATAAAAAACTTCATACACACACACCCCTGCCTTTATCTGCTGGAGACAGGAGAAAAAAAAGGTTCAGGCTGAAAGGTGTGACTAAAGGCTGCCTGCTATTGGATGAGTGAAAAGAAGAGGCGGATGAAAAGGGAATCCCAGAGAATTCCATACGCTGAACACAGAGGGGGGTGGAGTCAGACGAGTGTGTGTGGCATGGAAGTGTGTGTATGTGTGAGAGTCTGTGGAAAGTGGGGGGCCAATTAGGGGCAGAATGAAGCTCCTCTATAGTGTGACTTTTGGAGAAATTAAAACAAAAAACTGAAAGTTAGAGACAGCAAGATTAGAAGTGCGCAAGAATGGACAATAGAGAAAAGTGTGAGAGAGAGAGCGACAGAGAGAGAGAGAGAGAGAGAGAGAGAGAGAGAGCATAAGGGAGGGAAAGAGAGAGAGAGAGAAAGAAAGAGAGAGTGAGAGAGAGAGAAGCAGAGAAAGCAAGAGAAATAGAGACACAAAGACCCAGACAAGAACACAAACCATGTTCTAACTTGTCTAGGGGGCTGACAGAACCCCAAGATGGAGGAGCCAAAACAAACCCTGAAACGTGTGTGTGTGTGTGTGCGTGCATGCATGTGTGTGTGTGAGCGTGCGTGCCTGTGTGTGTGTGTGAGAGAGAGAGAGAGAGAGAGAGAGAGAGAGAGAGAGAGAGAGAGAGAGAGAGAGAGAGAGAGAGAGAGAGAGAGAGAGAGAGAGAGACAAAAAAGATAAAAACAGTCAAGCAGGCCAGAATCCCACAGAAACACTGCTGAACCAAAACATGCAATTTAGTGTCTGTGTAAATATTCTCAATTTCAAACAGATGATCAGAGTCAATAGAAATTCTTGTAACATAAAAACACATTATAGGAAATCCCAGTACATATACAGTATTGTGCAAATGTTTTAGGCACCTGTGGGTAAAGAAAAAGCTTCTTATCTGTGAAGTAAGTGTTTATGAGCTCAGTAAAACACCAGCATTACAATAAATACAAACAGCAATTTTACAAAAAGCAGAGCTTTTACAGAACTGTTTTTCTTAAAACATCTCCTAATCTCTCCTCATCTGAGATTAATAGAGTTATTTCTTGTTCCCATCATATTAACAGCTGGTTTGGTAAATTGGTAAGTTTGGTAAAGCAGGTGAGCTGCTGACGGAACTGAACAGATATACACATGCAGGCTGAGGAGCATCGAGGAGAAATCTGGAGTCTCTACACTATGTTCTTCAACTTGGTTTACAGGAAATAACATACTTAGTTATATCCTTAGTAATCCTTGTTACGATTTACTGTATGTATGTTTATTTGCATCTGTTCAAATCATGTCATTTTTTTCAGCTGAGATAAACGGATAAGTGTAATTTGCTTTGGTGCCTAAAACTTTTGAACAGTACTGTATATCATGGTTAAGTTAGTAGAACATGAACTGTAGCCAGTTGTGGAAGATAAATACATGTCTGATCCTAGCCTAGTTAAAACCAACAGTCATTAAGATGGCTGGTCATTTTGAGCGATTGGAATTGGAGTTCATTGCAACAGATTACATAACTTTGATCAATCTGATGAGTCACAGTGCTCTCGCTAAGATTTTTTCAGTAGTGGGGATAGGCCCACACTTTCTTTATTCCAGGTTCAAGGTTTCCCTGCAGGCACGTAACAGTATTGGACGTCATGACCAACATTTAACCTGAAATGAACATATATTGATATTGGAGGCCAGCTGGGTTAAGTTAAGCATTTTTTCAGCCATGTTGAATAAATGAAATGAAATAAAGAAACAAACTGTCTGTCTACAGGGCTAGGATAGTCTTGTTGGCTGAAATATCTTAGCCTTAACATTTAAGTTTGTTTAACAAAAGACAGGTTTCTTTTCTCTGTGTAAATGTTCTCTTTGTGTCACATGATCTGTGGCATTCCGTGATCTCAAAAACATTAACTATCATAGTTATGCAGATGATACACATATATATCTGGCTGTTTCTCCAGATGTTTTTAGCCCCATTGACTCATTATGCCAGTGTCTAGACCAGCGTTTCTCAACCTTTTTTCTATCACGACACCCTTTAAAAGTATGCAAAATCTCAAGGCACCCCAGTTTACAAATGGGGGGCGGGGGGATTGCTGGCGCAATACTTCAGGTGAGAACGAGGAGAGTTGCTGGCGGAATATTTTATTTCAGGTGAGAAGGGGGGGTGGGGGGGTTATTTACAATTAGCGCGAAACCTGCTGACTTTTCAAACGAGTGAAATACTCTGCTACACTCACTGCTGAACTACCACTGGATGAAGAAGTTAATGGCTCCGATTCAGAGTTATCTGAACCTGCAGTCTTCTTTTAAAAAAACGTTCCATGCGAGCTTGAGCGCTTCACACTACTCTCGCAGTGCATCGCGTGGGGGAAAAACTTTACAGTGTGTCCCAATTTAGGGGCTGCATCCTTCGGAGGCTGTATTCGAAGACAGATTGCGTCACAGCTGCGCAGTAATACACCGCCTATCTCTGTGGGTCGCATCCTCCAGAGTATGCTGCCTGTGAATTGGGACACACCCCGACACGCGCTGACTCTGGAAAGGAAATATGCAGGTGATGCGCAATATTTTGACGGCACCCCCGATGAAGCCAGACGGCACCCCAGGGTGCCGCGGCACCCTGGTTGAGAAACACTGGTCTAGACCACATAAAAATTGGATGACCCAACATTTCTTGCAATTATATAAGGATAAGACAGAGTTCATAGTGTTTGGTTGTAAAGAAAAGAGAACTTGTGTCATTGAACATCTCCACACTCGGGGTCCAAAACCAGGTACGAAATCAGTATTAACTTACATCTCTCTTTCACAAGTCATATCAAAACTATCACGAAAACAGCTTTTTATCATCTTAAAAATATAGCCAGAATCAGGGGTTTGATGTCGCAGCAAGATCTAGAGAAGCTCATCCATGCTTTTATTTCAAGTGTAAATGTGGATTATTGTAATGGCCTTTTAACTGGACTTCCCAAAAAAGACCATTAAACAGTTAAAGCACATTCAAAATACTGCTGCCAGAGTTTTAACCAGGACTAAGAGAATGGAGCACATCACTCCAGTCCTAAAATCTCTACACTGGCTTCCAGTTAGTTACAGGATGGACTTTAAAGTGCTGCTGATAGTCTATAAATCACTAAACAATTGTTGCCCGGAATACATTGCAGGTCTGTTTAGAGAATATAGACCCAATAGATCTCTTAAATCCATGGACTCAGGTCAGTTAGTTTATAAAAAAAAAAAAAAAAAAAAAAGAGTCCAGTCTAAACATGGAGAAGCAGCTTTTAGTTATTATGCTGCATATAACTGGAACAGACTGCCAGAAAATATTAGAAATGCCCCATATGTAGAAGTGTTCAAATCTAGGTTAAAAACTCTACTTTTTTTCTTGTGCTTTTAACTAAAGAACTTTACTTCACTGCACTTTTATTTTTTATCTTATCTTATTTTATTTGTATTTTTATTATTGTTGTTTTAGAATGTTTGTTTTCCTTTTAATGCTACTTAATTTTGTTTTAACAATTGTTCTGTTAATTGTAATTGTCTTAATGTTTTTATTTTTTATGTAAAACACTTTTGCCATGGTATAAAATGTGCTATATAAATAAATTTGCCTTTCCTTGCCTCAACAAGGCTTTAATTTATTGTAAAATAAATTAAGGAATTAAGTAAGGAATTGTCGAAGGAATCAAACAGTTTTCAGTCATGAAGCGCTAGTGTAAGCCCAAAAGATCTACAAAAAGCATAAAATGAATGAAATCCATTCTTTTCAATGTGCACCATGTTGAAGAGAGGTCTGAGCTCTTATATAATAAGTCGAGAAAAAAAAAAAAAAAAGGTAGGTTACATTAATCCTGTATAATATAATTTGTATTAATTGTGTGAACGAACATGTGGGTAAATATTCAGTCATAAGGAGGTTTTGTGCCTTTTCTCAAGTACAGAGAAGCTTGATAGGGCTGCATTGTGTTTCCTTTTGCACAGCACAGATCCCTCGGGTCACTCATGCCTGTGGCAAACCTCAGGTGTTAAACGACGTGCAGTAGACTCCTCAGAGGCGTGCGTGATGCTTCTTTCTGGCAGGTTTAAACATGTCACTGTGTAATGTGGCCTATTGCCTACATGTGCGTTATGAAAATGTAGCTTCTAATTTTAAACATCAATTTAATTATTAATACATTTTAAGACTGATTATACTCTAATGTTGTCTAGCAGCAATGTGTCTGATACTCTCTGTGCAGCCCACATAAACCAACTACATATTACACTCCCATCTACTTTCATCTACACATACACTCCCATCTCTTTATTCTCGTGTGAATAGGTCATAAATTTTCCTGACACACTGCAGTAAAATTGACTTTACTTCACCTCGACAAATAAAATGAATCATGTTCAAATAGAGCTTAAGACTTTAATTATCTTGAAAAGTTGGTAGTTGGTAGAACTGTGGTCAAGCTGAAGTCTGAGAGGCCATGAAAACTGCATGCAGCTTTAGAATATTTAGGAACTATAGAGTAGTGGTATATTATTGTACTGTGCATTAGTATTTGTAACAACAATCAAAACGCATCAGAAAAAATTGTGATTTTTTGGCCACAGTCAATACTTTGGGCTTGTGCTGCAGCCAGTGGCACAGGGAACATGTTACTGTACGCACAAATATGAAATGTGCAATTTTTCTTGTGTGCTGTTTGGTACCTCTGATCTAAACATCATAGCCCAAGACAATCCAAAAGTCCCACAGATCTATAAAGTACTAAATTAAAATCGGGGTGCATCATCTGCTTTTGTCAGTATAGGTTCCAATGTTTTATTAGCACTCACTACTTTATTGAGCTAATTAAACTCCCTCCACTCACAATACTATACTTCATTCACATATTTATTGACTGAAACCTATTTTGAACGTTTTTGAACATATCTCCATTTACAAGTACAAGACACACACACACACGTAACCCCTACACCTAAATGAGTGTTTACCTGCGGCGGGGGGACACAGAAAGCTCCCGTTCGATTGGACTGTGTGGAGAGTATCGTCCAGGAGGGGTTGGGGTCCGACTGGACACAGAGTTGCTGCGAAAATCCATCGAGGAAAACTCCTAACCAAGACACAAACACAGAGCACACAGTGTAATTACAGCATCCACAGGACAACCTACAATTACAATGTAAGATATTATCATGATGTATCATCAGAATGTAATATCTGAACACATTTATTTATTTGGGGAAAATATATAATTATAAAATTATTAAAAAATTATTAAAAAAAATAATTATATACTTTACAGGACAAAAACAGTTACACAGGGCTTCATTTTTATCAAGGATAATCAGTGACAACTAGCTGATTGCCAACATCTTTTCTTAAAACACATCATCATAATTTAATCATTTCTATTGGCCGTGCAAAAACTGAAAGCGTTAATAGCTTTTGGTTGATTTTTATTAGTCACACTGCTGCGCCATATTCAATTCAGACTTTCCATATTGGCCATCCTGAAGCAATTCCTTTTGTTTTTGGTAAGACGTCATCAATTTCTGTTTCATCAAACTAGCTGGAAGAAGTGACTCTTCCTCCATCTGGCCTGTGAAAGGAATGCATTACAGGCTTAAACACTGACCTCAGCATGCATTACAATTAATAATATAGAACCACCATGTATACACATGTGTATGAATGCATGTGCGCATGTGTGTGTGCGTGCGTGTGTGTGTGTTCAGCACATGTCCAAAAAATCTCAAGATCTTCCCACTGCCTCAAACCCCATACTGAGACACCTGCAGTTGTTTAGAGATGCCAGAGCACATCTGAGGGGTTGAGCAAGAGTGAACGCATGTCTGTGTGTGTCTGTGTGTGTCTGTGTGTGTGTATGCAGAGACACAGCAGTACAATGAGAGGGGTAGGTGGGCTGGTGAGGGAGAACAGTTCAGTTCTTCCAAAACTTTTATAGCAGCAGATTCTTTTAGGTTGCCTCAGGCAGCCAGAGGTGATGAACTCTAAAAGCCTTAAAGAGAGTACTTGAGATGAGAGTACTTAATTAAATATATGTGGACAGAGAGAGAGAGAGAAAGAGTGAACATCAGCAAGAAAAAGGATAGGAAAATCAAAAAAGCAAGCAAGAGTGAAAAAAAAAATCTTAAAGGAACAATCAAGGTAATCAAGAAAGGAATAGCAATTGAGGGAAAAAAAAGAAAAAGTGCATGTGCAAAATAAATCACAATCAAGAAAAAGAGAGAGTGAGACAAAAACTGCAGAGAGTAAAATGCAGAAAAACGGCAAAAACGGGGGAGGGAGGAGGAGGAAAAAAAAGATTGTCAACACCTGTGCACCTGTCCCACCTGAGGGGACGTGCTCTCTGTAAGCACTAAGGCATTAAACATTAATCTTCCCTCAAAGGATGAGGAATCTGCTTATAATCCTGACTAAAGCTTTAAGTATGCTCGCTCTGTCATCGGCTCGCCGGGTCTCATTGTTCTGCCTTCTTCTCTCCGAAAGCTCGGCTGCATTCTTGGCAGCAGACACTCCTATTCTAATCAATATCACACTGGAACTCACACACACACACTCTTATCGTAGGAGCCTTGTTAACTGTTGATTGCTATTTATATATCAGTTCTGAAAGCAAATTCTGGCGAGGGGAAAAAAAAACTACAGAAACGTCGCTCACTCACTACCAGATGTCTGGCCCCCGGTGGTGTTTGTGGCAGCTGATCTGGCTTCTACTAAAGCTGAAGCACAATCTGCAGGCTTAACAACAGTTTAGACTTTCTAAACTGTTCCTAGATCAGGTTAAAAAGGGAACCATCCACCCAGAGGCTTTGAGGTTCTGGCAGAACAGATGCAGACCCAGCAGCACAGCCAACGTGCACCATTCGCTCAACGGAAACTTCAGCTGCCAACACGCATTTCTTTAGAGCTGAAGCAATTACTGCCGGCAGTTATGAACAATTCTGGAGAAAACACTGGCTGAAAGCCGCAAAATTGCTTCACCCGTGTAGCCAACCGACTCTAGAGCCTACTCATGTTCTCTATGAGCGTTTGAGACTGAGTAGGAAACACAGTGGTAAAGGGACTGAATGTGCAAGAAAAGGAATGCTATATGAGAGAGTAAGTATCCACTTTGACCACTAGAGGGCAGTCTCTTCAGCAAAACAAGGACAGACATGGAAAACACATTTTTTGTATTTTGAGGGTTTTTGACTTTGAACAATGTTTAGGTTACCCATTTTCTTAATACTGACGGAGTGTAAGTGTTCCTCCACTTCTAACAAATAAACAGAGGAAGTTAATACCATGCTTATAAACCAGATACTTAGTGGGCAGAGGTAATAACAAATATTAAAATAAATATAAACTGATTTATTAGAAGAACAAGGTAAAGTGATGCGTTGTTAGCATCAATCTAAACCTGCAACTCTTATAACAATGAAGTTGCAGGTAACAACAAACTACCTATGAAACTTAAATTACCAAACCCCTTTCTCATGGTTAAAGCAAGGGAGGTTTCATTTAAGTTCTCCTTCATCTGTGCTTCTGACCTCACAGGCTAAAGAGCCAGGGTCTACAACACAACAATACATTCAAAAACTGTATGCATTCCAAGTTTTGCATGTAACACAATTGCATTCAGCTGCTAAATACTAGTTTGCAGTTTTTTGCGTTAAATGCAGCCAATCAGAACTGACTTTGCAGGTGTTTAAAGTTCGTGTGTTTGATTGTACCATGTAGTTATGTCTATCCTGATGACTTTGAGCATATATGTCATCTACAGGCTGGAGTGTGTAAGGGTTTTTTACATGCAAATGACAAGATACTAATATGGTATAAGAGATAAAAGATCATGCCCTTCGTTATATTAGCCATACAGTATAGAGCCCCATAAAATTAAATTGCATTTCCTGATTTCTTTTCTGATTTTCTTCACTAAGCTTTGTGTTTATTTATATATTATATATTTTTACGTTTTTTTTTCCTTTTATGCATGAACAACAATTAGTCAGCCAAAACTGCACTTTTATTTCCTTTCATTTCCTTTCAGCCAATGAAAACCCAAAAGTCAGTGTCTCAGAAAATTTGAATATGATAAAAGACCAGTGTGCCACGGGCAGTGTGCCAAGTCCTGCTGGAAAATGAAATCCACATCTCCATAAAAGTTGTCAGCAGAGGAAAACATGAAGTGCTGTAAGATTTTAATTGGGATTTTTATGGGAAAACACTGTACTGACTTTAGACTTGATATAACATAGTGGATCAACACCAGCAGATGACATGGTCTACAAACCATCATTGACCATCAGTAAATTTTACATTTCATTTGGAAATCAAGGGGGCAGAGTCCAAGCAGCTTGAGTTTCCATAATCAGTGATAATTTGGAGAGTCATGTCATCTGCAGGTGTTGGGCCACTGTTATATCAAGTCTAAAATCAGTGCAGTGTTTTCCCGGAAAATCTTAAGAGCACTTTGTGTAAATGCTTGAATATATCTATGAATTTCACATCTTGAAGAGAATTACTGAAAAAAAAAAAGAAAAACTTTTCAATAATTTCACTAGTATATTCACTGTATATATACACACATTGTGTATAACTTGTCTATTGATAAGTACAATAAAATAATGGGATAATTTGTCAGTTACTAATATAATCAATACTTAACACTGCACACTTGTGAGGATCTAAACTGTTGAAATGTTTATTGGCACACACTCACTCAGAGGAAGTGTGTCTGGCTCCCTTCTGTCAGCCAGGAACATAGCACACTCTAAATCTGTTAGAGATCTACTTCACACGCCTCATACTGAGCAACAGCAAGCGCACATGCTGACTGCGCTCTCTCAGTTTCTGTCTAAACACACACATTTGCCTTTAGTCAGTAATTAGCTGCTGCCTCTAGCGCTGTGAGCACTGCAGTAGCGCCGGTGTTTCCTGGCCTGAGTCGTGCTCGGGCACTGCCATCACTTGGCAAGGCGGGCCCTTGTTGGGGGGATTACCCTGGATGGCTACACAATCAGCCCCATGCCAGGAGGGGTGTCTGGATCACAGGGTGGGAGCAGCTATCTGCCTGCCAGATTCACACATCTGCTACAAAAAGGGAGAGCAGGACCCTGAGGCTTTATGGAGAAACAAATTTCAGAACAAGAGTTCTAGTTATAGAGTGATTGTAGGTCTGGACGATTAAGACTAAAAATACAGTATTATGATCTCAACTCCGAGGTTTAGGAGCAAATCATCATCAATGCCAGGATATGATTTGAGGGAACACAGAGCCACTTGTGTGTTATTGCTTTTAGGAGGCTCTGAACGTTGTTTTAAATAGACAGACATTGCATGTTTCAGATTAGATAAAATTTGTCTTGGACAAACTGCTGTTAAACTATACAAACAACAGTGAACACACATAGTACTTTATTTTTATTGGAAATTAACATCTACAGCAGCATTAGAGGATATTTTCTCTGGTAAGATTTTCACTTTAGGCTTTGATGGACAGGAGAATAAATTAGTTCTCAAAAACATTTTTTTGGGTCTAGCTATTGATTTTTTCCTCACACACACTTAGGGCCCTCTCTTACACACTACACAAGGCACACCGCTATGCATATTGCTATCTTACACCCAATCTACAGTCTATTTTCTGGTCTTGCACCTGCACCATTAAAATAGCAATGGAGTTTACAAATATATTTACATAGATGGGTGTGGTGTTCTGAAAACGAGATGCGTTTTGACGGAGGAAAGCACAGGTGCTCCACAGACTGATTTAACCCTGACAACAGTCAACCGTCAAGATTTCCATTCTTAGCCTGGCAACACGTGCAGACCTTTGCTCTTTACATACACATATAGACATGCAGAAGAGCAAAAACCCAACTTCAACATCAACAATAAACAGAATAGAAAATAAAATAATATTTCTGTTTCCATAAATGACCCGCTTGCGCACCTTCACATGTGAACACACAGGTCAGTGTCCTCTTCTGAGACTTGAACGCACCAAATACCTTCTGTGTACTCACTATAAGAATCTTTCAATTTTAGGCCCTTGAACTAAATGCACACTGCCTGGATAAAATCATTCTGGATTCTGTGGTGAACAATCCATGAGTAAAAATGATGATCTCATGCTCCCTGAACCACTCTTTCACAATTCCAGCCCCATGAATCCTGACAGTGTCATATTCAGTATATTCAGGTAGTCAGCTGACTTTATTCTTTGAGCACTTACTGTTGCTGTACCTAGAACTGAACAGCTGCAGCAACCCCAGATTATCTGATTAGTTAAATCCAGGTGGCAACTTTGTTTTGGACAGGCAGTGTAAATGTGCATATGCGTATGATGAACACACGTTTGCCACTGCTTGACATGACCTCATTGACCTCAGTGTCAATCTATAGGCTATGCTAGGCTACACTGGCCAGGAATATGTATATCTTAAGCTCAATGTCATGAATTAGCAAAACAGCAGCTACCTAAATTGGTGTGGTTAGAAATGTTGTGCAATTTAACTCAAGAATTGATGTAAATCACAGTTTTTTTTATTTCGTTGTTTTCCATAATTAGGTACATAATGTCAATAGATCCATGGCACTAGAGAACTCAAAACTCAAGAAAGTTGTGTTGTGTTTTCTATGTGTATTTTGAAGATTTAATCTGAATCCAAGGACAATTAAGGTATTGTCCATCAAATGTCATTACAACTAAAACAAATAAATACATACTAATAAAATCTGATTTAGGCAAATATATACAGCACTTCTCTGCCCTAACAGAGATAATAAACAGATCCAAGAAGCTTCCAGTCAAGAAAATCCAGTCTAAAACTCCTGCAAACAAATCCAGCCACCAGATTGGGCGTACGCTACCAGGCAGTTCAAGAGCAAAACACGTGCAAATCAGTTAAAGATCTGAACAAGCTCGAGCGGAATGTACCCAAACCCAAACAAAGGAAAATGAGCAAAACAAACCAGCTCCCAAACACAAGTAAAGAGCGGGCACTAACCAAAACATTGTGCCATTTCCCATCAGCTACATTAAATTAAAGCAAGTGACCATAAGGTGACCATTAGGAGTCTTTTGAATTACTAAAGTGTGTTGTCTCGGTTCTTGGTCATTTATAGAGCTGAGGATGTTAACACTTAATAGTGGTACATTCCAGTCTGTGTGTGTGTGCGTGTGTGTGAGAGAGAGGAAGAGGTCTTCGATTATGAGTAAAATAAATCAAACGTGCAATCACAAGCCTTTCCCCTCTGTATCTTGCTCTCTCTTTCATGCCTGATTAGCCTCCAACCTTACAGTAATCAGAGCTTTTAAACAGCTCCAGAATAAACACACACACAAAGGCTTGTGCATGTGTGCACATCCACACAACAGCTACTAAAAAGGATGATTTTTGTATAAAATGCTTTTCAAGTAATTTTTTTATATATTTTTTTTCCCTCGATCCAACGGAGATCTAATACTGTAAAGAATGCTCTTTGCTCTTTGTTGTTAGGGCCGTGTCACATGGGTCATGAGGGAAAGGACTGTTATGTCATACAGGAAGTCCTGGTACAGAAACCAGTCAGTAGGCCTGAATGCAACAGCACACATAGTTTCAACACTGTGGCGACATTGTATTAGGCTCCTCATAAAGTGAGAAAACGAAAGATAACAGGCTAAACGTCGGTCACTGCCCACAACTTGTCAAAACCAGAGCTGCAGAAGTGAAATATCATCATACAGATGGTGATTTCAGCAATCCAATACTGCTTTGCTGCACACAAGAAAAACAATACAAAATACAGGGATGAAGTGTTTTTTTTATTAATATAATGATGCAAATGTTAAAATCATAAGATTTAAACCCATAGAATTTCATGATTGTAATGTGTATCTGAAGAAGTATTTTTTTATTTAATTCACAGCAGCAGTATTTCTGAACAGAGAGGGGCAAAGTATTTTAATAATTGCTATCAGTGTAGTGGCACAACCATATTCTAAAAATTCTAAATATTCTAAAAAGTCGTCTGGTAGGTTTTGTAGATTTCTGACCAAGTTACATCTCTTTGTACATTGTCACATGTGTAGGGGATGTGGAAGCTTCTCAGAGATCTATTCAGATGGCAGAATATTTACAAAAGTAACAATTACATAAACCCACCTGTCAAGGTAAAATTGTTGTCCAAATAGGGCTTCAGAACTAAAAAGAGCCCTCGATTAAAAAACACTGGCCTGGCTTTTGTAAGGTGGTGAGTCAATGGTCAATTTTGTTGCCTGCAATGTAACGTAACATAATTCACCCGTGGTATACTGTAGTAGGTACAGTACAGCTGTGATACCCTCTACTCAGAAAGAACACTGCATCACACCACACATTTTTAAAAAGGTACCCTTCCACGTGTTCCTCCTCACCAGATCTGTCTAAATATCCAAATCCCCAAAAATTAATCCAAATAATCACATCAAAATTCTGTGATTAACTGCGATTAATCGCATTTGTTTTTCTTCAGACGCAATTTTTTTATAGCAGATATTTAAATGTGAATAAAAGAATGAATGTAAGAAATGTACAATGCAATTACTGCATATTAGTGGTGTCAACTAAAATTATAGTATATATGTTTGAGGGGAGATAAAAATCAACGTAGGGTGCCTTGAATGAAAGATGCATGATAAATTGGATTGTAAATGTTTCAGCTTGGTTGTGACAGTACGTGCGAGTAATATATATATATATATATATATATATATAGATATATATATATATATATATATATATATATATATATATATATATATATATAGATAGAGAGAGAGAGAGAGAGAAATATATAGAATGAGAGAAAAACAAAGCTCTCTGACCTGGAAATTCAGAGCTCCTCGTTCAATCGTTGAGAGAACAGATCAGTGTGTTGGGCGGGGCAGATTACAACAGAAGTAGGGATCAAACTTGGTGTCTTAATTAACTTGCGTTAAAAAAATAGGAACGTGTTACTGATTTCAAATTAACAGCATGCGCTAACGCTTTAACATTGACAGCCCTACTTAGAATATAAAGTAACTAACAAATGACATGGTATTATATTATTAAGTGACAGAAGAATGATGAGAAGGCTGATATCGGTCACAGTGTATCAAAAAGTCAGGAAAATAGAGAAACAAAATGTTATGGCTTTTAGTTTGCAGTAGAGATTTTACTTTTTTCACTAAATCATACCCCCCAACCAAAAAAAAAAAAAAAATTAAATCACAATCATTCACAATAATTTTGCTGAGAATGATAATAAAATGACTTCAGTTTGTGACATCTTGGTAATAAATTTCAATACTCAGCCCTAGCTGGGGCCCCAGGATTTTCATTGGGCAAATCACATCATCTGCTATTGTACTGTGTTTGCAGAAGAGGAATGCTTCTCCCGCAAAATTTGCTGATGGCAGCAGACAAACGACAGATCTGCTGATGGCGTGTGGACCCAAGAAAGTGAGAAAAGAAAGGGGAAACCCAAAGGGAAAGCTGAAAATAAAGAGAAAGGGAGAGTGTGCAAGCCCCCTGCTGAACGAAGAGATGATGAAAGGCAGACGGACTGAGGTGATTACATCAACGAGTCGCATCAAGGAAGTGGTCTTTTACCGACTTGCAGAAGTCATGCGACACTGGCGAAATGCAAGTGGCTGATTGGCTGCTTGCAATTACTGCACTGGAAAAGAATGTGCAGGCAATTGCCTGCGGCTGCTCGTCACCCGCTGCCACTTTAGCCTGTTTTCATATGCTTGCGCATATGAAGTGTGTGTGAGCGTGTGCCTGTATTCATTCTTTGCCACAGGTTCGTTCCGCACAATAATGGAGGATACACACGCACACACCCAGCCCACAGATTGACAAAGCACCTCACCACGTGTGCTTCGGCTTTAACAGAAATAAGTGCAGGTACAGCACCCCCGCACACACATTGGCACACACAACCTTCTGTCTGACTAGGGCCCCAGACTGCATGATTTACTGGCCACAATGTTTATGCCATGAATATAAATTGGGGGCACATGCATTAGAAAAGGCAAGGAAGGTATTAGATTGCAGGTGAGAGCAGAATCTGGGACTCTTCACTGATCAAGTGTGCTACGGTGTGTGCATTAATTGGGCTCAAAGACAAAATAGAAAACCACAATAAACTATTTAGGGGGGAGCCAGACGTCCCCAAACTTTTAACTGGAACCAAACGAGAGAGAGAGAGAGAGAGAGACATCCAACTGTATTAGTAGCTTAACTTGCATTTTTACCATGACCCTCTCTGCACAGAGAGACCATTGTTACGGATAAATTTGGATGACAGGTTCCTGTGAGTGATGACTTGCTCTGAGACTACAGTGGATTAGACACTGACGAGAAAACACAGCTGAATATTAAGGAGATTCAAACAAATCAGACCAAACAGCCAAGAGAGCACACAACAATAAGCAGTGCAGAACTGATCTCATGAAGTCACCAGGCATCATTCCAGGGTAAATTAGGCCCAATCCCATTTCTAATTTGTACCCCTACCCCTCATTTTTGAGGGTAACTCTTCCCATAGGAACAGAGTTAACTACAAGGCCAGGGGGTAATATACTGGCCTTAAAAACAACCCTTTATGAACCCGGAACATACAGCTCTGGAAAAAACATAAGACACCAATTAAAATTATAAGTTTCTTTGATTTTACCAAATTAAAAACCTCTGATGTAATCAAGAGGCAGATGGATGATCACAAGCCATCAAACCAAGCTGAACTGCTTACATTTTGCACCAGAAGTGGCATAAAGTTATCTAAAAGCAGTGTGTAATAATGGTGGAGGAGAACAGGCCAAGACGCATAAACAACCTAGCTGCTGGTTAACTAGTTAACTTTAGGTCATTGTATGTCTTCAAACAGGGAGCAGGTGGTGCAGCAATTTACCATTACTGTCCATTCCTTAATTCATCTGTGATGGGGAGCTGAAATTATTATTTTTTTATTGTTTCATTCCACTTTTAATGCTGCAGCCATCTGTTGCACTACTTACGGAACAGGAAAGATAGCTATACAGATGAACTACTAGCCATTTTTATGCTCGTTATGAATACAACAGGCATAAAACTTTAAAACTACACATTACACTATAGTAACATAGTGGTTATCATTTATTTTTAACAAGGAAAATACTCAAACTTGTGCCGCCATCTTGCTAGTGATTCTCATAACCCTCTTTTTTGAGTGTGCCTCTGAAAAATCTCTGTTTGAAGAATCATGTAGTCCTAACACTCCACCTACCCCTCCAGCCTAACAAGAATCAGGACACCCTACCCTTAGGCATGCCTTCACAAAACAGAGCGGTAAGGCTAAGTGGTAAAGGCAAGAGGTGAAATAGAATTAGGACGTACTCTCTGAAATATGAGATATTCAAGGTTCAAGCTTATCTAGATAGGATTTGACTGAATCCATAGAATTGATGTAGAGTGGACAGTGCTGAAATCAAATCAACTCATTTAACAGTGGAGAACACCAAGTGCAGTACTTACTTTATCCCATTTAGAAGCTTTGATGGTTACACCCAGAGCAAAGCTATCAAAGCAATGGAAAATGAAAGAGCTAAGAAAGAAAACATAAACAAACAGGAAATGAAGTCCAGGTGCGTCAAAGCCCATCTGTTTCCGATTCTTTCTGTGCCCTCGGGTGCCACACTAATGTTGGCATTCAACAGTGAAAATGGCTCGTCTCCAGCAGAGGGCTTCAGATTGTTATCACTATCATCACTCCAAGAGTAGAACATTATCTTCATTATCACCAACAAAAAAAAAGATAGGAAAGATCAGAGAGTTTAAGCATTTCTAATATTTCACTCGAAATGTGTATAAAGCTCATGATAGAAAAAAATAAAAAAGTTAGCAAACGTTCACAAATACACTAAAAGAAATGTTTATCCTGTGATCAAAGCAAATACACAGTTTTGTCAAAACAAGGGTGAAATATGAGTGTTACTCTTGACTTTACTTGGTTACTACTAGAGGCCGACCGATCGATCGGCCAGCCGATTTAATCGGCCAGCCGATTTAATCGGCCGATTTTTGTTATTTTTTTATCAATCGGCATCGGCCGATTTTCTTATTTGGCCGCGCCGATTTTAATCCGGCACATCTGCGGGCAGCTACTTGGAACGCAGCGCAAGGTTTCAAGAGTGAGCAAGACTTTCAACAGGTAAGGCATCCATTTTTACAATCCAGTGTCCCAAAGTCTATATTTTCTCTCATGATTAGTAATCTGTGATGTTGCTTCATTTACTGAAAAAGAATAGAATTTCAACTGCATCGGTGTTGTAGCATTTCTCTCCAAACGAAACTATGCTTAGCGTTGATGGCAGGAGTGCATTTGGAATGCGCCCTGACTATGCAAGGCAAGCCCTATCTATAAGCTCTAGTATAAAATAACTGACGTCTCTTCTTCAGAAACGAAAATCTAAGTAAATAAAATCAAATTAACACTTGATATTTTCAGTATTTAAATTATTTTTAGACGAAATGAAAAAGGGCAGGACTAAAACTGTTTAAGGATATTCGCAGCATCAGCTGCGCTGAAATAATAATTACTGGTTAGTCAGGATTATTAGAGGACTGTACTTCTCCTTATATATAAATAAGCTTTATTGTAAACGAATTAATAAAACAAATAGTTTCTAAAATAATGGAGTTAAAATAAAACATCTCTTTTTCCTTCACTACAAACAGACATTAAATCATGCCGCCTCCTGCTGTTCTGCTGTAAAACTCACCCGTTTAAAGCGGTTTGCGCTGTTAGATATTAAATGAAACGATGAGCAGAATTTTCTGTTTTGTCGGGTTCTACTTTAGAACCCCCTCCAGACTTTTCTGATAAAAGCTCATTTTATCCTGAACCTATAAAGTCCGCGCTCTTCAGCTTTCTCAACTCATTTTCCGCTCACGCACCGAACCTCCAGTACAGCTGATGAGACGCGTTTCTCTGGCTAAGGAGCTCATTTGAAGAAGAAAAAAAAACAGATAAAGCTATATTTAAAT
The DNA here is from genome assembly GCF_023375975.1 of Astyanax mexicanus. NCBI lineage: Eukaryota > Metazoa > Chordata > Actinopteri > Characiformes > Acestrorhamphidae > Astyanax > Astyanax mexicanus. The sequence continues at coordinate 22,148,833 of NC_064419.1, read as the reverse complement.
TACAGCACCTGTCTGTTTTTGCATTATTTATAATTTTATTCTTAATTTAAACGTCACCCATTTTTGTAAAATAATAGCTGCAGCCCTAATGTGAACATTTTATAACATTGTCCTCCCATGTCCATTCGTTTTCAACTGCATGGAGTTGAAGAAGAAATGAGCTTTGCCGTTTTGGAGTAACTATCTAAAGTTGTCACATTATGGAAGTCTTCTTGCACTCTGTTAAACATATTAAAATGAATAATTAATAGACTAACAGACTGCAACAAGTCATACATTTGTTAATTAGTAGGCCCCTACAGTAAATTTTATATAATAGCCAACATAATATTTCTACTATAAACATGAATATATAGTGTATATAGAACATATGTTATATAATGAATAAAATAAAATGTTATGGATAATACAATCTAAATAAAATTAATATTTTTTTTATTAACATATAGTGATATAGTAACATTAAAGTCACTATAAAATGCTAACCTTATTTTCAATAAATTGTGTGAAGTTTACAACTGTTGTGCCTCCTCTTACTAGTATGATTTTAAGCATGCCAAATAAATATAATACGATAGCATATCGGCCTTAAAAATCGGCAGGTCACATCGGCCATCGGCTGACTCTGACCACTAATGATCGGTATCGGCATCGGCCTTAGAAAAACCCATATCTGTCGGTCTCTAGTTACTACAGAGTTTTCTGCTCTTTAGGACTCTCTCTTACACTCACTCACACATGCACACACACCCACACACTTCTCTAAATGGCAGGTTAGGGCGTATGATAAGAGGGCTCTGGGTTGGAACAGGATGATGCCAGGCTTGTGTGCGGCCATTGCTGGAGGTCTAGCAGCCTTTAACCCTCTACCATTATTTCCTCTCCCTGTCATTAGCCACAAGACCACACTCTCTGCATGTATGTGCGCGTGTGTCAGCGTGCGGTGGTGGCGTTAGTGGTGAGGGGGGCATGATAATGATGTCTGTCCTCTTAAGCCCTGCATCCTGTCATTATAACTATTCAGATGATATAGTGCGCAGCAGAAGTGCATGTATTTGGCTATGTTTTGACTCTCCAGCGCTTTATGGCTCTCAGTGTGTGTGCAGAGGCTGACAGCAGCTCAGCCGGGGTGGGCTGCACTGTCTACTGCACGGCTCCGTCTCTAATACACGGATGATAACTCTCCCTAATTACCCCTCTCTGAGGCACAGGGGACCAGACAGGACTGATACAAACCATATGACAGTAAACGAAGAAACGATCAGAGACGCTATTATGGGAGATTCACTGCATGTCTCTGTGAGTGTGTGTGTCGTCTTGTGTGGAAAAATGTGAGAAAAGAAAGCTTCACATTCTAGTTTGGGAGAAAGGCTGTGAGCAGTAAGATGTGCATCTGAATAAGACATATTATCAAAGGTTTTGCACAGCGTTAAAAAAGACAAATTTGGTCTTTTAAATATGCATGGTAACTTTAACATATTTCAGTTGCAATTTATTTTCCAATATACTGCAAAATTAAGCAGCAAACTAGTGACTCTAAAAAGATGACCTGCACTATTTGGTAATATACAGATATGATGATTGTGTTATAAATTAAAATGTTGTGTATTGTGTTTTGCAATGCACATTGTTTACTTTAAATTAGTGGTGGCAATCAAATTGGAGTAAAAAAATTATTTCTGTGATTAATCACAATTAAATCACACTTTTTCTACTTTAAGACTAAGCTTTTATAATGGGGTTTTTAAAGTGAATATAATAAGTGTTTAGAAAAACTTAGATTTGGATTATTGTGCCAATCCCTTAAAAATAATTGTATTAAATTACAACAATATTCTGAGCCTAAATCATTGATAAAATCATGCTTTTTTTTAAATGCTGGCACTTTACACCATTATTTTTTCTCCTTCTAAAAAGGGGTAGTGCAATATACACCTGGGAGACAATTTTTTTAAATTAACTAGAATATTGTAATGTAATGAGATGATGAGTATTACAGGTTTTTAATAGAGAAAAACACTAGTGTAGCTCCATTACAGATTCTTCTGACCACAATACACTTTCCATTGTATGATGGTCCACTCCAGATGCCTTCAAGCTCAGATAAGGACTCTGTTTCTGGATAATCACTAGATTAATCGCTCAATCCTATTCATATATAACCTACTTTACATGCTTTAATGGATGATAAATCTTAAGTGGTACAGAGACAGCAGTAGAAGAAGTGGTCTCCTGTCGGGGTTGACAAGCAGCTGTTGTTACATTTTAACTATGAAACCATTTACTTGGCCTGTGTTTTATTTTGAGGGAGAAATGGCAGAGAAGTTGGGGAGAGGAACTGGGATCTATGAGTAACACATCTCTCATTTTCCAATAATGGCCTGTCCAACTGTAGCTGAATATCAAGCTCATTAGGCATATGGTCCTGCTTAAAGACTTGTTACAGCCTTGGACTCAATCACATGCAGTTAATTTTGTATGCCGTATTTCTCTCTGCCAACTCTTTAATATGACATATAAACCCTAGAAAACGGGCAGGGCAAAGTTAAAACAACGCCACTACTCCTACACTCGAACATGTTATTCACTCACAGAGGGAAAAGCCACATGCTTTTTGGATTTTAGCTGGCTACTTAAAATTACTAGTCAGCAAAGGAACTTCTGGCTGTATTTCTATCGTTTTTTTTTTATTTTATTTTGACTGCACAGAGCAGAATACTTGAATTGTACAGGGTGGGGTTGTGTGGCTGTAACATCTGTCACACATCAGGTGATGTTTAAGAGATTTGATGAGCCCACACTTGACCTAACAAAATCAGGTGGATAAAGGTAGCAAACTTAAATTTAGTTTTAGCTGTTCATTTCCAGAATCAGAGATGAGAGAGAACCACTAATTCACCATGATCAATATATTAAAAACAAAGGGTGGTCTAACTGTAGAAAAAAAAAAACACTTTTAGTAAGATTACAGCAAGAATATATGAATATAGTGAGAATATAAACAGCCACGTTGAAATGCCTTTAACATATTAAAGCTATGCCATAGAGGGTTAAAATGATTTGCAGTGCATTTTTGCTATTAAACAGGGACAAAAATCTGAACTATGTTAAGTGGGCAGATCTTTTTATTTAAATACATTTAACTTTACACTTCTTTTATTTAAAATCCATCACTGTACCAAGGCTGTTTCATGTATACAGTAGATATACAGGGCCTGCAGTGCATCTATGTATTATAAGTGTTTCGTCACTTGTAAACCGAGCCTTGCCGAAGTGGGTCTTGCCTCAGTAGGACTTTTCCCTGTTAAAATAAACTAAACAATGCTGAGAGTGTGTTTAGATGAATGGAGGTATAGGAAGGTAGAGGATGGGGAGATGTGTGGGCCGGCTGCTGAGAGACACACCGCTGCTGTGCTTTAATGAGTAAAGCATTACATTACTCACTCTAAGGGGAGATATATTTTACAGCCATCTCCCTCACTGTCCTGGGCCAAGCTGTGTGTGAGTGGATAAAGAGTTTACAGAGTAATTAAGGAGCTTCATAAATCACTGCATGATTAAAGCCACCTGGACCGTCGTTTTTTTTTTTTTTTTTTTACCCCCATCTCTCATTTAAGCTGCTTGTTGTTTTTATTTTTTGGCTCCTCTTAAATTAGTATTCTCCTTCTTTACACAAAGCTTTCACTGCTTTAGTCCAATTCTTTTCTATAGGCTTGTCTTTAGTCCTCGACCCTCTTATGTTTGTTAGACAGTCAGACTACCTCCATGGATGTCTAACAGCAACTTAACCTTCTCTAATGCCAAGCTCAGACTACACAACATTTTTGTTCCTCACGATGTTCACTATGTCAGATTAGGCAGTTATCTTCATTTGTGTCGTGCTGTGGGGACTGTAAACACTACACATTAGTCACCGACCGATCATCGTCCACGTCCTTCGTAGTTCGTAGGTCATCATGGAGGAGAAGCATAGAATCTGACAATCATGGTTACAGAAGCCCTTTTGCGTGATGGAAGCGCTTTTGTGTTCAGAAGAGGAAGAAGCGACTGTGGGCTCATTCCTGGCTGACCCAAACAGGACATCACGGACTTTGTGTACTCCAGAAAGAACTTAAGGTATGAAAAAGCTGTAGCTACTCAGGTTTCAGTGCCTGTAAACACAATATCTTATGGATGAAGTAGATTATTAGATGATTATTAGATTATTCTTCTGTTTCTCTGGTCCAGAGAACTGCAGGAGAACCGTCCCGCTTTCTTTTCTCATGTTTACTTCTGTGCCCCACAGAATGTTCTATCCTCCTATTGGTCAGAGTCAGGGAGCACGCCGCGGATCATGTCAAACTAGGCAATAAATTACAAACAATTCTAACATGCTAGTCTTTTTGTCGCTCATGTCAAATTACTGCTTTTTGGCTGGGTCATATTACACGGAACTTTGTCACTCACGACACTAAAATTCGGATCCAATCCAGGCAATTTGTCGGCTCCGTCAAAATCGGGCTAAAATCGTGTGGTCTGATCCAGGCATAAAGTCAAGTTGACTTTTTCCTAAAAAAGTATTATAATTGTACATGTTTTGTTATACACAGGTTTATTTCCTTTGTGTATATTGGAACAACACCAAAAATTATATAATTTTACACAAACTTAAAAACTAAATATTTTGTTGATCACCTTTAAGATGTACAAGATGAATAAAACCAAATAACTGAAATTAATCACTTTCTATAACAATCAACATGCTTCTTACACCTCTCAAATAGAATTTTGGCCCACTCTTCTTTTAAAACTGCTCCAGGTCTTTCCAGGTCATATTTAAAAGGATACCTTCACCCAACAGCAGTTTTAAGATCTCTTCTTAGGTGTTAAATAGGATTTAGGACTCATTGCCAGCCACTTTACAACGTTCCATCCATTACAGAGTGATTTTTGAAGTATGTTTGGGGTCATTGTACTGCTGGAAGACCTATGTGACATAGGACACAAACCCTCAGCCCTGACACTGAGCTCGACATGGACCCAAAATCCCTAGGTAATCTTCAGATTTCATGAAGCTTTGCACTGAGTCAAGGCACTACGTGTCAGAGGCAGCAACACAAGCCTAAAACATCTTTGAACCTGCACCATATTTGACTGTGAGTACTCTCTGTAGGTATTCTCCTTCTTCGCGTCACTCAGTTTTCGGTAAACAGAAGAATGATATTTGATAGCCAAAATCTTTCTGATATCAAATCTTTTTGGTAAGTCACATACATTTAACCAAACTGCAGTTTAGCTTTTTTGGTCTCTCTGCCAGTAATTGGGTCTCCCTTGGTCACCTGCAATAGCGTTTAATTTCATTTAAATGTGGATGGAAAGCTTGCGATTACGCTAATGCACCCTGAGCCTGCAGGAAAGCTAGAATTTCTTTGGAATTTAATTGGGGCTGATTAGCCACAATCTGGATTATCCTGCGTTGCAACCTTTTATCAAGTTTTCACTTCCGTCTACATCCTACATCTGTTATGTGCCACACAGCTGAGCTTCTGAATTACGAACAGGTGTCACTAATTTTGTCCTGCTTTGGGTAAAGAGCAACAACACTATATTCTCAATAATTACACAGTTTTGCCCATCATTAAAAAGTTAGGACAGATAAAGGAAATCATTTTACACTAAATAGTCTGGGGTACTGGTTAGCATTCCTATGGCAGGGTGCCAGCATTCCTATAGAGTGGGTGCCAGATGGATGGGACATAATAATAATTTCATTTTATTTCAGAAATTGTGTGCATTTAACATTGCTCAATAAGCATTGTCACATGTGTACCATGAATGTGTCACAGAAGGAATTACAACTCATAGTGGACAGCACAGGGGGTGGTAATGATTGTAACTGGTTGTGTCTGTGCAGAATTGGCTAGAGACTATGGCAGAAATCAACTTTAATGCAGGCGGCCCCCCACACATATCCCACAGGTCAGTGCAGCACTCTTTAGCTTCCATGAGACATGGCAAAAGTCATGGGACACGATACTAGTTCATACTAACTAACAGACAAATGCAGCATTTTGTACACAACCCAACAAAGCCCAACAACTGACAGCACTATGCGAGACCAAATGGTGTATGAGTCATGCAAAGCCTTAACAGGTAAGCCCAGCTCACAATGGCTCATTTAAAAAAAGACCTGCTTGCTGCATTAAGAGCTGCACTGCACTAGGATACTTCTCAAGTAAAGAGCAGTCTGAAGCAGTGAGCAATAAAAGGCTGCCCTTTGACACAGCAACAAGGTGGGCGGTGCGCTACAGCCAGACTGAAGTCAGTTTTTAGCAATCAAGAGCAGAACTCTAGCCAATGGTACAGAATCAGTCATCTAGACTCATGTCAGAACAATAGGGCACCATCTAATGTCACTGTGGGTGGTTGCGGGATGCGTCATTTCCATTTATTTTTCTGGCATGAGAAATTTGCTATAGAAAACCACCATGAAAACCAAAAAATTCAGGTAAAAGGTCTACAAATCAAGTTATTACGACTGAAGTGAAAAAAATACATCTTCATTACCTTGACAACCTTTGGAATGTTGTCACACCACTCCGGCCCATTCCATTAAACCGCACCAAAAATCATAAAACCCAGACTACGGACGGCCAAAAACTCCCCCATAAACACTGGCAGCCTCAGGTCCTCGGCTCAGCTGCCTTTGAGGGGGCCTGAGGGTGATGGTGTCCAACCAGTGCTTGTTTGATTTTCCGCCTCCGAGGAAAAGAATAACAAATCAAAAAGGTTGCATGGACTAAGGATGAGCGGATAAGAACGAAGATGACTGAGAGTAGACACAGCCCTGAATTGATCAGCAGGGACCCAACAGGGTCTGGCTGTGCTGAAACATAGGCATGCTGGCACATACACTCTCAAACACACATATAGTGCCAAGTGAAACACGGAGGGGGCCCCAAGCTTTTAAGACCAATCTGGAACAGCAAGACATCCCTCGGTGTCTCGGTGTGTAGAGCAGAGAAGGGCGAGAGAAAGAGAAAAAAGAAAAGAAAAGAAGAGGGGACCGAGCCAAAGTGGTTTTAGACTGTGCTCTGGAAGAGTACTTCTCTGCTATCCCAAATCTTGCAAATGTCCTGTTCTAAAAAGAGAATCACATTTAAGACAGAAAGCAAGCGAAAAGAGACAGAAACGAGGATAAAAAAACAAATAAATAAATAAAGTCAATGACCTTAAACTGTCAGAAGTGCCAGAAATCCAGGCTCAGAGGCCGCAGAAAAGTCTTCCAATGCACCACACCCACCAAAAACACTCCCACACACACACTTCACTCAGTCAGGGAAGAAATGAAAGGAGGGAGAAAGACTAAGAGAGAGGGATGGAGGATGGACAGAGCACACTAGCTTATATTAAACCTATAAAACAAGCAATTGAATGCACACTCCAGAACACGATTTCAAAAGGACAATGCTCTTTCACATACTGCTGCCATCACAAGACCTTCCTTAAATACACATATGATATGCCATTTCCTGCAATATGTGGTATGCTTAAGCAACCAATAGAACACAAGGGGGAGTGTGTTATTGCGAATAACATCGTTGGTCGTGGGCATGTGTTATCATTGGTGATAACATATGACCACGAGTGTTCAATGTTTTTTTTTTTACAATTAATAAAGAAAAATACATTCATAATGAATATGCTTTAATACAGACTGTGCCTTCTGCCAATAAGTTGATCCACAACAAGTGAACTATAACTGTAACTACAAAATGGTGTATGGACTATACAGGCCAACATGAACATTAGCTTAAGAAAATTTGGGGGTTAAGGGGGTTGGTAAACGTTAGGACCTTGGTGTTGGTTTGCTAGCTGGCAGGCTAGCTGTGCCTGCAGGACTGTGGTTAGGTTAGTGTAGCTTGCTTTAGCTCAGCATTACTCTGCAACGCGTCTGCGGAGTGATACAGATTTAGTGTGAGAAGGCCGTGTGCTTTTATCACAAATATCAGCGCGGTTAGAACACTTCTTAAATAATCAGATTATAAGGTTGGAACTAAGTGTTATCAATATCAGCAAAACAGAATGAGAATATTAAAGACTGGATGAATTATCGCAGGAAACCAAATCCCGAGGAGACATCATGCATGTTGTGTCACACAAGCATGACACAGTATCTCTGTATAAGCAGGATTTCCTCACATCTGCCTAAAATTTTAAGCATTTATTGTTCCTGGTAACTTTTACATTTCTTCTGATTATCTGAATTGCAATCCGACATTTCCTTCTGGGTGCAACTATTGTAGACAAAGAGTGTATGAAAGAGAGCGAGAAGAAGAAACAAAATAATTAAGTAAGAGCGTAGAATGACATGGGTGCAGTCTGTGTGGGTGAATGTACAAGGAATAGTATTGATTCTAGTTGTTTGGAAGAAATCTGGAACTGTGCATATGTTTGGGGGTGTACAAGGTCACTGGCCATGGTAAGTACAGGATGAATGCTTCCTCGCTGCTTATTTCTGTCCGAATATTCAACCCCTTACGCAGGATGCGGTCTGCCACCATGGCAGCCCTTGGTAACCAGGCACAGCGGTCACCGCAGGCAACCCAGCTGGGCTTTGGGTTGCTGATGGCGCCAAAGCCACGCTAGGTTTGGCAAGATTTTCCCCAGTGAGGACAAAACACAGTCGTTTCCTAAAGCGTGAAGCAGATTTAGAAGAGTCTAAAAGGTTTTAGAGAACGCTGTGCAATACCACAAAAGAGATAAAAAGAGAAGAAAGGAGTGGAGAAACTAGAGGAAAAAGAGGGGAAAATTCCCTTTTTCCTGTGCATTCCAAGTGCACTACTGTGGTATACCCAGTGGACCATCATGATGGAGAAGACATTGACATAAAGGAAAACCACAAGAAACAACTTCCTCCCATGACATGGAGAAGAACAGCAGGGTGTGTGTTTTATGTGTTGATGTACATTATTCTTCATTTCTTGTCAGTGCTCTTGATCAGGCTTATGGAAAACAGCAGACTCTAAGAAATACGGCAGTATGCAAGTCAGTTGCCTTCTATATCTTTTGTTGACCTGGATTTGAAAAAGTATTGTGAGATTTAGAAGACTAACTAAGAAATACCAAGTTTAAACTTTTAAAAAACAAGAAAAGGACCTCAATTGTAAAATCAGTTCTCTACTTTAAGAAATTGACAAATATGTATCTAAAAAAAAACCTGAAGATGACTAAGTGACTGAACTGTTAACCAAAGTTGCATAAAACATTATGCATTGTTAAGTTTAAATGAAGCAGAAACATATGAAAAACTCATCTGCTCTGTCTGATGAGGACTGCTCAGGATCACACTGTGATTGGGAACATATTCAAACCCACAACATTGTAAAGCACAGTACAACCTCAAATCAGAGAACATTTGGACAGTATGGAAAATACAAAAAAGCTTCCCTTATATACTGTGTGTGTGTGTGTGTACATTTTTTTAAATACAAGAGCATTTCTGCACTTCGGGTCTGCACCACATTCCAAAAAATGTTGGAACAGTTAAGCATTCAGACTTTGTAATATTTACATGCCTTCTTACAACATTTAAAACAAGGTTTGGACACAGAGGATACCAAGTGAAGAGTTATGGGTTTTATTTTGTCCCCTCCCGCACCGTAAGGTATGTAGTAGTATAGGGTAATTGTCAAATTTATCAATTCAAAATTTTTCACACATTCTGGGAACCGGTCAGGACTGCAGACAATCAAGTTCAGTACCTGTAAGCTCTTCTTGCAGAACCATGCCTTTATAATGTGTTGTTGAAAAAGCATGGGGTGTCCCTAAAAAGTAAGTTAAGTGAGGTAATCTTGAAGGCCATATATGTTGCTCTAAATACATGCTTAATGTACCTTTCTTTATTAAATGTTGCCATCACAGAAGTGTAAGTCACATTTGCCAACAGCACGGACAACAACACAGACCCTGGCTTTTGGACCAGCTGATAACAGTCTGGATTTTCCTTTGGTCCAGAGCTCACTGCATCAATTCTTTCAAAAAATAATTCTTCATATGGTCTGCATTGCAAACAACAAACAAACAAGAAACATTAATCCTGTTCAAACGTTTTTTTCACATAGACCCAGCTTATTCCTGATTTGGATTCTATATAACAAATAGCAAACATCTACTACAGCAATTTTGTGGCTCAGAATTGATGAGAATCTGTATGTAGCAATATAGCAAAACATTATGCAAACACTGCTAACATTAGCTGAATTACTATGCTGCAGCTGGCTAGCTAAGGGGTAAAGAATAATTCAAGCAAAGTTGGATATTGCCTAAAGTTAGGACTTTATTTTAGTGTAATGAAAAATGTGACTGCATGACAAATAGAGGAATAGAAACATTTAAGACTTTCAATATAAAGAGTAGCTAGTCAAAGGTACGTCAAATAGTGGCGGAGAAAAAAAAAAAACTTTTAAATTCTGATTGACAGAGAAAATTGCAGAAAAAAAGAGAAAACAAGTTGATAGGCCTTATAAAATTAAATCAAAGTGGTTTAAAGACGAGAACAAGAAAGATGATGGCACTTTTGAAACCAGACAAAGAGAGAATCAGAGAGACAAAGAGAGAGAGATGCAACAGTATGGGTCGCGATAGGGCACACTGGTACAAAGGACACCTCTGTGTTTCTTCTGTTTTTTGGGTCACTGGAGGGAGAAAGAGGAGGGGGGTCTACAGAGGGTTAAAACTGGGAGAAAATGAGGGAGAGAAAGAGGGAGGGAGAGAGAGAGAGAGAGCTCACAAGAGAGCATGAGTGAGAGAGCGAGAGAGACACCCCCTACCCATCTCTACCAGACTCTGGTACACAAGGACTGGCCTGTGCCTCAGATGGACGGGAAAGCCAACACCACACTCCCAGAATGCTGTGCATCAGAGCCCCCATTGTACGTGCCACTTTTCTCAGGACACCCTACACCCTGCCAGGCAGCACTAATGGATACACCCTCTGTATCCCACTCTCTCCTTCTCACTCTCTCAGCCAGAAAAGCCGAGCTAAGGTGGTCTTAAATGGAGATCTCACCTGTTTTGCCGAGCCCCTTTCTGGTTAAAGAGCAAATGAATGGAAAAGCTTTTTAGCCAGTCCTGAATGTGCTCCATCACCCGATCCTTCAGTAGCAAGCTATAGAGATTACACATACAACAGTAGTAACAGAGCCTTGATGAACATGGAACATATGTGTATGTACAAAAAGAGCGGGCCTCCACTAGCAAAACACCTAGCCAAAGATCACGTCACTTCCATTAAGCAAAAACCACACAATACCTAAAGAGTTCTGGGAACAGTCTGTATGTTACACTCCAAGAAGACACAATGCTGTAGCCCCGAGCTGCATGCTAAAGCCAAACCACAATGGAGAGATCGGATGAAGCAGAACGATTCAGGTTTTATATACAGTGAGTCAATTCCATTCCAGTTAAAATGCAATGAAGAACATCTGATGTCATATAAACACTACAGTAAGGCTCTGGGTAAAGTTACATACAGTGGTATGCAAACGTTGGGCATCCCTGACGAAAATCTGCTATCTGAACAGTTAGGAAAGTAGAAGATGAAAGAGTCTACAGACAATTACATGGAGCAAAAGAGCAAATTAGATTTAATAAGAAATTAAGAAAAAATATTAGATCTGAACCAAAATATAAATATAACTTCACGAGAGGAGGGGGCATGCACATCTCAAGGCACACAGCTAAAGATTTAGTATTGGGAAACCTGCTCAGAGATGTCGAGTACAAACACTTTGTTACGGTACTTGGGTCAAAATTTTGGTTATTCAAATTTAATTATTTTTCATACGACTTTTTACATCTACTCCTTACATTTTCACACAATTATCTGCACATTCCACGCCTTAAATAAAAGAAATATCTTCATAACTCTTTCATTTCAGCTTGTTTTCATTCTGGCTAAAAATGAATGACAAGTATAAACACATACCATTCCGACACCCTATTGGTTTCCGTGAGACTCAAAAGAACTTGAGCAAAATGTCCCAACTAAGCTTCTTTAATATATTTACATTGTACTAAAATGCATTCATTTTCAATGGGCATATATAGTTCACCATATGCCCCTGTGGAGCAACCTAAGATTTTGTCCTTAATAGCATTGGCCCCCATTATCATTACTTTTACACTTTACGTTTAGAAAGCAGTACGTTTACACAATTAGTAACGCTTGAGTTGATACTTCAACTTCTACAGAAGCACTTTAAACTACTACTATCTGAGTAATGAAAGTCAATACTTTTAACACCTTTGCATTTAGCACATATGTGCTGTGGCGTGAGGAGGCGGGGGAGTTGTGGGCCCGCCCCACGCTGGAGCGCAAAGCCATGCCTGTCTCAGCTGGTCCGCATGAGGGCTGATTGAGTCGCCAGCTGGGACAGGCATATATAAACTCCGCCTCAGTCCTCACTCAAGGAGACTTTCACTGGGGAGCTGAGGGCTGAGGCTGCGCGGACGCTAAGAACAAAAAAAAACTAAAGAAACTACTGAACTCTAGAGCCCCACTGGGCAAGCATTATGTTTTGAGTTTGTTTTGGGTGTGGTGGAGGGCGTTGGAAACCAATAAAAGGTATGATTTGAGTTCATTTACTCCCCGTGTCTGTGTATCTCTGTGTGCTTCCTCCTTCCGGGTCACAGTGGTCACGCCCCTAACCCCAGGGGCCTACCACAGTGCACAAACACAGGAAAAATAAAATATTGCCACATGATTAAGATTAATCATTGCATTGCGTGCATTAAATTAAAAACATATTGGTGAACCAATAACGAACCAGTTAAAAAAAAAAAGTGTAGTTACCTTGATCAAAATAATGGACTCGTCAGACACTGTGCTTAATTAGAGGGCATCTGCTTATTGCTTTCATTATTGCTGGATTAATTGCGATACCAGGAACAAAACATACAACATGCGGCCATTACAAACAGAACCGCACACATAAAGTTAATGATAGTGATGATAGTGCACAGTGAAGCTAATCAACACAAAGTATATAAAACGCTTCCTGAACTGATGAGAAGATGGACAGTAAAATAGAGATGCTTTAACATGAATCCATGTGGGGATAAAAACAAGAAGAAAGGGCAAACAGATCTTCAGAATCTTCAGGGAAACGTCCTGACCCTCTCAGGCTCCACACAGAGAGCCTCTTCCCTTTTTGGGCTGTTCCCTGGACCTTCAATCTGCGCAAATACACACAAGAGTAAACCGCAGCAGACGAGCATGTAGCAGTGCACATTCTTTCTGCTGATAATGAAGACCCTTGGGTGACTCTGTGAGAGAGTGTGAGGATGAGAGTGAGATCAAGTGCCAGAGAGAAAAAGCCCCTCTGCTAATCAAGGCTGACGACACACCTCATTGACCCCTAACTCCTTTTGCTATTTAGCACCATCTGTTTAAGTAATGTGTGTCCAAGCATTGTATTTTCTATGTGATCTGAAGCCTGTGCCCCTCTACTCAAATTCCCCTTCCAATAGTCCAATAGACTGACCAAAATCTGCAAGAATCTGTGCCCACCAGCACAATAATGCTGAGTAATGATTTAATATATATAGCAATGATGTAAGCAAGACAATATTTGTAGCTTCATTTATTTTCTGTAGAAAAATGTAAACATACATAAAATCACACCATTAAATGCATAAAACCTAGAGTAGGAGAAAAGTTTCCTTTTTGTGCAATCAGAATAGTGGGATCTGAAGACTAAGTACAACACTGTTATCCAGCACTTTTTGCCAAATTTGCATGAAAACTTGGATACATTTTCAGGATGTTTTGACAGATTTATATTTTAATAATTGTACATCAGACTAAGTAATAATCACAAACTTTAGATGTTATTTTCATTCTAGGCTACTCCAGTATGCCTAAGTTTAAGATGAAAATATGAAAAGAATTTAGATATTTTTATCTTGACCTTGAAATTAGGATCTTGAGTTTGACCAAGTTTTGATCACAAATTTACTTCAAGCCAGCAGTTTTTTTTTAAATTATGTTTGTAAAAAATTCAAAAACAGTTCACATCTCAGGTCTTCTTGATGGAAATGGATGATCTAGAGCGCATTTGAGCTAAAGTTCTGAGTTATTTGTATTGGATAGCTTGACGGCGGTAATTATCATAATGTAACAGTAGTCCAAATATGCAAATATGCAAGTAGCGCAACAGTTAAAGAGCTCCGTGCGACAGTAGCTGCACCCACAAAAAAAAACTATTTTTTGAAAATGAGAATCGATTCTGAATCGTTCAATGTTAGAAACGCAATTCAAGCTCGAAACGATTTTTTCCTGCACCCCTAGTGTAAGATAGGATAAGTCTTGATTGCTATGATGTGTAGCTTGCCTGCTGGTTACTCTGAACCTGACTGGTTCTGGTATACATGTCATTATTCTAGGTTTAAAGCTTACAAATGTGTAAAATACAAATCAATAATGTGCTGTTGAAAATCCCAATATTCATGTGCAACAATATTTTCCTATAGCCCTATAGGACAGACTTAAAGACTGAGAACTAGTGTTGCTAAACTATCCAGATTTTTAGCTCCAAACACTTAAATCTCTATTCCCAAGATCTCAGTTATTCCCCAGTTATAACTGTGGATGGTGGGATCAGACAGAGCCTGAGAAGAATGATGGCAATGTTGATCTGGTCTCATGATAACAGAAAAATACTGAGAGAGCCCCGTTTGGCCAGGGTTGGGGTCGGCAGTAAATTGTGTCATAATTATGGTCCAGGCTTAAGAGAAGGGTGAATGACGGTTTAGTGTGAGGCTCACAGCTGGGCGGCAAGAATCATTAGAGACTGCGGCAGTTTAAATTTTCCAAAACTGAAGATGTAACCCAGGCAAGACACTTGGGAGAAAGTTAAATTTTTCATCTAATAAAATGACAGCAGCATCATGGCAATTTAGGACTTCCATTTAGTATTATTCGATTCAAGATGACACTACTAGACATTATTCCTGTGATGTTTGAACTGAAAAACAAGACAAGATTCATATAGGCAGGCAGGTGTGCTACCTAAATAACTTTATGAACTACAAGATTTTCCCTTTAATAAAACCACCAAATCCCAGTTTCTGATTAAAGACCACAAACTACCACTGCACACCAGTGCAACAGAGTCTAACCTGTATTTAAACCAATCTGTGGCAGTGAACTCACACCTGGGGCCTTAGGCAGACAAACTTGCACCCAGAGGGAATGGTTGGACGCCATGCTTGAGAGCACCTAAGCTATAAATGCTTATAACCAGGGAATAACCAGGAGATCTTTCATGTCAAGCCTTCTTTTGTAACCTTTAGGCCACCGCAGCTTTGTAAAGATTGTTGCTATTGGTTACATACAAGGGATGTCCTGATTAGGTCATTTTCGCCCCCACTAATTTACTTAGTGTCTGTTAATGCAGAGTATCAGCCAATAACAATTTGATCTTTGTGCTTCTATACACTACACAGTCACATAGTGCTGTCACTGCTGCTTAGTACTGAAGTAAAATATATATTTTTTAGTAACAGTTTATATAATGAGACATTCTGGGCAGATCTACTTAGTTAATAGTGTTTTTTATTACTGTTTTATAGTGTGTTTAATATCCAATAATCCAGTTTAACTGACCTACCTCACGTTTCCAGTTTTTTTTTTAAACACTGCAGATAAATAATGAATATATACACTGTGCATACAGTGATGCACACTCTGGACTGATATTTGTTATTGCATTGGTTAACTACTGATGTGCAATAAATACTTTGTAGTGGAGTAAATGGGCTATGATTTCAGTTCTTTAAGTCAGCATGTGTGTGTATTAGCATTAGCTTTCATCTTCACTCAGAAAGATGTGCAGTTTTCCTGCTGGTAATACACAGTGTTTCTGCAACAGTTACAAAAAGTTTCGGATTTGATGTTAACTGTTTGTGCTCTACTTTACAATAGTTCTACACTGAAAACTCAAATAAACTCTTATCCTCCTGAGAACGCTCCTCAGTGCTGCCGTTTGGGACATAATCTCCTTTAATAGCACCTTAAGGATACCAGATGGAGCTCTGAACATTGTGGTTAAAACTAGGATGTGGAACTCAATCCATTAAAATCATATCGGGACATCCTTAATACAAACAGCAAGCAGATTGCAGATGTTAAAAATTTTCACCTCAAATACACATTCAAATGAAGACATGAACAAGAATAAATAACCAGAAATGAAGGACTAGATTTTCATTTTTGCCCTTTTTCCCCTAGGAATTTTCAGCCTGCTAAAAAACAAACCACCACCACATGCCCAATCAAACCATGCCACTGTTTATTTTACAAACCTGAAAAACTAAGAAATCTAAATAACAAGGACTCTCTCATTGAAACGGTCACCTGAGGTGACCTACAGCTTCAGCTGATCCCACAGCCCTCCCATGACCATTCAATATGGTCACCACTGCAACAGCCTGTGTGCTTCTGCCAGGGGAATTGGGACGTTACTGAGGTTAATAAGCCGTGTCACGGAGTGCGTGTTTATCCAACGTCCAGAGCACTTCGAATATGACTGGAATGCCATCAGCCATCAAAGGTCCCTGGCTGTTTTTTCCTGTTCTGTCAGCTGTCTTCAAGAGACTTGTGTGGGAGTTATGCTGATGTTACATAGCTTACATATCTTAAAATGAACTTTCCCACAACAGATTTCTTTCTATTTAAGCATGTGGTCCTCTGTCTCCATTTTCTCTCTTACACTACATCTTTTTTCTGTTTGTAAAGTAACAGGAGCTTTCCAAGTAATTTAATTACATCTCTATTTGTTTATTTAAAGAGCAGCTGGCCAGTTAACGATACTCAACTTATACACTGGATGTGGGGTATATATTTGACGTTACTAATGATCCCAGCTTTGGCCTAACAGCAGCTACTAAAAAGGTCAGACACATTGTTTCTCTTCAGCCCTTAAATGTGTTCTTCCTTACAGTAATCTTTTCAATTAACTGTTTCCAGCTTGTGTTGAGAGTTAAATGCCAGCCTGACTAAGCGACCTTTTCCAACTTTATAGACTTGCCGCCCACAACAAAAATATCAAAATTGCTTGGTTCTTTCTTGTCGAGGAGAGGACATAATTAGCGGATGCAGTTTGTAATCTTATTTCCTCAGAGGTTATGAGTTTCGAGGCCTGACACTACTAAAACTGACTGTTTCCCATGAAGTCATCGGCAGACCAAGATTATGGTAGACATATTCAAACACATTAACATACCAAATCGCCATTCTCAGTCAAACCTTAAATAAATCTTAAACACAGTTTGCATTGGCAAGCACAAAAAAAAATGACAAGCAAAAGAGTAATTCCTCAAACGTTCCAAGACAGATGTACTGTTTATGGGTGACCCAAGACGTTTTATAATAGTAAGGGAAACTTTCCCTTTTTAAATGCATCTCTCTATTCAGACATGGATGATTCTAAATCGATTCCCAAATGCCAGTTCCTAATACGCTTCTATGGCTTCATGTTTTAAAGTACGCATTTCGCTTGAGCTCACATTTCCCTCATGTCATCCAAAGTTTGACTGTACAAGTGCGTTTGCAGCCGCTTGCACTGTTCATCAACATTGATTCATGTCCATTCATTCAGCAAGCTACCTGTAGTGCCATCCTTTCCAGCTACTTTTATCCACACTTCATTTTCCTCCAAATTGTCGAATCAGCATCACTATGCTGAAGGCGTACACTCTGTTTCTTTGGCTCAATTGCACCTCCCTCTCCCTCTGTCTCACATGCAGATGCTGATGGCACGAATAAGCAGCTACACTTTATTTGGTTTATTTCTTCTGTTTCAAATCGATTGGATTTAAACTCAGGTGCCGAGTGGTCCATCGGTCTGAATCGCTGCCACTATGAGCAGGAGGTCGCAGGTTTGAACCCCCCCTCATGCAGCTTTGCCATCAAGCTGCCGACACTCAGAGGGAGCAAATTTGGCCCTGCTCCCTCCGGGTGGGTACAGTAGATGGCGCTCTCTCCCCACATCACTCCTAGGATGATGTCTGCAGCACAGGGCGTCTGTGAGATGATGTACCGGAACAGAGTCGCTGCGCTTTTCTTCTGAGCGCGCTGTGATGCTGCTCGGTAATGCTGCATCAGCAGCAGCTTGAAAAGAAACGGTGGCTGACTTCACATGTATCGGAGGAAACATGTGTTAGTCTTCACCCTCCTGATGTGTTGGGGCATTACTAGTGATATGGGGAGTCCTAATAAATGTGTTGGGTAATTGGCCGTGTAAATTCGGGAGAAAATGGGAAAAACTTTAAAATTTTAAACTCAGTAACTCAGCACATTACATTTACTGTATTATAATACAGTAAAAAATAAGCTCTATTACATATGTTGCAAAATACTTATTCATATGCAGATCAGCCACAACAATAAAGCCAGCTCAATATATACATTACATTGGTTTATTATATTTCTGCGTTTCCTCTAGCTGGGTTTAATATTAGCCTAACAACATCAGAGGTTTGTATTATTCATGTGACTATTTAAAATAACTATGCTTTTTTTTTTTTTTTAAGTAAAATGGTGTTAAAGAGCCTATTAAAATAGCAGGATTCTGTTTATTTTGAATTATGGATTGTTATAGATACTTTACTTTAAAAGTACCAAGCAGTTGTGCAATGAGGAAAAAGAAATTCTGATGCATCGATAATCACAGATCTCTGAATTGTAATTAAATCAAAACATCTCTAGGAATCTCTAGGCAACTTTTATGTCTCTAAACTTTAAAAGTCTAAACTGAAAGTCCATATGAATGCATTCTGTGAGTCCAATCACTATTTTATGTTACTATATTGCCCACTCCTCATACAATACTAAAGGTCTTACCTGAGAAAGTGGCCTAGACAGTCTGTAACTGGTGTTCTTTTCTTCTGGGGACCAGGAACGGAGCTGCAGGCTGAAAGTGAAAATAATTACTGTTAAAACAAATCTCCTATGCTCTTCCAAGCTGCTGTTCCGACGTCAAAAACCATTCCAGTATCATGTCTGTAGTTAGCTCTGAAGAAATTCAAGTGGACATGAAATAAGCCAGCACTGCACTGCATAAACCACAAATACATTCTTTAAATATTTCACTGCTTCAGGCAAGCAGAAATGGAACAAAGAGATGCAAATATAAAAGCGTATGACCAGAGAAATTAGAATTTAGGTGGAAAAAAACCCTACATTCATACATTTGGCACTGGATATTTGTACAAAGCTGACAATACTGATTTATTGGTCCTTTTGTTTAACACAACTAAGAGTTTGAAACATTGTTCTAAGAGGAACTGCAGTCTGGATTAAATCAAACAAAAGTTTAATTTTAAACTATTTTTAGCAAGTATTTTTCAGTTGGTCCATTTATTAGGTAAACAAAAACAATTGCCAGGATCACATTATTTCAAAGGGTCAAAAATTCAAAAAGAGAGATTTGTCGGGCAGCAACGATTGCATGTGTGGAACAAATTCCAACCCACTACATCTAAAATCACACCATCATGGCGGACTATAGACTGAGCCTCTTCCATCTCCAGTAATGCTTCTTCTGTTCTTGACGCAGAAGAAAGAATAATACATCTACAAGCCTCAAATCTCTAAACTGGCTGAAACTATGCAGTATCTGCTTGAGATGAATTTTTTATTTTATTCTGGTTTCAAACAGCGTGTAGATTCACCTTCCAACATCTTCTGCAAATGATAGTTGAAGCCTATCACAGGCTGCTTTTCAACTTTGACAGTGGCTAAGGTGCATTTGGGGAAACTGATCTGTAATCTGCCTCTAATCTAAATAAATGACCCCAGTTTAGGAGTTTATTTTCTTTGCTTATCTTTTTATGTTACTGAAATACGCAGAACTTTCTGTTTACACAGCTGAGCATTTATTGAGGTAATTAAATCTGCACAGCATCCATCACAGACCTATCTGTAGCATAATATCATCAAGAAGTGTTTGGCTGCTTTCCAGAAAGATAAAATATTAAATCATTGGAGAAAAGTAGCTCAATCAAAAAAGATGGAAGAGAAAAGAAAATAAGTAGCAAGAAATCAATCATTAATTCAAAATATTTGGAAAATAGTAATGGAAAGTGTGTCATTTCAAAGCGGATGATATGGCTGGTTTTGGCAAATATTATATGCAGTAATCAGAAAATACAGTGTATCATCACAAAAGTGAGTACACCCCTCAGATTTCTGCAGACACTGTACATGCACTGTAAAGCATGAACTATTGGAAAAACTTACATTCACACAACTGTTCTGTGTGTTTAATGTAAAACATTTGCCATTGTCCAGCATTTTTACGTATTCTTTCCTTTTCTCTTTACCTTTTCATTCATTTCTTCATCAATTTACAAGCCTACTTACGAACTCTTTACTTCTACCACTGCCACATATAAAGTATTGAAAGCTTTAAAGCTGTCTCTCTTTAACATGCACAGCTGAAAACTCCAGGGGTTGATTTCCTGGACAGGGAATGAAACTGACCCTTATGTCCAAATGATGAGAAGTGTTTACATTTTAACTGAGCTGAGCTCCTGTAATAGTACATTTATTAATAATATTAGTTGTGTTCTACCTCTTGTTGCTGGTGGGTGTGATCCTTTCTCCTTTACGGTCAGGGCTGGAGGGAGGCTCTGGTGAATATGGGCCTGGAGAGAGTGATGCTGGACTGGAGATTGAATATTCTCTGTAGTTCTGGTTCTCATCCCGACTAACTTGCACAGCCTCCTACAGGACCCGAGAGAAAATACCACATTTTATATGTTAGCCTAAAGGTGGTGGTAAAGTTCTCATGACAAATGGTTTAATATAATTCTTGAGTAAAGATGATCCCAAATGCAACATTTTTAACTCAAACTCATGTCAAATTCCTACAAACAGCAAGAGAGGAAGCCTCTTCAACCTCACACTGTTGCTTAACTTGTATGCACAAGTGTGCTATCTCAGCAATATCTCACTGATCACTGACTACATTCTATCTCACACTCAGTTTTCACCCTTGCGGACCACATCCCTCCTCCTATTACCACAGAAAGCCACTGGCAGCCCCTCTAGAAGATAAAACTCAGGAACTTGTCTTATTTATGACATTCTCTGCTTCCTTTCACATATCTCACTGTCCTGGACTGAAAAAAAAATACTACATCTCATTTCAGCTCATACTGACAATCTATGAATCACAGCTAAGCAGATAATGGTTTGTCTTCTCTTCCTTTTTCTTAATGGGAACCAGACAGAGCCTTAAGCTGTGAGGATCTCAAGAGAGAAGCGAGAAATTGGTCTTGGGACAGGAACTGTCTTGTAGAGGAGTGCTGGCAAGAAACCGACAATGATAGTGCCTGGAACGCACCTCTGAGGAGTAGGCTGAATAGAACAGTCAGAGCAACAGTTCAATAAAGCTGCACACAATAAATTAGTTAATGCAGTTAATAGAAGTAAATAATCATCAATGTGTACAGCATAAACGCAGGGTGGTCAGACCATTACTGTGAGCCTCCTTGCGTTCCTGGTTTAACTAAAAGCTAAAAAAAACAATAAATAAGGATAAGTATCAATGTTTTACACTTTGGGTAAAACAAATGGAAGCACTCATCTATTCTAAGACGGCAGAAGCAGACTAGAGTACTTTATATGCACTATAGCTGTTTTAAATCAACCACAGAGTGAGCTGGGCAGACGTCAGTGGGACCCAATGAATAGCTACTTCCACAAATATGACATGCATTCGAAACCAGATGAGACCATACTGCACTTTAAATTCAGGCAACAGGACACATTTAAGTCACACACTTCATCACCAACCAGCAATTTTCACATCATTTGTGCAGACGGATGCAGTCTAACCAAAATATTTCACCAACACTGTGCTTAGTATACAGGAGACTTAAAAATATCTCATAAAATATCATTCCGCTTGCTTTTTAAGTTTATTTTAGTTTGTTTTGACAGTAAAACAGCATTTAACACAGAATTTACAAAAAAAAACAAGATTCTTAAACACTTACTTGAAAACGGCCCACCAGCTGCTCTGTGGTATTGATCCCGTTGGTCTGTCCAGGACTGGGAAGGGCTGGTCTGTAGAGAAAAATAAAAAGATAGAGACAATTAATCTGTCAGTTTCTATACAGGATGATCACCTGCTTTGTGCCAAATCAAATTAGTTTCCAAGTGATCCTTATAAAATATTTGTGTGTGTAAACCTGTGCGCCTGACGAGATGTTATCCCTGACCAGTCCCTGGAGATTGGAAGAAGCAAACAATACGCTTCAGAGACTTTTAATAATACAGTTATTTAAGAAAGTGAGACTGGCAACTTTCCCTTCTGACCTCACAGCTACAAATGACCCAGAAACAGTGGCACATTTGATGACTTATGGAAAAGGTCAATGAACTGAAAATACATCGATTAAATCAGACACAGGAAAGACAACAACATGAGCTTGTCTAATCTGTCAGCACCATTCTAAGTCTAAACCAGGGAGCGCAGCATGTCTACAAATGTTTATTTGTCTTTAAATTAATCACTGGGCTTATAGGGCACAAAAAGGCCTTTTTGGGTTTCATGGGGAAGGAATGCTGCACAAGGACCAGATTCAGAGCCAGCATCCAGAGGACTTGGAGGGATATGTGAACCACAGGTCTCCATTTACCGTTGAGGGGGGGGTAGGAGGGGGAGGGGGGTGTAGGAGGGGGTTACAGTAGGAACAAGAAAAGTAGTAACAGGCCTGAGGTAGAGGCAAGACATACAGTAGTTAGAACAATTATGCCAAATGATGGTGAAACACACATGCCAGGCCTAAACCCTTATTTTTTGTGCACAACAACATGGCCCTCAACTTTAAGTGCTTCTGAAATGTATGCTTCATTAAAACCACTTCAGGCTGCCAGGGTGTGTGTTTGGGGCTTTGGGATAAAAAAAAAACTATTTTTTGCCACTTTTAATGAGGAATTTTAAAATGCAGGGCTTTAGAAAGGGAGACTCAAGCTTTGGCTCCTAAACTTTGACTCAAGTTTTCATACATTGGCTTCCTGCAGGACTAACACAATGAGCTTTGGCTGTGCTTCATTCCTATTTCCTTTCTGCAAGTTCCCTTGTTTAAAGCTGCAGTAATTAAATTCAGGGGTTGTTTAAAGCTAAAACACAATGTGATACTTGAAGACCTCTCCATGATACATACGCTGTGTTACAAAGCTTAGACTGTAGCAGAGGTAGACTGTTTTCCTATAATTCTGATTGTAACAATTGCAATATAAAATCCCTTTGCTTATAGTATCGCAATATGTGTTTTAACATAACCTCTGTATCACATGTATCGTAACACCAATACACCAACTACCTTCCTACACAACTTCAACAAAGTTTCTTCTCCATCTGTTTCTCACTTTTCCACAATCAACCCTGGGGCTACTGTTGATGAGGCTTGAAGCAGGGATTTGGACGCCAGAGTGAAATTGTGTGGAAACAGTATCTCCAGCTAACAAAACTAAGTGTGAGACTACCTCAGTTCCTCAAAAACACACCATAAAACAACATCCGTGACAGAGACGAAGTCCTTGCTGGCAGGAGACGCTGTTCAGCATTATCCCTACAAGAACAGCATGTTCAAAGTGTGTGTTGACCTTCCACTCGTAAACATTTGAAGAGCGCATGCCATGACGGGCAAAATCTGCATTTGATGGATTACATCTTGTTTTTAATATATTTAAAGCATAAAAAGCCCTAATATGGTTACAATTTAAATTTAAGAGATCAGCAAGAATATAAACAAAACTGGTTCAGCATTGACCAAATGACCAACAAAAATGCATGGCATTGAACAATCAGTCCATAAACTTAGTTTTGTCAAACAACAACCTTATTACCCCATTAACCTTTGACTTTCACCCTCTACACTTTATCCTATTCCCTGCGCATGGGAGTTGACAGAGGGAAAAGGTGAGGGATTGTGCTGTTCCTACACAGCTTGATAGCCACAGCATTAAGAGCAGCTATAAATTCTAACATTTCTCACCAGCTCTTGAACGGTTCTGGTTAAAAGCACGTTTCCAGAACGGACCTTGCACTGATTTAGAACAGTCCAGTAAGGTAACACTCAAGCTCATGTGTTGGGGAAATCACACATGAAAGAATAATTAGTCCAGTGCCGCACCAGGCAACTGATTGAAGATGAACAGCTTTGCCAAAATGATGCAAATGCAGACATGGATCACAGCTAGGCCTGAATATATCCACACAAAACAAAGATGCATCCTGACAGGCACTGGAAAGTTTGATCTGGACTAAAGCAAAAGCTTTTGGCTGCTGTATTTCCATTACTACTTTATACACTAGTGCATCTTTATATCAGTAATTCAAAGTTTAAAATGTGAAACTCATTAAACAGATGTATTACACACAGACTGATCTATTTCAAGGGTTCTATTTAAATGTCATACTTCATTTACCCTAAGGTAATTGTGCCGGCTGCCCCTGCATAGTTTATGATGTGTGAAGCTTTTTTTTATTTGTGCACACTGCGCAGGCCAGTGCTGAGTGGTAACATTCTAATTTGTACAACAGTGTGATTTGTTATCTGAGACTATCATGCCATAGCTTTATAGAACATCAAAAACAGCATAAAAATCATCTACGTCAAAAACTGAGCCCAATGAAAGTGTTTGCAAACCATAAACATAATTTGGTCTTAACAGAAAAGAGGGGGTCTCAGTCTGGATCAACTGACCCTTGGTCTAAACACTTTGTCTGTTGTTGTTTCATGTAATTGGTCAGAAATCTGAATACAAAAACTGTTTTTACATAAATTCACAATCATAATAATAATTGTGTTGGAATCTGACTACCCTTAGTGTTTTCACATTTTATAGTTCCTTACAAACATAATGCTAAAAGACATTAAATCGCTCGGATTGTTAAAACATGTCCATATACTACTCTGAACCTGCTCATAAAAGACATCCTGATTTGTTTCGAACACAGGAAATATTGTGAATAACTGGAACCATTTTTTCCTTAAAATGCAGAATCATTCAACAAAATTCAGTCCAAAACTCAGCCTTAAGCTATTAATTATCTAATGTAATGTCAGAGAGAAAAATCAGCCTCTTACATCATGACAAGCAGACCCTTTCTCCCTTCTCCTCAAACTCTTCAAACAGAGTTTCAGAGAGAGCAGGTTTGGTAACCATAACAAAAAGAAACACATTGTCTTTGTTAGAAAGTGCACTGTGTAACTGAGATATTGCATCATGGCATGTAAATGCAGTTCAGCATTCTCATCATACCAGCTTCTCTTGCATGAATGGTATGGATCCACCGAGGGCCTCTGAGAGAGGGAAAGAGAAAAACAGCATATGCAAGGCAGTGTAACATCAAAGCAACAAGCTCAGAAACAGATGCCTTTATGGACAAGGTCTATTAACACTTTATCCATAGCACTGACTTATCAGTCACACTGCATGCTCATCTGGGCCACTACAGACAGTGCTGTAGACATAAGCCAGCTGGTGGCACAGGTGGAATAAGACTACTTTGATCATTAATATCCAAAATGGCACTGAATGTTAAAAAGTCCATAGCTGAAATATTTAAAACGCAGATGTACTTGGCACCATTTCCCCCCTAGTGGTTCTAACTATAGGATATGTTATTTAGGTCTAAGTAATTGACAGTTTTTGCCTTTTTTCTGCTTCTCATCATCCTAAAAATCCTGCACACAGTGAGTCTGTTTACATTAATAATCAGATAACACAGCATATAGAACAAATCCAATGATTGCCCCAGCCATGTACATCTTAAGAATGTAAAATCTGATCAAATTATGCTTTATGCAAAACCAAATGGGCATTTTTTCCTTTAACCTCCCATTACTCCAATGCTACAGTAATCACTTGATACTTACATCATTGATAGTATAGAAATGCTTATTAAGCAACATAATGGTGTCATCTGATAACATTTTGACTTGCTGGTTATATAGAAATCCAAAATCTGGTCTATGCAAATCTAAATACATTTTTCTATTGCTACAGACATCTACTGTTTCAGACAGACATCAATGGTTGTATTTGATAACACCTTGATTTTCTTCTTTGTTAAGTTGAATACTTGAAATCATCATCTATGCATAGCATAAAGTTTACAAATATAGTGGAATTAAAAGAAAACCGTTGTATTTTATTTTTAATAAGGGAGAGGTCTTTCCAAAATGTTACATAGTTCTACAGGCGGGAAATTGTTTTTCTGGTGTTAAATTATGTTTATTCAGCTGAAAAACTCGTTTCTTTTCCATTTTCAATCTCTGCATGAGATGCGCAAGTAGCTTTGCCCCCAGTCACACTATGCAAGCACATACAACAAAAAATGCTTTGGATGTGAATTAAAACTTTTGCACAGATAAATCTGTTTCTTGCGGGTTTATCTTTTTTTGGGCAAACATGCTTATATACAATAACATGTTCTACATATTTTAATTTTAAATAAGTCATTATTACGATTACTCATTTACTTTTTTTGGTGCCCGCCGATATTTGGTGCCCTACGCACAGTGCATGATCCACATGGG
Organism: Astyanax mexicanus; assembly: GCF_023375975.1. Classification (NCBI taxonomy): domain Eukaryota; kingdom Metazoa; phylum Chordata; class Actinopteri; order Characiformes; family Acestrorhamphidae; genus Astyanax; species Astyanax mexicanus. The sequence continues at coordinate 22,122,229 of NC_064419.1, read as the reverse complement.
CGGAGTGCCGACATTGCAGCCTGCTCCTGGGTCAGCTAAATGGCTATAAATTTTTAAATCATGAGTGATGGCTGGGTTGGAATCACATTTGCTGATCTATGTCTCATCACACCTTGAGATGATTGGGCATACAAAATCAATGCGGGTACAAGGGTTTATTCTATAGGACTCAGCCAATTGAGAGGGCATCAGGGACCCATCCCTATTGGTTTCAATGGCAAGACAGCCAACTTTCAATCACGTTTCTCCAATATACTGAAATTCCACCTCCATTATTTAAATGCAGCAGCTAGCGTAACCTCTGCTTATATTGTGAAATTTTATATCCACACAAAATTCGTTTTTTTTAAAACGTTATTCAGCTCTATTCAAAAAGATGTAGCTATTGTAAAAGGGCTGGGGTACACCTAGCCTGGGTGGGACCAATGACTGTATGGGTGGGACCATAGACTGTGTATAGCTCTTTGGAGGCAGCCCTCAGGGGCGGGGTAATTAAATGAGTAGGCTGTCTCTTCACAGTCTTTCTCCCTCCTCTGGTCTCTACTGCGCAGATTCGGGTTTTAGGATCGCCAACATGGCGGAAGATTTTGGCTTAATTTTCATTGAATGAATGGGAACAGCAACACGGCGTCCATCTTTTTTACAGTCTCTGAATCTATGCAAATGGGTACATTATCTAAGCCTGTACTCATATGATTAATGCCTCTGTTCAGGGTCTTTTTACATTTGGTATGTCAGCACATCTAAGTACCCGTCATGGGTACGGACTTTGGTAATAAACTCAGTCTGAGCCACGTTTAAAACCAAGCCACCAAAACCAACTTACATTAAGCAGATTTCACTAAAGATTGCCTTTGGTAAACACACAAGTCAGCTACTTCAATTATCCATGAGGAGATGCGGTCAGAATGGAACAATACTTCACCTTCACCCCCAAACACACACACAAAAAAACTTAGCATGCAAAGGCAAGCAGAATGGTCAAATATTTTGTGACATTCTACAGAATTATAGTCCTGACGGCTGAAATTCATCAAACAGACCAGTTAAATGTCTGCTATGGTGCCAGAAGTTAAGGTGCCTTTAAGGGGGCAGGAAGCTCTTGTGTAGCTTAGGACAATGGTTTTAATAATAAAGCGCACAAAAATAAACAGAAACGGCAGAATGTTTTATGTCAGTGAAGTTAAAAACACACTTGGGTGATGTTAACTCACTGGTTTAAAAAAGAACATTCATATAGGGCTGCACCTGCAATTTAAATGCTCTCATGGTAAAATGAGATGGACCTGTAAATACCTTGAAAAACATTACACTTGGATTCCTGGGCAAACTAACTCTGCACTGTTAGTTCTTTAGAGACCCATATAACTGAAGGGCAGACTAGTTCTAGTAGCTGAAGGAAGACATTCATGATTACATAATCTTTTGTATATAAAAAGAAGGCCCTCAAACAATCACACACACCCTCTTCCTCTAAATAACGTAGGCAAACGCAGATGGGGCTACTGTGAACAAACACTTTAGAGAGAGAGTTGCCTTGGCAGTGCAACATAGTCATCCAGGGAGACACACAAACACACATACATACATATTGCACCAGGGCCCAATTGTCCGCACAGTGTTGATTCTGGACCAGGCTGAGACATGAGGTCAGCAGGGAAAAATTCACAGAGACGGGAAGTATGCGGGCAAGGGTGTATAAGGTGTAGTGTGGCACACACATTTACACTGTCTCAGAACAGTTCATACAAGTATCTTCATTTGTGTAAGCATCCATACACAGACACATACACACACACAGACATAACAGTCTGTATTTCCACACAGGTGCATATGTTTAAAAAAAAAAAAACTGCAAAAATGTATATACACAAGCTTATTATGAAAAAATAAATATGCAAAGGAAGGCCCTAAAAAAGTGTCAACAATAGACTCCAGAAACGGTAGGTAAAGTACAATTGTTCCTATTTGTGGGAAGAGGAGGAGCTGCTCTCACTGCTCAGCCACCCCACACGCTGCCATTGCTACTGTGTTGCCAGATCCCTTTTAAAAAGTCCAAACTAAACCTTTTTTTTTCTTCCTGCAAGACAGGACCAAGCTCGACAAGAAATATAGTCACATTTTAATCTTGTGAGATCTCCTAAAAGTCAACAATCTAATCTCTAAACATTAAGTATTAGGGGTGTGATGAGACACTCATCTCACGAGGCAAGACGAGACGAGACAAGATAAGATTTTAAAATATTTTAAAGAAAACTTAAAAAATGTAATGCAAACAGACTGGTTTCTCAAATTGAGTCTATAAAAAATAAAACCTATATAGTGCAAACAATAATTGCAAACCACAAACAGTCATATTAAGCCTATGGTTTCTGTTTTTTATTTTCTCAAGTCTCAAGTAGCTTAACTGTATTTAACCATAACCAGCCATATTAAGACTATGCTTGAAGTGCAAACAGAATTTTTTTTTTCAAATACAGTACAGAGCTAAGGGATTAGAACAACTGCCTATGATACAGTCATGTCCTTTTTCAAGAATATCAGCATGTCCACATTTTCTGGAAGCAGTTGAAACTTTTGGGCACTATGTCTCCTGCAGTTGAAAAGTCACGCTCACTTGGGACGGAGTGATTTTGCATTGTGCTTGCATAAGCCGTGGTGTACGGCATGATTTTCTCACAGTATTTACGTAAGGTTCGTGTCTTGTCGGTCACTCTGTTGCCGTTTATTGTTTCCACTGGGAAGCCAAAATGCAGCCAGACATACAAATTAAAAGTAGCGGGAGCATCTTCTTCTATGTGAATGCCTGAATTTTCCTCTTCTGATAAGAGCTGCTCTGACTACATGCCACCATTGCTACTATGTTGCCAGATCCCTTTTAAAAATTCCATACTATTTTTTTTTTCTTCCCACAAGACAGGACCAAGCTTGACAAGAAATATAAGCTGCGGTCCAATCTGAAGGGAGCTGCCCAACTAGGCAGCATTTTCAGGCAGCATAGGCGCGCTCCCGAGAAAAGGACTGTCCCATTCGGAAGGTAGCATGTGCTGCCTACCTGGGCAGCTGCCTTATTTTACCCCGATTCTGAAGGCAGCGTGAGATGTATCCTTCACGGCGAATGCAATCCCATGATGCATTTCACCAGCTCAGAGTTCCAGCGCTCAGATTTAAAAACATGGCGGTTGGAGCCGGCACTGTGAGGGAGTTTCTGTACAAATGTAAGTAATTTCCTCCTGTATTTCCACTCACCGCTGCGTGGGTTTATCAAACTAGCATATTTTAGACTGTTTTAAGTTGTTTTCCATTGTTGTTTTCGCCTGTACTTTATTTAATGTAAGACCTGACCGGGTGAAGCTACCGTTAGCTTATCGCGCTAATTTACCGGGTAAGCTAACACGCATCTAGCCGACTTACAGAGTACCAAATGCGGCTGCAGCGCTGAGGAAACCCCGGCTAGGAAACAAAGATACCCTGGCCGTCCAGTATAAAAAGTTTTAACTGTTTTAAATCACTGTTACGTATAACTAAGTGATTTACTGTGTAAATAGTTTAATTGTTAGAGGGAATAACTGTAGAATAACCTGTGATTCAGTGATTTAATGCGTAAATAGTTTAATTGTTAGAGGGAATAACTAGATTTACCTGTAACTGAGTGATTTGCTGTGTAAATAGTGGAATTATGAGCGTGTTCTCCATAAACCGCTGTTACTAATTCAGATTTATTTTTTCCACAGGGATGACCGTGGGCCGGGGAAGGTGAACTCTGGTCAGACCGGCTGGAGGTAGCGTTAGCTCCCTTTATGAATAGTTTTTTTTTCTTTGAATGTAATAAAGTTTTCTCTCTTAACATTATTATTTTTGCTTGCTGTGTTTTTATTGTCACTATGCTTATTGTAGTATCACATCTCAACTAGTGGGTATGGGTAAATAAAAATAAAAAAAAGTTTATGAATCATGTTATGTTTGTGTTTTATGCAACTAAAAGGTAAAGAATAATTAGCTGACTGTGTATGAATGTACTATTGTGTGAAACGTAGCTTAGTTTGATAATTTAGCTCTGGCTCATACAAAATATTTATTATATTATGGTTTCATTACTCATGCATTTCTACGAAGCATCTAATCAAAAATAAATTAAATACATAAATAAAACTGACCATACTCTGAGAATGAAGTGAGGAAAAGTGTATAATTAAAGTAAATCATGAATATTTAAAAAGAGAAGTAAAAGAGAAATAGCTGCTGCTGCATTGAGATTTATCCCGAGGTAAGTGATCATTAACTTTAGTTATTTATAAACAGCTCACGGGCACAGCGCGCTAGACGTGATGACGTATGCTGACTCCAGAGCGTGTCCCGAATGCGCTGCCTTATAAGATCCCTTATGGGTGAAAATGCTGCCGAACGAGGGCTGCCTTTGAAGGCAACGACTACCTAGGCAGCTCCCTTCAGATTGGACCGCAGCTATTGTCACATTTTAATCTTGCGAGATCTTTTCATACCCCCAACAAGTATATAAAAAAAAAAACACTACAGGGACAGACTTTAAATGTTTAGGCTGGAACTAGAACTGTTACTTAAGGGCTGTCCCAACACTCAGCTATGTGCTACAGAAGACTCAACAAACCCAAATGAACAGACACTGTCTGTGATCTAAACCACATAACTTTGCCTGCGACAAACAAATGAAGATCTGTGTGCATTTTGAATGGGTCGAGAAACGTTCCGACATGTATTTACAGCAGGGCACAGTCGTTTATGGGTGCACAAATCAACGTGCTTAACAGCTCAACACTCAACACCTTTTCCATTAACGGCACAGAACCTGGGTAGCAGATGCACTGGACGAAGCCGTTTAGCATTCCACTGCAGAACATCATAGATACAGACCAAAGTGGGTCTACACTACACAGAAAGCATTGCGATTAGAGTGCATATGAACACCTGATTTAAGCTGACTTTCCTTTATTACGATTGGTAATGACCCTATAACACTTTCTGATGCTCACTGTGTTAAAGGTGAAAAAAGACAAGTCTGCTAATGTTAGGTGAGTTAACAGAACATTAGCCTGGTTGAATCTGTTCAAATTTCAAGTCACTTCATCCACTACAACTTTCCTTGGTTTACTGTCATAAGTTCTGTTAATTGTGGCCCTTACTGCAAAGTCTTAACAAGTTATTTATTAAAATACAGCATATATATATATATATATATATATATATATATATATATATATATATATATATATATATATATATATATATATATATATATATATATATATATATATATGCGGTGTCCCCACGCTGTGCCGGACCTGTCGGGCCGCGCGAGCTCCGCGGTGTGTCTGACCGCGGCTCCGCTAAAGTACCTGACTGAATCAGCAAGCCAGTTAGCTTACCTGTTCAGGAGAAAAGTAGCAGCTCTGGGTCAGTCTTGTAGTCTTTTTGAGCTCTAAGTCTTACACCGTACGAACTCTCTGCCAATATTCACTCTTGTTATATTCCTGCTTTGGTCACTGAGTTTTTTTGAGACATGCTGAGCCTTTTTAAGCTGTGTAGCAGCTGAGGTTTACCTGAACCAGCTCTGCTAGCTCCTTTGCTGTGCTACTGTAGTGCTGGCAACCTCGGTGGGCAAAGTTAGTGTTGGGGAACGAGCAGCAGGAGGAGTCAGAGGACAAAACAAACACAAAACTCCGGGATGGCCTGCATACTTAAAATAGGAATGTACTGCTGAATCCGTGCTGACAAGAGCTGCCAGGGCTTTCATTCAACATGTTTCCTTAATATCTGATGATACATCCTGATCATTTTATCATTTACTACTGAATATTAGTTACATAGTGGTCCTTTAAGTGATTAATAAGGTTAATTCAAATTATTTGGTTAACTATTTTATCTATCTAAACATTAGGAAAGCTACATGGTTCAAAAGATAATAACAATATCTAAATCTAGCATTTAAAAAAAAAAGCTAGAAGTAGAGGAAGATGTGGATAATAGATGCAGGAGCAGATGAGGAAATATGCTGTAGAGAAGCTGTAAGAAAACATTCTATTGGTATGGAGCCCATTTGAGCTAGACTGGACAAAAGCAAAAACAGAAAATGAATGATGAAGAGGAGGTGTTATTTTGAGGCTGGCAAAGAGAAAGAGAACACCAGACAGCGAGAGAGAGCACAAGTCAAGCCACAAAGCCAAACCGGGGCCAACCAGACAGCAGGCGAGACAAAGAAAAGCAGATGCCAATTGACTCAAACAATCCAGTCACTTACTTATCTGAAGCAATTAGATCTACAAGCGTAGGTCTGAAGCCTAACACTGAGTCACAGTCTGAGGTAAATGGAGTGCTATTTTAAACTGACGTTTGGGCATGAACTGACTAGATGTGATTATGTTATTGATGGCATTATTATCTTTTTAATTAAAACATCAGTGTCAAGAAACATTCTTTTGATGTTTAATGTATGTGTTAGTATGGTGGTTTTACTTGCCTGCAAGCAATTCCGTGCTTGCAGGCAACTGTGTTTTGTGGCATGTGTGTGTGTGTTTTTTACCTGTCCACCTGCAGCTGCAGCTGTGTCTTGCAGTTCTTGATTTTGTTCTGTGCCTCCACATTCAGCATGTCACCAGTGTTTTCTCCATTTATTTCCAGAATGATGTCCCCAGGTTGGAGACAAGCGAGCTCTGCTTTACTGCCAGGGTTTACCTGAAAATAGAACAGTTGACCAATCAAAACACAAGGATCCCAAAATAATACCAAGTGAAGTTGGTCATCCTTTTATCTACATTATCAACTTTGATTTAAAAGTCACATTAATTTTGCATTATAGCGAATCACATTTGCTTTAGATTTCTGTACCACAAACTGAAGTGGCCCAAATCAGAACTGAAAAGATTAATTTTCACACTGCCAAACAAGTGACATCTGTCACATGGCGTAAAATATCAGATTTGGGCCAATGCTGTGTAAGCGGAGCCTTGAAGTCTGATACATTGTCAAAAACATGTAAATGTGTCCCTGAACGGCAATTCAGAATTTTAAATTTGCCATAAATGTGAGCTAGGTGAAGAGTAAATTGGACCTCACCCCTTTGTCTCTGGCTCTTACTAAACATTGGCATGAGCGTTAAACTGTTACTTTTGACTCCATTTTAATGATTCTGACTTTGACTTTGCGACTGTTCTTCTCTGCTGAAGAAAGTGGAACACAAGAGGTTTTGGGTTTAATGCCCAGGGCTCTAAACTGTGTGCCACTGAGAAAACAACAAGGCCTTACACGAGTAAAAAGCTCAAGTCCTTCAAGATCAGAGAAGCCACAAAACGGCATTGTAATGAAACGCAGGCATGCACACGAAGACACACACCAGCCAAACAGGACAACACTCAATTCTTAAGAACAAAAATCTGCTTCTTTGTGACGTGAGTACCAGTTACACTCCACTCATGCTCTTGCTGTCAATGACTCACACACAAAACAAAAAGGTAGGGTACTTCAAACATCAACGTTTTTTTCCCTGTGTTCACTGCAAGCAAGGGGAGCAAAGGTGCCATGTCTGTGTGTCCACTCAAGTGGCAATTAACCGTTGCCACAGAGACCCACAATAGCGTCTGCCTTGTCCAATCAGACCATGGCTCATTACACATAAACTGAGGATGGCTTCTCTTTTATTCAGTATACATTGCCACTGCAGGAATAAGGACAACAGAAAAAACAAAACGGAGAGAAAAAAGTAATAACACACAAGTTAAATATAGCGGAAGAAAGACACCATCGAAGAGGCGTACTGCGGGAGAGACGGAACTGAGAAAGACAGCCCTTCAGAGCAAAAAAGCAAGAAAGAAATGTACCCAACCTCTTGCCACTTCAGCCCACTGGTAGACTGTATACGGTGGTGTGAAAAGTTTTTTTTTTTTTTTGCATTTTTGATATACTTAAATGTTTCAAATCATCAAACAAATTTAAATATTAGGTAATATTGGGCAAAAAAAATCCAAATCCAGGCCATCACCAACTACAGCATACCTCAACATGCTTGTGATCGTGATGCCTCCCTTCAAGATGCACTGAACAACTTCAATGCAACGTATAAATGACCAAGTACTGTGCCTGTCCTGATGTGCGGAGAACTCTACACAGAGTCAACCCACAGAAAGCCTAAGGACAAGACAGCATACTCAGCATAGTGCTCAAAGGATGTGCAGAACAGCTTGCAGATGTTCTCAAAGACATTTTCAACATCTCTCTGAGGACTGCTGTCGTGCTTCAAGTCCACCACCATTATTTCTTTACTTTCTGTGCCCAGTGTTACTCAGTATCATCCTATTTCACTTACTCCCATCATCATGAAGTGCTTTGAGAGGCTGGTCATGAGGCATATCAAAAACCAGCTCCCCTCCTCACTGGACCCACTGCATTTTGCACATCGTCCAAACTGTACAACAGACCATGCAATCTCAACCACACTGCACCTGGCTCTCACCCACCTGGACAACAAAGACTCATTATATTCAAATGCTTTTCATCGAATTTCATTCAGCATTTAACACCATCTTCCCTCAGTATCTGATTGGAAAACTGAGCTTGCAAGGCCTGAACTTCTCCCTCTGCTACTGGGTTCTGGATTTTTTGACTGAGAGACCACAATCCCCAGGGCTGTGCGCTCAGTCCACCGCTGTTCTGACTCATGACTGTACTGCAAAGTACAGCTCAAACCACATGATCAGGTTCGCTGATGATGACAACTGTAGTTGGCCTCAAAAGCAAAAATGATAAGTTAGCGTACAGAGAGAAGGTGCAGTGGCTAACTGACTGGTACAGAATCAAAACCTTATCTTTAAATATGTATAAAACCATAGAAATGGTTGTTGACTTCAGGAAAGCACCAGGTAACCACCACCTGCTGAACATCAATGGCTCTGCTGTAGAAATTGCAGAGAACCTTACCTGGTCCTTCAACACCAGCACCATAACCAAGAAAGCCCAGCAGCACCTCTACTTATTTCAGAGAAAGGAAAGTACATCTTCCATCTCCCATCCTCACCATAATCTATGGATGGACTATAAAAAGCTTCTTGAGCACCTGCATTAATGTCTGGTTTGGGAACTGCAACATTTTGGATCGCATGACGCTACAGCAGATAGCTGAGAGGATCAACAAAGACTCTCTCCCATCCATAAAAACATCCACACCACACGCTAGACTACTTCCAAAACAATTCCTTTTCTTCTGTACCATCTATAACCATCTTACTGATCACTGCACTAAGACCATGCAGCTTTTCGGTACTTAACTCTCCAGAATGTCCTTGGCATGGTGGAGGGAACAGCTTTTGACAAAAGAATGCTATTGGTGGTTTTAGAAAACAATTTTAAGTATCACTGGGGTTTTGGGTCTCCAACACAAAAAAAAACAAAAAACAAGTGTTTGAAGTTAACGCGGATAGTGAACAATAAGGGAAGTTGTGGTACAAGCTGTAAAAAGCTATTTTTATGCTATGAATTCCTGAGTGTTTTTGCATAAAATCTAATGGGTTTCAGATTAAAATTATAATAATCCCACATGCAGCACAACAACGGGACTATCAAAACTAAAAACATAAGAAGAGAGAGTTTTTTTTAAAGCCCACTTGACATTTGAAGGTGCACGATTAGATCCAAAATATGATTAGTGGGTTCAGTATGCCTGGTCATAGTCTACTGGTACTTTTCCAGGTTCAGCCAGGATAGCCTCACTTAGAGCCACGTGAAAAAAAAAAAAAAAAAAAAAAAAAAAAAACCCTCTCCCCTTTTCTCTATTCTCACAACACCGCCTGTTTATGGAGGACTCTTTAGGTCTGTAGTCACGTCCCCCTCTTCTAAAGACGTCCATTTCCTGGTCTTTTTTTTTTCTCAGTAGACTTAGAAAAATATATATTGTAAAAAAGAAAACAATAGTTTGACCATTAGAAAGATATTTCCCTCCCTCGCTAATCAGGGGGCTTCCTCTCCAGCTAGCAAGTGGTAGCTTGGCCACAGTGCCCATAAAAGCAAATAGGAAACACAGCAATAAAACAAAAGACAAAAGGTGACAAAGGTAAGAGTGGCACCATTTCATTTGCCAAGAAAGACACAAGCTGATGTACCAGAACTTAGGAACTTTGAAATAAAATTTGAAAACATTACCTTTGAGACTGTTATTGCCTTCTTGAAATCCCGCCCGCCAGATATTCTGAAGCCCCAGGGAGATGGGCCAATCAGGTTCACAGTGAAAGCCATCATGTGACCACCAGCTGCTGTCCAATGTCTTTAGGAGCCCTACAGAAGAAGGTGGGAGACAGAAATACAGAAACTTTTGTTCTAGTTCTAGTTGTCTCAGGTCTATTTCACAGAGTTTCCATTTCTCAGAATCATTCACAGCTGAATAAGTAAAAACTCCCATTACCTGTTCTTTGAGCAGATTGCATTAATTTTCACATGACTGTGGCTCAAATACACTGACACAGAGTGACCACATCTTAAATGATTCAAATAAATTCCACAGCCAAGTGTCACATGGCTGACATTACTGAGAAACTTTTTAAAGTCAATATTTCTCTTACAATGTAAAAAAAAACACCATTAATAAGAAACGTAATAAATAATTTAAACAAATAAATGTTATTAAACTTAATTCCACCTACAAAAGTGTTTTCAGAGCAGCTGTTGAAACAATGGACAAGCTTTATGGAAAGTAAATTTAACCCAAAGAGAAATTGCTGTCTGATTAGTTTAGATTAACTACACAATATTGAGTTTGCAGTAGTTTGAATTCATTCATTGTTGCAATCAACTGAACTGGTCTCAGTTTCTCAGGGCTAATATTATAAACTACTGGTTTAACATTTAAATGAATTAAATTACCTTACATGTATTACCATTCGAATATAATTCCCTCCCCCATAATTTAAAAGACAGACACAGACACAAAGACAACACAAAGTGTGCAGCATCACTTACTACATACAATTATAGGTGTTTAATAATAAACCTATAATCGCTTCTTAAATATTTATTGTTTCATCAACTTTCAGGCAGACCTACACTTTTGGACATAACATAGTTACAAATAGCTATTTGTCAATTATATACGGACATGCTACATATTTTTAGAATTCAAAATATTTTAGGGGTGTCAAACCCGTCCATGTTGGGAACTGCTGTTGATGCAGCATCGCTAGGCAGCCAACACACTGAATCCCCAGATGTAAACTATAAACCAACAGACGCCTCTAAAAAAAATGATTCCAAAAGTCATTTCTATTGGTCCATTCAACATGTAACTCTGAAACTACCTAAACAATTTAACTAAAAACAGATTCTCAGACATTACAAGTCACAGTGAGTGTCAATAGGTCCCTTGGAGCAACTTTAATAGCAGCTACCCATAACCCTGATGATTTCTTATGGGTCATAATGCTGCTCATCACTGAAACAATCTCCCAACTTGAAAAAGCCGCACCAAACCAAACCAGCAGAAAGCGGTTAGTCTCTCACCACTTGTCGCCAGGGTGGTCCGATTCGACCCACAACAGAGCCCTACAAGTTCCAGTCTTACTGAACCCAATTCACATGAGGGCTGACTTCAGTACAACTGATTATCACTAGCACATGTTGTGCTGAGGAGGCAGTGACAGCATTGGCTCCTGGGTGATGCATGGCTGTGGTCAGTGGAAAGAGGCAGTAGACAGACAGCCATGACAACCTCAAGCATGCATTTAGCATGAAGATTGAACTGGAACAGCTTTATCAGTCAAAAAAAACTGAGATCCATATCTGAACAAATGAATGCTGATGCTCTGTACATAAATTCAAGCAGGTAAATAAAAATAATTTGCCAAAGTCACAATAAATACAATACACTTTTTTTAAATAACAGATGCAAAGATGTGCAAAGTCAGTTACTGGTTATATAAGTACTAACCATTTTTTGTCATGCACATACATACACTTTCTGACAGACCTTAGATACTGAAAAAAGAAGTTTTAAACAAACTAGTTAAAGCAGCGGCCTGGAAACAAGAAAGCTAAACATATTTTAAACACCAGTTCAACGTCAGTTACCTGAACTTACACCCACTTTCCAAAATTCTTGCCAGATTTTGTTTGTTATTTTGTCTTTAAACAGAATCCAAAAGGCAACTTTTAACAAGAACTTGGGGTTAGATAGAAAAAAAAAACATACATTAATAATATGAAAATAATGTGGTTGCCACATTTTTTTTTGTTTTTCACCATCATTTCCACTGGCAAGTCCAACACTTCCACCACAATTCACTTTAAATATTTTATATAATGCTTTGTAAAAACAAAATAAATACAGAAACAATTCAGCAGGAAGCGGAGCAGATAATCTACCAAAGCCAGCACTCCAACTAAAGGGAAGTACTACATCTGTACAAAGAGTAACTAATAAACGCATTAAAAAGTAACATTTCATGTTCAGCACAAAGTTTGCTGTGAATGCTCATCTGGACAACATTTTAAAATTTCCAGTTGAGGCAGGTCTTTACTTTGTTGGTTATTATAGCAAAGTGTATTTTGCTGCTTTGGTCCTCCATATAATCCCATCGTTGACCATATGGCTCTCTTGGCTGATGTCTCTCTTTTCCCTTGAGATACAGACTTATGACCTCTGCCACAGGTCGAACAGCTTTTGGCAGGTAGGTCCAGAGAGGAGACCATATCTCGAAGATCTTGTGTAGAGCCCCTCAGAGACTATGTTCTGTTGTTTTTGTATGCTATGTGTGTGACTGCGATATATGGCATATTTCAACCAAGCAGAATGTGCAGGAGACAGAATATGCAGTCTGACAGCTAGGCACACCAAAGGTGCTGCTGATGAAGTATTTAGCCAACAGCAAAAACAGGCCTGGACTCTGACACGAGGCTTCAGAAATGCAGACAAGAAGGCAGGGGTCAAGCCACTGTGGATAACTCAGTAATCAGTGTTAGTGTTTTCACAGCCAATGTCAACTAATCCATAAAACTGTAAGGCACAAACTTAGAGCTCGAATAATAAAAATACAAACAGCAATAATAAAAAAAGGTCAGCTGCTGGAGGGTGTCTATTTTACGCACATTTTTTTCATCTAAAGTGTCTCTTTAGGTCCTGGCCTAGACAATTTTTAAGAGAGAGGGAGAGAGAGAATAAGAGGTCTAATCACTAATGCTTCTCTTCCAAATTTGTTTCGCCTCACATGTGCAGTAGTAATATTATATATATATATATATATATATATATATATATATATATATATATATATATATATATATATATATATATATATATATATATACACACAGTAAAAGTATTGAGATATTAAGTTTTAAATCACTTGCTCTCTAGAAGTCATAGAACTAGATTAATTTATTTAAAATGGGTTAAGAACATTAAAGCTTTCCTCTGCTTCCTCATAATTTTAACAAAAAAAAATATCTGGACAACAAAGGATTGTAATGATAAAATTATTGTTTCTATTGTAATCTGGGACAACAGCTCACTGTACATCTAAATACTGGACACTAAAATGACCAGATGGTTAAAAGGCTCATTATATAACTAGACAACTAATAAAGAGAAGAATTTAAGGAATCTGGGGACACAGACACAGTAGCATCAGATCACTGTCTGCGTCATGCTGTCCTAGATTTCATTTCAGGCCAAGAAAAGCATAACATGGGGAAAATAGAGAAAGAGGGATGTAGATAGTGTGAGAGAAAGTGCAAAAACGTAAGGCAATCTGAATTAAAAAGGATCAAAATACACGCATAAACAAGTCCACAGACACATGCCCACAAATCTCATTGGCTCTCCAACCCACTGTGACCCAGTTGAGGTGGTGGTGTTACATTCCATAAGCGTTTGGGCTGGGAAACGCATGCCCGCCCCATCATTAGCACTCTTAGACAATTAGCAGGCCTTAACGAGCCTTTCCCTCGTTAGGGCCTTTTAATCACTGTGGTCTCAAGAGACTCTGGTTGATCCACATTGTTATTCAGCTCAACATAATCACAGGGGAAGGAGCCGACCGTATTTCCACTCACAACCACAATTAGTCCCAACTTCATGGTGAGGACTCATCAACAAGTCTGAAAACTGATTTTACGCTACTACCCTTTAATGTTGATCTTTATCTCCATCTGTACTGTATAAGTGATAACTACAGACTATTTTACTTTACTCAAATATGGCAAAAAAAAACTAATAAACAAACAAGAAAACATAACTTAAATAACAGAATCCAATAGGCAGTAGGTTTACGTTCATTTTACGCTCTACTTGCTTAGGTTAAATGAAATAAATAAATAAAAAGGGTTCAGTATCAGCCATCACACTTACACTTTCAGTTTACTACCTTTTTACAAACTGTTTTGAACTAAAATATACAAGCTGTATAGTAGGATATCAACATGTTAGCTAAGGTAACTAATCCATAGCATTTGTTTGACTGGCTGCCTTTCTCTATGTAAATTTCAAGTCATATTGTGGCTTTATGTGGTCAAAACTTTTTTTGTAGTACTGTCAAAATTGTGCAAGGTGCATTGAGGCACGCTGCGAAATCAAACAGCGCTTGGAATTTTGAGGCACCTGTATATGGGATTTATAACACCTCTCTGAGTCAGGCGGTGGTTCCCACATGCTTCAAAGCCACCACCATCATCCCTGTCCCAAAGAAGGCATCGCCATCCTGTTTCAATGACTATCGTCCAGTTGCACTCACCCCCATCCTCATGAAGTGCTTCGAACGACTAGTCATGCATCACATCAAGTCTTTGCTCCCCCCCTCCCTGGACCCCTACCAGTTTGCTTATCGGTCAAATCTCTCGACCGATGATGCCATCTCCACTGTTCTCCACTCAGCCCTCACACACCTAGACAAGAAGAACACCTACGTCAGAATGCTGTTTGTTGACTTCAGCTCAGCATTCAACACAATCGTCCCCCAACAGCTCATACACAAACTGGACAGTCTGGGGCTGAGCACTTCACTGTGCAACTGGCTGTTAGACTTCCTGACTGGAAGACCACAGGCAGTGCGGGTTGGCAGCAGCACATCCAGCATCACCACACTGAACACAGGGGCTCCCCAAGGATGTGTGCTGAGCCCCCTTCTGTTCACTCTGCTGACCCACGATTGCACACCAGCACACACCTCCAACCTCTTCGTCAAGTTTGCGGATGACACGACGGTGGTGGGTCTCATCAGCAACAACGATGAGTCACACTACAGGAGCGAGGTGAGCCGCCTGGCCTCCTGGTGCAAACACAACAATCTCTCTCCGAACACAGAGAAGACCAAGGAGATTGTTGCGGACTTCAGGAGAACTCACACACTGCACACCCCTCTGTTCATCAACGGAACTGCTGTGGAGAGGGTGAGCAGCACCAAGTTCCTGGGTGTGCACGTCACAGAGGACCTCTCCTGGAGCACCAACTCAGCGTCACTGGCCAGGAAGGCAAATCAGCGTCTCTACTTTCTCCGCAAGCTGAGAAGAGCTGGAGCCCCCACCCCAATCATGACCACCTTCTACAGAGGGGCCATCGAGAGCATACTGACCAGCTGTTTCACCGTGTGGTACGGGGCCTGCACAGCATCCTGCCGCAGGACCCTCCAGCGCATCGTGAGAGCAGCTGAGAAGATTGTTGGCACCTCTCTCCCCTCCCTTCAGGACTTGTACAGCTCCCGCCTCACACGGAAAGCCCTCCATCTGGCAGGAGATCCCTCTCACCCACTACACAGCTTCTTCAGCCTGCTGCCATCAGGGAGGAGACTGCGGAGTCTCGGGGCGAGGACCAGCAGACTGCGAGACAGCCCCATCCATCAGGCTGTGAGGATGCTGAACTCTCTTCCTGCTCTACCCCCCATCCCAATCCTGCCCCCAGCACACACTCACTCAGCATCCTGACCCCCCCACTAATAAAGTACTGAAACTCTGCACTACAATGCACAAAGTACTGGTCCCTTCCAAACGGACTTGCACTACACAACACCTGCACTACTGATATACTTGCACTGTCAATACGCACTTTAATTCCACTTAATTAAACTGTGAACTTTAAGGACTTACGCACCCATTCACTTTACCAGCCTTAAGCTATATACCATATACCGTATTTGCACTACTGTTATTTACTATTTTTACTGTCATTCCATCTCAATCACCATCAATATTGCACTATTGTCTTACGTATGTTTATTGTGTCTTGCTGTATTGAACATATAGTGTCTCCCACTCTTTTATATTATAATTATATATCCATTTTTACTTATTTACTTGTATTTATATATCTATTCCTCCCCCACACCACTACACCTTGTTTTTGTCTCATGTATGTCTATTTGTGTCCCTGCTGTATTGTACACATAGTGTCTCCCATTCTCCTTTATTATATCTATTATCTGTACTTGCTGTAAAATTGGGAAGGAGAGTAACGTAATTTCAATTCTCTGTATGTCCTGTACATATGCAGTATTGACAATAAAACTACTTGACTTGACTTGACTAACGTTACACTGTGAATGTAAACTAACATTAGGTACATTTATCTTCCTTTCTTCCTTTTCTTCTCACCCAGTCTTCCTTATTTCAACTCTTGTAGCATAGCACAATTATTTTTAATTAAAAGTTTGCAACAGTGATTATTTTACCTTAAACTCTAAAGCAGTAGTAGTAATATTTTGTATGTATATCTAACAAAAACACTAAAATGTGTATTTATAAACCCCTATATGTTTAAATGCATCAAATAGTTTAAATTAAAATCATATTTATCTACCATATTACAGATGTAGCATTAAAAAAAAAGTAGAGAACAGATGTCACAGACACAAGGGAGAAAAATTATGCCATATTATACTTTTAGAACAAAAAGGATGAAACAGAGTTAGCCAAACCACAATGCACTTCAGTCTGGAGAAAGTGCAACACAGTGCTACAGCTTGGAAGATGCTGTCAATGCCTTACATGACCCTGATGGGAATAAGCAGCTCATGGGAACAGTTACCACAGGTTTGTCTACAGTTCTGATTTTTGCTATTGTACTTTAACTGAAGACGTTTAATTAGCTATGAAGGAAAAAAGGAGAGGATGTGAAAATAGAAACTGCCATGCTGAGCGAGAGAGAGAGAGAGAGAGAGAGAGAGAGAGAGAGAGAGAGAGAGAGAGAGAAGGAATTTGTGCCGCACAAATAAATGAAAGGTTTAGTGGAGTCTAGACCTTTTCCATGTTTAGAATTTTGCCTTTGTCTAAAGGCCAGCTGTTTGGGTTTCATCCGCTTCAGTGACTCGAGGGTGAGAGAAAGGAAACTGGAGGAGAGCTGAGCATGGAAAACAGGCCAAACTGTAATCAGATAACATATGTTTAAGGGCTGTGTGTACTGACACACCAAAACAATAACACCAGGCCTGGTTATGAATGGTCTGAAACAATTATCCCTTCAATAATAATAATACGTAATATGTATCCAAATTAAGAGTTCAATTTTTACACTCTAGAGCAAGCTTACTTGGAATTCCTGTAATAATCATGACACATTTATACTTTAAATGCAGTCACTTACTGAAATGTTTTTATAATTGACAATCCCTACTACATATTAGCCAACAAAAGCTCACACCTTAATGTTTTCACTGCAACTGGAAATACGGGTTCAGACTGGTCAAATTATGCCCACAATGTTCACATTTCTCACCTCTCCCTCTTGACCTCACCCAAGTGAATGCTGGCAAGAAGAGTAAATATCCTAATGTTTACAAGTACCTGCAACCACTTTTATGTGCATAAATACAAATAAATGCTCCAGTTTAGCCTAATGCACTGCATCCACCCAAACACTTCACACTCAAATCAACAGTGTGTGCACCATTAGCAGTAATCATTTCCAGTTCAAAGATTTAAAAGGGGACCATCTGGTGAATGGGTGGCACAGAACAGAGTGAGTCAGTGGTTGAGAATAGTGTGTGCCAGTCATAGAAATGTGAGTCAAAACCATCAAAGAGATCAAGATTCCAGACAACGCCTAAAGGCCGATAATTTAAGACAGAGCTACAAGAGTTCACTCAGAATGAGTCTACTAGTATTTGAAGCACCGTTCAGAATGAACAAGTGATTAGTGATTGCCAGTTTTTGGAAGATTAATTATTTTTGTATTTGACACTTAAAAGATTCAAACCATTATGAGAGTGAAGAAAGCACAGAGAATTTTGGGTGCCGTTTCTAGAGTACATTAGCATTCTCACTAAGCTGCTAAACTTGAGAAGGTCAGAGGAATTCAGTAAAAGAGTCAGGCTGAGTGAAATCAGACACTGACAATGGTATGCTTTAGCAGTCACTACTGTAACACTCCTTTTGTCTATGCTTATACAGCAGGTAAAGTGGCTCAAATCTGATTTTTTTTAGACTGCATCTATTTAAATGTGATCTACATCCAACATTTGTCTAAAAAGTTCACACTCCTAAACTGATGCACTGATTTTACCACTGCTTTAAAAGGACCAATCGTTAAGGCAATTTAATCAAAGATGGAATTAGTTGTCATATCTTCAGTGTGCCTTCTAATTTAGTTTAAGCAGACATCACTCCGTAACAAGCAATTGATGATAGCACAGGTCAGCAATTGATGTTCAAAAAGACAATAAACCTGTGCTTGTCCTAGAGGTGCCAAAGAGAACTGTGGTAACATTGTTGTAGGGTTCTGGGAGATTGCAAACAGTTTCAAAGAATTGTGAATGTTTCCCTAATGCAGTAGCAAAACATATTTTTGGCACATTTAACCACAAGGGAACATTTAGTCATATCAAGGCCTGTTACTTTACTATCCCTCCATAAAAAAAAAATCTGTCATCCCTTTTTTTCTTCTCATCAGCATTAATTTATATCAAATGTTTTTGTGTTGATATAAAGGTCACAATAATTCCAATCTAGAATTTGAGAAGGAGTTGCACTACTTCTCATTCCTTCCAGCATGCTGTGTACCAGAAACCATTCTGATTTAAAATATAAAAAATAAAAAAGCTGTCCAAATATTTGATAAAATGTTTTAGTGTCATTCACACTGCTGTGTGAGATGACAACTGTGTCACATGTGATGAAAAAGATTTGGTGTCTAAACTCAGACTTTGTTTGTTCAAAGACGCTCCAAAAAGCTTGTTGTGTTAAACAACCTGGTATGTGATGTTTTAGCTTCATCATCAATTTTGGGTATGCACAGTTACTGTTTCATCTACAGGTCATGTTTAGTCCATTAGCTAGAAGTAAAGGAGTGTGTGTGTGACAGAGGGCCACTGAAACATTTTGAATCACTAGCCAAGTTTGGCCAAATCTGCTGCCTTTGGTTAGAGAACCTGATTCAACACTGCTCTTACAGTAAACATTGAATGTAATGTCACAGAGGAAGCGGTGGTACTGTATATGCACACCAAGGAGGTCTAGAATGTTTCATGTACTGAAATGAACCCTTGTTTAACAGACAGACAGCAGAAAGTCTTAGACTTTTTTTCTTAGAGAATGTTATTTCTACCTCTTTGTTTGCTCCAGGAGAGACGCATCTAAATATGGTCTTTCACAGAAAACGTGGTGTCTTGTAGACAGGGGTTGAGGTATTGATAAAATTCAATGGCAGAATGTTTTAAACCTAACATCCAAAAATATTTAATGACCTTAGGACAAATGCTTACTTGATCCAATTACTCTCTTTTTTTAAAAACTATTTTAACAGCCATATCCACAATAATTAAGAGAAAGTTGGATGCTGGCTTGAAAGATTGAGTGCAGTATACAATCATCTGATCATGCTTTGCAGTGATTGATGATGGCAACAGGGGTGGCTGTTCTACCAAGGTGCAGTCATTGATCTCCAGAAAGACAATACACCTCTGTTTGGCCACATAGGTTCTAAAGGGAGCTGTGGTAACACTGTGGTATGGATCTGTAGGGATAGCGGTCTGAGGAACGGCGGGGGATACCCAGTGCAGCAGCTATGGATATTCTGCATATTCCTAGTCTCCTTTACACAAGGATTATTTCAACCACAAGGGAACACACTTAGTGGTCGGGTTATTTAAAACACTAAATGAATGAATGGCACTGTCTGCCACTAATGTAAACCAATGATAATAAACAATACTGTGTTTTTGAAAATTGATACAGTATTGCAAAATATAGTAATACTTTGATCTCAATACTTTTATACCGCTAGTAACGATCAAATCGAAACAAGCTTAACAGAAGTCCTTGAGAAAACTGTGTGTCAAAAAGGCTTATCCATGTTAACACTGTAAGGCTACACAGCTTGAGAAAAATGACTGTCTAAGAATTGTACATTTAGAAAAAAAACCTGCCGAGAAGAAACATCACTCAAAAGCATCACCCAGTTCAAAAGCAAGTACTGAAAGTCCTTGAAAGGAAAACAAACAGCTGCACAACTTGCTAAAACAAGTCAAAGAAAATCAGCTGAAATACTGTGCGTGCACACACATACCCCGAGGTGTGTTACGGTTTTGTCAGGATATTATGACAGCATTATTATGGGGTGTCAAAGGACATTCAGTCTGGGTAAATGGAGATGTTGCATTGTAAAAATAAAACTGAGGCTCACATAAACCACTTCCCAGAGGCTGTGTGTAATGAGAGTTCCTACACAGCAATGCAGGAGGGAAAGTCTTGATTACAACTGCAGATGGACCACTAAAAATATGCCTGGAAAACACACACTCCAAAGGGAGAGAGCTCCAGTAGTTCTGAGCTTAAGTTCAAAGTCTTGCATGCAAGTCTGTGCCATCCCTCTAAACTTTTACTGGCCTTTCAGCGTTTTAGTTTTACCTATAACAATCTGACAGATTATCGATTTCTCATCTTATTATCATCTGGACAGTGTAGCATTTTATTCTAATTATAATATACTATTAAAACACTGGCCTTTGAACTACACCAACTGTAAAACCACACAAATTTAATTTACAAAATTCTAAAGCTTAAATTCTTAATTTATCAATTATGACAGACTTTTTCATTTAGACAAAAATTTATTTCTTTAACCATGTGGCCCAAGGGAACAATTGCACACACAAATAGAAAGAACTTTCTTTACTAATGCAGTAAGTATTCTCCCAGTGACATAAGCAGTTTATAGGGTTAGTGGTGAGATAATGACAAGATGCATTTATTTTACTGGAATACCTAGTATGAAGCTACAGTGAACAACATTCCAATCTATAGGAAAAGTTTTAAAAAGTAAAAGCCCAGCCACATTCACATTCACACCTGCAAAAGGCAATTATCTCTACACCAACTGTGTATACAGAAACTTGTAAGAGATATTTTAAAAAATAACTGCTGTATAAAACAAACTGTCTTTACAGTGAAATGAGTGTATTGTTTATTTTGAGGTGTTCTGTAAAAGATTAGTTCTCGGCAAATAACGCATACGAAAATTTCCCGTCATCCTGTCATGCAGCTACATACCAAAACAATAATTAATGTTTTCCACCATTAATGACTGCAGAAGAAACATTATGATCTAACATTATAAACGCCCGCAATAACTCAACCAACTACATCCACAAAGATCCACTCCCTGAAATGATTGCTTCAGGCAACCATACCTGCTAAGTACACACCCTACACGAACAGAGAACACTGTGGTCACATCCTAGTATTGTTGTGGTAACACCATGGCAATGCCTCCCTCTCTATTTCTGTTAATAGCCTTGAATAACATTCCTTACATTCTGCATCTATTCACCAGCACTGATTCACCCAATATTAAACCTGCCCTACAGCAACAAAAACACATCAAACAGAAACAGAACCAAAGCAGGAATGAGACAGCAAGAGAGACAAATGGAAAAAGGGGTGTTGGCTAGAGAACAGACAGTTATCAATAGAATGACTTCAGCAGGAGACAAGGAAGGTATGTGTTAGGTTAGGTCTTACTAAATGAATCATATTTCAGATTCCACAACCAATCGAAACTGAGGAGTGTTCAATGTTCACAGTTTATTACTTGCTCTGTCTTGCGTAAATGTGATTCACTCTTCAATCATCAAAACTGTATTTGTTCTGAGGTCATAGAAACAAAACAAAGGTTATGACAATTGGGACAAAAGCACGGAATGAAACTGTTGGGAACATCAGAAAAAGAAGCTAAAATTAACAAACTGAAATTTGATTTGCAACACATGCCAGTCATAAAACCTTGTTGTTGATTTTTAATCTTCAAAATGATTTTAAAAAGGGAACGAACTAGAGACAACCTGAACATGTTATTTTGCCCCCTATTTTAATCAGTGTCTTAATGTTGAATTAGCCAAGAACAATCTGGTCCAATATTTGAGTTTGTATAAATAATACATTCACACAGTTTAGATGTGCTGTGTTTCCACAATAGTTTTTAGGTACATGTTTCCATGCTTCTCTATAAAATAGACCTTCTGAGAACTCTTCTCAGTGCTGCAGAGCAATAATGTCGGTTCATTGTGCCTTACAGACACCATATGGCACTGTGACCATCATGGTTAAAACATGGACTCAGACCTGGATTGGAAAACATGCCTGGATCAGATCGGAACATCCTCAGAAGGAACTAATTTACTTCTGGGAATTCTGGTTCATTTTTTCTTAGGTGTTCTATTTGCTGTTAAATTATGAGTGTAACATTTTCCATTTTTATAGGACTATGGCAATACATTAGCCTATGTTAACCAAATGCTTAAAAAAGACTTTATTTAACATCAAATATTTAGGCTACTTTCCAGAGTCTAGGTATTGTCTACTATTTCCCATAAATATAAGTAAAGGACCGGTTACACCCATGGACTGACAAGAGTTGTAGCAGTGGTTTGTGGAGAAGGATAGATGGGATGTGGAAGGAGGAATTAGAGTGAACAGTGGATGCCGCAGCGAGAGTTTATGATGTGAACTCTGAGAGAAGCTTCAGTAATTAGGCCAGCGGTAGCCACATCCTCCTTATGCAAGCTTCATTTGTCTTTGCGCAGAACAGTGTAATCTCTGGACCTTTCTTGAAGCTGAAGGGATGGATCTGGTGTGTGGTATACACCATTTTACACTACATTACTGTTCTCCTGGCAAAACAGTGGAAATGACTCATTGCTTAAAGTCTTTTCCATCTTTTTAGACAAGGGATTTGGCAATGGGTAGAAAAAACACACACATATGTGCAGATCTAACAGCGTTTGTGAGAACATCCACTGACTCATGTAACTTGTGTAGCTAACTACCGCAAAGGCTAAAACTGAATGTAAAACTGACTTTAACCTCAGTAACCGGATGGCAGTCTTTTGGCTTGATCAGTAGGAGAAGGAGTGTTTGTAGGAGGAGTACTTTCATTGTTGTCTCTTCAGCATTTTCATGTTTTGCCATCATTCTCTCCTACACAGAGGCCTCAATTACAGCACAACCAACCATGAAGCAGAACTTTCAAGGATCATAGTGGTAGAGCCTGTGCATAATTATCACACACAGCATAATCATCATCATGGTACAATTACACCTTACAGTGCAAGTTACCCCCACACATGTGCTAAGAGCGATATGCTGTGGCTGCCTTCACTTTCAAATATAGACAAACAAAGTTAAATCTTACACAGGAACTGTGGTGAGAAAAACACCCGACAGTTCAGCTGCACACTGACAGAATGCGTGACTCGCGACTTGTGGTGGAAACCCAAAAAAACCCAACCAGTTATTTCACAGTGTGACTGAAACCCAGTGCTGAGAGCCAAAGTTGGTAATCGAAAGCAAAAATGGAGCCCTGCTACATGCCAAAGACATGAGGATGAGCACAGCATAACAAACAAGTGACACAATGTGTCTTTCATCACCCATACAATCTTATCAACCAGCAGTTTCCTGCTAAACACCTCAATATTTGCTACAAATTCAATTGTAAAACCAACACAAAATGCAAGCGAAAGGCCTTGACCAACTCAAAACTCCTGTACTTCACAGAGTTAGCCTGATCAACTGGACATTAATGTCCTTAAGGCAAACAACTAGATAAGAACAATAACCAAATCAGGGATTTACTGATTTCTTTAAAAGTGGAACCAAAAAGGTGATAAAAAAAATGTATTATTATGGAGCTGAGGGAAGTAATTTTTACTAACAATATATTTTACTTCCCCACCACAGCAGCAGGCAATTCCTCTTTGCATTTTTTCTGTGGAACCATTTCTAATAATGAAGCTATACGCCAGTAAAATGACCCAGTGGAATGTTTATGAATCCTCTACCTCATGCCCACTCAGCATTCTGGATCCATCTGGACACACAAACACACACAATTTACTGTGAATATTGTGAACACTTCTAAAGCACTAAACAACTGTGTGCATAAAAAGACAGCAATTCTGGCCCACCAATCAAAAATATATCCTGCCAATGGCATCCAGTGAACATGATCATATGACTACTGATGAGGGACTAGAGGACGCCCATCATAAACTGTATCAACTGTCCCTGAATTCACATCTACAAGGTGGACCAACTAGGGATGAGTGTCTAATGTGTGTAGTCAGTGAGCGGCAACAGCGTTAAAAACTCCAGCAGCACTGCTGTGTACAATCCAGTGCAACACACACTAACACACCACCACTATATAAGGGCAAGAGAGGAATAAGAGAAAAAGAGACAGACAAAAAAGGGCAATACCACCTTTGTCTAATTTATGGCTTTAGGTCCAGTGAGGTCCAGGCTTAACTGATGCACACAGGCAGTGAAAAACATGCCCAGTTTTCTAAAGCCCATTTAAAGAGTACTGCACAGTCATCACTTGATGCTATACAGCCCAGCCAGCCTCCCAGCTGAACTCAGAGCAGCTCTGTGGCTGCATTGAGTAACCAAGCTTTTGTATCACTCCTCTTTTGCAATAAAAGTTCAAAATGTTCTGGCCTTTAACAATACAATAAAAAAGAAAACATCTGGTTCTCCACTGACATGTCTGAATGTTGTTTAAAAATATTTTATGAAGGTCACTTTGTTTTGATGAAATATCAATGAAATTCTTTACTTATCTGACACTACTATCTAGCAGCCAGGGTTTAAACAACATAAAATGCACCACTATACCACAATATTTAAATGTAAACTAAAAATAAAAAACATACCTTTACTGATTCTCAAAATCTTGCAAAACACAATAGTATCTAAAATAATTATCCTAGGGTTCTAAACATTATCAAAGCTTGGTGTATCTCTTAAAGCTATAAATGTTTTGAAGTAAACAACAAAGTATTTTGTAAGTCTCTCTGGATCTGCTAAATACCCTAAATGCAATTGTAACGTAAATGTACAATCTAAAGAGGTTTTCCGTTGCCACTGTCACCACTGGCTTGCTTATGAATCTCTGTGAAGCTGCTTTGTGAAAACACCTAGTGTTAAAAGATCTCTGTAAATAAACTAAAACTAAGCAAAAATCACAGTAAAGCTATACATTTAAAATATGATAAAAGGTTGAAGAGAGTACACTATTTACACATTCTTCGTATAGCCAAAAAGGGGTGTGTTGGATTGTAAGGATTGTGTAGATTACAATCCCTTTAATTAAACTAAATCGCATCATAGAAGTTTGCCTGCTAGCTTTCTGGATTCACATTTTATGTAGAACTGTTTATGTAGAAGTTCTTTTTAGAAGGTGAATTTAGTGCTAGAATTCCAAGTTTGTCATTTAAAAAATTACAATAAAAAAAGTGTTCAGTTAGGGATAGGGATCTGTCTGTCTGACTAGAAATGGGTGGGTGGATGGATGGATGGATGGATGGATGGATGGATACTTTATTGATCCCAGAAGGAAATTCTGGAATTTTGTCTGTTTGTCTGTTTCTGTTTACCTGGATAGGGTACATAAGAATTTGAATAAATATCGCTGTAGTAAGTGTGCAAAATTATCTGATTTTACAAGTCTGCTGTTACTGATGTTTTGTCTACATGCCAAAAAATAAATACTGCAAAGTCTGAAAATTTCTTCAAATGATACAATGTTCGTATTTGCCATAATTGCTCAGCCCTGTGTTCAGATGCAGGACTGATGTAGCCAAGTTACCTTTGGTCCTTCTCAAATGATAATGCCATAGGGAAGGGTTTTTCAATGTGCTTTTATTCTGGTATCTTCTCAGAAGATTCCCTAGAAGACTGTAACACTAAATTTTGTTTTTATAAGACCGACTTTCTCTGGCCCAAACAAGTGGTGTTTGGCTTGGCAAGCTGGTACAAAGGAAGAGGGTAAAATTCAAAAGTTTTTTTTTGTATGAGGTCTTCGTCCATCCTAATCAGCTGCACATCAGTAAAGCAGAAAATATTTAATTCCTCCCTCAGGCACAACACACCCCACTTCAGCTGTAACAGAAAGGCTAGGGCACATAATAGTGACAGCTGAGCTGACTGTTAGCTACAGTTTACTGAGAGATCTGAATTAATAGACAGCAGGCGTTAATAATAATAATAAATAAAAAAAAACTCAACTTGGTTAGCCAATAGTCACTCACTCACCTTGTTAAGCTGCACTTTTATGGCTAGGAAGGGAAAAATTGAATACATTTATCAAAATGGGAACTAGCTAACTTACATTTACGCTAACTAGTTGGGTAAACCTTGATTTAACTGGATATTTATGTTATAAACTACATAAAAACAGCAAATTAGGGTACAAATGTCGAACATAATTAAATATTTGAGAAGAAATCGCACTTAAATGTGAGGAAAGTTTAAAAAACGTTAATTTCTTACCTGAGGTAAACCGGTGAGCAGGCGTCAAGCTAAGCACCTGTGTCACGCACGCGCCGTTCGCGCCAAAACCAGAGCAGAAATCTGAGGTAAAATCAGCCAAAGCGGAAAAACTAGAGGTTTCTCTGAGAAACTGAGAGAAATGAACGCTGAACTTCTTCCCTCCGCTGAGGACAGACCTGCTGAAGCGCCTCTCCGCACTTTTACTCAGAGCTCAGAGCCCAGAGCTCAGTTCAGACCTCCTCAGAAACCCGGCGGCGCTCTGAGAGCGAGAGAGACTGTGTTCACAGAGCAGCAGCAGCAGCATCATCTGCCAAACACTCGCTGCTCCACTGCCACGTGTAGCTATCAAAATAAAGCCCGGGGGAGAGGCAGGGCATGCGAGGTGGCACCGAGGGGGCGTGGTAAGTGGGCAAGATGCTGAAATATAAATTTTTCACCAAACATATGATGAAGGGTGTTTTTCTTGTTAGTGCACGTCCTGCGCCCCCTGCTGGAGGAGGCGCGCGCTCTCTGGAGGTGTGCATGAGTTCAGTTAGGCTCGGTCTCAAATACCATATGAGACTCCAATATATTCCCTAAGCAGTGCACGACACAGTGCATATTAAAATAATAATGATGCATCCATGATATGATGCATCCCTGATATTAATTATTATAATGCTCAGTTGGGATTCCCCACTACATAGACACTCCCTACTAGTGCACTAATTTGGTTAACAAGCTAAAATGCACTACTCTCACAGTGCACTTTATAAGAATTATTCAATTCCAACATCTGCCAAACGTCATAATCTTAATTTAGAAGTGACTTTACAATGTAATATAATTTACGACAGGGTTAGGGCCACTTGCAAAAAACCTCAATATTTAGTGAAAAAAAGACGTACAGAATGGCTTAATTTGATTTAATTTGTAATATTACAAGAGTAAAGTCGTAATATTTAGAGATTTAGAGAAGTCGTAATGTTTTGAGAATAAAGTCTTTGATGTGAACCCAGTGCTTATGCTCAATGAATATGTGAATTGAACCAAATATTAAAGTCTAAACAATACATTACCTATCTACTATCTACTAGTGCACTAATTAGGCTTACAAGCTAAAATTCATTACTCACACAGTGCACTAATAGGAAGTAAGGGGATATTTGAGATACAGCCAAAGCTTTACCATGTAAAACCAATGGCTGTGTCCCAAACGACATACTTGTGGATTCCTAGCAAATTACCAACTAACTAATTCCAAGCTTAATTTGATGTAAAATAGTCAGCAAACAACTGTAATGTTGAACAATCAATATTGTTTACCAAACATTTAGTTGCGCAGTATGTAGACCAAAATAATTAAATTTCAAGTCTGCCAAACTTCATAATTTTGATTCGCAAATGATTTTACATTGCCATATAATTTACATCATTTTAGGTCCATTATTAAAAAAAAAAGTTCACTTTCAGAAAAAAACTCATACGGAATGGCTTTACAAGATTATATTCGTAATATTACGAGATTAAACTCATAATATTGCAAGAATAAAGAAACAGGTCACAATTGTGCACAGCAGTCCTGAATGGACACTTAAGACTTAAGAAGTCACAAATCACTTAAGCCACTTTAGAGAAGAACTTACAGCAGCTTGAGACAAATGTATGAAAAAAGCAGTTCAACTCTTTTACTTTATCTGTTTTCCCATTTTCATATTTCTAAAATAGACACTAAAAAAGGGTGTACTGTTTTTTAGCGTGAGGAGTTGGCGGTTATGTACCACAGTTTTATTATTTACACAGAATATCCAGACGGACATTTATAAATGAGGGGAACCTTTGCAGTCAGCAGTTCATTCTGAAGGACAATGAACATGACTTGCTTGTAGCTGAACCAATTACATCATCAAGAGAAAGTCAGAAATGTGCTCCTGCACTTTGATGTGTAAAATTATAGAATCTTCTCTTTACACTTTCACAGGCTTGCTGGTTACACCCACTTGAAAAGGAGACCTGCTCAAGAGTGGTTTGTGCATTATTTGAACTAAATGCTACAAACTACACTATTAATTAGGTCATCAGATTTAATCAGTTGTTAAATTTAAAACATGTTTTTGAAATGGTGATGTGATGTTCAGTTTTGAGTATTTTGGTATATATAGAGGTCAGAGCCTGGTCTGGAGACTGAAAGAAGCTGCATTAAATCCCATCTGACTGTTCACATTTATGCTACATGTCCACAGATAAGATAGAAATCAGATCTTGGACCACATATGAAAGTCTATGTTCAAATCCAGCAAAAAAAAAAATGAATCCAAATAATCATTTTGATTTAAAATGTGTTCATGATGGAATTTGTACAGGTGCATTTCAGCCTGGATGTTTTGGGTGCTCAAATCAGATTTCAGTGTTGTTTCAGTTACTCACAAATCAACAAAAACAACAACCTTATCAAATCCAGAGTGAATAAAGTGTGATCCAACAGTGTAGCTACGCATTGTTACTTTATATGCCTCCACTGTTGCCAGAGCAACTGACACAGATACGTTTGTGATGCTAAGACATCAGATTTGCCTGCAGTCTGAACATGGCCAATGTTATGACAGAAAACTGATTTGACTCAATTTAGCCTGCTATTGTGAATTGTTATAATTGCTTAAAATGCAAAACATGGTTTAAACTCTAGTACAGTTTTAGAGCTTGAAATCCCCAAAAACACGGGTGTTTAGTGTGTTAAAAGCTGCCAAGAATTCACTTTTCTACTTTTGGTGCTTTTTATGCCTCCCTCGTACAAACATGTTAGCATGAAAAAAAAAACAGCTCACCACTGCATCCTGTGGTTCCTGAGCTAACTTTTAGATTGAGGTTTTACGGAACTCAGGCACGTGGCATTACAAATCTAAATAAAGCAGTGACCAGGTTTTATGCTGACTTTTCTCAGAAAGAAATTACACACTGTAGTGGTTCAGCATTGGATATATTTATTCAACTGTTATCAAAATCTGTGAGTACCATAGATGCTGAAATACACTGTGTGGTCAATAAAAATATATTATATTTGCAGTCTAATAACTGTATTAATATCTGTACAACATATGGCAACATCACGTTCATTTGTCAGAAAACGTTTTAAAAAAAGGAAACTGAATAAAATACTCAAGTGAGGAAAAAAAATCAGAGTCCTAAATAATACAATCCCACAGCGAAGCATTCTGAACATCTTAATTTAGCAACATTTTCCACAATGAAAGATCTCATGCCTGCATTACAAGGTGCACATACGTTTTGTTAAAAAGAACGTATGGAATGCTTATAAAGAAGAAGGTAAGGAATACTTATCATTCCAACGCTTACATTTAGCTTTGGATTTACAGGGCAGTGCATTTGACGGACAGGCATAATGAGACATAATTTGGCCGCACCCAAAATAACACCAACTGTTTAGCTGGCCTCTGTTTACGATTTTACATTACAGTGTTATGAGTTCAGTTCTTTAGGGACACAGTGTACATTTTATACTAGGCTGGAGTGTTAAATGGGGCCTAATTCTGGTCTAAAATTAGCATTTATGAGTATATGGGTTTTCACAATTATTTATCATGTTATGTAATATTCTGTAGTATAGCACTGAAATCCCACAGTCTCTTCCATCAACTTTTCCTTTTTTTAAGTTTTTCACCACTCTCTTTCTACAATACCCAGTATGCATTACTGCTCACATACACCATACAAACCACTGTGCTAAGATAGAGACTGATGAAGAGGCTAACACATAAATACAGGCATCATATTCAGCTTCCTAGCATGAACGTTACTTTCTGATTGAAACAACCAGCTTTGCAATCCCAAATCAAAGGGGATTTTATTAGCCTTTTCACTGTAAACTTTCTACGAACTTTCTAGAGACTTGTTGCCCTGTGTGAATACGGCATGTTTCCAACTGAAGCAGCAATGGCTACACTTTTCATTGAGCCAAAACTAGAGGTGTCCCAGCTAATTGTTATTTTGTCTTGATGCTGAGTATCATCTCATAACAATCTGATCCAATATAATCTTTGTTTGTGTAAATAAAATCAGCCACACCATTTAGATAAGATGTGCTGCTGATTAATACTGAAGTAAAATCACTTTATTTTTCGTAACAGTTCGCATAATCACACATTCTGCACTGTTTGTTGACTACTAATGTGAAATAACTATTTAATAGTAAATTTATTGTGCTGTTTAATTGTGTGTATTGGCATTAGCAATAGCCTCCACTTGGTTCAGTGGTGGTTTAAAAACAAAAAAAGGCTGTAAATAAACTAATTCATTTACTATCTGAGAACTCTCATTTGGGCAATAATGTCTGTTATTGTTAAGTGTGATTTAAACAAAGACTCTGAACTGGATTGCAATTAAAATATGCATGAATTGAGTCCACTAATCCAATGAATTGAATCAGCATATCTCAGAGATGAGTATCCCTTTAATTATAAGCAAGAATCACCTGCGTTTCTGATACTTTTGCATTACAAATCAGTTTTTGAATACATGCAACCAGGATGTACAGTATCTTATGGACTATAAGGCGCACTGTATTATAAGGCACACTATCAATGAACTTCTATTTTCTGGTCTATTTTCATACACCGGATTATAAAGCACATTTTACGAGACACTAGTAAGGGTATCGACATGTGTCCCTTTTAATTTAGCAGGCCTTGCCGCTGGAGGCACCTATATATGAAAAAAAAAATTCTTAAGAGAGAAATAATCCTTTCAAAGTCAAGTCAAATGGTTAGCAGCAGCACTAGCCACGGATAGCGGCCTGAGTGTTCTAGTAACCCAGGGTGCTATCAACTAGCAATTTATTCCAAGTAGCTTGTTTTACCATGGTAAACACGCAGACAACAGTCCAATATACTCATCTCTAAATGGTGAAAGAGCTAGCGCTGCAGTTAGCAGAGGAGTGGCTTCACTGCTCCTAACAACCTGATTGGTAAAATTCATACATAAGGCGCACCGATCTGTAAGAAGCACTGTCAATTTTTGGTAAATTTAACGATTTTAAGCAGGCTTTATAGTGTAAAAAATGTACAATACAAAGAGTCTGGCTGGGTTTTATCATTTTAGCTAACCATTAATATCAACATTATAGTGTTACAGCCAGTGTATAGCAGGAATAAATTGTTGTTGGGAGTTGAAACACTCTGTTCTCCATAACATAATTC
Source organism: Astyanax mexicanus (assembly GCF_023375975.1). Taxonomy (NCBI): domain Eukaryota; kingdom Metazoa; phylum Chordata; class Actinopteri; order Characiformes; family Acestrorhamphidae; genus Astyanax; species Astyanax mexicanus. Next base: position 22,090,274 of record NC_064419.1, on the reverse strand, counting down.
TGTTACCTTATGCTACCTTACACATCCTAGTCCTTCCATTACCCATCATAAAACACTTTTTTGCATCATATAAGCTTGAACATATAAAGGTAGAACATACTTGACAACTGCATGTAGGTGAAGCTTTAGCACTGTTTTCTTTTGATCGTGTGTGCACGTGTGATTACATCAGAAGGATTTCAGCATAGCTATCAAAAAACACTAATATTTGTAATGATAGTTGAGAAAATTGGAAGGTTTAGAGGAGATCTCCTGTCCCGATGTTCCTCCTTGTGGTGTAGAGTATTCCCAGGTCTGTGCTGCTTTTACAAATCTGAAAGGCAGGATGAAGGTCATATTTAACCAAGTGTAAACCAAGCCAGAAGCTCTTCACAGTGATCAGCCTGAGCTGTGTGTAAAATAAGCGTGAGTTTGGTTATGGAAATGTTCACGTGATCAAGCCATAACAAGTCATATTGTTTCCTATAGCAACACTCCAGTCCAATAGGTATCCATGGAGTCTTCTAAGCTCAGTCAGTGATGATGATGATGATGGTGACATTCTGATATTTTTAAGTCCCACACAGTGTTTATAGGCCAAGAAGTGCTTGTGAAAGCTCTCACACACACAGGTGATCCTACTGTGACTGACATGCAAATAAAACGTAAGTTCCGGTGCTGAAAGTCAGAGATGTGATGATGGAGAGATGATGGAGAGTCATGGGTATGAGGGTATGCATGTTTGGTTTGTGTAAATGAGTGAACTGGATTTGTTAATTGGTGAGTAGGGCTGCCTGCTGGAGCTGCAGTGGATGTGCTTGCCAAACAGTCAGTTAAAGATTTGTAAGGAGCGTTCACACAGGTGCCACATAGTTGCCAGGGAATGTTCCAAAAGCGTGGGTCCTCTCAGACGTACCTGTGGGGAGAGACAAGATCCAAAATCAGCAATATCAGCAAGCAAATAATGCCAAACTAGAGCGAAAAATTAAGTTATGATAAAAAAAGTCGATTCACAGCAGAAATCTACTGTTTTTGTTGTGACAAAATGTCCTGTAAAGGGCAGAAATGTCAAACAGACTCATGCTGTATTTCATCAAAAATCACCTATATTAATACATTAATGAAGACTGTACTGATGTTTAAAAAATACAGTGATATAGGTGACAATAAAAACAAGATATTAAAACACAAAAATACAAAAATATGATAAATTATAAGATATAAATAAGATATAAATTATATTCTCCTTAAAATTTTGACTCTGGACGCATTTTTAGATGTCCTTTAAACATAGGATGTACAGTGCCAATCAAAATTTGGACATATCCTAAATGTTGTGTTTTTCATTATTTTATTATTGTCTGCATTGTAGATTAATACTTAGGTCATCCAAACTATGAAGAAATAAATGGAATATGGAATTATTAAACAAACCAGAATATGTTACATATTTTAGTCAGCTTTATGAGGTAGTCATCTGTAATGGCTTTCAGTTAACAGCGGTGTTAAACTTGTCAAGAGTTATTTACTTGAACTTCTTGCATCTTAATGTGTTTAAAAAAAGGTAGAGTTGGTATACCGTAAATAGCCCTATTTGAGTAATATTATATTTCATATTAGGGAAAGAAATAATCAACTAAATTGCTTTGCAAAGACCATCAAACATTATGACGAAACTGGCTCTCATCAGGACTGTTCCAGAAAAGGATGACCAAGAATTACCTCTGTTGCTCAGGATAAGTTTATCAGAGTTACCAGCCTCAAAAACACCCCAGATAAGAGCACCTAAATGCTTCACAGAGTATTTTGGTTTGTTTAACACTTTTAAGTTACAACAGTTTAATAAAAAAATTAATAATTCTGAACAAGAAGGTTTATGGTCACCTAAGGATTTTGCATTATTCCTTCAGCAATAATGAGGTAGTGTTCAGAATAACAATAATGCTATACTATATTCTGTGCTCCGCTTCTTTTGAGCTCAAACCAACCTTTGCTTGTGTGCATCCAAAGGTCTCACACTACAGGGGGTCTACATAATTTGTAAATGATTAATCCTCTTTTACAGGCAAATATTCAACTTTCTCATCACCAATCAGAATGTCTATTTGACTTGGGGCGGGACAATAGAGAGCCAAATTCAGAGACAGAACAAATCAGAATTTCTATTTTAGCTGAGTGCGTCCAAAGGTCTCACTCTGCAGGGGGTCTACAGAGCTTTAGTTCAAAATTATAATTTTTGAATGCTTAATCCTCATTTGCAGACAAATGTTAAACTTTCTCATCACAGAATAGCATATAAAGGGCCTTTTGGGTACGTATGATGACAACAAGCCCTCTGAACATGTAGAACTAACATCCTATTATTAGCATCCTACCACTTTGCTTGTTAAGCCTTTTTCTTTTTCTTTAAGTCAAAAGTATGCAAAGTTTTGTATGGGTGACTAGAAACTGTGCATGGGTAAAAACAGGGTTTAAGAAGATTTTATATAATCTAAAATGTAAAAATATTTAAAATAATATTACAATTATTTCTATGGTTTAAAAAAAAAACAACACTGCGCTCTAGCGACATCTGCTGGTAAGATGCAGGTAAATGTCTTTTGAGATCTCAATAAAAAACTTATATAAACTTATGCTTATAAATATATCTAACTAAAAGTTATAAATATAAAAATATGTCTTGAGTTATAATAATTCAGGAGTTTATTTTATATTGTTATTAAGGCTCATCAGGAGATCAACAGAAAACCTGAAATTTCTGCTGATTGCTGATAAAAATGGTTAAATCAGTCTTTTAGCAAGTTGTCAGCTGATTTAAAACATTTAACAAGTTCAGTTTTGGGTGTTTCTACACTGTAGTGGAAAAAAATAATAATTAATTAATGTTTAAATGACACCAGCTCCCACTAAAAGCACATGTGATTAATATAATTACATACTCCATTCATTTCCATTTACCAAGTGCTTTTACATGTACAGTCCTGTTTTGTACAATGAGATAAATATTAAAAGAAGAGATTCCACATAAGAGCTCCTCGTGTGTTATATGTAACGTAAACGGGACATTACCTACAAACCAGCCGTCATCGCACTTCTCCATCACCTGGACGATGTCTCCCTCCTTCAGCTCCAGCTCGTCTCGATTCTGGGGTTTGTAGTTGTAAACGGCCTTATACCTGAAAGAACAGAGAAGCAGAAGAGTGAGCAGGAAGGTTAGATCCCAGGGTCATTCAGAAAATAAATCTGCATATAACAGTCAACATTTATTAACAGATTCAAATAGAGTAAACAGAGTTTAGTAAAACTCACGGCTGCCGTGGAATGACAGTGGAGTTGTTGTTGACAGGGGATTGCGCTGAGGGTGGAGTCTTTACATGTATATATTGCTGGGGAGAATGGTTTCTGATCCCATCCTGTACAGAGACATTACAAAACTAACATTAGACCGTTTACTAAGGGCTTATACTACTTGCTTTGGCTGTCATTAAGGTTTAAACCACTTCAGTGGGACAACAGAGAATGTCACAAAGGCTACATTCACCTTACCAGGCTGAAGTGACTCAAAAAAGATTTTTTGCTCAATTTGGTTCAAATCTGATTTTTACATGGCTGTGTGAATTTTTTTTTCAAATCAGATTTGAGTCACTTTTATATGCAACATGGATATGAAACACGAATATAAACAGTTAAATCTGAATTCATACGTCTTTTTGCTTTTACGCATGCGCTATGTGCTTCTCTCTCAAACTCAAACATCTCTTGGTGCAGTTGTGCAGCTAAAGCTGCAAAACCAGCAAAAGCAAGCGACTTGGCCTTTTACTCCTCCTCATCCTAAGCATGAACTTCAGACCAGCTGTTTTCTCTCCACTCCAGCAAAAGATGCTCTACATATAAGCTGCTAATGCATTTATTTTACTTTTTAAGTCGTCTCACAAGACGTTTTTTTATTGTTGGTGAAGAAGGTGACGTTTAAACATGCATCAATGTGCGCATGTTTCAGGGACAGTTTCAGGAACAGATTCGTTCACATTACACACAGATACAGGTCACTTGCATTTGTGATTGTGAACTGTCAAGATATCCAAATCCAGTCTGAGCAAAAAATCTGATTTGAACAATGTGGCTTGTATTGTGAACATAGCCAAAGGCAGAACCAATAATAATCTGTATTTTAGCTGGGGGCGCAACAAAATAGATCCAAACTCAGAGGCAGAACCATCAGAATCTCCTTTTTAGCTAAGGGAAGAATAACAAAGATTCAAACTCAAGGCAGAACCAATGAGAAGCTCTAATTTAATAAGGGGTGGGAGAACACAGAGCCTACATTGCAGCCAGAATCTGTACTTTAGCTGTGGATGGGACAACAAACTCAAAATCACACAGACTGAATAAGATTCTCGTCATACCTGAGTGGTATACGAGGGACGTGGGTTGGAATTCGCCGGCAGTCCCGGACCCTGGGGAGACGGCAGCACATGATTGGACGTCGACACAGGTGACCTCACATCTCTGTCCAGTGATCTGTGAGCTGAAAGTGATCCACTCCGGTGGCTGTTGGGTGGGGTGGGTGAGGCGGGGCCAGGAGAGTATGCAAAGTGCTCGGACGGCTGTTTGGTGGAGGCGGATTGCGTGGGTGAGAGGGGTGAGCGTGATTGGCCGGAGTGTTTGTGGGGTGAAAGCTGAGGCTGAGGGCTGTGAGGGGAGGGGGTGGGGGAGAGGGAGAGGGGGGAGTGTAGGGGCCTGCCGGGGCTGCGTGGCTCCAAGGCGATAGGGGACAGCGGGGTGGCCAGAATTTCGTCAGACAGTTTGGTGCGTGGCATTTTGTTGACCTGGACATAGTTGATGGGGAAAATTCCGCTGCGGTTGGTGCCGGCGATGCGACCCTCCAGCCATTGATCGTCCACCCGCCTGGTTATAGAGATCACCTCACCCTGAACATAGAGAGAGTTTTAAAGCAGGAATTTCACAAAATATATATATAAAATTGATCATTAGGTCATACAGTTTAAGGGCAATGGTATTACTAATACAATTTATGGAAATGTCTGAATTTTCAGAAAGTAATAAAAAGGCCTAAAAATGACCTCTCATTATTCTGGCAATTGGCAAATATAAATCATTTTGGTAATCCTAATTGACTTAAAGCGGGAAAGGTTAATTATTTCATGTCAGACTGTGAGAAAACATGCATATGTGTCTTTTTATATAGTGTAAATAAAATAAAATAAAATAAAAATAGGTCCATGCACACATTTAAAAGGCAGCAAAGTAAGTTTTGGCTTTGATTGTATTGTATTATATTATAGGGGCCATCTTTTATAAAAAAAAATATTTAATCGTAATCATAATTTAGCTGTCATTTTTTCCATAACGAAGACATTTTTTACCCTCTCTCTCAGGTTGCTGTTATAATTTTGTTTGCTATTAACAGGATTCTCAATAAATAGGTAAAATTACCCTCAATTATATTGTCTGGGAGTATACTTAAAATAAAAAGGGCTGGATCTAAAGTAAGTTTAATATCCAGGATCGTTCCAATCACTTCTAGAGAATTCTCTCAAAATTCAGAGATTTTTGGGCAATCCCAAAAGATATGTTTAAAATCCCCCAAGCTCCACAGTTTCTCCAGCACAATCAGATGTAATCGAAAGGAAAATCTGATTTGTCGTCTCTAATTATACTATTTGATCATTAGCACAATTTTTAATACACCAAGTGGAAAATTGACAAGACATGACATGATTGGTGCTTCTGTGGTTTTAAATGGAAGCTACAAGGCTAACAGGGCATCATTACCTGTGTACTGTTTAATAAATGTCTTATTTAGCACACTTTTGGCATTATCTCCTCTACACTGCCTGCTGTGGTTTTCACATCATATATATTTCAGCAACAAGTGATAGATATTTAGTTTATTTAGAAATTAGTAGATTATGTTCTTCAGACAACCTGACAATAAGAAATATCAGGTCCTGTTATAAGCAGATGTAATAAGAATTCAGACAAACAGGCTATTCATTAACATATTCTACTGAATGTAAAGGTGCACAAGGATGTAAAGGAGCACAATACCGTGGTATAGCTGCAGTAAGTTATTATTTGTTTAGGTTGCATGGTAGTTATATAACATAATACTACATAATACTGTAGCAATAAGAACTGTGTATTTCACCTTCCTGAAGGACAGTTCCACAGGCAGGTCAGCGTTGAAGTTGAACAGGGCCACGGCCTCCCCGTACTCCAGCACCTGCACGGTGGGGGACTTTATCGGGACGGGTTTCTCTGTCGGGGGAATAATCTAAACAGAGAAGGAAGGAAGGGTGAGGCTGAGCACGAGGCGTACTTAAACCACAGCAAGAGTTCTGAACTTCAATCATAATCACACACACACACACACAAACACACAAACACACACACACTCACACACAAACAAACCTCCACGTAGCTGGTGGGGAAGATTCCCGCTCTGCCGTGGTGTTCTCCTTCGTACCAGTTGGCATCAACCTGCCGATGGATGTACACAACATCACCTTTCTGCAGGGTCAGCTCCCTGTAACATAAAAAGTTTCATTAGTAGTATGTAAATATTACTTTAAATGAAATGAATCAATAAACAAACTATTCATTAATAAATGTACCATAATTTTCATTAATCGCATTGAACATTACATTTCATTTTGAACAACTTGTTTGGAATGTATGTACAGAAGAAGGTAATGTAAATAAATAAAACAAAAACAAAAAAAATTATACATATACAGAATAAAAGTTAAATAATACGTTAAGAAATAATAATATTATTATTATTATTATTATTAATAATAATAATAATAAACTAAGACAATGTCATGTTAGAAAGTTGCACTAGTGACCCAATAAAAGTAGAAAATATAAATAAAATAAAAAGGACAAAAGAAAAAACAATCAATAATAAAACAGTTACTAAAATCATTATTTATTAATTATTGACAATTATTAAAAACGTAACAATTAAAATGGACAAAAGATAATAAGCAGTGTTGAAGCTAAGTTACAAACAAAACTGTAATTCTTAAAAAATATATATTTTAAAGACAAACACGCTCTGAATGTTAATCTACACAGATTTCTGTCCTGAAAACTGTTTATTTGGGTGAGTAAAGTGCTTAGCGCGGTTAGTAGCTAATGCTAATCTAGCAGTGCTAGCCGCAGTTAGCAGCAGGCTACAGGCTGATAATACTCAATTCTGAAGTGTGAAAGAGCTAGCCCTTAGCACACTTAGTGGCTAATACTAATGCTAATCCAGCAGTGCTAGCTGCAGTTAGCAGCAATTCTGAAGTGGGAAAAAGCTAGTGCTTAGCGGCTAATGATAATACTGTCCCAGTCTCAAATCTCGGTGCTGGAGAACTAAACTGAAACTCCTGTATAACGCTGTACTTCAGTGGTGTGACTTTACTGCTACTTGTAACCTGACTGGTAGAATTCATACATAATATGCACCGGATTTTTATTTAAGAAAATAAAAGGATTTTAAGTGTGCCTTACAATACTCGATTCTGGCATATTATTAATATAAGAACAGAAAATTTTTTACTACTTTAACAATAAGTATATAATATACGAGTTAATAATAATCTCAGCTGACAATCACAACAGGGATTTACGTCTCTTTGTCAGATCCCAGAAGAAGTAAAACTAAAGCCTGCTTTTGCATCCTGAGAGTGAAATCAGACCCTCATGAGTTCCTATAATCCAGGTGTTCTTAGAAAAGAACACACAACAAACAGGTGTAGGAATGCGATAATTACAACCAAACTCCTCCACTGAACAGCTTCTTATCTTCAGCAGTGCTACCTGATACAGGCTGCATACACAGCAAAGTGGCAGGTATCACATATGGAACACTAGTGGGTGGATACATGGAGAAGTTGTAGAACACAGATACACATTGTTAAAGGTATTAAACATAGCCCTTGTTGATCACAGTATGCTGAGCAGGGCCTTCTCAGTTTTCATTATCCTTGACTGACATTGTTCCTCCTAAATCTTTGTAATCAGGCATCTCTGGAATGGATCCATGTGGATATTTCATTTAACTTCACCCAACGTTAAGCTTGACCCTGCTTTTTCACATTTCATCAAAAATGTCTAAACAATGCCATCTATTGGAAAAGTCAATATTGCAGGACATTCACAGCATTCCTAGTCTGAGCTTTAGACAAAATCAGCTGGAGAAGCAAAATATAGCGGTAGAATTTAACTGATATATTGAATGTTCAGATTTAACCCTTCCAAACATTCACAGCGTTTTTTTTTTTTTGTATACACTACCGTTCAAAAGTTTGGGGTCACATTGAAACGTCCTTATTTTTGAAGGAAAAGCACTGTACTTTTCAATGAAGATAACTTTAAACTAGTCCTAACTTTAAACAAATACACTCTGTACATTGCTAATGTGGTAAATGACTATTCTAGCTGCAAATGTCTGGTTTTGGTGCAATATCTACATAGGTGTATAGAGGCCCATTTCCAGCAACTATCACTCCAGTGTTCTAATGGTACAATGTGTTTGCTCATTGGCTCAGAAGGCTAATTGATGATTAGAAAACCCTTGTGCAATCATGTTCACACACCTGAAAACAGTCTAGCTCATTACAGAAGCTACAAAACTGACCTTCCTTTGAGCAGATTGAGTTTCTGGAGCATCACATTTGTGGGGTCAATTAAACGCTCAAAATGGCCAGAAAAAGAGAACTTTCATCTGAAACTCGACAGTCTATTCTTGTTCTTAGAAATGAAGGCTATTCCATGCGAGAAATTGCTAAGAAATTGAAGATTTCCTACAACGGTGTGTACTACTCCCTTCAGAGGACAGCACAAACAGGCTCTAACCAGAGTAGAAAAAGAAGTGGGAGGCCGCGTTGCACAACTAAGCAAGAAGATAAGTACATTAGAGTCTCTAGTTTGAGAAACAGACGCCTCACAGGTCCCCAACTGGCATCTTCATTAAATAGTACCCGCAAAACACCAGTGTCAACATCTACAGTGAAGAGGCGGCTGCGGGATTTTGGGCTTCAGGACAGAGTGGCAAAGAAAAAGCCATATCTGAGACTGGCTAATAAAAGAAAAAGATTAAGATGGGCAAAAGAACACAGACATTGGACAGAGGAAGACTGGAAAAAAGTGTTGTGGACGGATGAATCCAAGTTTGAGGTGTTTGGATCACAAAGAAGAACGTTTGTGAGACGCAGAACAAATGAAAAGATGCTGGAAGAATGCATGACGCCATCTGTTAAGCATGGTGGAGGTAATGTGATGGTCTGGGGTTGCTTTGGTGTTGGTAAGGTGGGAGATTTGTACAGGGTAAAAGGGATTCTGAATAAGGAAGGCTATCACTCCATTTTGCAACGCCATGCCATACCCAGTGGACAGCGCCTGATCGGAGCCAATTTCGTCCTACAACAGGACAATGACCCTAAACACACCTCCAAATTGTGCAAGAACTATTTACAGCAGAAGCAGGCAGCTGGTATTCTATTGGTAATGGAGTGGCCAGCGCAGTCACCAGATCTGAACCTCATTGAGCTGTTGTGGGAGCAGCTTGACCGTATGGTACGCCAGAAGTGCCCATCCAACCAATCCAACTTGTGGGAGCTGCTTCTAGAAGCGTGGGGTGCAATTTCTCCAGCTTACCTCAACAAATTAACAGCTAGAATGCCAAAGGTGTGCAATGCTGTAATTGCTGCAAATGGAGGATTCTTTGATGAAAGCAAAGTTTGATGTAAAAACAATGTTATTTCAAATACAAATCATTATTTCTAACCTTGTCAATGTCTTGACTCTATTTTCTATTCATTTCACAACGTATGGTGGTGAATAAGTGTGACTTTTCATGGAAAACACAAAATTGTTTGAGTGACCCCAAACTTTTGAACGGTAGTGTACATGTATTACAAACCATTAAGCTAAACCAGGTATGGATTGTGATCTTTTAAATTATTTATTTCTAAGTTTTATCCCATTTTCTGCCCAATTTACAAGACCAATTGCCCAACCCACTCATACGTCACATGAAACCATGGAGGGAAAATCCGCAAACTGCTGCCATCTTTACAATGCATCTCTACAATGTGTCGGATGCTGTTGGTTGCACTATCAACACTCCAACTCTATCGCAATATCTGCAGGAACTGTCTGAATATTTAAGCTGAATGGGATGGAATATCAAAGGACACCATTAGGAACCTCAACCAACTTCATGCCGACACACACATACATTACACACTACTTCTGTGTCTGTAGGTCAATAAATATAACCAAGAGTTGCCCATAATTAATCTTCCTTTGCACAGCAACTATTTTTGCAACAATTCTTTGCAATTTATTTGACAATGAGTGTAAATATCCTTAAACCATATTATATTAGTAGGGAAAAAACCCTAAGAATGCAACAATGAGCAAGACAAGTGAATACAATTAAATATTAAATATCAAACCCATATTGTGCATTTGTCCTTTATTCTGTTAAAAGGAATATTAGAATGGAAAAAAGTTGAGAAGAATGAGTAATAAAAGAGTTAAGCAGCCACGAACAGACTTCACAGAGATGACATTTCCAAACTGAGATAATAATGAATGAACAAAATGTTCCACATTGAGCTTTTTTACATTAAGCATTTCAGAATGTTCCCCCATCAGACAGCACTGACAGATGGGGGTCCTGACAAGTTCTTACTGATTTATACTCACTTGGGTGACTGTGCTTGGAAACCGAACTTGGCTCTGGCTGCTTTCATCTGTGACGATAAAGAAAACCCCACTGTTAGACAGGTTTACTGAGGAGGAGCAATATCACCAGACCCAGAACCCAAATCCTCCATACCTTCTTCTCTTCTCTTTTTGGTGGGAAGTCCATATCTGCAGGCACACACACTGTTCTATCTGAAAGAGGGAAAATATATACATTTAAATTAGTACAAAATTCCATAATATTTCATGAGACAAATTTGTATGCAGAGGGAAAGGCCAATAGTCATAGGAAAGCAGTATTAATATTGATCATAAATTGTTAGTTCAGGAGAGCTTGGAAACACATGTAAAAGTTTTGAACAACTCATTCAGCTCTGCTGTAGCAAAGAAGGGTACAGGAGATCATTTGTACCAATGGCAATCACATTGTACAACTCCTCTTCACTGTTCCGGGCATTAGCATTGGACATTTAAATATGAAAACTTGAGCACCAACAATTGGACAACAATTTTTTTTTTGTGCACTGCCACTTTGTTTACTCTCTGTAAGATTGGGCATGTATTTATCTATAATACTCTATTCTGTTAAGATTATTTATATATTCTACGTCTGATAGTTTACTATTAATTAATATATTACTACTGTATTGTTATTTATACTATTTGTATTATTCTTTATTGTGGCATGTGGATGGACAATTCTAGCCAGACAATGATCATTACACGATCATTACCACCCACTGCGCTGTTCACTGTGGGTGACAATGCCTTCTATAGGCCTGCCATGATAATTAAATTATTGCCTTATCGTACAATAAATTAATATTACCTTAATGATATTTGATAACTGTGATATATATTGTCTATTGTGTTTATTTGTATTTTTATTCACATTTATAACAGTGAACAGTATTTTAGGCAATCATGCAATACAAAAAAATGCTTCAATAAACTGTGGCTCCATACACACAGTGTGGACTGCAGTAGGTATACAAAAAATATATATGTTTCCCAAACTACTTTTAATTTCAGAATTGTTGTCTTTTAAATGGTTTGAGTGCTTTGTTATGCCACTCTATTATAATTATGTCAGTGACATTGACAATTGTATTTAAATGACAACATTATCAATTATCACAATCATTTCTGGGACGATTTATTTGTTTGGTTTTTTTTATATTCCTGTTAGGGGTGGGCGATACGGCCCTAAAATAATATCACGATATTTCGCGGTATTGTCACGATAACGGTACTCTAAATATCTCGATATATCCAGGATTAAAGTAAAATAAATGATACTGGACAGATATAATCTGTCTCTAGTAGATATATAATGGAAAATAAGAATGTGTGATTTTTTCTTTTGCTAAAAACAGCAAAAAAGTAGTATCCTGATGTGATAATTAGGGATGGGTGGTATGGCACAATATTTCGGGGTATAATATTGTTCGCGATATTAAAAATTGTTGCCGATATTATTGTGTATGATACGATATGGCACACCACTAATTCCTAGCCTAAACATAATGGAAGCTTATAGTCAATCTATACAAGTGTCTTTTAAGATTTGATTTATTTATTATTGCAGAATGCCCCTCAGTCAATCAGACTGTAGCTTATATGGTAATGGTGTTATAAGGCAAGGGGTCCACAATCCACGTCCTGTAGGACCACAGTAGTAAATATTTTAGTTGACATGTTCCTTGATCACAGCACACCTGACCCAACTAATTAATGAATAAACAAGTAGCTACAGAGTTGGGGTGTATAAGCTGGGGATTAGGAATAAGGTTAGTGACCACTGTCATAAATACAATATACCCTGTTTACACTCACAGTCACAAAGACTATGAAAAATACAGTAAAAATATTTTATGTGTCATATTGTTAATCTCTTGTCCTATTATTGGATAACTGTATGAACTGTATGAAGTTGATTGGTAAAGCAAAAAAAAAAAAAAAAAAAGAAAAATAACCTCTTGCTTAAAACTAGACATAAGGTCTGTTAAAGAGAGGTAGTCATGCTTTAAGGAACTTGGAAAGGAGCGGCTTAAATAGTTGATCAGACTCCAGCTCAGTAGACATCATGCTGTGTTTACAGTGGCACTGTTTCTCTCTCCCCCTCACTCTCCACATTAATCTCCAAGAAAAACAACAGGCTAAAGCTAATCTAGAATCTAGACTTCCACCTTCACTCTTTCCTCTCCTCCCTCTGCTGCCCTAATCAACCGCTTCATGGAATACCACCTGAGGTGAGGAAATCCTAAACAATAACGAGGAAAAAGTTCATTGTGAGTTGCTGGAAACATGTGGAATGAATGGAGTAATGGTGTGAAAGGTTAAGGCCTATTTATATTCCCTTTATGTACAATAATAAATACGGCCTTTTCAAACTTTGTAACCCCACATATTTCTGTGTTGGCATGGGTCTTTAAAAAAACATCCACTAGAGTAGATCAGACATGAGAGTCAAAAGTTCCTAATAACAACAATAGCAAAAAAAAAACACTAGACCGCATGAAAGGAAGTAGTTATAATAAACATAATACAAAAAAGATGAAATAATCAGAAATTTAAAATGCTGTAAAAAGTGTAAAAGTTTTAATTTCAATTTGTTTGTCATGATTATATGACACTGATGGATTCTTCAATCACAAAGACTTGCTGTCTTGGTCACAGATACGCCAGCAAGACGTGCAACAACAATTTGTCCTCTTTTGAACTCTGATATGTCACCCATAATGTTGTGTGCATTGCAATATTTTGAGCAAAACTGTGATCTTACTCTGCTAATTAAACCTTCACACTCTGCTCCTACTGGTGCAATGTGCAATTAATGAAGAATGGCCACCAGGCTGCTCCAATTTAGCCATAAAACCTCCCACACTAAAATGACAGGTGTTTCAGTTTTATGGTTCAACCCCTGTACATACAGTATAATAGTGTTGGGCAATATATATAGGTTTTACCATATACCACAAGATTTCATAATTATGATTATTACCAAATTAAGATGGTATTTTTTCATTTAAATGTTTGATTTGATGTTCTGCTCTGTGTCTACCTAGTAAACCTGAAATCGGGCTCATCCATTCATGTGCATTTAAGATTTAAGCCACAGGATGTAGAACATTGTGGTAGGTAAAAAAACAGGGCAACTGTAGTTGAGAGGTTTCATTTAGACTCTCGTCTAAAGTGAACAGATTCAAATATCAATATCAGAAAATAGAACATGACTTCATGTCAATTCTTGTTAAAACAATATTTAAAGTCAGTCAAAACTCACAGAAATACATTGTATTTCAGAAACGAGAAACTGAACACAAGGTAAATAATGTCTGAATACCTAAACAAATAATTGATGAGGGAGCCTATATTTTAATACTTGAAGTGCTTCCATTCTGAAGCTGAAAATTTAATCTCAAATTCATTATTTAAATGTGCTACACTATAGAAAGAAACAAAACATCACCTCTTACCGTTAGCATGTGTGAGACTAGCCGCTAGTTCCGGCTGAACACTGGGGGGAGGGACAGCGGGACGGCTGAGAAGTGCACCACCTCCGTCTTTCGCCACAAGATGCTTTTCTCCAGTCAAATAGCTGAAAGGAAATACAAGCAAAGTTGAGTTTGATGATAGCATGTGACCTGAATTGTGGCAGTATGGTACAGTTCCTATATGTATCAGACAATACAGATTTTTTTTTGCATCAAGTTGAAACAGGGACACCAGTAAAACAAAAGTTGTACATCTAAATAGACAATAAATATTATTATTTATACAAAAATTAAGACCTATTCAAAGTCTGATTGAGATGCTGTGGCATGATCTTAGGGCGTTTTCACACCAGCACTGTTTGGTCCGGTTAAAACGAACTCTGGTCCGTTTGTAACTTTAGTGCGGTTCGATTGAGCAGGTGTGAAAACAGTAATCGCACTCGGGTGCGGATCAAAAGAACCGGACCGAGACCAGCTAGAGGAGGTGGTCTCGGTCCGGTACCAAACGAACCCCTGAGCGGTTCGCTTTGTTGAGAACGTGATCCGGTCTCGATCCGACCCAGCTATTAAATATAGTCCATTTATTTGAGCTAAACGGCTGATAAGACGCAGTCTAAACTGATATATTAGCCAGATAACGCTAATTACCACAGCTAAGAACAAACGCTGTGTCCGTGCACGCGCCGTCTGCGCTACATTCACAGCTCACGGCTGTGTAAGTCTGTTTACTATGTTTACATCTGCGATGCACATAGAAACGCTGTGTTTAAAAGTGCAACGTTTCAGCGTTCAGTGTAAAAACACATATATGCGCTGGAACACAGAATCTTCTCGCTATATTTACTTTTTTTGTATATGTATATTTACTTCCACGCCAGACCACGCTCTGACCAATCAGAGGACACAGCCTGCTTGCGTGTTTATTGGTGCGTTTACATTTATGCCTGTGTGAAACCAGACTAAACAGAGGGAGAAAATGCTCCAAGTAAACGAACTCATCAACTGATTTGGACCAGAGAAATGAACTACAGGTGTGAAAACGCCCTTAAACAGGATGTTCATGCTTGAAAACCCTCCAATGTGTCTGAATTAAAACAATTCTATAAAGAAGAGTGGACTAAAATTCCTCCACAGAGATGTGAAAGACTCGTTGCCAGTTATCAGTAAAGTTTGATTGCAGATTCTTGTGCCACCCTGTGCCACACTTTTTCACACAGGGTGGGATTAGATTAGTTTTTGTCCCTTAATGAATGAAATCATCATTTAAAAAAGTTTTTTTAATATTTAATATTTATTAAAGTTTGTTTGATAATATAAAAAAAACAGGTAACGGGTACCTCAAACTCTGTAAATAAGGAAGCGACAGCCAGGAAAATAAGCTGGTATCCATGCTAGGCTAATAGTGTGTAGGCTAATATTGTGTAGAAGACTTCAGAGCCCTCCATTTTTAAGGTCTTTTTTTGCTAAAATCCATTTTTTCTTGTTCTTTGTGAAATACTTTAGGTCTTTCTAAATTGTATATGCATGCTGCACTTGAAACTGTTCTTCAGCTTCCACTATCTGCTGTAGCTAGTAAAAGAAAGTCCTCAGAAATACGAGTTGATCAGAAAGACGTTAGGTGTCTAGTCAACCAGTGAGTTCATGGCCTCGCCCACCTCAGCTCTTGTCTGTGGAAGGTAGCCAATCAGAGGTGATATGGTTGCATGTATGAATATTCATGAGCAAAAGCACAAAACCTGTCTTTCTTCAGAGACCAGTAATTCAGTGAAATATAGCTTTTTTCCAAAAAAAAGCTCACATGGCATTCATTCATACTAGAGACCACAACTAGATACTTTAAAATAAATGTAAAAACCATGGAATGAGACTTTTCAGGGGAAATTAACAAGGTGGAAATCAAGCTTGATAAAGTACATCTGAACTTTTTTTCAACTTACAAACAATTCAACACAATATTCAGGTGAAATAATACATGAAAAAATGACCCAATCCTGCTTAGTTGAAATGCATGTTTGGTGTCCTGTATAATGATATTAATAACACACTGTTCTTTAGCCTGTAAGTACACACACAAACCCATACACACTGATTCACATCCGTAATCAGACACACCCTCCAAATTTGTCATGCAGACCTGCTTCCTCTGACCCAACTGCTGACCCACATGCAAAAGTCCAAAACAAAGCTGAAAAACAGCAGCTTTCTAAAAGCAGAAGGAAAGATCATCAGGGAGTAAAACTCAGAGCAAGCCCAGATGATGTCACTCACACAACCTACAGGACACACCTCTCCTTAACGATGTTCTGCAGACAATGGGCTTATCATTACATAATCAGACTCGGAAAGTCGTGTTATTAAACACTGTCGTCTCCACAGGCCGTCTGGCTAATGGCAGAAAAGCTGCTTATCTGAGGTCACTTCTTCTGCTCTTCCACATGATGAGTTAATGACTAAAGGTTGAACAAGAACATCTTTAACTGTAAACATTCCAGCATTGTCCAGAAGTTTGTGGACACGTGCTTATCCAACATTTCTTCTTAGATCAAGAGTTTTTCTCCATTTTTGTACTGTAACAGCATCTATGCTTCTAGGAAGGCTTTATACTAGATATTGGAACATCACTGTAAGGATATAATTTTTTATAAAGAACTGTAAACAAAACTAAAAATGCCGCAGCTGGTGTAATTGGTTTCTGTGGTATTCCGGAGGGGTTGCTAAGGCATTTTATAATAGGTATGATATTTGTTAAGTGACTAACGTGTGCTACATGAGTGCTATGGTATACTAGGTGGCTTCTAAGAAGTGATGGCACAGTTACTTAAACAAAAAAAAAATCTCCTCTTGGATTACCATATTTTAAAAGTAACTGAGTTAGAGTACATGTTTCTTTATTCATTACATACAGCAGCTGCCAACAACACCTCAAAATAACAGTTTTGCCAAAACTCATTTTGCTTGAAGCTTCACTCCATCTTTGGAACTTGTTCTGTAAAATTTGACGTTTTATGTTTTTGAAGCTAGGTAGCACTTTGTTGCCAGCACAGAGTGAACAACTAACTTTGATACTGTCATTTTTAGCTGATACAAACTCATATAAGTGCCTGTATTTCCAGTTAGAAAAGGTACAATTCTCTCCTCCCTCTAGTGTTTCTGTCGATGCGTGTTACCAGTACATGTGTGTCGCATAAGCCAGACGTCACTTCCCGAGACACAAGAATAAAGTAAAAATATACTGTAGAGCAGGGGTCGGTAATTAAGTTTGGCCGCAGGCCAGATATTTTCCAAGCCATTACGTAGTGGGCAACAAAAAAAAATCTATTTTGGAAAATAAAGTGTAATGGGATGGAGTGCTTCAGACTAGTAGCTCTCCAGCCCAGAGATTGTTGAACCCAATTGCAGAACAGTTGAATTCAAAGCAGGTAAACCCAAGAAGAAAGGAAAAAATACATAATAAACACACGCTCATCACGCAGGATCTAACCCGTGTCTTCAGGGTTGCGGTCCAATACACTACCGCTGCCCTGGCTAGTGAATTGGGACACGACTGGGAAAAAACGCCTTTATAAGGAGATAGAGAGCCCAAGAACGGGCAGAAAAACAAGAACGGGCAGAAACTAAAGTCACTGAACTAAAGCAAATCTGCTGTAATGTTCTGTGTTTATTCACTGTTAAAAATGCACTTTTGTGTTTAAGGTATAAGACAAGAGTGTGATTGGGGGAGAGCATAGGGGGCCTGGCAACAGAGGGGGGGATCTCTGTGTGTGTATGTATGTGTGTGTGTGCGTGAGGTGGAGAGAGAGGAGGGGCTCACTGTGTGTGAGTGTGTGTTCAATCTGATTGCTAGTTTTAGCCTGTTAGCTTGTTAGCTCACTAACCTGTTGTTGTTTTGGTGAAAGCAACCATTGTAGGTTCCAGCAATAAAGTGACTATTGTAAACGTCTTTCTCATCCACTCTTCCATCTCATCTAAACTGATGCTACAATATATTTTTACTAAGAAAATTGACAAAAAGTAACACACAGGGATTAGATAAGTAACTTTAATCTGATTACTGAATTGGAAATAGGTAGATTACTTGTTACAAAAAAAAGTCAAAGTAGAGTAATGCGTTACTAAGTTACGCGTTACTGACTTCAATGCTGCTAAACTACTTCAGGTTAAAGTTTTCCAGTTAGTTGCTATACTGTTTGATATGATATTTTAGGTGGATGTTTACGTGTTGCTAAGTGGGTGCTGTAATGTTTGTAAAGTGTTTTTAGAAGGTTGGTTGGAGTTTTGGCCCTACTTCATATGGTTGTTCTGGTGTTCCAAGTGATGCTATGATGGCATCTTTGGTATTTCAGGTGGTTGCTAAGGTGCCTTAGGTGTTGCAAAGTGATTGCTTTAGTGTTGCAAAGTCGGTTTTTCACTTGAAATGCTATTTCAACTGGCTGTAAAGGTGTTCAAAGTGGCTGAGGTACCATATGTGGTTGCCTGGGTGTTACTAGTGTATTTGTATCACAGTAACATTGAAAAGGGTGCAAAAAAGGTACTATGCAGATACAGCACACTGAATTGCGCAACCAGACCGAACATTCTACATGCACAATGAAAATGATGTACACGATCAAAGATTTATTAGCCCTTAGCAGTTGTCTAGCTGAATGTGATAAGTGGACCGGATCCTGGGAGAGCATGTGTTCCTGCAGGTTTCCCCTGGAGGCTGGGAGAATGTTCTAGACTGACTGGAGGAAGCAGTAAAACTCTCCACACACTCTTCACCTCACAGAGCTCATTCTGCTGCACATTTCTGTGGAAACAGCAGCATTTATAGTGTTTTGGTGACTGAAAAAGAGAACGTAGGGGGAGAGAAGAGAGCCTAAACAAACAAGCTTGTCTACGCAATAAACTCTGCACAGAAACAGGAGTCTGAAGAACATGTCAGAGACTGAGAAAGATACATGACTGCTAAAAAGTCTGTTTGGCTGCAAATTATAATTATGCTAATGCTATTTGAGTGCTGAGCCTCTCTTTAAGTTGAAAGAACACTTTAGCCATCTATAAATCATCCACAGCATTCAAAACCATTTAGAAAGAATCTGGTGAAACTCAGTTAATTAGGGTTACCATTGGGTTTAACAGAGAGTTTCTTCGGTTTAGTATCTAAAAAAAAACATCTAAATCTACATCCACACAAATCTTTAACTCTCTTCTATCCTCTGCTATCCATGTTTGAAAGAGCTTGCTAGACCTATTAGAATACCACTATTACTATACTACAAAGAGAGACCAAGAAAACCAAGAAGCAAGGGGTTCGGTCCCAAATCACAAAATGTCATAAAATGAAAGATTCTAAACCTTAATAATGCACTATGGATTTGTAACAGAACAGTTCTTCATTTTACATTTGTTCACTTAAATCTGAAACCTAATGCTATTTGCATGTTTGTTGTAGAGTCACCAAGAACCTTTGTTTCTTAAAAAAAAACCCTAGATGTGTGTCAACAGGACCTAAACTATACTATATAAATAAACTGTTACACAGTAACATTCAGAGCTTTAGGTAATTCTTAAATGACTGGCAATGCTGCAGAACATAGAGTAGCAGAGTGTGCAGAATTCAATTTTAATAAAGTGAATATTCAGAGTGCTTTAAACATGAGTGATAAAGTCTCAAAACAGAAAACCTGACAATAAAGAATTTGATACAATTAAAAACTTATTATTTTCCAGTAATAAATAAAATATTGAATACATCTATGATTTTAGCGCTAAGATCATAGTATATTTACATTAACCTTGTATCTATTAATATTTTCTTAAAACAACAAAAAAAAAAAACATTAACATGTTTAGATGTTAAGATGCAGTTATTCTGAACTTCTGAACATTAGGTCTTGTGGGCCTTCTGTCTACAAGCTGTTTAAACTATCAGGCTAAAGGCCATCAAGATGAACTTTCTCAGATGTTTGAAAAGGGGTCAAAAGGGGTCGCACTCTGACCAGGGGTACTTTTCCAGTCTTGGATTAGCTAGGCATAAATATAATCCAGTTTAAACCTGAGAATTGATCACTGCAGCACTCACTGGGCACTATGAATTTCTAAATTAATATTTCTAATATTTCTGAATCAATCAGACAAGGCTAGAAGTGCTTCTCAGGTCTGCCAGGCAATGATTTCTCAAAGATGATGATAATGATGTTGATTACTTTGTAAAAAGCAGGAGAAGTTAATGTAAAGGATGCAATAGCAGGAACAAAAGCATATTATTTAATTAGTAAGATCTTCAGTATATAATTTACTATGTAATTACATATGATTGCGATAAAAATATTTATTTATTATTATTAATAAATATATATTTTTTATTTTTTGTGACATAATTCGAATCTGGCAGTACGTTCTTACACAAGCTCACATGTTCATAATATTTAGACTAATATTGTCAGGGCCAGACAGGAAGGAGACTGGTGCAGATACAATAAAATAACTTTTATTAAAGTTATAGAGTAAACAGGGGTAGTCAACAGAAACAGGGTCAATACCAAAAATGCACAGTGTAGAGAAACCATACCATAAACGGAGGACAGTCCAGAGTTCATACACGGAAAGGCAGTAACACAGGTTAGGCAAAAATCCAAAGTACAATATACAGTCCAGGTCATACACGGTAATCCAACACAAGGGAGCAGGCAAAAATCGAAGTCGGTAGAAAACAAAAACAGGATCATACACGGAAAATAGCAAGGGCAAGAGAAACGCTTTGTATTGTAGGATTTACCAAACAGATACTCGGCCAGGCGTGAGCGTGAGCATGGTCCTTAAATACACTGAGTAATCAGTACTCGGGACTTCCTGGTGGCGTCATGTGACGTGTCATGTGATCGGGAGTGTGTGTTGTGTCATGGAGTGGTGCGTTCTGGGTATTGTAGTTGTTACTGTGAGAATCGCAGATAGAGCTGGATGTGGGAGACACAGATGTGCTTTCAGCACCAGACATGACAGTACCCTCCCCCTGAGGGCCCGGAGCGGAGGCAGAACGGGGCCGACCCCGGCGACGACCACCCGGCGGACAGGGAGTACCGGCGGGAGGTGCAGGTGTCGGAGCGGAGGTGCCAGACAGACGGGGCTCACCAGAGCGAGAAACCCGACGAGTTGGAGCAGAGGAGGTCGGAGGACGCTTGGGACGTCCACGGGGCCTAGGAGCAGGCTTACCAGGAAAACGAGCATGAAACTCCACGAGCAAGGCAGGATCCAGCACGTCTTTGGCAGCCACCCAACAACGCTCCTCCGGACCATACCCCTCCCAATCGATAAGGTATTGGAGTACACCCCCACGTCTGCGAGAATCCAGCACCTCCCGGACAGCATACGTGGACGACCCCTCCCCCTCCACAGCCGCGGGTGGAACATCAGCCGGTGCAGCGTCAGCGAGCGGACCCGGGACCATAGGCTTGAGGAGAGATACATGGAAAGAATTATTAACACGATACTGAGGGGGTAACTCCACCTTGTAAGTAACTTCATTAATACGTGACAAAATCTTAAGAGGACCAATAAACTTAGGCAGGAGCTTTCTACAACTACCCTCAAACCTAAAGTCCCGGGTAGAGAGCCACACCCGATCTCCTGGTTGGTAGTCTGGGTTGTCACCACGGTGCTTGTCAGCACGCTCCTTGTACACGCGCAGTACCTCAGAGACTTTACGATGCGTGTCTTCCCACACCTGCTCACTGCGCTTCATCCATTCATCCACAGCCGGCACATCAGTGGACACCGCTGTCCAAGGAGCTAGAGGAGGCTGAAAACCCAGAACACACTGAAAGGGGGTGAGGCCAGAGGTAGTGTTAACTAGGGAGTTTTGTGCTATTTCAGCCCAGACGAGGTATTGTGACCAATCAGTGGGATGTTTGAAGCAGTATGTGCGGAGGAATTTCCCGAGTTCCTGATTAACCCTCTCACATTGACCATTACATGTAGGGTGGAACCCAGAAGTGAGACTGACATGTACACCGAGATGTTCAAAAAATGCCTTCCACACACGAGAAGTAAATTGAGGACCACGGTCAGACAAAATATCTTCGGGGATACCAAAGTGTCTAAATACATGCATATAAATAGCTTGAGCAGTTTGGAAGGCAGTAGGCAGAGCTGGGAATGGAATAAATTTAACCCCTCTAGAGAAACGATCAACAATAGTGAGAACTGTAGTATAACCCTCAGATACAGGCAGATCAGTAACAAAATCAACCGCTATATGCGACCAAGGTCTCTCAGGTACAGGGAGAGGTAGTAGCTTACCGGCTGGAAGGGTTTTAGGCGTTTTACATTGCGCACAGACAGAGCAGGAGGTAACGAAAGAGTGAACATCAGCACGCATAGAATCCCACCAGTAACGGGCAGAGAGTAATTGTAAAGTGCGTGTGACACCAGGATGACCAGAGGTTAAAGCGGAATGAGCCCAGGTGATGAGCCTGTCTCGAAACTGAACGGGTACGAACGTTTTACCCTGAGGACAGTCCTCAGAATTGGGCTGATTAGCGTTACTTTGGCGAATCTGATCGTCTAACTCCCATTGAATGGTTGCGATCTGAACAGAGGGAGGAAGAATGCGTTCAGCCTCCTGGGGCTGGGATGCGCTGTCCACAGTGCTGTAAACCCTGGACAGCGCATCAGCTTTAGTATTACGGTCTCCCGGACGGAACGAGATCGAGAAGTTAAATCTAGAGAAAAAAAGAGACCAACGTGCTTGTCTCGGATTAAGTCGCTTAGCCGTGCGGAGGTATTCCAAATTCTTGTGATCAGTATACACAGTAAACGGATGAACGGACCCCTCCAGCCAGTGACGCCATTCTACTAGAGCTAATTTCACAGCAAGAAGTTCCCTATCCCCTATCCCATAGTTACGCTCCGCAGGGGAAAGCTTGCGTGAGAAGAAGGCTACAGGAAACAATTTGGGTGGCGACCCACTACGCTGAGAGAGAACCGCGCCAACACCCGATTCGGAAGCGTCCACTTCCACTACGAAGGGAAACTCGGGATTAGGGTGCTTAAGTACAGGGGCTGAAGTGAACGCAGCTTTCAGCTCACTGAAAGCGTGATCTGCTTCGGTTGACCACTTCAGGATTTTAGCAGCCCCCTTAGTGAGAGCAGTCAGGGGCGCAGCAATGGAGCTAAAGTTACGGATGAACCGCCTATAAAAATTAGCGAAGCCAAGGAATCGCTGGAGTTCTTTAATGGTCTGGGGCACTGGCCAATTAGTAACGGCAGTTACTTTCTCATCGTCCATAAGGACACCGGAGGAACTGATAACGTAGCCGAGAAATGTGACCCTTTGAGTGTGGAACTCACATTTCTCGGCTTTGGCAAACAGACTATGTTCTCTCAGGCGTTGGAGAACTTGGCGGACATGCTGAATGTGTGTGGGGAGATCTGGTGAATAGATAAGGATATCATCTATAAAAAGGACAACAGAGTGATTAATGAGATCGCGAAATATGTCATTCATAAACGACTGGAATATAGCTGGGGCGTTAGCGAGACCGTAGCTCATGACCAGGTATTCATAGTGGCCGTTGGTGGTGGAAAACGCCGTTTTCCATTCGTCACCCTCCCTGATACGAATGAGATTATAAGCGCTACGGAGATCGAGTTTGGTGAAGTACACGGCATTACGTAACTGTTCGAGAGCTGCTGGGATTAACGGGAGCGGGTAAGCGAACTTTTTCGTAATGTCGTTTAAGCCTCTGTAATCAATGCAGGGTCTCAAACCCCCATCCTTCTTCTTCACGAAGAAGAAACCTGAACCAACTGGGGATTTGGATGGGCGAATGAAACCCTGCGCAAGAGCTTCACTAACATACTCTTCCATAGCCTTCTCCTCATCACGAGACAATGGGTACACACGAGCTTTGGGCAGTACAGAACCCTCTATTAAATCAATAGAGCAATCATAGGGGCGATGCGGAGGTAACTCAGTAGCTTTAGCTTTACTAAACACATCAGAAAAATCATAGTACTCGGAGGGAATATCAGGGGTATCTACAGAATTAGGGCTTTCGACAGAGGTAGATTGCAAAGAGAGTGAAATTAAAGATAAACAGTTCTCACGACAAAAAGGAGACCAGGCAGTGATGTCTCCCAGGCTCCATGAAATGACGGGGTCGTGTGTCTTTAGCCATGGCGCTCCCAAAACCAGTGGATGTTCTGTGCGTGGGAGCACATAGAGAGAGAGCCGTTCCACATGTAGAGCGCTGGCTTGAAGGGTGAGAGGAAGAGTCTGCAGGGTCACAGGTTTGGAGCGTACAGTCTCTCCATCGATGGCATGGATGGAGATCGACTTGGTGAGAACTTTCGTGGGTATGGCGTGCTCCTCCACCAAATCCAGGCTGATAAAGTTCCCCTCCGACCCAGAATCTACAAGCGCTGAGACACAAAAAACATCCGTTGGAGTGGTAATAATAACAGGCAACTCGAAACATTTTTCTTTAAGTTTAGAAACAGGGGTACATACCACGTTAGCGCGTGGAGTACTCTCCACGCGCTGTCCCAGAGCAGACGCTTGAGCAGAATTGGGCCGGAGTTCACAGTTCGCCCTTAGATGACCTGGACCACCACAATAGAGGCACAGGTGAAGGCGTATGCGACGCTGCCTCTCAGCGACGGATAGTCTGGATCGTGTGATGTCCATGGGCTCAGGGCTGGGTGCAGGCACAGATTCCGGAACTGGATTCCTGGACTGGAGTTGCACAGGGCGAACCACAGGAGTGTGGCTAACAGCTTTGGGCTTACGGGAAAGGAGCTGATCCAGACGGATAGACAGAGCGATCAGCTGATCCAGGGTGAGTGAGTCGTCCTTGCATGCAAGTTCTCTTTGAATCTCGGGGTTAAGTCCGTGTCGAAACATGGAGATGAGAGCAGGGTCGTTCCAACCGCTGCTAGCAGCTAACGTACGGAACTCCAGAGCAAAGGCTGCCACAGATAGTTTACCTTGCTTCAAGGAAATCAGAAGCTCTCCACTAGATTGCCCATAGCGTGTATGATCAAAAACACTGCGAAAAATAGACAAAAAAGTGTCGTAGCTGGATTCAGAAATGCTTTCCCAAATAGCTGTAGCCCAGTCCAAAGCCTTGCCAGACAACCGAGAGATTATAAACCCGATTTTAGCTTTATCAGAAGCAGGAGGTGAGTTGCTAAAAAACACGGAGCACTGGAGCAGAAATCCATTACACTTCTCAGTGTTACCGTCATAGACCTCTGGTTTACACACAGCGAAAAAGGGAGTAGTGGGTTTGTTAGGACTGGCTACAGGGCTAACCACTGGGCTAGGGTTCTGGGTGGACAAACCCCGGAGGTGACTCATAATATCGGCTAGCTGCTGCTGTTGGTTAACCTGGTGGCGTGCTAGCTCATCAACAGCTTGGGTCACACCAGCGAGCGTTTGCTGGTGCTGACCTAGAAGCCGACCCTGGTTAGCCAAACCAGACTTAATAGACTCTGTATCCGCAGTCTCTGTCATTACGGCCGAGTATCTTGTCAGGGCCAGACAGGAAGGAGACTGGTGCAGATACAACAAAATAACTTTTATTAAAGTTATAGAGTAAACAGGGGTAGTCAACAGAAACAGGGTCAATACCAAAAATGCACAGTGTAGAGAAACCATACCATAAACGGAGGACAGTCCAGAGTTCATACACGGAAAGGCAGTAACACAGGTTAGGCAAAAATCCAAAGTACAATATACAGTCCAGGTCATACACGGTAATCCAACACAAGGGAGCAGGCAAAAATCGAAGTCGGTAGAAAACAAAAACAGGATCATACACGGAAAATAGCAAGGGCAAGAGAAACGCTTTGTATTGTAGGATTTACCAAACAGATACTCGGCCAGGTGTGAGCGTGAGCATGGTCCTTAAATACACTGAGTAATCAGTACTCGGGACTTCCTGGTGGCGTCATGTGACGTGTCATGTGATCGGGAGTGTGTGTTGTGTCATGGAGTGGTGCGTTCTGGGTATTGTAGTTGTTACTGTGAGAATCGCAGATAGAGCTGGATGTGGGAGACACAGATGTGCTTTCAGCACCAGACATGACAAATATAAAAAACTATTTGGAATTTTGGAATTCCTTTTACACTGACTTCTATTGAAATTTAGAATTTTTATGTTCTACTGTAAAGTAAAAAAATATATTTTAATTAATTTATTTAGCACATTTCATATTAAATGTAAAAGTTGTCATTTTGGAGCACAGGTTATAAAGTTGAAGTAGAACACACTGATTCAGGCCTCTCACACTAACATGAAAGTCACCTGCTCTGAGTAGTAGATGTGAAGAAAGTGTGTTTGACATCTTTTAACTTCTCTCTGGAATGTGACAGAAATTTGCTTAAAAAAATTCTTGAAAAACTGTTGCACTAAATTAGGAGTGACCAGCGGACCGAGCATGTGATAAAGAGGCACTGGTCTTAAAGCATCCCCAGTTTGACCTCTCACACACACACACACACATCTCAGCAGGGGTTGAAGCATTTGGGCTGCCGGCCAGTAAAAGTCAAAAATTAACCAATCACAGCAGGAGATATGGTCATATGATGAAGATGGTCAAGGTATTCTGCTCTGCTGAAGAAGTGATGCGCTGAATGTAGATGATTTTAATGTGACTCATTTCATCACCAGTACAATTTATCTCCCACATACATTCAGTTGTTTTTATTATAGTGATTATCCTTTAGCAGTAATTGTGACAATGTGTATAAAAAGTTTAAATGCATGGATTGATAAAATATTATATATGTAATCCCTCTTCTATATATTTACTTTTCACAAAACAGGTAGTTAACTTAGTTTTCTGTTATTTAAAGTGACACAGCATCATGTGGCACGACTCATGATAGCAGTAACTATAATAATATAATAATAACAAAAAAATACGCAATTTCAGTGTCTAAATATTAAGTTAAGGTATTTCTAAATCTTAAAATAAATGAATAAATCTGTTATATGTGATCTACTGGATTATAGGTCTGTTGAATACAGTTAAAAAAGAAATTGTGACATTATAGAATAAAATATGAAAAATTTAAATGAATTAATTTTGAGATAAATCATGGTCGCACCACATGACACTTTGCAAACCACAGCCACATTTGTCTTGATCACTTAATCTAAAATATTAATATTTATTTATTTGTACACACTATAATATATAGGTACTATATATTATTTTTTAGAATTTTGACTCAAAAATGATTCTGACTGTCATTGACTCAATTTCAATACAATATTTTATAAATGTACGTTTTATAAATAAGACTTTATACTAACTACACTTCCACATCGTCGTACATTTGCATACACATGTATACAGAAAGGACACTTCATGTTTATTTTCACTGTAAACAGACACACACACCAATACACACCTGTTGTCTGCTCCTTTCCCATCAGTTGCAGCTCCTAAAGTGTTGCTCTTCGCTCCCTGTGAACACAAAAACCGCAATAAGTCCAGCTCCAGCAGCTGCCCACCTCTTATACACACTCACACACACAGAAACAGAGTGTTTGGGAACAGCACAGTGAAAAGTGAGAGGGGTGGTGGTGCTAACTCCCGCCCAGAGAGCTCCACTGGTCCCCTGGGTCCTACACAAACACAGGTTCAGTCTGTTTTATTTATTAAACACATTAAAGCAGATATATGGGGATAAACCAGTAAACTTTAATTGTAGACGAATTCTGACACATTACAGTGACTAAGCTCCTGCCAACATGTACAGGTTTTCATTTTTTCAAAATATTTGATAGTTTTAACATATTTAACTCATATTTTACCTTCTTAATTAAATCCAAATTAGATTTTACTATATATAGCTATTATTAGCATTATTTTCTTTTTCTTTTTAATTTGCTATTTTTTGTTGTTTTTGTCTAAAGTAATTAAATAATATTTAATCACCTTATAACTCACCATATTATAAATCTGAGTGAATCTGAGAGGTTGAATGGTTTATTGTTTGGTATTCAAAATATATTTAATTGTGTAACATGTGGTATAATTACTGGTGTAAGATAAAAGTTGAGTATACTTAAATATGACTTAAACTTTTTTGACTGTGGTTACAATAGATGCTAATATCCCACAATTTACTGTAAAACCAAATAAGGTGTCACACCTGCCCGCACTGCACCTTTAAGGTCCACCTCTCCTGAGTATTGAGGCTGACTCCTCCCCTCCCACACACCTGTGGGAAATTACCTATCTACAGGGATATATATATACTGGGACTCATGCACTACCAAGTCGCGAGATATTGCCACATTGTGTGAGGCGGTTCTTTAATTAGGCAAACCAATCCATTTGCCTAGGGCCTCGACCAAATCTGTCCTCCATAGGGGCCCCCAAATCTGACCATCTCAGCTACAGTAAATACACCAAAAACAATGTTAATTTGTTACTTATGTAAAGTAAAGAAAAAACATATTTCTATAAAAAAAAACAGAAATATCAGTAGAATACCGAATTAAGGTCTAAATACTAATTGTCCAAACATATATACCCCCCTCCGTTGCTTGCATTGAACTAGTCCATAATATGATGCAGTAGCAATGTGCCACACGACGTGACTTCAAACCAAAACAGTGGGAACTGTACTCGACTAGAGTGACAGCTGTCACAGTGAAAATGAAGCGGAGTTATGAAAGTGGTTCTGCTAAACGAAAGAAACGGACAGAGAGCAAAAGAATCGCAGATGCACTGCCAAAATAAAAGAACTCCTTTTTTACACCTTCTGGACCGATCAGTGTTTTTGGGGCAGATTCCGATCGCCGGTCATCTTTCACCATGATCAGCCGATCGCCGATACCGATATTGGGCGGGGCCAAATGCCACATTAATGCCACACAAGTGCCAGGCAAACCTGGTACAGATTCCCCTAATTACATCCACGCCAAAGCAAACACTGGTAATTTACGCTCCTAGTAAATAAATACGAGTGTTACTGACCAAAATAAACACTTTTTAGGAGAGATATAAGTTATGTGTAAATATTTATAAGACAATACCTGACAAAATCTGTTTTAATGACGTTAATAAACATCACTAGTCTAGTCATAGCCTAGTCCCAGTTTCACTGCAGCAAAGGATGAGGACGTGAATCACTTATCTAACCAGCCTTTACTGATTTCTGCCCCAATAACCCTTTCAATAACCTCCAATAGCCTTTAATAGTCTTCAGTAGCCTTCAACAGTCTAACCTTGCAGCCGTGGTGTGTCCACTAAACTCCGTAGTTATAAACATCCTGAGGTTAGCAGCGCGCTAACTGACCTGTTTACAATGTAATCCCAGCAGTGACTCCGTGACGGCTGCTCTAAACTGCTGCTGTTAGCTGCTTAGGCTGAAATATGAACTGTAGAGAGCTGTATTATCCGGTTAGTGGGGTTAAAACCTTTATTTTCTACACAGATTAATTTAAGAAAAGCTGAGCCTGTAGCCCGTGGCTGGGCTGTAGCTCTGACTGAGTAAAGACAGCGGGGCTTGTGCTGCTGCTGCTGCAGCTCCGACTCGTGGTTGGATGAGGAACTGCAGCTTCCTGTAAGCAAACAGTTTCACTGGTTTCACCAGTTTCATCCACACACAGCTCTGATTAACTGCTTAACCCTAAACACCTGAATCCGATCGTCTAAAATCAGAAGAATATTTGCCGATCGCCGATACCCTATTTTGGCTGAAAATCGGCCGATACAGATACACTGTCGATCAATCATTCCATCTCTAGTTATTTGGTTTATGTGTGTGTTTCAAGAATGAGGGCCCCTTGTTTATATTTTGCCTAGGGCCCCAAAATGGCTAGATCCGCCCCTGCACATTGTGTCTTATCGAGCGTTATTGTTATTACTCTTTTCCTGTTTTTTTTCCCTTTTGCTTATTCTTGACGATTTTTGCCTAGCGTTTACTTTCTGGTTTTTTGAAATTTGTCTGTTTTTTGACTTCATTTTTGTCTAGTGATTTTGATTAATAAACCTGTCTGCGTTTGCATCCAAACTCCCTGGTTGGTTTCTTACATAAGGAAAGAGGCTAAACTGAATTTTTTGTCAAACTACGACTACGAAAGAAAGCTACTATACTGCTAACAGAACCTTCTGTCCAAAATTAATACTATTATGAATGCACTCACATGAATATGAAACTTTAAGCTATCTAAAGTTTACTTAAATTACTTAAATTAGCAGTGCCAATTTATTCATAAATGTACATTAGCAGTGTAATTTTAGTCACACTATAGCTTAGTGCTATCCCTATCAGAAAATTTCTTTAACCTTTAACCACTCTATTCACAGGTTTAACTAGATACTAATAGCAATGCTATTAGTGTCATAAATTTACCCTTAGCTGTGCCATTTTAGTTGCAAATGTATTTAAGCAGTGCTGTTTTTGTCAAAAATTTACCTCAGCTGTGCCATTCTAATTGTAAATGTATTTAAGCAGTGCTAATTTCTTTTGTTAAACAAACTATACCTAAAGCAAAGTTAGCTAGTTAGCTGACAGGTTGAGCTTACATTACTATCCTAGTCCTGCACAGCTCGTGTTTTATCTTTCAGCTAGAAAACTGACAGTTTGTGAAGAGATAGTGAATGTATACTAAGTGTGATACAAGAAGCTGAAGTTTATTATTATTATTATTAATTTGAGTAGAGCATACAAATGTAAAAACCTGTAATTTGTAGGCTCTCCCTGCCAGCTCCTTCACACACTCCCTGCCCGCTCTGTGCACAGCTGCACTCAAACACCCAGTGAGGAGGGAGTGTGAGCCTGATGCCACTTCTGGAAAATTGCTAACGTAAGAGGTAACACTGTAATATAACTTAAAATTAATTTGTCGTTTTTTTTCTCCCATTAACAAATGCTAAAAGCACTTTATTTCCCAGTTTCTTTTAAATATTTTCAGTTGCCACATATTGGGTGCATCCCAAGTTACTAATAATGCATAAATTGTAGTCAGTATCACATGATCGAGTCACTATACAACTGAATTACACTTAGTTGTCTCACTCACAACACTGTTTTTGGGTGTAGTTTTCCTCTAAACAGTTAAGGGGTGTAGCAGTCCCTGAATCAACACCAACAGCCACAGAAACTCATCCACAGAAATGCAGACATGACGAAACAAGCAGAATAAACACTGGCTGAGTCTGAAGAGCATGCAGGCTAAGCGTCAACAGGCTGTTCCACATCATATGAGAGATTGGTGGTCCACTGGTCTGAGTTTTGGCCTTCTGCTAATACATGGATACATGGAAGGGAAACAAAAGTGTTGAAATTTGCAGCTTCTGGCCGCCGGTGAAAACATCCAATGAGTTTAGGATCTGACCAAGCAGGAAAATAGCCAAAACAGGACACTTTGGAGTTTATTGATGAACTGCATAGTGCAACAGGAGGACTTTACAGTCTAGACTGGCTGGGATTTCAGAACTGGAATCAATTAAGCATTTCCGAGAGCTGAATTAAAGACTAGGCTTTCAGTCCAAATATAGAAGCGTAACGAGAAATTAGTTACAGTCTCAAGTGAGTTATCAGTTGTCTATGGTAATTCTCTTTCTCTCTCTCTTTCTCTCTCTCTTTCTCTGTTTCTCAGTCCCTCTCTGTCTCTCTCTCTTTTTTTTACTTTTTCCCTACCTCCTTTCCTCCCACACACACAGTCATCTGAACATAGTGGGCCATCTTTGTAAGTCCTGAGTTCACAGTGAGTCTGCACTTTTATATATATATAAAACTAAAGGTATACTCTGATAAAATTGGTATATGCCCAAAGATATTTAGGCTATGTTTATGTTACACACAATTAAATGTATATTTATTACCTAGACCAAAATTCAAGTGAGTAAAAACCTTTGTTCTGATTGGCTGTTCGCTATTAGGTGTTCAAAAAGCAGTCTGGCCTAAAGGTAGGATAGGTGGTAAATAGACTGTATCACACACGCTCCCCTTTAGTAGATATTAGTTTACTATTTCCACTATTTCTTACTTTTTATATATATATATATATATATATATATATATATATATATATATATATATATATATATATATATATATATATATATAATTTATTACAGCTTTAGTGCTCTACAATGTGCAATATCTATATTTCACATTGTGCTCACGAGAAGTTAATTTACACACGCAAAATTTTAAAACATGCTGGTTAATTTTTTCACCTGGTATTTTTGTGCCCTCGACTTTTGACATTGATGTGACGCCATAAAGATGTATACATTTTTACTTGTTCTCATTTCCATGACATACAGTATCTACCAGAGACACAGTATATCTGCCCAGTATGCCTATTTATTTTACTCTAGTCCTCAATACACATGTATTATTAGCATATCGTTACTGTCCAATAAAAAACAAGTATCTACATTTTTGACGATTTTTAGTTTACTATATAATTTGAACACACAAACTGTCCCTTACACTGGGCTGATCAATATAAACTCTTCAGAATGACCTGAAAAACTCTTTTTACATTGACTTCTGTTGAATTTATGTTAAATAATGTTGAATTATCGACTTTTAATTCAATCGAGTTCAATCGAATTCCTGTCATCTTTAATATCTGATTATATTTTCACACAAAAAAACATATGCAATTATTTTTTTTTCCTAAATCGTGAAGCACTAATGTGCAGCTACCTAAGCAGGCAACATTGTCAGTGTGTTTAAGGAGTATATTAACAACAATAAGTATGTTATTCTGATCTGTATCAAATTATATGGACATATATATTATGGTAAGACTTTTATTGGTACCACTATGAAAATAAGATATTGAATATTATGTAAAAAATGGGCATTTTTAAATGTAAAAGTCCACAGTAAAGAATGCACTGTGCCCAGTAGGTTTTAGAATCTGGAAAATGGGAAATGGGGAAGGGTCAGTACCTCACCCCTGCCTCGCCGCTGCTGCTGCTTCAGGGAGATCTTCCTCTCAATGCCGCGGATGTCAGACTCCAACTCTGCCTCGAAACGGTTCAGCTCCGACTCCAAAGCAGACTGGACAGCAGAACCACAACCAGAGCCGTGACATGAGTCAGAACACATGAAAAGAAATCAGAATGGAACATGTGACTGGTGGAACCGTAATAACTGAGCATGCTGTTACAGACCTGACCACTATTCTTTGATGCTAAAAAGAAAGAATGTCATTGAGCAACTGAACAGCACACTGCTGCTTCAATGCACTGCTATCAGACTGCTGCTAGAAACACTGCAAGAACACTCAAATGTAGTATATATGTAGTATATAAACTATGTGATCAAATGTGTGTTATTTAGGCCTGGCACAATAATTACAGTGGGCCATATTGTAATAATCTTTAGGCAAGCTGATAACCTTGGACTGCGCAGCTTGATTTAGGGCGTGACGGTGTGTCTTTGCTATCGTAACGGCGGGAAAAGTATGCCTTGCATGGCTCCAAACACGCAAAAGGCATGTACTAATTCTTATTATTGATCATAGAAGTGTTTTGGATATAACATGAAATAAACCTGTCGGCAAATTGCCATTCCCTTTAAGAACCTGATGTGCTCTGACGTTGGCGCATTGGTATTTATGCGGCGCAGCTACCTGTGTCCAACAGTTCTTAGCAAAGGAAATATTTTACATTTATGTATGCTCGTACTCTATGTATATATGTTTTTTTACAGCATAATAAACATCTACAGCATATTAGCTGGTTCTGTTCTTATCATATGTCAGTCCAAGCAAGTAAAAGTGTTTTTTAAACACTGCATTTAAAACTATGTTCCACACACACACTATAGAAAATCTGACAAACTATGATTAACTGAAAAAAATAGTTCTTTAAAATAATTTTATTACATTGTTATGCTATTATATGAATCATTATATCAGTGGTTTAAAAGCACTATAATATCAATTGTTGCAATTATTTTTGACACTATCAATATACAGAACCAGTCAAAAGTTTGGACCCATTCTCATTAAATGTATTTTCTTTATTTTTGTATGATTTTCTATATTGTAGCTTATTGTTGAAGACATACAACTTTAAAGGAATTCATAAGCAATTATAAAGTAAACAAAAAAAGTGTTAAACCAACATGTTTTATACTTAGAATTTTTCAAAGTAGCAACTTTTGCTTTGATACCAACTTTGCCCACTCTTGGCTGATTCTCTCTGTCGGCTTAAGGGTAGAAATTGGAATGATTCTCTAACTGTCTTCAAGGAGTTTTAGAGGTGCCAGTTGCCATTCCTTTTAAGAAGCAGGTGAGCTCTGACTTTGGCACGTACGTATCTTAACAGCGCAGAACTTTGTTCATCTCAGCAGTGGATACTGAACTGCGTGTTCATGATGTGAAGGTACGCCAGCAGCTTATTTAAAGGAACAGCAATGTTATTTTATTCTTTATTCCGTTTATTATTAAAAGAAGGTTAAAAGTCGGGTTTGGGCTCTGAATTGCGTGTATTTGTGTGTTTTTTCAATAAGCGAGGGCTTATGCGGGGGTGTACACCTATAGGAATAGACTCTGATAAATTTACTGTTGTCTAGGTTAATTTCAGTCAGTGGCGCACCTGTGTTTTTCGCCGCCAAAATAGCAATACGCCAGATATTTACTTAAACACACATTACTTCCAGACCACCACACCCATTAGTGTAAATTTATTCTAAACTCTGATGCTTTTTAACAATGCAGGGGCAAGGCGTGAAAATAGACTGTTGGACGCCATGGGCAGGGTGTACAATAGGGCCCCTAGGGTATCTATTAAAATAAGCAAAGGTATGGACCAACTTAGTGGCAAAAGTATGTTTTACGGTGTCAGAAACCACAATATGAGATTGTGTGCAGCTCACATGGGTGGAGCATAGGCTAGGTGACTTGGTGGGCTTGGTCTATGAATGGGTTTGTATGTGTTGTTACTGGGACAGAATTGGTCCTCCCAAATTGGCCCCATTTTTACAGCCCACCTAATCTCACATGGGTCCCCTTTAGATATTGTGTGAAGTGTACAGCCCAAATCTGACCCTATTTAACCCCCCCTGTTTTCAGCACTGGGCCTGGTGGGCAACCATATATGGGTTCAACATGGAGCTCATCTACATGGACAACTTCCCAAATTTCACAGTAGGGGTAAAAACAGGCAGCACATAAGCATGATATCTGGGCTGGTTTAAGGACACTTTGTGATGATTCAGACTCTCATGCAGTTCTAGCAACGCTAACTGGTTTACATTGGGTTTTATTACTTAGCAACATTAGCCTTATAGCTCCAGAAAAAAACAATGGAAACTTCAGACTATTGTTTTTTAATCTACGCTTCAGGCCGACAGGAAAACTGTAAAAAAGTCTTATCCAATCTATTATTGCAACATGATTGTGTAATCAGCTCATTGTTACTTTTTACAGTCTGTGTGTACAAGTGAACCCTGTGAGAACAGAAGCTGAGTAAGCTGAGGGCAATGTGGGAGGAAACTCACCTCTATGGAAGGGGAGCGAGGTTTCTCAGCAGGGCGGTGCACAGGCGGTTGCCTTAGTGACTGAAAACAAAAATAAAAACACAGTTAAGCTGTAAAATATCACATATCAGTGTCACAAAAAAAGAAGATCCATAAAAATGACAAGAAAAGCTAAAATAAGGCACATGTAGCATCTTTCAGGCAAACTGCTGACCTGCAAACTGTGGGGTTGTGCTTAAAAAAGCCATATTTGTACATTTTATTTCATTCACTATCCCATGCTATCCCATGATGCCACAGAGCTGGGAGACTTAAGGAGAGTATGTCCTTCTTAAGAGACATGTTATGTTGATTCTAAAACCAAATTACTTTTCAAGTGCTTGATTTTATTGTTGCAGACAAATTTCCAATGTATTGTCGGAATTAAACAGCTCAATATGCGTGGAAGAGAATGCTAAACTGTTCTTACTGTTTGTTTTACCAAAACTAACATCAGCATCACTTTGGCTAGCATCATGTTGATTGATGGGGAAGAAAGATGGCATCAGAGTAACAACTAATAGTGACTTATGTTTCTGTTCATGAAATATTTCTACCTAAAAAATGTATACCAAAAAAATAGGAATGCAGGTGCTTCTTATGTTTTTAATAGTTTCCATTCCTTATTTTTACACTAAAACGCTAATGAAGCTAACATGGTATATTAGGTTCTTTGGATGTTTTCATTCTTGTCCCAAATACTTTACTTTTGTAAGTTAAGTCAAAATTTTTAAAAATTCGGAACATTGAAGTTTTTTTTCCCCATTCCTGTATTTCAGCCATTTCTTCTTTACTATACCAAATAGAAATAAATAAATAATGATGTTTTTCACACCATTTTTTTATTTTCTAATTTAGCCTCTTTAACCATACCTGTCAAGTCTCCCGTTTTGGCCGGGAAACTACCGTATTTTACTCCTCTTTCCCGCCGCCCTCCCGTATTAGTATTTTCCCGTATATTTCCCGTATTATATTAAAATTTAAAAAACTTTATTAATGAGGCGACCGCTGTGTCTCTTAACCAATCGTGGTGCCAGTTCAAGGATAAAGTCCTGCCTTTCAGGAGAAACAGCCAATCAGCTTGCTGGTTTTGCGGCGTGCAGAGGAGGATCAGGGTGGGGATAATCTAACTGTAGTGTGTAAGTGGTTTACAGGTGGTTACTTTAGATTTCTTGTAAAACTGTCTTAAAATGTAAGGGACACTGAACCTCGGTTGGGCTAGTGGGCTAAGTGGACGGCGGCTAGTGGGGCTAAGTGGAAGTTTTAAATCCAAAACTTGACAGGAATGTCTTTAACTGTAAGTAAATCGAACTGAGGACGCAGCCAAGTATTTATAACTTAAATTTTTAAGTTAGAAATACTATAAATACTATAAATTAAATTTGAGTTACTACATAATAAATCATAAATAAATCAGCCAAGGCAAATGGCAAAACAATAAAAAAACAGATTTCCACATAAAAGGAGAGGTGGCCAAGATAAAAAAAAATAAAAAATAAAAAAAAATGAAAGCAGTCAAATTAAAGTATTCTAAGGTAATTATAAGGAAAAAAGTGAATTCTTACTAAGTTAAATATAAAGGGTAAATGTATAGGCTAAAATAAATAGGTGAAAGAAAATGTTAAAATGAACTTAAACAGTTACAGGCTGCCTAACAGTAGTTAGAAACGAACATTAAAAACAATCCAGTTACTACAGCTAGTCTGATAATTACTGTTGCTTACAGAAAGCATGGACTAGATATAAGATGACATACAGTATGGCTATAGAGTGAGTTATAAAATTTAAAAGTTAAAACATGCCCCTAAATACAAAGTGAACTACAAAAGCATACGTGCATCAAACAACAATCGTGTATTTGACCTTTTATTTCAATATAATTCCACCAGACCCTGTTCATTTATGTGTACTGTTACACATATTTTAGTTCCTGTGGAAAAAAATGCTCTATATTCAGAAAGCATCCAGCAGTTGGACTCAACACCGACTGATTGATAAACACTCAAGAGACAGGCACAAAAATCATGGACCTATTCCTAAATGTCATACAATTTCCAGTGATCTCACTCGCACGCCAAAATGATGAGATCAGAAGATTCTCTGAAAGTGGAGTTTGTCTGATTGGCTCGCTCTTTTCTCCTCCACAGTAGAAACTCTAAGAGCACTCGGTAATCAGCCTTTAAAGGGCAGCATCATTACACTCCAACAAGCCACAGACTGATAGGATCATGTAACACACCACTTTTCAAAAGCCAGAGAAGCTCTCAGCTCTCAGACTTCACTTTCCCTCTCCTGGCCGTCTCTAAAATACCTTGGCAAGTGGGAGGCTCTTCAGTGCCAGCGCAGCCGCTCTGCACTCATCTCTGCAATCAAATCATCTCGTGAAGATTTCATCTGAGAAAAAGGCGTCTCGAAATAAGTCCAAGCCGCACGGAGGAAGATTCCGGACTGATGTCTAAAGACCGGGCTGTGAAACTGTGAAACGCTTTTGGATCAGACAGGCGGATAACTCGGATAACAGGCCTAATCGCTATCACAAGACTGCTCTGTCTGACGCAGCCCCGCAGAGGGAGGGAAAGAACAATGAATCTGTTTCTTCTTTCTCCTGGAACCCAACCTGCACTGGCCCAGAAAACTTAACAAACTGAGCAAACTGTGACAACTGAGTCACTCATAATGTAACTAAATCCTGATTAAAATACTTGGACTTTACTGAAAATCACAATTTTCTGTCATATGCTTCATAAAATACATTAATTAAAGAACTGGGTCACCTACAAAAAAAGGATTTGGACAATTCCCCCTAAAATTAAATTGTAAATTTAGGTTCTTAATTCAGTCTTTTTGCTACAGATGTGAAACATCAAACACGGTTCCAAAGCAAAATAAGTGTTTAACAGGGTTCTATACAGTGGTGCAGAAAAACACATCACAACAACATTTACAAAGCAAATGAAAAGATGACAACACAACTACATTAAGAAAACGCAGCAAACAAAAAGATGACAAAGCCAGCGCCCTCTAGTGGCCAGGAGCATTTCTGGTGTGGCAAATGTCATTGCTTTTTCTTAATGCAGCGTTTCTGAAATGCTGCGTTTTCTGAATGTAGTTGCGCTGTCATCTTTTGTTTGCTTTGTAAATGTTTTTCTGATGTGCCTTTCTGCACTGTAAACCCAGACGTTTTATTGAACTCAAATAAATTAAGTTTTTTTTACATAAAATTGGAGATTTCTAAACAATACTCAAATATTTTGAGTTAGTTGAACATTTGTGGGCACATATTCACTTAAACTGAGATCTTTGGGTTGAATCAACTTATAATAACTGAGTTTAGTCTGTTGCCATTGGCAGCTTCATTTCCATTGGCTTCTGTCACAATCTATTTGCATACTGGGTGTGTCCAACAGTTTCTGACTAACACTCACCATCAGTGTTTAGTGATTCCTCCCAGGCTAGGTTAGGTAAACTTGTAGATCACATATTATAATTAAATACTTGGCCTCTGTGTTGTAGCTGTAGAACAAGCATCATTTATTGAGCTGCAGTAACTCTGTGTTCTCACTGTGCTCTCAGTACTTTTAGTTCTTTACTGTTTTCTTTCATCTACTTTTCTATGAGTCTTTAAAAAAATAGTTGAATGAAACCAAAAAGAAGACTAAATACAAGTTCAGGAAAATATTAATTTTAAATATATATGTATGTATATTTGTTAAGTTCATTGTACTTTGTACATTGTAAGAATTATATTACATGAACTTGAGTTTAGTCAACTTAGCGGGTTGACTAAACTGGGTCACCGCAGTTTTAGTCTCACCCAGCTTACCCAAATATTTCCTAGCACCCTCTCAGTTTTTAAAATGTTCACAAAAAAGAAAGAAAGAAAGAAAGAAAGAAATAGAAAGAAAGAAAAAATGATGTCTGCTTGCATTGCTCTGAATGACAAGGGAAACCTGCCATGTCTTTTAACTGGGAACAATTCAATCACATTTACTAGTCAGAAGCAACTAGAGCAGGGGTATTCAAGAAAACTGTGAGGAGGTCCAGTTCAAATAAATTTCCTCAAGCAAAAGTCCACAACATCGTCTATTTGCAGTATGACGATATCTGAATAAATTGTGTTATAAAATAATAATACAGGTTAAAATCATTTGAAAGAAGTTTATTAGCACTGAAACACAGGATAACATTGTGTGGCTGCAGTAAAAAAAAAAACTAAATTATGTATTCAAAAACAAAAAGTGCTTAAGGAAAAATAGCAGCTTCAGTTTCCTTTTGATTGAACAATCTCAATATTTCTCCTCAACAAAACAACTCTCAAAACACCTGAACTATTTCTCTTACAGATTTCTCTTACATCTGTCTTCCCCCAATTTCCCCTGCTCAGTGTGAGAATTGAACTTTGGCTTGCCCTGTCAACATTCGGTTCTTCGGTTTCGTGCTCGCGGGTGGAAGAATGAAGATGTATGCATCAGTCCATTCCGTGTTGAACGCTCGGTTTTCGGCGTCTACTTTTCTCTTTTTTGAAAGCGCCATAGTGTTTGCACCTCTTCTGACTGTAATTCACGTCCTGTCATCTGTATCATCTCCCTGCGTTTCTCGCTTTAATCGCTTTTCGCTCGCCTTTCACCTTCTCTTCCTTATATCACACTGCGTGGATGTCTGTGCCTCGCTACAAACCTCTGTCATGTCTTAGCCCTGTCTCATGTCTCTGTGTGTTTTCCCCACGTGACCTGTACTCCTCTGTGTCTCTTGTCAGTAGATTTCCACCATGTGTTTCTCATTTGTAGCTCCGCCCCTTCCCCAGGTGTTTCCAATTCTAGTGTGTTTCCTGTTTCTTTAAATAGATCCCCTGTGCCACTTTGTCTCCGTCGGTCTTTGCACTAACCCCTGTTGTTTGTCTCTCCGTGTCTCTTTGTGATTTCTGCCTTAGCCCTAGCCCTAGTTCCTTGTTTACATGTTCTTGTTAGTTTTCCTTGTATATATCCCTGCCTTGTTTAGTATTGTATTTATTCAGTCCCTCGTTTGTTTCTTTGTTTATTTACTCCCAGTTTATTTTGCTATTTATTATCTCTTGTTGGTTTAGTTTATGTTCTCTGGTTTCTCTCGTTTGTTTTGGTTTTTGGTTATTTGTTTATCTAGTTTAATTTATTTAGTTCACTCCCTTGATCCTTTGTATATATCTCCCTGTTTTATGTTTAAGTGTTTACTTGTTTCTCGTTTCCTGGTTTATTTATATTTATTTATTAAATTATTCATTTTTCACCCTACCTGCACTTGTGTCCGCCTCCTCGTCACCCTGCCTTGGGTCATTCCGTGACAACCTCGGCTTCGGTTTGCTCATACAACTCGCTCTGAGTTCAAGCTGGCGATTTGATTCGCTAGTTGAACCACGTGGTTAGTATGACTCGCACGCGATTGGTTTGTAGCTTCCAATCTTTGCTCAGTGCAGTGCTGGTAAAAGCACTTGAGTCAGATAGGGAAAAAATAAACGCTCCGGTTTAAAATTAATTCTCCTGTCAAAATTAAAATAATATTTTAATAAAATAATTAAAAAAATATTTTAACAATTTATTCCGGGTCCGGATGGGATGGCATATGGGTCCGTATCCGGACCAAGGTCCGCTGGTTGCGGACCACGGAACTAGAGCAACGTGAAGAGGCGAGGACAGTTCAGTGGACTGTTACATTCCTGACCATGTGCCAGCATTCAGAGCAAACACCAAAAAAAAAAGAAAAGAAAAAGAAATGGGAATAATGTGAAGACAATTCATGTGAAAAGCTGGACTAATGAAGACACAGGAGGAGGAGGTCCAGAATACTTATAATCTGTGGAACAGAACAGGATTCCTCTGATCAGCAGATGACCGTTAACCACGTTCTGATTTAAGAGTGAGATGCACTCTTGATTTTGGCAGATTGCAGTTTTAACTAGGCACATCTGCACTTCTCAGCAGAGTAAATTAACCTGTGCATTCACACTGTAATGGTGAACGAACAGTCCATTTACAGGAACAGCAATATTATTTTATTCTGTATTCTTTTTTGATTGTTGATATAAAAGTTGTAACGAGCAAGGATTGAACACGTGCACTGCGCCTGCGTTGCTGAGCTAGCAATAAACGTCTGGTTTACTGTAGTCAGGGTTTAAATCAGTCAGTGGCACACCTGTGTTTTCTGTTGCTAAGATAGCAATCTGCCAGAGATGTACTTAAACTCACTTCCAGACCAACACGCCTATCAGTATAGATATATTCACAAGCGTCTTTGCTATTTCAAGCACAACACGTGAAAACAGAATGGGTGTAAGATAGCAATGAGCGTCACAACACACATTGCACAGGGTGTAAGGTGAGACCCAAAGTGTTACCTCAGAGGACGGCTTGGAAATGCCCACACCTGGCCAGCGTGCTAATGTCAAGGCAATGTGAATTTTCAGTTTATCTGAGATCTGATCATGGGTGATAGATAAATGGTACATTCCGTTTTCATAATTGAGTGGACATTCCAGACTCCACAGTGTCACATGTGTACTGAAAATACACTACTACTATATTATTTCCCCCCACAGTGCACAATTGTCTGTCTAAACAGATGAGCGGAATCACATCCACATTCAATAAATAAGGCCCCACTCACACTCATATCCCACAGATCAGTGCAGGATTCTTCTGTGGTGCATGGCAAAAGTCATGGGACTCAATACCAGTTCTTGTTCCAAGAGTGGCATGTCAGTGAAGAGTCTTTGTTTTAATTAAAGAACTATTAAAGTTACCTTTTAACCGTTATGTTATCCAAAAGACTGACACTTAACCTGCTCAACTATTCATTGATGAAGCTTGTAAAGTATAAGATATAGTACTGGTAACACTGTTGTTATAATGTAAAGTTACTGAAGACGATGCACAAAAAACAGCCTCTCAAGCTTCTGCATCTTTAGAACTTTAATGAGCTTCATGACTGTGACTGAACCTCTGCATGAACTTCCTTTCTGGACACTGTAATCCTGCTTTATGCTGATATTGAACTTCTGACCTACTCCTGTAGCCTATGTTCTCATAACATACATATTGCATATGTCTAATCCACCAGAGCCCTTAGATTAGCCTCATTCTTACATACTTCACCTACAATACTGAAAGTGATTGAAAGTTTCCAGAAAATGAAATATTTTTCCAAGAAAATTATTTCAATTACACATGCTGTTGTATACGCGCATTTATTTAAAAAATTGCCAACACTGATATGATGGATATAATATGATCCAAAAACAAACCAGACAAAATTATTAGCACCCTCAACTTAATATTTAGTTGCACACCATTTGGGGTCCCCTGACACTGATGCACCCTGACGGTGTGCGTCCACTAGCACTTTTCTTCAACGCATGTCGCCATGCCGGATCTCTTGGCTCGCCGTGTGTGGGCGTGTCCGTGACGTTTTTGAATTCAAATGAAGCAACAGATTTAGTCAATCATAAATTTAAGATTTTACATTTTTAGTAAACCTCACTGTTATATATAGTTGTTAAATTCATATTCCGCCATTTTTAGCTTCTCTTCTGTGTTTGAAAGGCGCCTGTTCTGTGTGTGTGAGGCTCGTCTGTGTGTGGCGTGGCAGCTTGCTGTTCCCTGATTGGCTGGAAGCAGTGCGGCGGCCGGATTCATTTGAATAAAGTTGAGATCTGCTCAACTTTCCTGCCGGAGGGCGGAGCTGCGCTCAATGCAACGCAACCCAGCATGCACCGCGGTATGCAGCGGCTCTCTCTATTGAAATGAATGGGATGCGTCTGGGCTTAAGTGCCAGTGGACGCGCACCGTGAGCCTGC
The DNA here is from genome assembly GCF_023375975.1 of Astyanax mexicanus. Lineage (NCBI taxonomy): Eukaryota > Metazoa > Chordata > Actinopteri > Characiformes > Acestrorhamphidae > Astyanax > Astyanax mexicanus. Next base: position 22,046,749 of record NC_064419.1, on the reverse strand, counting down.
AGGACAGCTTGGATTTCTTTGGAACTTGATTGGGGATGCTTATCCACCATCTGGACTGTCCTGTGTCGCAACATTTCATCAATTTGTCTCTTCTGTCCATTTTGTATTTTGAGTTTTGTATGGATTTATTTCTGCTTTTTTTGTGTAGTTAAAATGTGTATAACAAAATATGTTTAAATGCAATAACTTTCTGGGAGAAAAAAAGATCAGGGGTGCCAATAGTTTTGGTCATGAATGTATACATAATGGTGGCACACTATTTAATATAAATGTTGCACCTCAGGACCAGGCATGTTTGGGAGCCATCAAGAAAGCTCAGAAAACTTTGTTTAAAAAAAAAAAAAATCACTATATGTATCCAACATTGAACAATAATTATAATATAGACGTGTGGGTTAAAAAGAGACAAAAATAAAAGGCAACTGACCAATGTGGTTAAAAGTAATCTAAATAAAAATTACTGAATTCATTATGATCTGTTGATGAGGTACAATTTATACAATATTCAAATTAAACTGAACTGAATTGAATTTAGCTGAAATGAACTGAGCAGAATTGATTCACACTGAATTTAACTGAACTGATTTTCTATAATATGGACTGAAATCTGCCACAAAGTTGAAGTTATTTAATACATTACACTGGCTCACAATATCCTTAATGACCTAATTTTATTATCTAATGATGTAATATGAGCTTATTTCTCAGACTGAAACCTACATTACTGTACTGAATGATTCACTCCATGACCTGTATTGACTAATACTCACACTTGAATCACCCTCTATGGTGCTGTTATCTGTGTGTGTTATTGACAGTGTTTCAACTGCAGCATTACCCAAGATTCATAACGTCCCGTCCATCAAAGAGAGCAGTCTAAACACGTCTATAACAGCAGCCCTGTTCTAACCGAACACAGTTCCAGTGATCTAAAGAGAAGACCACAAAAGCATCTATTCTTCTCATTTCTGCAATGATGGAATGTCTTGGAAAGCACCTGCAGAGGCGTGCCTCAAGACGAATGACCACATCTGCAAACCTCCACTAATAAAGCGTGGGCAGGTAGCGTGGCCTCAGCACTCAGGCATTTACAGATATACACCGAAACTAATCCTTAAAGGAAGCTTGTGTGTGTGGAAAAGCTGAGGCTTAACCTCTTCACTGAATTGCCATATGTAGTAACACAGTAAAGCCAACAGTTATACAACAACAATAAACCTGGCTATTTAAAGAAACGTGAATCATATTAATTCAAAAATTTTCTACATTTTGCAGAATTTTATTTCTCTCTTTAAGTTAATTTGAGTTTCATAATCAAAGCATTATCAAAGCTAGCATTTTACTGCTAGATGCACTGTGAAGCACTATGCAGCAAATAAACTTTGATTTTATTTAAGTGATTTAACTTGACATCGTCTTTGCTTACAACGAATTTCTTTCTTTTTCTTAGTACTTTTATTTTAAGACCTTCACACTTATTTATATCCGTACATACACGTCTTTTTTAAACACTTCAAAACACTGTTTCTGCAAGTGTAGAGGGTTGGCAATACTTCGCAAAGTAAAACAGTGCAAACAGACAAGTTTAAATAGAGAAAATATAATGAATCATTGGTGAAACAGACAGTATTTCACAGGGTGCAAATTATACATTGATAATTGGGGGGGGTCAAGTATTTCTTAGGGGTATAAATGGAAACCAGTACAGCGCAGGCTCGTGCTTCACTAAACTAAAGTCCTACAATCCTTACAGTGTCTCGCTTCCATACTGTAATACTTTCTACAGCACGTAAAAGATAAATTCATTACATCAGCTAATGTACCACACAATAACCTTTATAGATAATAATATATTATACCGCAAAATCCACAGTTAATCCTGCAAAAAACACATACAGTGCTATTGGCTGCTATCTTTCATCAGCTTTCTTGTCATTTTTTTTTTTTATTTCAAAAATAGTATCTACAACCTGAAGCCAATGTGCCACCACATCAGCAATTAAGGCGGAATGGTAAATTAGCAGCATTTAAGGTGGGATAGCAAATTCATATGAGTTATTATAATACATAAAATAAAAAGCTACTTACATGTAATGCTGTAGCTTGAGCAGCTTGTGTACCTTAACTTAGATGCGAGCCACCTGACCAATAATGATCCAGCATGCAGGTAAACGAGAGGAAAGCTTATTAACATGGAATGGTATGATCCAATTTAGGGGTGCTTGAAATCGTATCACAATATTCTTTGAGGGAAAGGTACTGTATTGTTTTTGTAGTATTTAATATTATATGTAAGAAGTATATTTAAAAGTTCTGACCCCCCCAATAACCCCCGCAATTCACACCCTGGTATTCCAGGGAAGATGAGCATGAGAACAGTTTCTGACTGGTTTCAACCAAAAAGCAGATGGGGGGTATAATTACGAGCGATATGTAAGTAAAGTGTAACTACAAGTGTCCTACCAGGTCACAGTTTTTCCCCCCTGTTTTGGAGAATCAGCATTAACTCTCGCATTTGTCACTGTTTATGGGCTCTGGGGATGTACTGGCACTGGCAATGGTACTAGTGGTTCTGCAACTAGTGGCTTGTAATTTACTGTGCGTAATTTTACAGTGAAATATTTTACAGTGCCTATTTTTGCCTATATCTGTGCCAATTATATGATCTGTTTCTTCGATTGCCTTCATTGCATGAATTGGCTTATGCCAACATCTATACATCTGTGTATTTATCATACAGCAGTCTGTCTCTGGCAGTCTATGTTCAAGTTTGGGAAGCATTTTACTGCAGAACATTTTTTATAATTTTATACTGCTCTAGTTCCTTTTAGTAGTTTTTATATTTTCTGACAAGTGAAGGAGCCTTTTGGAATCATTTTATAGATTTATCGTCAGCCAAAGTGGTTTTACATAAATGAAAATTAAAAAACAATGTAAATTTAAACAGTGAGTTTATTCTCTGGATGTTTCTTACCTGGCTGCGATCCTCCGCTGCGCTTCCCTGTCCCGGCTCAAAGTCAAAAATGCTCTTCGGCTCTGGAATCTTCACGACATCGTCCAGATCAGCCCTGAAACACAACCCACACACACACAACCCATAAACACACACACAGATACTTTATCACACTCTCATTGTCAGTGCCTGCAGCGACAGATCCCAACCTGCCTGCTGTCGCCTTTCTGTCTCTCTCTTTTTTTCTCTTTTTCTTCATCCACCTCTCGCTACGTTCCCAAGGCCATGGCTAAAAGCCCTTTTACTGCAATTGCAGTTTATGCTTGTGTTTTGCAACCCTTTAACTCATCTGGAGGAGGGCAAGACAGTATTTACGCTTCTGTTATTTCACCATAAAGACCTCATTACACAGCAAAAACACAAAACACAACAGCACGCAGATTCTAACAGGTGGGGCATATAGACCTCCAATATGCAAGTAAGAGTGTTTGTTAATAACTGTGCCAGCTTTCTACAGGCTGAATGCATTTTTTTTTTACCATTTTCTTTATTGCAATAGGCATTTCTGTGTATATATATATATATATATATATATATATATATATACATATGAAATAAATAAACAGTCAGCTTATCTGACATGAGACAGGTAAAGGAAAATAAAAGAGCAGATAAGGCCTTATCTTTCAGAAACAAATTATAAGTTATAGTGTCTGTAAATAGGAATGGTTAAGGTTCTCCAAATCCTCCAAAAGTTGTCTGATTTGTGGCTAAGGTCATGAGTCAATCTCTCAAGAGGGATAAGAACAGAAATCTGTGTTTTTTTCTTTGCATTATTTGAGGTTGCTTTTTTTGTTATTTCAGCCATTTCTCATTTTCTGCAAATAAATGCTGTCAATAACAATATTGTTATTTGGAATTTGGAAGAAATGTTGTCTGTGGTTTATAGAATAAAACAAGAATGTTCATTGTACTCAAACATAAACCTATACATAGTAAAATCAGAGAAACTGATTCAGAAACTGAAGTTATGTCTTGTTTTTTTCCAGAGCTGTATATCTGACGCTCTAATCTCTCTCTCACCAGTCAGGCAGAGCTCCATGATGGGTCAGGGTGAAGGGGTCTTTCCCTGGCCCGTGTCCTTGCTCCTGATTGGACTCTAAAGGAGGACTGGGGGAATGTCTCCCTGTATAGAGATAAACATATTTCATCATACAACATATAAAATACCACACCATTATATACCAATTTCCTATCACTTCTTCCTTTTTAAAATGAAAATTCCCAGTAAAATTTTAATCCCAAACCAATTTCGATTTTTTTTTATTTATTTAACTATCAAGGATAGTTCTCTGAAAGTAAACAACAGAATTTGCAGATACAGTAGAGGATTAAAAGATAAAGTCAGCTTCAAAGTACTGCAGACTAGGGCTGCACGATATTGGAACAATTTTACATTACAAATGTTCTTTTTTTCCACAATATATATCACAATATTAAACAATGCAAATGCTGTCTCGCCGAGCTCTCAAAACCCGAGGAAAACAGCAAAACAACAGCAAATGGCCCTTTAATCAGGCATTTAAATGACTCTTTAAAAAGGTCAATAAGAGCGATTTTCTGGGATTCATCTGTAACTGAAAATATCTGGGCAAAACTTTGCTGGACTGAGGTGCACAGCTTTGGACACGTGCATTTACAAGCACGTGCCCAACCATGTGGGTGAAGTCTAACACTGTGTATCTGCTTCTTGTGCCAAGAATCAAAACATTGCATCATGACGTGTTCGATTTAACTGCCTTAAGCTGACATCGGACGTCCTGCGATGTGACTATTGCACATGTGCACATCGTGATGGCGATGCATAAACAATATATTGTGCAGCCCTACTGCACACAGCCTAAACTGTCTGAAACTTCAGTGTTATAAACTGCCTGGCCAAACAAAGGTTGCCAAAAAAAAAAAAAGAAAATCGTAGACTCTAATATTTTGTTTGAATATGGCAGGCATTCGCTGTGGCATTGTTGCAATAAGCTTCTGCAGTGTCACAAGATTTATTTCAATCCAGTGTTGCACTAATTTTTCACCAAGATCTTGCAGCATTGATGATGGCAGAGTCTGACCAAAAGCTGCACAAGGCCTGCTTCAGCACATCCCAAAGATTCTCAATGAGGTTAAGATCTGCACTCTGTGGTGAACAATCCATGTGTGAAAATGATGATCTCATGCTCCCTGAATCACTCTTTCACAATTCCATCCCCATGAATCCTGGCATTGTTATCTTGGAATATGCCCATGACGTCAGGGAAGAAAAAATCCATTGATGGAAAAACCTGGTCTGTATTGAGTATATTCAGGTAGTCAGCTGACCTCATTCTTTCAGCACATACTGTTGCTGAACCCAGACCTGACCAACTGCAGCGACCCCACATCATTTGCCTAATTAAATTCAATTCAGGTGGCATTTTTTGACCAGGCAGTGTACCTTACAATAATGTGTACTTACTTTCTTTCCAGTCAATTTCTGGCTCTGAAAAAGAAAGGAGAATACAAAACATGAATGAAAGTCAAACGAAATCAATTCATTTAAAGGAACAATCAGTAATACATGTGAGCAAGCGTGTGAAATGGCTACAGGAGACCAATTTCCAAACACTGAATTAAAAGAGAACTTTACAGTGTGCTGGGCAAAAAGCACAAAATTACTGGATCTCAGAAAGCTGTAGGAGAGCAGAGGTGGGCTATTCAACAAAGGTAAGTACTTTTTATTATGTTTTACTACACCTAAAGCAAATTTTACACCGGGGTTCTCCTTTAAGTGTTCTGCCCTAATCACTTCTAGCTACTTTGGGTTGCCAGATTGACACACAGTGGCAAGCAACAAGTCTTATTCTGTAGCTAATATACTCAGTGAATATATACAATTAAATGTCCAAAATGTCTGTCTCTACAATGCTAGTGGAGGTGCGGCATTACTCAGCTATGGTTAGCAACCTGACTGAAGCTCAATGATTACCTGTTCAGCAGAAAAATAGCTAGCTTGCTCCTGGGGAGAGCCAGTAACAGAGAACAGGCTGCTGTATGGCGACTGGTCGAATAAGACAGCAGTTGCTTTCGGCTTTATTCAACATTGTAACAACAAAACAGAAAAAAGCTAAATATTCTACATGTCCAAAAGTCTGGAGGGAATATGCTGCAGAAACAGCCTCCCACTTTCTAGGCAGGCTAAATGCTATGGGTTTTTGGGCTATGGGCGTTTTCAGACTTGCACTTTCCAGTCTGGTTAAACTGGACTCATCCATATCGTAGTTACTGGAATTAATCCAGTCCCAAACAATCTCTGAAGTGGTTAATTTGTGGTGATAAAGTGATCAGACCTTGATGCAAAACAACTATCAGATGGAGTCTGCTTAGATAGTTAGAGCTGAACAGCCTTTGGTGTGGTTCAACCTGGTGTAATACCCAGAAAATTACTACATACTATATAAACAAATGGCATATTGGCTGATGCTCTATGCTAAATTACACAGGAATACGCACTAGTCCAGAACAAAGGACCTTCTTCCTGTATTTACTTTTCTTGCACCCACAGTACTGTGCAAAAGTTTTAGGCACCAAAGCAAATTACACTAATCCATTTATCTCAGCAATATGAGTGTTTTTACCTGAAGACCGTTTAAAAAATAGGTGAAACGATGGAATCATTCATACCAAACGATGATTATGTGAACAAACTGCAACCAGCTGGGATGTTAAAAATGTTCTGTGTTAAAGAAATTGTAGTTTTTCATAGTTTTTTCATTTTATATATATATAAAATTCGTTTTCTAATTTTCCCATTTTCTCCCCTATTTACACGGCTAATTACCCAACCCACTCATTAGGACTCCCCTTATCACTAGTAAGTGCCCCAACACACCAGGAGGGTGAAGACTAACACATGCTTCCTTCGATATATGTGAAGCCAGCCAACCTGCGACCACCTGCTCATAGTGGCAGCGCTTTAGACCACTGGACCACTCGGCGCCCCCAGGGAAAGCTATTTAATGTATGCAGTGGTTAAAAAAAAATCAAAAACAAAACAGAAACACATATTTACCCAAACGTTTCATTCTGTTTTGATACGGAAAGTAAAAAAAAAAAAACTTTGGTGCATCTCTAGTGTTGAATGATTAGTTCTGCATCTCAAACATCACATCACATAAATCATCCATAAGGTATTTTTTGAGTTCAATTACAAAAATTAGCTTGTTGACAGAAAGCAGAGATCTGTCAGCAGCTCAGTTCAGCTTCATTAATCAAGCTTAGAAATGTGTGACAACATAGTTGGATCCCTTTACTGAATATCTATCTACCTCATAGCAATTCATGATGACACTATGGATGCTGACACGATGTTGACATTAATCTTAGCTATAATCATAGATACACTGTTATACTGCTGTACAACTGCAGCTTGCTGGTCTGAGATCAGTCTCAGTTCATGCCTGACAGTTGGTCAGTGGTGTAAGATGTAAATAAGGGTGGATGTGGATCAGGGCAAGCGCACAGCCAGTGGAGACAGTTGGCAGAAAAGAGCAACAATGGAGTATTTGATCAAGAATTTGCGTCATTGTTAGTAAAAGCCTATCAGGTTCCACTTTCTTTGGGCAAATAAACACTCACTGACTTCCATTCAAAACTGGAGAAGTGTGTGAGACGTGGGATCTCCAGTTTAAAGCCTTGAGGTTTGGACTCGTAACAGAAGCACTTATCTCCGGCAATAACAAAAGCATTGAGTAATTTAATATCTTATAGCTTACTGAAGCAAAGGAATTCTAACCTTTCACTCAGCACCGCAGTGTTTGGGGATTTTGTTATGATTAAATTTAATGAGGAGTTATTGCTGTGTGTATAGTTTTGTTTTGACATGTTGGTTTGACTGTTTTCCAGATAAATACTGGAAATGAAGTCATAAGTGCACAAGTATATGGAAATGTATTGCAATGTGTGCAATTATATCTGAGAAAATGTGAAAATATGGCCTAAATAATACCTTAACCAAAAAAAAAAAAACAGACCACATATAATAATTAAATATCCACAAAATAATTAACTTATTGTGTAGCAGGTACATGGTGTGTGTATGTGTGTGTATGTTTGTGCATGTGTGTGTATGTGCATGCGCACATACCCTCTGGTCTCTTGTGGATCTGTCTGAACATGCTTCTGTACCAGTCCTTGGGTTTATTCACACTCTGGAATAGAAATACAGAAGAAGAAAACAAACTGAGCTTCAGAAAACAGAGCTACTGAAAATGACCCTGTTAAACTTTACTATAATCTCTGGTCTCTTCCTCAGAATTTACTTTAAATTCATTCTTAAGAAAAGATTCACTCCTCAGAAAAAGTCTACATCAGATTAATGATGTTTATAAAGCAGAAAGGTATTCACAGATCAGCTCTAACAATGATAAACTATTGTCAAACCCAAAATAAGAAAACACTGCTGCTGAATATAAGAATCTTCAGGAAAACTGTACAAGTGGTTCTTCTTAGAAAGAGGTTAGTAAACAAGGCAAGTTTTCAGAGTGAAAACATAATTTCAATGTCTAAAATTTCCACTTTTTGACATAATTTAAATCTATCAGAATTGTAATTAATGGTATGTCTACATTTCATAATGAATGGATTAATGAGTCTAACTTTATAATAAGTGTCTCTAATACATTAACCATCCAAGTACCATGTAATAACAGTGTAACAATTGGTGAAGTATTTTGCCAGTAATAGGTTTATGTTTAAGTAAAATGAACATTGTTGTTTTATTCTATAAACTACAGACAACATTTCTCCCAAATTCCAAATAAAAATATTGTCATTTAGAGCATTTATTTGCAGAAAATGAAAAAATGGCTGAAATAACAAAAAAGATGCAGAGCTTTCAGACCTCAAATAATGCAAAGAAAACAAGTTAATATATTTATAAAGTTTTAAGAGTTCAGAAATCAATATTTGGTGAAATAACCCTTGTTTTTAATCAAAGTTTTTAAATGCATCTTGGCATGTTCTTCTCCACCAGTCTTACACATTGCTTTTGGATAACTTTATGCCACTCCTGCAAATATTTAAGCAGTTCAGCTTGGTTTGATGACTTGTGATCCTCTATCTTTCTCTTGATTATATTTCAGAGGGTTTTAATTTGGTAAAATCGAAGATGTATAATTTTTAAATGGTCTCTTATTTTTTCCCGGAGCTGTGTATATATAAAATAATAGACAAAAAGTTTTTTTATGCTTTTCTGGGACATAATGTGAAACGGTTCAGAAGCCCTGATCTAGAGTACACCACATAAACCTTTAATCTGTAGAGTTATAAGGGAGGGTGAATACATTCTTCACACTCTAAACACTCACTGATCGAGAGGCGATCGGCATGCCCGTCTCGTCCACAGGGCCGATCCCAGAGTACTTGATGAGCCTCTCCTCTCTGGTGGTGGCAGTTCGAGGCAGGGTGGCAGAACGTGGCCCACCATTAGATAATCCTTCTGCAATAACCATTTACAGCATTGTTTAAATTACAGTTATGACATATAGGACCAGAATCCATTTGTGCTTGTAAACATCATTCAGTTATTCATTGAATAACACTGAGTAAAGGTAACATTAGAATTAGTGGCACACTGTTATTAACAATACATCAGCAGCTTTCTGATCGATCATTAAAAAAATATTAAATATAAAAAAGTTCAATGATTTACTAAAGATTATTAGAATTCCTGTAGCTGACAATCAACAGATTAAATTAAAAAAGTGCAACATCTAATGAATACAGTAAGTGGATTATTTAATGTCTTTTAAACATTATTTACTACACTGAGTAGAATTCACTTGTTCTTCAGCTATTTTGTGATTCTGCTGTAACTGAAAATGATTTCAGTCACTTTCCAAACCAAGTTTATTTGTTTGCTAAATGCAGCTAACACAGATTTTTGCATACAGATTGTTCTGTGGTGTGATTCTATGGACTAACAAAAATGACATGAGTATAAATTAATAAATGCACATATGAATGTAGAAATATATATATAAATATATAAATAAATATATAAATAAATGCACATATAAATGAATACATAAATAAATATATAAATAAATAAATGAATAAATAAATAAATGCACATATAAATGAATAAATAAATATATAAATACATAAGAAATGTATTTATTAATTTATTTGTTTACCTATACAATTATTTAAGCCTGTATGTATTTATTTATTTATTTATATATATTTATTTATTCATTCATTTACATGTGCATTTATTTGTATATTCATTTATTATTTCAACATTTATTTATTTATTCATTTATTTATTTATATATTTATTTATTTATTCATTTACATGTGCATTTATTTATTTATACTTATGTCATTTTTGGTCCTCCATATGATTCGCCATATGGCGTGAAACCATGTAATATGGAAATTCAGATTTAAAAAAAAAGTATTTTTACTTCAGTGTGACAGATAAGGTATTTCCAAAATAATTGAAAGTATATTAAAAGAATTTGATTGAACGTCTTTCTATGTGTGTGGATAATCAAAAATAATTAAAAAGGTAACATATTTGCATGTGAGCAATGCTATACTTTTATATAGTAATGATAAAAAATCAGAATAAACTGACTTACATTATCACATTATACCCATTTTGTATTTATATACATATACATGAGATTAAAAAAATATAAACATACAAATATGTCAAAGGTCCATTAGCTATTCATTAGCATTGCAGTGTTTAAGTGTTTCTGCATGTCACAAACGCACCATGTGACTGACTGGGCCCGTAGTAGGATCCAAAATTAGTCGGGACACCAGCGCTTCCTCCTCCACCTCCTCCATTCACCTCCACAACCTGAAACACATGACGTGAATTACTAAAGAAATTAAACATTAATACATTGTTAAATAACTAGAAATGTATCAAATGCTTTACATTTTCCCACGTGTTAAGAAAAGAGCTGAGTACTACAAAAGCCTTGCAGTACTGAACACATCCACTGGGGGGCACAACTGCACCTCTTATGCTTCACCAGCTGCCCGCCGTCCAGTTTTTTGCCACCTGCCTCGATCTAGTTGCTCATTCTCCACTACCGAGTACATCCAAGCTTAAATCGTCACTGTCCCATAAAAACAAGTATCTCCAAAACTGCAACTTTACAGGCTTACAGTAGAGAAAAAAAACTTCTAAACTTCTAAATGGAAGTCAATGTAAAAAGAGTTTATTTCAGGTTTTCATTTTGAACTATTTCAATTGGTGCAAATTATGTGTTAAACAAAAAATCGACAAAAATCGAGATACTTGTTTTTCATTGGACAGCGATGATATGGACACTAAATAGAAATTTTCTAAGTGCTTCCACTACTATTGTGGAATATATTGTCTGTTTAATGTTTCTTCTGGTTCTCTGTCCTGCTACCACATTTATGTTAAGCTCCTTTGCAACAACATCAGCTCAAAAAGAGCTATGTAAATAAACTTTATTTCATATAAGTTGTTCTCTCAAAAGGTATCTGAGAAATTAAAGCAGTCTATCTCTATTAACCTCTGGTTATAATGAAAGATTTGCATTTTTATCCTGAGAACTTAGACACTTAGGAGTACAGGGTCCAGTAGAGTTTAATAATTGGATATCATGGATGTTGTGGTCCCTGGTTTACACACTGAACAGTATCTTGTGGATAGGTCTCCAGGAGGTAAGCAAGTTCTGTAATGTGTTTTTTTATATTTTTAGAAATGTATACACAGGATTACTGTGTTACAGTTTCAGTATTAGGTGGCTTTTAACTATTTCATGAGATAATTTGCAGAAATGTACAAGGTGTCTAAAAAGACAAGCTTAGAAGTGACATACATTTTGGGTAAAATAAATAATGAGTAAAGAAAAAAAAATCATGCCATTAAGTTAATGATAATTAACTCAAAATAATTATTCTCATTGTGATACATCTTTAGATGCAAAGTTAGGGCACATCATCAGTGATGTTATTTGAGGTCAATGGGTGTTTCGGGTCCTTCGAACATCAGACACCTTAGCTCAACCCTAGCCCAGGTAACCCAGTCGAGGTTGATCAGGCCTCAGCTTGTGCTTTAGCAGATAATAATCTCAAGAGATTTAGAGCACAGTTAAGATCATTACTCACTCTGGCCTGTAGGTGGCACCAATACACTATTTAAGCAGCATTTCGCTCACTATGATCTCTCCAGGTTCACTGTCCCCAGGTTCACTGCATGATGTGTATTCATGTTTCAAGCCAAATGACCAATCATGAGGAAAACATGGAAACAAGATCCAGATAAGGACCTCAGTCAAAAAAGGTATAAAGGTACGTAGCGTACAGTTCCCATTAGAAGTATTTACAGTCTTAAAAATGTTGTAAAATATGATCAGTAACTATCATTAGTAATCTGTTCCCATGATGATGTCCATCACTTTACTAAGAGCAAACAAATACATGTTATAATACATTATAAATGATAAAAAGATATTGTAACATTTAATATAAGTAAAATTCTGTATATAAGTAATATTCAGTGTGTGTTTTATAAGTAGGTATTTTTGTTAGACATAACGCATTTTGCAAGCTGAGTTTCTAATGTATTAATGTATAATATGTTATAAACACGTTATAATGCATTGTGATAACAATTATGCATAACGCATGTACAGTCAGGTTTATAATGTCTTATGAATGCATTATAATGTGTTATGACTATGTTCATTGTGTCTTATGGACATGACATTCATAGAAAGTGTTACTGTGTTTTCCCTACGAATCCTGAGATCATCAAAATGATCTTAACATCATATTATCATTAGGCATGAGGTCTTTTTGTACCTCTTTTTGTATAAAAAAACTTTTAATTTTCTAATTTTTTAGTTATTAACAATTATATTTCTAAGATGTGTCCAGAACAATAAATAGAAAATTGAGTACATCGAAGCTGTTTAGTAATTGCTATAAGAAAATAATATTCACATTTAAATTACAAATAGTATTCTGCTGTTGTTTATATAACAATCTAAAATGTTCCATAAAGCAGCTAAAACAAATTCTGTTTGAAATGTTCTAATAATTCAGTCTACAGAGTGTGTCTGGGTTAAATAAAATTCCAGAAATTATTGGAATAATAAGACGTCTGAACCGTGTCGCCGTTCCCATTCATTCAATGAAAATGAAGACAAAATCTTTGGCCATGTTGGCGATCCTGAAACCCGAGTCTGCGCAGTAGAGACGAGAGGAGAGAGAAAGACTGTGGAGAGACAGCCTACTCATTTAAATAACCCCACTCCTGAGGGCTGCCTCGAGGTCACAGGCTGCAGAGCGGAGCGGAGCAGAGCCGAGGGTCAGTTATAGGTCCCACCCATAACCAGCCCTTTTACAATAACCACACCTTTTTTGAATAGAGCTGAATAACGTTTTATAAAATGAGTTCTGTAGGAATATAAAAATTTGACAATATAAGCAGAGGTTACACTAGCTGTTGCATTTAAATAAAGGAGGTAGAATTACAGTATATTAGAAAAAAAATGTGATTGAAAGTTGTCTGTTTTGCCATTGAAACCTATGGGGGATAGGTGGGGTTACACAGCTTTCTGTAACTGAACAGCAGGGGGCGCCCGACCTGTGGTGGCTTCACTTTTGAAAGACGCCGATGGTCTTGGTCGGATATGATCTGAACAGTTGCAGAAGTCCAGTGTTAACAGAGTGGTGTGGGTGGTCTCACCTTATCTTGAGGAGGTGCAGAAGCAGCTGTTTTGTAGTAGGGGCTGAGGGGAGGTGTAGGGAGTCCTGGGGAGATCACCACTACCTCCTGGGTCATGTCTGGAGAGAGAGTGTTCCCTGGTCGACTCTCATCTGAGAAAACGATCCGCGAACCGTTCAGATGGTCGCACACCACCGTCCTCTGAGGGAAGAAGACAATTTCATTGTTAAAACAAGATCTACCAGGGTTTTGTTTTATGTTCTATTTCTTCAAATTCTGTTGAACCCTGATTGTAACTGGTGATGGTATTTGAAATAGTTGAGGTCTAAATTGCAGAAGAAACCACAGCTTTGGCTGGAGCTCTGGAAGCTGGCATGTGGGATGCTATGTTATTGATCACAGCAGAACTTGAGGAGCACACAACTGAGAAAACAACCCTTCAGACATCTGTTTTAAAGTTTTTCTCATAGACGCTTCTGCTCTTCTACTGACTGTCTCACTGAGTGTAGCCATTTAAACTACTGCTGAACAGGAGTGGGAATTAGAGGGTATCTCAAAACATGTTATTATCACAATATTTTGCCCATGACCACAATAATATCACAATGCTGTTCTTCCTTAATACTCTACATTGCGTCTGGACAAGCTGGTCAGGCATGCAGGGTCCATGGTTGTTGTGGAGATTTCATTGGCAGGTTCCTGTCAAAGAGCTGCTCTAAAGACAGACTCAGGAGATCCTTTGTTCCGAGAGCCATCAGACTCTTCAACTCCTCCCAGTGAAGCCGGAGGAGAGAGGAGGACAGTTAAGTAACGAGCCTATTTTTAGATATTTTTCTGATATTTTTATCTGTACTGTACTCCCTCTCTGTAACATGTACATCTGTACTCTGTGACTCTACTGACATTTTACTGTACATCGTGTTCATTTGCACTCCTGGACACTATTGACTCCTTATGGTACATCCTGTACATTCACACTCCTGGACACTACTCACTTAACTTAAATACATTATTTGCACAGGTTTATGTTTAGTATTTGTCGTATCTGCTGATACCTACTGTCCCTTATACTTAATTTATTCTGTATTACTGCCCTACCTCATATCTACAGCTGGTTACTTCCACACTTTGTATAGTTTTTGTATTTATATATTATTGTATATATCGTTCATTCAAGTTAATATTTCAAATCTCTATATAATAGAATCTTCTATAGTCTTATATGGCACATGTCTTATTGTGCTTCTTACTGTACCACCCCTATTATTTTCTATTGCAAGACAATTCTTTATGATACTTCACAGCATCTGTTACTGTTACGGATGAGGATGAAATACTCCTTAATAAAACAAATACCAGGAATTACGGATTTATTGGTGTCAGTTTCACAGAATATCACAATGTTGCATTGGTGGCAGAAAGAAAGAAAGAAGCATATGCTAGTCTTTAACCTTCCAGTGTTGGTGGCATTGCCTTCCAGCTTAGGAAGAAAATGGGATAAACTTAAATAAAATATATAGATAAATAAAATGTTTTAAATACCCATTCTGTCTGGCTCTTTCCCAGTTTTATTTTAGTGCTCTTTTCAAGTCAAATGCTTATTACTAACAGCATGCAGGTGCCAGTTCTACACACCAGGCTCTTTTGAGATGTGGCAGGGCTTGAGAAAGCCTCATAATTTGAGCCAGTTTTAGACAGTTTCAGGTTAAACTCCAGGTTCCAAGCAAGTTTCTCACAGCTCTGGGCTGGCAGATAACTGGCACATTTAACTGGCACAACAGGGCATACGAGCTAGTGAGCCCAAAAGAGCTTCCGGAAATGATTTAGAGTAGACTGAGGTGCCTGATTGTTCAGCATACTCCAGTATGAATCAGTTCTTAGTGGCTTCATACTAAAAACCTACTGGGACTCTCCTGGTGTAGGACCTGTAGGACCTACAGGTTCAGAACAGTATTCGTTTTCCCCTCTCTCTCGCTTCTTCTCTCCTTTAATTGACCCTCGCTGCGTAGGTGTAAGAGAAAGAGGAAGTCCTTCTAATCTATTTAAAGCCACTCTATTGGGAGGAGCCTGCCCCCCTCCTGCTTTGTGCCATCTATCTTCCAGAGTTGGGAGAAAGGCTCTATTGTGGCCGTGCTCTTTAGGGGGCCAGAACAGGAGAAGCTCATTACTGTCCATTTACAGGCCCATCTTGCCCAGGCCCCCCTTTGAGGTGTGGCATGTGGCCAGCCGGGTCAAAAGGAGGTCAGTGGTGGTTGTCAGTTGTGTACCAACTTTCTCCTCTAATTACAAGCTTGCACTCATAAAAGTTATTGTGTTATTGTGTTGTTTTTTGGGAGCTATTGACCCTGTTTATACATGGTTACATCATGAGAATAGCAGGGTTGCAGCAGTAACCAGTTACAAAGTACTATGCTTATCATAACATGGATGTTTGAAAGGCTAAATTCAATACAGATCTCATCCGCAAATGATGTCTTCTTTCCATCTTTGCAGCCCCTTAGTCTTAAAGGAGAACTGTAAAATGGAATTTTGGTGTAGTAAAACACGACAAAAAGTACTTACCTTAGATAAATAGCACACCTCTATAGCTTATTGTGCACTTTTTAAATTATTAATGCCTCATTTTAAATATCAGGGCTCTCTGGATTCTAGCAAGGAGGTGTGGAGCTACTTTGAGCTGGATAACGATGGAAAAAGTGATTTATTAGGGTAAATTATGCCCCGTGTCACCCAGTCTAAAGGGTGTTTGGACAAACTGTTAAAATTTCTGGATCTCTGAACGCTGTGGGAAAACGGAGGTGTGCTATTCATCAAAGGTAAGTACTTTTTAGCATGTTTTACTACACCCAAAGTCCATTTTACACCGGAGTTCTTAGTTTAGTTTCTCAGATTAGTTTCTCAGGGGGTTCTGAGAAATTGTAGTCCCTTCCGAGCTCATATCTCTGAGTTTTGCCACTTCGCATTTAAAAAAAATAGCTATTTGTCCACTATAACATACTGTAATTACACTTTGGGCGCATGTTTCAACAGAGATCCATGTAAACACAACAGCGAGTGGAAATGGAGGAGCTACTGAACGCGATTTAATGTGACCAAGAAATCCTGAAAACTGACTGGTCCTACTGTTTTTTCAACTGCAGTCCGGGTGCAAGAGTTTTATCACTGAGAAGAAGTGTGATTTTTTTTTTTAAAGATGTCCCTGAGAAACTAATCCCATCCGGATAGGGCTTTAGTGACTGGAGTCATATTTAAATACACAAAAAAAATCACCTCTATTACTTAAAAAAAATAAATAAAAATAAGCATAGATGTATTGCTTTGGATTCGCCCAAAATAAACATGGGGACCATCAATTCTGTCTACAACTATCAGGGAGTAATCCAGCTAGGAAAAACAGTTCACAGTGTTTGAGGCAGAGGCAGACTGTTAGCTGAGGCAGACTGTTAGCAACGCAGCTGAACAGTCTACCTAAAATGAGTGGGCTAGAGGGGCATTCAAGTGGCCATGGGCCCTGAGTGGGTTTCTAAATGTGTTGTACATGTGATTCCCCAAATTACAGCCCACTTTAATCTCCCATCTTGGCTCCATGTAAACTTTTCAACCCATATGTGGCTCATGTTTAACCCCTGATCCTGACACTGATAGGGCCCATCACTGTCATCCATATGTGGGGGCTATATGTAACCTGTGGACAAAGCATTCTGCTTTCAACTCCTACAAGCCACACATGGATACAATATCTGGGATGTCGATTAGAAAGTGGATTTATTAAGCTACAACTTTTTAAGTATGCAAACTATAACTGCTTTAATGGCTTATTCTCATTCCCATTTTTCTCTCTGTTTTTCTCTCTGTTTTCCTCTGTCTCTCCTGTTTTTCTCTTTACCCCTCTCACTCTGTTTTCCTCTCTCTCTCTCTCTCTCTCTCTCTCTCGCTTTCTCTCTTTCTCTGTGACCTGAATTGTACACTCCCTTCTTTCTCAGTTTGAACTCCAGAGGTCATGGGAAGATTCCCGCGTTCTCACAGATGGTGAAATCGTATCTTGCTAAATCACGAAGATGCTTTTGTGAGTCAAGGGACCATAGACTAAAAGCTTTTCTTCACTTACAGCAGAGTCGAATCCATAAATTAGTCTCTATCCATCTTTCTCTCTCTCTTTCTTTCTTACTGTTTTGTTTACAGTTTTACAGTTTTATGTTATTTAGGTGTTTCTTTTCTAAGAATTTTTTTTCTAAAAAATAAGTTTCGTGAGGAACTGTCAGCATGAAGTGTTGCATTGGCGAGTTTCAAAAGCACAGAAGTGCAATGTAGTTCAAGCTTAATAGAGCTTAAGAGTTCAGCGCCAAAAAAGGCTTGGAAGAGGCCGCAGTGTTTTCTTAGACATTAACTTGGCTTTGAAGTACCAGAGAAGTGTTCTGCACCTTTAATAGAAATATCATTTAAGGTTTTACAAACCTTAAATGTGCGGTGGAAAATCTGGAAATTATTTTCTGGGGTACAATATTGGCTTTACATACTTTTGCCACTCACAGGTATGTCATTTTGAACAATATTCTTTAAAACTCCTTTCTAAGTATGAGACGTAGGAAACAGTAAAGTAATGTAACTGCAATGTGCAATAGGAAACTCTGAGCTGTATGAATGTCTTTATTGATGATTATTGTCTTCTGCAAGGATGTCAAATGCTTAAATCTGTGGGATTTCCACCCAATCACCCAATCACATGTAGGGGTCAATAAGGAGTGTATGGAAAAAGCAGCCAATCAGTTTAGGGGGAAATACTACAGACACAGCAGAACTAAATTTTGAACCACTGGGTGATTCAGCAAATGTTTAATTTATCCTTATAAAATGTGTCTTGTTCGACACATAACTCTATTTAACACAATGCTATACAAAGTAAATGTGTGAAAATGGTTGAAAATGTACATTTTTACTTGCATTTTAAAGATACAGTAAATGTGACTATGTGGAACAGTGCCAAAGATGAATGCTTTAAAATCCCTTCAGTGCCCTTTTTATGAGATGCACGTGAAGAACCTCCACATAGGGCAATAAGGGGTGGACTATGTCACCGGTGTCATATAAAGTGTGATTTCATACCTGAGGCTGCATGTCATCTGCAGTGGTTCCAGTCCGATCCTTCTATGAATATGAGTTCAGATTAAATGCCTGGAAAAAAGCAGAAAAATTCCCTTAGTTTTTTATTCATTCACTGCTGCACACTTCAGCTAAGATTAAAACACAAGAAAACATAACAAAACAAATAAGCTGTCAACTTAAAACCCGACTTTATCTCATGTATATGATGTAAATGATATCATGTATAATTTAAAAGACAAAATTCTTGGCTCCAAGAGGTCCAGCGGTCTAAAGCGCTGCCACTATGATCGGGAGATCGCTGATTCGAATCCCAATCATGCAGCTTGCCATCGCCTACTGGAGCCCTGAGAGAGATAAACTGGCCTATCTCTCTATGGGTGGGTAGATGGCACTCTTTCCCCTCATCACTCCAAAGGGTGATGTTAATCAGCACAAGGCATCTGTGAGATGATGTATCAGAGCTGAGTCGCTGCGCTTTCCTCCAAATGTGCTGTGATGCTACATGTCAATGCTGCATCATCAGCAGTTTAAAAAGAGGCGGTGGCTGACTTCACATGTATCGGAGGAGGCATGTGCTAGTCTACACCCTCCTTGTGTTGTGGCATTACTAGTTCCAGAATGGGTTGGACACTTGGCCTAGCTAAATTTGGAGAAAATAAGAAAAATACATAAATAAATAAAATAAATAAAGACTAAATGCTTGTTAATATTCCATTTGTATCACATCAGAATGTGTCTGAACATTTTAGTATGAATTCATTATTACACCTTAGTGTAGAAAATGCAAACTAGGGCTGTGCTATATTACATGGTACACAACATATCATGCTTTTTAAAAAATCGTACTGTCATAATAGCAGCATTCTATCTTGAAAAGAGTCTATTATTTACTATACAACTTTAAGGGTATTTTTGTATACTTGTTATATTACATTATAGACTTATAATAAGACTTATTGATTGTGTTAAATTTATTTATTATTATATCATATTTTTATTTTATTTAAAACCATTACAAAATAGACAGATTTATTTTATATATTCATTTTATTACTGCCCACCCCTAATTTACACTGCTCATTTTCCACATTTAAATATAAGAAAATTGTGCTGTATTTACACAAAACACGTGCTGTACTTTAATAGAACATTTTCTTAAATAATCAAAATAATGTACAAAAAAATATTTCTGTAATTTGTTTACATTATATTTCTTACAGATAGACAGCCATTTATTTTGAAGGCTCCAGAAACCACTGCAACGGTCATCTCAGGTCTGTTACCATAGCAGAGCCCAATCAAACAATGACCAATGCCCACATGAGTCAAACTCCATGACTCATGATTCAGAACTATGTGAAGACCTATGAGAAGATCTGTTTAGGACAAATGTTCCAGAGGTTACTTCTATTGCTGCTTCTGTTGCTTGTTCTATTAGTCAGTCATTGGTTGCACTTGGTTAACTCTCAGCATGTCTAGAAACCTGTGAAGATGATCTGAAGATGACAGTTCATTTATAATATAAAAAAAATAATAAAACATACTTAAATTTAAAGTTATATAAAGTTCTGTAGGCAAATTAAAACTTCTAGTTAGATAGACGAATTGCTATTTCATGGGCGCAGCTACCTAGAAATGCCCAACGCTTCTTAGCAAAGGAATCAGACCTGCTCATTCACGCTGTAAAAGTGCATGAGCAAGTAAGGACAATTATTCATACTTTTATTGATGTTAATAACATTATTTTATTTGTATTCTCTTTATTGTTGATGTAAAAGTTTGCATAGCACATGCCACATTCTATAGGTTTGTCCACTGCTGCGTGTCCATGTGTGCATAACAAGCGGGGGTGTACGCACACTGAGCACATGCAAAGATAGCAATAAACATCTTACTATTGCTTGCCTTACTATTACTATGCTTGCCTATGTTGCTTTCAGTCAGTGGCGCACCCATGTTTACTGTTGCCAAGATAGCAATACACCAGAACACACCTCAATTGTTTATTTGTTTCAAAGAAACGCAGAATTATAACAAAGATAGCTAATATTACCAACTCAATTACACTCTCGCCACAGAGGTCTCTAAATAAGCGAAACTTACAATTAAAAATCAGGCCTTTTGGTTGATCAGAGAAATCTTTAGCTGGGCAAAGTCATGGGTTTGCTCCCAACATGGCTGCTATGGAAACCCATCAGGTATCTAAAAAAAACACAGTGAGTGTTGCTGGTTTTCTAATGGGGTTTTCCAGGTTTTCCACTGAGCTCAGCTCTGTGTGCAGACTGTTTAGCTGATCAGGGGAGTCGAATGGAGCTGTACAGAGATTTGTTTTCCATGTGGGTTTAAGAAATCTGCATTACACACTGAGCTCAGTTTCCTTTATACACTCCTACACACACTGGGGCACAGGGGACACAGCTCACTCATCCACCCACTCTCTCTTTCTCTCTCTTTCTCCATTTCCCTCTCTCTTTCTCTTTCCCTTCTTCATCTCTTCAATTCTTAACACTTTCTCTCTCCCCATGTCTCTCTCTCTTCTTCCACATTTCTATATTTCTTCTGTCAATATCTCCATGTCCCTACATTTCTCATTGTCTCCCTATTTACCAATTTCTATTTCTTTCTTTCTTTCTTTCTCTCCACTTCCTTTTTTCTTCATTTTCCCATTTCGTTTTGTCTCTCTTACTCTCCAATTCTCTTTTTTCTTTCTCCATTTCTCATTTTCTTTCTCCCTCCTTTTCTCTCTTTATTTCCTTTTTTGGCTCATCCAAAGAGCTCTTTTCATTTCTCTCTGTCCCTCCATTTCTACATTTATCTTCCTTCTGTCTTCATTTGTCCTCGTTTCTGTCTCTCTGTATCTCTCTCTTAATTTCTCTTTTTTCTTATCCTAACATCTCTCCCCATATCTCTCTTTTTCTGTTTTCATCTCTTCTTGTCTCAACATCTTTCTTTCTCTCCTTTTTATTATTTTCTTCACCACATTCAGCCTGTTCCTGCATCTCTCCTTTTCCTACTCCTCTCACTTTCTCTCTCTACATTTCCCTCCTTTTTTCTCACTCTCAGTTTTTTTCCTCTTTCCTTCTCCCTGTTTGGTCTCTGGCTCATTTCTCATACTTGTTTTTTTTGTTGTTTATTTTCGTATCTTCTGTGTCTCCCCATTTATGTCTCTTTCTTCTTTCTACTATTCTCTTTTCCCAAAGTCTCTCTTTCTCTCTCTATCTCTCTCTCTCTACCCCCCCCCCTCCTCTGAATGACGCAGCAGCCTGAATGAGCCTCATTACATAAGCAGTGGAGAAGCTGTGTGAACACACTCATACTCTCCACATTGTAATTCCTCATGCCTGTGTTAGTGAATGTGGGCCTCTCCACCAATACTGTATGTGCATAATGACGCCACTGGATGAATTCCCATTTGTGTGCATGTGTGTGTGTGGGTGGGTGGGTGATTGACCACTTGCAAGACCCCCCCTCCAAATTCCAGACTCCTTTTTTTTACCACACGACCTCATACAGACGCTACAACCAGGCCTTTGGGTCAACCATTGAAATCTTTAGATGCAAACTGCCTTAATTTTTATTACCAATGTAGCTGCCATTAAAACCAGTCATAAAACCACAATGCATTTTGATAGAGTTCCATTGTTATTTTTTTTAAGTTTCCAAGGCTTAAGTTAGCTTTAAATCTAGGCTTATATCTAGTCAATCAGCAAAAAGCATTTTGATGTCTAAAGTTTCATTTAAGCATCGTCATCGCGATGTGCGCATGCTCAATATTCACATGGCAGGACGTGCAGTGTCACTTTAGACAGTTTAATCAAACACGTCATGTTGCATTCTTTTGATTCTTGACACAAGAAGTAGATACACAGCGTTGTCTCTGTGTCTGTGTGAGTGACAGGCTGCTGCTGCTGCCTGAGATGCGTGAGGGGGAGAGGGATCACAAGGGGGGAGAGCAGGAGTAAACACGAGGAAACTGCATGGCCTCCATCCTCATGGTTGGGCACGTGCTCGTAAACGCATCTGTCGAAAGCTGTGCACCTCAGTCCAGCACAGTTTTGCACAGATATTTCCCGTTACAGCTGAATCCCAGAACACTGATCTTATTTACCTTTTAAAAAGCCATTTAAATGCCTGATTAAAGGGCTGATTACTGTTGTTTTGCTTTTTTCCTTGGGTTTTGAGTGCTTGGCGATGACACAGCTCAGCTGATCAGTCCGGATGCGAGACTGTGCCAGGGTTGGGGCGTAGCTGGTGACGTCATGGGCCCTCCGTAGTTTAATATCGCGATATATATAGTCGAAAAAAGAATATTTGCAATGTCATATTTTTCCAATATCTTGCAGCCCTACTTCTTTAAAAAAACATAGCTTGTCAAAGAAATACACCCCCTGTTCATGTTGACAGTTGTTTCAAACAATTCTTCTTCTGTGGACTGATAAAAACCTGATTTCTAATTGGCTTTAGATCTTTTTAAATCCTTTCCCAAACTCATCTGCATCTACAACCTTCTTCCTGAAGCCATCAGATATCTCTCTCGATCTGGCAATGATGATCCAGTTTCTCTAAACAAACCAATCGACAGGTCTAAATGAGGTTAGATAAGACATTCTCAAACTTACAGAAGATCTCTGCTTTAAAAACAGTAGCTGTACTGTGGGCCATTCACACTTACACACTTACACTAAACTGCATCCAATAAACTTCCATTTAGACAACCATCCCTTTCAGACTGTAGCTCATCACAGACTTTTGACATTTCAGATGACACCACAAACATGTCCTTTTCGTCCGTCTTTCTTTAACAGTCAATTTTATTCACCACTCAGAAGGTTAAGTGGACTGATCTCATGGCTTCAGACACTGTAGCTATTCAGGCTGTTGATGCTGAGCACAGAAGGACTCGTCTGGTGGTGTTTTTCATTAGAAATAAGACAAATGGGGGCTCTGAGTGGTCCAGCGGGCTAAGCCCTGCCATTATGATCAGGAAAGCCCTGAGAGAGCACAATTGGTCTTGCTCTCTCTATGGGTGGGTAGATGGAGATGGCGCTCTCTCCCCACATCACTCCAAAGGGTGATGTCGATCAGCACAAGGCGTCTGTGAGCTGATGTATCAGAACCGAGTCGCTGCGCTTTCCTCAGAGTGCGCTGTGATGATACTCGGTAATGCTGCATCAGCAGCAGTTTGAAAAGAGGTTCTGACTGACTTCACATGTATCAGAGGAAGCATGTGTTAGTCTTCACCCTCCTGTGTTGGGGCATTACTAGTGATAGGGGGAATCCTAATTAGTGGGTCGGGTAATTGGCCATGTAAATTGGGGAGAAAATGGGGAAAAAAAATTAAATGTAAAAAAATAAATAAATAAGACGAATTTGTCAGGATAGCTCTTAGTTTAGATATATGAGGAATGAACCAGTGGTGAATGATTATATTGCTTTATATGGGTTCTTAACATGTAAGAAACAAGAAAAGCAACTCCTCTACCTCCTCCTCCTCCTCCTCCTCATCTGTCTCCTTCAGTCAGAATAGAGTGCTTGAGATGAAAACCAAAAATTTGGCTCCATAAAACAACAAAATCACAGCAGCTCGTCTCACTTCATGCCTTAAAAAGCCAGCCCAAGCTGTTTGGTCTGGAATGCAGTACGGCTGCCTCCTCAGACCCATTACCTAAACCAGTACAGAGAAATACAGACAGACAGAGAGAGAGAGAGAAGAAGAGAGGGAAAGAAGAGAGAGAAGAAGAGAGGGAGAGGGAGCAGAGCAAAAGTTAGAAGAAAAATGTTAAAAAAGATACAGTACAGACAAGTGAGAGGAGTAACAAACACTAGATATAAAAAGATAAGAAAGACAGAAAAAAATTAAACACTAAAGAATGATAAAGAAGAAAGTAAGAGACTGAGGGAGAGGAAGGAATACAAAAAGTACAAGTAGAAGAACTACAAAAAGGAGAGAGAGAGAGAAAGAGAGAGAGAAAAAGATGAAGAGAAGGTAAAAAAGAAAAAGGTAAAATAGAAAGAGGGTGAGAGAGAGAACTGAAGGATATACAGCAAGAAAGAGAGAAAGGAAAAGCAAAGTTTCAGAAAAAAGAAAAAAAGATTAGAGAAAGAGAGAAAGGAAAAGCAAAGTGTGAAAAAACAAGAAAAAGGATGAGAGAAAAAATAATAGACTAAAGAAACTGAAAGAAAAGAGAGAGAAAGAGAGTGAGAGAGAGAGAAATGCGACGTGGGGAAAAATTAGTGGAAAGTTGATGGAAAGATATTGGAGATATTAGACGGAAGAAAAAGGGTGAGAGAGGGAAACAGGAAAACAGAGAGGCGTGAAAAAAGTGAGAGAAAGGAAAGATAAAGTGGAAAGAGGGAGATAGAGAAAGAGAACAGGGAGATTGAGAGAAAGAAAGGAAGAGGCAGGAGCTGAGAGTGAGAGAGAAGAAAAGAAGGAGAATCAAAAAGGTAAGAGAGTGAAGGAGAGGGCAAAAGAGTAAAAAAGAAATAGAAACATGAGAAGGAAAAACAGAGAAAAAGAGAAAAGGAAAAAGGTACAAAGAGAGAGAGTGAGAGAGGCTAAGAGAAAACACAGAGAAAGGAAAAGGGAGAGAGAGGTGGAGGGAAATAAAAAAGAAAGTGACAGAAAGAGAAAGGGAATTAGAGTGAGAATAAAGAGATAGATAAAGAGATAAGGGGGGATGATGTTCGCGAAAAAAAACACCACAGCGATGTGGTTCGAATAAAGGAGAAAAAAGTGAGTCTAAATATGGTCAATATTTGAATATGGCTTCATCTGATAACAGAGCCAGAAACACGCGAATCCCTCTGCAGCTCATTACAGCCCTAACACCCCCCAACACCCCCCCAACACTTCATCAGATTATACTCTATCAGCCGTACCCTCATTCCCTCTCAAACACAACACAGCACAGATCATTTATCTCTACTGACATCTACCTATTTACCTTACATTCACCATACTGACTTAATAAGAACGTTTTACTGCAGGACGTAGTCTAAAATGTACAGGGCAGTGTGTCCTAAAGAGGACTGGCTGAGCTAGCTTTAGCAGGGGGTGGCTAACAGTGCTCCTGCAGGGCTTCTGATCAACACAGTATGGTGATTTTCTTTTAAATAAAATGCTAAACTGGGAAAAACACTTTACTCAGAATTACTTCAGCCCATCATGACTGGAGTACACAACAATCTGATAGTTCAGGGACAAGACCAATTCCAAACATAGCGAAGATAGGGACAATATAGTGACCACTCATTTATGGTCTCGAGACTAATCTTGAAACTTCAATTTTATTGCAGGATTTGTCTACTTTTTTTAGAGACCTCTAGTGAGATTTTTAACAATTCCTTTTCTAACAATTTTTTTGAGTGGAATAGGGGTGGAATACACTACTGCAACAAAATAAAAATTAAATGTTATTATCGCATACAATATGATATGGCACACCCCTAACAGAAATTTAAAAAAATAAAAGAATTTTATCAGATTTGAAACAGAAAATGTCAATGATTCAGAATGTCATAACACTAAAAATGCACTGCATATATCTTTATATTAGCCAGGATTAAAGTAAAATGAATGATACTGGACAGATATAATCTGTTTCAACTAGATGTATAATGAAAAATTAGAAAATTAGTGTGAATTTTTCTTTTGCTAAAAACAGAAAAAAGTAGTACCCTGATGTGATAATTAGGGGTGGGTGATATGGTACAATATTTCAGGGTATAATATCGTTCATGATATTTAAAAATTATTAAAAGTTATTAATGCATACGATACAATATGGCACACCCTGACGTCCCACAAAAGAGAATCACTACAACAGCCATGAGCAAGTGACAACAAATAATGATTTCACTGTACAGTTGTAGTCAGATTTTCAGTGCATCTATCTATATTAATATTTCTACTAGTATTAGAGATGGAAAGATTAATCGGCTATGCCTCGGTATTGAACAATTTTCAACCAAAATATGTGATTGGCAGATATGACTCTAATTGAGCAGATCCTAAAAGCCAGGCAGATCATATCAACAATTACAGCAAAGATCACAGCAGCACTGTAGAAGACTCATTGCAGGGGCGACTGGTCACAGGATGCTGTAATTTAACCCCTCATTCAACCTATAGTTGGAACCACAAAGCTGGAGAACAGTGGCAGACAGTAATTACCAGTCGGTGTTTCAGTCCTTGGCTCAGCTCATCTCATAATTTCCTCACCTAATTCATTTTTGTTGCGTCTTAAACAATCTTACATATTTATAGAATGTGTAAAACTAATGTGCCTTGTTGAGTAAGTACTGTAAAACGTTTTTAAACCCTTACTAACTGGATACCCCTGTTCAGTGCCTGTACAGTGAGTATTAGCGCACTGTAAAACGTTTTTAATCCTTTACTAACTGGATACCCCTGTTCAGTGCCTGTACAGTGAGTATTAGCACTAAAAACACATTTTATTATATTTATACATCAAATCAAGGTTGACTGTGAAGACAAAGCTATTTACTACATGATCAGCAGATCACAAATCCTTTGTCGCCAAAGTTTTTGACCTTGGCATCTCCACTGCAGATAACAGACTAACTGTAGTCTACAGAACAGTTTTTTTAAAGTGGGGAATCTACTATAATGTGCAGGGTGGGCTTCCTCCATGCTTGAGAACCACTGATCTACAGTCATATTTCCTGCTGCAGCTTATTTATTCTGTTCCAGCTTTCATCCCCACAGAGGAAAAGCAGAGCTGGACTGATATTAGCAGTTATGGCCATTTTTGTGTACAGCATCAGTTCTGGATGTTCTTGTGTACAGCATGGTCTAAACCTCCTGGCCTTTATTATTTATACAGCAGGCCGTATATGGACTGCAGGGGGGTTAAGATGTTTCCTGGCCTGATGCGGAACAGTGGCCTCCGGAATGTCGTGGAGCCACGTGCTGTAAACTTGGCAGCGATATCAGACACGTCTCTCCGAGCTCCGCCACGGCCACTTGGCTATCCGGGACTTGTGGGACAGAGACTTTGAAGCGCTACAACACTCGGATTCTCTTTGTTCTGCGCAGTGTGTGGAATACAGAGGAAGACAGAAACAGCCTGTGTGTGATTTTATGATAACACTTAAGTAAAGCAAGACATTATAATGGCATTAAAAGGAGCCATTATTAAACTTTAGCAAGTCAGCAGTCTGTCATTAACTAGCTGCTAATTACTATATTATTCAAATGTTCTTTATTCGACACGATTGTACTGCCATAAATATTAAAGAAACAGAAAATAAAAAAGTAAAAATTAAGGAGGCTGTTTGCTTCAGTGGTCTGGAGAAAAAGTTACAAGTCCTCTTTAACCCAAGGAAGATACAACATCAATTTGGGAACATTCATTTGTGGACTAAAGACAGATCACTAGTAATACAACATTATATACAGCTCTGGAATATAATCAAGAGGAAAATGGATGATCACAAGCCATCAAACCAAGCTGAACTGTTTATTTTTTTTTGCATCAGGAGTGGCATAAAGTTATCCAAAAGCAGTGTGTTAGACTGGTGAAGGAGAACATGCCAAGATGCATGAAAACTGTGATTTAAAAAACAGGGTTATTCCAACAAATATTGATTTCTGAATTCTTAAAACTTAATAAACTTGAACTTGTTTTCTTTGAATTATTTGAGATCTGAAAGCTCTGCAGTATTTTTGTTATTTCAGCCATTTCTCATTTTGTGCAAATAAATGCTCTAAATGACACTATTTTTGTTTGTTCATTTTAATCAAGCATATACCTATAAATAGCAAAATCGGGGAAACTGATTCAGAAACTGAAGTGGTTGCTTTATTTTTTAAAGAACTGTATATTATACCCCCCACATTCAAAGCAATGCAGTGGAAGCATGGAGAAACTGTAGATATGTAAAAAAATATATATTACTGGAAGGGTATGCATTTCTGGACAAGCTGAGAGATGCAAAATATCACTGACACTGAAAAAAAAAGCATGGGGACTGACGTGGTCATCCAAGTCATTAAAGAATATTACAGGATTTAACATAAATATGACTCATATGATTTATATGGGTCAGGCAACTTTACGCAATTCTCCCAAACAGTGCAGTTAGCAATTTGCAGAGCCTGGAGTAGCAACAGTTCAGACTCTAATGTCTTCCTGTTTTCTGAAACAGTTATTTAAAGCCAAAAATGCAACAGCTGAGTGTTGCTTTAACGGATCATTCAGTCAGACGTGCATAATGGGTAATTGACACCAGACATGTCAACTTAGCTGTAAAACATTGCCTCATCTCCTCTGAATTGTGATCTAATTAAAGATTCATCTTTACAAGAACAAAAGGGGCAAGCCGGAAATCTGTTGATCGTTAAATGAAAACTAATTAGCATTCAGGCCAGCTTTATGGACTCCTGATTCCGCCCCTAACATCAGACAGTAATATGGGTCTGTTTAGGGAGCTGCAGTCATGAATACCAGCTGCAAGAGGTAACAGGTTAGACTGGGACACTGGGGGAGTTTGGTTAATGAAGAAGAGGCATGAGGGGTCCACAGCTCTTCATCATTGCTTAAATCTCTTACATGTGGACTCAATCATCAATGTGGAAGATTTGTGATTGTTGTCAGGTTTTGTTTTGGGAGATGTGTGAGTCATTCTTATGTCATCAACGATCTTTCAATTTCAGCTTCTTAATGGGATTTGAATTGGACTCTGTTTGTCAAAGTTTCAAGAGGAACACATCAATATAAAGCTCTGGAAAAAATTAAGAGAGCACTTCAGTTCCTGAA
Source organism: Astyanax mexicanus (assembly GCF_023375975.1). Classification (NCBI taxonomy): domain Eukaryota; kingdom Metazoa; phylum Chordata; class Actinopteri; order Characiformes; family Acestrorhamphidae; genus Astyanax; species Astyanax mexicanus. Next base: position 22,017,156 of record NC_064419.1, on the reverse strand, counting down.
TCAGTTTCTCTGATTTTGCTATTTATAGGTATATGTTCGAGTAAAATGGTAGTTTTTTTATTCTATAAACTACAGACCCAAATCCCAAATTACAAATAAAAATATTGTCAGAAAATGAGAAATAGCTGAAATAATAAAAAAGATGCAGAGCTTTCAGACCTCAAATAATGCAAAGAAAACAAGTTCATATTCATAAAGTTGTAAGAGTTCGGAAACAAATATGTGGTGGAATTATCCTGGTTTTTAATCACAGTTTTCATGCATCTTGGCATGTTCTCCTTCACCAGTCTTACACACTGCTTTTGGTGCAAAAATTCAAGCAGTTCAGCTTGGTTTAATGGCTTGTGATCATCCATCTTCCTCTTAATTATATTCCAGAGGTTTTCAATTTGGTAAAATCAAATAAACCCATCATTTTTAAGTGTTCTCTTATTGTGTATGCTTTAAATTGACTTTAAATTGAATCTCTTTCCAATTAATTTCTTTGAAATTCAAGAAGGGTCTTTCACCTGTAAAGTTGCCATGTTAGACATAAACGGTGTTTATGCTCTTGCTGTTATAAAACAGCAACTCATGAGTCACAACTCATGAAGTCATGTCATACTTATCTGTGGTTCTAGATTAACTAAAGCCTGAGGCAAGATGACATCATTTGATACCTTTAACCCATTTCCTCTTGTTACATTCCCATTTAACTCATATAAATATCATTTTGCATTTGACCTTTCCATTATTATTTCTTTAATGAAGGAAAGCTAATGAATGTGTGGCTGTTGTTTTACGAGGTGTTGCCATAAAATGGCTGTACCAGGAACTGCCACAGTTCTGGTATAGTCTTCACTTGGAGATCCACTCAGGATTCCAGTTATATGGAGTGAATAATCAATAGGTGAATGATCAGTTAGATGTTACTGTTTTAGGAGTATTGAGAAAGAAACAGATTCAAAATAATTGAGAAATCAAGAGAAAACCAAAACCAAACAAACCAGACATAGGTGAGCAAAGGCGAATAAGTCAAATAAACGAAAACAAAGGGTCAAAAAAAGTAATAGAATCAAAACCATGCAAATAAACCTAAAGGACAAAGACTAATAGCAGAAACCAAGAACATACAGGAACCATACATAGAATGTCTATCATACAGAATATGGAACGGCACGGGTGTGTTGGCAATACCTCGCAAAGTAAAAATGTAAACCGATAAACAGGGGTGTATATATACACAGATTATAAGGATGTAACAGATTCCAGAGTCCAGTAGTCAGATGATTGGGTACGAGGAAGCTGCCTCTGATTAATGGAAGGTAAGCATATGATAGAAAGAGAAATATAATGGGAAATGGAGTCTCTGGAATCAGCAGAGAGAGGGAGCAGGCCTGAAAAAAATGTTATCAAATCTACTTAAAGTTCATGCACTTTGTTACTGTCCTCCATTGTAACTGAATATGCAATTATTTGGTTAATTCAACCAAATAATGGTTGAATGGTTCAGTAAATTAAAACATATACATTTCATTGCATTAAATTTACATTAAATAAATTAGACAGTACATTAGATATTCAATAACATTAGGAAGGAACAGGAAATAAGTCAAAGCTCAATGACTGCATGCCTGTAGACACTCTGCTTCGTTTTGAACTCTACTATCAGTGTTTCCACACTTCCTCCCAGATGGTTTGGGTTAGAGGGAGCCGGTTTCGGGTTTAGGAGTCCAGTTATAACGTCACCCCGACACTCTGCGATAATCCCTTTAAATAGAACTGATAACTCTCTTTGTTCCTACGCTTTCACAACCAAACTCTTCACAGCTTCCTGCGAGGAACATCCCAGACACACATTTTTCCAGTGTAACGTATAACATCATCTCAGCTCTGATGGGATATGCAGCATGAGTCAACGGTCTGGGAACGTGACCAGCAGTGGATGAATGGGAAACATCACGCCCATTTAATTCTGCAGAAACCCTAATGTTCTATCTAATGTTCTAATCATTAAGCGGAAGTAAACTGTTGAAATATAGAGGTGAACAACATCATTTATTCAACACTAACAGACGTGTTCTGAGCTTAATCTGATTTTTATAGACACTTTTATGGCCATTCCACAACTTTAAAGACACTATAAAAAAGGCAGCTGCCTCAGACTCATCTCCATTATCTCCCAAAAGCGCTAACGTAAGAGCTACAAAAGTATCTAGGCTTTGTTTTAGAAGGTGAGTTTGTTGTGAGGTGTGTGTACCAAAGTACAAGTTTTCAATCACATTTTTAAAATTTTGATAATATTGTTAATTTTTCTTCTTTTAAATATATGTTTTAATCATGTTTGAATCATGTTTTTATCATGCTTTATTCTTATTTTATTTTTATTTCCATTCTTTTACATGTTTTTAATCTGATTTTTCTTTGTTTTAATCATGTTTGAGTCATTCATGCTTTATTCGTATTTTATTTTTTATTTCCATTTTTAATGTCATTCTTTTACATGTGTTTTAATTTGACTTCTCTTTGTATATTCTCATTTGTAAAGCACTTTGAATGAACGTTGTGTATGAAATAAACTTGCCTTGCCTTGAAGAACTACAGGCTGGATAATTCACTGGGCTAGGCTAATGTGAGGTCAGGTTTTTTTGGACATTTCTCTAAAAAAAAGTCAGTCACACAGAGAACGGGGCATTTAATTTGTCTACCTGACATCCATTCTTAGCCCAGTGCTATTGTGTTTACCTCAAAAGACACAAAAAAACACAAAATCCCAGCCTTCCAAACTGGCTCCCCTACTCTCAGAGTTAGGAACAGCGCTAACAATAACCAAGCTAAAGGGACAGTCTTTATGACCGTCTGCCATTGTCCCTCCATCATAAAGCAAAGAAATGTTAAATGGAGCCCTGTGACCTTTGCAACAATAGTAAATGCACCCAAGGAGGAGTGAGCGCTGTCCTTATTTGACCCCAAACTCGGGGAGGAATGAGCAGAATCTCAATGCTAAAGTTAGTCAAACATTGTGGAAATCCATCACAACTCCTACTTCTCTCCTCTATTTGTCTGGTTTGTAGACCACCAACATGGACCACCAATGATATACAGTGCTTACTCATTGAACCGTCTGCTAGACTTGCCCTGTTTAAAAGTTTTGCTACAGCCAGCTTGTCAAAAGTTGTCAATAAATTGTTTTATCATGAGTTTGCGACCTCTGGGTCAACTAGTCTATTTATAGTCTAGTTAATAATTGAATCTCTTCTTATTAATGGCCTAAAACTTGGCTAACCAAAAGAAATGAACTTTATTCTCTGGAGGTCATGCTAATGGTGCATTTCCTCCGTTTCTTAAGCATTTTTTGTTGTGTGAGGGAGTAGCAGACTCATATTTGTTTCAATTTCAATTTATACATTTCCACATCAACTTTTACAGTGATGCTGATTTCTCACCAGCTGTTTTGACAAGCCGCCGACACATTATACACCTGCTCCTCAAAACCTTCCACGGATTTGTGAGTGCTGCACTGCCCCTCGCAGTTTTGTGTGTACTGCACTTTGTGTACATGTTGCATTCATTTTTAAAGGACATGGACGGCATGACCAAAAATGCATATATATATATATATATATATATATATTTTTTTTTTTTTTTTTTTTTTTTTATTCTGACATTTTACGGTTTATCATGGTATTTTTATTATTATTTATTCATAGTTTTTTTTTATGACTGGGCTTTAATATAGGGTTGTGACTGCACTGTTAGGAGTACATATAATATAAAACATAAAGGGTTTAAATTAGTATTGGGTTTACTTTGTCCCCCAAAATTCTGAATATATGAAGAAATCAGACTTTATTATCAGAAAAACAGCTGAAGAATTCAAACAACAGGCTTTTAAAAAATACGCCCACAACTTTAACACATCTTACTTTACAAGACTACATTTTTCAGCGGGCTAAAGTAGTTCCATTAAGACTATAAATAAACCTGAAATACTCAAAATATAAGTATTCAAAAGATATAATTTTCAAAAGCTGTATTACACAAGTACAACACAAGTTTATAATCAATTTACAATATGTTATTATTGAAGCCATTAGAGATGTTACAGTATTTAAGCAGCTGTTTATCACTTTATCATGATTCCCCTAGTTCTCCAGTTAACAAATACATTTAGTTCAGTTCGCATTAATATTATCCTTTAAGCTACAGTATTAATATATTTTAAAGGGCTATAGTTACTCATATTGTAAGAAACAACAGCAGAAGCTGCAGGAGTTCTGTTCTTATATTTCTGCAGGCAGACCAGCGTGAGACTGAGCTGAGCTGCTGTTATTGTGCTTCTTCTACACTTCTAAACAGCGCTCCGCAGCGCCTCTAGTGGTATGGCAGTATGGAAAAAACGCCTATGGTCCTAAATTCCCCCTCTGGAATACCATATGAACCATGTAGCTACCCAACAGCCACCGAAAAAATTGCATCACTGTACTGCTTAAAATGTATGTTTCCAAAGAAGATGATGGAGCACCATATTCAACGAATTGCCACTTTAATCTTGAGTTCCTGCTAATTTTAGAAGCTATTTTTTTACATTTGTTTTTAGTTCTAATGTTGCACAGTTGAATAAAAACCCAATGTGATTTTTGTATCTCTTCTTTTTTGGGGTACTTTCCAAAAAAAAAAAGTCCCTTACAAGCTTCTGTTTGGCCAACATCACACCCTCGCCAACACAACACCCCTGCCATTCACAAAAAAAATCCCACTCAAACTTTGAACTGACTTCAAATTTTGAGAGCCCTCCAGCAGTCTCTACACTCTACACAAACTCTAACCTGTGTCCCAATCCAGTGAGTCTTCAGAGGTATTTGGAACACGTCCTAAACATCAACAGTTTTGTTTGTTGCGCTGGAAAGCACAAGCTGGGTGAATCATCTGGTTTGTACAAATAGATCAGTAGACATAAACTTCAGTTTTAAAACTGCACCTTAAAAGGAAGAAAGCATGTTTTTGCAACACATATTAATGTGTAACGCCCATGATTACTCATTTCTTTAGTTTACAGTCAGTACAGAAATACAAAAGGGCAAACCAGAGTTATACAGAGAGAAAATATACTGTATATTTGTATACAAAGCTATTATATATAAATCTTAAAGCAGTGAAAGGTACTTTTTACTGTAAATTAACTTATTCACACCATCTGTCTGTGAGACAATATCAGGAACTCTCAAATTTTGTCCGATTTGCTTGGCAAATGAAGGACAAGAGAAACCTTGGCTATTTCCTGCATTTCTTTGCAGTGTATTCAAATCAGACTATGCATGTATCTGTGTGGAGAGACTGACAGAGACAGAAGAAAAGAAAGAGAATCTACAAATAGACAGAGACCACAATAGTTAATTATGTTAATTATGACATTTTAGCAGAAAGACATTCTCTAAAACTTTTATCACTACAGTTATGTGAACACACTTAAGATTCACAGCCATTCATGTATTTTCTTATGGCTATCATCAGGCAGGTCAAGTGGTGGCCTGCCTTACAAGTTCTGAACTGTCTGTGCCACCCTGATGATGTCCTCCAAACACCTGGTGTACACCCATACCCAATTTTTCCGACAAGCTTTGGAAACAGCATTTCAGAATGTTCAAAGTAGACTTTGAAAATCAGTTTGTCACAATCTGACCATCCAGAGTTTTTCCAGTCCAGAAAAATACATAATAAATAAAAAATAGAAAATAATTAATGCTCATCTGATTTTGTACTCGTCTTTTATATTGGGAAGAGACAAAGTGAGTTAGTAGAGTTTCTTACTAATGTACTCTGAATGCAGAGATTTGTAGAGAAGTGAAATATAATTTTTTTGGCATTATTTATTTTGTGCATTTTTGATATTTCATTGTGTTGTAGTAACTTTTATACATTTAGTTGAAATTGCTTTTAAATTCACTTTGCATGCATGTTAGGGGTGGGTGATATGGCCCTAAAACAATATCACAATATTTTATGTTTTTTTTTTTTACGATTTTTCAACAGAACTCTTGGCGATATGACAGAACACTGAAATAAAAATATATTTAAAGAATACACTACTGCAACAAAATAAAAAATAAATCTTATAATTGCATACGATATGAAATGGCACACCCATATCATAACTGAGATAAAATAGAAGAATTTTATCAGATTTGTAACAGAAGTCAATGGTCCAGAAGGACATGATACTAATGCACTCCAAATAGCTCTATATATCCAGGACTATTTGATATATTCAAGCCATTTGAACAACATGTTTTATATCCCTGATAAAGATCTAATAAAAACCTTGTGAATAGTTTGTAATGTTTAGCTCAAAAAAAGCACAAAAAACATGATTTTTACCCAACATCACACTGACTCTCCATGTCGTTTTTACAAAAGCAGCAAGCTGATTGGTCGCTTTTTGTTGAAGGGCGGGACTTAATCTGTATAGAAATGGGCTCCACGATTTGCATTAGAGAAATCCCACTCATACAGTGGTCAGTGGCCTGTATGTTTATTATTAAGGTCTCTTACCAAAAAACGTGTAGCAGATAAACTAGCCTATATGAGCTAGATGCAGATTAGCTTGTTAAATAAATATCTGACCTAAAAATACTATTTAAAATATTTAATTATAAGTAACATAATTATGAGTTATTAGTATATAAGGGTTAGAGTTATGATTATCTGGCTTATTAGCTATGGTTATTCCAGATAACACTGGCTGTAAGCTACTACTTCAAATATTAGCTAGCAAGCTAACAGTTAGAAAATGCTGATTGTTTGTATTTTAGCTGGTTAGATTAGGTCAGCTGAAGTGAGAAAGACAGAAGAAGGGAGGAGTGATGGAGAACTGATGCCATGCGGGAAAGGAAAGGAATGAAGAGGGAAAAGCAAAAATGGTGTGTGTTTGTGTAGACTGCGCTAATTTAGTGCTTAAACAGTTTATTGCTAACATGGAATGTTAACTGTTAATTGCATTTTAAAATACATAATTTTGGGGAGTGTACCAACTAAAATGATGTAATTATCACTTGTAATTAGGAGCGATATGTATTCATTCTTTATTGTATTATAGAATTCAATGAAACCTTTTCATACTTGTATTTATTTGCCAGTTAAATTACCACATAAAATATAATAAACAATATTATCACGATGTTGTTTTGCTTCTTCAAAGGGAATAAATCCATTCACAAAGCTATTTAAAGTTCCATTAAAGTGGTATTTTATGATGTAAAATTAACAGGGCTTGTTTCATAGTGTGTGGTCCAAAACACTTGACCCACAACTGCACCAAGAAAAGAAAAAACGGTTGTGATTCCCCACATATTTCCTCAAATCATCTGCTCCATCTTCTCACTCTTCTCTTTCTCTCACTTCCAGACACTCCCTTTCTTTTCAAAACACTATAATCCTCTTCTTGCTTTCTTTTCCTCACTTTACACACATGCATTCACACACCTCCCCTTTTTACTTCGGCCCAGACAAGCAGCAGCAACACAGGCCGAGACCATACAAGGCCCTGCGCCTGCTTACAATCAGACGTTATTAAAGGATACACACATTAATCAGAGACAGGCCCATCTCAGCTCCTTGTATGGTTCTCTGTTCTGCTCTGGGAGGAAGAGACAGACGCCGCATACCGTTTGATAGTTAGGAGCCAAGCGCCTTTCTTTAACAGGCGGGGATCATGTGAAGGTGACTAAAAAGGAGCTACTCCTACATTTCTGGCTTTTTGAAACACCTGCCTGCCATTGTTCAGTTTGCTTGTATTACATAGTGTATAATTCTACACCTGCTAAAGATAAAGGAGGCGCTTAAAAGTGTCTTAGAATTGAGAGTAGAGCTGTACAATCTGTACGTCTGTCTACCTATCTATTTCCAGCCCTGTTATGTTGATAGTGAAGCTCTACCTCACTCTAGCTTGCTGTATCTCCAGCCCTGTTTTGTTTACTGTGAAGCTCTACCTCACTCTACCTCGCTGAATTTCCAGTCCTGTTTTATTCACTGTGAAGCTCTACCTCACTCTAGCTCGCTGTATCTCCAGCACTGTTATGTTCACTGTGAAGCTCTACCTCACTCTACCTCACTGTATTTCCAGCCCTGTTTTGTTCACTGTGAAGCTCTACTTCACCATATCTCCAGTCCTGTTTTGTTCACTGTAAAGCTCTACCTCGCTTTATCTTCAGTCTTGTTATGTTCACTGTGAAGCTCTACCTCACTCTAGCTTGCTGTATCTCCAGTCCTGTTTTGTTCACTGTGAAGCTCTACCTCGCTTTATCTTCAGTCTTGTTGTATTCACTGTGAAGCTCTACATCACTCTAGCTTGCTGTATCTCCAGCCCTGTTTTGTTCAGTATGAAGCTCTACCTCGCTCTATCTTGAGTCCGGTTATGTTCACTGTAAACCTCTACCACCCTATGCCTTGCTGTATTTAGAGCCTTGTTATGTTCACTGAGAAGCACTACCTCACTTTAGCTAGCTGTATCTCCAGCCCTGTTTTGTTCACTGTGAAGCTCTACCTCACTCTAGCTCACTGTATCTCCAGCCCTGTTTTGTTCACTGTGAAGCTCTACCTCACTCTAGCTCGCTGTATGTCTATCCCTGTTTTGTTCACTGTGAAGCTCTACCTCACTCTACCTCTCTGTATCTCCAGCCCTGTTATTTTCCCTGTAAAGCTCTACCCTGCTGCATCTCCAGTCTTGATTATGTTTACTGTGAAGCTCTACCTCTCTTTATCAGTGCAAAAGAATCTTCACACACACACACACACTCTTTCCAAACAAAGATCCAAATATACTTAGCACATACTGCCACAACTTTATGAGTTGATTTTACGAGAACAATTATTACTGATATTTTTGTAACACACACACACACAAACACACACACACAAATACACATTTACACACACATCCTTCGTGAGAACACCAGGTCCCACAGATTCTCAGAGGGATCAGCATGTGCTGCTGAAATCTTTCTAATGGTGCTGAGTTTGAGGTGAGAGATGAGGCCCTCTGGTCTCATTCATACACACACATACACACACACACACACACACACACACACACACACACACACGCCCCTCTCATTCCTTCGTCTGCCTTGTACATTCTAATGGTCTTGACACCGGCATCCACTGGCTGCATTTACCTACCCACCGGAGGTAAGGCAGACATTTAAAAGGCAGGAAATATGCAATGAGATTAAACTCTGACCTCTCCAAGCAGACAGTTCTTCCTTCAGCAACCAAGTGTGGAGAGGGACCACACTTACTTCCCTAAAACACTCAGTCACACATTTTACACTCAGAATAGGGCTGCTGAGGGCTTTCCAACACAATGTGAAAGACATGTGCAAAGATTACTTAAAAAAAACAAAACAAGAATAGAGCACGGTAAGGCTGCAAAATAACAATGGACTAAATATTGTGGGTAAAGTCATTTTAAACAGATTTAGTGGATCATCTAATGACGTTTCCAACCTGAGGAACTTTATGATATTTTATGACACATTTATTGCACTGTTTAATTCTCAAATCACGTTTAAACTAAAGGTAACAGACAGGTTTCTTCGCTTGGTCAAACAGTTCTAGTAAAAACATTAGTTTGAACAGAACCTTGACATTATGATAAGGTTCTTCACACTCAGACATCTTATGTAAAAAAAAACATCCATTAGTAAGATCTTCAGGTAACCAAAACTGTTTTTTATATGCTGATATGGGGACAAAACCCATAGGATAAAAGTATATAAATGAACCATAAAGTGTTATCTCAGTGGAAGGCTTTGGAATGCCCACACATATGGGCCAGATCAACTGTGTCCCACATTATAGAAGGCTGTCAACCCACAGTGGATAGCACAGTATGGGGTCATTGTCATGACCTGGGACTTCTGACCTGAAATCGTCAATGCAATTAGACAAGCAGACTGATGTTCACATACACACCTGCATATTCTGCATGTAGCTTCTTGGTACATTGGGCAAAAGCCATGGGACATTTGGCGTATCTATCTTTTTGGATGCTGAATATGGCACATTAGGAAAATTGCCTTACCCAACCTCCTTACCCAATGGGAGAGCATATATTATACTCTATTATAACACATATTAACCTAAATCTTATTTTTACATACAATAAATGACTTTTTACATCAAAATATACTGTTAAATATATAGTTCTAAAATACAAAAGCTCTTAAACATTTTAAAATATCATGTTTTGCTCTTGCTCTGCCATAGACATTGGAGTGTATATAACGTGTAAATATAACATGTTATATTTAAGAGTGTACAGTTATTACATTGGTAAATGGCTGGGCAATATTACCAAAAATATAATATACAGTACCAGTCAAAGGTTTGGACACATCTCTTCTCATTCAATGTGTTTTCTTCCTTTTTATGATTTTTTTACATTGTAAATGTAATATTGAAAAGTTTAAAGTTAAACAGGATACAGGAACACATGCTAAATTATTAAGTGTTAAACAAACTAGAATATGTTTTATACTATAAGCACCACATGTAGCTTTGAGGACAGGTTTGCACTTGCTATTTAAATCTCACTATCTTCATGAGGGAGAGTCACCTGGAAAACTTGACTTAATTGGTGCTGTATGCAATATACAAATAACCTCAGACTGAATCAAATCTCATGCCATTTGCTATATAAAAAAACTCAATAAACATTTACTTTTTAGCTGATTAAACCACCATAAAAAGCCAAGACAAATTTCAACCTGTGTGAAGATCTGAAGATCACTGCTGAATTTAGTGAATCAGGAGTGTATAACTTGGTGTAAAAGTGTGTAAAAATTAAAAGTTAGACTCACCAGAACGTGTGTTGTGTAAGTGATGGTAGTGCCACAAAATCCTTAGGAGAACACACTGACAATCTCTCTCTCTCTCTCTCTCTCTCTCTCTCTCTCTCTCTCTCTTTCACACACACACACAATCTCCAGGGTGCTATCTGTCTCAGAGCTGCCGGCAGGTCTAACTTGCTCAAGCTTTCTGTTTCTGTCTCTCTCTCTCTCTCTCTCTCTCTCTGATCTCACTGTCTGGCAACTTACAGTCTCTCTCTCTCTCTCTCTCCCTCTCTCCAGCTCTCCCTCTCTCTGTCTGATTATCCTCTATTCACTCCACTGATAGAGTAGCTCCTACTCTAACCCCTCCCACTTCACTGCCCAGCGAAGGACTTCCCCGTGTTCATGGGTTGCCACTGGTAACGACTACGTACACCTCTGGCTAGCTCGCCACTTCGCCGGAGAGACTCTGAATAGGGCGGCGAGGCCTTTGTGCTCATAAGGTGACATTTCACAACAAGAGGTTAAAAGCAGGGGAAGTCAAACACAAACCTACCTCCACCCTCCTAACCTCCACCTTCTGCCTCCATTCTCTCCCTCTCTTCCTCTCTCTCAGCCGGGACTCTGAAAACAACAGGCCCAAGTGCTTCTCCAAGTGACTCAGCAAAACAGTGACTTCATTCAGAAGATCTCTGAAGATTCTATTATGGCTCAAAACACCGGCCTTGTTCTGCTAAATCCCCTGCTGCATGTAGGACTATACACTGCGGTCAGCGCTGTACTCCTACATAAGCCGTGCATAGAGCTGGAGATTAGGACTCTCTGCATGTAAGGGCATCACACCGGCGGAAAGAACTGCATGTTACCGGCTCGTTAAAACTTCGTACAATGAATCGCCAATCCCTTCCATGTCCGTTAGTCTTATCCAGCCTATGGCGTGACTATACACGTCCGACCTCACCCAACAATTTAGATACAGTACAATACACAGCACTTAGACATAGACATTAAAGGTGATTAATGGATGTTAAATGTGAATTACTGTTATACCTATACAGACATACAGTACCACTTAAATAGAAACTCATTTCAAGGAGGTAGCATTAAGCCCATTGAGTATTTGTTTGGCTAAAGTAAGTAATAAAAAATGCATATAAAATGTAAATATATACAGCTCTGCAAAAAATTAAGAGACCACTTCAGTTTCTGAATCAGTTTGTCTAATTTTGCTATTTATAGGTATATGTTTGAGTGAAATTAACATTGCTGTTTTATTATATAAACTACAGACAACATTTCTCCCAAATTCCAAAGGAACTGTCATTTGAAGCTTTCAGACCTCAAATAATGCAAAGAAAACACATTCATATTCATAAAGTTTTAAGAGTTCAGAAATCAATATTTAGTGAAATAACCCTGTTTTTTTTATTACAGATTTCATGCATCTTGACATGCTCTCCTCCACCAGTCTTACCCACTGCTTTTGGATAACTTTATGCCATTCTGCTGCAAAAAATCAAGCAGTTCAGTTTGGTTTGATGGCTTGTGATCATCCATCTTCCTCTTGATTATATTCCAGAGGTTTTCAATTTGGTAAAATCAAAGAAACTCATGAATTTTAAGTGGTCTCTTATTTTTTCCAGAGCTGTATTTACTGTATAACATAATTTTAATGAAGTATACAGAGTACAGTAGCTCCTTAACAGCTAGCTAACTAGTTTATCTATCATAACCAATACTAATGAATGAATAAACCAGTTTTAAAAGCTAATATGTTTTTGCAGGAATTTAACCCACCACAGTTAATATAGTTACACAGCAGCGAGCAGCACTTTTCATTATTTCACCCCTAAACAACAGGGATAGACTGTAGTGTCGTTTGGAAATGTGTTTTTAAATTTATTGGCACTCTATCTGGGTCTTGCTCTTTACCCGCTGGATCTAACCAAACTGCAAAGCCTTACTTACACAGAAACCTCATTGGTCAACTAAGCATGTTGGGAGTCCAATCTTGTCACTATGCATGTGTGTTCCTTTCTAATTGCTCTTTCTCTCTCATATAATATATAGTTTGTGGACATTATGCAAATATTCAGTTCAAACCAACACAGTCCATTTTACCCAGCACAAGCCAAAAATTCTTTACAACCTTCTTCTTCAAATGGTTATTTTGGCATTGATTTGGACTAGTTCCTGTTACTAGTGGGTGAGTTTTGGGCAACATTTGGGCAAACTTTAGGAAGATGTGTTTTCTCTGGACCTGGCAACCCCCTGTTAAGCTTATTGACATATATAGCTCCTGAAGAGCTAAAGATGTGAAAACTGTGTAACCATTTAATAGCTAATTAAGTTTTCAAATATCCAAATGGTTACTTTTCTATGGAAGCCCATACAAAAATGAATAAATAAAAAATAATAATCCAGCGCATTAAATTGCTATCTCATTATTTTAGGAACGTAAGTCACTATTTTGAGATAATATCTTAATATTGTGAGATAGTAAGTCATTATTTTGAGATACTATCTCATTATTTTGAGATACTATTAGACTGTACAGAGACAGAAGCAGGTGAGGCAAAGAAGCAAAATAGATACTAGTATTGAGCACTGCTTCAGATGTGGATTCACAAATCATGAAATATTGGTGCCTTTAGAGGAATCACACATTATCAAAATAAGCCTCCCGATCTTGGAGAGAGATATTAATTTAATAACACGCACTGGACTTTTATTTTGGTGTATTGAAGAGTGTGGCAGTGGCTCTGACTATGCTGTATGTTATGTATGGTAGGCTTCACTGAAGGAATAGCAGTATTAATAATAGCAATACTAATAATGACTTAATATCTCAAAATATTGAGATAATATCTTAAAATAATATTGAGATAACAGTTGTGCTCAATTATTTTAATTTTTTTCAGGTGGTGGGAATGGGCTTCCATACCTTTTGTTACTTTTGGACACTTTTGGATTGTTTGCTAGTTTTAACTTGTGGTTTAAAGGAAACTTTGGGCTGAAGATTTTTGCTGGACGTGAAACCTCATGTAAGTGTTTACAGGCAAGGAATACAAATCCTGCTTAATGAAACATTTTAGTCCCGTTAGTGTATTTGGTCCCACGTTCTGTTCCAACACTCTATTTGTTGTTTTTGAGCCCTATAAAAGTATAACTGCATTCCATGTTAGGTTTTAAAGTAGTTACTGCATGATTCATAGTATTTACTGTAAAGGCCAAGTATTTACATGGTTAAAGAGGCAAGAGGAAATCAATGCTCAGGTAAACTTGTAATGAGATCACTCCTTATTTCAGAACGAAACTGTGAAAAGGCTTCACTTGGCCTTTAGCCACAGGGCTAGCTGGACCACGTCCAAGTTGGCTGTACACAGCCGGTAGATAAGCAGCTTTGATAACATTGCTGGCGTAGATACATGAAATTAACTCCCATCCAAACAAGCAAGTCCAGAGGAAAGTGGGAAGAGAGCCATGGAAGTGAGCTCAAGCTCCAGATTGACCTGTGTTCGTTTTGGAATTTCACTTCAGCGCAACTTCTCACTTGGCTTGGCGGTTCATTTTCTGGACAGGGTTCAGACTGGTGTCAGATACAAGAGTGCCATAAACATACAGTACAGTGAGTGTGGAGGCAGGCAGCAATATTTTAATTTATAAGCAGAATACCTACCATGTATTCTAACTGAAATAAAAATCAGGCATGCACTTATGTCTCAGGTTGATATGTAAATGATTACAGGTGTTGTCTGATTAGACCCTGGTTCTAACCTTTAGAGCAGGGGTAGGGAATAGGCAAGAATGAATCTGGCCTGTGAGGTTGATTAAACTATAATAAACTATTAAAAAAAATGCTTCTCTGGTGAGCTTTTGTTTACAATCCTCCCCTGCCTCTCTGTTGCGCTCGGCGTGACTTTAGTTTCCTCACGTTCTTGGGCTCCTTATAAGGGTGTTTTTTCACGGCCGTGTCCCAATTCACTAGCCAGGGCAGCGATAGTGTATTAGACCACCACCCTGATGACAAGGGTTTATTTATTTATTTTTTACCTGCTTTGAGATCAACTGTTCTGTAATTGGGTTCAACAACCCTCTGGGCTGGAGAGCCACTAGTCTGTAGCACTTCATCCAACTACACTTCATTTCCTAAAAAGGATTTTTTTTTGTGGCCCGCTACGTAATGGCTTGGAAAATATCTGGCCCACAGCCAAACTTTATTGCCGACCTCTGTTCTAGAGGGTGCGCAATAAAAAGGTTCTCAGAGTCTATCTGTGGGTAATGTACCACTTAGTGAGAGATTGACGACTGTTAGACAAGCCTTTAAGATGCACTCAAGGTAAAACAGGTATATAAATTGATTTTGTCAATTTATTCAGAACACGCGTTCTGAAGTACAATCCAGTGTCCACAACCAGGCCTGATTACTGCCAGACCTGTAGAATCAAGAAATCACTTAAATAGAACCTGTCTGACAACAAGAAGCAGCTTAAAGATCTCACAAAGTAACACAACATCATGCCACAATCTGAAAAAAATCAAAAACAGATGACAAAACAAAGTCATTGATCATCTATCTGTCTGGAAAAGGTTACAAAAAGTCACTTCTAAGGCTTGGTGACTGCAGCAATCCACAGTGAGAGCTATTATTCACAAATGGAGAAAACATGGAACACTGGTGAATCCTCCCAGTGGCGGGCTGACCACAATTATTCCAAAAGGGCATGGACAACTCATCCAGGAGATCACAAAAGAACCCTGAACAACATTTAAAGAACTGCAGGTCTCACTTGCCTCAGTCAAAGTCAGGTTTAATGATTTAATAATAAGAAAGATACTGGTTGTAAATGGTATCCATGGGAGAGTTACGAAGCAAAAACCACTGCTGACCAAAAAAACACAACGGCCCCTCTCACATTTGCAAAAAAAACATCTTGTAAAAATTATTTTGTTATATATTACAATGTATATTACAGGGAAAATAAGTTACAAGTGCCATTTTCCAATTTAATGCAGCCCAAGTGCCTGACCCCACTGATTCATTTGTGGCTTAATGGAATCAGAAATAAATCACAGCATTCATCAAATGCCTGTAGTGATCTAATAGAATTCCTTACCAGAGGAGTAAAGGTTGTTAGTGCAGAAAATCATGTTTAGGTTTCTACATACTTCTGGCCGTGCTGCGTGACACTGCATGTATATTCCCATCTGATCTAAAGCATCCACAGATGTTTCAGAATGTAAACAAAGCCATTCCGAGTGGTTTGATGTCAGTGGTGTTCTGTTCTCAAGTTATCAAGACAGAACTGTTCACAATGCTTTTAAAGGGAAAACAATGTCTAAAGAGATGAATGCCATCTAAAATCTCACATAACATCAAAGTTATCACAGGAAATTCTCACAAATACACTGTCTGATGCTACAGTAATTGACATACAAAAGGTTTTTTGAAACATTTATGTATGCCTAAAACATACTGTATCTTAAAATCTGTTAATGGTGGAGCTATATATATGCAGGGTGTTGTCAGGCAATATTGTCCCGATTTAAAAAAATGTATTACAATATACACTTACTGGCCACTTTATTAGGTACACCTTGCTAGTACTAGGTTAGACCTCCTTTTGCCTTTAGAACTGCCTTAATCCTTTGTGGCATAGATTCAACAAGGTACTGGAAACATTCCTCAGAGATTCTGGTCCATATTGACATGATAGCATCACGCAGTTGCTGCAGATTTATCAGCTGCACATCCATGATGGGAATCTCCTGTTCCACCACATCCCAAAGCTGCTCTATTGCATTGAGATCTGGAGACTGTGGAGGCCATTCGAGTACAGTGAACTCGTGAATTGTCGTGTTTAAGAAACCAACCTGAGATGATTCACGCTTTAATTTTCTTTTTCAGTTTACTCTTTTTTGTGAACATATTTTTGTTCCCTCTAATGTAAATATATCAGCTATGTATATGTTGCACTGACTTGTTTGGTGAAAATAAAAAAACATTACAGCAGCATAAGTGTATATATGCAACTATTTCTGTGCATGCAAACAATCTGAGGAATTTTCTACAATTTGAACTGGCGAAGCTTACTAAAAATGGAAGGGATTTTTATAATACTATATTTATTTTTGGTTGCAGTGCTTCATTTTGCAGGATATATGAGGATATTTTGTAGTTTGGGTGTGTGGTTTTGTGACTTGTGATTTAATTATTTAGATAAAACCAGCCTAGTTTACAAAATTATGTTTTAGCAATCGGAACAAACTGTATTATTATAAATGTCATGTAGCGTGCATACTGAGCAATGACCTGTTACAAAGTTGGAATTTGGAATTTGCATGAACAGCTTTGAGGAAGAAAAGCATGCCAACAATCTATGCACGGTTTAAACAGCTATGGCTCATTTAAAACCTGGTTTTCCAGTTTACCCAAAGAATTTGATGAGGAAAAAAAGAAAACAGAGCCGGCCGGGTAATGAGGTAAACAGGATTCTTTGGTTTGAAGCTGACGGGACAGTTTCTGCCAGCGGTTGCTAGGATACGGCTCTGAAACACACCGATTTCCCACACAGGTAAAACTCACACAATTCAGCATGTAGACACACCATTACACAACTGAGAGTTCAGGTGGCCCTGCAGCTTTATTCTCCATTCATGTACGTGCACACAGACACACACACACACCCACACACACACACACACGCACGCAGTACATGCAGTGTTTGCTGTCTGTGCAGATGCATACTTTGTGTGTGCAATCAGATGTGTTGACATGCAGTGTAGAGCCTCTTGTTTACATATTGACTCCCTCCTATCAATTCATCTGTGTACGAATTTAAGTTGTGTGTGTGTATCTCTGTGTGTATCTGTGTGTGTGTGTGTGTGTTACATTAGGTTCCAGCCTAGGGCTGTAGGAGTCAGCAACTTTTTAATAATTTAGTGGTTTGGCTGGACACAGTGCAACCAGGCTAGCGCGGTGTACCCTGACACAGTGTGTGTGTGTGTGTGTGTGTGTGTGTGTGCGTGTGGGTTGTTTTTGTTAGACTGCCCAGACATTACTTGAACAGAGGGAAGGAAATAAGAGAATTGAATAATGGAAGAGAAGAGAAGAGAAGAGAAGAGAATGACAGTAAAGGCCTCAAAACAGAAGAGAAGAGAATAGAACAAAAGATCACAGATGAGAAAAGAATAATGACGCAGAGCAAAAATAAGAAAAACTATAAAAAAAATAGAAAACAACAGAAAAGAGGGGAAAAATAGTGAATAGTTCAGAAAGAACAGCACAAAAAATATTTAAAGAAAAGAGTTTAGAGACTTAAAGACAAAAGTACAAAAAAGAAAATGACCATAGAAAAAAGAAAAGAGAAATAAAAAAGGATGGGAGAAGAGCTCATATGAAAAAAAAAATAGAATGAAGAACAGTTCAGGAGATTCTGAGATTTAAAAAGAAAAGTAAAACTAATCAAGTATAGAAGTAAAGAGAGGGGAAGCAGAACAGTTAGAGTATACAATAGTTCAGAGGAAAACAGAATAAATAGGTTCAAAGCAAAAGTTCAGAAGAGAAGTGAAGAAAAAAGCTTGAAAAAAAGTGCATGTAAAAGACGAAACAACGTAAAACAATGAAGAGCTCAAAGGAGGAGTGAGGAGAAGAGCAGTGAAGAAAAAAGAAGAGCTCAGTAGAGAAGAGAAGAAAGTAATGAGTTATTTTAGAGAGGACAGTCAGTTGAATCTGTGGGAGAAGAGAGAGAAAATAATGACGAAAGGAGAGCAGGGGAACAGATTAAAGTAAAGGAGAGGAGAGAGGGATGAGTGAAAGAGAAGAGAGAAGAGCGATGCTAAAGGGGTTAGTTGGATATCATCCAGCCTCAGTCTCCTGCTGGGAGCACATCATCCTGCCTGTCAGTCCCAGCAGCACTGGACTGAGAGATGTCATCATAAACACACACACACACACACACACACACACACACTTCACTCTTCTCCTGGGAAGATTTATCTTTGTTGTTGAAATACAACCCTCATTCCAAAAAAGCTGTGATGCTGTGAATAAAATATGTAAGTGTAAATAAAAACAGAATGCAATGATTTGCAAATCTAATATATACATATTTTATTCCCAACAGAATATAGGACACATAACAGATGTTATAAGGGAGACATTTTACCACTGTATGAAAATTATTAACCCTTATTTTTAGCAAATAATAATTTGGAAAAGATGCAACAAAAGGCTGAAGTGGAAAGTAAGTGGAACTATCAAAACAAAAACAGGTGCAATTAGCAACTAACTGACATGTTAAAGTATTAAAAAAAAAAATCAGAGAGTTGGAGTCTCTCATAAGCCTAACTGTGTGGGGGTTAACCAATCTGCAATAAAACTGTCTAGAATCTGTGAACAATTTCAGAAACGTTTTCCTCTAAGCAAAACTTTGAAGACTTGGTGCTGGTTTGGTGTTGGTGATCTTTGGGCCCTCAGACATCACTGCATTAAAAACACGCATTGCTTCTTTACTGGAAATCATTGTAAATCCCGCCCACTAATTAAGAATAAAGCTTTACAATGTAAAAAAGAAACCACATGTCAACATGTTCCAGAAATGAATCAGGGACATATTTGAAAGCAATATCTTGCATGGTTCACAGAGAACACATAGTGCAGCTAGCAGTCTGCCAAGCCCAGAGTGGCAATAGCACTCAGTGGGGCAACAAATTAATTTTGAAGCTGTTATTGTAAGATTAAAATGCTACATAGTATTAATAATACACCAGACAAATACCAGGTTGAAGTTGAATCATTTGTATTGTGGCAGAAATGTATTTTTTAGGCACCTAAAAGTACCATCAAAATTAGCATCAAAAGTACCTCATCCGGAATACCCATCTTTGGGAAAGCTAAGGGAGGGAATTTAGTCCTATCACCAAACACCAAAAAGTTATTTAAAAAAAATGCAATTGGATTACATCACCACTGAAATCCCACTGAGATCACCACAACAGGGTCCTACTCTGCTGTGATTGACAGTGAGGCTCTGCCCATGTGGGAGAAACAATATGGGCCCGGCCCTGTGTTACGTAAGAATGAATTTGGTTAACCACCCTGACAAATATTTACTTTTAACAGTGTAATGCCTGAGCTGCTAGAATGTCTTATGAAACTCTGTGCTGAGAAAATACCACATGCTCAAATGTTCAACTTTAGATTTTTTATTACCTCTTAAATCTTTTCTTGAACTTAACCTGCCCAAGATGGTCCCAAGTTATTAAATTAAAAATTACTACATACTTAGTTTATTAAGTTTAATAACTGAGTAATAAACCCACAGTTAATCTTTTAAACCAAAGCTCGAGTGTCTAAGCAGCAAGACTGGGAGCTGCAATTACTGTCATATGTAATATAGGCAAATATCAGAGATGCTTCACATACAAACCACTTCCATTCACTCTGGACTTCCACACAATGCAACCAGTCAGTAGAACAATAGCATTCATACAGCACTGCTCTGTTCAGCATATGGAACTAGTGTTCCAGTGAACAAGCGAATACACTAAAATATGTTTTGCTTGGAATCCAGAGAATCAGGCTTAGCAACCAGCTCCTCTCACAACATAACACCACAACTGGAGCTGTCACCATTCCTGTCACAGAGTGAGGAGAAGCTCAGAGTAAGGTAAAGAGAGTTTAGTCAAGTGTACTGGGTGTAATCTTCCAGTTCCTGGTTTAAAATGCAATACAATAGGTGCAAAGTTAGGCCTGCCATGATTATTACAATACAACTAAGTTTCTGAACAATATATATACTGCCTGACCACAAAAAAAAGGTCACACACTCTAATATTCCGTTGGACCGCCTTCAGCTTTGATTTCAGCACGCATTCACTGTGGCATTGTTTCAATAAGCTTCTGCAATGTTACAGATTTATTTCAATATGGTGTTGCTTTAATTTTTCACCAAGATCTTGCAACATTCAGTCTGACCACTGCACAAAGCCTTCTCCAGCACATCCCAAAGATTCTCAATGAGGTTAAGGTCTGGACTCCATGTGTGAAAATGATGATCTGATGCTCCCTGAATCACTCTTTCACAATCCCAGCCACATAAATCCTGACATTGTCATATTGGAATATATCAGTACCATCAGGGAAGAAAAAATCCTTTGATGGAATAACCTGGTCTATATTCAGTATATTCAGATAGTCAGCTGACCTCATTCTTTCAGCTTTCTGTTGTGTTTACTTGGCAAGGTGAGCATATTAAACTGTTCATTGGTTAGCAGCATGTATCAATGGAAATAAACTGAGCTTTGGAAATTAATTTACAAAGCCTTTGTCTGTAGTAAAGCAGTGCTGGAACAGATGGTGTTACTGCACTCTTCTTTAGAGTGTTTTCTTTAGAGGAATTACAGATGAAGTCAAAGAGCACCAGAGTACTGTTTCCTACACCTTCAAAAGACTCTTGGAAACTGGAGAAAACTGGTACAGAAAGAGGTTTGGCTGACCCACATGGCAACTCCTTTAGCTCAGATTAACATAAGACTAAGTAGTGAATAAAAATTTCCAGTTTTTGGTTTAAAATGCTATATAATCGACAGAAATTGAGGACTGTCATGATAACTAAAAGATGAATTAGTTATCAGACAATATATGGAAATTACTTCAATTGTGTTAAAATTATGTCAGTTGTGATTACTTAGCAAGGCCTAAAATGTGACTGAGCCGATGTGTTGGCTATTCAAATTAAATTAAAATGTATTTAGTTAAGTTATTTAAAAATATGTTCAAATTCTAATTTCAGTGTCTGTTTTTTCAATATCAGTTCAACTCGATGTAAATGTTCTTTGCTCTTTAAAAAATGTAATTGTATTATTATGCTATTATTTTATCCTTACAACAACATATGGCATAATATATTCTTAAAACGACAACTTTTGTAGTCTCTGTGTTAAAGCTAGATCTTTTCAAAGATCATTGTTGTTGGATAGATCTTTGAAGCAAGAAGTGTGTTTGACCAAAATAAACTCGTTCAACCACCATAACAGTAAATACAGAGCAGCAAACACCACCAGAAACCAGCCTAAACAAACTGCTAGACCCACTATAACACAGAATACAGAGATTGTGCCATTAGTAGAGACTTGTGTTAGCTATTAGACAATGACTGTGAGGTCAGATGTACAGTGTGTTAAGTGTGAGATCTGTGTAAGTGTGAATTGAGAGGAAAGAAACTGGTACTCACTGTAAGATGGAGTTGTTGTTGAATGGGAGGAGAAAGAACTGGAGAATGAGAGTGAGAGAAGAGAGAGAGAGAGAGAGAGTTCTGTTTTGGGTAGGGGGCGTCTACCAATCTGCTTTGATTCTGTAACTCAGCCTGAACGTGTGTTTCTGTGTGCATGTGTGTATGTGTGTGTATGTGAGTCCATTTCGTCCTCTCTGTTGCATTCTGCTCCACACACACACCAGAAACACACACCTCTCAGTGCCTAACGAGTTGGGGCTCTGTAATAGTTTCCATCCGTCACACACATTGACACATACACACAGCTGGAAATAATAGAACCTCCCGAGTGTTCTCAGAGGCAACGCCCTCCTGTGTTTCTGAATCAGGAGAACAAATGAATCCATTTCCCCTCACTGTTTGAAACCCAGAGTCAGCGTTTGATCCAATGCTGGGAGTGGACCTTGCCACCGTACAGGAGAGGCTGCTCAGAAAATCACACACCCTCAAAATTTCTCATGGATAAATCTGCCTCAAATAAACATTTCAAAATAGCTACATTGTTCTTCTGAGAAAAATTGCAAAGACTTTGTATGCATGGTGCTGGTGATGG
Organism: Astyanax mexicanus; assembly: GCF_023375975.1. Taxonomy (NCBI): domain Eukaryota; kingdom Metazoa; phylum Chordata; class Actinopteri; order Characiformes; family Acestrorhamphidae; genus Astyanax; species Astyanax mexicanus. The sequence goes on along the minus strand of NC_064419.1, from coordinate 21,994,519 downwards.
TTGGGTCCTCAGACATCAGTGCATAAATTTGTACGGAAAATCACTGCATGGGCTCAGGAACACTTCCAGAAATCATTGTCTGTGGACACAGCTTGCTCTGCAACTCTCAAAGACTAATTAAAGCTGAAAATTGCAGTATTGTGAAGTTTTCACAATTATTATCCAGCCTGCTTCACCAAAGATACATAGTGCAGAGTAGCAATGGCAGTAATGCTGTTCTCCTGTTTCCAAGTCACTGGAGCATCATATTAATTTTGAAGCTGTTATTTTTTTAATGTTGCTTTGAAACCCCATCAATTAGTAATGTAAACCCTAATCAAGCAGACATATACCAGGTTAAAGTTGAATGATTTATTTATTTTTCTCTGGGGGAAATAGATTTTTTGTTTAGGCACTAAAAAGTACCTCATCCAGATTTTTCATCTCAGAGAAAGCGAAGGAATGGGATTTAGTCACTCTCTGTTTGAAACCCACATTGTTTAATCCACCATAAAGAAGAGGCCGTTCTGAAAAGCACACACCCTCAAACTTTCTCATGGTTAAATCTGCCTCAAATAAACATTTCAAAATAGGCCAACTATCTCAAATTCAAGGAATGGAGACACTGTGCCCAGTGAATTATGAGCTAAACTGTAGGCTTGAATCTTGAGATGCCTACACAGCAAATTTGCCAGTGTAAAATCAACATTGTAGATTTGTGTGTGTTTACATGCACTCAATAATCTGGTGATAGTCTGATTACTGCAGTTATCTGATTATTTAAGTAGTCATGTAAGCAGCATTCTCTGATTTTGTATATGATAGTAATAGCATAGCTTTGTTTTACTTGCTCAAAAATTGTAATTTTCTTTTAAAAGTATTTCTAATTATGAGAATTTACTCACGTGCATGCAAACACACACTGAATGAAGCTAATAAAAGCAGTCAGCAAGGGATTTAGCATAGTGCAGATGTCTGGCATTACCATATAACCATGAGTTATTATCTGGTTTATACATTTTTATTCTATATGATATTTATCTTTATATTAATCTGATTTTGATGTTGTTGAAAAGAATGGGTAGGGAGAACATGCATACTTCTTCTGTACTTGACCACTCGACCAATACTCACTCAGATATATCTCCTGGCCATAGAATAAATTCATTGTTGTTTTGACCTGCAGTCGTTTATTTGTTGTTTTTTTCTCATCCTTTGTAATTTCATTCAATGTAATTTTTTAAAACATTTTCTTATTACTTCTTCTAATCACCGGGCTGCACAACCATTCTGCATTTCCTACAGGAAATCCTAAACTTAATTTCCTTCTCTATATTTCATGTCCATGATAATATGCTATTTTGTACCCCTTATTTCTACACTTGTAAAAGTATTTTTACAACTATATGCTAATAAACATTTTTTAAGACAAAGTAAAGGGGCCCATTTTTCTTCACAACATAATTCTCAACTACATTCAGCTCTCCAAGGTTATAATAATTTTTTCTTTGCACCTTCTACAAATACTGCAAAACCTTCACTTGTCTGACGCTAAATCATTCAACTGAGCTGCCAAGAGCAAAGTGGCTTATACTAGACCTGATCACATGTGCTGTGGCTTTTAAAAATGAGTGGTGATATTGCTATGCATGCATAGTGTTTGAAAACTATTCAAGTCTGTGTGATTTTACGCAGCTGGAAAAGATCACACAACCTCTCATATTTTCCATGGCCATGTCCAGCTCCAGGTTGGCACCATGGTTTAGTGGCCCCTTATGTTCCATCAACGAGCTTCCATTACAGCTACAACCCTGCTAATCAGCTGCCAACCTGCCCTCATCTTAAACTGCATTCGCAATTAGTGTCTAAAACTGGGAGAGGGTTTGGCGGTAACCCAGACATTAAAAATGAAATCCTGTAAGAGTACTTAACGTGACTCAACCAGGCATGAAGCTCTCCCACTAAACTCAACTTCAGTGTCAGCTTCAAAACACCAAGGGAAGAAAAACAGAACCTAATATCCCACAATACAGCATAATAGTTTAAAATAGATGTGAACCTAAAAGATAATAAATAAATGATTAAATGCACTTGTAATTGAGGTAGACGTTAATATCCAGCCATAATACTCAACAGCATAACAGACTCTGACAGTGTGATGTGAGAGAGCAAGCTTGAAGGAATGGAAGTCACTTCTGTGTAAACAACACGAGACCCATCCTTCTCTACTCCAGCAGATAAGAGCAGGACAGAGCACTCAGCTAACAGGTACTTTGCACCTGATGGAGGAAGAGCCTTCTCAGGAAAGGTTGGTTACATAACGTGGGTTCTTGTGTAAACGTGGCCTCGCCTAGGAACCTCATCAGCTGAACAAAACAGGCCAAGTCAGCACTGCTGAGGGCCTGGGAACTAGAGCTTCAGTAATAAAAGATGAACTGAAGAATAAACCAATGACAAGATTCAAAAAAGGATTCTATGTTCAAATATTTATACATGTTAAGATGTTTCCGCTCCAGCTAACTAAAAAGTTTGTAGTTAGGGTTTATTTGACTAAACTTCAGTCACAATTATCTACCACAATACTTAAAACAGTGTATCTAAAGACTATCATAGTTTAACATAATTCTAGTCTAGTGAATCTGATCTAAATGCAGCTTAAAAGCAAAATAGATACATTTATGAATGATGTTCAACTTATATAACACCTTTCTAGAGACCCAAGGACGCTTTACAATGAACACGTTTTACACACAAGCACATTTCACATTAATACTCATCCACACACCGGTGAGGAGCGGCAGCCAATAGCGCACAGCGTACTCTCAACCAGAAACGACCATCCACTTGGAGGACAGCATTGGGCACTACAGCCTTTACCCAGGACAGAGTGCCAATCCATATCTGGTCACTGTCATACACATACATTTACATACATACCACACACTTAACACACCAGATCAACTTAGAGTATTCAATTTTCTGGGCAATTTAGAGTATGCAATTTTACCAAATCAATTTAGAGTATAACATTTTTCTGGGCAATTTAGAGTATCTAATTTACCTGTTGGAGGAAAACGGAGTCCCCGGAAGAAACCCACGCAGACACGGGGAGAACATGGAAACTCCACCCAGATAGGGTCTTGAACCCAAGACCCCAGTGCTGGGAGGCGAACGTGCTAACCACTAAGCCACCATGCCGCCAAATTTATTGCTACATTAAGCATTTAAAGATTAAAATTTTCACTTATGCAACAGAAACTGACCAGTATTGTACCCTTGTGTCTCCATTTTTCCCTTTTTATTCCTTGAAATAATTTAAATCTACAATTCATCATGATAATTGGCCAATAGACCTATTCCAAAATGACTTAGATTAAAATCTTGTAAAGCTGTCTTGTAAAAATGTTGAGCACACTGACCATCCAAGTCATGGGATAATAAGTAAGTAAAATGATCATTAAGCGTTACCTCAGGGGATGGCATGAGAAAGCCCACACCTGTAAAAGTTGTGAGGTTTTATCTTGATCATGAGGCTAAACACTGGTCAGCACGCTCAGAGAGTTCAAGCGAGGACTGACAGTGAGTCCCAGATGGATGGGACATTCCATTTCTGAACATTACCAGCATACGTTGACAGTGAAATGGTTGGTAATGATTGTGATGGCAGCATCTGGCTTAAACTGTCCATACAAACAGACAGACTCTTGCAGAAATTCAATGAGCATATCCCACAGATCAGTGCAGAACTGTAATGATGTGTTTTGAACCACTAAAAAAAGTTTGGGTTTTTGAGATTTGGAAGAAGCAATAAGCAAACAAATTACTTGTTTAAAAAATTCTATATTTTGTGAATATTGTTACAAATTACGGAAACTCAGAGCTGCCAAGCCCTAATATATATTTGGCTCAGTATCATGTAATTACGTGAAAAGTTTTATGTTATAACGTGAAATTTACCATGTTATAATGTGATACTTATCACGTTATTTCATGATATGGAATTATCATGTTATTTCATTATGTGGTATTTTCACGTTATAACAAGAAATTATCACGTTATTTCGTGATATGAAATTATCACGTTATTCCGAGATAAGGAACTATCATGTTATTTCATGATATGCAACTTTCACGTTATTCTGAGATATGCAACTATCACGTTATTTCATGTTAAACATTTATCATGTTATATCATGATATTAGGCCATTCAGCACTTCAACACTTACCAGGTTCAGTGAAGGAACATGGCTCGTCTGCATGACTTAATTCAGTTCTATTTCAAGCTTGGTTTAAGGCATGGTGGAATTCTACAGTTGTTGAGCACTGTAGCTGGAGGCGACGTGAAGTGAAATGGAAGCGCGCTGGCTTGGCCGTGTATCAAAGTAAACCATATTGATGTTTTCACGTTATAACGTTAAAATATCATGAAACAACTTGATAAATGTTTATCACAAAATAACATGATCATTTCATAATTCGAAATAACATGATAATTTCTTATCACGAAATAACATGATAATTTCACAATATAACGTAAAAATACCATATCATGAAATAACATAATAGTTTTGTATCACGAAATAACGTGATAGATATCACGTTATAACGTGATAGATATCACGTTATAACGTAATAAATATCACGTTATAATATGAAACCTTTTACGTTATTACATGTTACTGAGTCAAATTATATTTCTATGGCTGGCAGCTCTACGTTGCCGTAACAAATGACCTTATTAGTCTGAAAGTCTTAACTAGCACATAATTTTTCTTATTATTATGTGAAGAACAAGGGTTTTTTATTCTGGATGTACAAAGACTTTAGAAGATTTTAGTGGCACAGGAAGGCAAGTGATGCATGATGATGTGCGAGAAAAGGTAAAATGACTTTCAAATTAACACTGAGCCAGAAACTGGCCATTCATCCATCAGGACCAAGTTCAAATGGCAACAAATAATTTATTCAAAAACAGAAAACGACTATAAGCTGGAGGCAAAGGCTGGTTAGAGGAAAACAGACCATAATGTCATATTTTGTCAGTGTTTTCCAAAATGTAGGCAGAATATAAATGTAATTATATTTAATAGAAAACAATGGTTTATGATTGGATGACAGCAGCCACCAAAAAGACTCTGTATACTCACAGTGTAGATGACTGAAGTTTGGCTGAATGTCTATGGTGGTTATTCCATTGGGTAATGGGCAGTCCAAACTGTGTCATGTAACTCTCAACACTAGTCTCTCTCTCTCTCTCTCTCTCTCTCTCTCTCTCTCTCTCTCTCTCTCTCTCTCTCTCTCTCTCTCTCTCTCTCTCTGTCACATATACTTGTTTTGATATTTTGCTTTGCTATATTTTGAATCTTGATGGCTTGATGCTCTCTCTCTCTCTCTCTCTCTCTCTCTCTCTCTCTCTCTCTCTCTTTCTCTGTCTCTCTCCATTCGCCATCCAAAATAAATATTTAACAGCTCAGCTGCGTAATCAACTACTAAAGGTCATCTCTCTCTCTCTCTCTCTCTCTCTCTCTCTCTTTCTCTCATCCCCCTTTCTCTAACTCACTCCTCCTAATCACATATATAAAACTGAAGCTTTAGTGTGAATATACAGATTTATTTAATCTTAAAACATTCGTAGTTATCAGTAAGTCCGTTTATTTTACAGTAATAACGTTATAAGGGTTTACCAGTAGTTTACTCCAGTCTCCGGGTGTCAGACTACTTTATTAACTTGGATCTGCTTCCCTCTGCTGTTCAACTTCTGTTCCACTGTTTTCATTCTCCAGCGTCTTCATATCAACACCTTCCTAAAATTTTGCCTTTCAGGAAACACATAAAAACATATAGTTTTTATGACAGTTGTTATGGCTATTTAAAAAATATTTATTGAAAAGACACAAAACAGATAACATTTTAAAATGTAAAAAGGAAAAAAAATAGCCACAACAGTAGAGCATTTCTAGACTCATGGCTACATATATTAGCTTTATAATAATAGCTTTATAGCTCTTTCAGACTCTTTCAATAAAAATCAATAGTAAGAAAAATAAATTTTCTGTTCATGCTGGATGTACAAATATGTTTTGAGAGAGGATATTAGTGTCACAGGAAGGCAGGTGATATATATGATGACTGTGTGAAAAAGGTAAGATGACTTTCAGATGAACACTGAGCCAGAAACTGGTCATTCATTCGTCAGGGCCAAGTTCAAATGGCAACACATCATTTATTTGAAAACAAAAAATAACTAAAGTGAAAAAGTCAATAACACTCAATAATAAGCATAAAAACTATGCATTTTTTTATTAACACGAATTTTCAATTATATAAAAAACCTTTCTCTTACCAATTGAGGATGAGCCCTAACCGTGTACAGCCTGGTTAAGTTAATTCATTAGTTTAATTGCTTAAATAAAACAAAATAGTTGAATTATTATTATATATCAGTTTCTATTATTATTACTATTATTATTATAATACGTTATTACTAAATGTGTCCAAGTATACCTGTCCATCCTGAGAATCTGTAATAGAGAGAAAACCTACTTTAGAATCTCTTTCAGGTTTGTTTGTTTGACCACCAGAGGGCGCGAGGGCGCTCCGGAATTAGTCCAAAATGAATGGCTTCATATGGAGGAATTGCGCAAAATCAGTTTATAAATGAGTTTATAAATGTTTGATATTTTTTTTCAATTTCCTCAACACAGAACAATACCACATGTTTCAGCATGGGACAACTACTTTTTAAGCTTTTAAACTTTAGTTATAAACATTTTAAAGGAGTTCTGACTGTAACTCCAGCATTAGCACAACCAGTTAGCTCAGAGCAGCAGTAACTTCTTTACTGCCTAAAATCTGTTTACTGCAAAAATAAATAAATAAATAAATAAATAAAACTGAAATATATAGGTATTTATTCTTTGAGTTTTTATATTCTACTTTATAAATTAAAGGAATAATTTGGCCAAGCAATTAGGTACTATTTTTCATTTGTGTTTTTAGCCTTTTAGCTTCATTCACATTCATTTTTCTCTTTTCTCAACTGAATCTTTCAAACTTTTCAAAACATGGTACTGGTACATGATACTGGTCAATCTCAGGCAGCTTTACTTAATTTATTACAAGTTTTTTTAAGATGAAGATGGTTACATTTTTCTCAGTCCTGTTACCAAAAATCATGTGACATTTAAAAAGGAAGTCCACTAATTACTTTGATTTTCTCTCAAGAAAGTCTTTATTTTAAAGAAATGGTTGACTGCATGTTCAAATAATTGATATTTGAACATCAATTATTTGATGTTCAAATATCAATTATTTGAAGTGAGTTCCAGTAACAGGTCTCCAGTAACAGCACTCAGTCCTGTTACTGGCACTCACTTCTGTTACTTTTTATGTTTTGAGTAACAGGACTGAAAGTAACAGGAATGTGTTTTTAGCATAGACATAGCAAAAACATGAGAAATAGCTAAATGGTGGCTATGCTAATAGCATGAGGACTATGAGGACATTCTAGTGATTTTCCCAAAATGTGTATTTTAAAAATGAACAAATAATAAATAAATGGAAAAAAAAATCTAAAGCATGGATGGGATTTTAATCATTATATTTTTTAGTAAAGTTTATAGTTAGAGAGTGGGGACAGGTAACAAATGCTATTTTTCAGTGTTATTATTATTTTTTTTAATTACGTCTTACTTTTGCAATTAGGTCAATGTACAAGACGCTATTCTTAATAATGAAATTAAATTATTTTGTGTGCACATTTACATGTAATTTTCTAGAGACAAGTAAAACCCATTCATAATTGTGCTTAGAAAAAAACTGTAACGCTTAGTAAAACCAAACAAAATATGCCTCTAAAACATATGTATGTATATGTGAATTGTGTTCTCTTAATACCTAATTTGTCCCAATGTTCTACATTTAGTCAAAAAATAAGATGTTTTGTTCTCTAAACAAACAGAAAGTAAATCAATCTGTAGGCTGTAATATACTATAGGTTGGGAAAGACCGTGACATCATTCTTATTCACAAACCCATCCTGGGCACATCTCATACAGCACGTCAGAACATTTCATAACTTCTCTGATTTCTTCTCTGAATCTGTGATGTATGCATGTCTGATTCTGAACCCGTCAGAGCTTTAGTCACAGTTTCTCTCAAACAGGATTAAACCTGCTGTTACAGACGGGTGACAAACCACTGACACCTAGTGTTAATGTGTGGTAATACTGTAAATTATGACAGTACACAGCTTAAAGTTCATTCAGTGCTTTAGTACATTAAAACATAAATATATACAATACACATATATAATAATTACACATTACGTACAAAAAAACAGACAGAAAAAAACATTTACAAGCTTATTTGAAATATAGTAGTGCAGTGCCTTAGTACGTTTTAACATTCTTTTTTTCCTTTTTTGTAGTGGTTTCTCCTGCAAAGGTTTAAAAGTGCATTAAGCAGAGAACTATAGTTCTGAAATACAGAGTTTTATGTGCAATCATGAACAAACCCTCATATGTCCAATACAGCAACTTTACAGCAGAAACATTAACTTTTCCTAATTTACACTGAAAGTCAATGTAGAAAAAAGTTTTATTGAAACATAATCTGGACTATTTGCTCTGGTCAATATAAAAGACCATTTATGATACATTCAATCTGTCCTCCATTTCCCTCACTCTCAGCTATGTGCAATCATCAGAGTCGATTGGACGCAAGCGATACCGACACAGAGGACATGTTCCAAACTCGCTGAGGACCCTCCAGGCACAGTGAGAGCACACACACCGATGTCCACAGGTCAGCATCACATCCGCAATGTCTGAGTAACACACGACACATTCCTCCATACTTTCATAACCTGAAGATAAAAAGAGAAAAAAACTGTTAACCTAGAATTACTTTATTAAAACTAATGAAAAACTGGTACTGCTCTAGCCATTCTTAGGTCGCTGCTATGATACCCCATACGAAATATTATTAAAAACACGAAGAACTAATAAAACTGACAGAAGAACTTTAAAACCAACAGACTAACATTACTGCATAGATAATCTCCAAGTTCATTGTTCAGTATTTCAGGTGGTTCTTTGGCATTCAAGTCTTTCTAAGTGAATGCTATGATACTATGAAACTATGTTATGACCAGCCATTAAACTTTAAAAGGTCAAAAGTGTAATGAACTGGTTTACCAACAGGATAACTGAAATATGAAAATTTAACACTATTTTCGATCCAAATGTTTAGGCTCTTACCTGTGCTTTTTCTGTTGCTCTGACAGCAGGAAAGATTGTCATTCTTTCGATTCTCTTGCTCTTCTAGGCTGTTCTGGTTCATCATCCTCTCCAGAATCTCAATGGGCACATTGCTGTAGCCACAGGTCTCCTCTGTAGGTTCGACTGTGGGCACAGGGCACGACCGGCGGGTGCTGAAAAAGCATTTCTTCATTGAACCTTAAAAAAAACAGGACCAAGAAAAACTGTCAGTTGCTGAACACTGAAAATGCATGGGAATCTTTAGAATAATTATTTTTTAAAGACACATTTAAAGACTGGTAGCTATGAAGATTTGTCATTTATCGTTTAGCTCAAATGAATTATCATATCATAACATAGGCATTAACAAACTGCATTAACTTATTGACCAAAATGTAACACATTATTATGTGATAAATCCCTAAATCCTTAATTTAATTTAAAACACTTGTAAACTGACCAAGTAACAGGACTGTGTTGGTCTGCCCATAAACGTCAATCATGGCCCAGATCGGCTTGTGTTTGTCCACTCTGGTTTTCATCCTGTGCCTCTGCCCATCGGCTGTCTGGACATGCAGGGATCCACTGGGACCGATCCAGAAAATGACCTCTGATCCTGGCAGGCACTGCTGCTCAGGCACTGGAATGGCCCAGTACCCAGGAAAGTCTGTTAGCTCAGGAATGGCCAGTGAGGGCACGGCTCTGGACCCTGGTGCGACGCTGGTGAAGCCAACCCTGAGAGCGCCGTGCCAGCCCATCACACAGCGCTCAATACGCACGCACACTTTCTCCTGCACCCTCAGCGGTCTGCTGCTGAAGATCAGGCCGTGACGGAAGGACGAGGTGTCTCTGGTTGCACGTCGGCCATCTTCACTGAGGGTCACTAGCTGGCCCTTGGCTTCTGAGTGGAAAGTCATTGGACCCAGGCAGCTGCTTCCACAGCCACAGCTGAGCTGAGAGCCTGAGGGGAAAACACATTAACACCTAGCATTAGCGTCAACATCTAGCATTGGTGTCAACACGTAGAATTAGAATTAAGTCAAGATTTGCATTGGCTATCATTAGAATTACATTAGAACCAATAACCAAAGACATGTTGACTATGTTAATTGAATTAAGATTTTTTTTGTGGCATACAGCTTATTTCATAAGGACTTCCATGGATAATACACCTGCAGCAGCACCTGCCAGCAGCAGCTAGCAAGCTAGTGGCAAAAGTAGCAGCACTACGCAGTAGTCTGAATAAATTACAATGCTTCTGCAACAATGCTAAAAACAATGATAAGCCATGCTGTGTGCTACATTCTATATCAGAGCAGAACTTCTCAAATTTTAGTTAAAGGATAATTAGCACACTGAGGTTAAATAACAGGGAGGTAAACAGGCCTGTAAACCTATATCTGGCCATTTTAGGCTAAAATAGCTGGCTACTATATGTTACCTTAATATTTTCCACTGTACTAAATTTAGAATATGGTTTATTCTTTGGTAGAATGGAGATTTTATGAGATAATTGAGAGAATACAGTATATTAGAGAATACTAAATCTGCAGTAGCAATATTTGGAAATGTAATATATTTTAAAGGGAAATAAACAAAAAAAAACTGTCCTCTTCTATGTTTTGTGCGTGGCTATAAGAGCTATAACCAAGTAGAAACTGTTATATTTTAGATAAACATATATTTTTTCCTTTTTTATTGTATTTATTTGATCTACTGCATCTCTGTTTGAGTGCACAGTTGTTTACAGCTACATCGATATCCTGTTTATAAAACTTAGTAAGTTCTGAGGAAAATCTACTTCTCTTTATCTGAGAGTGGCTTATTTGCCAGTAGAGCGTGTGCTACTGTGAGCATCCCATTTCGAGCAGTTCCACTGTGTTAATTTTCAACTGACCCACCTGCTTCAGTTTAATAAATGTTAATAAGTCTTTGAAACATGAGAAGTTGTATTTCAGAGGTTTAATTCTGCTCTTTAGTTTTACTTTGCACTTGCAATAAGAGTTACAATACAGTATGTGTCATCTCCTGACTCAGTACAGTCTGGTAATGCACAGTAAATGTAATTCATCCAGCTGGATCTGGAAACCTACAGAGGAATGTCATAACTATCTTACGTCACATTCTTCAGTCTAAGATTAATCACATTCACAGCTGTATTTACAGTCTACAAAGAAAATGTTGTAATTTTCCATAACAATATACCTAACAGCAATAGTAATAACTATATTATAAATACTATAAACAACTGTATTAATAATAATAAGATAATCATGGCAATGTTGTATGATATTATACTATAATTGTATTATAATACATAGCTTTAAACATACATTTTATAGTAATACCATACTAATATAATAATTAGATATTAGTGTACTGCAGTGTATAATACTAAAATTGTACAGCACTATTGTTTTTAGTAATATAGTAATATATTTTACTATATATATCATTGCACCATAGTATACTATGCAATATTATGCTATATTGTACTGTAGTAATTTTAAAGAAAAAAATATTATTATTAATAATAATAATAATAATAATAATAATAATGAGTAATATTGTATTGAGACATAAGTGTAGTAGTAATAGTATAATAAACTATTCTTTAATGTTTTTTTTATGTTCTAACAATATTGCATGGGACTTTTGTACTATTCTACTGCATTATACTATGCTATGCTATACTGTACAATAATATTATATCATAAAAAATATTATACTAGTTTTCTACTGTATACTAGACCCTACTATTATGCATTTTAGAGAATGTTATTTTAATGCATCATAATAATATACTATTCATTTAATACAAATATTTTTTTCTCTGATAAGAATTTTTTGTGTTACTAATTGCATGCGAGTGTAAGATTATTTTTCTTATTTTAGGAATAATGATCTTAATTTATGTCACTTAGAATGTTCGCCTTATTTTTTTTAATTCAAACTTAAAACAATAGTAAAAGATTGCCAGGCAAGTTACTCTGATTATTGTGTCCAAATTTAAGCCAAACAATCAGAGATTTTAGTTGATATTAGTCTTACTTCACTCACTCTAAGAATATATGATTGCTTATTATAAATAAATCTTACTAAGAGTAAGTGTATAAAGTATTTTAAGTATTTTATTATGTATTTCAGCATGATAAGTTACACTATAACCTTAATCTAGTATGTCTAAAGCTTTTCTAAAGCAGTTGTAAAGAAGTTGTGAAGTAGTTTAGACAGTCTTACCCTCGCTGTTCAGTCCCATCTTCACCATGCTCTTCTGGATCAGTGAGAGAGAGAGGCGGTTAAGGTCAGGTAATGTGAGCAGTAACAGATCCAGCAGCAGTTATACTGTCTGTGTCTCTGTGACTGTGTGTAATCTGTGTGTGATGTGTGTGTGTGTAAGGGGGAGTGTTTGCTGTGTTTTATAGGACGCTGCACACGTGCTTCTCGTTTGAACCCAAAACATTACTCATCATAGGTCGGAAACGAGAGTGGGCGGGGCCTCGAGCTGAGCTTGGAAAAGTACCCACTTTCAAAAGAAGCCAAACCCGCGTGCAGCTGCTGCTGCTGCTGCTGCGCTGAGTGTGACTGCTTTTTCTTTTTTTTTTTTTTTTTGAATTTCCAGGAAAAATATCCGGATTTTGTAATATTTTCAAGAGGAAGATCGATGATCACAAGCTATCAAACACCAAGATGAACTGCTTAAATGTTTGCACCAGAAGTGGCAAAAAGTTATCCAAAAGCAGTGTGTAAGACTGGTGGAGAAGAAAATGCCAGGATAAATAAAAACTGTGATTAAAAAACAACGTTATTTCTTATTTCTTCTTAGTTCTTTTACATTATGTTTTTTAAATGTAATTTGTGATTTTCATTAAATGAAAATCTTTGAAATAAGTGTGAGGAACATAAAAGGCACCCGAATATCATAATAATATTAACATGTATTTCTAATACTATATGCAATTAATACCTAATATCACAGGATATTATTATGATTCTTCTTCTTCTTCTTCTTCTTCTTCTTCTTATTATTATTATTATTATTATTATTATTATTATTATTATTATTATATATTCTGACTTATTGTTACTTCATTGTCATGTGAAAACTCTGTTTCTCCAAAGAGGCAATTTTTACAGTTCTTCAAATGGGAGTTAATGTAAAAAGATGTTTGATACAATTTAGAAAAAAGACACCAGATTTAAATTATAGAAAAAACTCTCTAAACAGTTTTCTGTATTTCTGCCTAAATTTCAACTTCACCAAAAACATTATTAATACAAATATAATCAAAATGTATAGCATTTATTTTTTTCTGTACATTTCCATTTCTAAGCATGTGGCACTGTTGCAAAAGAGGAAATGTTTGGATTAGTCAGAAGAGCTGCTGTGGAATGAGCCATGAATGAGGACAATATGACGTTTGACTAGCTAGCTAAGTCTAGCCATATTAATATTACCCAGCCAGCTAATCTAGCCAGATGAATGTTAGCAGAGAGATAGCAAGCTAGCTAAACCCTGCTTTCTGGTTATGACTTAATTAACCCTAAACTGGTTAAGTGTGGGGGGTAATTTTACTCAAGCCATAACATTAGCTCTTTGCAGTACCCTGTTTAGCTAAGTGCTTAGCTACTCTACAGAGGGCAATCTGGTTTTACAAGACACTTGCATGCTTAGCTGGACTGTATTTGGCATTTAACAGTCATGTTAACATTAATTTTATGTCTGATTTAATATTACAGATTAATGTGGACACAAAAGTAAGGTAAGAGTGTTTCTTTAAGAGACTGGCTGGAATGTAAATGAAGAAGAAAGATGCTGTGCCCATTATTTGCCTGGACAGATTAAGTTAAGTGAAGCCTGTAAGGAGGACTGTAGTTAGACAAATAGTCACTAGCTAGCTATCAAGCTAGCTAACACACGATTTTTTAACACAGCAAACAAATGACCTTACCTTCCACGTAGTGCACATAATTCTCATTCCAGTAGCCTTTTAGTAAAACAGGCCAGTGAATCGTGCACTTATTTTCAGCTCATTTTTTGACTGCTTTCATCGTTACTTCAGGGAGGTGTGTGAGGTTAGTTTTCCACATAGGTGTTGCCATTAAAACTGGTAGATTTTCTGTTGCCTCCCTCACTACCTTGGAATTTTTTGGTTTAGGAGTGTACCCCCCAGCCTCGATTTCATTTTAACATGGGTGCGGAGTAAATAAGGAGCATTCGGGTAAGTTTTTGACCAACATAGTATATGAGCATTTGAACTTTGTTAGCTTGGTCAAACTATTCTATAGATAACTTTTAAGCTCCATTTTCTATAGAATTCTACTGAGTTTCTGGATTTAGATTTAGTGCAGACACTGTAGTTACACTGTAGTTTTACACTGAAACTGTTTTGGGGAAATTAATCGTTTTGTCCAAGATGAATTATTACACCTGGCACCTTTAGCTTTGCAAGCTGTATAATTTACAGTCATGGTTATAAAGCCATTGAGGGAAATTCCAGTTTATAACACCAAACAAAAATTACTGCAGGATACAGGATGATCTTTATTGTCTATGGTCATATAAGGCTCCCAGATGGTTGGACAGCTCTAGAACATATTATGTGTATGCTCTTTAAACTTTAAACCTCAAACTTTAAAGTAATGTTCTTTGACTCACCATCAAAAAACAAAAAAATATATTTTTCCTAAATATGTCAAACAGTTAATTATAACATATCCTTTAAAAGTCTTTAAGAGCTTAGGATCACATTACATTGTCAGCTTTAAACCTGTTTATGTTCATAAAATATTAAACTTTGCATGTTGAAGTAATTTAATGTGGTTCAAATTTTTCTTGTTCTTCCAATAAACAATTTTAGCACTTTTGTGCTGCATTTTAACCAAAATTTTAACACTTAACTACAATGTGAACACAACACAGTAAAAACAAAACAGTAGTGTAAATGTATATTTATTTTGAGATGTTCCTGCTTTACTACTAAAGAGACATTTGCAGACAATTTTATTTTCAAAAATACTGTCTTAAAATATTTATAATTACAGTAAAAAAAAATCATATCATGCTGTAGTAAACTGTAATATTTAATACCTTATTTAAAAAGGGGGATTGAAAGATCAACAAACAAGTAGATCTCTCATTAACTGGCAGCTCACTCTCTGGTGGAGACCCTTATTCACCCTTAAACCCAACATTAGGAAGGTAAATCACACTCAACCAGTGGAACAGCCACAAATAAACTGCACACACACACACACACACACACATAAACTAGCTAAAAGTATCTGTATTGTATCATAAAAAGTACAATCTTCTTGTTTTTACCTTGTGATAAAGATTTAGTCCAGTGAGACTGATAAAGCTGCAGGCTTGTGATCCCTCATTAACTTTGGGTTTGGCTCTATAAACACTAGGTACAAACATTAGGTATGATCAGCATTTTATCCATCTTCTTCTGTGCAGATAAAAACCAAGAGGGAGCTGCTCACTGTTGTGCAATCACTGCGTATATAAATAAAGGAGCAAATAAAAAATAGGCACTACTTCAAAATCCTTAGACTTACAACCCTGTAGTTTGAGAGACGATGGCTTCTACTTTGTCTGTTAAAATTGCTTGAAAAGCTAGCATGTGTTCAAAAAACGCATAAATCAAATAATTTTATTGTCACATCACATGTGAGTTAAAAAGTAAGGTGCACATTCACTCATAGTAACAGAAACACAATAAACACAAACAGATATAAGAAATAAATATAAAGAAAATTAAATATACGTCTTACATATAGTACATTTTTGCCATTTGTAAGATCATTTTATGCCAATGATATAATTGTAATATAAAAGCATAACAATGCAAAACTGCCCCCTTTTGAAGTGCACATCCCCGCTCATTAAATACACACATGGACAAACCCACCTTTTACAGATGAATACAGAATAATAAAACAACATTGCTGTTGCCTTAAATGAGCTGCTGTCGTACCTTCACAGCATAAACGTGCGGGTCAGAAGCCTATGCTGAGACGCACAAAGCGCCTCGCTGTTAAGATATCAATGTGCCAAAGTCACAGCTCACCTGGATTTTAAAGGGCATGACAACTTGCACACTGATTGGTTTATTCCATGTTACACCCAAAACACACCCATGATAAATTAGGAGAATTAGTACATGCCTTTCGTGCATTTTGAGCAGCTCAAGGCGTATTTTTTGTGCCTTTACGATTCCAAAGACACACAAAAACTGATTGGGAAAATGCCAAGACAAGCAAATCTGTCATCTAAGTAATAAGTGCCTATTCTGAAGATTCTGAAATATAAATATTAAAATATTTTGTTTACTAAATGATGTGTTTTTCTTTATAGTTTGGAAGATATATTAGCATTAATCTACAATACAGAAAAACATGTAACCAATGAAGGACCACTGTATTTAAGGTGTGTCCGAGCTGTCCTTGCTTAAAATAAAACAAAGCGAAACAGAAACAATTAAGGCTCCTAGATTTTACAATAAGTCAATTATGTAATTATCAGGACAGGCCCATACAATACAATAATTCACAAATTCAACGGATAAAGTTTTCTAAACCTTTCAGGGTTTTAATTGTAAAAAGTGAAAGTGAAACTGTCCCATAAGGCTGTGTGTTTATACCGCTCCCATAAATATCTCTTTAGCCACAGCATTCACCCACCCCCCTCCAAACACACACACACACACACACACACATACACACTTAAACTGCAATGCCATTAATGAGAGGACTCTGACCCTGCCCAGAGCTTTAAGCATTTCCAAGAAATCACACAGCTTTCCTTATGTGTAGTCACACATGTCCACTGCATTCATTTACATTACAACTACTATATGAACTACCAATTATACTAATTAAACTCAATAATACTACTACTGCACAGTAAATATTTTGAGTTAATTAAAAAAAAAAAATTAATGAGTTCATTTTACTAATTTGAACTTACTAGAAGTATTTTCAACAAAGACAACCTCACTTTGGGTAGTTATTTAATACACAAAACAAACAAAAAGGGATGACTGACAATATACTTGGTTAAGCCTTTAAAATTACCTTAAAACTTTTGCGAATTCATTTAAAATAGATTAGATTATGTTTTGTTCTTTAAATGAGGATGAAATGGCCCTGCATCCTTTCTGACAGATTATTTTTTCCCATTAAATAAAAAATCAATCCAGTTCAGACTTTCTTTGCTGCAGTTTTCAGCCAGCATGAAGTCACACAGCACAGTAAAGAAAATAGTAACTTGCTCTTAAGACCTGCAACATTGTGGCCAGACAGTCAACCATTAGAAAAAGCATAACTGAATACCCAAAGGGGTAAAAAGTAGCCCTAGTGAGCAAGACTACACACTGATGGTGAGTTAATAGTAGGGGGACACAAACAGTATGCAAACAAATTATGTCCTATATTGCTACAATATTTATTGTTCAAGTGAATTTACACTTAAATTATAAATTAAGCAGAACACATACACATTTTTTCATTTATTTTCTCTTATTGTGGAGCCATTTCAGATCCCAGTCATGATAATTGTGTTTACCTCTTTCTTCTCTTTCATTTTCATATCTGACCATACCATCCTCACTATTTGTTTTCTGTAATATGCTTACACACATAACCTTTCTATGACCTCCCTCTTTATTTTAAGCCGTTAGGGACTTTCAGACAAACTCCAAAACCAAATATTTCCTTTCACTTCTCTCCAGAGTCTCCATTTAAATTCAGTAACTTGCAGTACAGAAATCTGATGCAGTACATGGCTATATGTAGATAGTATTATGACATAATACTATGACATACATTACAATATGTGCAATGTTCTTATATCCAACATACATTTGTCACATGTTTAGATATACACAGCCTGGCCATGTGTTATTACAGTTATACACATCTGGATGCCGTACATTCATCATCTAGCTCATTAACACTGAATGCATAAACGATATACTCTTCATATGATATATGAATTTTTTTGTAGGTCATTATCACTCCTGTGTATGAAACGAAAGAATTACTATGTTTAGAAAATCATGCCTAAATTCCTGTCTGGATGTGAGGGAATGGGTGTAAGTGGTATACAGTAATGGACTGGGAACCTGAACAGGGGATGTTCCTGCCTTGCGCTCACTCACCCAATCATTCCGGGAAGGCACCCCACTCCCTGTGATCCTGGTTATAAGAAGACAGATAAGAAGATAAGATAGATATGATATAAGGATGAATGATGTAGCCGATATCTCCATTACATAGCAGTAAAATCTCAAAACTAAATTTACAATAACTCTTTACTACTGCTATTGTAACTCCAACTATTACAGGTGCAGCTACTGGTTTACAGTAATAAGACTATTCGTTAGATCATTTGAGGACCACACCAAATTGGTCTGACATACCTCAGTCTGGTCTGCTGGAACCACAAATCAAATCTCAAAGCTTATGATCTGTGGGCAGCATTACTGTGTCATAGTTTTTTTACACTTGTAATTTGCAAAAATTATTGGGATGTTTTTTTTGTAACAAAATAAATATACAGCAATAAAGTCAACAGTTTGGTGACGCCTCTTCTCATTCAATGTCTTTTCCTTCTTTTTATTATTTTTTTTACTTTGTAAATTTAATATTGACATTAAAGCTATACAGGAACACATGCAGATGTATTTTGTAAACAAAATTTTGTAAAAAAAAAAAAAAAAAAATTACAAACAAACCAGAATATTTTGTACATATAGTTTTATATGTATTAGATTCTTCTAAGTTGCCACATTTAGCTGTGAGGACATTCTTGGTATTTTCCCAGTGACTTTACGAGGTAGAGTCAATTTCTTCAGCGACTTGAAAGAGGGGCTTCCTGAAGGTGCTGAACAATAGTTCACACTGTGAAGCTCCAGCTCATCGCAAATCATCATCTCAGTTGTGTTTAGGTCAGGGGATTTGTGGAGAACAAACATTTTTTTTTGTTTATTGCATAGTCCATATGTGTCCCTTAACTGTTTTGACATCTTTATTTTTTACCTAAAATGTAGAAAATAAATTAAATAAAGAAATTAAGAAAAACATTGAATGAGAATGTGTGTCTAAACTTTTGACTGCTACTTTATAATTAAATGTTTTCATCCTTTCTGGCCAAGACCTTGACATTACCTGAACCCAGTGCAACCCAGTGGTCAATTTCAGGAAAAGGTTTCTTCGATTACCTTTGTGCTCTCATACAACATCATTCAGAACAGTTAACTTAGTCAGCGAAATACTTACTTAAATACACTATTTGCTATTTACTATTCAAATATACCATAAAAATGTGTTTTATTTATGGTGTAACAAATAAATATTCTAACATTATATTTTGTTATGGTTTCATCATATCGTATTATATATTCTGCATCGCCTGGTTCTCTATAAAAAGTGACTTGAGTAGAATTACTAAAATATTCAACATTTTTAGTACTTATGTTTTGCAAGCAGTTTATTCAGTACTGTGTTTTAGTGTAATTATTACAGAAAGCAGTGGAAAATTCTCAGAGTAAAAGACAGATCGGGAGCAGCGTGGACTTCTTGTAGGTTCACATCGATCGCTTGATTCACACAATGATGAGGAGCTTTATCAAACCCGCTGACAGTGTAGAGCATCTACCACTCTGGCTATATTGATAATGTGGGTTTGGAATGATTCCTAACATTTTTTATAATTGTAATGAGTAACAATGCAGCATATAAACAATATACCAAAGCAAAAGTATTAAACTTAATATAAATATGTAGTAAAATAAACGTGGAAGTAGGAAAATTATATATACTCAAGTAGATACAGATACAGCTTTTTAGTATTTTAGAAAACTTCAGTGCAGAAACCTTCAGTGTATGAACTGCTAATGTCCGTAGACAATGTTTTATATAATCATTTTTTTTAGTTTTGGATTATTAACACTGTTATTGACTTGTAGTTTTACCCTTGGACCTTACGATCAAGGGCTAGAATTGTGTGGCATATTTTATTCTTTGATTATCAGAATTTATTTTGTATTATGTTCTTGCCAAACGGTTATTAAACTATAAAGCTTATGATCTGTAGATAACATGAGTTTCACTTTGACTAAATCAATTATTAACGACACTTGCATGCTGTCACATGATTTTTAAAATGTTTTTAATATAAAAAAAAGGTACAAACAAATCTTTCATCCCTCCAAGACAAGAAACTGACATGACATAAATATGCCCAGTGCAAAACCAGCTGTGGCATGTTTAAGAAAGAAGTTTCTTTAAACCCCTCGAGTTGTTTTCATGTGCACTGCTAACCTTGGGCTAAAATGACAAGGTTTTAAAGACGTTTCACTTTCATTATGAGGCAAGGTTAAGTCAAAACAAACTTATCTTGAGAGATAATGTTGAGCTGTTTTATGGCAGAGATAAAACACCCATGATTTATCAGAAAGCACACACTAAGTTTATGTGTGCATAGTGTATTTTGAATGTCAGGTTTTTTCATAGAATAAAGATTTAGGGTAACTTTATGCTGTGCCTAATGTATGAAGGTATGTAAATATCCAAGATACTGTTCTAAGCTACGTTGACTCACGAGAGGGGGTGCTTCTCCTGGCGGGGGTGCTGAATTCGGCACCCCCCTCTCGGCAGCATATACGCACCGTCTTCTTGATAAAAGCAGACATTATTAATACAATAAAAAAAAAAAATAAAAAAAAATATATATATATATATTTTTTTATTATTATTATTATTATTATTTTTTAAACAATTTCATTTTTTCCTGTGGTATCACACGCCCACCTCCCCGGTTCCTATACCAATAGTACAGTACAAAGACACACAGTGTCTGATGCCTAATGTGTCATGCTAATCTCATGCTAGCAGGTGAGAAGAGTTTTTGAGCAAAGCAAAATTAAGGAAGCTGAATTAGGTGAATATTTTTGGTCATTTACACTTTTAGATTAAATCTTTGAGTTGATTCAACATATAATATTTAATCCAAGTTAAGTTTGTTGCTACTGGCACACTCATGCCTGATCACTTTTTCCACATTCCATATTGTGCAACACATTTTCCAGACCAAGGCATTTCACTGATAGATCTACTGTACATATCGTCAGTCATCCACTCTATGGAAAAAAAATAAATTTACTGTTTCTTCCAAAAAGAACAGAACACCTCTACCCTGCTTATGTTGAAGTAACTGTCTTTCCTTTTTCCAGGAAAGTATTTGTAAGCATTGCAGTTAGGATTGGATTGCAATCAGCAACAAGAGCATTAGTAAGGTCCGGATGTTGAGTGATTATCTAACCCCCCAACACATATACTGTATGTACTCCAGGTTTTACTGCTTTAAATTGTGTAAAAAGTGCAGATATATAGTTCACACACCTACACACACTGACATACAGAGTGAAGCCTCTGCTTTGAAGTTTATTACTCTTTTTTTTACGTCCAGTCCCTGAGATGCAATCACTACTGCACACAATGAGGTCACCCATACCTCTCTGTAGTAACATGACGTCCACACCTTTGTCAAACACAAGACCTTTATGAGTCATTCATAAAGTGTCAGGACTACTTTCTAACCTGCTCTATTATCAGTTACTATAAAATGTTGTCTCATTTTAGCTCTTTATGAATGACACTCAGTACAACCCACCAGCTAATGTATGTTCATTATTGAGTGCTATATCTTTCTGAAACCCAAAAAAGTGGTTTTAATATTTTAATATGTTTAAAATCATTCAATTATAGTGATTAAAAGAAACAGTACATTAAAAAATCTAAAATGTGTTTGTATTTTTAACATAATATCTATCTATCTAAAAGTATTGTATTCATTTTTAATTTCTATGCTTAATTTATAAGTCTCTAAAAATGAATTTGCAGGTCTCGCAAGGTTATGAGCTAACAGTTTTTGGTCAGTAAAATGCTTTCTGAATGTTATATTTACCATTCTTAGAATGTTCAATCTGTTCAGTTTGCTGTTTGTTATTAGATTGTTTTTATTTAACTTTTTTATTTTCTGCTAACATTTCTGCAACTTCACTTCTCTAAATGTTTTAATTTTTACTTTTGGTAATGTGTCCATAATGTTAGTATTCATCTGCCTGGGAACATTATGTGAAAAATGCTCTACTAATGTTATTATTTTACACAGTTTCATAACCATCCTGAAACCTTTTTTTTAAAAAAAGCATAAAGATTCTTATAGCGTTTTCTGTTAGCTGGGATATTGCAATTATTTTTGATGGTTTCAAATAATTATTTGAAATAAAGATTAATGATGAATAGAAACTGAATAAATTAGCTTCGATTCTTAATTTCTTTTCAGAATATGTGTGCTTTAAAAGATTATTTAAATCAAGAAAAAGAAACTAGCTTGTATTTCATTGCAAGCTGTCAGATTCTTGAAAGGTGAATCCCTGTGAATTCCCAAACTTTCCTGACCCTCAGGAAACATTGCTTACAAAAAAGCACATTACATTAGTGACATTACATTACATGACTAATACACATCCTATAGCAGCCCACTGTGCTATACTGCATGTATGTGTGTGTCTAACACAACTTCAAGAACTAACTGTTCACTTGCCTACTATGTATTTCCCACCTTTTGCCTCTGTAATAAGTTAACCAATGTTATTTACTTCACCTGATATTAATTCTAATGTTGAAACATTTTTCGACTTTCTAAGAAAAGATTCAGCCATTAATTTAAATTTGTTATATATCTCAGTAAAAATATTAGATTGGTTTTTTTTTTCAGTTAGAATTTGGGTAAGAGGATTTATTGTCTTTTAAAGATCAATTAATATAAAAAAATCATAATCAAAATAAAATCATAATCATAAATCATAAAATCAATCATAATTTTTTCATCTGTTTATTTTTTGGCAATTGTACCCAAATGCCTTGTGGTATATTTCAAATATATTACAAAGGAAGGAAATCCATGAGACTCGCTCATACTTCCAACTTCCAGAATTACATCACTTAACAGGTTGTTGCATGTTTCCCCCCCTGAAAAGTAAACATGCAGGTGGTGGGGGCATGCCCTACTACGGGTGGGTTTTAAAATCAGATATACAGGATGGAAAATCACTAAGAAAATGTACCTAAAAATAACTCCTCAAGAAAATCAGTAAAAAATCCTTCCTTTGACCTGTTATCCACATTATAATTACTCTACTGCATTGGAATTTGGCTTAAATCAGTAATTTCCAAACATGTTGTTCCTTGCTATCTCTTGTTTTTTCTTCTCATAATAAACCTGATTCAACTAATAAAACAAGACTTTTCTGTTTTCGGGATGCTCTGATCTGCCTTTCTACCCAGATTCTTACTTTTTCCCAATTTTTCATTTCTTAATATGTAGATGCCACTCCTGAAATGTAGATAATCAATGTTGTTGGAAAGACTGATTGTGTTAATTATTGTGATAATTATTATATTTTAAATGCAGTAAGTTATTCTGCTAAGTACTATGTGTTGTTCATAAGGTTTATTATTGTTTAGTGTTACTGGCAATTCAAATCGCATCAAGGAAGACAGACAAACAGACCATAAATAATTTGATTAGACTAGACTTTACCACTCAGGGTTAATCATCCATAATATACTGCTACAAATACAGAGAGTTAATTAGATAGTGTCAGACAGACAGACAGACAGACAGACAGACAGACAGACAGACAGATAGATAGATAGATAGATAGATAGATAGATAGATAGATAGATAGATAGATAGATTTAACCCCTCAAACTTAATCATCCAAAACGGACTGATAAATGCAGTACATTACACTTCCTGCCTCTAAACGTTATAAGCTGTATGCTGTATAAATTACTAAATTCATTTATCTTGTATTTTTTTTTAAGTTACATCTTTAAGAAGCAAGAACACAGAAGTCAGGTGACACTCACACTCATACTTCCAGTGTTACGTCAGTCAGCAGGACGTGTTTTATTTCCCGCCTGGCACTCGGGAGGCAGGACCTGACGGAATACGGGTGGTGGGTTGGAAATAACGCCCACACACACAGAATGGAAAATCACTGAGAAAAGTGAAAACACGGAGACAGCATTACCAACGAATTCCCAGGAAAGTATGTAAAATATAATATCAGCCCTGCAAGCTATTAAAGACCTGTTCCACAACGGACAGCACAGTGCCAACTTCTTACATTAAGGCAGACTTCCCTTTAGGCTTCTGACAACTTTCTGTGAGATAAATAAAAAAACAACAGTATAATTTACATAGGAAAATAAAATTTACTATATTTACTATACTATATTTACTATAAATTTCCTAGTAAATTATATAATAAACCTAGTCCTGGCCTATATTCTCCTTTCATTGAGTATAGTTGTGTAGATGAGGCTGCCTACCTTGCTAAAAAAGTCCAGCTGGTAATCCAGAGAAAACATAGTCTATGCTGGTCAAATAATTAACGAGCTACCAGCATAGAATATTTGTTCAGGTTGACTTTCAAAGGTGTTAAAAGTATTCACATTTCTTATTCAGGTAGAAGTGTATATACTAGGGTTAAAAATACTTCTGTAAAAGTAGCGTGCTACCCCCCTAACCAAAACATGTTTTTCTACAAGCCATAATCACTATAATGTTAAATTAAATTGTTAATAATAAAAACATTGGGATGCTGTTTTAGTTGCATATATGCTGCTTAACAATAATGCATTTTAGTACAATGTTAATATGTTAAAGCTTAGTTGGGACATTTCTCTTGAGTTCTCTTAGGTCATGTGCAGGTGTGATGGATTGTATAAACCGATAAAGTGTGGGAATGGTATATGTTTATACTTCTCATCCAGCCACAGTCAGACAATGACAAGCCAGAATAACAACAAGCTGAAATGAAATAGGAGTAATTAGGCTATTTTTAGTAGAGAAGTATAAAAAATTTGTTCTTTATTACTTGACACCTCTGTTGACCAGCTGGTGTTGACCCTTTTTAGCAGGGTAAGCCTTTTTATTTTTATTTGCATACATGTGTCCCCTCTCATGGCATGCTAGGTGGACAATTTAGTGAACGTTGGTATTTGATATTCTGGTATATTTGATTCCTGGTTGTTGCTCATGGTGTCTTTTTTTCTGTTTCAAAGATTTTATTTTGATATTTTACCACAACAGGTGGACAGCCTAATTTTTACCTCACCTAGGTATGGCGCCAATGTGAGAAATATTTAAAGAAATTAATATTATTAACTGCTGAACAAACAGCAAGTGTCTTGTCCCTTGAGAATAAAACAGTGTGAAGGTTATAATGTCACTGATATCAAATGCTACTTTCTCAAAGGTGTGTTAATCCCAAGATGACAGGATGGGCAGGGAATTCTTGAACAATATAAGAAAAAAATCTAGAAAACTACAAAAAAGAAAAAAGAATGTATACTTTTAAAATGATTATTTTTTTAACCAGTTTTTTTTTTACTTTTTCATATTTGTAATAATGTGTTTATTCAGAGGACATTTTGAAATTTATTTTGTTACAATGTGTTTTGATAAAGTTTTAACCCTGAAATTTATTTTTTAAAAATGTCACAAGCTGACTTCCTAAAAAAGGTGATCAAATCTAGTCCTGGTCTTTTTTCTGTTAGCTGAGTGAACTGAGGACTAGATTTTAGCCCTGCTTTCTGGAAAACACCCGTGAGTTTGAATGTAAGCTCTAATACTAGTCACATGTGTGTTTACCCTCCTCCCCTGCTGCAGCGGTTTGTCAAGTACGGCCAGTTTGTTTTATAATTTATCACCATTTGAGCACCACGTGTGTAGCTGAAGTACAAGTGAGCTGTGGAAAATCCCTCCTGTCTGTCGGCCAGTCAGAGTTCTGGTGGGATTCATAAGCATGTGAAAGGGATACACAGATACACAGAATCTTATCACAAATCATATATTTGCACAGCAAACATACAGCAGGTAGGTCCACTTATTATGTCTAACGTCTCATTGGGAGATTATTTTAAAAAGCAACAACAGGGCATTCTGGGATTGTTTTATATTATTGGCTACACTGTAAAGGTGGTTTACAAAAAATATCTCTTATGAGGCCAAAAACCTACTGTATAAAGCACATACTACACACAAATATCACATCAATTTAAATCTTAATTAAACACCATTAAAAGCACTTAAACTCTGTTACACTTGTTACACATGCAGTACATTTATGTTATTTTTCTTCCGTGCATTATTTTGTGAATTGCCAATAAGATGACTCTGAAGTAGTGCTGTCAAGCGACTGAAAAAAATGAATTACATGGTCTGTGATTAATTCATCTAAATAATCCCATTCATCACTTTCAGACTAAAAATCTTATAATAAATAGAAGTTAGAAACAGATGTAAATACTGTATATCTCTTAGAATCATAGTCAAAAAAAATCTATATATATCGATGCACCTTTTTTCACTTAAAAATTACAAATGATTTATAGAAGATATCACACATGCCAGAGGTGATTTTTAGGAGATTCTAGACTACTCAAATGTTTACTTAGTAAAGTCCAAATTTACTATATCTCTTTAATTAGTACAATCTGCTCTTGAGAACTTTTATGATGAAGCCCAAATTTGCGGATTATCCATAATTCCTAACAATTTTGTTTGGTATGATGTGCGGATTATGGCTTTAGTTTACTTAAGTCCTTAGTAATTGACCTCAGAACACTGGAATGCAGCTAGCGGCTAACAGCTGAACTCAGCATTAGGCTTCTCGCATGTTAAGCCAAATGCTAACTGTTCTCCAAGATAAATTAATCACTGATTAGTTGTTTGATATGATTTCTGTATAATGTCTGCACGTTACTCTGGTCTTTAGTTATGAGCCGTATCACTTGCCAGGTCAAAGGACATCAAGGAAGGCGATTAATAAGTGTTAATGTTTTTAACGTGTTAATTTTGGTTAATTAATCACAGGAAAAACAATGTGCTAAAAAATTAACACTGAATAATCGCCTCGCTTGCTTGTCCTTTGACCCTGCGCTACACTTCCAGTCACAGTTTAATTTGACAGCTATACTCAGAAGTAAGTTAAACAATCTAATAGATTTAAAACAATCTTATAAAAAAAAGACACTTTAGACATGCTGCCAATCAGAAGTCTCTAATAACTAAGGATTTTCCTTATTTTGACAATTTCCCATATTTCAGTAACAGTGACGACATTAGTGCTATGAAATAAGAATTGTGAAGTAACCAAACAATGTGTTAAACTATCATTAAAACTCACTAACACTGACAGGGAAAAGAACAGCGCACATGTACGTAATAAACTGATGTTTTACAGCTGCTGTTTTTGATTTGCTTGCTCTGTCAGTTCCATTTAAATAGGAAAAACACAGCATGTGAAGGATTTTACAACAGGTCAGTGTAGGAACTTCATTAAGTTCAGGTACCTACTGGAAAACTGTGGGACTGTGTCGGGAAATGTGCAAACGCACCTGTGAAGAATATAAGGAAAGTGATTCATTTAGATAATATGATTAAACAAACTAAGCAAATTAGGAAAGACGCACTAAAGGTTTGTAGTGTTTACTGGTATTTTGTGGACGTTCTATTACCGAAGTTGATCTCACACTGCTTTGTCACATGTTAAGATTCCTGAAAAAAATAAAAGCTGGATTTACAGCTCCTTAGGAGAAGTATATGTGGTTATCTTAACATGAGATATAATGAATTCGTTTTGATTAGTTGCTGTGAATCAAATTATGTCATGTGAAATAACACAGTCAGTCTGGTTTATCTCTATATTTTATCTGTGTATTTTATTTTAAAACAAAGTGAGGCCACCTTACAGCCTTTCATATATCCACATCAACATTTTAGTGCTGTATAAAAATAAAAAATGTAGTACAAAAAAAGATATATATTACATTATTTAAAAATTATTTGTAAAAAAAAACTTTGTTACATTTACTTTATAACTTAACAACATTTACATCATCAAGGTAAACACTTCACATGGATTTTATGCAATAGTTACCATAATGTTACACCACTTTACATATACAAACACATGTGGGTTGGGTTTACTGTTGTTGTTGTTTTTTTTAGATTAATCCACTATAACTAATGGCTTAGTTTACATTACCTCAATTGAGTTAAGCAAATAAAAAAGGAAAATTGCTGGAATCCCCCACAATTGATGGAATTGCACAAGAGGAAAAGGACACTTTTCATAAATTATGAATTTCATCTACTTCCACTTTTTATTTGCTTTTATGCAAACTCTTCAATTTTGGATTGTAATGTAGTATTGCACATAATCAAACAACAGCTCTACCAATATCCACAAGAGGGTGCTGTTAGTACTCAATAGTTTTTGGTGCTTCATATCAGTGAAACTGTGCATCCTTCTTTGTCTTCGGGATTCTTCTTCAATAATTCTTCCTTTCTGCCTGGCCTTCATTATGCTTGCCCAGCATCCTTCTAAAAAACTGTAGTATCCAAGCTTCATTAAACAGTTTAGGCAAACCCTAAAACTACAGTAAATGTGCTTAATAAAATGTACATTGTACACTTTTTGATCACTTCTTTCACCATCATCTGTAATAACAGAATAGTTAAGTAAAGCAAGGCCATCAAAAATGGTCATAGCACAGTCCTACGTTTTCCCAAACCCTGCAGAATCTCTGACAGCTCTCAGCAGTATCGTGTTGAGTTCTGCCTGACATTTGACTCCTCTGGGTAGAAAAAGTCCCATCATGCAGGTGGATGCGTATGGGAGGCGACAGCCACGTCCCTCAGGCTGGTAGAAATTGATGCTTGGTTTTGGGGAAAATCCCAACGCTGGAAATTCATCTGTTGCCGTAATGAAAACAAGGAGGTCTTCGAAATGTAGTTCTGTTTTTTTATCTGTGGAGAAATTGAGAAAATATTGATTATTTTATATGCAAGACTTACAACATTTACATTATTAAAGGGCCATTATACTTTGTGATTTGTAGTGTATTTGTTGAAGTATACAGATAACAGGAAGTGAGTTAATTAAAAGTTGTAATGCATTATTAAAATTGCTTATTTGCAATTTCTTAGCTTTATGCCATTCTTGTATCTCAAAAAAAAAAGTAGATTAATGTGATAATGAACAAAACTTGTCCTAACTTTTAGTGTAAGTCAATTTAAACTTTTTTTAATCAATTTGGAGCATGAAAATCTGACATTATATGTACACTGCCATGCCAAAAGTCATGGGATTATCCATGTACAATGTAAATTATCCAAGTGTTAAGTGTTACTTCATGGAAGGGCTTTGGAAAGTCCACGCCTGTATAACTTGTGAGCTATTATCTTGTGAATAAGGTTAAACACTATCCAGCGTGCTCACAGAAAGGCGATGTGAATTATGTGAGCTGGAGCAAAGCCTGATGGTGGACTCTAGGTTTATGTGACATTCCATTTCTGAAGTTGTGTGGGCATCTATTTTACCAGGATCCACACTATCATTATAGAAGGCATTACCCTCCACAGTGGACAGTACAGTACAGTGAATGGTAATTATCATGATCGGGGACTTATGGCTAGATTTGTGAGTCTGGCAGAAATCGATTGTGACGATATGTAATTCTATTCTATATCCTCACTGACAGTTCTACGTTATGCTTTATTCTTTCTGCTGCATGGACTGGACTGAAGAATGAACAGTAACAGTTTTGAAACCATGTCAAATTATTTTGTCTTTTGTTTAAAGCAAGTCTGCTGAGTTTAGTTTAGTATTAGTTTTTTTAGCACTTTATTTTTTATAATATAAATAATATACTCTGGCATTCACATTGGTCATTTATATTCTGTCATACACTCTCTCTGCACCCCAAATTCAAATACTCACCCTCAATCATCTTTAGGACCTGCTCCCAGTAGTACACTGTCTGCTCTTCTTCCTCCCTCTTTTTGGTCCCGTCCCTACTCCAGTTGATTTGGAAGTGAGCCATGAATGCATGTCTGGACATTGGTTCCTTCATGTTGATAAAAACAGGCAGGAACTCAATCCAGTTTTCCTTCACTTTGTCCCACAGTCTTCCATATGAGTTCAGGCCCTTTATGAACTGATTGATCATGTTGGACACTCTGAGAAGAATTATGAAATGATAACTCCACAAATTGCTCATAAAACAGATACAATATTACTGATAGATTAGAATTGTTTGTCAGAATTGACTTGGGAGGCTTGCACATACCTGAGATAAATGTAGTGCCTCACAACAAAGGAGTAAATGTTTGGGATGTCTTGAACAGAAAGGTTTGGTCCATAAATTCCTGGAAAACCACACTCACAGATCCAGTCTCCCAGTTCCCTTTGAAGCTCATGAATGTGTGCAGTTTTCCTACAGGACAAAATCTTAAAATTGGGAGTTCAAGTTAGATAAGAACACATGAAGATGGTTGGGCACATAAACAGGAAAATAAGCAGGCCAACAAATATATCATCAGTGCAGATACTTACTTTTTTAACTTTTTCTTGGACATCCCCGTCTGGAATGAGGCGCCAGTCAAAGTCTGTCAGTTGGATCTCTTGGCCACACATCAGCTGGTAAAGACAAGGGTCTAGAGCTTTAAGTCCTGGTCCACCATGAACTAAAGACCAAGCTACAAGTTTCCCAGCCTTCTCATATTTGTGCTGCTGCAAGGCGCTCTGGTCGTAGGTGAAGAACAAATTTCCGGGTTTGCCCTCAAAGACTCCCAGGCTGCTCTGTACCTCGATCATCAGGAGTCTGAAATGAATTTAGTAGGGAGAAAAAAAGTTTTAGATGAGTCCTCTGAACATGAAAATCATCTGCAATTTGTTTTTGATAAGTATGCTGTGGTTAGATTTTTGGACACTTTTTGTATCAACATGATGAGGAACATCTTAAATTAGCTGTAGCACGCTTTACTGATATGAACACATTACAAACCACTGGTGGATAGTCACCCTCCTTGTGGCCCCCATGATTGAAAAAGCATTGCTAATGTTCCTTCTAGAGTGTCAAAAAAGAGACAAGGGCCCCAATTTTAGGGCGTGTCTTTGCTATTGTGAGGGCGCAAAAAAATACACCTTACACGGCTCGAAACACTCAAAAGGCGTATATTAATTATCTGAATTAATCATGGGTGTGTTTTAGGTGTAACATGAAATAAACCAATCAGTGTGCTTAGCAGAGGGTGCCCTGCAGTGTGTACGTGTGTGTGTGTGTTCAACTAGCAGGGGAGTAAACGCACTGGCTGCACTTATAGGAATTGGATCTGTCAATCGACTGTTGTCTAGGCTCATTTCAATCAGTGGAGCTCCTGTGTTTTCCACCACCAAAATAGAAACACAACAAAAATTTACCTGAATACACCTCATTTCCAGACCACCACACCCATCAGTGTAGATTTTTTCTTAACCTCTAACAGGGTGAATTGAGCATTGTGATGTGCCTTGCACATGGTGTACGATAGGGCCCAAGGTGTCCTATAGGCTGACCTTATTAAGTGGGAAAAGTAATCGAGTGCCCAGTATGGTGCCCCTTCTTCCAATAAATTATGAAGCTGTGTCTCTAGGTAAAAAAAGTTGATATTGTGCCTTGAGTGTCCATGGGATGTGGTGCTACTGTAAATTATGCCTTTAAGAATTAACCTGAAGGTTTGATTTGTACTATAAAACTCAAAAATTGAATGTAAGATATACGTCATACATTTTTTGCATTTTTTTATTTGTGTGTTTGGTTTTGCATTCATTAATAAATAAGTGGGTAATCACTCTGCAAAAAGTGCATGGACCCCACTAGGCACAATTTTGTCACTTTCTAGAGTAAATATATAATACCTAAAGAACTCTCTTCTTGGCCCACCGTGGTCCAAAGCTGATTCGCCAACAAACTCGATCAGAGGGGTTTTAGTCCAGGTAAAGTTGCTGTTGGATAGCGTGTCAATTGCACTCTTGAGTAGTGTTTTCCTACAGATGACCACATGGACCAGACTGAGGCTGAGGTACTGCTGTTGGAACTCTCTCAGCAAAGATGTGACATCCATCTCCTCCTATAGGTGACAACATGTAGGTGAAAACATGACTCAACTAATAGACTCAACTGAACATAGCAATACTTCACAAACTATTGCCCTTTAGGGTTCGACACTCTATGAATATCAAGACAACAGCTCATTTGTTATTAAAAATACAGCATGCGCAGTAATTGTTACCATTGAGGGCTGATGGTTTCTGTTTAGATCTTTGCTGGATGAAGGCCGTCTGTTCTGTGTTTGGTCTGGTGTTTGCATAAATGGTACTGGAGTGCCTGGACTGGATGGAGAAAGACTCGTTTCCCATGTTGATGCTTCTCTGGAAGATCTTCTATTATCTACATATCAAATGACAAGAATACCAGAGATAGATTGGCAAAAACACAGGACGTATTTGAACAGCTGCCAATATGTTACTGGCAAACCCATGCAGGTATCTGATTGAACATCAGCAATTGAGCAGTGTCATTGGTCCTTCCATTGGTTTAAATAAGAAATGTACCAGCTGAAAATGACTACAAATAACTTAACACTATAATAACTAGTATTAGATGAGGATTTAAACAAACATGTCAAAATGTTGCTAATCAGCATTTTGATAGCCTAAGCCAGAGGTCACATTAATAGCCTAAGCCAGAGGTTCCAGTAAAACTTGTATTGCAGGTAGGCTTTTAAGAAACTGCTTTCAATTGAACTCGCTCTGATTACACTCAAAAAATAACATGATCCGTTGAATCAGACATGTTAGAGCTGACAAACTACTTAAAAGTGGAAGTTAATGGCATTGAGAACCTCTAGAACCATGAATTATGCTTGTATTACAGTTAGCTTGATCTTCAACTTACTGGCTGTTCAGCTTATTCAGCTTTATCATGCATCTCATTTATAGGTTATTGAATAGCTGTACAGTTACAGATTGTTACCTTTCACTCTTCACTGGTTAATTCTGCATTTAAGAAGATATTTGTCCGGTGGTGGACGAAGTACAAAAAACATGTACTTGAGTTAATAAAGTAGAGACAGCCAAGGTAAGATATTACTACAGTAAAAGAAGAATTTATACTTTATTATTCCTAAGTATTTCTTTAGAGCATAACTTGTGTAAAAGAAGTAACGTATTTGCCTTCAAATGTACTCAAGTCTGGAAAGTAGAAGTACTATGATTTATTATTACTCTAATTTCCTATTATTGTTTTTGAAACATATTTATTGCTTAATCAACTCAATAGTATCACTCTTAGTGCACTAGTCATTTAATAGATTATCATTAATCAGTCTGACACTGATTCATTTACTTAAAATTGTAAAACACAAAACACTAAAGGCCAACAATTTTATTTAGGAGATACCATGTGGCTATAAATGATGACTTTTTGCTAACAAGCAACGTTTTGGTTTAAGAATTTAAAAATTTAATTAAAAATTAATTTAAAGTTTAATTTAAATACAAACTTGGTTTAAGCACAGCTTTTCTAAGGAGTTTTCCTTTACAATATTGTCTCAATGTTAGAGGTGTAAGGAAATATCAGTATTGTATTGTATCACATTTTTTTGGGTTTTCGCAATGTTTTTAAATTTTCCAAAACACAATATCAATTTTTAATTCATAATTTACATGTTCAAATTATATGTATCAGAGTGTGATTCACTTTGTGTTGTGTTTAAACTTTGAATGCTAAATAGCAAATCTGTCATTAGATCCCACTGTTGTTAATAGTATTAATATAGTAAATATATTATTTGATTAAAACAATCATAATATATCGTCACCCAAAACATAAATACTTCAGAACAGCACTGATTACTAAGAACTGATTATTATTTAAGAGTTTATGTTTACAGTCCATATGCATGCACTAAATATTCTGCACTTTAGTATTTGCTACATTATACTGCTTTTATATTACATTATTTAATTTGTTATATTATTATTATAACATTGTACATACATATACATACACAATCAGACTCTTGGTAAGTTACTGTTGTTTAGAAAATAGGAAAAAGTTCATAGATTATTTTTGTTCCTGGTGCATTTTAAACAATTATATTTATATGAAATAAAACATTTTTTTCATAACATTAGAATATAGTTGTAGCAAAAATACTGAAATGTTTCTGAAATGTTAGGATGCTAGTTTAGGGCTATATTGCCAAGCACTTACAGATACACAAAACAATCTACTTTGTCACAGTTATGAATTAAATTCACTTTGTTTCGTTCCCCATTGGAGGCCAGGCACAAGTACAGTATAAGTGTGGTCATAAGTACCAAAGTACCATCAGTACCAGAAGTATCATTCTCACCTGAATGTACATTCTTGTTGAAGTTAAAGAAGCTCTTCATCTGTCCTTGCTCTTTTCCTTTGGTTTCACTGCTAGAGAACTGCTCTAGATCTTTTGGAGAATCAGGGCATGATGTCCGAGTCCCTTTCCTTGAACCTGAAATACATAAATTTGTATATTTATATTTTCTTTCAGTATTGAAAGGTAAGTAAATAAATGAATTTACAAAAAACAAAAAGAAAATGTTCTGAATACAGAAAAAACAAGGTAAGAATTAATAGGCATGAATTACCCAGAAGCCGCACTGCACTGGTGCTCCCATACATATCTAGGAAAACATACAGTGGCTCGTTTAGTTTCACTTGTCCTTTAACCTTCATGTAAAATGTCTTCCCGTCAGCTCCCTGAATCATCACATAGCCCGCATGGTTCATCCAGAACTCCACGTGTGCTCCGGTTTGGCACGTCTCCTCAGGGACAGGCACTGCGCAGTATCCGGGGGTCTCTCTCAGGTCTGGGATGGCCATTGGTGGGATCAGGTTGGCATTGGGACAGTGGTTGGTGAAACCCACACGGAGCGCTCCATCCCATGATGGGACTGTGCTTTCGATGCATATTGAAATTCTCTCCTTGATCTTAACTGGACGACTGAGGAACACCAGGCCGTGCTTGAAGCAGGAGATATCTCTCATGGCAAGATGTGCTCCCTGGCAAATGGAAACAAGCTGCCCTTTGACCTCTGGATGGAAAGTCATCGGCCCCAGGCAGCGACTGCCACAAACACGACCGTGCTTCTCTAGAAATGAAAGAGGAAGGGGGTTAATAGTGTAATAGTTCAGCCTGGGTTTCAGTTTGACCCTTTAAAGCAAAA
This sequence comes from Astyanax mexicanus, assembly GCF_023375975.1. Taxonomy (NCBI): domain Eukaryota; kingdom Metazoa; phylum Chordata; class Actinopteri; order Characiformes; family Acestrorhamphidae; genus Astyanax; species Astyanax mexicanus. Next base: position 21,959,096 of record NC_064419.1, on the reverse strand, counting down.
CCGTGCTATAATTTGATGCAAAATTATTAGAGTATAGAGGGATGCTTTGCTTGTTAAAATGTTTATCAAAAAATCTGTTTAATCAAATTAGATGTTAATTTCCTTTCTCGTGTAAATTTCACTAACCAGATTTCTGAATGCACTTGATATTTGTGTCAAATAAAAAAAACTTACTGCTGATTTTTTTATAATGATTTTTTTTTATATAAAGCAAATGATATTGCAATATGTCAGGGTATTGCAGGGTATTTTGTCATAATAATCTGGGTGATATAACAAAACACTGAAAATATATAATTAATTCGAAAAATATACACTACAAAAAAAAAAAACAATCAATTTAAGAAGTATTATAATCTCAAACATTCACTAGAAACAAAACAAATTTAAAGTTTGTCCGTCTTATAAATGACAATAACTTACCAAGAGTATGATTTTGTGCAGAAAAAAAATACAAAAAATACTCTCAAAGTGTCACAGTAAATAGCACAACTAATAAAAACAGACAGAATATTTTTTGTTTGTTTGTTTCAAATACCTTATAACTTAGAAGATATTATTGTGTATTAAATAATGTACCACATCTCTAGTATCGATTCCTAAAAGATTCATCAGGGTTGAAAGTATAAAGACATCAATAACAAGCCTTTGCTTAGCTATGTTAGCACACCCTGCAGAATCTTAGCATTTAAAATAAACTTGTGATCTCCAGTTTGAATAATAACACCAACAGTAAAAGTGGATATGAGTCAGATTACAGAAAGACACTGAAATATGCAGTGATTATTCAGCGTCATCATCTTTCAACTAGAAGCAGGTCATTTTTTTTTTAGGTTTACACCATCTGTGGAAAGTTCATCAGCCTGTGTTATGATCAGATCAGCAAATAAAGTATTATTATACTCACTCATGGTTCCTCTTTCTTCACCCTACAGATAGGACACTGTAGCTCAGTACAGCTGTTTTTTAGTGAACTGTTTATGAAAGGAAAGAACTCCCCAGTCTCCAGTCCTGGTGTTTCCCTGAGTCTGAACCGAAAACAAGAACAAACTTCAGACAATGAGAAAGGAAAAGGGGTTGGGCTAAATGCAGTTAGGAAAGTACGGAAGACAGAAATTCCCAAGTCACAGGCTTGGCATTCTGTGTGTTTTGCTTTGTTCACAGACGATTATAAGCCAGTAAGTTTCAGTTTACATTTAAGAAGATTATGAAATATTTTCTCCACAGGGAAACTGAGGAATAAAGGTGAGATAATACAGCAAAATATCTCTGTGTTCTCTATTTTCTCACGCTGAGGGTTCAAACATGCCTGGACACGAACTTTAACCATCCCTGCTGTGTCAAATTCCTGTTATTAGTAATTTTGAACAGTAAAGGGCTGGTGCTGAATCCATCTACATCCCGCCTAGACAGAGTTACTAGATAGACAAGTAAAGCCATACCTGTTTCCTTACCTCCAGATATCAACTGCTTCCAAGGAAATGTCTGGTTTCCTGTAAATGTTTAGTGTACGTGCCCCAGCTACAGAAAGCTCATAGACTGGGTTAGTGTTACTGCTTTACTTTACAGTGGCTTGCAAAAGTATTCATACCTCTTGATCTTTTTTTTTTTTTTTTTTTTTTTTTTTTTACATTTTGTCACCTTACAACCACAAACTTAAATGTATTTTATTGATATTTTAAGTGATGGACCAACACAAAATAGCACACAATTGTGTGGAGCGAAAATGATACATAGATTTAAAATAAATGTAATCAAATTAAAATCTGAAAAGTATGACGTGCAAAAGTATTCATCCCCCCTACATCAATACTTCATAGAGCCACCTTTCACTGCAGTTACAGCTGCAAGTTTTTATGGTATATCTCTACCAGCTTTGTGCATCTAGAGACTGAGATCTTTGTCCATTCTTCTTTATAAAACAGCTCAGGCTCAGCCAGGTTTGATTGAGAGATGCTGTGAACTTTTTGTGGACTTTGACTGGGCCATTCTAACACATGAATATTCTTTGATCTTTTATTTAAAACCATTCCACTGTAGCTCAGTATGTTTAGTCATTGTCTTGAATCACCTTCCTAGTCTCAAGTCTTTTTCAGCCTCCACCAGGTTTTCTTCCAGAATTGCTCTGTAATTAGCCCCATCCATCTTTCATCAACTCTGACCAGCTTCTCTGTCCCTGCTGAAGAAAAGCATCTCTACAGTATGATGCTGCCACCACCATGTTTCACACTGGGAATGATGTGTTCAGGAGGATGAGAAGTGTTACATTTCTGTGACACAAAGCACGCTGTATTTAGGTCAAAAAGTTCAACTTCGGACTAATCTGACCATAGAACTTTCTTCTACATGTTTGCTCTACAAACAGCACTTCTTACGTCTTTCGTTCAACAGTGTCTTTCTTTGTGCCACTCTTCCATAAAGGCCAGATTTGTGGAGTGCACGATTTATAGTTGTCGACAGATTCTCTCACCTGAGCTGTGAATTTCTGCAGCTCCTCCAGAGTGACCATGGGCCTCTTGGCTGCTTCTCTGACCAGTGCTTGATCTGTCAGTTTGGGTGGAGGGTCATGACTTGGTAGGTTTGCAGGTGTAAAATACTTTTTCTATTTTTGGATGATGGATCGTACAGTGCCCTTTGGGATGCTTAAAGGTTGGGATATGTTTTATGACCTAACCCTGCCTTAAACTTCTCCACTCGGTCTTCATGATTGTAATGGGGTGGGGGCAGTAGCTCTCCAGTCCAGAAGGTTTTAGAACCCAAGTGCAGAGCAGTGGATCTCAAAGCAGGTAAACCCAAGAAAAAAGGAAAATAATAATAATAATAATAATAATAATAATAATAATAATAATAATAATAATAATAATAATAAATATAGCCGCAAGCGGCAATCATCGGGTTCAAGCACCAACTTGCACAATGGTGCCTACTGGAGCATTGAATGGTGATGTGTAAGAAGGTCTAATATGATTGGAGATGCCCTGTCACATTTAGAAATTATCAAGTTTTTCACCTGTTATTAATGTTGAGCAGAGGCCTTTCAACCTGATCAGTGCTTAAATTCACATGTAAATCTAGTGAACTTTGTAGGATATTCATTAAGTGAGTTAGAACTAGTCAAAAGGTGTCTACATGTTATTGGTATTGATCAGGTGGCTTCAACCAGAATGTTCACAAAGTGGTATTCAGATTGACCTTTGAACCTTTGCAGAACAAGCTGAAATGTTTGACCAAACAAGTTTAAATTAACACAAAGGAGTGAATGTTCTGATGTGACATGTAATTACGAAGTTATTATAAATCTAGTTCTGAATTAAATGGCGCTTCATCAAGCACCAACTAGCACAATGGTGCCTACTAGAGCATAGGATGGTGATGTGTAAGAAGGTCTAACACAATTGGAGACATTCTGTCACATTTAGAAATGATCAAAAGTCTTTCACCTGTTATTAATGTTGAGCAGAGGCACAAAGGAGTGAATGTTCTGATATGACATGTAATGTCAAGTTATTCTTAATCTAGTTCTGTATTAAATGGCGCTTCATCAGAGTGATATTGTACAGAGGTCTTTAACATTGTGAGATTACAGCAAATACTGCAGAGTTACAGCAATTTAGGTTAGAAATTCCAAGGACGCACAGATTGCTTGATGCCTGGAGAGTATTGTATGTGAAATTTTCACAAATGTTTTTAATGAACATTTACCTAGAGACTCTACAGTGTGCAGCAAGACTGAAATGGAGGTGATAGGCCAAATATCCAGAGAGTAGTTTCAATATAGCTATTGTCAAACAATTAGCAATTATGAATGAACAAAGCACTTTTTAAACATAGTTGTATTGAGAAATTTGTCAGAGCCACTGTACTAAATATGGCAAAAACAATTAGATGTCAAAATAGTACAGCATGATTGACATATACTCGTTTTTTTGGAACAGCGCCCCCCAGTGGGCGGATTGTTTCAGCACTTTGCAGGTCACTACAGTGTCTCCACCTGAACATAACTGCCAAATATCATCCAGATTGGGCAACATTCAGCCTGCCAAAATGTCTGCTGAATGCTGATTGGCTGATGGTGTTCAGCCGTGTTGATTGATTAAGTTGCCCTTTGAACATCCTTTAGAGGCTGTATGATAGATTCTGCATGCAAAGTTTCAACTTGCTAGGTTGCACGGTTGCTGAGAAACAGTGCTCCAAATTTACCTCTTGAAGTGAATGGGGCATATATCCGGAAGGACTAATTTGCATATGGCGGCCATATTGTTTACATATTTCAACTTTTTCTTAATGAATATTGAAGCGCATGCTCTCACGAGTGTTTTGATACCAAACATGCCAGGATTGGTCAACATTCCTAGGACTAGTTTGCAAAAGTAGGTTTTGCATATTATGCAAATTAGCAAAAAATCTATATAGACGGAAGTGCATGGTCCAAATTGGAAAGTTGTTGGTATTGACCCAAGGAATCCATCAAAAAAAGAATTTTGAATGTAGGTCTTATGGTTTTTGAGTTATTGAGAAAATTGTGAAAAACTGAACTTCCTTGTTTATAGCGCCACCAGCGAGCGGATTGGGACGCGGCCGCTTTATTCGCCCTTAGAGCCTCCGCCGAAAGGGGCGGAGCAACGAAAAACGGGCGGATAATGAAAACGGGTGGAAAACAAAAGTCACGCCGAGAGAGAAGAGAAGTGAATCAAAACAAAGACCGCCGGTAAGTGCCGGCTACCTCTTATGGCGCGAGGTGAGGATTAACTAAGCGAGGGAAAGAGAAAAGTTGAGCACACCGCGTGGCTCGCGGGCTGCCACACACACACAAACACACACACACAAACAAAGACTCAGAGAACGAGAGGAGAGCGGTGGAGCTCACAGCTCGACACAGCCACACCAAACTCGAGAGGGAAAAACGGCACTTGCCGTGGATAGGAAAGAAGGGAAATGAGAGCCGGAGCTCAGAGAAAAATCGGGCATAGATTCGCTCTCACGAGCTTCAAAGGTCCAGCGCAGAGTGGCTGGTTGGCGTTGCTTTTAAGGTGTTCATAGCAGGTGTTGGTAATTAGCCAATTAACCCTCGGCGCTGGCCTGGCACGCCCTCCGATGCCCCGGAGGACGCCTCAGTCGTCCACCAGCCCTTACAATGACGTTGTTTGTTCACTAGTGTTCTCTAACAAACCACTGAGGTTGATACAGAACAGCTGTATTTATACTGAGACTAAATTACACAGCTGCGGGACTCTATTAACTAATTAAGTGACTTCTGAAGACAGTTGATTGCAATGGATTTTGTTTAGGGGTTTTAGAGTAAAGGGGGATGAATATTTTTGCACGGCACACATTTTTAGATTTTTATTTGATAGAAAAATTGAAAACCATGTATCATTTTCGTTCTACTTCATACTAATTCAATACTTTGTGTTTGTCTATCACTTAAAACTTAAAAATACATTTAAGTTTGTGGTTGTAAGAAGACAAAATGTGGATATATTGGGAATATTAGCATTTTGATAATGCTGAAATAAACTCTTTTTATAAGATACTTTAAATGAAATTGTAGAAGGTATTTTTTCTCTCCTGTAAAGTTGCTGTTACGGAAATACTTGTTTTTCATTGGACAGCCAAGTTTTACTTTACTACATATTTTAAATAAGTTTAATACTTTTACTCTAATGCATTGTTTATATGCTGAATCGTTACTCATTACAGTTATTAAAATGTTAAGAATAATTCCAAACCTACATTATCACTATAGCCAGAGCGGTAGATGCTCTGCACTGTCACCAGGTTTGATGCTCTTGAGTGAATCAAGAGATCACACTGAGGTCTAAGAAGGCCATGCTGCTTTCATTCTGCCTTTATTTGAGAACTTTCCACTGCTTTCTGTAAAAAAAATACGTAACACACTACTGTACTTTTACTTTCAGTACTGGAGTAAAACATTGTAGAATAAACTACTTAAGCAATACTTAAGTACAAAAAGTACTGAATATTTTAACTTCCAGTTAAATGTGGTGCTCAAATAACACTTCAACTTCAACAAGTCACTTTTTTGAGAGAGCACCTGTACTTTTACACAAGTCTAGATCTCTATTACTTCATACATCTCATGTTCAGACAGGATGACATGTCTTTGTGTGTTTGGATGGTTCAGTTTCATTTTAAACATAAACACAGGTCTGGACTTTTCAAATGAATAACGTGCTGTAACGTAATGTGCTGGCTTTAGGACAGGTTCTGTGACTCAGACATGCAGGATAATTAGCTTCAGAGGTGCTGGCTTTTGTTCGCAGTATGGTATGTGGGTGTGTAAATGTCCCAGGCCCTGGTGACACGCGTTAAATATTTTTGTCAAATATACTGTTTCATTTCCATCATCATTATCCTCATTATCATAGAATCATTATCCTGCCTATATGCCATTCTCTTTCATCATTAGCTTTTTAAACAGATGTTGTGATGTTAACTTCTGACATACGGTGGCCCAGAAAGGCACATCACAACTACATTTACAAAGCAAACTAAAAGATGACAACGCAACTACATTAAGAAAACGCAGCAAACACAAAGATGACAATGAAACTACATAAAAAAAACAGCAAACAAAAAGATGACAATGGATCTACATTAAGAAAACTCAGCGTTTCAGACACGCTGCATTAAGGGAAAGCAAATACATTTGCCACGCCGGAAAAGCTTCCGGCCACTAGAGGGCGCTGTTTAGCTGTTGCTTGCTTTGCTGTGCTGGCTGAATGGAGAATAGACATTTGTTCATGGTAACTGTCAATGGTAAGCGTTTCGGTGTGGGCTGTGGAGGTTTTTCAGTACACTTGTGAACAAACTTCCGTTCTCCGCTCACCTCTCTAGGCTCAGCCAGCAAAGCAAGCTTTTGGCGCGGGCTTTTGGTACAACGTTAACAGCTAACAGCACCCTCTAGCGGCCGGGAGCATTTCCAGTGTAACAAATGTACAGGTGCTGGTCAACGAATTAGAATAATTTGAAATAGTGCTATCATGAAATTCTTTGAATGCATTTTTTGTGCAGAAAGCAAATCAGGTGTTCACCGCACCTGTCCTACTCGTTAGACTAATCACAGAACTCGTTACCTGGAAAAAAATTTGCTCAGCTGAGCTTTCCAAAAGGCCCATTTAGGCCATTTAACTGTGACACTGTTGTTTTATTGAATTAGAATAATGGAGAAACCGTTTCATTGAATTAGAATAAATGCTCGAATTTTTGTTTTCTGTGAAGAGTGTTTACTGTGTAGTATAAAGTCAGGGTTGAGTAGAATTTCTAAGTTGTAAAATCAATCATGGGTAAGCAGTGCGACCTCTCAACCGGAATAGTGGCTCAAATTCAAGCCCTTCGCCAACAAGGCTTGACCCAAACTAAAATTGCTGAGCAGCTCGGCATCAGCCAGTCTTCCGTCTGCAAAGCTCTCAAGAAAAACTGCAGCAAGCGCACCAACTGTTCCGGCGTCCGAAAAACTTCTGCTCGCGACAACAAGCAGCTGAGAAAGATCGCAGTCAGCAACCGGTTCAAGTCCACTTCCGAGCTCACCGACTTGTGGAACAAGCAAACCGGCGCTGACGTCTCCAGATCAACCACTTACCGTTGTCTGCGCGAACTCGGCTTCAAATCTCGCGTTCCAGCAGTAAAACCGATGCTGAACAAGAAACAAATGGAGAAACGGCGGAAGTGGGCCAAAGAACACGGCGAGTGGACTGCTGAAGACTGGCAGAAAGTGGTCTTCAGTGACGAATCACACTTCTGCATCTCCTTCGGTGACCAAGGTCCTCGTGTCTGGCGTCGTGGTGGCGAAACCTACAACCACGAGTGCGTGAAAAGATCCGTCAAGTTTCCCCAGAGCGTTATGGTCTGGGGATGCATGTCCGCTCGAGGTGTAGGGAAACTCTGCTTCCTCAAGAAGACTGTCAATGCTGCCGTATATCAAGATGTTCTGGAAACGTTCCTGATTCCGACTGTTGAGGAACAGTTCGGCGAAGAAGACTTCATATTTCAACAGGATCTTGCACCGGCTCATGCGGCAAAGTCGACCAAAGATTGGTTCACTAAAAAACAGCTTGAAGTTTTGGCATGGCCGGCCAACTCGCCTGACCTCAATGTCATTGAAAACCTTTGGGCCATCGTCAAGCGGAAAATTCGCGACAGAAAGCCTACTACGCTGGACCAACTGAAGCAGTACATCGCCACTGCCTGGGAAGCTGTGAGTGCGGAAACTTGCGACAAGCTGGTCAAATCGATGCCGCGGAGACTTCAGGCAGTCATACAAGCCAAGGGGGCAGCCACAAAATACTGAGAAAGTGATGATTGTAATTATAATAAAAATTATTCTAATTCAACGAAACGGTTTCTCCATTATTCTAATTCAATAAAACAACAGTGTCACAGTTAAATGGCCTAAATGGGCCTTTTGGAAAGCTCAGCTGAGCAAATTGTTTTCCAGGTAACGAGTTCTGTGATTAGTCTAACGAGTAGGACAGGTGCGGTGAACACCTGATTTGCTTTCTGCTCAAAAAATGCATTCAAAGAATTTCATGATTGCACTATTTCAAATTATTCTAATTCGTTGACCAGCACCTGTATTTGCTTTCCTAATTGCAGCGTTTCTAAAATGCTGTCTTTTCTTAATGTAGTTGTGTTGTCATATTTTTGTTTGCTGCATAGTCTTAATGTAGTTGCGTTGTTATCTTTTTGTTTGCTTTGTAAATGTTGTTGTGATGTGCCTAGGTGTATAATGTATGATATACACCTATAAAAGAGACCAAAAGCATAGGGCTAGAAGCTGCAGCTATGGTACAGAACTAAAGAAACAAAAGGAACATTTGATAACAAACACCAGATAAATATGTTGATGGACTACATTTATGGTGAGGTGTAAGGTGAAACACAAGTCCTGACAGTGATCTGCAGGGAAAACAGGTTTTCTTATCAGCAAGGGTTTTTTTAAAAAATGCCCACCCAGACTTGTATAAAGATTCTCTTCATCTCCGCTGTCTATGCTTCTAAAAACCTGCCCTAGTTTTGCACTGGGTGCTTAAAATGGTTTCTTAAGTGATACCATAAAACAAGCACTCCCGGTTTAATTAAGTTTGTAATAGAGCTATGAGTGTGCCCTAAGCTAATGTTTTTAGACCGTTAAAATCTTGATTTGAAAACATACAATATGAAAAAATATGAAAAAAATACTGTATAATGATAAGGCAGAAAAATATAAACTGTGATACTGTATGTTTAAATGATAAGAACTCACTAAATACATTCAATGTGATTAAATTGAATTTAATTCAATTTAATTTATATAGCGCTTTTTATACCAAAAGTTGTCACAAAGCAGCTTTACAGAGAAAAAACAGGTTCACGCCGAAAAACTCCCTTTAAGAAGAAGAAACCTTGGAAGGAACCAAGACTCAGTCAGAGGAACCCAGCCTACTCGGGTTGATACCAGGCTGAGCAACATCGAGAACAGCATCAATACATGTAAAAGAGATAGCTAGAGAAAACAGAAAATAAAGAAAGAGAAAAAAGAGGGAGTTAGAAAGGTTGTGTAATAATTCTGCTGGAACCACAGATGAACAGATCCAGGCAGGCTGGCCGGGCATCTCAACACTTGTGAGAGAGCAGAGAGGGGAGGGAAGAATAAGGGTTAGAATGGTTATTTAAAACTCTGCAGTGTGAGCTGTAAGAGGAATTAAGAGTTGTATGCAATGTAAGCATTTTTATTTTATTTATGTTTCTGTTATTTGTTTTCTTTTCATGTCCTTCTACTTCTGGATTGCACACTATAATAAAAATATTGGTCAGTGACACTATAATACTGCTGTCCTTTGTCTCCCCCTTCAGGCAAAAGTCTGTATGTGCATTCTAGTACAAGTGTGCCTGAAACGTATGCTGCATTGGTTCACTTCAAATGTGTGCAAAATTGAACAAAATATAAAATATATTGCTGCAAAAATCTCTCACTTTACTCACTTCTAGCTATATTCATGATGATGATATAAGTAATTAAGATAAACACTTGCTAAGTGAATTCCTGCCCTGTAGGTGGCAGCAGTAAGATCATTATTTAAAATCAGGTTTAGGTGAGACGGGAGCAAAGAGCAAAAGATTGCCTCATGGCAGACTTGTCTCCACACTGACCAGTGAACACAGAGGTATGACTGATACATTTTAAGTTTTATGCACAGGTTTCATGTGGGCCCCACGTATGGATATCAGTGATGGACCCCATCCGGGTTATTAATGAGACCAGAAGAGGTGAGACTTTTTAAGTCTTTCATTTACATTACTTAAAGCTCTATATGTTGCTTTATTAGAAAAACAAAAACAAAGATGATGAGGATTTGAGAGAGCTGCTCAAACCTCTAGTGATGCTAAGGCTATGGCTACTTTACATGGTTATAAATAAGCTGGGTAATGCTGGAGACTATTGCTAGTTTACAATAGTTTTATCGTACAGTTTTGGCTTAAAATGTAATTTTAAAAACATAATAATAACGCCCTTTTAAAAAACGTTTTCCACCCGTTTTAGTAACCCTAACCGTTTTCGTTACACACCCGTTTTAGTAACCCCACTCGTTTTCGTTTCTCATTTGTTTTCGTTTTACACCCGTTTTGGTAAACCCATTTTTTTGTTTTACACCCGTTTTCGCTTTACACCATTTATACCACAAGATAAAATGCTATTTCTGCTGCATCCAACATTAACATTCTGTATATTACCGATATTAATATCCACTTTCCTTGGTCTTCCTCAGGCCCTGTTACAAAGATGTTTTGGAACTTCTATGTCCTCTATTGCTAAATGTACATCATTACTTGTAAGTCGCTTTAAATAAAAGTGTTTACTAAATGTAATATAATGTAATTATCTTATTTACAGCACAAGTGTTTACACCTGTGAACACTTATCAAATAAGACTTTTGTTTATTTCAGATAAGGCACCAAAACACAAGAAAGGTAAGCTGCAGTAATTAATGAAATTTGTGCTTATAGCACTGCAGGCTTTACTGTTTTAAACATATCTGTACAATAATAGATGGGTCTGAACAAATACCTTGTGTTTGGGGCTATTTATACTTGTGCAAAACCCTGCAAGTATATGCCCACTATTTTAGTTGTTTTAAGAACATGTTTCACACCCAAAATCTTCACCCAAAAGTTTCTGCTGTCTTGTCTGGGTTTCCAGGTGCTAGCCTGGATAATACAAAACATCTACTTTAGAAGACGAAACATTAGTGCACATAAGGAAAAGCAAACTAAAATAAGGCTGACCACCACAAGATACCTTCAGCATGGTGATTAACGCAAATAGAACCTCACCATGACGTCACCTGTCAACGACCAATTGAGGTACATTTTTAATTTCGCCCCTCCCTTCGCCTCAGTTATATACAGTAGTATATATATATACAGTAGTATATATAATATAGTTTGGGTAAGGGAGTTCTGTGAGCACATACTTTAACCCTTTCTACTGTATTTCAGCATTTAAGCCGATAACTGTGTCCTTTATGCAGCCCAGATTACTGTCCATATGTGTCCGATTTATTTCAAAGTTAAAGTATCGGAGGTGTTCAGACTATCATAGGCAAATACAATAAGATGCTAAATCAAATTGCTGGTATCTTGGGTAATCAATTTTTCCCTCTGGCAGCAGCACAGGTGCAAAACATGATGGTTCATTCACTATCTTGCTTCAAATTTGGGTCACAGTAGCTAAAATCTTTTTTATGCCTGAATTTATATAAACATAAATTACCAGATTACCTTGAAATCTACTGCTTTTTAAACTGTATGGACAACAGCCTCCTGGGGCATGTACTGCTTTATTGTTTTGTCCAAAAGTATATACAAGAGCGTTAGTGGTCAGTCAGCATGTTGGATTATCACTGCCTTGCCTCATTCTCAACTCCCCAATCCATCCCATAGCTTTATGCCAGGGGACTTTATGCCTTGCATAAGACAGAATGTAAGTATGTTCATGTTTGCTCCCAATTGTTCTAATCTGTTGGCAATGTTTTTCTACAGGATATCACACAACATTTTTATGCTTTTTATTTAATGTATAATAGCTATAAAACTATACACTGCTATACTTAAATATGTGTTGCTTCCTAACCTGGCAAATTATTTTCCCACATTTACAAGCAGGTTTCTTCAATCGTACAGTGGTTATATTGATTAACAAATTCCTGCCATAAGCAGTTTTAAATTTGCAGCTGAATACCCAAGGGAACATTTATTTGGGTTGAATGGAATGTAAATTTTGAACATTTATTCATTAAGCTAGATCAGATCAATAAATGCATGAAAACTGTTACCTCAATCTTAACGAGCTGAATATTAAATAGAATATTAAATAGTTTAAACTAAAGGTATCCCTATGTAATGATGATGGGCATCCATATGTAAGTCGAGTTCTATGCAGGCTAATTGAGACAGTAATGAAGTAAATGAGAGAAACAATATATTCTAGATTTTATAAATACACTCTCTTAAACCATGTGTATTTTGGGAACTTTTAGTTGGTTACAGAATATAGAATTTATTGGGTTATATGGATTTAACTAAGCAAATGATGTGGGGTTGATGCTGCAGTTGGTCTGCAGGTTTAGGTTCAGCAACAGTAGGTGCTGAAAGAATAAGGTCACCTGACTACCTGAATATACTGAATATAGACCAGGTTATTCCATCAATGATTTTTTTCTTCCCTGATGAACACAGGCATATTCCAAGATGACAATATCAGGATTCATCAGGCCGGAATTTTGAAAGAGTTGTTTAGGGAGCATGAGATCATAATTTTCAGACAGTTTAACAGACAGGACAGTGGAGTACTGATACGGTATAATAATGTGCATAGAGGGATAAGGTGCAGAGATGTGTAACATACTGTAACATATAGAACATACATGATCACAGCGCTTACTGAGGTAGAGAGTTCTTAGTCTTTTTTGGAACTAAGCAAATATTGTTGATAGGGATAGAGACATTTCAGTCTCTGTGTGTGTGAGTAGAGTAATGGGTGGGTTCAGTATCCAGCTGGCATTTCAACGTTGGAATAAACGTTGATCAATGAAGATGTTATGGTTGAATCAACGTGGATTTTGAAAAGTGAATCAACTTTGAAATAGCAACGTTGTTTCAACATCATATGTTCAACCTTTAATAAACCATTGCTCATTAAAATTAGAAAATCCTATGGTTAACAGTGTAAACAATAAACTTACATCACTGTAGTAAAGCTGAGTATAACTGAAGTTTCCCACCACTACCAATCTGATCTCAAAAACACTAAAACAGTGAAACTATTAGAACATGAACATGATGTTAAATTAAAAAGCAGTTACTGCAAATAGAAGTAAAACACTGTTTCATTCCTCCATCCTACCATTTTTATGAATTATATGGTGATGAAATATAAAATGCTGATTCAAAAGGTAGAAGGTGTCGGACATTATGTTGATTCAACGTTAACATTTCAATGTTAGCACAAACATTGAACATTAAATGTTGATTCAACGTTAAAATTTCAATGTTAGCACAAACATTGAACATTAAATGTTGATTCAACGTTAAAATTTCAATGTTAGCACAAACATTGAACATTAAATGTTGATTCAACGTTGTATCAACATTGAAACAACAACATACATTACATTAGTCATATTTCAACCACATTTCAACGTTGAAGGTCGGTTGTGTGCCAGCTGGGTACAGTCATTGTGTGTGTGAAGAGCCTAGACTGTATATAAATATGGACAGCACATAGACTGTATATAAAGATGGACGCCGTGTCGCCGTTCCCATACATTCAATGAAAATGAAGCCAAAATCTTCCGCCATTTTGGCGAGTCAGAGACCAGAGTCTGCGCAGTAGAGACCAGAGCAGGGAGAAAGGCTGTGGAGAGACCGCCTACTCATTTAAATAACCCCGCCCCTGAGGGCTGCCTCGCGGTCACAGACTGCAGAGCGGGGCGGAGCGGAGCTGACGGTCTGTTATTGGTCCCGCCCATAAGCAGCCCTTTTACCATAACCACACCTTTTTTGAATAGAGCCGAATAAAGTTTTAAAAACCGAATTCTGTGGGGATATAAAAATTTGACAATATAAGCAGAGGTTACATTAGCTGTTGCATTTAAATAAAGGAGGTAGAATTACAGTATATTAGAAAAAAACGTGATTGAAAGTTGTCTGTTTTGCCATTGAAACCTATGGGAATGGGTGGAGTTACACAGCTTTCTGCAGCCGAACAGCAGGGGGCGCCCGACCTGTGGTGGCTTCACTTTTAAGAGACGATGCTCTGTCCAGCTAAATACAGTCTATGGGACAGCATGTCTCTTACGCCCTCTGGTGGCTGCAGTACAACTTTTAACCCAGCCTGTTTCCATTCGACTGAATGAGAGATGGCGGAATCTTTAATCTAAAAATACACATTCAGGATTTTTTTTTTGGGAAGTTGGGTTCTGTACATTCTGCAAGATTCCCTCCTGTGTTAATAACCCCCCAGTGTTTTTCTTTCCAGTTAATAAGGTTTATAGGAGGTCTTCCGTGATATTTAAATGGGTGTGGTGATGTGGTGATTGACAGCTCAGGGCAAGTTGATTAACAGGTCGCCTGAGAGCGTGAACACGCACCGCCATGGTGGCTCAGTCGTGGATCTCACAGTCAGATCTTCCTGACATTTGGATTTTACTGTTGATTTTTCTGAGGTAAAGCAATGTAAAGATGGCAGCTTCCATTTCGGCCATATTTTGCCTTCAAAACGCCGTAATGAGAGTGAGTGGGGATGACCTGTCCAAATGTATATACACGATCTCCTCCGCCTGTCACTGCTACCCAGCCAGTGGTGGTGAATAAGCCCCCGGCCTACAATTCACCAGGTAAGTTCCAGTTTTGTGTGTTGAGCTTCATTAATCCCTTACTAATTAATCCCTCACTAATTAATCCCTTACTAATTAATCAATCCCTCACTAGATCTCACTTCTTCCATTTATTATTGTTGATATAATCACAGGTAGCAGGATACCTATTCTAGACAGGCGGAGGAAGCTGAGGCCACTCCAAGCTGTGGTGCAGCCCGTTAACAACATGGCTGCCCACAGCATAATAACGGACAAACCAGCACAGGTGGAGAGAGCAGTCAGGAAGAAGCCCAGTAAGATCAGGGCAGCTCCTCAGGCCATTGGGAAAGGTCAGGGACTGGAGCAGCCACTGGTGCCACCATCCCTGACCAATGAAGATCCCATCAACAGGCCTGAGGAAGCTCTCGGCCAGGCACTAGGTCTGCTGCAGGATGAGGAATGGTAAGATTTTGATATCCCTTGTAAAATAAAAGTGTATTTAAGGAACATCTTCCAGACATGTTTAATCTATAATAGGGGTGAAACGATTACTCGAGTAAATCGAGTAACTCGATTAAAAAAATTGATCGATTAATTTTCTGTGCCTCGAGTAATCGTTTATTTCATTAATAAACTCAGCGCGCGGTATTTCCGCGACTTTTATTTTGACAACGCGCTCAGCGTTACGTCACTCTCGCCCGGGAAGAAGGAGACGGAGGTTTGAGCAGCGGCAAAAATGGAAGCGGCGAGAGAAAACAGCGGTTTTAAAGGAATAAAAGCATTTTAGGTTGGAACGGTGACATGTATTCAGTGCAGCGCGTCCTTGCCTCCCAAAACAGCGCGTTTTAATGCTGCACCATCTGAGCTGAGGACAGCCGAGAGAGCAGGTAAACATAACTTATAATAAATCAATGAGATTAACATTAATATGCCTTAATAACAGAACAGCAGCGCCGTGGAGTGCTTATTAATAGAAACACTGTCTATTACTTATAGTTTATTAGAACAGAGACAAGTTTTCGAATGAATACATGCTTTATCGAAACAGTAAACACAGCGCTGTGGAGTTCAGAATATAAACAATACTAATGTTAAAGTTAGCTATACTGAAGTTACTTTGGCTGGAAACTAAATGCATGATTTCTTCATCTAAGAGTACATTTGACCGGTGAGACAGAAACTGTGTATGAACACTGTGTTGTTCATATAAGGAAGTGTGTGTCTCTTATTTATTGGATAAAATATTATTGGATAAAATATGAATTACTACTAGTGCCTAATGTGCCCCAATGCGTTCATAAATGCACGGCCATGACTTTATTATTAGACTTATTAGTCTTAGTGATGTAATTAGACCCAAGTAGTCCAACATATAAATAAAGAAAAAACCCACATTTGTAATACTTCTGTTTCACAATTATTCCACAGGTCCTGATATATTTTGGAGAAGTGGCTTGGTGGTAAAAGAATGCAGCACACTGATCCAACACTGGCAGAACTGACAAGATGCACAACACAAAGACGATGTTTATGCCTTTTTTTATTGATTAATACCCTATATTTGATACTTACAAGAAATCCAAAATTGAAAGTAATGTAATTAAATGTATTTTTGTAATTGTGGTATTTATTTCTTTATTGTGGTTTATTTATTTGTATTTGCAATTTGGAAATGTATGTTGTGATTTTAAAAATATAACTTATCTAAACAAGGAAACCAATTGGTCATTCATTATTAAGTGAAATGCCTTTTTAATTGCTCTTTAACAAAAAAAAAATGTTTTATCCGATTACTCGATTAATCGAATCGATTTTTCAGTAGAGTACTCGATTACAAAAAGAATCGATAGCTGCAACCCTAATCTATAATTCTCTAAATGTTTTGGTTGTGAAACAGGGAAAGGAAGGTCGAGGGACTGAGGCTTGTGCGAGCTCTGGCTGAACATCACTCTGAGGTGGTGCTGCCAGAGCTCCACTACGTCTGCAAAGCCGTCATCGCGGAGGTAAGACTTTATAACACACTTCATACACACTCTACAGCAGCTTCTTCTGTGATCTGATCTGTTTCAGAAACTGATGGAGTTCAACAGGCCGAGGCTTAGTGTGCTGCTTCTGTTGTCTCCACTGTCTCAGGTGAAAAACCTCCGCTCTATTGTCTCTCGGGACGCCATCACCACTATGGCGCACCTTTTCACTCACCTGCAGCACAACATGGACAGTGAGGTCGAGGGCGCTGCTCACACCCTCCTTCATAAGGCTGGGGAAACCAGCCTTTTCATAAGGCAGGGTGTGGAGCTTGCCCTCAGCACTATGGTGCACCACTGTTCGCCTGGCCGAGTCCTGCGAGGCCTGCTGGATGGTGGACTCAGGTAAATGTATATTCACGTTACTTATTCATTAATAGATTTAAAATGGAAACTAAATGAAGGAAGTGCCACCAGGTCATGTGATCATGTGTATCTGACTGACTGTGTTCGTTCACTCTCTTGTGTTCAGACACAGAAACCGGCTCTCCAGGGCCACCACTGCATTGAGCCTGGTGAGGCTCCTGCAGGTGGTTGGGGTTTCTCGTGTGCTGACTGGCAGGAAGAATTTAGCGAGTGAATTCATTCCTGCCGTCAGCACACTGGCGTTCGATGCAGACCAGAACGTCCGGTAAGAAACTTTAACTCCTGTTTTAATCAATCAGATGAAATCTGATGAAGAATCAGCACTGAATCCACTGTTATGTGTTATCATGCTTTCTCTACAGGGCCCATGCTCGTGCTGCACTGCGGTACCTGGGTAGCCACAAGGACGCAGAAAGGGCTGTAGAAAAATATGTCCAGTTAAGGGACCAATCACAAGTGAAGAAGTTGCTTCACAATTAATTAATTAATGACTAATTGTTTATTTATTGTCTGTAGTTGAGATGTTGTTCAGTGTTCAGCTGTTCAGACTGGGTTTGGTGTTGAATGCTCTGTTCTAGAGAAGTTTACAGACTCAGAGCTGTTCACAGTGGTGGAGAACAGGAACTACATCTGAAGAGGTGGATGAGGCAGCGGCTCCACCTTCCTCTTGCCAGAGGGAGGTGGGGTCTCTGCTTGGTGGGAAACGTGCCAACCCCGTGGCATCAGGGCTTCCCAGTCAACCAGCTGGGAATGTCGCGCCCCCAAACAAGCCCTGCAAAGCTTGTGAGGGGTTCGCCCAGGGCCGGCCGGCATCCCCCAGTCCACCCTTCAGACGTACGGGTCCCGTCTCCATCACTGTGATCAGTTCTGACTCTGTCGGCTTCTCTGGAACAAAGCATTTCACACCAAATTAGGTAATATTGTATACAGAAATTAAGTAAAGTTTACTAAAAGGAAGAATGAAGTTCACTTATTTACTCTCTGTAACATTTAAATCTTGAGTTAAATTACTTAAATTTATCTTAAATTAAATTTTTAGTCAGTGTGGTTGAGATGTTATTCGGTGTTCAGCACAACATCTCAACCACACTGACTAAAAATTTAATTTAAGATAAATTTAAGTAATTTAACTCAAGATTTAAATGTTACAGAGAGTAAATAAGTGAACTTCATTCTTCCTTTTAGTAAACTTTACTTAATTTCTGTATACAATATTACCTAATTACAATTACTTAATTTGTACAATATTACTCAAACAGGTTATGATACATAATATAAATCCTGAAATTGAAATATTTATTTTAAATTTCAGGACCTATAATATATGATGTATCATAAATTATTTGAGTAATGTTGTATAAATTAAGTAATTGTAATTAGGTAATGTTGTATACAGAAATGAAGTAAAGTTTACTAAAAGTTCAGTTCACTTATTTACTCTATGTAACATTTAAGTCTTGAAACCGAGAGAAAGTTACTTAAATGTACCATTTTTTTCATTGCAAAATAAAAATCCTAAAAAAAAATCATTGTCTCTCTCATTATTACAAATAAGGGATATATAAATAAAAACCGCATACATAGACAGTTATAAACAGACAGACAGATAGAAAGTAAAGGTACATTTTAATATATATACAGCAACATACTTATATGTATTATTATATTACTTTATAATAATAATAATAATAATAACAATAATAATAACAAGAATAATATTATTAATAAAAATGTATATTACTATTAATAATATTAATAAAATATATATAAACAATAAGTAGAAGTAAAAAAAAATTAAATGTTTTCAAATAGATTAGATTTTTGGTTATTTATTTAGTCATATGTATCTTTATGAGTATTTTATCAATACCAAAGTACATCCTATATATATATATAATTTAATATATACTTATTTATTTTGATGTGTTACACTACAATGTCTCCGGGAGATCACTGGACACTGTATTCCTCACAAATATAAACATTTTATATCTGTAAAAATAAATCTAAGAAATTATTTCTCAGATTTCTGTGTATTTTGTGTCAAAATGTTTATATTTTTAAGAAATACAGTGTCCAGTGATCATTACATAAAATATTATAGTAAGTGGGGTTTAACTGTTTGGATGACCTGACTTCCTTTCATCATAAGTCATAAAAAAGGCACCAGAAAATACTGTTCAATTTAAGTAAAAATGACCTCATGGTTCAAAGAGTGTCTCTATAGTTATGCACATAAAAAGTTACATTCTCAATATATTTAGTTTATATTTTAATTATTTGTTGTTGCACACAAACATATTTAAATTAATATTTAATTAGCTGCATTTTATAAGAGAAAGTGTTCAATGCTAATGAAGCATTTCAAGCTTTAAGTTTTAGTTAACTGCTTTTTGGATTTTCCCTTCAATAAAAACACCAGCACAAAATAAAATATACCACTGCTGCAGGTGCCCCGCCCACAGGTGTTGGGTCTGTGGTGAACATGGCCCAGAGGAGCGGTGGTGGGGGTCCCTTATTTTAAATTCTGAAAGGTGGCAACCCTACCACCATCATCATCATATACGTAGTGGTGTGGTC
This sequence comes from Astyanax mexicanus, assembly GCF_023375975.1. Lineage (NCBI taxonomy): Eukaryota > Metazoa > Chordata > Actinopteri > Characiformes > Acestrorhamphidae > Astyanax > Astyanax mexicanus. The sequence continues at coordinate 21,939,267 of NC_064419.1, read as the reverse complement.
GAATCCCAAACGGTAGTTCTTACAACACACACACACTTTACCAGCTGCATATTAAATCTGCTGTCTGTGTATATCTGTAAGTAAATGAATAGGATGCTTAATGTCAGGTGGGTTTGCTATCCCTGCCCTTTTGTCTAGTAGGGCTTATCTAACTTACTCATCTAACACTGTTTGGTGACATGGGGTTTGGATGAAGCTGCTTGTCCATGAAAACCCATTTCATGAAGTTCTCTACGCTCTAACTTACTGTTCTTGAGATAATCTAAAGCCACAAGAATTTTGGAGGTCTGCAGTGATCAGGGTTCTTAAATTAAAATCCGGGTAATTAAGGTCTTAAATTGTCCTAAATTTACTGTAAATTTGCAGTAGGTATAAGATTTTCAGACGGTGCGTTTAATGCCAGTGGGAAAGCACATACTACAGTTAGTGGCAAGCTAACTAACGTTGACTGGGAGAGAATAAAGGTTAGTGGAAAGATAGCTAGCTAACACTAGTGGAGAGCTAGCTAACTTTACCCGGGAGAGAAGTAAGGTTAGCGGTGAGTTAGCTAATAAAAGTGGCTAGTTAGCTAATGTTACCGGGAAGAGAACTAAGGTTAGCGGAGAGCTAGTTAACATAGTAACGGTAGCAGCAAGTTCCAATACATAAGTTTCTACCAAAGAAATGGTGACTACATTTTTGAATATGAAAATATATATTTATTGAGGTCTTAAAAAGGTCTTAAAAAAGCATTACATTTGACTGTTAAAATGGTGCAAAAACCCTGTACTGCTCAGAGGTTCTGAAGGTAGATTACTTTTTATTTTTGTTGACGTATGAATTAAATATGGATACTCGTTAGGGGTGGGTGGTATGGCCCTAAAATAATATCACAAGATTTCAATGTATTTTTTGCGAGCCAATATTCTTGGATATATGACAAAATATTAACATGTTTTCAATTTTATTTTTCAAAAAGAACATAGTGCTGCAACAAAATAAATATTATTGCTTTATTATTTAAAAAATATATATAAATATAATTCTTTCATACATTCAGTAAAAACTAATCATCAAAAAAATTGTCTAATTACTTACCAAGATCATGATTTTGTATAACATAATAAACAGTGTAACAAAATAATAAAAATTGTTACAACAAAACAAGTGCTGCATAGGAAGTGATTGTAAACTGCAAACAAACAAACATTCAAATAAATAAAGTAAGTAGCAAAATATACACAAAGTAAAGGCTTTCAAAGAATATCACATTACAATTACATATTACAATCACCACAGTGATTTATCTTACATTGATTCTTTTACTTCACATTTAAATATCCATAATTAAAAGTTTAAGTTGGCCAGCTGCGTCTGTATATGTGAGCGAGTTCTATACTGCACCATTTCTCAGCAACACCTTGTCCGTATCGTCAGAAATGTTGTGTAGCAGAATAACAAGCGCGGTGTTCAATCTATTCCACAAGCAGCAGTTTGCTTCCTATTTGTAGTGCACAATTCTACACAATCAACATAAAAGCAGCATTTACCAAGACCAGGTAAAATGAAGTCCAGGCTGTGGTGAAAGCCTCCTAAAGTCCCATCTCTTTCCGTTCCCATCTGTAACTGCTCCTCCACAGCCGGGGCAGGGAGCTCCATCAAAAACTCACTCATTCCCACCCTGCCACTTCAAAAAGCCATTAATCTGCTGTTAGCCAATCAACAACTGCTGTCCTGTGCAATGACCAATGATATGCTCCAGCATTCTCTGCACTCGTCCAATCCTGGCCCGGCAGGATAGTGTTGGGCCAGGGTTATCAGGAGAGGGTCAGATATCTGTAAGGTAGTTCTTATTTATGATCTGAGAGCAAGGAGCTGCCTTGAGGGCAGTAGAGGTCTGAAGTGAGGAAGTGAGAGTGGTGGTAGGTTAAAGGTGGTGAGATAGCTGCTGTTGACTTTGGCAGGAAGGAGAGCAGGACTCTATCAAGAAATGGAACAGAACAGGTAGAATTTGAGTGAAATAAAGATATTTCATTTAGGGGTTTAAGCACTTTGAGCTGCCCCTAAAGCAGAACTAAGGTAGAGGGAAACACCTCGGGAAACTTTGTGGCGTAATAAGGAACGACCAGTAACAACCTTCCCAAAACTTACCAAAGAAAGTCCAGTATTACAGTTTTCTTCAGGAGGGTATTTCAACCCAGACCCTCGGACCACCTGAGGACGTTTGATGTGATTTAAAGACCTTCTTCAAACTTTCACCCTGGAGCCGTCGTTACTGGACAAAGACGAGGGACAGACACTGGTTCCCATGGAGTCCAATCTCTCTGGGACTTTCCTCTTCAACAACAGTCTGAACCAGTTCCCCTCGGACATCAAGGCACCCGTGTGCCAGTACTCAGTGTCTAACTCCTTTTACAAGCTCGGCCCCACCAACCTCAACGCCCAGCTGCAGGCGGGCACCCCGCACGGCATCTCAGACATCCTCAGTCGATCTATGATGGGAGCTCCTAATAACACCAGCCTGATCCCAGGATATTCCACCATGGGCAGCTTTGGCACGACCATGTCCAGCCCAGGCGTGTATTATAACCGGGATTATGCCCCTGCAGGACTGGGCACTTTCCCCAAAGCCAGCGCAGAGTGCCCGGGCATGAAGGGAAGGAGCAGCAGCTGCTGGGTGGATGGAGGGTACGACTGGAGAGGGGGAAGACAACAGTGCAGCAACAGTAAGAAGCCTGAATTGTATAAAAAAGAATTTGTAAATGTTTCTAGATCTGCAAATCTAAAGTTCTATATTTATATTTCATAATTAACTTTTTTAGAAAAGTTTTGTTAAGAAAATGACTAACCTAAGAAAGAAATGTAATGTAATATCAATATCTATCTGTTATAAAGTATTATGAAAAAGTAAAAAAATATATATTAATGATGAATAATAGGGATTATAGTTGCAAAGATGTGTAGACCAAGTTGTCTTTTAATATCAAAACTTACTTATAAAAACTAAAGACATTTTCATCAGAACCCCAGGTGCATGTTTCTATATATATTAATGATCAAATAAATGCTCATAATATTATAGGCTCTATAAAATAAAGCAATTAAAAATATGTATTTAAATGTATTGACATAAGTATTAAGAACATCCTTATTCTTATTGTTCAAAATATATTCAACTAATAGCATATGTTTTAATTGGTCTATTTATCTAATGAAAGTCTCAATAAATAGCTGCTGGCATAAGTATTAGAAGTAATGTTTATTATATTTTGGTGTCTAATTATTACCTAATTTTAAATATCCCTTATTTTTATTAACTTTTTATACAATGTGTTATTTATTCATTCTATTTTTCCCATATTTTATTTTTTTTAATTTCCTGAGTGGTTGTTATTTTTTATTTACTAGTATGAGAAAGTAATAAGAACTACTCTGTTTTAAAAAGAGATTTGATAATAAAAAAAAAACTTTTAATTCTTTCTCATAGATAATCGAGTAATGAAGATGTTGACATTAAGATGACAGTACCCAATTCTTTGTAAAGTTTAATTATCCCAATCATACAAAGTCACAAAAATTAACTTTTGCTTTTTTTCAGCTGCTTCACAAACATCTCTAATGGTGTGATGAACACCACAATAGACTTGAGGAAAGATAATTAAGAAATCATATTAGAGAATGTTGAGATATTATGATTACTAATAAATCTGCTCTGTTTGATCAGCAGACATGGGTCATCCTGCAGAGACGGTGGGCAGAAAGAAGCACACGAGACCCACCTTCAGCGGACACCAGATCTTCGCCCTGGAGAAAACCTTTGAGCAGACCAAGTATTTAGCAGGACCAGAGAGAGCACGGCTGGCGTATTCACTGGGCATGACCGAGAGCCAGGTTAAAGTAAGAGCACAGACACACCATTAATGAACGGACACATTCTGTAATGCCTTTTAACCCAATTTAAAACTACAATATTTATACTGGACAGGGGATTTGCATGGACAGAAATGTCAACCTATTTCCCCACACTTACAAATAATAAAAAAAAAATGATAATGGTACTTTTCTAAGTAATTGGGAAGTGCTAAATAAAAAAATCATGCTATACGTGTGTCTTGCATCAGACAATTGAGGTTATACTATGCAATTCTACCCCCTTGTTTATTAATATTGGATTTCCTCTTTTAATATGAAAAGTGAATTTCAATTAATTACTTCATTATACTTTGATAATAATAATTGATAGAGAATGAACTATATTAACCTGATTATCACATAATTCTAGTTGCATGTTGATAATTAAAATAAAGTAAACACTATGTAACAAACAACTGTCATTTATGCCCAATATACTGTATTATTATAGTATTCATTATATGCCCCAATGCTTTGGGACACCTAAATGTAACATTTAAAGGAGCTGTTATTTCATCCCATTCTACCTTAAATCCACACACATTAATATGGAGTTAAAATGGAGTATTGCATTTTATTAATAAGATGTCTCTCTTATCAGCTTCATATATAGTGTACGTGTATATGTATAGCGTGCATAAAGGATACTCAGTTAATTTGTCCATATAGTGTGTGTGTGCGTGTGCGAAGTCCTTCATAATATATATTTCATATAAGAGACAAAGTTATTATTATTAGTAAGTACATTGACAAATTAATAAATGTGTCTAAATGAAAAAATTTACATTTTTTTTTTTTTTTTTAAAGTTGTCCAAATAAAAAAAATATATTTAAAAATATAACATAAACATATAACAATATTTTTTTTGTTTGATCTTCTATCTTCTAAATGGAACTTTACAGAGGAAGGAACATTTTATTCCAGTTTATTCCAAGTAATTTTTGAGCATTTTTATTGGTCTGTTCATTATTAAATTGATTACACTGTGTGGAAATGATGTCTTACACTAAAAATCAACAGGAAATAATATACGTGTTTTTCTTTCTATGGACAGTGAGTGAATTGTCATTACTGTGTGTAGGCCTGTGGATTACTCCTATAGTCTATCGACTATTTTATCTCTGCGTATCCAACTGCATATTAAACTTATTGACCTGTCATTTTATCTGTTTAGTGTTTGCTCTGTTGTGTTAAACAATTATGCCATTTTACATAGTTACACTGATCATTTATATTAATTACCAGTATTATGTTAAATAAGCTTTGTGTGTGTTTTGTAAATTTGTGTGCGTGTTTGTTTTAATAATTATTTGACACTATTTGCTTTATTGGGACGCACTACTACATGCGTCTTAATGCTCGTCTTTTCTGCTCAGGTGTGGTTTCAGAACCGACGTACGAAGTGGCGCAAGAAGAGTGCGTCCGAGCCGAGCTCCACACAGGCCAACCGGACGGAGAGCGGCCGGGACGGCTCTGAAAACGAGCTGGAGGACGAGGAGTACAACAAACCACTGGACCCCGACTCAGACGACGAGAAGATCCGCCTGCTGCTGCGTAAACACCGCAGAGCGTTCTCCGTTCTGCGTCTGGGACCACACCACGTCTGATACAATACACACACACACACACTCCACGCTGTTTACCAGAGGTGGGCAAGACTAGGCCAGCACCATACACCTGTAAAAATTTCAAAAGAAATGTGCTACAAATGTTTTATTAAGTGATGCCACACACACAGTGCAGAAGTTTTAAAGAATTATGTATGAAATTTCACCAGTAGCATCCCACAGCGAGCCTGACTACAAACAAAAACTAAAGTGTTGCCAAGCACTTTTTTTTTCTTGCAAAATAGATGTTGTGACAAGTGTGCTGATAAGTGCTGATATGCAGCAAAAGCACACTAAAGAATATGGATGACAAAATGGATAAAGAGCAGTGTGTGTTTAACTCCACCCTCAGCTTTCGCTTCATCCCGTGTCTTCTTTTCTTATTGGCTGTATTACTGAGAGATCCAGAGTTTTAACCTGACATATTGAGATATTTGTTGGGGGCTTGCAAGGCATTTATGATCACTCACTGATCTCTTGGATCTCATATCTTTCAGCTTTTCACTCATAGCGGCTGAAGGCCAATTTATACTTCTGCGTCGAACCTACATCGTAGCCAAGCTGTAGCTTGACACGCACCTTTCTGGAAATGTAACTACATGTCAGGCGACACAGTCGCAGCTGGCATTGGTCTGCCGGACCTTGCGCCTCCGCCTTCAGGGTTTAAACTGCGTAGAGCACAGAGCTGCGTAGCTGGATACGCATAGGCTATGACATAAGTTTTTGGTGCAGAAGTATACATTAGGCTTGTTCCATCACTGAGCGAACAGCGATTTTACTTTACTTTTGTCAGCAATCTACCAATAAAAATGTGCAGTTGAATACAGACTTGCTTGCTGTACTAGTTTATTCCTACATATTAGAAACCTGTTTTATTATGGGACCAAAAACTGGTTATTTTGCTAGTTTGAAACATCAGTTTAAGGTTATTCAGGAAGAGAAATAGAAGAGAGAGAGAAAACTCAGAACTTTGTGCTGGAGTTTGGGTAGCTTCAGCTTGTTGTAGGAAGTGAGTCCCACTTCTATAAGTAGAATCAGGAAGGAGAGATAACAGAGTTAAAGGGAGGAGATGGGGTGGTGGAGGGCTTCGGAAACTTGTCATAACAAGTTCATAGAATTGTTAAATTGGAAAGGGGAGGAGCTTTAGGCATATTTCTGGTTTTAAAACTTTATGGCATTACTCTAAAACAAAAAAAAAAAAACATTTGTAGCACATTATTTTTACAAACTGTCTCTTCAGTGAAAAGTGATTTAATATAATTTACTCAAACATTTATCATATGTATTACTTTTACATAAACTTTCACTTTAGCACAGTTATCTTGGCTCCAACTGTGTTAATAAGAAATATTATATTCTGTGTTTTTATAACTGAGCTCTTTCAAAATTAGCCCTATATCAAGCACTAATTGTTATTCTTTTTATTTTTTTATAAAGCATGCATTTTTCTTTAAATTCATGAAGGCACTTAAAATAACTTACTATATTGAAGAAAACAACTGATTCCTCCCAAAGGGTCAATAGCTAGTTATTTGTTGGAAGGGCTCATTTGTAGAAGTTAAACGTTAAAACGTTATTAGGTGATAAGCTAATTGTGTTGGGTATTGTTCTTCACCTTTTGGCCTAAAATAAAACACTAAACCTTGAAAAACGGTAGAGCAGATATTGAACCAATAGAACAAATTGAAAGGCAGAGTGAGTGTTTAATTTTGACACTACCAGTTACTCCCCACCTCTGGTTTTACAGCAGCATCTCTTCATACAATATTCAGTCTACACTTTTACCTCAGACTATACAACTGAAGTTCGAGTCGGAGGTCAAAGTTCAGCAGGACCGTGTTTGTAATAAACATATTGTATTCCACACACAGATTTCTAGTACCTATTGTTTTAACAAAGCATACTGTATATGTACATAATGTCCAAGAATCTGTCTATTATTTATTGGATTTTCAAATTGTAAAGCACGTCTCGGTTATGCTGTGGTGAGCAGAGTCAATATAACGCATAACAAAACTGAAACTGTGCAACAAAATCTTGTGCCTGGTACTGTTTATTTGGTGACTGTGTGTCTGTTTGTGTGTGGTGATTTTAGAGTCTGTTGGGGTCCTCCAACTAGTTTTTGCACAGATTTGTTCAAAATAATAATCTTATTAATCAATTAATAAAAAATATTTAGTTACACCAGCACCAGACTAGGGTGGTTAGCTAAGCTAACCACATTTTTGGGACTGGATAAAAAGAGGAATCTGATGAAAGTAAACAATGAACCAATTGGCTAATTATACATATATATTAAATTAGTTACATAAAATTAATTATAAATGAATATCATAAAGTTCTTAACTTTAGTTGATACAATATAATTTTAAAATCAAACAAAAAAAAAAGCTCAACAGATTTTTCTTTTTTTGCCAATTTATGCAGAGTACTGCAAGGAATCTCACATGCTGTTAGGATGCACTGGAAATGTATTAACTAAAATTATTTGCCTGAAAAAATCAAACAAACAAACAAATAAAAAAAACACCTGACATGGCATTTTATTAAAAAAAAAGAACATTTAGGCAATTTAATTGATGCTGTGATGGAAAAAGGTGGCAAAATTAATGAAAATGTATGCATTCATTATTCAGCCTTTGGCAACTTTTTATTTATTTATTTTTTTACTGTTTTATCTGAAAAATAATTTGGTGCATCCCTATTAAATAATGTATAATGATTAAAAAATCATTCATTAAAATCATTTCACATTAAAACGTATTATATTGTGAAATATACTATTTTCAATGTATTGTTCATCCCTATATTGCCAAAAGCCTTTATTTTTTCTGCATTTTTTCAACTCTATATTTCTATAGCATTTCAAAGTGCTTTACAGAGACTAAAAACATAATATAAAAAAAAATCTTTAAAAAAGTTACAAGACATTATAATTAAAAGAATAAAACGTAATAAAAAAAACATTTAAGATTTAAGATAAATATGAGAAATACATAAACTGTTAGGATTGAAAGTGTGCAAAAGCATTAACAAATAATCATTTTCAAACTGTCTGATTTGGAAAACATACAGAACAATGCTGTGGTTATGAATAAATATTTTTAACTTTTAAAAATCCATCTGTAAATGCAAATAAGCACGTTTACCTGAATCTGAAGTCTGCAAAGAATTTAAATCATGTTGCAGACTCTGAGAAATGAAAATGTACCGAATCAGCAGTTACTGTATGATTACACACTGAAACCACTGGTTTACAATTAGACATAATCTAAAGCACCAGCAGTTCAGCTCTATATATAACTCTTATATCTAATATCACCCTTTAGATTCATTTCCTCTGTGGACTTTGATCTGTTTGGGTGTTGATGTGAATTTCTAGGTGGTAGGATTTGGGGCCGGCTCTGTGGTGTTTAAGGGTGTGTTCAGTGTGTGTTCAGTACCAGAGAGAGTTTTTAAACAATCACACCTGGTGATGGACGCTGTCCAAAAGCCGATTACATCATCTTAATTCTTACTCTACACTAAACCATGTGCTAAATATGTGCATTTACTGGTATTGCAGTATTGTGTATAAATAACAATTGTCCTGCTATACATATCTGTACACACAGCTCTGAACATAAATAAGAGACCACTTCAAAATGATCAGTTCCTCTGATTTAACTATTTATAGGTATATATTTGGGTAAAATAAATATTGTGGTTTTATTCTATAAACCACAGACAACATTCCTCTAAAGTTACAAATAAAAAATATTGTAATTTAGAGCATTTATCTGCATAGAATGAGAAATGAGTAACAAAAAAGGTACAGTGCTTTTAATTCCTACATAATGCAAAGAAAACTAGTTCATATTCATTTAGTTCAGCAATCATTATTTGGTGGAATTTCCCTGATTTTTAATCACAGCTTTCATGCATCTTGGCATGCTCTCCACAAGTCTTTCACACTGATTTTGGGTGACCTTATTCCACTCCTGGCACAAAAATTCAAGCAGTTCAGCTTTGTTTGATGGCTTGTGGCCAAATTACATCTTACATGATTACATTCAGAGGTTTTTCAATGTGGTTCAGGTCTGGAGATTGACCATCAACTCCTTGCAATTGCAGGATGACATCAAGTGACCTATAAAAAGAATGGCAAATGGCAGCTGGGGTGAAGTGCATGGGAAAAAAAAGTTAAAAACATACTCTTAGAGGCAGGACTCAAGCTTGAAACAGGACCTTCTTCAGTATGAAGCAAAGAAGAGCCAGGCTGAAGTTTGCAAAGCATCATAAAAATAGGAATATAGAAGACTGGAGTAAGATCATCTTCTCTGATGAGTCCAATTTTCATCTTTGCTAAACATCTGGCCATCTGATGTTAAGATAGATACCTGCAAAGATGTACTTGCACCCACTGTGAAATTTGGTGTAGGATCTGTGAATATCTGGGGATGTTGCAGCAAGGCTGGAATTGGGCAGTTTGATTTTTGCAAATGACGCATGAATCAAGCCGAATACAGGGTTATCCTGGAGGAAAACTTGCTTCCTTCTGCTCTGGCAATGTTCCCCAACTCTTAGGACTGTTTTTTTTCCAGCAGGACAATGCTCAATTCCACACAGCTAGATTAATTAAGCTGTGGATGAAGGACCACCCGATCAAGACCCTGTCATGGCCAGCACAATCTCTAGCCCTGAACCCCGTTAAAAACCTCTGGAATATAATCAAGATAGTTGGTCACAAGCCATCAAACCAAGCTGATCTGCTTGAATTTTTGCACCAGGAGGGGAATAAGGTCACCCTAAAGACTAGTGGAGAGCATGCTGAGACACATAAAAACTGTGATAAAAAATCTGGGTTGTTGCACCAATTATTGATTCTGAGCTCTTAATTTCTAAATGAATATGAACTTGTTTTCTGTGCATTTGAGGTCTGAAAGCTCTGCATCTTTTTTGGTCAATTTGACCATTTCTTATTTTCTGTAAACAAATGCTATAAATGACAATATTTTAATTTGGAATTTGTGAAAAAAGGCCTCAGTAGTCGTCACTGATTGTAAAAACTTCACACTACACTTTAAGCAGCTTGAACCCTGTGTCTCTCCACTCTTCCTCCAGACCCTGTTCCCTTGATTTCCAAATAAAATGCACAATTTACTGATATATTTAATGATGGTTCTGAGAGACATGTCATCTGCTGGTGTTGGATTTCATTTTCCAGCTTTGTAAAGCTCTTAAAAAAATAGACCACATAAAATTGATGAGTTTCTTTGATTTTACCAAATTGAAAACCTCTGGAATATAACCAAGAGGAAGATGGATGATCACAAGCCATCAAACCAAGCTGAACTGCTTGAATCTTTGCACCAGGAGTGACAAAGTTATCCAAAAGCAGTGTGTAAGACTTGTGGAGAGCATGCCAAGATGCTTGAAAGCTGTGATTAAAAATCAGGGTTATTCCAACAAGTATTGATTTCTGAACTCTTAAAACTAGATGATAATATTTTATTTGGAATTTGGTAGAAATGTTATTCATAGTTTATAGAATAAAAGAACAATGCTTATTTTATTCAAACATATACCTATAAATAGCAAAAGCAGAGAAACCGATTCAGACACTGAAGTGTCTCTTAATTTTTTTCCCAGAGCTGTATATACATAGTAACATTTTCTCAAGTGATTTTTTTTTCTCAAAAGAACCTAATGTCCTACTTTTGAAATGACCTCCTAAGTGTAATTATGAACAAAGACGTTTTAGGCGCTTTTGTTCTCCCGTGTCAGAAAGGATGTCAGTATCGCTAACAATAAAACCTCCATCTGTAAGTTCTGCAGTAACACCCTCTTACTGATAAGCCGACATAAAGCTATCTGGATGCATTTCAAGAACACCTGTTGGGGTAATGCAGCAATAAGTAAACACATTATTCACAGCATCTGTACGTGACAAGGCGAAGCTGCGTTGTTACGGCGGTTACGAACCACTTTACCAAATATTGTCAAGAAGACGCAGTCGTAACCAAGTAGCTGGAATAAAATCATTAGGAACTGCATCCCATCTATGTTATTCTATGCTATCTGACGAAGCATGCCACTCAAATGACCCAAAGTACTGGAACATCATATAAACTAAACAATACTGATCTGCATCACTGATCTGCAGTATACAATGGTTTGACAAAGCTCATTTAAATGATGCGCGTGCTGATGTTTTTTGTTCGTTTTTTTAAGGAGAGTCTACCTTCCCATTTCTGCTTCTGGAGAGCTACTGTATATTTACGACCTTGCTCCTGGTGAGCTAACTTCCAAATCATGCTCTTGGAGATATAACCTCCTACTAAAAAAAAACGAACAAAAAAAAAACAGAGGTTTCATTTCTTTTTTTTGGGACAAAAGACAAAACGCACTGGTTATGATGAATATATACACTTTATAAGGAATTAAAACACACAATTCATATTAACATATCATTTTGAAAAAGAAACATTCATTTTTGTTATGATCATATATAATGACAGGGATCTTAGGGTAATTTCAATGTTAGCTTCAGCTATTCAGAGGTACAGGCAGACAATGCTGGTTTTAGCTTGCAGCCAATAAGCAATGCAGTCTAGTGAAAGGCTCACTGCAGGACTGTCTAAAGTTAGACGACTCCTACCTGCCAAGTAACATCAAAGGTGCTGAACATGAAACTAAAAAGAGGAAGCATAAAATGAAAAAAGAAAAAAAAGACACTTTTGGCACAGTTACCCCTGCACACCTGCAGATCTGTGTGAGTAAGGATAAGAAGCTCGTTTTAGATTAGGACTGCAACAGTACAGTGTTATGTACTTGTGATATCAGTACATCAGTCCTTACTCTGTCTGAGTTGAGTGTTTCAGGCTATGGATATGATTGTTAACATCATTATTTGATCCAATGAACTTCACAAAATCACTTTCCTGCACCAAACAGCCCCATTCCACTATTGACATCTTTCCCTTCGGCCCAGCGCAGAAATCTGAACCTGCTGCATCACTGCATCATTAATCTTCTCAAACGCATTAATGGTGAAGAGCCAGGCTTCGACAACCCAGGATTTAAGTGGTCCTTCTCTTTCAAAACCTCTTAAATGCAATCGATCTGTACGAGTTGCCCAGATTCCTCTGTCTGAGCAAATAAAACAAAATAAAATGAAAAAAAAAAAAAAAAAAAAAACTGGGCTCATTCAACCTTGAGCTGGCTTAGTTCAATTCTTCATTAGTTTTGGACTAAAGTCATGTTGATCTGGTTTAAATAGTTTTCACTGGCTTAAAAAAGTCATAGTAAAGATTTATGGTAACACTTCTCTTGACCTTGCCATATAACACTGACAAACGCACGTCATCAACAGATATATGTTATATGATATATGTTCTATAAATTTTACAGTGCCAAGATTGTATTACGAATAGGGATGTAAAAAATATTAATATAAAAAAATGCAATATTTAGTTTTGCAAGGCTGTATATATTTAAAAAAAATGCAGCGTCTGCTTGAAAGCCATCAAGCGTGCACCGTGCAGCTTGATTTAGGGCGTGTCAGTGTGTCTTTGCTATCGTAACAACAGGAATAGTACACCTTGCGCTTCTCTAAATCCACAAAAGGCATGTCATAATTCTCTTAATTAATCATGAGTGTGTTTTGGCCATAATGTGTAGTAAACCAATAAATCAATAAATCAAAACGCTATTTCATTTAAGACAGAGGTGCACTTTGACTTTGGTGGATTGCTATTTTAATGGCGCAACGTTTTTGTGCTTCACAGCGGGGGAAACTGACCTTACTGTTGATGTAAAAGTTGGATTTTCATGCAGTGGTGCATGTCTGTGTGTGTGTGTGCAATGAAGCCGGGGGTATGCATGGTTTGTGAACACACTGCGTGCCTAGGTTGCCAAGATAGCAATAAACGCCTGATGGTTGACGTCTGTCTAGGTTCTAATGAGGTTCTAGAGGCGTGAACATAGACTCATGTTCTCATGGTGTAAGACAGTAATGAGCATCTCAGTGCACCTTAGGCAAAGAATACGATAGGGCCCTTTATAGATTTTATATGCTAGTGTGTTTTTCACACTATGATAGTATGATTTAAATAATTACACTATATTGCCTTGCTTGCAGTATCGCAATATACCAGTACTGAGATGTATTGACTCAAAATCTCTGTATCGCTATACCAGAAACTGTCATTGTGACAGACTTTAATAACATTGTATGTTTAAAGTTGTCATTTTTAATTAGCATGTAATGACAGTTACCGGTAATGCAAACATAACACTGTTATAATAACTGGCAAAAAGGACAAAATGTATTAAGGGATCTATAAGAGAAAACAGCACTGTGGTAATAACGATTGCTTATTCAAAAATGAGGATTACTGTGGGATTAGTGTGGCACTATTGCATTTTTCCCTTATTTGCATACACTGTTAGTGATTTATACACCACATTGCCTTGCAAAGTAAGTTTACCTGAATGATTCTAGTGGTAATTTCTTGGTAATTTTTTTTTTTTAATTTTGTGTCTATCTGTGCCATATCTGTTATTTTCTCCCCACTCAGTCAATATTAAATATGGATCTAAGGTACTCATACATGTTATTTATATAGTTGATTATTTATATCCATTTTGTGACTGGACGCTACTGTGTAAAAATTGAGCTGCATGAATCAAGCAGCACCACTGTGACAAACTTTATAAACAGAATTTAAATACCATGCCACACATTTAGCTTGCCAACAGTTTTATGAAATTGCCCCATTACTTCTTAACGACGCTTGACGGCATATCAGTCTCAGTGTTATTTAGCAGGGTTCAAGACAAGTGCTCCCAGTTTTGCTCAATGTCAAAAGTCCAGTGTAACTAATAATAAAAGGGAAAAAAGTGCTGAACCTGGTAAACTTGAGGGGTGATTAATTCAGTTAACTTACACATATAAGAAAATAAAATAACATAAAAACAAAATAGCATTTATGACCATTTTTCAACCCATTTCCCCTTAAAGAAGATTGCTTCAAATATTTTATTTTCGAAAAATATTGATAACAGTGTTAATGTTAAAATGTGTGTGACATTGTTATAAAATTTCTAAAACAATGCTATACTGTAAAAGCTACTGAACGACAAACACAACTCTCGAGTGGTCCTAAATCAACTCACACATCGTAGAACGACGTTGAAAATAAAACAGATCCCCAAGAAGGTGCAAATGTGAATAGCTACATAAGCCTGAGGAGATTAGAAGCTAAGAACAGTGGCTTACGATCGCTGCTTACGTATATTACGCTTATGTACAAAAATATAAATTACACTTTAGCAAATCCGTAGTGTTTAAAAATCGCAAAACTGCAAACAAACGCAAGTCTTTCTCTCTTCTCTCATCCACCAACATCACGGCCTCATATTGAACTTTGGTTCCGAACGATGCCCTTGAGAGCAATATATTATGTCGAGCACACCATGAATCAACTCCAACAAGTCCATTATTGACAAATGGGCCACGTAATTTAACCTTCTCACTTAAATCATTGATCTACTACTGATTCCAGAATTACCGGTTTGGTGGACGCTCATTCAGATTACACGAATAAAATCAATACATTCTAGTCCAGTTGAACTAATGACTCCCTTGTCAGATCTGTATAATCGCTTTGTGCCCACTTAAATGATACTTAATGAATATTGATGACGAGCTGATTAAACGGCTCACTTCTAAAATAAAGAAATATCCAGCAGTGACAGCACGGGACATGTGGCCTGATCTGCAGTCTTTAAATTGTTGTGAGTTTAATGATCCACGGTATGACTGAACATCTGTAAGCCATGCACTGTTTGTTTAACTATCTTATATCTTATATTGTTACACATTTATATATAAGGTAAGGAGTCTTCATTACATTTCCAAAACCCCTTTTTACCCTGGTATGTACAAGTGAAACAAATCAGACATCACAATAAGAAACTGCTACGTAACTTAGAAAGGAATATATGGTAGGTGGCTATTCACAGTCTGTTCTAATACTACAGAAGAGCCAGCATACAGATCGGAATTGCCTAAAAGTAACATCAAGCCCCTTAGAGAAATAACCCCTGAAGGCAGATAATAGAATAATAGAAATGGTGGCTGGGTAAGTCTGAGTAAAACTGCCACATATATAAGCACCTAAGTCTGTCTGTCTGCTACATTCACCTCACTTTCATCAGGGCAATAGCAATACTGGAGCATGATCAGATATCATCACTGTTGATCAAAACCAATTCAATTTTTAGATTACTTCAATATTATGTGAATATTTAAAAATATATGGTAATAATAATAAATGGACAAATAAAATAAAAATTAAACTTTAAGGTTGTTTTTCACACCAGGACTGTTTAGTAAAATAATAAAATGTGATTACAGTAATCATTCTCAAGATTTCGGAACAAAAGAACCGCATCGAGACCCCTAAGAGGACGTGGTCTGGTCCTAAATTAACTTTTTTTTGTGTGGAGAGAACGATATAGCTGGACAATATGGCCAAAATGTGTTGTGATACATTTCTTAATTTCAGTCGATACAATCTAATTTCGATATTGATATGAACAGACTGTACATAATCTGCTATTATAACATTATATTTAAAGACAGTATTTACTGCAACATTTTTACACACACAAAATGTGAGGTAAGCAGAGGTGGCATATTGTTAAAAATTGCATTTCAAATACTTTCTTATGCATGGTACATTAATTTTCATTAAAGTTTTTATCCACAGTATTATTAAAGCATATTCGATACGATAAAATATCATTATATTGTCTACATCTATGAGAACGTGATCCGACATTGATCCAACCCAACTATCAAATAAACTCCTCATGTTTGAGCTAAACAGCTGTTCTGCCCCACCCCAGGCAGCTCTGACCAATCAGTGGAGACAATATGTTCACATAGTTTGTTTTGTTTTGCGTTTTGTTGGACTTTGTTGGAGCATTTTATCCTTAACCCATCTCCCCAAAGCTTTCTAAAAACATTGTTGCAGTATCAAACAGTGTATCTGTATGCATATATTTTGTCTTATACCTTTAAGCTTTTGTTAACAATTTATTCACTGCTACTGTAATCAGTATTTTTTTCCTAAAATGGCATGTCTCTTCAGATCCTCCTAAACAACAATGTTCACATCTTAACTATTTTATCAATCAAAAATATGAACAATTGGAATTGCCATTAGAGAAAGTTTTCCAAAAAGTCTTAAATTTATGTTTACAGTGATGATTTGCTCGACTGAGGCAAAAAAAAATCTCAATGAATAAATTCTACACTTGATGAATAAAATCTTAAAGAAAACCTAGACTTGGGTACATCCCCAATTCATCCCACTGCAACCAATTACTGCCTTCAGAGGTCATCTCCAGAAGAAGGGCTTGAGGCGACTGACAGTGAGGAGATTTATAATGAATTCAGTGCTAATTTCAGAACAGTGGCTTGCTTGTTTTTAACTGCCTATGTAACCAATCTAAAACCAAACTTAAACAAGAAATGATAAAATAAAACATACCTAAGGTTAAGACACATAATGCATGTACTAGGGCTGCACAATACAGCAACTTTCAGTCAATATTTTTGCAATGTGCAACTGTGTGCTGTGAAAGTCCTGACCAATCACAGTTCTGGGTGGGTTTTTGTGGATTTGGATTTTGTGAAGAAACTAAATAATGTAGGCAGAATTTTAACAATAACATTACCTTATACATTCACCAGTGTTTATATACTATTTAGTTCAGCATATTGTAATGGGAGTATTTAGAAACATAATCGCTATACTAGCATTCTGCTTATCTGTCCCTAAAATACAGCCCTATTCTATTCAGATAAAATATTATAGCATTGAGAACCATAACCTGTCTGTTGTTTTTAACAGCAAGGTCCGTAAGCAGCTGGATATTAGTATTCAGTAACTCGCTCAAGCTCTAATTAAAAGTCTGAGAGCCTGTCGCCCTGTTCTGCTCTGCTCTGGGTGGGATTTCCATATTACACACAGTGCGGATGGCTTTTGAATTCGTCCCTGGTGGTCCTCACGTACAAATTCTATTGATCTGATAATATCTGAGTTATAACACCGCTGAGACACTGACAGACACACAGGATGGAAGGATGAAAGAATGGAATGCACGAGTGGAGCCCTCAGCATAGGCACCCACAGACCTGCTAAAGGTGCTGCTGATGTGTCACCTATCTTTACGATATATTTTAAAAGCAAGTAATAGGATGCAAAATTAGGCAACATCATGAATGCCGCTGTTCTTGATGTGCTTTTCTAATATTTTTTCAGCCTTTTGCCCATAAATATCTGTACTAAACAGTCCAAAGTAAACGTGTTATGGAAGATGCACACTCTGATATAAACCAAATAAACTTGATAAAAAGCGTTATTAAAGAATAGTTTGGTAAAAAAACAAAACATTATTTATTACCCCAGATACAGGAGACTAAAAAAGCCTGACATCTGATATGTTCTTTTTCTCTCTTTCTCTTAACTTAATATGCTAGGCTAATGTTCCACTCTCTCTCTTTACATATAATATATACGCTGAACCTGCATTGCCAAGATAGCAATAAACATCTGACGGTTGACTGATTATTGTCAGTGTTTTAATCAGTCAGTGGTGCACCCTTGTTTTCTGCTGCCAAGTTACCAATACACCAGAAATTTACCTGAACACAACTCACTTTTAGACCACCATGCCTCAGCAAATATATATATATATATATATATATATATATATATATATATATATATATATATATATATATATATATATATATATATATATTTGTACGCTCTGTTGCTTTTTTAACAATGCAGACACAAGGCATTAACATATTAATGAGTATCGTGAGTATCGTGAATATTGCTCAGGTGCCCTTAGATTAATTTTTTTTATTTTAAGGGGTCCTTTAGCATCTAAACACCTAATTTTATGGACCATCTTCAGTCTATAAAACCTTATGTTTCTGGATTACTTTGTTATGGTATATTTGTTAAACAACTTGGAGAAAAAATGGAGCACCTAAATTAAGATTGATATTTATTAAGGCTGTGTACTGGAACACATAATATTAAAAAAGGTTTTGTGATACTATAAGCCAGGAGAGTCATATGGCCTTTTTAAATCCAATTTTAGTATAGAAAACACCATAATATTCATAAAAAAAAAGTAAAGGAAAAGTTTTAAATAATCAAAACAGTGTAATCTAAAGACAGTACAACACTATCTTCACATTATTCACATTATATTCTGATACTATAATGAATATGAATATTTTCTTACACACCTAGTGCTTAAGGAGATCATTTCTGTTCTTAACAGAAATTAAACTTTTTTTGGTACTAACATTAACTTTAGCATCCTCTGCTATAAACTACAAAAGCACATATCAGATGCCTAGACTAATCCCTGCATCTGGGTAATTAGATTTTTTATTTTAAAAAATGATATTAGCAAAAGGCTGAAAAATATTGAATGCACATTTCTAACCCATTTTTCAGACCTAACCTGCATGCACACATGAATACGATGTAAAAGTTGAAAGCTGTGTGCTGCACAACATAAAGGCGAGATGGTGGGCGGAGCTTGTGAACGTCAGCAGTATACTGTACGCGACTGCAGCTGTTTTCTAATTTCTGCATGCAAAAAAACAGGGAAAACTGCAGTACTGGAACTGAGACAGCGTGCAAACTGGCCTTGCATGCATTTACATACTGAGGGTTTTGGTCAATAACTGCCGTTAAACTGAGGATGGAGAGAAATCTTCCAGACGTGTTGAGAACTGTAAACCTGTACAATTTGTGCACCAAGGGTATGTTTTCTCTCTTGTGCCTTAAGAGAAAGAAACATTCCCTTCTGTTATGTGTGTGTGGGAGTGTCTGTGAGTGTGTGTGTGAAGGGTTTGGGGGTCTGCGCAGGCTGGATACTGGAGATACTGTATGATGTGAACTGCAGTCTCTAAATCTTCCTTCTCTTCACTGGCACACACCAGCAAACCTGCAGGAGACAAAAATAAACCAATGATTAGAGAAAGTTTTTTCTAGTATAGTATACAATAATATTATTTTATAAACAGTACTTTATAAATGTTAATAAAACATGATGCACTGATTTGAGACCACTTTAGTTTCTGAATCAGTTTCTCTGATTTTGCTATTTATAGGTATATGTTTGAGTAAAATGAACATTGTTATTTCTCCCAAATTCCAAATAAAAATATTGTCATTTAGAGCATTTGTTTGCAGAAAATGAGAAATGGCTGAAATAACAAAAAAGATGCAGAGCTTTCAGACCTCAAATAATGCAAAGAAAACTCAGATTCATAAAGTTTTAAGAGAGAGTTCAGAAATTAATATTTGGTGGAATCACCCTGGTTTTAATCACAGTTTTCATGCATCTTGGCATGTTCTCCTCCACCAGTCTTACACACTGATTTTGGATACCTTCATGCCACTCCTGGTGCAAAAATTCAAGCAGTTCAGCTTCCTACCATCTTTCTCTTGATTATATACCAGAGGTTTTTAATTTGGTAAAATCAAAGAAACTCATCATTGACCTGTATATGTTAATATATGGTAACATGATATTATGTACTATAAATGTTTGGATGTCCAAAACCTTCATCATTTAATGTTGATAAAAAGGTTTTGGACATCCCACCATATATAGTACATAATATCATCAAAAGATTAAGAGAATCTGGATAAATCCCTGCATACAAAGAACATGGTTGATGGTCAGTATTGGATGCTGGGGATCTTTGGGCCCTCAGGCTGCACTGCTTTATAAACAGTCCTAATTCTGTACTGAAAATCACTGCATGAGCTCAGGAACACTTCCAGAAACCGATATCAGTAAACAGACACAATGCCATGCAATCCATAACTGTAAGTTAAAGCTGCATCATACAAAGAAGAAAGATATGAGGAACCCAATCCAGAAATCTCTACGGAATCTGAAATCTCCTTTGGGCCTATGTGTTCTGTGTTCTCTGTTGTGAATACAATGTGCATCTATGAGTCATTATCAAATCATTATTTTCTGGTTTTATATACATTTATTTACATTTTAAACAGCATTCCATTTTTTTGGAATTAAGGTTGTACATTATTGTATAGTACTGGAATGAAAAAGAAAAAGGGAGTCAGTGTTTATTTACTAGGCAGTGAGGCTTAGATATACAATACCTATTACTACTTAACCCTGACTGACCACGTTTGAGCCATTCCCTACAATGACATACAAGCTACCGGAAGACTTGTCTAACCGTCTGACAGCTGCAGCCTATAGAACACACATAAAACTGGCAGCAAAACAAAATCACAGCCATAAAAATGCCAATACAGACCAACAGTCCAGGATATATTCCTTACTAGCCCGCTATGGCTATCTGTAATTAATGAAGACTGGCGTTTTTATGACGCTGCGCTAGGTGTTACTATCGTAGCGAACAGCGAAATGCACAGGATCCAATACACATAGATCAGGGGAGGTACAGAGGGTCCTATTTTTTATTATAAGCACAGGAGTAATCCCTTGAGACCCCTTTACTGACTCAAAACGGCTGTGAATGCATGTACTGAACTGAAAAATTCCACTGGAAGGAAGAAAGGAAAATTTATATATTCTATATACTGTGAAGCTTTAAATGTATTTTTGAATAATTGTTTATCTTTATTTTTTAAATATGCAAGAACATTGTTATTGCGGAAATATTTTGATATTATTTTACTGCCATATTTAAAGGAAGTCAATGTAAAAAATTGTAATTTTGGATCATTTCTATTGGTCCATTCATTTACGTTCTGACATAAAAATCTGAAATTTATCCAGACACATAAATAAATCACTTACCCTTTAATGCATCCATGTTTTGTGTCAGTGGACATTGTTTTTCAGTGCAAAAAACAGGAAAACAGGCTGAAATAAATGGAACAAAATGCAGATTTAAAGAAAACAATCAAAATTATAAACATATATTATAATCTTTTTTTCAATATAATTCCTAATGCTAATTCATATTTGCTAAGATAATTCACCTTGTGGTCTCCCATACAGACATTCGGGCCCAGTGTGTTATAAACAATGTTACTCTCTCCTTCTTCTCTCTGTGAATGAAAAACAAGTAAAACACTTTTAAACAGTATTGTTAAAATTAATTAGTGAGGAACTAATGAAATTGCCTGAAAGTGCAAATTAAGTCTACAGTAATTTTAAAATGTTATAATTGTTTGTAATAAGAATTCAATAAAGCTTCTGTTATGCCTTTCAGCGCTTTGCAGAACTAAGCATCAGCTAGCTCCCGAACTCCAGTCTGAAAGATTTGGCTTTTGGGAAGTGATGGCACAAGTTGGAGAAGGAATTAACCATTCTTTGTGATCACTGAACATAAGGCCTTCAATACATCTGTGCTGTTAAGCCAGACTGACCCCCCCCCCCCCCCCCCGCCTTTTTAAACAAATATAAAATTTTATCTGCTGCCAACCTATACTGTGGTTCTGACAAAAATACATTAGTAGAACCACTTATAAAAAATGACGGTAAAAATGTCCTACAATGACTTTCACTCAAAACCTGCTGTTCTACATGCAATTAAACAGGATAAACAATGATCAGTATTTTTGAGTATTAACAATACCCACAAAATCCACCACATTATGATAAAATGGTGTCTCATGACCCACCTCTTATTAACACTGTCAATTAAAAAAATGTAATCCCTAGAACTTACTAAAGGCAAACATCTAAAGAAGAGATTGATCATATACAGCAGGAGTTCCTTAACTGGTCTCAGCCCGGGACCCACATTTTCTAATGGTCATTAACTCGCATCCCACTTTTATAGAATACAAACCAAGCAAATATATATTTTTAAAATAGCCTCCAAAAACCCATTAAACCTACATATGCATGCAAAGTGAACTTAAGAGTATTTTTTTAGGAAACTGAGGAGGAACTCTTCTGTCTCCTATTTTCCCCCAATATAAAAGACGAGTACAAAATCTGATGAGCATTAATTATTTTTACTGATATACAGTAATATTATTTGAGACTGTGTTAACAGTAGTACTAACCCTCTGTATGATGTCTTGAGTGCTGTGGGACATGAGGATCCGATCACACCAGGACGGGCATCGCGTGTTCATGTACTGAGTGGGTTTAGTGTAGTCTTCACTGTAGGGGTAGCTGTAATAAAACATATCTATATAATAAACTTACACATACATAACAAACATTCAGTGATCTCAATATGCAGCTTTATTCTGGTAAATTCATGCAATTATAGTAAATGCAGAACTTTTGATTGGTCACCTGGGGGGAAATAGTATCTGCTCTTCTGTGATGACATCGTGAAATGCTGCAATCTCCTTGTCATACTTTAGGAGCTGTGGGGAGAGCAGAAGAAACACTGATTATAGAAATGAAAAAAATCCTACACATTTATTTATTTACGTATTTATATATTTTCTTGCAGTTTTTCTCTGCTGTTGGATAACAGTGTTTGTGTTACAGGACCTCTGCTCTTTAATCTCTATTTATGGAATTAATTGCTATTTTGGTCAGTGCCTAAAAGATTGACATATTTAACTGACCACTGTTCCGCTTCACTGTTACATAATCTGCTCAAGTGGCACAAACTATCTGTAAAGGATGCAGAAGACACTACTAGTGTGTAGCTGTAGGATAAACAGCTAGGTCAATGCAAATGTGATCAGGGTGATCACATCACAACCGTGATTAATTGAAAATAGGCTGGTTTTGGAGATTTCTTCTACATACATCTCTGGAAAAAAATAAGTCCAATTAAAAATGATGATTTCTTTGATTTTACCAAATTAAAAAACTCTGGAATATAATTAAGAGGAAGATGAATAATCACAAGCCATCAAACAAAGCAGAACTGCTTGAATTTTTGCATCAGAAGTGGCATAAAGTTATCCAAAAGCAGTATGTAAGACTGGTGGAGGACACCATGCCAAAATGCATGAAAACTGTGAGTTTTTCCCCCAAATATTGATTTTTGAACTTTATGAATAGGATCTTGTTTTCTTTGCAATATTTGAGGTCTGAAAGCTCTGCATCTTTTTTGTTATTTCAGCCATTTTTTATTTTCTGTAAATAAATGCTCTAAATGACAATATTTTTATTTGGAATTTGGGAGAAATATTGTCTGTAGTTTATAAATTAAAACAACAATGTTCATTTTACTCAAACATATACCTATAAAAATAAAATCAGAGAAACTGATTCAGAAACTGAAAATGGTCTGAAACTATAACACTCTTTTCCAAAGTAATTTACAGTAACAGTTTTTATTTAAAAATGACAAAAACTATTGTACAGGGCACTCACCTCTTTTCCATTGTTCTCTCTGAACACTGCCTGGTGCAGGTAAGCAAACAGCTTAGTCTCTATATGGAGAAGAACCTGCGAGTGGGAGAGAGAAAGAATAAAAAGTGCAGAAAAAAGAATGAAAACAAAGAAAGGATCCCAAAGAAATCAAGTAAGACAGATGCAGAAAAAAAGCAAAAATGACAAGAGAGACAAGCAAGAGAAACGGACAGGGTGAGACGGAGGGGGAGGGAGGAACAGACAGAGGTTAATGTAGGGCATTTGAAGAACAAACTGCTAAATGCTGAGAGTAAGTTCAACTAGCCTGGCACGTAAAATGAATCACAGCTCAGCGTGAGCATTCTTAATGCAGACACGCATTTTCTCTACAGGCAAAAAGTCAATACCTTCTCCCGGGCCATAAATCTGGCTGGACAGAGCGCTGGTTATGTTTGGGTGAGCACAACAAGAGGGAATTAATCATCTCTCAGGACCTGAAGAGCACAGTTAGTGCACTGAACAGCAGAGCTGGCACTTTCAGTGTGATACCGATGCCACTTTACATTAGCTTTGTGTGACTGTGCGTGATCTGTGCTTATTAAATCTGCTCTTATTAGCCTTTGTTTTCTGTTTTGTTACAGAAAAAGTAGTATATAATTACAGCCTTCATTTTCTACATTGTAGATTAATATGAAAGACATAAAAACAATTATGGGACACCTATGTAATTGTAGTAAACAAAAACAGTGTTTGTCCTCTACATTAATCCCCTGATCTAACCCTGATTAACTGAGATGGTGATTTGAGGTGATTTGGGATGAGCTGAAGCTTCACAGCATGAAGGAAAAGCAGCACCTATTGTTAAGCACCTCAAGAAACTTTTTTCTTCCAGGTGACTCTATTCCAGGTGATTCTCCCTCATGAAGACACTGAGATTAAAATACCAAGAGTGTGCAGATCTGTCCTGAAAGCTAAATGTGTCTACATGTTTAACACTTTTCGTTTCTAAAATAATTCAGCATGTTTTCCTGTATGGCTTTAATGCCTCAATATTACATTTACAATGTAAAAATAACATAAAAATAGGAAACACACTCAATGAGAAGAGGTGTGTCAGAGTTTTTGACTGGTACTGTAATTCTGTGTTACACATGTTAGGGTGAGATGATGCACCTTGTGGTCATTGTCTTTCTCCTCATAGATGATTTTCTCCACCTCGTTACTGCTGTCCTTCTTCACTGTCTGAACTTCTGCAGATGTGGAGAGGTTCTGAACACACAAATCATTTGTTATAGATGTTATACATGCTTCTGTGTTTGAGTATATTAATGTTTCATTCACATATGTCTGATTGAAACATACCTGTACTAGACTTTGTGTGTCGAGGCGGAAGTTAAAATCTCCGAACAGGAAGAAAGGCAGAGGGCTGTAGCTGCTGTCTGATATCCTGCAGCAGAGAAAGTCAGCAGAATGAAAGTCAGCCTCTAGAGTGAATAAACTCTGCAGACTTCCACTTCGCACAGTAACAGACTGAACTGTAATTTTATACTGATCTAACTGCAGCATGGGTATTAAGAAGCATTGGATGGTGAACTGAGGGCAGGGTCATCCTGTCTATTTTTTTCTACACTATGTACATATATAAAGATTGAATGCAGGATGTTATAGTGACAAATGAACTCATACTCAGCACATACTATAAATAGAAAAATATCTATAACAAAACTGACATTTTAAAATTTTGAATTTAAAATTGTAATAATTTCCTCTAATTTTCCCAAAAAATCGTTAGTTTACCTTATAAGCAAGGGCGTCTTATGAGTGAATGTTACCAGTCAGGTTGTAAAGAGCAGTAAAGCCACTCTGCTAAATTAAAGTGTTATACTGTGTTATACAATTTAGTTCTCCAACGGGGCTGGAGTAGCATTAGTAATAGCCGCTAACCGATATTTCCCTGTTCAGAGTTCAGTATTATCGACCTGTAGCCTGCTCCTAACCCTGGCTAGCACTGCTGGAGAAGTTAGCCGCTAATGCTAATGAAATTTGTTTATCTAAGCTTACTGTAAATAAACGGAAGCGCTTTACTCAATCCAACACTCGTTTGACTTTAAAAGAAAGTCTCTTTTTTGTTACAGTTTTGTTTCCTTAGCTTAGCTTTACTTATAGTGTCTCTAAAAATGGCCCTTATAATCCGATGCACCTTTTGTATGAAAATAGACCAGAAAATAGATGTTCACTGATAGTGTGCCTTGTGATATGGTGCGCCTTATAGTGCGAAAAATGTGGTAAATATTATTTAATTACTTTACATTACTAATAAGTTATTATTTTAATAAAAAAAACAATCTGGCTCAATCTGGCGACCATAAAAGGCAGTAATTAAAAAACAAGCTGTAATCAAAACACTCAAAAGCCACTCAGTACTGTAGAACAAACTAAGCTTAGTCCAGAAAGTGACTAAAATAAAGTTTTTTGTTAAAACCATAATTAAAACATTATAATAAAAACTTCATGAAAATTGTTGTTTAGTGGTTGCTGGGAAAGAATGTCTCCACCCTTTTTCAGCTGTTTATAGCAAACATCTAATAATGTTAATATCGCTGGATGTTACCTGTTGATGATGTATCTGAGGGCTTTCTGGCGATTTGTTGAGTATACTGAGGGGCTAGAGTTGCAGGCTATGAGGTTTGACGCATCGTGGAACAGATGCACATTCACCAGATCCAGGCCTCTGAAACACATACAAATACATAATCAATCAACAAAACAAATAACAAACCGTATACTAAAACACAGTCCATATTCCAGCTCTAATGTGCTTTTACATCTGGCTTGTTTGGTCTGGACCATCAGATTTTCCTGTTTGTTTCAAACCTTGTGTAGCAGATGTGAAAAGTACCTTAGTCTGATGAGCTATAATGATATAACCGTTGTGAGATAAGCTTAATCATTTGGTAAATTGTAGCTATTTTTGAGTTTTATGCTTGAGGTTGATGATGCTGGTAGGAATGGCATAATATCAGCACTTTAGTTGAACCTAATTATTCTGTTTATTAATTTTTCTAAAAGGTCAGATGCATGCCCTTTACAAACCAATCACTGCAGATGGATGGATGGATGGATGGATGGAGCCCTAAGAAGTATCCCTACAAATTATAGGGAGACACAGCCTACATATAGGCAATGACTGGATGCAGGTGTATCTTGCCAGTGTTTTCAAACTGTTTAAATGCAAACAAAATGGAACAAATGGAATATTAATGTGAGCTTTGCATGGTATAGTGTATGTTTTCATTTGTAGCTAAGGATCCGTATATATGTTGTGTGTGTGTGTGTGTGTGTTTCTATATCAGTGCTGTCATAAATCATTATCTGTGGGTAGCGTGAGTGCAGCCCAGGTAACTTGCAGGCTTTCCTCATTTATCACCCAGCAGCCCTTCAGCCTCCAGTCACTCTCCTTTCACCTGCTGCCATAGCCGTCCTATTAATGCACATCTGATGGGCCTGTGCGCTTACTTACACACACAGCCAGTGACAGGCACTGACAGGCTGCAGAAGTACATTTTATTTTTGCACGCACTGGAGGTGAGGCCAGGAGGTGAGGCCAGGCAACACACACAAACAACGAAAACACACGTGTGCACAAATCAAAATAAGGAAAGAATTTATTACCGAAAGGAAAGTGGGTAAATTCAAGTGTTTCCTTCCTTTCCATTGCCATAGATGTACAAAATTAAGCACATGGTCTTTCAAAAGCCCTATCTGGACGGAATTTGTTTCTCAGGGAGACGTCTGTAAAAAATATTTCACACTTCTACTCAGTGATAAAACTCTTGCATCTGGACTGCAATTGAAAAAACAGGAGGACCAGTGAGTTTTTAGGCTTTCTTGGTCACATGACCTCACATTTAGTAGCTCCTTCATTTCCACTCATTGTTGTGTTTGCATGAATCTCCGTGTAAACATGGCCCAAAGTGTAATTACGGTGCGCGACAGTGGACAAATAGCTTTTTTTTTTATCAAATGGGAGGTGGTGAAATATGACGGACGGGAATAAAATTACCGGAGGACCAAAAAGTTCAGTGAAAAAACAGTAGGTAATTCAGACTGTAATTTTCTCAGAGGACGTTTTGGAAAAACACATACATGGTTGTTCCGGACAGCAATAAAATCACAGAGGACCCCCTATAAAACACAAAATGACCTCAGGACCCCCTAAGAAACTAATCCCGTTTGGATAGGGCTTAAAAAGACACTCACGTCGCCCCAATTTCATCTCATGTGCGTGTGTTAGCA
Organism: Astyanax mexicanus; assembly: GCF_023375975.1. NCBI lineage: Eukaryota > Metazoa > Chordata > Actinopteri > Characiformes > Acestrorhamphidae > Astyanax > Astyanax mexicanus. Next base: position 21,911,106 of record NC_064419.1, on the reverse strand, counting down.
TGCTGGCTACTCTAGCAAGCTTTCTATCAGGTGACCAACCCAAAAGAGACATCACCAATTTCTGGAACAAATAATCCTCCCACGCTTCAATTTTCTTTTAATTGTTCCTGTATATTATAACTGTCCAACGAAAAACATGAATCCCCAAAACAGAAACTTTATAGGAAAGAGATAAAACCTTATTACCTTTTATTATTTTGTAAATATTTAACATTTAATTCAGTTTTGTTCAAATTATGTAGTAAACTAAACAGTGACAAAGTGTAGATGCTTGTTTTTCAATGGAAAGAGACCGTATGACCTACAGAATAGTAACAAAATGCTGGTAGGGAACAAAATCTCAGAAAGCAGAAGCTAGGGACCTCTGGAGGACCCCTCTTTGTACCATTGGTATGAAGAATTTATTGGAGCCAATACGGGTGTTACGAGATCTCGTGGCACCAGATCTCGCAAGATTAAAACTGACAATATTTCTCGTCAAACTTAAACAAGCTTAAACCTGACAGTTAAGTGTGGACTTTTTAAGAGGGATCTGGCAACCCAGTAGCGATATTGATAGAGTATGCTGGCTGAACACTAAGAGCAGCTCTCAGCAGAAGAGGACAATTCGGGCATTTGCATAGAAGATGCTTCTGCTACTTTTAAGTTGTATGTCTGGTTGCATTTTGGCTCCAGTGGAAACAATAAACAGTAACAGAGTGACCAACAAGACACAAACCATATGTAAATACTGTACTGGTCACACCCCTAGGAGCCAATCATGTATGCGTACTGTGTTTTACATATATATTTATAAATACAGCTCTGGAAAAAATGAAGAGATCACTTCAGTTTCTGAATCAGTTTCCCTGATTTTGCTATTTATAGGTATAAGTTTGAGTAAAATGATCATTGTTGTTTTATTCTATAAACTACAGACAACATTTCTCCCAAACTAAAAATATTGTCATTTAGAGCATTTATTTGCAAAAAATTAGAAATAACTCAAATAACAAAAAAGATGCAGAGCTTTCAGACCTCAAATAATGCAAAGAAAACAAGTTTATATTCATAATGCTCTAAGAGTTTAGAAATAAATATTTGGTGGAATAACCCTAATTTTTAAGCACAGTTTTCATGCATCTTGGCATGTTCTCCTCCACCAGTCTTACACACTGCTTTTGGATAACTATATGCCACTTCTGCTTCAAAAATTCAACCTGTTCAGTTTGATGCATCTTCCTCTTGATTATAGAGGATTTTCAATTTGGTAAATTTAAAGAAACTCATCAGTGAGTGTAGAAACAAGGAGGTGGTCATTCTATTCTGAACAGATTGTTTATATAAAAAGGATACTATACTAAAGCAAATGTGTGTGCACAATTAAAGCATTAACTTACTGATTGTGAATAATCCACCGTGTCCGCATGTAGCCTTTTCTTGACCACTTAATCTGGAAAACAAGACATAAATAGAAATCTTGTTATATTGAGATATTGAACTTGTATGGTATGACATCTGGCTTGAAGGATGTATTTTCTCTTCTAAGCAGCATTTCACACACAAAATCACTCACATCAGGCCAAAAATTCTTGGGGAATTTTTCTTTCTCCACCGTGGCGACTCCATCCAGGGAGCCCACATACTTGTTGTGTCCTGAGACGGACTTAAACTCCTTCGCTGTGGGAGAAAAACAGGGAAGAGAAGGTGAGAAAAAGAGAGAGAGAACGAGAGAGAAACAGACATGCAAACACAAAATCAATACGCTAATGTTAGCCCCCCCAAAACTCCCCCCGGGGCGCGTGCTGAGAGCAGGATCCATAGGACATGAATTTAATGGGGAACTGAATTCGTCAGCACACTGATCTTTATGGCTCTTCTATTAGGCTTCTTCTTAAAAGCTTATTCATGAGACGGCGTGACCAGAATTTACGGCCAGGAGAAACTCCTCATTCCCTCAGAATGAACTTTAATGAGAGTCTGAGTTTAAGAGCATTAAGTTGTGCAGCTCAGACTGAGGATGTTAAAAATGAATAATAATAATCAGTGTTTACTTTGGCAGATATTTAATGAATCCTAAGAATTTAAAGAACACTACAGTAGTCTAAAACTTGTATAAACTTCTGAAGCTGATATATCCAGCTCTGGGAAAAAATGAGACCATTTAAAATTATGAGTTTCTTTGATTTTACCAAATTAAAAAACTCTGGAATATAATTAAGAAGAAGATGGATGATCACAAGCCATCAAACCAAGCTGAACTGCTGGAATTTTTGCACCAGGACTGGCATAAATTTATCCAAAAGCAGTGTGTAAGACTGGTGAAGGAAAACATGCCAAGATACACAAAACTGTGATTATAAAGCAGGGATAATCCACCAAATATTGATTTCTGAACTCTTGAAACTTGTTTTCTTTGCATTATTTGTGGTCTGAAAGCTCTGCATCTTTTTTGTTATTTCAGCCATTTCTCATTTTCTGCAAATAAATGCTGTAAATGACAATATATTATTTGGAATTTGGGAGAAATAATGTCTGTAGTTTATAGAATAAAACCACAATCTTCATTTTACTTAAACATATACCTATACATAGCAAATTCAGAGAAACTGATTCAGAAATTGAAGTGTTCTCTTAATTGTTTCCAGAGTTGTATATATAACATTTTAGAACTTAAAAGAGCAACTACACATCCAAGTATGTATTTTTTTACTTTAAAAATAAAAAAAAACTTAAATAAGTGAATTTTAAAGTAGCATGGCCAATGTTGCTTGGTCCTTTTCTGAAATACAAAATATACAGCAGCAAATATCAAATTGAAATATTGGTCAATGCCGATGATAAAAAAATATATAAGCATTGGCCGATTCCAATATAATTCCAGCATGCCTAACCTAAAGGCAGATTTACGGAATCACAGCAGTGCTTTTGGAGTTTTTAAACACCTCTGTGTCACTGCTGGACTAAAAGGTCCACCAACCAAAAATATCCAGCCAACAGCACCCGGTGGTCAGGATCCTGTGACCAAAGATATAAGACTACTAGAATGACCAACATACACAACTCTGCAGCAACAGATCCAGAGCTACAGATCTACATGGTGAGGAGTGTCTAATATAGTGCAGAGTGAGTGGATACAGTGTTTAAAAACTCCAGCAGCACTGCTGTGTGTGATCCACTCATACCAGCACATCACACACTACCACCTCATACACCACCGTGTCAGTGTTACTGCAGTGCTGAGAACGATTCAACACCCAGATAATAGCTGCCCTGTATGATCATATGATCAGTTAAACTGAAAAAATTGAGGTGGTCGTAATATTGTAACTGGACTGTGTATTTTATGCAGCCCTACGTGACATCTAAAATTACTTCCTTTACATGAAGTGTAAGAAAGAAAAAAAATCCCCCTCACTTTCTGGTAATCTTTTGACAGAGCAGGACTGCAATAACTACACCACATTGTACAAGTCTGATAAAGAGAAGGATTAACAAACCCTACACCCAAAGGCCTTTTGTGTTGGGCCTTATTAGTTCACTGATAAAAACCCAAAGCATATAGAAAGGCTTTGTGTCTCAGTGTTCGACCGTTTCTGACGAATGTTTGCAGTCCTGAATGGAATGAATGGAAGTGTGACGTGTTTAGCTGGCGTTCAGTTTCATATGCTGCTTTCTGCACGCTACTGGGTTAAATCTGGATAATCTGGGCTTAACTCCCTCTTAAGAACAGTGATCCTCTGATATCAGTGTTGTTTGTTTGTTTTAACTAGAAATATTAGAAGACTTACCACTGAAATCATACTGCTGTATGTTCTTCAGCGACTTGTGGATGAAGTACATGCTGCCCAGAGCCTGCAGAGATAAACAGAGGAGAAAAGACAAGCTTAGCAGGTAGCATGCGGTTTTACGTAGATAAACCACACAATGAAGGCCTTCAGATTGCTACTGTTCAAACTGGCAGAATACCAATAGGAGTTCTTGAGTTCCTGAGTTTGTATATTGATCTATTATGTTTTTGCATCATTAGGATTATTAATTATTCACATCATTATACAGTAATTATTACCTATTGACATTTAGCCCACAAGCCAGCAACTTATGCACATTCTTACAAACGAAACAGCAAAAAGAAAAACAGCATGTGCAAAACTTTATAAGGTTTATTAATCAATTCCAATTTCTTGCTCAGAACAGATTTGGTGATTGTTTAAATTAATAAATGTATATCGTCTGTGTCCAATGAAAACATGTATCTCAAAAACAGCAACTTGACAGGGTAGAGATAAAAAAAAAAATAACTTTCTATGAAAGTAAATGTAAAAAAAAAAGTTTCATTTAATTTTGGAAAATTTCTACTGGTCCATCTGTTTGTATGTTCAAATTGTGTAGTAAACTGAAAATAGACCAAAATATAGATTTTTTCATTTTTTAAACAGTGGTTGGTGTTAACGAATCTGTCCCTGAAATGGCATGCATGTGCACACTAATATGTTGCAATGTTCAGTTTTTTGTTGTGAAGGGAAACATAATAAATATAGCTTTTCACAAACAGAAACAACAGGAATTGCAAACATAATTCATACTTCTACGTAACACACGTAAGCGTAAGGGAGTCTAATTCGGCCCAATACAGGTGCTGACTAATGACGATAACACTAAAAGCATAAAAAAAAATGCATCACATTCAATCTAATCATGTCACAAGCCCACAAATCAGATTCATTTCTGATCTAGGACCACATATGAAAGTGACTCAAATCCAGATCTGTCTAAAAATGGAGTCACGGTAGCCTGGTAATATGAACATATTATTAACCATAATTCATAAAAAAGTGTGAAGAGCAATAAAACAAACTGAATCTAAGAGTTTTCAGTTTCAATTTGGACCATACCTTTGGTATTAAAATCAGATTTATATCTGATACTTGTAAATGTGACTCTAAATATCCAGATCAGAATTCATGTAACCTTTGGATCAAAATTAGCTGAGGAGAAGGAGAAATGGACGACAGCAGTGAGGTAGTTCTTCAGCAGATAATAGACTTTTAAAAATCCAATACTGATTTGAATTATTAGTTTATATGTATAATTTGGTTGAAGACCATGTTTACCCTAACCATGTTTAACTTTTCTTTTATGAATGTTCTATTCATATGTTAGTGTCCTTTTTAATGCATTGACAGCTTTTACAAAACTTGATTAAAAAACACCATAAATAATTTTACAGCATTGCAACATATCATCACAATACATTGAAATGTAACCACTTTGTCATGAATCATATTATATTGCCAGGTTCTTGTGAATACACAGCCTAAGTTTCAATTATTCCTGCTGAACAGAAAACAGCCCAAACTTATTCTTAAGTCCTATACGGACGGGATTAGTTTCTCAGGGGATCCTGGCGTCCTCTGAGAAAATTACAGGCTGAATTGCCTACTGTTTTTCCTGAACTTCGTGGTCCTTCAGTAATTTTAGTCCCGTCCGGATGCACATCTCTGAGTTTAATCACCTTTTATCACCTTTAATCACATTTAATAAAATAGCTATTTGTCCACCGCCACACACCATAATTACACTTTCCATGGAGATCCACACAGTCAAACGTGGCACCGATGGAGGGAAACAGCTCACAGAGACATTTCTATAAAGAATCCCACACTTAGTGGTTTTGAACTGTACTTTTGAATTGTTGCTGAAATTTGGCTTTGCCCCAAAACAAAATAAGAGTCAGTGTCTCTTCTCAGCTCCAGTGTCTTTTAGAGCGCTTAGAGGCCACCATCGTGCTCCATGTGCGAAACCTGATATCACGTGACAACGTGATGTCTTGGGACCAAGAAAGCCAAAAAACTCACTGGTCCTCCTGTTTTATCACTAAGCATAAGTAGTGCTGTGCGATATGACGATAAATATTGTGGGGACGATACAAAAGTGTCTATCGTGGTGCTTACCGTCTATCGTCCCTATCGTTTCTACAGTAATTTATTATTTTTTTTTTCTCCATGGCTTCTGCTCAGGTTTACTCCTGAGTGTGGCATGTATAGCTTAGATCCCTTGTCCACCGATACTGGTAACAATAGTGGTATTTGTACTAAGTGTGAGATAGTTAGCACCTTGGTGGATAAGGTGAATAAGTTAGAGCTGCACGTCCGGGGTTTAATAAGGGATAGACAGCAGGATTCACTGTTAGCAGCCCCGGGTGTCTCAGGGAGAGTTAGTACCCCCTCGACTCCGGCCTTAGAGCCCTCACAGCGGGGCGAATGGGTAACGTCTCGGCGGCATAGTCGAAAGGCTAAGGCTAATGCTACCGCAAAGGCCACAGCCAGCCCACCTGAACACCACGCTCCCCCAGTTCACGTGTCAAACAGGTTTGCCCCGCTCAGTGAAGTACCAATTGAGGAGCCTGTTAAAGGTACTCTGGTGATAGGAGACTCTATCGTCCGACACGTGAAATTAGCTACTCCTTTAGGGGCACCAGCGGCAACAGTTACTTGTTTACCGGGAGCCAGAGCACCGGACATTAGTGGCAACCTTAGGCTGATAGGGAATAGGAGATATTCGAGGGTAGTAATTCATGTAGGGGCCAATGATATTCGTCTGCGGCAGTCTGAAGTAACTAAGGCTAATATTAAAGAGGTGATTAAACAGGCCCAGACGCTGTCCGAGGAGGTAATCTGCTCTGGCCCCATCCCAATGAGGCGTGGTGATGAAGCTTACAGCAGGCTTTCTTCGCTGAACCGCTGGATGTCCAAGTGGTGTGCAGAAAATCATGTGGGCTTTATAGATAACTGGCTACAGTTTGAGGGCAAGCCTGGTCTTTTAGGTAGGGATGGTGTCCACTCCACGTGGGAGGGTGCTGCCTTACTTTCATGCAGCATAGCTCATAGTCTTTTAGTTAGTCGGCAGAGTAGTATTAGAAGCTGCTGACAATCCAGAGCCGGGACCAGGCCGCAGACAGAGAGGCTTAACCAACCGTCTGCGAGCTGCAAAGAGACGTTACCTAGATACCAATGTATTCAGACTGTGTCTGTCCCCCGACTCAAACAAAAACATCAAAAAACTAAAACAGTCAATCCAAATAACTTAACTTATATTAAACAATCATATCCAGACTGTAGTACTAACACTTCAAGCCTAAATATTGGTTTACTTAATATTAGATCTCTAAATTCAAAAGCAGTTCTAGTGAATGAAATCATAACTGATCAGAAATTCGATATTCTGTGTCTGACAGAAACCTGGATTAGGCCAAATGAATATGTAGCATTAAATGAAGCCACCCCTGCAGGCTATAATTATATACACAATCCGAGATTGTCCGGTAGAGGAGGTGGGGTCTGCATACTTTTCCAAAGTACCTTAGCAATCAGAAACACTACGATAATTTTACTTCTTTTGAGCTTCTTTACACCAGTATAAGTAATCCAATTACAAAAAAGAATGCATTTTCCTTAATTAATATCTACAGACCACCAGGGCCCTATTTAGATTTTTTAAAAGAATTTAGTGATTTTGTCACAGACTTAGCAGTAAGTAGTGATAAAGTGATTATAGTTGGTGACTTCAACATTCATTTCGAAAAATTGGATGATCCATTAAAAAAGGCATTCACATCGATTTTAGACTCAGTTGGTATTATTCAAAATATAACAGGACCTACTCATTACTGAAATCATACTCTGGATTTAGTTTTGACCCTGGGTGTGAGCATAGATAACCCGAATATTCGTTCTCAAACCTCCGCAATTTCAGATCCTTACCTTCTTTCATTTAAATTACATCTTAGTCATAATATACGTACATCCCCTAGCTACTCTGTAAAACGTTCAATTACGCCTTTTACAGCCCAACAATTTACAGATAAGCTTCCCGATTTATCATCTATAATGTACTTTCCTGTAGACCCAGTAGAACTAGACAAACTAACCGAAGGTTTAGAAAATACCTTTCGCTCTACCTTAGATGTTGTAGCACCCCTTAAACATAAAATAGAGAGACAGAAAAAGCTTGCACCGTGGTACAATGATCAAACTCGTACCTTAAAGCAGTTGCGTGGAAGGACAGTCTTGTAAAATATAGAAAAGAACTTAATGAAGCCCGCTCAGCATATCTGGCCTCACAGATCGAGATAAATAAAAATAATCCTAGAGTTCTCTTTAGTGTTATTTCCAAATTAACTAAAAGCCAGGCAGGTACTGAACCTCAGATTCCAGCCATTCACACCAGCAATGATTTTATGGACTTCTTCGATAGTAAAATTGAAAACATTCGGGATAAAATTAAACAGATAAATATTACATCCTCACTGTCATCTGGTGTGGCTGATTTAGAACAAAACCCTGTCACCGAAGTTAGGTTGGAAGTCTTTAACCCACTTCCACAGCTAGAACTAGAGAAAATTATCTCCTCTTCAAACAGCACAACCTGCACACTTGATGCAGTTCCCACAAAATTATTAAAGCAGGTACTACCAGATATAATTAAACCTCTGTTAATGATAGTAAACTCATCACTCACCCTAGGCCATGTACCCAAAGCCTTTAAAACAGCTGTAATAAAACCTCTGATCAAGAAACCAAATCTTGATCCTACTGTACTGTCTAACTATAGACCTATTTCAAACTTACCGTTTATTTCTAAGATTTTAGAAAAAGCTGTGGCCCAACAACTTTACCAGCAAAGAAACCAAATCTATGAGAAATTTCAATCTGGATTTAGGCCTCATCATAGCACTGAGACAGCTTTAGTTAAAATAACAAACAATCTACTTACAGCTGCCGACCAAGGCTGTGCTTCCCTACTCGTACTTCTCGATCTGAGCGCAGCCTTTGATACAATAGATCATACTATCCTTTTAGAAAGACTAGAAAACATGGTTGGTGTAACTGGAACTGCATTATCATGGTTTAAATCATACTTAACCGACCGCTATCAGTTTGTGAGGATAAATGATATGTCTTCCAGTTATACCAAGGTAAGATATGGAATTCCACAAGGCTCTATATTAGGACCATTATTATTTACATTATATATGCTCCCACTGGGAAAAATTATTAGAAAACATGACGTAGATTTTCATTGTTATGCGGATGACACGCAGCTCTTCATATCAGCCAAACCTGACGACAGAGTGAGATTAAAGAAAATTGAGGATTGTGTAAAAGATGTGAAATTGTGGATGTCGCACAACTTCCTCCTATTAAATAGTGAAAAAACAGAAGTTCTCCTATTAGGCCCCAAAGCTGCTAGAAATAAATTATCAGACTTAATGCTAAATCTGGCCGACTTCTCAGTCACACCTGGTTCAGCAGCTAAAAACCTTGGAGTTATTATAGATTCAGATCTAGCATTCCATAAACACATATCTAATGTTACTAGAACAGCTTTTCTACACCTACGTAACATCGCCAAGCTAAGAAATGCCCTATCACTGCATGACGCAGAAAAATTAGTCCATGCCTTCATTACCTCAAGGCTAGATTATTGTAATGCACTACTGTCTGGATGTTACTGCAGTCACTTAAATAAACTTCAGCTAGTTCAAAATGCTGCAGCCAGGGTCCTTACTAAAACTAGAAAATTTGACCATATTAGTCCATTCCTGTCAGCACTGCACTGGCTGCCAGTCAAATTCCGCATAGACTATAAAATTCTCCTGTTAACGTATAAAGCCCTACACGGGCTCGCTCCTGAGTATTTACGAGACCTCATCTCCTATTATGAACCACCACGATTACTTAGATCTCAGGGTGCTGGTTTCTTAGTAGTCCCTAAAATTCAGAGGAGCTCTGCAGGAGGAAGAGCTTTCTCTTATAAAGCGCCTCAACTCTTGAATAATCTCCCCGAATATGTTCGGGACTCAGTCTCAATCTTTAAGTCTAGACTGAAAACTTACTTGTTTAGTTTAGCTTTTGGTAATTAATGTTTTTTCCTTTAGATAAGGCTGCAGATTCAGGGGTTCATGGACAGAGGGAATTGTGGTAAACTGAGATGCTGGTGCTGTTGTTCTCCCACTGCACACGGTCACTCAGGTTTGTGGACGGTGGAGTGGGTGGATGCCAGTGTTTCAGGGAGCCTCCATGTCTATGTTACCTTCTGGCTCTCTGCCTTTAGTTAGGCTGTTTTATTCAGTTCTGCCGGAGTCATTTGCCACACTCTGATAATGTTTTAATATTCTCAGTTTTGCATAAATCCAGTCAAAACTAATTCCATCTCTCTGCTTTCCTCTGAGTTACTGACTGCCCACCTGTCTGACCCGATACCGATGTTGGACCCTCAGGCTCTCGCGTCTCCTGTCCAGCCAGACTGATGGAAGCTTCTGAAGTCAGCTCTTCTCCACCACCACCACAGATCAGCAGCTCATCGTCCATCTTATTCTCCACTACTGATTACATCCAAGCCATTAGTGGCGCTATTACACTCCTGAATACATAAAACCTATATGGATGTATAAAAGACTTTTTAAAATTTAATTTAAAAGCCGTTTGACCAGTGGTAGGATGGTCCCCCCTCAAATGTGAGTCTTGGTCCTCCCAAGGTTTCTTCCTCCTCCTGCAGCTCTGAGGGAGTTTTTCCTTGCCTCCACGCTCACTGGGGGTTCTGTATTCAGTATTTTCTATGTTTAATGTTTTGCCTGATTCTTTGTCCTGTAATCATGTTTCTGTAAAGCTGCTTTGTGCCAACACCTGTTGTAAAAAGCGCTATACAAATAAATTTGATTTGATAATTTAATAAATTATTTATGCAAATATATAAAGTAGGCTACGATAAAATGTATTGGCGTAGTCACTTTGCATAAACTAATAAAGTATTCTTCGCAAAATAACGAAGTTTGCGACATGCTCTACGTTATTCCACTCATGAGAGCTGAACAATGGAGACGCATTGTTCTTTTGAAAAAATTAGCTACTGCATCTACCTCATCTGTTTTCATTTGATACATATATATATATATTGCTGCACTAAAAGGTAGTAATTCTCATTTGTGAAAGTTTGGTTTAATGTCACTTTGAAATAAAGTTGGAAAAATGTAAGCAATTTTGTCATATTTTTTGAAGAATAACTGAAAACATACATACATGTAATATATAATGATATATATCGTTATCATGATTTTTCCCATATCACCCTGCACTAAGTAGAAGTGTGAAATATTTTTCACAGACGTCCCCCTGAGAAACTATATCCGTCCGGATAGGGCTTTAGGTTACTGGTCTTGGTAATAAAAGTTGCTGGCCCTTTCTGTAGCAAACAAAACTTTCTCAGTAAATAGAAACTTATATACAAACACTAATAGGACACTAATAGGTCAACACACAGCGTGTGAAACTCATACACTTGTTTTTAACAAGCAAGTGCGGTCGCACACACACCCTCACACACACAGAGAGCTGACAGAGCTGTGAGTGGTTTTAATGTACTAGCTGCCCGCTCCTGCACACACTCATCAATCGTCTCCCGCCAGGATCAATACAGACAGAAAATTAAAACAATTACACAGTGATTAAACACAGGAGCCCACTGCAGGCCCAGCGCGGCCCCCAGCAGCACGGGCCAAAGAAAAATCACCCGCCGTGCTGGGACACTTCACACTGCAGCACAGCCTGCACCTGACAACCCCTTAAACACACACTCCTGCACACACACACACAGAGCTTCTCAAGCTGTGACAAAACGTCCCCAGGAGGGGGAAATAAATCTTTTGACTAAAGCGATGCTTGTTTAATGTGACAGTGCGTTCCAGCTGACCAGCCCTGAGGCTGGACATTACTGCAGGGAGTGGATTCAGAGCCAGGGGCCCAGTAATCACTGTTACCCCTAAAACGTCTTCACCTGGGACCAACCCCTCACCTCGCCCATATTCACGGACACCTCACCTAGCATTAACAATGTACACCGTCATGCCAAAACTCTTTTATTTACATTGCAAATTAATACTGAAGTCACCCAGACTATAAAAGAACACATAAGAAATCATGCAGTAAACTTCAAAGTATTAAACAAACCAAAATACTTCAGGTGGCTCCTATCTGGGGAGGCTGATAACTCAGATGACCTCTTGGGCCCAATCCCATTTTACACCTTGGCCCTACCCCTTACCCCTACCGCTCTGTTTTGCACGTGCACGCCCAGGGGTAGAGGTGTCCCAATTCTTGTTAGGCTGGAGGGTTAGGGGGAAAGAATAGGGTTTGTTAGGCCTAGTTGGGGTATGAGAATCACTGGTAAGATGGCAGCACAAGCATCCTAAGAAACCCACAAATGTATTTTCCTTCTTAAAAGTGACGATAAGCACTATATTACCATTGTTTAATGTGTAGTTTCAATGTTTTATGACCAAATTATTCATGACGTAAATAACAAAGATCTGTAGTACTAGCTATCTAGATAACTTTCCTGTTCCGCCTTAAATGGTGCAACAGATGGCAAGGGCTGCAGCATTTAAGGCGGAACGGAAAAATTAAATAAAATAAAAGCCAATCAAGAAAATTTCAGCTCCCCATCACAGAGGAATTAAAGAACGGACAATAATAATTAATTTCTGCACCATCTTCCCCCTTACTGAAGACATACAATAAAGCCCTAAAGTTAACTAGTTAACCACCAGCAGCTACGTTACTGAACTTTAGCGATCCTGATGACGTATCAGATGCTTGAAATGTTGTCTACATTCTTAGAGGAGGATTTCACCCCTTCCTCTTGTAACTCTGTTCCAAGGGTAAAGGATACTCTCGAAAAGAAGGGGTTGGGGAAAAGTGGTAGGGCCAAGCGATAAAATGGAATTGGTTGGGCCTTGGTCTTCCGCTGCTAGGGCGGTCCTAATGAGAGCCATTTTCTTCATAATCTTTTTGATGGTCTTTGCAACTGGACTTATTTTTTTTATTTACTGACCTTTCTTTCTTAAATATGTTTTTTTCTTTGTTTAGTTGAGTAGTTCTTGCCATAATATGGATTAGAACATTGTGGATGACAGATGGATGGGATGTTCCTTTTCTGAAGTTACATCCCACAATCCAGAGTGTCACATGTGCCAGAAATACATCATCATAGGAGCCATTAACACTAATAGTTAACAGAGCAGAGAGTGGAAATGATTGTGACCGGCTGTGTCTGCCTATAATTGTCCAAGTGCACTGATAAGCAATTCTGGCAGAAATCACGTCCACATTCATTTTATTCAATGCAAGGAGGCATTGAATAGATACATATCTCACACATCAGTGAAACATTATTTAGCTTCTGTGGGAGATGGCATAAGTCATGGGACACAATATTAGTCCCATGTTTTAGGAAAGCAGAATGATTGCACAGCCAAAGTGGTTTTAACTTTCAGGCAGCTGTTATGCTTTTTCAGTGTGGCCGTCATGGTAAAAACTAATTGCTAGGTCGTTGCTATGCTGTTTCTAGGTGGGTGCTGTGGTAATGCTAAGTGGCTGCAAGGTTGTTTATAAGGTTTGAGTTTGATATTGTTTCTCCAAGTAGTTTCTAGCTGGTTACTATAGTGTTGCTAGATTTCCCATTAGTCTGTTATGGTCACCCCAAGTGGTTGCTTTGGTGTTACTAAGTAGTTACTAGGAGGTTGCAGTGGAATTCTTTACTGTTTGCAATGGTGTTGCTAGGTGACTGCTACAGTATTGCAGAGTGGTAATTACTGTGCTGCTAGGCATTGTACATTTTATTACAAGTGGTTACTGTGATGTGCTGGAGTAGGATAATATCCCAGGTGGTACTAGTCTTAAGTGGTACATTAACATTCACACTCCATTTCCCAAAAGTCAAAAGAAAAAAAAAACTGTATACAAGCCCAAACTATGCAACCACACCAAACAATGTGGTGTTGATTATCTCACAAATATAAATGCCACCTGCTAAAGGTGCGATCTATATATTAGGCAGCAAGTAAACTGTCAGTTCGTAAAGTTGATGTGTATGAAGGCAGGAAAAGCTGACACTTCTGAAGGACAAGAGCCAAACTGTGCAATATGTAGTGTTCAGTAGCTTACAAAAGTGCTCCAAGAAAAAAGGTCATGGTTAAAGGATCTAATACCACACGCCTCGCCTACACATATATGCCCACAAACACACACACACACCAGAGCAAACTGCGTCCCCATTCCACACGCTTCTGATTTCTCATTTCTCTCACGCCACCTGTATTGATTTGTTATCAGTTTTCTGGAGGTTGTAGATCATCGCTTTGCTGAGCAGAAGAGTGTGTGTGAGTGTGTGTGTGTGTATGTTTGTGTGTGAGGCTCCAGCAGTACAAATGATGTTTTGATAAAAAATCACTTGTAAGTCAATACATTTTTATTAAACGCTGAACTGACCTGATTGATGAAGATTGGTGTTGAAGCTGAGAAGTGTGCACTACACATTTTATTTTGTGTGTGTCTGCGTCTGGAAATGTGATTTATGCTAATATTTCCACTAAAAAGGTATATTGTGTTACTATTTTGTTCGGCGATACATATATTGGGATATTAGAAAATACAGAATTATCACTGAATTTTGACAAAGTCCGTGATCCAACATGTAAAGATATTAATAATGCAATCTGTTTATGAATAATTTGAGCAAATTAAACGGTGTTGGTAGATATAATCGTTACTTTGGTATACTAGTGCATTAAAAAATTAGGATATTATTGGTATATAGAATATTATAAAGCTACTTTATAAAAAGTGAAACTCATATATATTTTAAATATGTACCACACAAACACACACACACACAGAGTGATCTACTTTAAATGTTTATTTATTTTATTGTTGATTACTATGGCTTACAGCCAATGAAAATCCAAAAGTCCATTTCTCAGAAAATTAGAATATTATATAAGACCAATCGGTACTTTTGTCAGTGTGGGCAGTGTGCCAAGTCCTGCTGGAAAATGAAATCCACATCTCCATAAAAGTTGTCAGCAGAGGGAAGCATGAAGTGCTGTAAGATTTTCTGGGAAAACACTTGACTTGATAGACTTGATATAAAACTTGATATAAAACAGTGGATCAACACCAGCAGATGACATGACTCTCCAAACTAGGGCTGAAATGATTACTCGAGTAATTCGAGGTTCTCGATTTAAAACATTGATCGATTAATTTTCTGTGCCTGGAAGTCTGGAAGAAGAGAGGAGAGACACACAGTCCAACCTGCTTGAGGTCTAGTGTGAAGTTTTCACAGTCAGTGATGGTTTGGAGTGTGATGTGTAAAAGTATTCAGCACTTTTTAGCCCTAATCCATTGCAGTCAACTGCCTTCTAAAGTCCCTTAATAAGTTAAGAGTCCAGCTGTGTGTAATTTAGTCTCAGTATAAATACATCTGTTCTGTGAAGACGTTTGTGGAAAATGTGTTTGTGCCACAAAAACACAATTACCTATATTAAAATGTGCTGAACTGTGTTCACCGTTAAAGGTGAATACTTATACTTAGAAAACATGTAAATTAGACAAAGGCACGTAACTACGGGTGTATGTGTATTTGCATTTTTATTTCTTTATTTATTTATGCAAAAAATTAATCAAGTTTAATATTTGAGTTAGTGTTATTTTGTTACATTAGTACTGAAATGAATAAAAATTAAATGCATAATTAATGCATATAATTAAGCATACTTTTGAAATAAGGGCTGACTAAGAGCTACCACACCCACCCACAGCAGTTCTACATTAACGTCTTCTGAACCCCAAACACTTCTGACCCACCCACATCTCCCCCGCACCTCCACCCCCACCCCAGTTTATTTATCATGTCCAGACTGAGGCTCCTGATCAATAGTTTTAATCTGGACTTAAACGTATTGACTCGGCCTACTGCCCGGCCATTCCCACACATTAACCCAGTCCGTCAGGCTGTGGAACAAACGCAAACACGCACACACATAAACACACTCACACACACACTCACTCACAACATACAAGGTCTATCACTCCTCACCTGGGTGGGCTATGGGTTAATACCCTGCCACTCTTTCAACTATTACTGGTTTTCCTCATCTCTGGGTTTGAAGACACAACCCAACCCATTTTCTATCTATTTTTAATATGCAAATGCATGACCTTAATCTGAGAGACTGGTTGTAACATTTACTAAAAAAAAGTATTGTAAATAATTAAAACATGATTAATTATAATCTAAATACATATAAATATACAGCTCTAAATAAGAGAGCACTTAAAAATCATGAGTTTCTTTGATTTTACCAAATTGAAAACCTTTGGAATATAATCAAGAGGAAGAAGGATGATCAAAACTCATCAAACCAAACTGAACTGCTTAAATGTTTGCACCAGGAGAGGCATAAAGTTATCCAAAGGCAGTGTGTAAGACTGGTGGAGGAGAACATGCCAAGATGCACGAGAACTGTAAATATAAATATGAACTTGTCTTCTTTGCATTATTTGAGGTCTGAAAGCTCTGCATCTTTTTTGTTATTTCAGCCATTTCTCTTTTCTGCAAATAAATGCTCTGACAATATCTTTAATTGAAATTTAGGGGGAAATATTGTCTGTAGTTTATAGAGTAAAAGAACAATTTTATTTAAACATATACCTTTAGCAAAATCAGAGAAACTGAAGGGGTCTCTTATTTTTTTCCAGACCTGTATGTCAATATATATACATATATAAAGGAAACTTGGTAAACCCTTAAAGCAGAACAACTAAAATCCTCAAATAAAGTTTAGACATTTATTTAGGACTTTATATCAGCAATAGGTTTATATTATATCTGTGTATTCTGTGTCTTGCAACAAAATCCAATTTAAAGACTTTTGCACCAGCATGACCAACATGCCAAATAACAAATTTACATCATCCAAAATAACTAAAAAAATATTTTCATTAAAATATTTTAATGATTGTTATACAAACACATCTAAAGACTAATTTTGACCCAGATTTCTACGTACTACAGTACACTCTAGAAGATCTGTAAAGATCACGCTAAGGCACGTATTGCACGTAATGTATTTTGTCTTTTGAAGGTGAAGGAAACAGTACCTACTGCTCTTTGGCTACAACTGTAATTTCTATAAAGAAAATACTTTTTATTTTAATTGTTTAAGAATGTGTTTCTTTGTTTTTTTTTCTGGTTAATATGATGAAATTTGCTGTAAACTGTAAGCTGTTAACCCATGATTTGTTTACTAACAATCACCCCCTCTTTTTTAAACAATATACGATTTTTTCCAGTGTTACAGTTTTACAATATTCAATTTTTTTTACAATACTGTACTTTTTTTTTTTTTCCTTAAAGGCTGTTACAGTTTACTGCAACATTTTGTAACATTTTCGGTTATTGACTAGACCTCAAGAGCTTAAATGGCAAAATCAGGGGAAATAAAATTGTGGTATAT
The DNA here is from genome assembly GCF_023375975.1 of Astyanax mexicanus. Taxonomy (NCBI): domain Eukaryota; kingdom Metazoa; phylum Chordata; class Actinopteri; order Characiformes; family Acestrorhamphidae; genus Astyanax; species Astyanax mexicanus. Next base: position 21,893,771 of record NC_064419.1, on the reverse strand, counting down.
ACACACAGTAAGGTCCATTTCACAGTAAGTATTTGAACAGTGGCACTTTTTTTAACCTCCACGATAAGTCAATCCAAAGCAAAAATGATTTTGCGTAAAAAACAAAAAGATGTATTCAGTATTAATCTACAATATGAAAAAAAAACATTAAAATGAAATCACATGAGAAGCAGACTTTCGACTGTTTCTGTATAAGAATTTATCAAAGAGGTTTAATCTATTTAACCTATTTTAAGTATGAAAATGAAACCGTTTCTGGCTCCTACTGCTGTCTGAACAAGTTAAGAATATAAGTGTGGGCGTTTATAATGAGGGCATGTCTAGGCAATTCTGCACTTCTGGCTTACATCCACTATTGACAAGAAAAACATGCTTAAGATACAAGGTCACGGAGGTTAAATACAGTGGATTAGGAATGACAGGTGAAAGATATTGTATCTAATGAGGTGACAGATTTCTGAGATTTTCACATTAACCTTTAATCCCCCTTGTGGACACAGGGGAGAAGGACTCTGTTACCAGTAACACCTACAGTACATCACACATACACAGTAAACCCACCTACTCCCTGCCAAACAGTGGACAGAGTAGTGGACAATAATAACTAAATATCTAAATATGCACTTTGAGTTAATTATCTACTACCCTGCCAGCTGCACTGCTCCCTATGAGGAGACCTTTTATCACCATATTGACTTGAGTGTGGCTGAAGGTTGAGTGCTGTCTGTCCGAGCTGCTTGGTCTCAGTGTGTGTGTGTGTGTGAGTGTGTGTGTGAGGGATAACAGACCACAACGGCTTCCCTTCAGCAATGGTTAACCGGTCTGTTATGCTGTTCTGCCGCAGGCATCTGGCCTATTGAAACCACAACTTACTTAAACACGCCCTGAACTGTTGGGTCACTCGGCTGGCTCTGTTTCGAGGAACTGTTTAAAGTGGCGACTCATTCGAGGAGGAAACTTGGCTGGAGCTGCATATAAACGTCACTTCCACAGAACTAAAACAGGATGTGCAGCTACAAGGTTATAAAGCATAGAGACATTTAGAGTTTGGGTATGAAATGAAGCAATATTTGCTTTCAAGTGATCATTTGGATAAGGCTGAACATGTGATAAATAACACAGAAGAAAGACATGCAGGCTGTTTTTCAGCCTTGAGCAGTGCTCCACCTAGTGGTTCTAGACTGTGCCTGAACATGCTGTCCACTCAAGCATTTAGGGCAGGGGTGGGCAATTAATTTTCCCAAGGGGCCACATAAGAAATTGTTTTAGAGGGCCAGACTAATATACTTAACTCGGTTCTGCAGAATATATATATATATATATATATATATATATATATATATATATATGAATGACATAAAACAGCACGTTTATCAAAGACCAGCATCCCTTTAACTTAACAAAGAACAGTGAGTAAAACGTTACAGTTCTATTTTTGTGTACAGTGAGAGAAATCTAGCCTGTTTGTTTTATGAACAACTGAATATAGTTTTTTATATAGTTTGGCATCCCATTACTTTAAAATGATACAGTAATATCACTTGACATATATCTTGAATACATGAGAAAGAGATTTTCCTGTTTTATGACTCCAAACTCTTTTCAGTATTATTACTGGAAACATACATATTGAATACAATGAACAATGTTACACAATTAGTTCAGCAGTTATCATTTGATAACCATTTGATTTGCTTATTTTATAGGACAAATATTTCTAAAATTTACACTGATCTACAGATAGGTAGTTCAGTATTTCCGGTGTATATTAGTTGATTAGCCCTGGATAAATAATGTTTATTTAATATATATATATATATAAATATATATATATATATATATATATATATATACTGCTCAAAAAAATAAAGGGAACACTCAAATAACACATCCTAGATCTGAATGAATGAAATATTCTCATTGCATACTTTGTTCTGTACAAAGTTGAATGTGCTGACAACAAAATCACACAAAAATCATCAATGGAAATCAAATTTATTAACCAATGGAGGCCTGGATTTGGAGCCACACACAAAATTAAAGTGAAAAAACACACTACAGGTTGATCCAACTTTAATGTAATGTCCTTAAAACAAGTCAAAATGAGGCTCAGTATTGTGTGTGGCCTCCACGTGCCTGTATGACCTCCCTACAACGCCTGGGCATGCTCCTGATGAGGTGGCGGATGGTCTCCTGAGGGATCTCCTCCCAGACCTGGACTAAAGCATCCGCCAACTCCTGGACAGTCTGTGGTGCAACGTGACGTTGGCGGATGGAGCGAGACATGATGTCCCAGATGTGCTCAATCGGATTCAGGTCTGGGGAACGGGCGGGCCAGTCCATAGCTTCAATGCCTTCATCTTGCAGGAACTGCTGACACACTCCAGCCACATGAGGTCTAGCATTGTCCTGCATTAGGAGGAACCCAGGGCCAACCGCACCAGCATACGGTCTCACAAGGGGTCTGAGGATCTCATCTCGGTACCTAATGGCAGTCAGGCTACCTCTGGTGAGCACATGGAGGGCTGTGCGGCCCTCCAAAGAAATGCCACCCCACACCATTACTGACCCACTGCCAAACCGGTCATGCTGAAGGATGTTGCAGGCAGCAGACCGCTCTCCACGGCGTCTCCAGACTCTGTCACGTCTGTCATGTGCTCAGTGTGAACCTGCTTTCATCTGTGAAGAGCACAAGGCGCCAGTGGCGAATTTGCCAATCCTGGTGTTCTCTGGCAAATGCCAAGCGTCCTGTACGGTGTTGGGCTGTGAGCACAACCCCCATCTGTGGACGTCGGGCCCTCATACCATCCTCATGGAGTCGGTTTCTAACCGTTTGTGCAGACACATGCACATTTGTGGCCTGCTGGAGGTCATTTTGCAGGGCTCTGGCAGTGCTCCACCTGTTCCTTCTTGCACAAAGGCGGAGGTAGTGGTCCTGCTGCTGGGTTGTTGCCCTCCTACGGCCTCCTCCACGTCTCCTGGTGTACTGGCCTGTCCCCTGGTAGCGCCTCCAGCCTCTGGACACTACGCTGACAGACACAGCAAACCTTCTTGCCACAGCTCGCATTGATGTGCCATCCTGGATGAGCTGCACTACCTGAGCCACTTGTGTGGGTTGTAGAGTCCGTCTCATGCTACCACGAGTGTGAAAGCACCACCAACATTCAAAACTGACCAAAACATCAGCCAGACAGCATAGGTTCTGAGAAGTGGTCTGTGGTCCCCACCTGCAGAACCACTCCTTTATTGAGTGTGTCTTGCTAATTGCCAATAATTTCCACCTGTTGTCTATTCCATTTGCACAACAGCAGGTGAAATTGATTGTCAATCAGTGTTGCTTCCTAAGTGGACAGTTTAATTTCACAGAAGTTTGATTTACTTGGAGTTATACTGTGTTATTTGAGTGTTCCCTTTATTTTTTTGAGCAGTGTATATATATATATATATATATATATATATATATATATATATATATATATATATATATTTGTTTCAAAGTTAAAAAGCTGTAGTTTCTAATTGTTTTGAGCTTAACTTTTTAAATTCAAGTTTCATCATGCTCTTAATTTGCATACACGGCTTCATCGGAAATGAGGGCCACGCTCAATGTTTTTAAATGCAAACAATGGCTAACTTATGTACTGATGGATAGAAAATAGTTCATTTTCCACTCTGTGATATATGTTTGTTCCAAATATATAAGTTGCCATTATTCTTTTTATTTTTTACCTTCTCTTCCTCCTCATAGCTTGTGGGATGAGGTCAAGTGCAACTTCTCTGTGCAGGAATAATGAAATACTAAAAGTGGACAATATTCTCTAGCGCCACAGCAAACAAGGTTTAAATGGACATCTGACTGGGTGTTCTAATGATAATAGCAGTGTAAAAGTAGTGTTTGTAAAAATGGAATTTGGCTTAATAATGTCTGACAGTGCAAAACAGTAACATATTAGTAAATAACATACCATACAGCAATAATTAATAGCTTATTGCAATGCTGTTTATCTGCTGTATCACACGTCTGCAATGAGTCCAGAAATTGAAGAATTGCTCCCCTTTATTTTAGTGATATGATTGTTAGTCTACTAGTAGTTCCCAAAACTCTGCTGAGAATTGGAGAGGCTGCTTGCAAAAAAAAAGATCTGGAACGCTCTTTCTGAGGAGCTTTGAGCCATTTCATCTTTCAGCACTTTTAAAAAGAGCCCTTAAACATTTTTATTTAAATTTGCATTTGCTTCTCTATTTATATCTATGTTTTTTTTTTATAATGACTGCTAATCTTTTATTTAATGTATTAATTCATGATCTTAATTGTTTACCCTTTTATGTTTATAATGTAATCAGTAAAGCAAGTTGCATTTATGTATGAATAGTGTTACTACTGAAAGCTACTGTAGTTTTTATTCTGTTGAGATTATATATATACATATTTATATATATATATATATATATATATATATATATATATATATATATCTTATTCTCTAAATATCCATCAGTAATTTTGATCACAGCATTCATAATTCATAACTTTAATTAAAAATCTAGAGCTTGGAGATAAATTGATTTTATCGATAAATTAAAATTTACAGTTAAAGATTGTGTTTTTATAAAAATCGATTTTCTCTGTTTTTTTTAAAGGAAGCAGCACGACTGATTTATTTAAAGTGCTGCTTGCAGCTGTTTTATCGCACTCGCTGCAGCACACCATCCAGAGTAAAGCAAGCAACTGTACCCGACACAGCCGTGTGCCATATGATAAAAATAGGGCACGGTGGATTCACTAACATGTTGAAAGTTTTAGACCACAGTTTTAGGCTGCAAATACTTTTCTGAGGTTGCCTTGCTACAACTGTTTAACAACACAGGCCAAAGAATCATTACAGAGCTGGAGGAAGACACTAAAATTGCACATTGTCTTTTCACAGCTTAATAACCCTAGAATGCATCAACACATCAGCATAAAGCAAATACATGGCTAGAAAGAAATTGTACCATTTTTAAAAGCTGCAGCATCATTGCTCTCTGGTGAGGACAAGTGATTAATTGTGCCAATAATAAGCTCTCCATTAAAGTTTTTGTCCTAGTAACTTCCTGATATTTTTTTTTTCTACAAGTTACAGTATGTTCTCACTATTTACAGTGGTATGGGCTGCCATCTCATCTACAAGCTTATTTCTAGTTGCACTTGAACCCCAAAAAATACATTTAAGCGAAACTTTTCTTTGTGATCTGTAGTGTGATTTTTAGTTGGAGAAAAAAAAAGTATTTTTAGGCCATATCGCCCAGCTCTAATTGAATCACATCAGCCAACACAAAAGCAGTAAAATGACACTTACAGTGAAATTGTCCTCTGCCTTGAAATGACTGTCTACATACACGCACACCCGATCAAAGTCCTTCATCTCTGAGCTCGACTCAATGGTCCTACAATAGGAGGAAAAGTGAGAGCACAGGGGAAATAAACATCAGTAGTCAGCCATGCAAGACATACATAAAGAGAAATTCTAAACATACTGACTGTACTGAAGGAGCTGACCACAGGGTTGTGAGGTTAAATGATAAACTGCAGTATAAACCTATATAATAGTCATACTGGTCACAAACTATCATTACCACACACTGCACTGTCCACTAGGGGTGGGCAATATAGCCCTAAAGTAATATCATGATATTTTGGGGTATTTTTGCAACATTCTTGGCAATATGATATTGTATTTAAATACATCACTGCAACAAAATTCATTATTATTTATACATTTTATTCTTCAATATTATTGCATAGGATATGACATGGCACAACCCTAATTGAGATTTTTACCAGATTTGTAACAAAAGTCAATGATCCAACCTGTCATGATACTAATAATGCTCTCCATATATCCAGGATTAAAATAAAATAAATGATACTGGACAGATATAATCTGTCTGTAGTAGATATTTAAGGGGAAATGAGAACAGTGTGAATCTTCCTTTTGCTACAAACGGCAATAATATTTTTGCAATAATATTTAAACAATGTGACCCTATACTTTAGAAATGGAACTGCCTGAACTCTCTGACCAGTATTTAACTCACAAGATAGCTCAATCACAAGATAGCACCTCACAATGTATACAGATGTGGGTGTTCATTAGGGCTGCAGGAAAAAATCGATTCGAGCTCGAATCACATTTCTAACATTGAACGATTCATAATCGATTCTCATTTTCAAAAAATCCATTTTTTTTTGCGGGTGCAGCTATTGCCGCGCGGAGCTTTTAAACTGTCCCGCGGAGCTTTTTAACTGTACCACAGAGCTCAGCTACTCTCGCGCGGAGCTTTTTAACTGTACTGCGGAGCTCATACTGTCTCACGGAGCTCAGCTACTGTTCTGCGGAGCTCTTTAACTGTACCACAGAGCTTTTTAACTGTCCTTCGGAGCTCATCTACTGTCCTGCGGAACTCTTTAACTGTTAAAGAGCTCCGCAAGACAGTAGCTGATTTCCGCAGGACAGTAGATGAACTCCGCGAGGTAGTTAAAATGCTCCACGCGACAGTAGCTGAGCTCCGCAAGACAGTTACAATGCTCCGTGCCACAGTAGCTGAACTGTGCAGTAAAGTTAAAAAGCTCTGCGGGACAGCAGCAACAGGACAGGGAATGTTTTTGTTCTTACTGCCTCTCCCTATTAGGCTACAGAGGGGCGTGTAGTGTCGTGTTACGGTGTTTGTTGTTGCGCCGCTAAAGTATGGAGGATAAAGAAAAAGTAATTGAAACCGATTTGAAAGAATCAGGAAAAAAATTGAATCGTGACCCCAAGAATAGATTCTGAATCGATTTGTGGGATTCCCAAAAATTCACAGCCCTAGTGTTCATTTATGATCAATTTACATACTGTACTCTGTCTCATGACTGTTGTGTATGCATGTCAGTGTATATTTACTGTACATTTCAATATACTTTTATTAAATTCTCAGCAATGTTTCCTTATTGAATTCATTTTAGAAGATTCATCTACTGTCTTGTCATTACTGGATAAACAAAAGGCAGATCAGCAGTGAAAGAACCAGCTATGAGCCTAAAGGTCACTAGTTTGACCCTTGCTAAGAACATCTGTTACCAACATCATTCTTGTGTATTTAACCCCCAGCTGCACATACACTAAAAACGATCAACACAAGCTGTGACCCCTCTTTTTACCTAATATATGGATAATCAAACAGTGTAACGTCTCTGAAAACCCTTTGCAGCTGTCAGTCATACTGATTACTGCTCAACAGCTTTAAGCACTTATGTTAGGAATCATTACTGTCCTAATCAGAAAACATTGACTCAGCTGACTCACTTACAATAGCTTCAACAACATCAACCCTGCTAGTTGTCCAGTAGGCAAAGTACCAGCAAAAAAAATGGACACACCTAACTCAGTGCATGCTTTTCTTCATTTTTATCACATATGAAATCTTTACATAACAAGCATTTGAATTTTTTAGACTCTCAAAAAGTAATTCTCAGCAGTCTGTGGGAAAAGCATCCCAGGTGGTTCCCCATGAAGCTGCTTGAGAGAACGCCAAAGAAAAGAAAATGAGATCTACTTTAAAGAATCTAAAGTACAAAATAGCTTCTAACCATTTTTGGTCAAGGCATAATAATCCTCTTAGTTCTGAGAAAAGAGAGAACTGGTGAAAGAAGGTAAACTTTTCATGAGTGGGTGTGTCCAAACTGCTGCTGAACATGTTTTGCACTCATGAGTATAAGAACAGAACTTGGAATATACATTTATTTATTTATATTTCACATTTTGGTACCTATACCAGCTCCCAACAGAGCAGTCTTAAAATGTACTGAGTTAAGCCTACCAGAAGAAGTTCTCAGCGTGGGCCATGTTGACCATGTAGTCTTTCCCTCCCACCTCTTGGAAGTGCAGAGCGATGAAGCATGGTTTGTGTGTGTGCACAGTCTGTTAAATAGAGAAGAGAAGAATTATTAAAAAATCTAAAATCTTTTACAAATGAATGCATCACCATCCAGTCACAGTTAAAATGCACGAAAAAAAAAAAAAAAAAACTTATGGAATAGCAGTATGTAAACTAATCATAGATATTTTCAACTGTAGCAATGTTATTTGATGTTTATAGTCATTATATTATAACATAAATTCTGACCAGGTTTATAATTTTCTAATCCACACTGTATAAGGTACTATTTTATACAACATGGTTCCAAATTTGTGAATGGTAGCATATTTTCAGTCACCCTTCTGTGTTTGCATAATGAATATCCTCTATATAACATTAACGCTAGTCAAACTATGACTGAGAAAAACAGCTCCTCTAAATTCTACAGTTCAGAATAGGGGTGGGCAATATGGCTCTAAAATAATATCACAATATTTCATGGTATTTTCACGATAACGATACTTTTGGCGATATGAAAAAACACTGAATTAGAAAAAACATTTAGAATTTTATTATTGCATGCAATATGATATGGCTAACTGAGATATTAAAAAATATATTTTATCAGATTTGTAACAGAAGCCAATGATTCAGAATGTCATGATAATAATGCACTACAAATATCTTCATATATCTAGGATTAAAGTAAAATAAATGATACTGGACAGATATAATCTGTCTCTAGTAGATATATAATGGAAAATGAGAACACTTGTTTTTTTTTTTCTAAAAACGGCAAAAAAGTAGTACCCTCGTGTGATAATTAGGAGTAAGTGATATGGCACGATATTTCAGGGTCTAATATCGTTTCCGATATTCAAAATTTTTGGCGATATTATCATGTACGATGTGATATGGCACACCCCTAATTCAGAACTTGTCCTCAGTTGGTAAGTGATAAGATATTTTATGATAATATAAAGATTACTTCTTATTAATAAAGAATATAGGTTATAAATATTGCATAGTTGTTTAGTCTTATTAGTGAGTTATTTTGAGTTTTTATGTCAGAAAAAATTATTCCATATAATTATTTTACAAAATCTTGTAACTTTCTAATAAATAGTACACCATAACATCACCTTCCTTTCTACAGAATAATGAACAGAGCTGTGGATAATTTCAACTGTATCAATGTTATTAGATTTTTATAGTCTTTTTAATATAAAACAAATTCTGAACAGGTAATATTTATATCCACACTGTATAAGATACAATTTTATACAACATGGTTAGGCCTGTCACAATAATTGCAATATTGATTTATCGTACAATAAATGAACACGGTTTCAATAATTGTTGATAATCGTGATATCGTGTTTATTTGTATGTTTGTTCACATACATAACAGTGAACAGTATTTTAGCCAGTCATGCTTCCAATAACTGTGACTTCATACACACAATGTGGACTAAAGTAGGTGAAGAAATAATAACTAATTATAATAAAAAATATTAACTCAAATTTTATTATTTATTTTATTTATTACATACTATTCTGTTATTATTATGTCAGTGGCATTTATTAGTTTTAAAAATACAAAAATATTGTGTATCGCAAAAAATGTTCTTATCGCGACAGGCCTAAACCTGGTTCTAAATTTGTGAATGGTAGCATATTTAAGTCCCCCTTCTGTGTTTGCATATTTAATATCCTCTATATAACAGTAACACTAGTCAAACTATGGCTGAGAAAGAACTGCTCCTCATAAATTTACATAAAACACACCATGTTAAACAGAGCTGTTAAATGAGGATTGGAAGGCTGGCAGACTCACCGTGAAGAACTCCCGGAGCCAGTCCCTCTCGATTTCACCCACCTGAGGACAAGAGAATGTGATTTCAGTGTCAGAGCACTTTTACAACGAGGCTGTAATGAGTTTAAACCTCAGCCCAGGCCCACAAATGAACACATCCAGCAGGACACAACCGCAAATGTCAGATCCCCGTTTTCACTTCAGCCAATAATGGGGGAAACAACTGTGGAACATTTGTACTGGCACTGAGCGTCTCCAATTAGCTTTTACTCAAGAGTTATGTGCAGTTTATTTGTTTTGTTTCCAGGGCAAAGAACTAAAGTATTTTATCTGTGCCCAGTTTAAAATGAAATGATTCTGGAAGGAATGTAGCTGACCAAGAAAACTCTGAAGAGGTTTTTAACATTCAAAATAACCAATGCATATTATTTTATATATGGGCAAAAACACATGTCTATCGAATCTAAATCTAATTAGATACCAGGCATATTAATACACTATCCATTCTTATTTATTCTAAGCATGGCAAGGTTGAATATTAGCTATGTTCTATAAAATAGAATATGTCAAACCAGTCCATCTCATAATCAGAATGTTAACTAAACCCTGTACAAACAATGTTTAGATCACTGTTACACAATCCTGATCCTGGCAGCACTACTTCCTGTACATTTTAGGGCAGGGGTCAGCAATAGGCAGCCCGCAGGCCAAATGTGGCCTGCAAGCATTAAAACATCTGGACCCTGAGGTTTTTGAACTATAATGAATGACAATGGAAAAAATAAATTAATTAAAAAACGTCTCTGGTGAGCTTTTGTTTACAATCCTCTCTCTTCTCTCTGTCGCACTCCCCATGACTTTAGTTTCCGCCCGTTCTGGTTTTCCTGCCCGTTTTTGGGCTCCCTATCTCTTTATAACGGCATTTTTTCCCCAGCTGGGTCTCACTTCAGTAGCCAGGGCAGCGGTAGTGTATTGGACTGCGACCCTAACAACACTAATTCGATCACGCGTGAGGAGAGGTGTGTTTATTCATTTATTTTTTCCTTTCTTCTTGGGTTTACCTGCTTTGAGATCAACTGTTCTGCTATTGGGTTCAACAACCCTCTGGACTGGAGAGCTACTAGTCTGTAGCACTCCATCCCATGACACTTCAAACTGATTTTTTTTTTGTGGCCCACCACGTAATGGCTTGAAAAAATATCTTTATATAACTTAACTGCCAACCCCTGTTTTAGGGGTTTATGAGTTAATGATCAGTTGATTTGTTTGTGTTAGGACATAATGATAATGTTTAGATGTTTATTTTAACACTGATACTACAATAAGTATGATTTTGATAAAGTTCCATCATCTTAAAGCCCCTGAGAAGTTTTTCTTACTAAATAAATTAATATTATTTAACCTTCAGCTCCTCTGGGCCCTCAGTGTAAATGTGCACAGAATATCTTACGGATATCTTCTTTAATCCAAAATATATCAGCTGTATTTCCCATCACAGCGCACATTCATTTCACAACTAAATGCAGTGATAATGCAGAGAGCCAACAGGTACCAGAAATAAAAAAGTCTAAAAGTATCTATATTTAAGATTTTAACTCTATAGATATCTGATAATGTGCTTAACAAGATGTTCTTAAACTATTTCAGTTATGAAGACCAAATGACAGAAAAATGCTGTTTTTCTTTTAACACACAAAGACTAGAAAAAACAGACATGCAGCCAAACATTCCCCAATCCAGTTCAGACCCACGGACCCAGAAACAAAAAATGTCTGGTGAATCTATCAGAAGTAGATACTGTTCTGATTCATGAAATAAGGGTTAAAGAAAACGTGAAATCTTAACTTATTAGTTATTTAATTTGATTATTTTTTAGTTCAAACACACATATTACACTGTCTCAACTAAAAAGAATGTATTACATACCATCCATGTGTTGTGAGACCTGGTCTGTTTACAAAATAAATCTTTGAGATTATGTAAATATTTGAATGTGTGTTTTAACTAAAAGTATTAAAATTTCAGGAATTATAATATACTATGTATTATAAATGATTTGTGTAGTATTGTATGAATTAAGTAATTGTAATTATGTAATATTGTATGTAAAAATTAAGTAAAGTTTACTAAAAGAAAGGATTGATTCAGCAAAAATAAATGAAGTTTACTAAAGTTTACTGAAGTTCAGTTCACTTATTTACTCTATGTAACATTTAAGTCTTGAAACCGAGTTGAAGTTACTTAAATTTATCTGAAATTAAATTTACTTAAAAAAAAAGCAAATGCAGAAAACTTTTTTTCAAATAAATTTTACTCATCATTTTTTTCAGTGTAGGAAAACTGATAAGTTTTGTTTATACAGGAATGATATTTTGCTGTTTGGGTTTTCAGAATCAATGTAAGTCAATGATGGTGTTCACTTTATTAACATTATTAGCATCATTGCTGTGATAGCGATGATAAACATGTGGCAACAGTTCATTAACAAATCCACACGTCTAACCCATCACCCTGTTGTGTCCATTCAACTCATTCAAACAAACACTTCACTTTAATAAGCAGCTAATCTCTTTAGATAAAGGGACAAGAGCAACATGGATCAAAAGCCACGCTGAATAATGTATACGAGTGCACAGAGACATTAAAAATGGATGAGAAGGGAAAGTGTGGTGATGAAACTGAGAACCTGAGACTCATCAAGCATTTAACAGAGGTGCTGGGGATGAGTGGAGAGTGTTGAGTCATGCCAAAGTCACAAACGACAGTCAAGACAGACACTTCTGAAAACATAAAAACAGAACAGACCTGTTTCTGAGCAGAAATGCTTTTTTCAGAGACGTGGAACATTCTTTCCTACTGTCTAATTTCAGACAATGAGAATAATCACTGCCATCAGCTGCCTGTCAAAGCCTTCAAAATGTTGCTAATATAAATTGTTCCTGGTTTGCAACAACCTCGCTATGAACTATGAATTCATTTTTTTTAATTATTTTTTATATTTATATATTTATATATATCATATTTTTTTTTATCTTAAATACTTTATTTTTTACTGTATAGCAAATTTCACTTGTTCATATTGACTAACACTATCCATTTTTTATTAACTCTGTTCCTGTTTATGAGATTTTTTTTAAATAAAAAATAGAAACTTTGTTTTTCGTAAAAAAAAAAGAAAAAAAAAAAGGTTTGGACCGGGTGCATCCCTTAGTTTTACTTACTATCCCATCATACTAACCTGTTTTATCTATAATAATGTGATATTATTTTTACATTTAAGGGGTCCCTATCTTACACCCTGTGCAAGGCGCATTTGCTATATTACACACCGTCAGCATTCTATTTCTATATCTATGATGCTGATGGGTGTGGTGGTCTGGAATTGAGGTGTGTTCCTGGGGAGGCCAGTTTCATCATATCATTTTTGATGGTCTTTGTGACTGCAGTAGAAGATACTTTCAATTTTTTCAGATTTCAGATGCTGAATTTAAAGTGTTTCCAAACTTTTGACTGATACTGTATATCTTTTATCTAACATTTATGAGCAAAATTATTTGCCTTTTGCTGTTTTTCATCAGTATTCTTACTGTTTTTAAACGTGTCCTCCACACACACACACACACACACACACGTTCACAAATACACACACAGACGCACATCTCATGACACCACTTCCATTCATTGTTAACCAAGTGTTGCGAATGGAGAACTGTACAGGAGGGTATTTTTACCCAAACAAGCTTATATCTACAGTCCCATGACGTGCATTACTCACTGCGCTTTACTTACATGTCCTGCTTTGGCACTGTATAAAAAAACAACCAAACTGACCTATAACCACTGTCTCTTACACTACACCTCTAGAACCTGTTTTGTAGTCAGCTTTGAAGTGACAGTCTCAGTAAAAGTAGCCCAAAATTTCTGCCTTTACTTCTGTCCATTTTGAGTTAACAGTAAAGCAGGGAGGTCACTAGTTCATTTAAAACAAAGTTCCACCTGCAGAGCTGTGTGTAGGATCTACCATATAAGGCCAGTGGGGCTTTGCATAGTTTATTTGCATGGGTGGGCAAAGCAAGCTACTGCGTGGGTAGGCCATGAATAATACTGCTCCACAAGGACAACAAGGCCTAGAGAGAAGACGACCTGCACGACTGTTCAGTGACCAACTGTGCAACAGTATAAACAATGAGAAAATCTGGTTTAGCTCTTTAAGTTACTGTCCGAAGATCTACCACACTTGATTTATTCAGTATACTGGTTGAAATTAGTCCCAAGATATGAGTTCTCTCATACCAATAATTCAGGCTTATGGCTACATTCACACAGCAGGGGAAGGTGGGCCAAATCCAATTTTCACTCCAAATCGTATGCTTATTTCAAGCTGTTCACACAATCTTTTTAAATCCGACATTCAACTGAACATTCCACATTGTCCAACTGACGCACATGCACAAAAAACAGCATTGCTTTACAATAAGGCCCAATCCCATTTCTCCCCTTTGCCCTACAACTACTAGCACTACCCCACTGTTTTACCATTCACATCTAAAGGTAGGGTGTACTGATTCTTGTTTAAGGGGCTTAAGGGGGATGCTTAAGTGTTCAAATAGAGTCTTTTCAATGGCACAATCTAAACTGAGGGCTATAAAAAAATAAGCAAATTACAATAATTCATATATTACCATATTTTATGGAAATCAGGACAAGTAGAGAAAAACTCTCAGTAGCTAGCTAGTTAAATTTCTCATTCCACCTTAGATTGTACCACAGGCAGCAGAGGGAGCAAATAAAATAAAATTAAAGCTAATTTCAGCTCCCCATCACAGAGGATTAATGGTTGGACAATCACAATTAATTACAGTACCACCTGCCCTCTTTTCAAATATATACAATGTCCTAAAACAAACAATTATAGTATTATACTAAAATGAACTCAACTAGGTTCCTTTTAGCGCTTTAGTGCTCCCCTTATATCAACACATCAGCCCAACAATTTCACCTGCCTACAGGTTCTAAAAGAGATGTTTCAACTTATAAGTAAAGAATTTCACCCCTTCCTCTTGTAACCCAGTTCCAAGGGGAAGGGTTACACTTAAAAACAAGGGTAGGTGTACAAATTACAAATGGGATTAGGCCTAACTTTCACTTTAATCCTTGTCAGAATCTCAAGAGCTATGAAAGAATTCAGGCTGACAGTTGGATTATCCCAAAGAATCCCCACTTAAGCTCGTTAAAAAAGGGCTCCATTCTATACATTTTGTTTTTAAGCTTCTTATTTTGGTCATTTCATAACAAATACTTAGGAGTTGCAACATAGTCTGCTAATGTTTCCTGAAACAGACACAGTTCAAATCACAGACATTAATCCAAATATACAATAAGACCCCATTTATACCTGGTCGCTTCATCCATCAATTCTAGGATTACATCTGGATAAGGCCAAGCCACATTCAAACGTGAGTGTAAGCACACCAAAGACGCAGATACATATACAGTTACTTCAGGAGGTGTCCTGAGATACATTTGATCCACATTATAACAGTGTGAACATATCTATCTCTCCAAGACGCATTAAACAACTCCTCTTAGTATAACCACAAAAAACTTTCCCATTCATTTTCTTTACTGAGTTACTCCATCTACATGGCCACTCTCTAATCAGTACAGAATGCCTGAGCTGTTGCCTTCCCTAAAGTTTAAAAAAATTCATAATTGGATGTGAAATTAAGAATTTCTAGGCAGCAATCCCATTTATCTCAACTTTAGCAGCTAAACTAAATAAAATTGAAATGTATAATCCGTCCCACACAGAAAAGTCCACCAAAAACTTACAGTCCCCTATTGCAACAGTGAGACCGAGCCCTTTATTTGGGTTTGATATTAAATGATTAATATGAGACAAAAGATCAACATTTCAGTTTTTATTTTCATCCAGAAGGGGCTATGTATTTGACTACCAGACGTAAATGCATGTGGCTAAGTTATTAGGGCACTAGCCAAATGCTAAAAGGCACTTTGGAGTTTTCAGATTGGTACATTTATTGTGGAATTTTGGGACAAAAGTAAAGATCAAATTCTTGCACAACAAATTAAGTCAAAAAGTGAAAATGTAGTCCACCTCACATAAGAAAAGATCTTTAAGAAAGACTTTTAATTGCTACAAAAAGTATTTGTCAAAGAAGGTGTTACTGAGTACTGTCTTTACAATGTGCGGAAACCTTATCTCTGGGCACAGTGATACTGACGGTGTCACTTGGTCCCATCACCGCTGGCCAAAGTTAGTGTCAGTAAGTAACACCCACAGAGTTCTGGGTTAATAAGTGCTATGGGTGCTACAAGAGTCATTTATTTTAGTTTCCAGTACCACAAAAAAGAAAAAATGAGCAGCTGCAAAATACTAAGTAACCAGGCACAGCAAACTGATGAGGACAAACTTACACCAACTGTGAACAGCAGATTCTTATTTTTATCAATTTTCATGATTATAAACAGAAACAGTTGGTGTATTTCAATTTCAATGAAATACATCATATTGCAGATGAAAACAGTAGTATTTGAGAAGTGAAATACATTTTATATAAATTATACATTCTTTATATATTCTTAAAACAAAATTAGGTAGGTGCATAAATTTGGGCACCCTTGTCGTTTTATTGATTTGAATACCTTTAGCACTAATTATTGGAACACAACAATTGTTTGGTATGCTCACTGACCCTTGACCTAAATACACAGGTGAATCCGATTAAGAAAATTGGTTAAGGTGTTTTTTAAAGTTTTTCTCCTCTTTGCATCTTCTCTGAAAACTCTTGATTGTTCAACATCATGGTTTAGGAGGAGCTGTCAGTTTCTACATGAGGAACATGGTGGGGAAATGGAAGAACACCGGCACAGTTCCTAGTTAAGGTCCGAAGTGTCAGGGCAAGAACATTTTCAGATATGCAGACGAGAGGGACCCACAGACCAGCTCCAAAGACCTACAACATCATCTTGCTGCAGTGCACTATTTACTACAGTACTATTTGATTGAGTTAAAACAGACTCTGTTTCGTTTCTACCCTTAAAGGGGTTCGATTGAGCAGGTGTGAAAACAGTAATCATACTCGAGTGCCGATCAAAACAACCGGATCTCGACCTGCTAATGGAGGTGGTCTATGTCAACTCTGGAATGGTTTGCTTGTGACGAGAAGGTGATTCGGTCTCGATCTGACCCAGCTATCAAATATCCTCCTTTTAATTGAGCTAAACTGCTGATAAGGCACAGATTAATCTGATATTAGCCAGATAACCGAATTACCACAGCTATGAAAGCACAGCTATATTTACTATTTTGCTTACATGCCAGACAGCTCTGACCAATCAGAGGAGACAACATGCTTGCGTGGTTTATTGATGCATTTTTGGTGTGTTTAGGTTTGTGCCTGTGTGAAACCGAACCAAACAAATAGAGAAAACTCTCAAATGATCCCGACCAGAGAAATGAATTGTGTGAAAAAGCCATTAAATAAGGTTATTTGGAGGGCAGTATGAATGGCGGAAAAAGAACATTTGTAGGGGTGCCCAAATTTTTTATACCACGTTATGCTATTTTTTGTAAACCAAAATTTTTTTTTGCTACTGCAAATATTACAGGTGGTGTTATTTAAATTGAAAAAACATACATTAGAACTCATACACATATAAAAAGTTTCAAAATTTTTTATTAAATTATTATTCAAAATAGTATCTGTATTGTAATTGTATTAAAATCTCTGTGAGGGCATCTGCAAATGCTGCTGGTCTTACTGTGTAGTTCTCCACACAGTTTAAAATAATAATAAACAGTACAACACTGGCCTGAAACAATAATATTAATACCTTCATTCAAAACATATTAAAGCTCATGGCCAACATCAAAACTGTGATGATTGGTTAAAGGGACCTATTTGCATATCGCAGCCTTTTGTTATCAGTATTGTTGAATGGCTACAACAAATATCAGCTATATCTTTGGCTCATTTCATTCCTTGGTTCATTTCATAAAGTCTTAGTTTTTGTTAAATCCTCCCATTCACAAGCAAAGCATGCTACCTTCCTAATCTGTCTTTTCACTTATTCAGCCCCCCTCCACCTCCACTTCTGCTGAAAGAATAGAAGGGTGGGTCAATGGAAACTTTCTCCATCTCAAGAGAGTTTCCCAAATTTGCAACGCATCATTTCCTGTTGCTGGGCCTGCATCCAAAGAGCTGACATTTCAGAGTTACTTTAAATGCTTTTAGACTCTTTTATCTCTGGCTTAACTTATACATGGGAAAAGAGCAGGTCTGTTACAATCGCACAACTGTAGTTGATGATTTATTGCCATATAATTAGAAGGAATTAACAGCTGAATTTACAGTCTGCAGCGAGTCACATACAACATGCTTTTAGAGTTAATGTAGCTCCCAACGAATGACACGAACAGCTGGAGCTAAAACGTATCAAAATCCGATGGTTTTAGTGCTTTTTTATATTTGAGAAGCATCTTCTTCAGAAGTTTGCACATTCAGTTTAAAACACATAAGGGGAAATACACTGCAACCACACCTTTACTCTTGAATTATATCTGGCTAGAAAAAGGATCATTGTGAAAATGCTCAGTTTAACAGCGGGACCTCTGCTGTTGCAGACTAATACACACCAATATTAAAAGTTTATATTCATAATAACAATCTGATCCTGTAATAAATGATCAACTTTAATATTTAAACAAATATTTAACAAATATATATATATTTTGTATTTCATTCAATATTTTTATTGTACACATACAGCTCTGGAAAAAATAGAGACCACTTGAGTTTTTTAATAAGTTTCTCTGATTGTGCTTTTAATAGGTATATGTTTACGTAAAATGAACATTGTTGTTTTATTCTATAAACTACAAACAACATTACTCCCAAATTCCAAATAAAAATATTGTCATTTAGAGCATTTATTGGCAGAAAATGAGAAATGGTTGAAATAACAAAAAAATCTGAGCTTTCAGATCTCAAATAATGCAAAGAAAACAGTCTTACACACTGCTTTTGGATAACTTTATCACTCCTGGTGCAAAAATTCAAGCAGTTTAGCTTGGTTTGATGGCTTGTGATCATACATCTTCCTATTGATTACATTCCAGAGGTTTTCAATTTGGTAAAATCAAAGAATCTCATCATATTTATTTTTTCCAGAGCTGTACGTTTGTGAAGCCAAATACCAGGGGAAAATAAGTGTGACCAGTGTAAATAACTGTAATCTGCTCAGTTGATGATGTAATAATTGAAACAGGCCTAGACATGTCTGTTAAAAAGGGCAGAAAGTACAGTATATAAGACTAGTTTTGAATGGAACAGTCCAAATATATTATTAATAATATAATGTTATATGATATATATATTTTTTATCCAATAAATTCCGCAATTATGTGATTTGTTTCTCCATTCAGGTTTTATGTTCTGTATATTTTGCAGGGCTGGGAATCATTGTGGATTTTGAATGGAATTCTTTTTCTTATTCTCAAGATCCCAAAGTGATTCACTTGTAAATTCAATACTGATTCACTTAGGAAAATTTAAATTAATAACAATCGGAATTCATAAATTGGAATTAACTGTACAGGGAAAGTACACTATTACTATCATAACATTTTAGTGGTTATATGTAGAATTAACCCAAAGTAGCTACATTTGTTTTTGTTATTATGAAATATTTTATATTGATTCAAATCATAAATTGTATTTTTAATGCCAGCTTTAATATTCTGTGTGCTTTGCAATAATTAAAGAATTAATTTTAATCATTTGAAATCTACTTGTAGTGGTGAAAATAGTAATAATTTTATGATGCACTAAATCATTGTCTAAAGATGTCATTAAGCTGAGTTGGTGAAAGGTGGGGGATTTATACCAGGAGAGAGCAGAAGTTAGAGGAATGATGCAGTTTGAGTAAAGTGCTGGTCAGACAGGACTGGCGTGTGGTGGAGCGCTCAGAAGCTGATCACTGTGCAATAGCAGAAAATGAATGAATACAAAGCAGAGTGACTCAAAGATAGATAGAATTGTTAAAAAGCTGCATAGTACCAAGCACTTGACTGGATGTCTGCCTATTTTTTTATGTTGTTTGTAGGGCTGCAATGATTGGTAGACATAATCAACAATGTTGATTCTAAAAATGTCTTGACTCCAAATTTTAGTGTCAACTAACTACAATGCACTACATAAAGTGCTGGGAACAGCACATACATACATTTAAATATCTTCTAGGCATTTAAAAAAAACAATAAACTCATGTTCTGCTGTTTCTATCATTTTGAAACGATAGAACAAACTAGGAACAGGAGCCGTACCCACAGCACACAGAGATGAAGGGCATGGCAAAAATAATTCTTGACTAATCGACTATTTCGAAAAATAATCTGCACATTAGTCGACTAATAGTCATTAGTTGCCCAGTTGCCCTTTGAAAACGTAACCTCATCATTGCAGATAGTGTTTAAAAACCTCAAATTTGATTAATTTAATGTGCCCCTCTCAAAACTGCTAAGCTTTAACACTTACTACTAACAAAAAAAATCACAAAAAAATAACAACAGTGTTTTGTCACATGGTTAACAATTATGCTAGGCTACGTGGCTCCTGTGAGCAATCACTGTGATGTAAACCAGCTAATAAAAGCAGAGCTTATCATTTTTTCTCCCACCAACCATAAAAACGGCTTTTTTCATGCAGAGGCAAAATAATAGGGTTATAAACAGACTTGTAAAACCATGTGTGTAAAAAAAACAAAGTCACACACTTGCAATTTGTACATTAAATAACAACTTAATAGTGAATATACAATTCAATGTACCAAACACCGCATTTAATTTACCAGAGTCTCCTTGTTTAATTTGTATGAATGCAATATTTTCAACTAGCTGTAGATAGTCATTGCATAAAGGGATTGGCTACATGTAATATGTAACAAGTGAAAGAAAACTACTAATCAACTACCATCAACAAATATCAATTATTTTCTATGGCTAATGCATTGTTTTTAAACAATGTTTTCTGCTGTCTTCATTCATTTTACCCTGTAGCTACTTCCCTGTTGCAGTGTAACATGGCAGGCAAAGCTCCTGGCATTTTAACTAAAAATGCAATAAAGATCTAAAATGGAAGTCCGGAATAACCATTAGCTATAATAAGGTCACACCACCTTATGAACTTTGCACACAATAACATAAGATAGCAAGTCAGATAACTCCGTGCACCGTCCACATCTGGTAAACCAACGGCACGGACAGAAGAAACCCCACCATTTTTGGAAGTTTGTTTTCATAGCCGACACGTCACTGTTGACCTATTAGAAAAAGTAGACAGGAGAGGTTGAAATCCTCTGGGGAAAGATATCCATCTGTTTATAGTCACAATGGGCCCAAACAGGCACTCACTCTGGGCCAAATATGGCCACGGGAAACCGGGTACATGGCCAAATTTCCACTGGTGTAGGATCAGCACCCCCCACTTCTACACACACACACAAACACACACAACAAAGGCAATGTCCTGACCGAAAACTGTTAAAACAACAACTCTGGGGCTGTTTAAATAGAGCAAAGCATGTCATCTTAAGCCAAGAGCCGACAGCACAGGAGGATTCCTTACCAGAAAGCTTTACAGAGGGCTTTAATCAGAGTGAACAAATCCACTTAAGCTGTGAGAGGCGACTGTATGCACTGGGATATCTTGATATATAAGAAGTAACCTAATCTGAAGTAGGCAAAGCAACACAAGAGTTTAATTTGAGCTGTTATTATTACACAACTTACAAACTCAGCTGAAATGAAGGACTATGCAATGTGAGAGAAACTCTATTACTCTCAATATTTTAGTCTGAATATGTCATCAGTTCACCTCATTCACCTGTAACCTAGAAAATGCCCCAGTCACATTTAGTTCAAAAAGCACTAAAATAAAACATATTGTGAGATAATGAATGGAAAGCAGCACAAGGGAAAACATGTAAATGTTCCACTTCAACTAATGCAAAACTGAAAGTTGCCAAAACCCCAGTTATGACGGAGTCTTTTACAACGTCTAGTGAAAAAGTTGTAGACTGGTAACCAAAAACAATAACAATAAAATTGGAATACTTTTAACTAATACTTTTAACACTTCACCTCATACGCCTTTTTCAAGTTTATATCACTCAGCCCAGCCCTGTGAGTACCACAATACAGCAAAGCTACCAAAAAAAGCTAATAACAATTAGATCCACAGTATTAGGTCTGCCGGAAGAATCGTATTTATTTTCGGCTGGAGTTAAATGATAAATATGTGATTGATTTCAGAAAGTAAAATAGATAGTAATGTTTATATTGAGAGACAACATTACAGAAGCCCATGCTTGCCTGTAACTGTTTATTATGGCATTATATTCCAAAATACTTCATAATAATATGCTTGAGTTTGTGTTCAAGTTTGATGTTTATGCTATTGTGGCAAGGGGAAATGTAGTACAGTATGTTTGGTAAGCAGCACCGGCTGCATAAAGATGTCAGGTTCCCTCTGGCATGAGAAGAGAGGATACTGACCTCCTGGCCTTATGTACAGAAGAGAGAGAGGGAGAAAAAGACTACAAAAGGAACAAAAGGTCTCTATAAAATGACTTTACAAGTAAACGTCAATACAGGTTTGGTTCACTGTGCAGATTTGTATGAATAAAGCATGATGGTTTTATCACATTGACATTTATTTGTTTGTTGTGTTTCGGGGTCTTTGTTTGGAACAGCCTATTTTCACACTACATTGTGTAATTGAGTTTAATGATAAATGGACCAAGAGAACTGCAACAAATTAATCTATCCTCTTTAAGTTGTACAGTAGTTTTGTTTTTCTAACACAAGTACCACAACAAACTGTGCATTTTATTTTAAAGCATCTCAGTCATTTCTCAGACTTTTTACTCAGCGCTTTTTTCTGTTGGTTTGCTATGTTTTCACACAGGCAAACATTCAAATGTAGCAAACTGCATCAGAATAAACCTTGTTAAAACAATTTCTCTGATTATTGGTTAGATCTATCTGGGACTGGAGAGAGAAAAGTAATACAGGCCAAAATGTCCTGTTTTCTAGACTAGTGCATATTACTGTCTGATGTAGCATGGAGCAAACGCAGAGTTGGAACTTGTTTAAAACTGTGATTATTATCTAAGTAATATAACAGGTAAGCCTACATCTACAAAATGTCCACATGCAGTGTAGCTTAAACTTGTGAAGCACACCTGATTGTTAGATTGTCAGATTATGTTCTTCCAAAAAACAAACCATTCAGAGCCCATTTTGAACTTGACTGCGGCCACCTACTTTAAAGGGTTGACCCAGGTGTTTTGGTGTGTATTTATGTATAATTACTCTATTCAGAAATGACCAAATGATCCACACTAAATGTGAAAATGAACTGGTTTAACTGGAATGAAAAGTGCAGCTAAAATGTAAAAAAGGCAATGTTAAGAACGTAGGACAGACTTGCTGAACAACTCTTATCAGTGTAGTATGGTGGGCTTGTCCAACTGGGAAATATAATGGAGGATGTATGAATATTCCAACAAAATCATGCATTATTCCCTAAAGCTGTCAAAACAACAACTATTTACAAGTCCATTTTCCCAAGTACTATTTCAATGTTTATTATTTATTATTACTAGGGATGGGCAATAAGGTCCTTAATTATGTATAAATAAATCAGTTTCATACATTAAGTAGAAACCAAAAATTACAAAATGCTTGTCTATTTCGTAAACAGTAACTTACCAACACCCTGAATTTGTATAAAATGATAATGTACCAAAAATAAGGTAACGTAACAACAAAAATCTACCCCAAACACTAACGTGTAGCCTATTTAGTGTTCCATATAATCTGCAAACACTTAAAAGTAAATCTTGTCCGTTTTCAGCAATATTATTAAGTACGATAATTAATTACATTTTAATTCAAATAAAATATGGCTTTCTAGAATGTGTTGGTTTAAAGCTTTCACTGCGTTTAATATTAAAAATGACTTCACTCATTATTTTCACTCATAAAATAATAACTACGACTGTTTCAATGACTTTAAATCATATATTTACCATTAAAAACATTTTGTTTCTTCAGTTCTGTTTATAAACAAGTTAAAGTGCTTTTCTATCAGCATCCAGGACTGCCTTTTAAACGTGCGCGCGATTTCCTGTTTGAATTTGAATGCGCGCACGCGGAGCTGTTGCTGGGTGCTGATTGGCTGCCGCTGCTGCTCCGCCGTGGAGGAAGCGCCAGCGCCGGAGATTGCTCGCGGAGGAGCGTCGCCTCGAGCGGCCAGAGCGCGTTACTTTAGCGCGGGGATGAAGCACGAAGGCCGGGAGCGTCGCTATAATATTTATAACGGCTCTTACAGTGGAAACACATGCGCGCGCGCTCGCACTCACACACAGAGCTTAGAGGGAGTATTACAACATCCATAAGCGATGGTGTGCGTGTATGTGAGAGGTGTCGCAATGCCGAAGTGCACTCAGAAACGTCCTGTTCATTAATATATGAGTAATAAGCAGGGCTATTCTTCTGTTATAAGTCGCACATTGAAGCTTGAGTGGATGAACGTGAGTGGAAAGTTGGCTCTTTTTTCCGATCCACCTTAAATCGTGCAGCAGGTACACTGTGGAGCTCAAATATTCTACAGTACATGCTGTAAAATGGTAAAGGCTATTGCTGTATTTTTTAATGTGGACTAGAATATTAGAATAAGAGCCGAACTGTAGTTTCCATGCTTTATTGTATTGAAATACTATGCATAACGTTTTAAAATTACGTTTAAATTTCAACAGTAAGTTAACATGCTGTAGTATAGTAACGTCTACTGCTGTATGTTTAAGGTGGACTGAACAAAACTGAACAAAAACCGAATTTCAGCTGCTTCTTCTTGCTTTATTGTATTGAAATACGAGACATAACGTTTTAAAATGAGTTTAAATTACAAAAGTAACTACATGCTGCAAAAGGATAAACGCTACTGATTTATTTTTAAGGTGGACTGGAAAATTTGAATAAGAACCGAATTGTAGCTTTCATGCTTTATTTAAGGAAATACAAAGCATAACGTTTAAATTAGGTTACAATAGTAAAATGCTGTAGAATAGTTAACGTCTACTGCTGTATTTTAAGGTGGACTGGAAAATTAGCATAAGAACCAAATTTCAGCTTATTCTGCCATTATTGTATGGAAATACGAGACATGCTAACGTGTTAAATAATGTTTAAATGACAATAGTCTATTACTGAAATCTCCATATTTGTCAATTAACAGACTCGAATTTAACTAGCTAATAGCTAACTAAAGGCATAAACACATCACTAAGAACCAACCAAACGTTCCTGCCAGTGCGACACATTTTCACCATTTTAGTTTAACGTTACCACTGAAACCTTATAATTCTTAAACTCTAGCTATAGTGTCTAAAATAACGTAACCTAGTCATTAATGTGATATTTTAACGCTCTTTTCTCAACCAACACACATGTTTAACCTGCTGCACCTCATTTGTACATAGTTAGCTAGATAGCTAACCAAGCTATTTACCTTAATTAGCCTACAGGTTGCCCTCAGAGTCAGTGAGCTTAACGTAGCCCGTGTAGAGCTGAGGTAACCAACGTTAGCTAGTCCCCTACAGTCACGGCTCTGTTATGAAACAGGTAACTAAAAGTCACAGCTAAGCTAGGTTAGCTAACCTAACTAACGTTAGCTGATAATAAACCGGTTGACCCACTCAGACAGGCTCAGCTTTGATTTATTTAAGACACGCTTAACTTACGTTGTCAAACAAGGAGCCGACGTTCGCGGTGACCAGTAAAACGTCCGTGTGGAGCTCCATGCTAGCAGAGGCTCCAGCACTAGTCCAGCCCAGGAGAAAAAAACAGTCCTAATGGAGGTGCTTTTATATTTAAAGTCTCCTTCGAGAGAGTTCCTCCAGCACTGACAGCGGGACGACTTTAAGACGCTTTTAGAGCAGCGGGGTCCTCACACAGGCGTCGTTCACCTCGAGCTTCATGTCAGTAACTCAGTCAGTCAGCTGAAGTCAGTCGCCCTGCCTGCTCGCCCGGCCACATTCTCCGCTCTCCTCTTTAAGTGGTCCAGCCCGTCGGCTCCAGGCTCTCCAGCGGCGGAGTTTCCCCTCCTCTGCTCATGATAATTGGGCTTAGGTTCTTAGCGGCATTAGTCCGGAGAGGGCAAGCCCGCGGGGTCGGAGTATCTGTGCTGCTGTGCTGCAGGTCTGGGCTCGGCTGCAGCAGCAGGCGCTGTTTTTGGCGCTGTTATTATGGCTTTGGGCTGTAGCTCCGCCTACTAAAGCTAGTAGTGGATGGAGGCTGTACTGTACAGCCGCTCGGGTTTCCCTCTGACTGACAGTTTACAGTGAACAGCTAGTTACTTACATAATTTGGGGTCAGTTATGGGTAATCACTACTAACTGCTGTATTTCTTAATATAATGCACAATAGGTATTTTGTTATCACTCTGAAGCATTATATAGCGCTCTGGAAAAAAATAAGAGACCACTTCAAAATGATCAGTT
This sequence comes from Astyanax mexicanus, assembly GCF_023375975.1. Lineage (NCBI taxonomy): Eukaryota > Metazoa > Chordata > Actinopteri > Characiformes > Acestrorhamphidae > Astyanax > Astyanax mexicanus. The sequence goes on along the minus strand of NC_064419.1, from coordinate 21,867,490 downwards.
TCTCTGATTTTACTATTTATAGCTATATATCTGAGTAAAATAAACGTTGTTGTTTTATTCTATAAACAACTGACAACATTTCTCCCACGTTACAAATACAATATTGTCATTTAGAGCATTTATTTGCAGAAAATGAGAAATGGTCAAAATAATGAAAAAGGTACTGCTTTCAAACCTTAAATAATCCAAAGAAAACAAGTTCATATTCATTTAGAAACAACACTGCTAATGTTTTAAAAGTTCAGAAACAAATATTTGGTGGAATTACCCTAATTTTTTATCACAGCTTCCATGCATCTTGGCATGCTCTCCTCCACCAGCCTTACACACTGCTTTTAGATAAATGGATGCACTTCTGGTGCGAACAAATCAAGCAGTTCAGCTTGGTTTGATGGCTTGTGACAAACTTACAGCTTACATGATTACATTCAGAGGTTTTTTAATGAGGTTCAGGTCTGGAGATTGACCGTCACAAACATGTTTTTTGTGAATTTAAAGAAATATGAAACCAAACATGATTGGCATATCCTTCATCATGCAACAAGATAATGTCCCAAAACCTACTGCCTGGAAAAAACATCAGAAAAAGAAGAAGAAGTATGCAGAAGGTGATGCAGTTGCTGCAAGTGAAGGATTTGATACTAAATATTAAGGCTTAGTCACTTTAATTTACTTTAAGTTTATTTGTTCCAATACTTTTGCTCACAAGAATAATGGCAGATTATAACAGAATGTGCTATTACCAAATCCAGATGTAAATACCTGAAAATAAATACTGAAATGTTAATCCTTTTTCTTATGTTCATCTTTTAATGTCAAACCCACATGTTTTCAGTATACAGCAGAAATGATTGGATCCGCCTCACTGTTCCAATACTTTTGGAGAGGACTGTATTTATCACTAAATAGAAACTAACAACTGATATACTTGACTGCATGCATGCACAGAACTTGAAAACAAAGCAACAGACCTGCTGTAATAGCTGTTTATTGTCTAATTCAGGCTTTATCAAGCAAACAGAACAATAACAAGCCCCTGAATTATGTTTCTTAAAATAGGAGGAGAGGATGAGATGTACTGTGTTTTAACTGTAGGAGAAGTTAATTATACAGTTTTCTTTATAATTATAACAACTGTAATGATATAGGAATAGACTGTATTTATATGTCCATTTTCACACTTTAAAATGCAGCTTAAAGTGTGTTAAAACAACAGGTGTGAAAGAAAATGTATTGTCATACTGTATTATATATAATACAGTGAGAGCTAGTCAGTACATTTTATTACAGTTTTACTCCTAAAAGAAAATGTCCCTAACAAGCTAATAAATGAAAACAGAAGAGCATGTATTTCTTTTTCAAAATATTTCAGTTTCATGGTGTTGGTAAAAAAAACAAACTTTACACTAATGACCTTTGGATACATTTATGTAGGTCTATATAAATCTCAGCTGACTTAAACAACATACAACTGTGAGTAAAAGTACTTGTATCCATTTATCATGGCTTTAGAAACTGTGTGCCTGTGCAATCCTTGTAAAACTGAACGGTTGAACGTTTTCTTCTTTTCCCTTTTTAATACATATTATACAGTTGTACACTCTCCAGAACAAAGCCCTGTTTACACAAAGTCCAGGTGAATTACAGTGACAGTGGTTTTTTCCCACCCAAACTGAGAAATGCCTGCAAATCTGTATGGTCAGACTTTGTACTGTGTTGTCACACACTGCCAAGATACACTTGTGCGCTAATTGCAGTAATTCATCAGCTAATTTTCATTTGGCAGGAGCAGCTTGGCTGGACAGTAGATGTGAGTATTCTCACCCCTGACCAAAGCTGACTAATTAGATTTAGATTATACAGCCAAGTGAGGGTTTTCAGTTTCAGAATTGCCAGGTAAAAATCTGCTGCTTTTGCTGTCCTAAATAATAATATTAGTAGTAATTTCAGTAACTATAACTATAAATAAATAAAGCATGGTTAAACAGTTTAGTTGCTTCTTTGTGTTCACTATACTAAGTGAGATACAGATCTATGTGGGATCTATGTATATATATCTATGATTATCAGTACCATGATGGCGGCTCCCGTGATGGCGAGCTGAAGCTAGTATTATAGGATGTAAACAGAGGTTTTTAATAAACTTCTTGCACACTTTTTAAGTTATTAATGTCTCGTTTTAAATGTCAGTGGGCCACAGACTCTGTAATAAAACAAATAATGAAATATACCACTTTAAATAACAAATTTTCCTGATTACTTTTATTTACACACCATTTTACTAGACTTACTATCTTTGTCTATCTTTGACAGTGTTGTGTAAACTAAGATTTTTCAAATTGATGTTTCATTTCATGATGTCTCTTAATATTAAACTCCTTAATTACGGCAACTTTAGACTCTTTTGCCCTTTTTCTGCGGTACAACTGCGCACTCTCTCCGCTTTTAGACTCTTTGGCCCGTTTTTCTGCGCTACAACTGAACACGCTCGCCACTTTTAGACTCTTTGGCCCGTTTTTCTGTGCTACAACTGAGCACCCTCTCTGCTTTTAGACCCTTTGGCCCGTTTTTCTGCACTACAACTGCGCACTCTCTCCACTTTTAGACTCTTTGGCCCATTTTTCTGCGCTACAACTTCACTCTTTCCGCTTTTAGACTCTTTGGCCTGGTTTTCTGCGCTAAAACTGCGCACTCTTAACACTTTTATACTCTTTGGCCCGTTTTGCTGCGCTACAACTCCAACCTCTCTGCTTTTAGACTCGGTGGCCCGTTTTTCTGCGCTACAACTGCGCACCCTCTCCGCTTTTAGACCCTTTGGTCAGTTTTTCTGCGCTACAACGTCACTCTCGCCGCTTTTAGACTCTTTGGCCCGTTTCTGACACCTTGCGTTCAAACTTTGAATCTCACATTATAAAAACCTGCTTAACAGCGGGCCAACTTTCGTTCTATTTCTAAAATACCTTGCGGGCCGCTCCAAAAATGGAAACGGGTCGCAAATGGCCCGCGGGCCGTAGTTTGGACACCCGTGATGTAGAGAGCTTCATGGAATGGTTTTCACAGTTCCACAGTTCCACCCACAGCTCAATATTGGGGGATTTTACCCATCTAGCCCACACCTGGCATTAGGTATGGTGCCCATAGATTCATGTTTATCTGCAACAGAGTGTCCTATTCTATTGGCAGTCCTCCTCTACAGGGGCTAAAACACTGTGTACTATCTGTGTGTAGTATCAGCATTGACATAAACATAAAGTAGGTGAATGTATTTATTAGAAAGGTTGTCCACAAACATTATGTCCCTGCTACTAATAGATAAAAAAAAACTTAGCAGTTAAAATTTCTCAAAAAACACTTTGTAAAATAAAAGACAAATCAATAAACATTTCAAATGTTTTGATCTATTCACCACCACTGTAAACAAGGCCAAACACACTCTGAATTACTTTGTTTACAACTCATCCATGTAACTGTTTGGAACATTATATGAAAAATAATAAATATTTTTGCTCTAATAAACTGTCATTTATTAACAAGATAACTATTCCTGTTTCTATTCAAACAAACAAAGCCCAAACTACTATTAGGCACTTTACAAGGAACTGTGGCATTAGTAATGTAGATTAGTGAGTGTGTGTTTGTCTCTGTGTGTGGTGTTTAGTGTGTGGGTGTTTCGGGAAATCCTATCTACGTCAGGAGAAAACAACTTAACCTTAAATGTCTGGATGCAGTTCATGTTGATTTGCTATGCTGGTTCAGGTCAGTTTCATGTTAACATATTGATTACATCAAAACTATTTAAAAAAATGCAAGAAAAAAAATCATGATAAAATAAAATACATATTTTTCTATGGAATGAAATCTGCATTTAGTATATTTGAATTAAATTACCCACTTATTTAAAATTATAAAAAAATAGTACTGTTATTTTAAAACGGTACATTTAAAAATGTGAAAATAATTCAGATTCCAAATTTTCTCATTAAAAAAAATTATTTTGAAAATGAACGTTGGGAGTACGCCACTCTCTGCTTGTGTGAGGGAGCTGTGGGTGAGAAGTGATCAGCATGGGTTTTAGTTACTGCTGATGTTGGTGAGCTGAGGGTTAAAGCTGCTAGACTGGAAGCAGTGGGTCATTTATCAAGAGCAGCTTTTAAGACTCAGGCAAGCATTAAACTTCCTTCACACAGACCTGGAGACAGAAAGGAACAGGAAATATCCTTCACAATACAACTGAAAAGATTTCACACACACCCAGGCTTGTTTTTATCGTTGCCATGGGATTGTGGGGAATAAACAGACTGTACAGTATATACATGTGTTTACACGGGGAGTTACAAATTATGTAAAAAAAAAATTATAAAAATAAATTATAAAAAATAAATAAATAACAAGAATGACAGCAAATACTTAAAGGTCTCATTCCATCGTTTTTTAATTCATTTTGAACAGTCTAGTTGTGGTCTCTAGTATGAATGAATGCCTTGTGAGCTGTTTTTTGTGAAAAAAAAAGTGCTCCGATGTTTCTGTACAACCCTGCTTTAGTTCACTTAATTAGGGGTCTCTGAAGAAAGACAGGATTTTAGCTCTTGTTCATGAATATTCATGTGTGCAAGCATATCGTCTCTGATTGGCTAACAGCACTGCGGCAGAGAACGCCTGCCTGCCTTCCCCCCACAGTCAATTTTATAGCTAAAAACTGTTTTCAGAGATACAGCCTTAGTTTTAAACATATAGCTCTAACTTGGTGATTTAGTGCTTGGGCAGTTTCACCACGTCGAATCCCCAGATATCGTCGAATCCCCAGATATCATAAAATTATAAAATCTGACGCAAATGGCACCCGCTTCGACCAGTGCTCTGTCGAGTTGTGTGCCTTGTCAAATCATGCTTCCCTAGTGTATATTTAAGGTCTCTGTAAAATGTGGAATCCACCGGAGAGCCGATTTAAACCTAAAGTTACTTACAAAAGGCAGCTAACACTAACTAGCTGAAGTAAACAGATCTGTAAGCTCTTTATCTGACAGTGTCAGCTCTGCTGCAGCCTGGCTTTAGCTTTGTCTGTGGGCGGTCCCAAGCCAAGGTGGGTGAGGCCATGACTTCACAAGTTGACATAGACACAGTGCTTTTCCTGATCAACTTGCGGACGATGGGGGTTGTGCAGCAAACATATAGAACTCAGAGAGACATATAGTATTTCACAAAGAAAAAAAGAGTATTTTAGCAGAAGGAGACCTTTACATTTTTGCTTAAATCAACTGTACCAAATGTATTGTTCTGTATTTAATAATATGCAAGCACTTGAGAGCACTGATAGTGGTAGCACTGGTTGCAGGACATCATTCATTTCATGCTGGGCTGTCGGGGTGCCTGTAATGAAGACCAAAGGTGATCTGGCATTAAACAAAACTGCAATTTGTGATCTTAATGTTCACCACAATGCTTTTACATTTTTTTTTCATTGGATGTCTCCACCAAGACAAAAGTGGCACCAAAAGTCAGTCTGGCATGACGCCATTGTATTCTTTGGTGATGTTGATGTGGTGTTAATGGAAGTCAGTATAAAGGTCTGTGTGCGCTTGGATGCATTTGTAATGCATCCGTCTGCCAATGGTGTTGGCACTAACAGGATCACTAACAAGAGGATATCAGTCACTGTTCACTCTTGTGCTGCTGCAGTATTATGCTGTCAGTATTGTCAGTTCTATAAAAATATGCTAAATATGTTGAGAATACCTATGTATATATTAAATAAACTAAATGATTTAAGCCCACCATACTTGACAAAAAACTGTTGAGCTAATTAAACTATTGTTGTGTAAACGAAACTCAGTTAAGTTGACTAAACTTAAAATGTTATATATTTACAACTTAAATACTTAAGTTGAGCTAATTAATATTTTTTTCAGAGTACATAAATTAATACTACAACAAATAAAATATTTGGCAGGTAAGCATTACTAAAGAATTTAAAAAATATTACTACTACTATAAAATCCATGGGAAAATGTGGTGCTACATTGTTGTAATAAAATCTACTAAGATAAGCTGAGTAAAATCTAATTGAGTAAATGTGTTGCAAAGTAACATTTACTGAAAAAGTTGTATTTAATTACACCTTAGTTTATTATTTTTTTTATTTTTTTTGTTTTGTAGCAGCTGCCTTGTTTGAACTGCAAAAGTCCAGAAAAATGATTTTACTCTAAAATTAAAAAATCTAAAATGTTATATTGATCAGTCTTTATTTCTATATTTTTATTTAAAAAAATCAGTTTAGTAGTGTACAACAAACACTTCTGAGTTTGTTATTCTAACTAAAAACGATTTTAGCAACTAATTTCAACACATTTTTAGTTGGCAAGTCTAGCATACATTTTTCATTTACCTCGACTAAATATATTAAATTCGGCCACCGAATATTAGATAATGATAAAAGAACGATGATAAATTCTATGTTCTATGTTGAAGTGATTCAATAATGTAAGTTTAGCTAACATTTAAGACTTGTTAGGTCAACTTAATTTTGTAAGTGCAGAGAACAAATGAGCCATAAAGTTGTACAAACTTAAAAAAAAGCCCAGGAAATTAGTTGCTTAATGATTTTAAGTTGGAGTGACAATTTTTTTTACAGTGCAGTCTGACCATCCTGCTTCCCAGAACCCTATGATGCAACTCCTGTCAAACTCTTCCAACAGCTCAAATTGCTTTCAAAGGATGCTCCCAGCACAACAGCATAACAGAGTCAGAATGTAAAGTTTATAATGCTTTACTATCCAGGCAAGGCTTTCTACTAGATTTTGGAGCACTGCTGTGAGGATTTGATTGCATTCAGCTACATAGAGGACGATGATTAACTGTAAACACACACAAACACATTCACACTCACAAACACTGGCTATAAACCAGAATCAGACAATCAGAAGGTCAGCAGTGGCATCTTAAATTAACGGCTATTATTCGTGTTAACTAAAAGGATGTTCTGGCAGAACAGCTTGTTCTCAGTGCTCAACACTACCCTGTCCCCTCATACATCAATCTACACTACAGTCCGATTTTTCCTGTTCTTTCCCGGAACAGTAAAAATGTGTAAATACGCCGGCACTGACAGACTGGTATATTTAAGACCTTTTGGGGATTATTAAAACAGTGGTTTGTTCTTACACTGGTCCTCAGGGAGCCTGAGACAGTATTTTTGATATAGCAGTAGCTGTTGAGAGTTGAGTTGAAGTAAAACTCAAATAGATGTCTGGGGTCTCTGAGCAGCAGTATGAGAATAGAGCTTGTGATGTGAAAACTGCTTTGGTTTCCTCTCGGTCTTTGTTACGGCTGAATTGATTGCAGGTTTTTCATTTAAATTAAAGAAGCTCAAGGATGTGTCGATACATACTGTTCCTTTTCAGGATCAATATGGGTTTCAAAAGGACTAAATTTGCATTGTGATATTTCATGTTGTAAAAATTATTACTAAGTATTCTTTAAATGTTGGATCATTGATGACTAATTCCTTTACTTTGTAAAATCCCAATATTCAGCTCTGGAATAGATTAAGAGACCACTTCAGTTTCTGAATCAGTTTCTCTGATTTTGTTATTTATAGGCATATGTTTGAGCAAAATGAATATTGTTGTTTTATTCTACAAACTAGACAACATTTCTCCTAAATTTCAGATAAAAATATTGTCATTTAGAGCATTTATTTGCAGAAAATGAGAAATGGCTGAAATAAGAAAAAAAGAACTTTCAGATCTCAAACAATGCAAAGAAAACAAGTTCACATTCATAAAGTTCATAAAGAGTTCAAAAATCAATATATAGTCAATTACTTTTCTAGTAACCCTTCCAGACATTAATATGACCTCTATTGTTTCTGGAAACCTTAAATTTAATGTTTTAAAAATACTTTAAAATGGGCAGTTTTCCATTCAAGGTCTTAAACATTTAATTTTTTCATAAAGCGCAGTCTTGAGTGTTTAGGTGATGTCACACCTTTGCCAGTGTTCGTATTGTGTTTTTTTCTTCTTTTGGTTCCATGTGCTTCTGCCCTCTGTTTTCCTGTCTTGTGTTCTCAGCCATGAGCTCCTTTAAGTACATGGCCCTGTTTTGTTATTGTCCTGTCTCCGCCCTAGCCATTAGTGTTGTCACCTTGTGTCTTGTTTGTAACCCCGCCCCCTTGTTACTGGCCCCCAGGTGTTTCTCACCCTCCTTGTGCCCCTTTGTTTCAGTGTTTTGTGTGCTAATCTGCAGTGTATATCTCAGGTTTGTTTTTGAGCCTAGCATTATTGGTTTCTCAGTTTTGATTAGTTTTTGTTCTTATTTTAGTTAATTAGCTTTCCAGTGTTATTTATTGTGTTTCTTGCAGTTCAGATGTTTGTTTTCTGTTTTTTTTTATTTTATTTTTTTACTTGTTTTAATATATTAAATTTATATTATCTGCATTTACATCAATCCTCTTCTCCATCCTGTGTGACAGGTGCTCAAGGCAGAGAGACACCAGCTCACTACAAAAAAACTCAGGGGGCTCAAGCCATTACACAATTTGATATAAGCTGAGAATGGTGCTAAAAAGGAAGAACTCTGGATTAGAATTTTACTTGAATGGTCTTAAAAAGTCTTTAAATTAAACTCAATGAAACCTACAAGTACCTTGTTTGTTTATGAACTGAGGAAATGACTGAAATGATTTACTGTCTTCTTATAGCATAATCCTCCACTGTACTGTACCAAGGAAACTGCCTATATGACAGTATATGTCAGTATAAACAGAGACATATCCAGTGTTACTAAAGATGTAACCAAGGCCTGCAAACATCATAAACACGACAGACACACTTAAACTTCACCAGATTGTTTTTTATTGAATATTTTGACAGTTTGTTCATCCACGACTGAAGCACTTCAGTGATGTTGTCTAGGAGACAGACAACTCAGTTTTACGATCGCTCGAAGGGAGAATAAAAGATGCTGTTTCTTAGAGCCTGGCAGCAGTCAAGTCACTGGCAGTGCTGAAGCAATTTATACAGTCAACACACACACACACACACACACACACACACACACACACAATGCACGAGCAGCCAAAGCCAATATACAGTGGCTCTGTTCCAATCCTGAGATAACTTAGGCCTCCTACACTTCCTTTCTCTATTTAGCAAACTCTAATCCAAAGTTTTGCAAGCTCGTTTAGGAAGCCAAGTGTTTACTGTGCTGTCCGGGTTTCTAATCACGGTACAAATCACTAATTAATCAGAGAAGGAGAGACACAACAAAGTAGCTTATGCAAATATTTTAGGTGTAAACCCTAGAGTGGAAATTTTAGTACGCAATACTTTGATTAATTAATTTGGTGTGAAACAAAATTTAGCAAACTTTAAAGGTGCCCTACAATATAAAACTGTATTTAGTTTTGGCATAAGGGAATAATGAGTATTTGGTGCATGGCCGTGACAAAGCACTGATCTCAAGCATTGTTGTGTCTTATATCAAAAGTAAAAAAAAAAAAATGTACATATAAATAGTCTACCAGTGAAAGAACTCAAGTCAAAACTGTAAAACAGTTAATCCTGAAGGCGCCTGGATTACAATATGATGTTGTTGATACTGGAGAGCAGCCCATCACCTCCAGGCCTCTGCTAGATGGGTATATGAATTTCTATGTGAACCAGGCCAAGAGACCATGGCTTCTCCTGTGCCACTGTCTGCAGTAGGGGAGCTCAGGAACATAGCACATGACAAAAGCAGGTATAATGCTAATGCTAGCTGGCATTAGCTTTTACATTTTCTCTGTGCTGTCAGGCTCCCTCTTAAACAAACTGCACTACTACAGCTAAACCAAATTTAACCAAAACACAAAGGAAAGTAAAAAGGAAAAGTATCGGCTTATTATTAATATTTTAATAATTTAAAATAAAAAAGTAGGGACAAGGCTGAAAGCTAACCTTTTCAGTTTGTTTCCATATTCTTATATACTTAAAAAAAAACTTTATTTTATACAAAATACAAATACTGAGAAAATGCATTCCTTGGCACCAAAAGGTTTTATTTTATAAAAACAAATAATCTGTATTTTTTTCAAATATTTTACTCATTTAAAACATTCCACATTTAATGTTATTAACTCTCAATCTTCGTAAGCATTTGTGCATCATTTGTACACTCCATAGCGCAACCATTGCATGGTTTCACAGAATTGGAACACAGCCCAAAATTTAATCTGCCTCAGACAAATATTAATCACCAGATCACTCCACACTGAGTTTCACAGAGATATTCATGCTACCCTCTTCATACAGCTGAGCTCTACACCAGGAGATCCACTGAGAGAGAGAGAGTGTGTGTAAGCAGAGGAGAACAAGATCTTAATCATGTGGACATTTGAAATGAGGAGCACAAACATTGTTTCAAGGTAAGCTGTATGGGAAAAGACCAGGTTGTGCTTAATAAACTGGCAACCAAAAATGTTCTGTCAAAAATGTCAGAAAAAAATATTAATAATTTAAAATATATATATATTTGGGCTTGGGCTAAACAATATGCTCAAAAAGTCTATCATAATATATATTTTTTCTGTTTATACAAAATAGTTCTGATATGGATAAGAACAATATAGAATCCAGAGGAAAAAAATCCAATTAATGCTTTTACTAATTTAAAAAAAAAAATAATTTGCAAGTATTTAATGGACCCTGCAGCAAACATCAGTCAGTGACAAGGGCTGCAAATAATGTGTTTAAAAATCATGTTAGTGAAACATTTTCTATCTAAGATTTTGCATTGATGCAATGGTAAAAAGGTGACAATAAATGGTTACTGTTTCATTTTTTTCTGTTTTGGGTTTGCTAAAGAATATAAAATTCCCTTGCATTACTAATGCCTAATCTCAATTTTTTTTGGATCTGATATACAGGCAAAAACTGGATTCTTATTCTTATCGATGGAGGAATATATTGTTCTTAACAATATTGTAATTTGTATCCCCATCCCTGCAGACAACAAAAAAAAATCACTCTCCTTACTAAAAATCAATATAGAAACAGAAAATACAACTCTGGAAAAAGAGACCACTGAAAATTATAAGTTTCTTTGATTTTACCAAATTGAAAACCTCTGGAATATAATTAAGAGGAAGATGGATGATCACAAACCATCAAACCAAGCTGAACTACTTCAATTTTTGCACCAGGAGTGGCATAAAATTATCCAAAAGCAGTGTGTAAGACTGGTGGAGGAGCAGGCCAAGATGACCAGGGTTATTCCACCAAATATTGATTTCTGAACTCTTAAACCTTTTCTTTGCATTATTTGAGGTCTGAAAACGCTAAATGACAATACTTTTATTTGGAATTTGGGAGAAACTACAATGCTCATTATACTCAAACATATACCTATAAATAGCAAAATCAGAGAAACTGATTTAGAAACTGAAATTGTCTCTTAATTTTGTTTCAGATCTGTATTGTATGCAACAGGGAATAATAGGGAAAATGGTTCATCTGGTTTCTGATATAGAGGTACTGTAGAGGTGGATGTTGGGCTCATGTCATGAAATGGATATGCAATCACTTCTTATGTGAGCTCATGCCATCTCCGAGGGCATTCTTCTGGGCATTTTGATTGGTGTTCTGAAGCTACACTGATGCCCCACATTTAATAAATGCACTTCTTTTTAACATGGAGTGTAAAAAGAAGCTCAAAGCACAAACCTAAACCTAAGAAACCATTTTCTCAATCACTGATCAGACTCGCCTCCTTGAACTGGCTACCAGGCTCTACTCAAAAGATCAGAAGTAAAGACAGAAGACTGATGGCTTATAACAGCACAGAGATAAGGATCTAAAGATTTAGGCTAATTTAAGTTGTGTGTTTTAAAAGTGAACTGAAAAGGACCATTATGTTATCAAATATAACATGGTATATTTACACAAACATGCCTGTTAACCCACCAGCACTGACAGACACTTTGAAGCATGTATTGCTTTAATCCTGTCACTCACAGGCACTACTCCGTCTGAGAGGGACACTCGTTTGCATCAAAAATGTCCACACAAGCGGAGGCCGCAACAGTTTCTTGGCCGATATCATGTGTATATCTGGTTAAAATATGATGAAATGTTAGCATACAGTGACACAGCTCTTTCGTAATCATCTGCTGTGAGAGGAGGAACCTTCTAGTCATTTCCACAATCAGAAAAATGTGTCACAATATAGCGTTCCCCACATGAATTAAAATACATTTTAAAAATTAACAGAGTGTAAGGTAAGGCTGTGCAATATGCATTTGTAATCAGTTGATCGTTGCTGTTATACAAAAACTTGTATCTCCAAAATGATACGTTTACACTAAAAGTAAATATCTTCCTCATTTTCACTGAAAAGATCATTTAAAAAAGATCATAAACTTTAAACTTTCTAAATAATTTGTAATTTCTGAACAACTTCAATTTTGATCCCTTCTTTATCAAGTTTTGAGATCATGCCATTCCATGGATTTTCTATTGGTGCATTTATCAAGAAAGTTTGAGACCAAGTCTTTTTTAAAGTCTATTTCAATTTATATTGGTCCATTTATCATGCAATTTTAAGATTCAGTAATTTTAGACAATTATTATCATTAAACTGTCAATACAGTTAGGTCAATTCATTATGAAGTTTTATGAACTTAAAGTTCCCGGAGCATTTCTGTTGCTCCATTCATCTTGAAATTTAAAAAATAGGTCATTTTGTACCATTTCTATGTTTATTAACCATGACATTTTGAGACCAATTAACTTTAGACCATTTCTTTTTGTTCATTTATCATAATATTTTTGCAAAAATTGAAAAACAGCAAAAAGTGAGATCGAATATTTTTGTTAGACAGCAATGATACTGTGCAATATGGATATGCTGCATTATGAGAAAATGGACAACATATCAAAATATTCCAGTATTTCCGATGAATCACGAGTTTAAATCATGTTGGACATGTTGCACTATAAACATAATATATTGCTATTGAAATCTGCAGGAACATAATTAAAAATGTTTTCTTTTATCCATATTGTGCAGCCCAGAAATAAGGTACTAGCTAATTTCCATTAGCTAAAGGTGATACATATATTTAAAGAGACATATTATTTGAATTTTATGAGTGATTCTCTTTCCTGTGATCATCTGAGACTCTCTTCATTTATCTCAACAGCACATACTGTATTGTGTGACCATAGAAAAAACAGTGAATTAACAAAATAAATAGAATGTGAATGTCAAAAAAAAGTAATAAATCTACTGAAGACAAAGAAAGAAAGAAAAACATCCAGTTGTCAAGCACCAGTGACCCACAGGCCTGAAGGACTTGACAACATTAATAGCAACCTGTTGGTCTTAGAGGATCAGATCAGAAAGTGCTGATGTTTCCAAACTATAGCAGAAAACTTTGTTTTCTTTTGTTTCGGTGGATCACACGTCATAACGAGGGTGCGATACAAGCAGGAACCGACTGAGGAGTGAGTCCTTCCTCAGTCACCACAACAGAAACAAGACCTGTTTAAGACTGGGCCAGCACCACAGTCCGGCTAACCAGACAAACCAGACTACTGAGTTCTCCTCTCATCTCAGACGGCCTCAGGAGCGACTGCGGTCCTCGTGAGTTCCCACCAATAACCTGCTGTACTGTTTCTGTTGCTCTTCTTTGAAGGTGTCTTTCACTTTGCTCCGCTTCAGGCCTCCATCCCTGCAGACACCAAAATAACATGTTAGCATTATCAAATCTCCTTATTAATAAATCATAGATACTTTAAGGACAATTCATGCATTTACATGCACACTAGTGCTGGGCGGTATATACGTTTATCCGGTATCCTGGTTTTAATTTTCTTTCAGGTATGCATTTTTCATACACCGTCATACCACTAGAGGCGCTACAGAGCACAGCATAGAACACCGCTACCATAGAAGCATACTGGTAGTCAGTTAGTTAGCATAGCAAGCTAACGCATGTTCATCTCGCTCTGTCCTACCTGGAGAAACATGACAGCACTTTATCTGAGTAGCTCCTGCCGTATGAGTGTTTTTATCAGAGTAAAGCTGTAGCTTGAGGGATAATATTAATAAACACTAAAGGGAATGTATTTTTTGACTGGAGAACCAAAAGAATTGTGACTAATAAACAGCTACTTAAATTATTTGATGCCTCTAATAGCTTCAATAATAACATATTGTAAACTGATAAATTTGTGTCTTTGTGTCCATTTATAGTGTTTATGGAACAATTTAAAATGTTTAGTTTAGTAAAGGAAGCCGTAATTAAGTCATTGGCGTATCTCTTTTTAAAATCTATTGTTTATTTATATCTTTATATAAATATAAACATATATTGTGTCATTTTGTGGGACAAAGTAAACCCAATATTAATCAAAGCCTTAATTTAAGTCTTAGGTTTTTTTTTTTTTATATGTAGTCTTTGTATATGTACTCTTAACAGTACATTAAGTCACAAACCTATATTAAACTTAGTTTCCTTGCATTATTTGTGGTCTGAAAGCTCTGCATCTTTTTTGTTTTTTCAGTCATTTCTCATTTTCTGCAAATAAATGCTCTAAATTACAATATTTTTATTTGGAATTTGGGAGGAATGTTGTCTGTAGTTTATAAAATTAAACAACAATGTTCATTTTACTCAAATATATACAGATAAATAGCAAAATCAGAGAAACTGAATCAGAAACTGAAGTGTTCTCTTAATTTTTTCCAGAGCTGTATGTACAGAACAGCATTCCCATTGTATTTTCAATGCTGTGAAAAAAATAGTTTTTGAGGCTTTTCTCAAGTATGTAATATTTAAGTATATTGGGGCTTTTTTCTCAAGTTTTGTTGTGCATCGCACAGATACCACAATAAACACATAAAAGTGCTTAGCACAACTTTAGGTCAATCAAGTCTAAGGTAAATCTCAGGTGTTAAAGACGAGCCAAAGGACTCCTCAGGAGTACAATGCTTCCCGGAACTTTATGTAAGTCATTTTGTAGTGTAGCCAATAGCCAACATATGTGTTCTTATAATATAACTGCTAATTTTCTAACAAATTTAGTTGCAGGCTGAGAGATTTTTTTCTTTTAGAAAGCCCTTTTTGCTATGTTAATTTAACCTCCCTAAACACTTTTCAACCTAATGGCTTATTTATGCTTTTGCATCGAGGCGTGTGAGTGCCCTACGCCCTAAGCGATCACTCACCACAGTAAGTCTACCAGGCCACCCTGCCTGGCGATGGCTGCCTTCACCCGGTTAGCAAACTGCACAGCATCCTCTCCTTCCTGTTAGGACAGAACCAGACGATGAGCTTCAAACATTTAAGACATTTACTGTGTGAAGTGTTTGCAGTGTTTGGGCTTCAGCACGTTATTGTTTGAGCAGGGAAAGATTGAGACCTTCCATCTGGTTTTTCGCAGTGATGTGGAGCGCTGGAACAAGAGCGTCTGTCATCATTGAATCTTTTCCTGTTATTCCCAGCGTAGTCAGGGTGACGGGAATTCACACACGCTCATATACAGTACCAGTCAAAAGTTTGGACACACCCTTTCTCATTTTTCTATTTTCTACATTGTGCATTAAAACCGAAGACATACATATTTTAATTTTAATCTACATTTAGTAAATAATACCAATAAAGAACAAATATTAATTAGAATGACTGCCAAACCTTACTGTATTGTTACTGTACACACAGACTCACACACTACTATTTTCTTGTACTGAATTGATAAGATGTTGTATTCTATACATTTTCTTTTAATAGTTTGTTAATAGTTTATATGCATGCACTATATATGCTGCACTTCAGTCTTGTGATAAAATTTTGTCGTTAAATTACTTTACTTTTTTATATTCAATACAAAATCAGGGTCTAGGTAAATTATTATTTACAAAATAGACACACTTCTACTGTTATTTGTTTATACTACATAAGACTTTGATATTTATTTGGTTGCAGTACTATATTTTAAAATTATTCAGTGTTTTTTTTTATATCTCCAAGAATATCATTATTGCAAAAATACCCTGAAATATCATATTATTTTAATCGTCCCTAACTTACAGTTATCTAATGACCATATAATGAATATCTGCACACAAAGACATGATTAGCCATTTTTTAAACCACTTTAAATGGATACAGTTTACCACAAATGTCTCCTCATTTCATTTGTTTTTGCCTGTTGGCACACTGACCTCCATATTTTCCACTCACAGATATGTAATATTGGACCATTTTCTCAATATTTATATTTCTTAATAAATAAATGACCAAGAACAATCTTTTTTATGTGTTTAACTAGGTTCTCTTTATCTAAAGTTAGGACTTGTGTGAAGAATCTGCTAATGTTATAGGTTATATTTAAAGCTGATGTCTGATGACTTTCAAACACGACTATACATTCAATAAAATACTGTTATTGACACAAAGTAGGGCTGCACGATATTGGAAAAAAGACAGAGACAGAAAGGCCAGTCCTGCTCTCTGGGATTCTCAGCCACAGATCAAATTCAGCTACCAGAACAACTTTTAACATATACAAGAAGTCCACATTATATAGAAGAACCATCTAAGCATTCAAATAGTTCCTTAAACTGGCAGCTATCTATTGCATTTAGAGCTTTGCTCACATGGTTTGGTCAACACCAGATCCATCAGTGCTGAGCTTTCCATTAGGACTATGTGGTATTCAAAGTATGAAACCCTACCATGGCACAGCGATTTGACTGTTCCAGCCACTTTGTTTGTTTTCCTTCAGCACCACCCGCTGATTTGAAGATGCATTACTAACAGGAGACATGTTTGCATGTCCACATGCAAAGCTGCACCTCCGTTTCCAATCGAATTCAGAAGAGAATGGACTCCAGACAGTGAAGGAAGGAAGGACAAGGCACCACTCGATTGAGATTTGTGAATGATTTGAGTACTGATGCAAAGAATGGGTTGGTCATATGAGCCTCCTGATTCTGTATGTTTAGGCCTCTGTGTGTGTGGGTGTGTTAGGGTATAGACCAGGACCTATAAAACTAGGTGCAAATCTGTCTGTAGAAAATGTTTAGTTAAAAAAAATAAATTAATAAATAAAAATGGGCAAACTCTAAAATATAGGAAAGGATACTTTTTTGGGGAATGATTAAATAAGCACAGAGACTTTCATCAATTTTTTAATTAAGGAGACGAAATGGTGTGTGTAAGTGAAAACTTTAGGGGAACCTATTTTAGCAATCTGTTAAAAAACAGTCAACCCCACAATGTGCAGCATGATTTAGGACAAGTCAGTGAGCCTTTGCTATCGTAACACCCTTTAAGAGCCAGAAGCACTCTGACTTTGGCGATTTGGTATTTTAATGGCGCAGCACTTCTGCACACCTCAGCAGAGAAAACTGACCTTCACATTTATGTTGTGAAGGTGCACAAGCAGGTCATTTATGGGAACAGTAATGTTATTTTATTCTGTATTCTGTTTATTGTTGATGTAAATTGGTTTGTCTGCTGTGTGTCCTTGTGTGTGTGTGACAAGCAGGGATGTGTGTGCGTTAAGCACACGGTGCACCTGCATTGCCAAGACAGCAATGGACACTGCAATAAAAGTGTATTGTAGTCTAGGTTGTATTCAGTCAGTGTAGCACCTGTGTTTTCAATTGCTGAGATTGCAATATGCCAGAAATGTACCTGAACACACCTCACTTCCAGATAAACACGCCCATTGGCATAGATATATTCACAAGCACCGTTGCTATTTAAACGACACAGGTACAAGACATGAAAATAGGCTGTTGGCAGGGGGTAAGATAGCATTGAGCATTGCAATGCGCAATGTGTAAGAAAGGGCAGTAGGAGTGCTTCCCAATTTGAGCTGCCTTAAGCACAAACCATGATGAAGCACAAGATACAATATCCTACGTATGAATGATGATACAGGAATTATATCAGTATCGGCTGCTATTTTACAATCATCAGCAACCAATACTGGCTGACGCTGTGCTACTATAATGAGCCAGCACTGGACAAGCTACTTTAAAATTCATTGATTTAAGCAAATTTTGATTCATTTTTATTAGTTGCAATAGATATATTGGTTTATTTAATTTGTTAATTAAAAATTAACAAATTAAATAAACCAATATATCTATTGCAACTAATTCATTGATTCATACAGTTGGTTGAAAGCTAAAATTTTGCATTTGTTCTTAAAGTTATACCAGGGTGGTCCAGTGTTTCTGTAAGTTATAAATATGTATGTCGGCATCGGAACAGACTTTCTACATCTGTGCATTCAATTTACAATATACTTCAACAATTAGTTTTAGACACACCTATTCCTCTGTCTTGGTTCTTGCCATGAAATTGCCACAAAACACATTAACTGGTGGAAAGAGTCCATTTTGCCCATAATACTAAAAAAAATAAATAACTTGAGGGTGAATAAAAAATTTTTTGATTATATATGGGCTCAAAAAAATCTATTGATATCTAAATCTGAATATTAAATCAAGCACAATTAAATTGCAAGTTTTTCATATTCTGCTCACCTGTCGGTTCATGGGAGGCAGATACCACACACTGCACACAATCGCCCAGCTGCTCATCATGCGGAGGAGGTAGTTCACCATGCCGAACTTACTGCTGTTCCAAAAAGCATCTCCAAAACGAGGGTCATACTATACACATATACACACACACACACACACACACACAAAAACACACAGTATGAAACATGCATACCTCTTGCCATGTATTAAACATCTCTTTAAAAGTTGCATTATTATTCATTTGCACAATTCATACCGACAGAACAAGACAAAATCTTTGGTTGATCTGAGAATCTCCATTTCAAGTCTTTATTCATTAAAATCTGTTAGAATTTTCCAATAAAATTGTTCCAAAATGAAATCTGAAATCAAATTCCCCATTAAGAAGTTATGTTTAATCTTGTTAAGCTAAATACTGTAGATTTAACTTTTGGTGGTTTTGTTCAATATTTAAGAATTCCATTAATTAGAATTTAGGTAAATGAGGCAATATATATCTGCCATTGAATAGTTTTTCATTATTATTGGAAAAACTGACTAAACTATTTAGAGCAGGGGTTCTCAAACTTTTCTACCTTACGGCCCACCTGTTTACAACTTGAAAGCATCAAGGCCCCCCTAATAATAATAATAATAATAATAATAATAATAATAAAATATCTAAAAAAACAGAGTATAATAAACTCTTGCTACCATAATTTTACCCTTTACTGGGATTTAGGATTTCCAAATATAGTACATGAACTTTTTACTGAACACATGCTCTAATATTGTGCTTATTTTGTATTTTTACCTTTAAATATACACATAGGAGTAGCGCGGTTTGACACAACTCGACAGAACACCTGTGGGCATATTGGTGGCGTTTTTTTTTTTATTCAAATGAAGCAACAGATGTAGTCAATCATAAGTTTAGGATTATTAAATCAACTTCACTGTGATCTATAGTTCTATAAATCCGGTTTCAGCTTCTCCTCCGTGTTGAAAGGCAGCTGTTCAGTGTGTGAGAGGCTCGTATGTGCCTCTCTCACACAGCTGAACTTTTAGCCGGAGGGCGGGGCTGCGCTCATGCAGCGGCTCTCTCTATTAAAATGAATAGGATGCACTGTGCTGGTGGACGGGGAGAGGGTGCGTCTTTCTTGAGGGCGCACCACACTAACAAAAATTTTATTTCAAGTAGTGGCCCACAAAATATTGTTCTGCGGGCCGCAAATGGCCCGCTGGCCGCGAGTTTGAGACCCCTAATTTAAAGCGCTCACAACAGACTTTCTCCCTCTGAGGATGAGCCTGCGGATCCCTAGAGGGTGCTTCATGGCCCCCTGGTGGTCCGCGGCCCCCCGGTTGAGAAACCCTGATTTGGAGCATACTGCATATAATAGCATTATCTACATACAGTCCCATCCAACGGAATTGGAACAATGATGCCAATCCCTTTATTTCTGCCGCAGCCTGAAAACATTTTGGGTTTGACATTAAAAGATGTCTTGGAAAGAAAAAAAAGATCAACATTTCAGTTTTTATTTTTAGGTATTTACATCTGGATCTGATACACAGTTCAGAAGAATGCACCTTCTTTCTGAACCCAACCATTGTTTTTGTAAGCAAAATATTAGAACATGTGTCAGTGTTTATCAGATCCAGATGTAAATAAATATATTTGAAAAACAAAATCCTGAAATGTTGATCTTTTGTCTCATATTCGTCTTTTAATTTTAAACCCATGTTTTTAGTTTACAGTAGAAATAAAGGGACTGGCCTCACTGATCCAATGCTTTAGTAGGCGACAGTAGAGCTGTACTGGGGTTGTCTGAAAAAAGGAGAGATGGAAAAAACCCAAACAAAGAGAAGATGATACTGAGAGAGATAGTATGATAGATGCTTTCTTATGTCAGGCCCTCAGAAATGTTTGAGCAATTTAAAATTGAATGTGAAAGAGATACACAAACCTTGATGGCCACAGGGTAGATGGTGGAGGCAATTTCAAAACTTCCCTTTTTAAACATCATAACGGACGTATTGTTGATGCAGGTCCCTAACAACAAATCCAGCAAACAACAGACATACAAATACTTAAATTTACACTTGTACAGTAAATTAATTAAAATCTAATTTGTACAAAACAAGCAAGGTAACAGAACAGAAGATGACAAACAACTTGAGCTCACCCTCAGGAAAGATAAGGATCGGCAGTTTGCTTTTGTCCTCTACGTGATCGCTCAGTCTGAAAGAACAAACAAAAGTATTGGGACACCAATGTTTTTATTTAATAGGATTAAAAACAAGTTTATTCTACTGTTGTGTCCTACTGTTGCCAGAAGGAGAAATATATTTAAAAATATTTCTGCGCTACAACTGAACACTCTCGCCACTTTTAGACTCTTTGGCCTGTTTTCTGCGCTACAAGTGCCCACCCTCTCCACTTTTAGACTCTTTGGCCCGTTTATCTGCGCTACAACTGCCCACCCTTCCCGCTTTTAGACTCTTTGGTCCGTTTTTCTGTGCTACAACTGCACACCCTCTCCGCTTTTAGACTCTTTGGCCCGTTTATCTGCGCTACAACTGCGCACCCGTCCCGCTTTTAGACTCTTTGGCCCGTTTATGTGCGCTACAACTGCGCACCCTTCCCGCTTTTAGACTCTTTGGCCCGTTTATCTGCGCTACAACTGCGCACCCTTCCCGCTTTTAGACTCTTTGGCCCGTTTATCTGCGCTACAACTTCAACCTCTCTGCTTTTAGACTCTTTGGCCCGTTTCTGACACCTAGCGTTCAAACTTTGAATCTCACATTATAAAAACCTGCTTAACAGCGAGCCAACTTTCATTCTATTTTTAAAATACCTCGCGGGCCGTAGTTTGGACACCCCTGGACTAGACGATGTGTTCATTGGAAGGGGTGTCCTCAAACATATATAAGAGTCCACTAACACATTCTGTCATAAACTGTATGCCATGCATCTCCCTATACTTGATTGGTTTGTAAAAAAAAATGCATTCACGTTAACGTAGTAAATTCAGTACATTTCCTTCCCTGGGGTTATGTCTAATTCAGCCTTACTGTCTGAATCCAACTCCCTTGAATGTGTGTAACAGATAACCTTTGGATTTATCTTATTTATGTGTATATAAAAAAAGTGAATCTGTAGTTACAGTAGAAGCAGGGGTCGTAGGTATAATCTCTTGTGCCAATCTCTTATAAACAATAGAATAAGAAAACCTGATTTCTGTTTAAGGGGTAACAAATGGCTGAATTGCCTCAAACTTGTCTGTAAATGGTCCTTTCACAATACAAATCCAAATAAAAAAATGGTCCATATGACGCAAACAAAGGCCAACATTTTTATTTAGACCACATTTCTGTCTGGTGGTCTAGACCAAAAAAAGGTGGGCTTGGTTGTTTGCAGTATAAAATGTGTTTGTATGCTTCCAAAATCTTTTTGGAATCAACTTTCTGCACTACAGTCGTGTTTTGTGGAAAAAGAAAGATATTTTAAAATTTTGTCCTGTTTTTGTTATTGATTGGTATCAAAATTAAACCTGCCTATGTATCTATGTAGTTATGTGGCAACCTATGTAATTAATTACATTATTATTCTCTATTCAAAAGGAACGTAGCTGTGTGGTTAAAGCTGTGTTGCAGTGTTACCTTTTTGCCACCAGATGGCGATCTTTGACTTCAGAGCGTTCAAACCAGATATGTGGACAAGCTTTCACCATTGACCTTTGGATAACCCCCATCAGACCTCCATGGATCTGTCCAACCTAACACACACACACACACACACACACACACACACACACACACACACACACACTTATATTATTAAATTTGTGTGTTTGCTGACTCAAACTCCTCTATAAATATGTTGGAACACTTTGTAGAGATAGAAAGAACATGAATACAGCTGCACTTGCGGTTTTAGCACTTAAACAAAGACATAGACTGAGCCACGCACACACACACAAACGCGTGCGCACACACACGTCAACCTTAACATCCAATGTGCAATTAAAACATACAGCATGTTAATATTTTTCTTTATTTAATTTATTTTTTACAAAGTAGATTAATATTAAAGGACACATATGGTATTATGTAGTAAACAGTAAAAAAAGTGTTTATCCTCCACGATTCCCTGATTAACTGAGATGGTGATTTGAGGTGATTTGGGATGAGCTGGAGCTTCACAGTGTGAAGAAAAAGCAGCAGCTATTGTTCAGCACCTCCAGAAACTCTTTTCTTCAAGACGCTGAGAAAACTATTCCAGGGGACTGTCCCTCATAAAGAAACTGAGATTAAAATACCAAGAGTGTGCAGATCTGTCCTCAAAGATAAATGTGCTACTTAGAAGAATCTAAAATCTAAAATATATTCTGGTTTGTTAAACAGTTTTTTTTTTACAAAAGAATTCTGCATGTGCTCCTCTAAAGCTTTATTAGTATTTAATATTATGTTTACAATGTAAAAAAAAAAAAAGAAGAAAAAAAAAAACACATTGAGAAGAGGTGTGTCCAAACTTTTGACTAGTACTGTACCTGCACACCCACATACACCCACCTGCACACAACTGTTTTACCTATGTATACATATACATATATACACACACACACACACACACACACACATTTACCATTGCATAGCAGCCGTCACTGGCTAGTATGATGACATCAATGGGTGATGTGTGGTTGGCGACACAGATTCCTCCATTCTTAGGCTTGTTCTCACTGTGTGACACAAACACACACACACACACAAGGCATTTAACAAAACAGCATGTACAAATTATTGAACAGTTATTTAGCTACCTACATCAGAAGTGATATTTTAATCATAATGTACCTCAGCAGTGATGATCTTATTGCACATTAAGCTAGCTAACTACTTCAGCAGTGCTATTTTAAATCAAAGTGGAAAAGTTTTGTTAATTAATGCTAACGCCGGGTGATTTTCACCCACACAATTATTTCATGTGATTTTCATTGTGTTGCTGCTGCCTTACTGCTGTGTTTCATTGTGTTTCTGCTGAGTTACATGGAATTTGGTTAGGTTCAGGGCTCATTGATGTCATTAATGTTATGTTTAATTCTCTCCCTCCATCTATGTTTTTTTTTCCCCAAGAGGCATTAGTTCGGGTAATTTCCATCTGACGTTGGTGACAGAGAGTAAGATATTTTATGGGTATATATTTTACTTGATGTTAGTGTTTGTGTGTTTAAATCAGGCGCTCACATGTTCCAGGAATGGGTGGACCAAAGACCCCCAGCGGCATTATTTATTTTTTTTGTAAAATTAAAGAACAGTGTAAACCCAATGTAGTGATGGTGTTACTCATTTTAACGTTAGTGTTCTAGAGTTAATAAAACAAAATTAAATAAAAAGAAAAGTTTAAAAAAATTTAAACTTATATTTAATAAAAAGAAAAGTTTTAAGATTAAATTTATAACTAGTATTTTAAACAGTTAAAACTGAAAACCACACTGCATTTGCTTTTCTTTGCTTTTAAAAATGTAAATGTTCGAGATTTTGAGAACAGTCAAGTTGTAGTAGAGCTTTTCTGACGTTCTAAAAAACTTTATCTGCACGGAGGGAAAACGCCAGCTGTGAATCTGATGACGTCACATTCCTAAAAGAACCTCAATGCTCTAGTTCAATAGATAGAGAGAACAGAACAGAACAGGAGGAACAATAGAGAAAATGTAAAGCAACAAAGCCTACGTCAGAGCTTACGCCAACGATAAGAAGGAGGCACGGAATGATAACACAGCAGAAGAGAGAGAGAGGAGAGAGACGGCCACAGCAGCGCTCAGATTTCAAACATGCAGCAAACATGAAGTTCACTATTCATCACAACACAGCTGACTAGACCAGACCTGCACAGGACAAAAACCAACTCACGCACTTGCACACGCACTCGCACGCACAGGCTGTCCTGGAAAGTGGGGAGAAAAAAAAAACGCTGGAGGCCCCTGTGCTTCCTATCTGACTGTGTAAACACGCTTTTCACTTTTCACTTCATGGTTTAGCTTTAAAGACTTCAAACAGCTGAAAGACATGTGTTCACTGCTGTGTGTTGAGAAGATCCTATGATCTATAATAATAATGCATGTTCATAAATACGGCATTTAATGCTGGCACGTATCAAAGACTATTATTGAAAGGCTCTTCCTTATTTTCTTTATTTACAGGCTCTTATTCATGCTTATAGTTTCATATTAGTACAGCTATCTGTATTATGCTAGGGCTGCAACTAATGATTATTTTATTATACGACTAATCTGACTATTCTTTTTCTGATTAGTCAATTATTCAATTATTAGCCGATTATTTCTGCCATGCCCTTTATCTCTGCTTGCTGTGGGTACGGCTCTTGCTCCTAAATTTCTCTATAAATTTCAAACAATAAAAACTTAGAATTTCAAATAATGCCCTTGAAGGTTGTCCAGATGTCCAGAAGATTGCCCTTTAAGTGTGGAAAATGCTGCTATTTTGTGAGGAAATGGGTAATCTGTTGTGTTTGGGCACTTTTGGAGACCGGTGTAAACTATGTGGGTGAGTCCACTATTGTCCTCCCATTGTGTTTCTGTCCACAGTACAAATTAACGATTAAAGGACAATAAAAATTTGTAATCGACATGCTCAATTATAGCGACTAATCACTGCAGCCCTATATTTAGTTAGCTACCTACCTCAGTAGCGCAATTCTAACCATAAAGTACCTAACCAGTGCTGGTCTAATCACATTTAGCTAGCTAGCTACCTCAGAAGTGCTTTTTAAAACATAATGTACTTCAACAGTGCTGATCTTATAGCATATTTAGCTAGCAAGCTACTTCAGCAGTGCTATTTTAATCTTAATGTACCTTAGCAGTGCTGATCTAATCACACACTTAGTTAGCTATCTACCTCATTAGTGCTATTTTATTCATAATGTACCTCAGCAGGGCTGCTCTAATCACACATTTAGCTAGCTAGCTGGCTAGCTACTTCAGGAGTGCTATTTCCATCATACTGTACCTCAGAAGTGCTGATCTAATTGCACATTTAGACAGCTAGATACTTTAACAGTACTATTTTAAATCATAATGTACCTTAGCAGTGCTGATCTGATCGCACATTTAGTTAGCTAGCTTTAACAGTGCTTTTTTATTATAATGTACCCTCAGCAGTTCAGATCAAATTGCACATTTAACTAGCTAGCTACTTCAGCAGTGCTACTGCCTTCAGAATTCTACTTGAGCAATGCAAATTTACTCAGAAATGTACCACAGAAGTGTTACTCCAGTCGCATGCAGCTAGCTAGCTAACTTGTAATTTACACACAGAAACACAGAAGCTAGGTTAGCTAACTTAGCTTGCTAGGAGTGGGGGGTGTGCTACCACTGTTGCTTAAAACAATCCTAACTTTATAAAAACCTCTGAAATATGACCAAAAGAGTAATTGGATTATTATTATGTATTCATTTAATCAAATTGTCTGAACACTGAAAGTGCTTTTTTGCTATTTTCAGTAGTAAAATAATTAAAATAACATATGAATGCTTATTTTTTCCAGTATTCATCAGATTCTGTGAATATGAAGAGCACTTAGGTGCACCAAGTGAAGTGAACAGACAGTACTATGTAAACAGAGTAGTAATGATGGTGCCTGGCAGAGAACAGCTCAGGAGCATTCCTTTCATAGCTTATAAATAACAGTAAACTCCTACATCCACCAACATCAGAATGGGAGATAAACTGCAGTTGATTTTTTTATTATTATTCAGGTAAAAAATAATTGGGTATATGACTATCCAGTATGTGCTGAATGTGTGATTAGTAAAAGTGTGCTTATAGAAAAGCTCTTGAAATGAGTTATTAAAGTATGTTGACCCATGCTGTGGTGTGTTGATGTGTGTGTTTTCTAGCTGCTGAGCAGAGACAAGGTCAGTGCCTAAAGCACCATCTGGCAATTATTTACACATGAGAGATAGCATAAAGCGGCAATAATCAATACAGCACAAGGCTGACATTTCATTCAAGTTTATCAAAGCAGCTGTTTAAAGTAGAGAGATGCTCCACTGCACCGGCCAGAATTCCAAAATTCAATTTAAACCATACAGAACTGGTTTAACTACAAACAATCATCATCATAAAGGCATCATAATTAACAGTGGTCATAATGTTGGGCTCATCGGTTTCCAGTACACATATATACTCTGCCTGGGCAAAAAAAAAAAGTTGCCACCAAAAAAAAAAAGGGCACACTATTATTTTGTTGGACCCCCTTTATCTTTGATTGAGGCACTCATTCATTGCAGTATTGTTTTAATAAGCTTCTGCAATGTCACAAGATTTATTATTTCAATTCAGTTTTACATTAATTTTTCACCAAGATCTTGCAGCATTGATGATGGTAGAGTGTGACCACTGCACAAAGCCTTCTCCAGCACATCCCAAAGATTCTCAATGAGGTTAAGGTCTGGACTCTGTGGTGAACTCTCAATCCATGTGTGTAAATGATGATCTCATGCTCCCTGAATCACTCTTTCACAATTCCAGCCCTACGAATCTTGGAATATGTCTGTGTCATCAGGGAAGAAAAAATCAATTGATAGAATAACCTGGTATACAGGTGCTGGTCAACGAATTAGAATAATTTGAAATAGTGCAATCATGAAATTCTTTGAATGCATTTTTTGTGCAGAAAGCAAATCAGGTGTTCACCGCACCTGTCCTACTCGTTAGACTAATCACAGAACTCGTTACCTGGAAAAAAATTTGCTCAGCTGAGCTTTCCAAAAGGCCCATTTAGGCCATTTAACTGTGACACTGTTGTTTTATTGGATTAGAATAATGGAGAAACCGTTTCATTGAATTAGAATAAATGCTCGATTTTTTGTTTTCTGTGAAGAGTGTTCACTGTGCAGTATAAAGTCAGGGTTGAGTAGAATTTCTAAGTTGTAAAATCAATCATGGGTAAGCAGCGCGACCTCTCAACCGGAATAGTGGCTCAAATTCAAGCCCTTCGCCAACAAGGCTTGACCAAACTAAAATTGCTGAGCAGCTCGGCATCAGCCAGTCTTCCGTCTGCAAAGCTCTCAAGAAAAACTGCAGCAAGCGCACCAACTGTTCCGGCGTCCGAAAAACTTCTGCTCGCGACAACAAGCAGCTGAGAAAGATCGCAGTCAGCAACCGGTTCAAGTCCACTTCCGAGCTCACCGACTTGTGGAACAAGCAGACCGGCGCTGACGTCTCCAGATCAACCACTTACCGTCGTCTGCGCGAACTCGGCTTCAAATCTCGCGTTCCAGCAGTAAAACCGATGCTGAACAAGAAACAAATGGAGAAACGGCTGAAGTGGGCCAAAGAACACGGCGAGTGGACTGCTGAAGACTGGCAGAAAGTGGTCTTCAGTGACGAATCACGCTTCTGCATCTCCTTCGGTGACCAAGGTCCTCGTGTCTGGCGTCGTGGTGGCGAAACCTACAACCACGAGTGCGTGAAAAGATCCGTCAAGTTTCCCCAGAGCGTTATGGTCTGGGGATGCATGTCCGCTCGAGGTGTAGGGAAACTCTGCTTCCTCAAGAAGACTGTCAATGCTGCCGTATATCAAGATGTTCTGGAAACGTTCCTGATTCCGACTGTTGAGGAACAGTTTGGCGAAGAAGACTTCATATTTCAACAGGATCTTGCACCGGCTCATGCGGCAAAGTCGACCAAAGATTGGTTCACTAAAAAACAGCTTGAAGTTTTGGCATGGCCGGCCAACTCGCCTGACCTCAATGTCATTGAAAACCTTTGGGCCATCGTCAAGCGGAAAATTTGCGACAGAAAGCCTACTACGCTGGACCAACTGAAGCAGAACATCGCCACTGCCTGGGAAGCTGTGAGTGCGGAAACTTGCGACAAGCTGGTCAAATCGATGCCGCGGAGACTTCAGGCAGTCATACAAGCCAAGGGGGCAGCCACAAAATACTGAGAAAGTGATGATTGTAATTATAATAAAAATTATTCTAATTCAATGAAACGGTTTCTCCATTATTCTAATTCAATAAAACAACAGTGTCACAGTTAAATGGCCTAAATGGGCCTTTTGGAAAGCTCAGCTGAGAAATTTTTTTCCAGGTAACGAGTTCTGTGATTAGTCTAACGAGTAGGACAGGTGCGGTGAACACCTGATTTGCTTTCTGCACAAAAAATGCATTCAAAGAATTTCATGATTGCACTATTTCAAATTATTCTAATTCGTTGAACAGCACCTGTATATTCAGTATATTCAGGTAGTCAGCTTACCTCATTCTTTCAGCACCTACTGTTGCTGAACCTAGACCTGACCAACTGCAGCAACCCCGGATCATTTGCTTAGTTAAATCCAGAACAAAACGGAGATTTATTTTTGGCCAGGCAGTGTATATAAATGTCTTCCACTAGGTGTTCCAGATGAAAATACCCATGACGTGTAGGTGGGACAAAATATCAATATGTTATATAATGCTATATATTGTATGATTTTTGTTGCAATACATTATCGATAAGATATGTTAAATATCAATATTTATAATAAAACATGCTAAACCTATGAATCATCCTCCAATTTGACTCAATAAAGTTACTGCTTCATTACTCCACACGTTATATTCTGTGAAACTGTAAATAAATAAATCCATATTAAATTCCTGGTATATGCTTGTTTAGGGGTATTTGATCCTCTTCAGTTCCAATACAGTATTAAAACATCACCAAATGTACGATCATATTATTGCAGGATGTAGACCTGTAACCATTCCGACACAATGGTTACTAAAACCAGATGGCTGGTTCAATCTCTAGTACTCCACGAAGAAAGTGGCACCTTTAAGGTTCAGTTGCTTTTTACTAAGGCACCAAAAAAATGGCTCCCCATGCGATGAGGTGGTTCCTCACTGCTCTGAGTAAGTGTTCTTATGTCCCTTATTCACTAGTTTGTGTGAGAGTGTGTATTTAAATGTGGTGCATTGGTAATAAGTAGTGTTTTTAAACTGTGATCCTAAACTAAATGTAAAAAAATAAATACTGTGGCTATTTTGTACTTTGTGTGTGTGTGTGTGTCCTTACCTGTGATGATAGGTGATGATTGCAGTAAGTGCTCTCACACAGATGCGGTAACACATCAAATGCACTTTCTCACTGAGAAAATTCTTCATCCTACAGGCACATACATACATACATACATACAATTTTTAACATACAAAACAGTAACAGTAACAATTTACCACCTGAGATAATCTTTTTTTTTTTAAATAAACTGTTTAAACAGACAATCTGCAGAGTTCTCTTACCTCCCATTGGGCAGAAATCCAATTATGGTGGTGAAGACAACCAATAGTGTGACACCGGTGATGGCTAGTGTTAACCTGAAAACAACAGAAGCAAATATGTCATTCTGTTATTCCCTCAATTCGTAATAATAATAATTATCGCACTCAAGCCTTTTTATAGAGCAAGAATAGTCTGACTTGGGGAAGTTCTGAAATTTAAAGAAAAAATATATTTTTTTACTTAGAGAATGGCACAAACTAATTTATTATTAAAAATTATAATCATGGCACATTTTTGATACAATGCAAATTTGTGTCAGAGAAGTACTTCACAGACAACCAATCATAGCAGTTCAGGGTGTATATTAATAGACACAAAAAAGAAGTGATTTCTTTGTAGTATATTTAAGCAAATAGCAGACAAAAAAATCAGGAAAGTCAGTCAGATTTGTTCACTGCTTGGATATGGGTTAAAGGCAGAGGTTGTACATTTTCCCATTTTGGGACTAATAAGAGATTATTTCATTATTATTATTATGAGCAATATTAGATATAAAAAGGTAAAAAAATATATTATTCAAAAGTATTTGGCTAGCACTTTGTCTAGATGCATCATATTTTGTTCATGTCCTCGAAGAACAGCAAACTTTCCCTCGTCGGAGGAGGGAAATTAATGAGAGCAAAAGCAGACAGTGAGCAGAGAAAAAGAAAGAGTGGACATTGATGAGAGCAATGGAGTTTGTTGGTCTGTTTACAGAAACTAAAGCAACAAAATGGATGAGACGTATTTTAATGGTTCCACTGGGTGGAAATATTTTTTATTTTTCTTATTCAAAAATCAAACTTAGTGTAAAAAGGCTTTGAGTGTCCATCAACAGCAAAAAGTAAAATGTGCCAAAAGGGTGTTACAAACAATAAATTAGGATTCTTAAGTAAGTTTTTTTTTGGGGGGGGGGGGGGGGGGGTTGGCTGCACTCATTTTTTTCTAGGAAAAGAAGTAGTTTAGGGTGTGTTTACTGTGAACCTCTACCTCACTCTACCTTTAGCCTAGTTATGTCACGTGTTCACAGTCTGCAGCATAAAGAGCTCCCGCTGTTGTTGCACATGGGTAGTGCAATTTGAGTTTTTGATATGTTTATCAGGAAAATCAGCTAAATATCACAATAACAAAACAATTTATCGATAAGTGCTAATAAACAACAAAGCAGAGATTATAATTTCTGTACCACAGCTCTGAAAAGAAATCTGTAATCTGTAAGATGATGTGTGTGAACTCCTTCCTACATAGAGCTGCCTTAAGATTCAATTAAGCACACACACAATACCCAAGTGCAGAACATCTGATTAAAAAGAGCTCAATTATAAAGCTCTTCCCCTAGTGTCTCTGAGAGTAAGTGGAGTGCGCGTCCTAGAATGTGGGTTAAGGCCACTGACCTGGCAGTTTCTAATCCTATTGAAGCCCCATATGGCTCAGAGCAGAGGCAGAATTAGCCTGGGGTTAAACATGCTAAACTCAGACTAGTCTGTCACAGCAGGGAGGGATCCTGCAGGTTCCACTCCAGCTAGCACCTACTCGCTCATACTGATACCGGGCCAGCTGCCCTCACCCACATCACTGCCTCAACCAGCACAGCAGAAACAGTTGCACCTGCTCTCAGATCAGAGCTACAATATATTAACAAATGTCAAACTTTACTCAGTGTAAACAGTATAGTGTCAATAGTAGA
The DNA here is from genome assembly GCF_023375975.1 of Astyanax mexicanus. Classification (NCBI taxonomy): domain Eukaryota; kingdom Metazoa; phylum Chordata; class Actinopteri; order Characiformes; family Acestrorhamphidae; genus Astyanax; species Astyanax mexicanus. The sequence goes on along the minus strand of NC_064419.1, from coordinate 21,835,953 downwards.
AATTAAAACATATATATTTGCAAGATACGGGACAACAGACATTTCCATTAAAATGTTCCACATTCTTCAGATTAAAGCTCTATTTGGATGGGATTAGTTTTAAACAGGTCGATGGGGTAATGTAATTTTACCATAGAACATCAAAAAAAGGAACGGCTGGGAAAGAATAAAAAGGCTTGGCAAACTATAAATTACCCAAGATGGGAGTGGCTACTTGATTTACACACAACCATCATCTCCAAAAAATATGATGAGCCGTCAGTACAGATATTATGAAATCTACATTGATGCTGATTTGTAGCAGCAGTTCCACAAAATAGCCTTGAGTAGGATGTCGCTGTAATATTTTTTTATGAGTTCTGGGATTTTTGTTACACCAGAGAAACCCAGATAGCTATTTATCTAGCTGTATAAAAATATTTTAGAAAAAAAAAAGGAAGACACTGAAATATGGGATCAAGAATCTGGGCAGTACTTTCATTTTAATAGTGTTAATCCTGCTTCCTAGCGACAAAGAGAGTAAGTTCCAGCACACAAAATCTTTTTTCAGACAATCTAAATGACGCATAATATTAGCCTTATAAAGATTTTAAAACTTCTGTGTAAAGCAAATTCCTTAATATTTAAATTTGTTTTTATTTACTCTAAAAGGGAATTTCTCATACATTGACATTTGTGAAGTTTGGCCTATAGGTATTAACTAGGGGTGTGACGAGACACTAATATCACGAGACGAGACACGATACTGGGTAAAACAATACAGCCAAAGGACTCCAATAGGTCAAACAACATTGGCATACTCATTGGCTCCACATGGCATCCTTACATGACTCTGATTCGTATAATTTGGAGTAGATTTTATAAAAAAAACATTAGTTAATCTCTGTATGGTCTAAGTGTTTAGTTCCAGATTCACCATTTATTTGGGATATACTTTTTTTTTCCAAATGAGCATACCAGTTTGGCTCATATAATCATAAGATCTATGTCAGAACGTATTTATAAGTTATTTATAACGTGATTAGTGGACAATAGGTTATACTGTATTTGTAGCAATAGTCTCTTCTTGTATAGTTGAGTGGAGGGAGTTATCCTCATCAACATTATGTATGTCACTTGCCAATTTTTCAAGCTGTTCAAATTGTGACTTTCTCCTGTGAGCCCAGAATGATCTGATTCGATCTCACAGATAAACCTTTATTGACTCCCATATTATAGAAGCTATAATTCCTGGAGTACTATTCTATTAAGAAGGGTAATCACTCTTAAAAGGAATTCAACAAATTATTCATCTGACAACAACAGTGTTTTAATCACCAGGGATGGTATTTGGCTTGGTTGGTGCAAAAACAAATGGTTATCAATAGCAGGGCATGATCAGATATTAAATTATTTAAAACTCAGGTACTCACTAAAAAGAAGCTTATTGTCTAAAAAATAATCAATGAGAGAATGTCTTATGTATGGGACAAAAGAAAAGAAGAGTTCAGGAACCACCAGACATCAGACAACCCATATGACTCCAGATTTTTTTATTTGATTTTGATTCTGCAAGCTGATTTAAAATGATGAAACAGTTTTAGAAGAGCTGCAGAATCAGATTCCCCCCCCCCTATATTGTTCTCATTTTTATCCACTAGCTCACCTGAGAGGCAGTAGAAAACAGTAGCGGATGACCACTCCCAGACCCCACAGCACAGTGAGGCGAGTGCTGATGTGCTGGAAGTTGTAGTTGCTGCGCGTCAGCAGATTCCAGGACTCCAGCTCCTCGGCTGAGAAGCGCTTGGTCACCTCGTCGTCCACGATACTCTCCACGCCGCGCCGGCAGAAGTAGAAGATATCCGACATGGCGAACTCAGAGGAGGACGGGGAAGGAGCAGTAGAAGGAGATGTAGAGGAGGCAGCATTAAGGTCCCGGCTGCTGCCGCTGCGGCGGATCTCATTCAGTTCCTCTTCCAAGGAGGTGGGTTCTTTGGCTATGATCCCTGGAGAGATAGAAGAGGTGATCACTGAACAAAACAATGACTAAAGGTGAAAGAAACAAAAACACAAATGTTGTTAGTTACAATTAAAAGCTCATATCATGTATATATATATATATATATTGTTTTTTGTTTTTTATAACTTTATTTCAATTTTTTTTTTCCATTTTCTCCCCAGTGGCCAATTACCCAACCCACTCATTAGGACTTCCCCTATCACTAGTGATGCCCCAACACACCAGGAGGGTAAAGACTAACACATGCTTCCTCCGATACATGTGAAGTCAGCCACCGCTTCTTTTCTAGCTGCTGCTGATGCAGCATTACCGAGTAGCTAGCTCGGAGGAAAGCACAGTGGTGCTGTGGACATCACACCTAGGAGTGATGTGGGGAGAGAGCTCCATCTACCCACCCGGAGGAAGCAGGGCCAATTTTGCTCCCTCTGAGCGCCGGCAGCTTGATGGCAAAGCTGCATGAGCGGGGGTTCAAACCTGCGACCTCCCGCTCATAGTGGCAGCGCTTTTGACCGCTGGACCACTCAGCGCCTTCCCATATCATATATTAAATTAAAATGTATTCTCACTTAACCACTTTCCAACATTTCTTAGGTGTATTCATACCTAACTTGTTTTGACAGGGCCTTCAGGCTTTCAGGTTTTATCTGAACCAAAATAACAGTGTAAATATTGGCAGAAAAGAGAAGTAAATTCTATTTTCTGCAAACAAAACCCTACAAACTGTTAATGAGGTTTTCATCAATGACTTTTATCAATGAAAATATGTGGTATGTTGGTTTAGAGTATATATGCCGCTTCCCATTCAATCAAATGAATCTTGTCCGCTGGTCTCGTATGAATTTGAACATACATTCTTATTGATATTCGTTATTTATTTATATTATTAAGGTGCACCTCATGTATGAATTTTACCAGTCAGGTTGTAAGGAGCAGTAAAGCCACCCTGCTGAAGTACAGCGTTATACAGGAGTTTCAGTGAAGTTTCTCCAGCACTAAGCAACATTAGCAATAGCCGCTAACTGCACCACTAGCTCTTTTGCCATTCAGAAGTGAGTGTATTGGACTGTAGTCTGCGTGTTTACCCTGTTAAAACAAGCTACGTGGGACAAATCGCTAACTGATAGCCCCTTGGTTTACCAGAACAATCAGGGTTCCTCAGTGTAGTGCTAATGGGCGGCATTTACTAGCGTTAACTGTGGCTAACGCCGCTGCTAACCATGGCTGGCGCTAGAGTTGCACGGTGTACCGAAGGTTCGATTCTTTTTCGATACTACGTCATCACAAACGATTCGGTTCTTTAGCGTTCGATGCTTTCGATACTGTATATAGCCCAGTCACTAGCTTCAAATGAGTCAAATTAGTAGGCGCGATTTGATTCAGTTCATAAGAAAACTGATTCACACCGCAGCAGTCGGTGTGGCAGGATTCAGATAAACTTAGTGTTCTGAACAAATGAATCGATTCACGCGCATGCCAGCAGAGCAGCAGCGAGTGTAGAATGGCGACGGCTAAAATAACAGATGTCTCTCGTCCGCGACTTGTGGACAAAACGGGCGCGAGGAGTGAAGTGTGGGAAAATAGTCTGAGATGTAGGCATCTGTTTTTTATTGATATTTTTATTTTTAAATAAAATAACGAAAATAACGAAAACTGAAAGTGAAACTAAACTACTTTATTTATTAGCGCTGTTTTCACTCCCGCAGTTGTACAGCGGGGGGTGTTGTGCCGATTCTGTCCGCGAATCGGGAGTCGGATTCAGTAGCGGATTCGGCACAAGCGCGGCGGCACCTCGCGGTCCGCGGTGTTAGTTGTAAGCGCTCGCGCTAGCCGCAAAATACGACAGAAAACACTGAGGGAGCTGCAGACTTATGTGTGGGACTAGAATATGAGCACGAGGAGATAAAAGAGAACCTTTACCTGTGAGTAGCTCACACCAGAACACGCAAATCTCTCTCTCTCACTCTCGCTGTGTCTCTCACACGTGAACGCCTCCGCGTTTGACCTGCAGCAGTGTGTTTAGCTGTTCTTAAAAATCATTTTAATTAAATAATAGTTCTATGCTTCTATGTTACAGTGTTATTCAACATAATAGCAGACAAGCACCCTGATCTCTACAAAGAGCTGAGAAGTCGACAGGTTAGTGGAGTTAGTCAAGATACACTCTGTCTGTAGCTTTACTAAGATTTACTAGCGACTGCTTATTAAAAACGGTAAACGGTTGATTAATATAACGGAGCAGTGAGTGTTAAAATGAACATAACATTGTAATGTTCTTCTGTCTCTTTATTTTCCTTATTCAGAACTTAACTTCTGCCCGCCCGTCAGGTTCACATAGTCAGGCTACCATTACCTCTGGTTTTAGTTTTTAGGAAGTGTTTAGATAATTATGTTATAGTTAAGGTTATAATAACGAAACTTGTTTTTTGTTCAAATGTTTCATTTTAGAATAAAAACGTTTTCACCGATTGTTCAGTGTTCAATCCAGTTCAGTCAAAAATAAACATTTTATGTTCAGATATTTTTATTGTTTTTTTTTCTTCCAAGTATCGTTTTGGTATCGAGAATCGTGATACTACAGTTGGTATCGGTATCGAAGTCAAAATTTTGGTATCGTGACAACCCTAGCTGGCGCTGCTGCAAATCGTGCTGTTAAAATATTGGAAATCTAAGCTAAATGTAAATAAACGGAAGCACTTTACTCACCCAAATAAGAAGTTTTCAGGTGAGAAATCTGATTAACCTACATTAACAACATGGTAACACCATCGTTCCTTACTATTGTCTCTTTAGGTATGAAAACTGACCAGAAAATAGATGTTTATTGATAGTGCACCTTATAATTCAGTGTGCCTTATAGTCCATAAATTATGGTAAAAACTATCAAGGAACACACAGCAGCCATCTATACTCAGCACAGGAAGAGGCTGAATTTATAAACAACCTGCATATTCCATTCTACACAGAAATCGGATATTAGTCTGACTAAGCAGAAACACGTGTGTCTACTAAAAACTCAGTAGAATACAATTCAGATACATGAATTGAGCAGGTGTAAAAGAGGTCAATTAAATTTATTAATTAAAACAGTAAAACAGTAAAAATTGCTTACTACAAACTTTCAGCTGTAGAATGTGTTAGCATTAAAATGATAGTCAGAGCTCTAGCTCTAAAATCTCAAATAATTCTGTATTCAAAAATTACAAAAAGTCAAAAGTTTGAACTCACACTCTCATTTAATGTTTTTCTTTATTTCCCCCTACATTGTAAATTCATACTAATGTCATCCAGACTGTGAAGGCACACATAAGTCAATTGTAGTAATCTTAAAAGTATTAAACAAACCTAAAAAAAATAAAAAAACACACACAAACAAATAATAAGCATTTAGGTGTCTCTTATCTGGGGTGCTATTAACGTTTGGTTTCTGAGGCTAAAAACTCTGATGAACTTAATTTATAAACTGAATTTATTGCAGAGCATAAAATAACAAAATGAATAATATGACATATTATTCTATACTTTTGAATCGTTTTGCATGGCAATAATGAATTACCCATTATCCACTATAAATATAGAAAGGCAAATGTGCTTTTTATTATGTAAAACTGGGTTTTAAATTTGATTTAGTTACATGTTCCAACTTCTCGTGTACATTTTGTACTCGTTATAAGTGTAGGTGGACAGACATCAAACATCAGTGAAGACAGATGAATTTACACTCCACAAAGACAACACCAAAACAAACCACCCAATGCAAACTCCAGGAGCAGATGAACACACACTATGATGAATAGACAGTAAAAGTAAACAGATCCAGTTAAAAACCTGCTCAACTCACCATTAGTATAGGGTTTATACAGGTGATGATTCTTCTCTTTGGCTCCTCTCTCGATTCGTAACGTGGCCCACTGAAAATACACCAGTCACAACTGTTACAATACAGCTGTAGAAAAGTACAAGTATTATCATGCTTCTTTTCTTTTTAAAGTTTAAACTAAAATAAATAAATATTCAACTGAACATTTATATTAATTTGCGCTTTGGCAGGTTTGGACTATGTCATCAGCTTGTGATAATTTCGTAGGAGACTGTAACAGATGGGACAGAACTTGGAGAACCTTTGAATGGAGTTAATATGGTTTCTGATTTGTAGTAGGAAGCCAGTCCTTCCTCTGATAAGTGCAGTGATGAATGAGAAATAAGGATGTGCTATATAATACCCTTTACAATAATATTGCCAAAAATAAAAAAACTAGTACTTCATATATTGTGAAATCGCTATATTCCCAAAAGCAGTCTATCTTGTATTTATTTTTATATTACCTGTATTTACTTTTAATTGCTTGTAGGGGTGTGACGAGATCTCGCGAGATTAAAACGTGACGACCAACAGGACACAAACCATATGTAAATACTCTAAGTAAATCGTACACGTGACTGATAGGCAGTTGTACTAATTCCTTAGCTTAGTACAAAAAAATGTTCTGTCTCTGTTTGCACTTCAAGCATAGGCTTAATATGACTGGTTATGGTTATGAATAGTTAAATTACAAGAGATTTAGGAGAAAAAAAACACAAACCATAGTCTTAATATGACTGGTTGTGGTTTGCACTTACTGTTTGTACTATATAAGGACCTAGAAAAGTTGTATTTGTATTCTTATTTCAATTTTTTATAAAATCAATATGTGAGAGAAACCAGTCTGTTAAGGTTGCGTTATATGATTTTGTCCAATAAATCTCTAGTTTTCAAGCCATTTTTCATTTTTGACGTGTTCTTAAAAATTTTATTTTTAAATCTCGTCTCGTTCTCGTGAACCCAATATCGTGTCTTGTCTCGTCACACCCCTAATTGCTTGTAATTTACAAGCACTAAATGTGCTGCAGTCTTTGGTCTTTTTCACAGTACTTTATTTTTGTTATATTTTAAGTTTCATACTAAATTAGGGTCTTGGTAAATTACTTTTTACCAAACATATGTTTTCTACTAAATGAAAGCAAGGAGAGAGGGTGTTGGAGGATTACAAAAACATGAAGACAAGGTACAGAGAGCATAAGGACAAGGTAGAGACAGCATTAATAGGACGATAGATTGGGAGGAGGGGCTTCAGGCATGTTCCTCTTATTAAGATTTAGTTATTTAGTTATTATAAAACAGCACATATATTACACAATGGGGTAAAAATCTAAGCAGAAACTGCATTTTATTTTAAGGTAAATGTCAGAATGTGGTACAACAATTAGATCCCTACATAATAAGAGAATATGAAAATAATCAATTTTAATGAAATGTGTATTGTATGAACTATGTATGATTCTAATAAGTTTATAATAGTAACAACCTTATACCTTTTTTTCATATCATAATTCTGACTGTTGTCCTTGTTGTTGTCTAAAAATGTCAAGATAAATGGACAAATAAAAGTGTTCTGAAATTACTTGTTTATTGTAATTCTTTTCTTATTACACTCTAGATACGAAAAAGAACAAACTAATATGGACACCCCAGCTTTTGGATGATTACTATAATTAACCGATGCTGATTATTTAAAAAAATTTAAATGATTAATAAAAAAGGCTTATACAGATATCATTGTCAATAGACACTCACTATCCACGGGTGGTTTTAAAAAAAATCCCCACAGTACTACATAAAGTAATATATTTTACTAATATTAAGATCATCATCTATCTCTAATGAACACATACTGTGCATATAAAGTTGCACACAATTTAAATCTGGTAAAGTGTTCCAGTTACTTATGACTTCTAGGAAGGTAAAAGTAGGTGACGTGTGTACACCAAGGCATGTTCATTCTGCAACTCTAGACTGACATCACTGCCTCAACATGTACCGGTAGGTGAAGCTTATGATTCCTTTTGAACACCTCATGAACTTTATATTCTTTTTTCTCATAGTTCTGTGGTATCATATTACTATATTTAAAGCATATTTTTAAAGCATTGCTGAACCACAATATGACAGACCTAGACAACAACATGGGGCCAGAAACCATATCATTACTGTACATTAAGTGCATTACAATTTTCTACGTCTACAAAACCCCACAACCTGCCTAAAACAAGGGTACAGTCAGATCTCAAATATTATTTAGCATTTTAACCAAAACAACTTCTTGAATTTGTTCTGTTCAGATTCATAAGAACCTTGGTGCGTTTCAATGTATTAGCCTGTGTTTGCAGCAGTTTTAATGGAACAGATAAATGAAGAATACGTTACAAAATACGTCACTGGGACAGTGGTGGCTCAGCGGTTAAATTACTGGGCCATCAACAACAAGGTTGAGGGTTCGATAACACTCACTGCTCCCTGGCCACTCCAGCAATGGATGCCCACCACTCCAGGCATGTGTACTGACTGTATTATTGTACGTGTCTTCTGAATGTACTCACTAGGATGGGGCAAAGGCCAAATACCATCAGTGCCCAGCACAAGCATGGTGTATATGGTTGTCTTGTCTTGTCAAACCTATTTTTGTCATTTTATCAGAAAACAGCTGCAAACTAAATTAATAGGGTGAATGGGGCTAAACTGCTAAACACTCTAATCAAAAACAGAACATGTTTAAAAGTCTTATAACTGCAGCATAAAAGCTTTTATATGTCTGTGGTGCTGAAACATTTTATGTGGTTATGTGTGGAGAAAATTAGTACATTTGTCAGTAAAAAAAGATTTTGCTTTAATTGCTCCGTACAAACCCATTCATTCTGGACTAATTTGCAGGGTTTCCAGCTTGATGCATGCCAATAATTTGAACCTTCTGAAACACATTGGCATCTTTTCCACAACCACAGGATGTGTCTTTTCACATGGTTTCCAAATAAGAAACTACTCACTGCATCAGTAAGCGTTAAATAATTTGTTGTAAGTTTCCATTGGGAGGCTCTTACCTGGTGACCTATTTTTGTCAAGGCAGTGTATATACATACATATACACACGTACCATATCAAACAGCAGAATGATGCCATTGATCAGTTATCAGGTATCAGTGACTAATCTATCCATGAAAAACAGTTCTGATCTCCAGAGAAGCTGCTAGCATTATGGCTTACTTGCTATTATAGGCTTCATAATAAGTGTCAATATTCCTTGGGCCAGATCATCCATACAGTATTTAAAACATCTGTCACTGACAGTGCAGCACAAAGAGCAGAACACTAAAGGCTTCTGTGGCCTGAAAATGTCAGTGTTTAAGTACATACCCTACAGGCAGTAGCTTTTATAATCTTCATACTGACAATGGAAATATTTAAGCAATAATACATGAGAGGGAGTGCTATAACTTTTAATATTGGCAATATTACACATTATAACACAAACATAGAGTGTATTCATGTAATTATACCTTGTTTCTATTATCGCTGTTTATTGAAAGCTTTTAAGTTGAAGAGGACGAGAATATATGATCGATTTGGTTATAAACACTCTGCGAGTTAAAATAGTTCCATTGCTGCTCTGTTTGACTTGTAAGCGCTGCATCGTTTCTAGGTTACCTGTATGTGGATGAGTAATACATGAAGAGCTTAGTTTACAGTGCATTACCAGCTGATAATAGCACTCATATACTGCCCCTTAACCAATCACACTGCAGGGTCGGAACTAAATGTGGTATAATGAAGATTATATTAAAAATGTAAAAATATATTGTGATTTAAATTCTGGCCATACTGTTGTTGATTAATAAACCACACAGACATACAAAAACCAATTCACCCAATAATTCTAAAGTTACATTTCTCAGTAAATAACCTACAAAATCCCAACTGAGTGGGCACTGTCAGCTTGCAGCCCCCTGTCACTAGGCCTGCACATTGCGTATGATGGACATATCTTGTATTGTGTTATTTTTACCACATGGCCTACACTGCTTGACAGTTGTCGTGCATGCCGAGTAGAAGCTGGATTAGCTTCCCCTGCTCCCTTCCTTCTCCTGAAACTGCAGCTCCCTCACTTTCCATTTCACTCAGACATTACTTTCCTGAAGCAGTCCAGCAATTTCCCCTCCTCCCAGTTCAGGAACTGACAGCACAGGCCAGATACAGGCCGGTTGCATGCGTGTCTGTAGGAAAAGCGAAAAGGCACGTGGTCTTGCGTAACAGTCTGGAAGAGGAGGGATGTGTGATTTGTGTGTGTATTATATGCATGTGTGTGCACGCCCTTTAAAATTACCAGCAGCTGTAGGAAAGGGGCTCCTCTTTCCCCATTACCATTCCTGTTCCAGCATTCTACAGGCTCACATTCCTTTCTTATGCCTCACGCTCTCTCAAGATCTATATCGGTCTTTCTCTCATTGCTCTGTTTTTTGCCTACTTTGTAGCATTCAGGAGAGGAGAGATACATAATGCATCTCATAACATTTTCATGAAGGGAACAAGAGCAAAATGTTGGCCACTTAGACCAATGAAAGGCCAACTGGTTCTAAACTGGATCTCTTTAAACTGAAGGTTTTGACTATAATGACTCGATTCAGGCATATTTCACAAGGTCAGGTTTTTAATATTTATTTTAAGCCTTGTCCTTATCTGATTCTATGCATTTATACCAGATATAATCAGGCATTTTATTAAAAGAACTGATAGGAGATCAGTAATGCGGATTATCTTGTTAGGTATGAGTGTATGAAAATATTGATAGATTGAACACATTGATAGATCACAATTTCCATGTTGTATACTAGAGCATCTCAAAAAACTGGGACATTTAAACGTTACTTTATTTCAGTAATTCAGTTAAACATTTTACTGTTGTTGATTATGGCTTACAGGCAAGGAAACCCCAAAAATCTGTATCTCAGAAATTAGAATATTATATAAGACTAATTTGTACACTGTCCACACTGCCAAAAGTACCAATTAGTCTTATATAATATTCTAATTTCTGAGATACAGAAGTCCTGCTGTAAAATTAAAATCCAAATCTCTATAAAAGTTGTCAGCAGAGGGAAGCATGAAGTGCTGTAAGATTTTCTGGGAAAATGGCACTGACTTTAGACTTGATATAACACAGTAAACCAACACCAGCAGATGAAATGACTCTCCAAACAATCACTGATCATCAGTAAATGTTGCATTTTATTTGGAAATCAAGGGACCAGAGTCTGAAGGAAAAGTGAGACGCACACAGTCCAAGCTGCTTGTTGTCTAGTGTGAAGTTTGGTGGTTGGTTTGATAGTTTGGAGAGTCAAAATTCAGTGCATTCTTTTCCAGAAAATCTGACAGCACTGCATGCTTCCTTCTGCTGACAACTTTTATGGAGATGTGGATTTCATTTTCCAGCAGGACACTGCCAAAAGTACCAATCGGTCTTAATAATATAATATTCTAATTTTTGGGTTTTTGTTGGCTGTAAGCCATAATATTTAACAATAAGAGAAATACATGCTTAATACATATATATAAAAATGAGTTTAACATTTTAAACAGAATTACTGAAATAAAGTAACTTTTCAATGATATTCTGTTTTTTTGGGATGCACTAGTAGAATCTCAAATACACAGTACACACACTACCTCACTTTAAAATTGTTTGATTTATGCTCATTTTTATTAGTTTTAAAGTCATACATTTACATAAGGGTGTCTATTCTCTCTGTAAGTTATAAATGTGCATTTATATCCTACACTGGTATCTGTATTGGAAGAGATGTACGTGTGTAATATCGAATATCGGCATTGGACCAGAATTCCCACATCGGTGCATCCCTAGTTCCCACTATTCTGATTGGATAAAAAGACCAATTTTCTTTTACTAAGACTGTATGCATATGGTGGCGTCTTTTATACCATGACAGTTTTTCGAACATTTGATAAAAAAAAAAAAAACATAGAAAATGTTCATATATGTCTTGCATAAAGAATTACACTCACTAGTATTATTTATACTGATTTGTTTTCAAGTACATGGTAACAGTATTTAATTAGGGAGGTCCATTAGCTGAGAATGTCACATTATATAATTAGCCTGTTAAAACGAACCTCTCCAGATGTCGGTTCTTCTCTCTTTTTTTTTTTTCATATTTCCTGCCCTTCACTCTCCTATCAGGCTCTCCAGTGCCTTGACCTGTGACTCTGTCCTGCTGTGTGGAGCTACATCTTAATAGCAACAGATGTTAAATGACCTATGATCTATAGATTTAGGTCAAGATGAACCCTGCTGGTCACCAATGTTTTTTGATGTTATCAAGTTGAACAACATCTTCAATGTCTACGGTCAGTTTATGATGTTTTGTTAATTTTAAGTTGTGATGTAAAGTAAGCAAAAGCCAACATCTTCCAAACGTCACATGCCAATGTCATAATGAAGCAAAATGACAACATTTAGTGTAGTGAGGTAAGGTGACTTGAATTTCAGAATGTTAGCGTTTATAGAATATGAGGCTCTAAAGAAAAAGAAAAAGAAATGGATTTGATCAAATGGTCTCTCAATGCAATTGACACCATCTTCTCGACGAGAAGCCTGGGTTCGGGGGAACCTGCTTGTCCTGATGGAACGTTTGCAGCTGGCTACACGAGGGACGCGTGGGAGACGTGGCGGACCGTGTGCCTGGCGACTCTTTCTGTGGAGGACATCGAAGACGTCTACCTTTTCGGCACAATGATCACAGGGTTCTTGCTGATTGGATTAGGCATTGCCCTAGTGTATCGTGAAATTAAAAGTGTGGGGACAGCTGTCAAGGGCCCCCAAAAGCTGCCCGACCTGATTGATGCGGTGGGCAGAGCTGTCGGCACTCAGACTGTGACTTTTAACCGCAACATGGAAAACATCTCGGAGAAGCAAACGGCTTTGCAAAGGAAGGTGGAGAAAATTGAGACCATGATGGACAATAGAGAGTGACCATGCTAAACTGGAGAGCGGTCACTCGCCTAAACAACTGAAGTCTAATCTGCTGTCGGCTCCCGCCCTATCAGCACTCGGCCTTGTGGATGTTAGGGAGCATTCCTCCAAAGAACACTGTGACTTTGAATCTCTCCCTGTTTACCTAACGACCCCCACCCCCCCCACCTCCCGTACCCTTTCCCACGCCTTCATTGCTTGGTCTCTTGTGTATATTGTATGTGCCTATGTGCTGAGGTTTTTTTATGTTCCTACACTGTGCTCTTCAGGGCACAGTCTAGGGGTATGTTTTTTTACCCTCTTCTTCCCCCTTGTATCCCTCTAACTGAAGAAATGATTGGCGGCGCGTGCACACGCTGCGGCTTACCCTGTCTTCCTATCCTGTCCTGTTTCCCCCTTGTATGTTATTGTATGGATGGGTTGATGGCTAATTTCGCTGGTTTGACCATGTGACAATAAAGGCAATTCTATTCTATTCTAAAGTTGTCAAAGGTTAATGTGATGTTGGGTTTGAAATATGGTGAAACCAAGTGCATGTCCCCTGCTATTAAGGTTCACCTGGTCTGAACAGCAACGAGACCATTGCAACTGAAATACCCTGGGTGGACTCGTCAGTAGTCACCCTGTGCGGACTAGGGTTTGGATTTGGGTTAGAGGTTCTAATATCAGCACATAATGTGACAGTCAAGAGCTGAGTCATGACCTAGTTAAGCATTATGTGTGTGGGAATACCATCAACTGGCATCATTTAGCTTTTAGCTGATTGGACCAATTTAAAAGAAAGCCTTATGCTGGTGCCTGATATCTGAGTTTGTATGTACCTTTCCAAATATTTGTGGACACCCCTTCTAATGAATGAATTCAGCTACTTTAGGTTGCACCCATTGCTGACATAGATGTGCAAATGCACAAACACACACACACAGCATCCCAAATTTTAGGTGTTGGAACACTGAAATTGGGTTCTCTGGAATGATAGTGCGCCATCCAATACTTTCAAATAGTGATGTGGAGTTGATGGAATAAGCTGTGGTGGTGACCATCAAACATCCTGACTTTAATAATGCAAACAAATCCACACAACTACAGCTCTGGGGGAAAAAAGAGACCACTTAAAAATTGATTTTATCAAATTGAAAATCTCTGGAATATAATCAAGAGGAAGACGGATGATCACAGGCAAAATTAGAGAAACTGATTCAGAAACTGAAGTGGAGATGTACGATCTAAATCTAACAAAAAGCCCTCCCTGGACAGTAGAGAACATAATGTTTTAATAAGCTCTTCCTAATACCCCTGATTACAGAACACAATCAAGAAAAAGGTGTCCCAATATATTTTAGCTACCAATTCATATTCATTTATGGAGTGTATGTGTTACGCCCTCGCTATGGTTTCCTGTGTTTTCCCCGTTTCCTAGTGTGTTTCTCTTGTACTTTTCCATCACGTGTGTGTAATTTGTAGCTCCGCCCCTCGTTACCTGTTTCCCCAGGTGTTCAGTGTTTCTTGTTACTATAAATAGCCCTCCTCTGCCACCTTGTCCTCCGTCGGTCTTTGCACCTTCCTCTGTCGTTTGTCTCGCCACGTTTGCTATTGTTTGTTCACGGTTTCGTTACGCTCTATTAGTTTCTTGTATATTTCTAGTTCCCTTTATTTCTTGTATATTTCTAGTCACGTTTCTTGCCTGTTTGTTTCTTTGTTTATTTTGTATATATTTACGTATGTATCCTCTGTATATATTCCCTAACCTTGTTTTGTTCTATTCTGTTTAGCTTAGCTCAGTGTTGGTTTTCCCTGTTTGTTTATGTACCTATTTATATTCGTTATTCCCCTGTTTGTTTATTTGTTATTTATTAAAAGTCTGGTCTTACCTGCATATAAATCCGCCTCCCGTCTCATCCCCGCGTCACAGTATGCAATTAGAACTAAACACATCTGGATTAGTATACCCAATGTCTAAGATATTTTTGATTGATTTTATTTATTCTAGAATTTAAAAAAAAAAATCCTAAATATCATATTCAGGTGTGAGTTACAGAAGACTAGACCCTCCCTCTAATAAACAAAACTAGGAAAAACAGACATAAATTAGTTAAATGGAGCGGGCAGACTAGTTATGTAGTGCAGAAGCTGGAGGTTATGGGACATTAAACTGTGAATTTTAATATCCCATATTAACCCCCTATATGAACTCACCTCAAACACCTTAAGCAAGGTCTTCATGCAAAGAGTGCGGATGCCGAAGGACACACCGAAGATGGCCGGAACGATGATAAAGACCAGCAGCAGAGTGAACCATACAGTAAAGGAGATGCCCAAAAGCATACACAGCAAGTTATCAAAGGGGGAGATAATCAGACCCATCACTGCAGATGAAAATAATTGATAGGGACTCTTGTAAAGAAAAAAATTAGGGCAATGAGTGGCTGTCAGGGCCTAAGTCTCCAGAGCATGATCAAGTATAAAAAAGGTCCAAAAAATCTTCTTCATGGACTCCTTTAGAAAACATGGTCCATTTGACATTACTTTACATGGTCAGATGAAATTCAGTGTTCCTCAGGATTTACGGTTCTTGCCAGCTGAAATGTTGCGATCTGCAATGAAACAAATATTGCTTTCTTTAGAACACAGAAAATCAAAAGCAATTATACATATGTAATGAAAGTATAAAGTATATATGTAATGAATATTATACTAGAAGATCAAAAAATTATGTTCAGAGTATTTAATCAGTATTTATTAGTTTTTTTATGAAATATCACCAAAACTGTTTGGGTGCAGTATCAGTAGGCCTGGACAATAATTCGATATCGGTATTTATCGCGATAAGAAATGTTTCAATAACGGTGATATCCGTTTTGTGGTATACCGATATGTATTATTTACAGAATCCGCTCGCTCGGCCGCGGGTCCGCTCCCTTGCCGCTTTGCGGCAAATTGTGCCGGAGAGTGCAGCCGACCAGCAGCGGTAATGTTAATACATCTAATCTGTTCCACCACTTCAAGCAACTCCACTACATACAATATTTTTCATGTAACGTTACTGACTGAAGCACTTTTATGGCTTATGTTGTAACTAAGTTATTCATAGTTGATAAAGCCTATAGGTTTGTTTATTTGACGGGAAAATATTGTCGCTTTATTCATAAAGGCTTCTTGTATTCTAAATCCTAGTTGAAACACTTTTGTATTAATCTGTTAAATTTGTTCACAAAGAATAAGAAGCTCGGCCTCTGTTGTAATTTAAAGTTATTTTTTATTGGTAATAGTTACCGGTATTATAGGCTTATGTTTGACAGGGATGTCCTGTTATTATTTTGCTATTTGCAAATAATATTGAGCATTGATTTATTTTGACTACTTTTATTTCTAAAGTACTAAAGTTTTTGTGAAAGGAGGTTTCAAAGTCTTAAATTAAATTTTCAGACAGTAGTAGGTACAGATTTCCGATAGATAGATAGATAGATAGATAGATAGATAGATAGATAGATAGATAGATAGATAGATAGATAGATAGATAGATAGATAGATAGATAGATAGATAGATAGATAGATAGATAGATAGATAGATAGATAGATAGATAGATAGATAGATAGATAGATAGATAGATAGATAGATAGATGTACATATAATGAGGGTATCTGATGCCAGCCATACAAAAAGTGCAAATACACAGTTACATAATAATTTAAATTCGTAGTGCTGCAGGGATTGCAGGGCTTCTTAGCAGTTTTCTGAGGCCTATTTAAGTATTTATATCGATATCGAAATTATATCGTATCGACCGAAATTTAAGGAATATATCGTGATATAAATTTTGGCCATATCGTCCAGCACTAAGTATCAGTTACCTAAAGAACCCAATATCAGGTACCTACTCTGATCTAAATATCAGATTTAAGCACTAATACATGAGAGGGGGTGCTATAATGTGTAATATTGGCCAGCAGTGCCAATATTACATGTTATAACACAACCCTTGAATGTATTAGTGTGATTATACCACAGTTCCATTATTGCTGTTTATTAAAAATTTTGAGGATGAGACAATATGATCTGTTTAGTTATGAACACACAGCGAGTTAAAATAGTTCTATTGCTGCTCTCTAAGTGCTGCATTGTTGTCATAGCATGGGTGCCTCTTTTTTCAGCCATTTCAGTCAAAATTGTGGAAGTTCTTTTTAACTGTAAATTGTATCTAACCTGTCTTTTGTCTCCTCTCTTCTCCTTATGTCTCTACGTCATGCATAACTCATTTCAAATGAGAAGCCTTCTTCTGAGGTCTGTTTTTGCGATTTCATTTTATAATTGGAAAAGCATTTGATGAAATTCTGAAGTAGCAGTGGGTCGGCCTGCTTGCATAGGTTGACATCAGTATCCGGATATTCAACTGCATTAATGCACATTGCATTTTTCATCCATATCGTGCACCAGAATATAAACTACAATATTGCACACAGTATTGTAGCAGTGAGTCTTATGGCTGAAAAAAGTGCAATCTATAAACACTAATCAGTACATAAAAACACAGAAACACTGTAATATGACTGCAATACTCTATCCCCTATCTCCTACACGCTTCACAAAGAGGCTTCATTGAGAAATCTGCTGAACTCTCTTGACCATTAACAGATTCAGGGAAGCAGAACAAGGAGACATTTGAGTGTCCGGTGTTCCAGAGCTGGGGTGGGATTCTTGTTGTGCTTACACAAGTTCAGCATGGAGGAAGAGACGGGGACCATTCATGCCAAGCAGCTGGAGGTTGAGTCCAGAGTCACAGAAAGCACATTGTTGTGTTAGCGAGCACTGCTGCCCATGACAAAAGAATGAAGACACGAGTTTGTCGCCCACCAAATGGCTAAATTAGCATTTACTGACTTAAAGGGCACTGAGTGCATCTTTAACCTTCTTAGATATGTTTAGATATTATTAGTATTTCACACCAACTAAAAACAGACAGCCCATATCAGCTTACAAAGTAATAACCTTACGGCATATACAGCTCCGGAAAAAATTAAGAGATCACTTCAGTTTCTGAATCAGTTTCTCTGATTTTGTTAGTTGTGAGTAAATGAACATTGTTGTTCTATAAATGCACAACATTTCTCCCAAATTCCAAATAAATAGTCATTTAGTACATTTATTTGCAGAAAATGAGAAATGGCTGAAATAACAAAAATGATGCAGAGCTTTCAGACCTCAGATAATGCAAAGAAAACAAGTTCATATGTATCAAGTTTTTTATAAGATTTCAGAAATTAATATTTGGTGGAATAACCCTGGTTTTTAATCACAGTTTTCATGCATCTTGGCATGTTCTCCTCCACCAGTCTTATACACTGCTTTTGAATAACTTCATGCCACTCCAGGTGCAAAAATTCAAGCAGTTCAGCTTTCTTCCGTCTTTCTCTTGATTATATTCCAGAGGTTTTCAATTTGGTAAAATCAAAGAAACTCATCTTTTTAAATGCTCTCATTTCTTTCCAGAGCTGTACATTATGTTAAGACAGCTAGACAGATTAGAAATTAGCTTTGTGTTCTATAGCGTTGTAGTGTAGCTTAGATAGTTGTTTCTATGTTAACATGAGCAACCAACACAGTATTTTAGTTTTCTGTTTAATCGTAAAGCTTAGCTAGTTAATAGCCCACGCTGGTTTCATACTTGCCGGCTTGTTTTTGGAATTCTTCGGTCCACCTTAAATGGTCAAGCAGTTTGCCAGCTAGTCACGCCAGGCGCCTCGTATCTGTGGCCCCATTTAAGGTGGAATTGAGAATTTCAACAACATGCCGGTCTTTAACCGGCTCAGGTTTAAGCCTTGTGCTGTGAAAGTGTGTAACAGCCCCGGTAAACTACAAGGAGTGAATCAGTGAGCTATAGTATAACAGCTCCAGTTATCATTAGGTTATATCCGCGGCGCTGTCAGTAAATGTACTACAGAATCAGCTGAGCGAGAATAACGCAGTTAGCGTAGCTACGCCATCGTACGTACGGCTAATAATAGTGAAGGATGTAGCTACAGGCAGTAGTACAGTGGGCTCGGCTGGAGATGCCGGACTCCAGCACAGCCCCCCTGTGATCCTCTGTAGAGACCCAGGACTCACCGCGCTCTTCTCTCTGAACACCTCCGCCTGCCTCAGCCCCGCACATCACCGCCTTCACCTCCCTCCGCTCCGCTACATCACTATCACCGGCACGCGCGCGGCGCTGAAGCGGCTCTCCGTCAACGTCCTCCCGGCGTGGGCAGGGCTACGTCCACGCTGACGTAAAGCTCCGGGATAACGGAGCGGGTGAAACAGCGCCATCTGGAGTAAAACCGGTTCCGTTATGTTCTTATAGTAATAATTGTTATTAGCTACGAACCTGAGAGTATTACTAAATTCAACAGTTTAAAACGATTTTGATTTATATGCGTAAAAAATCACAAATCAATAAAAAAAATTATAGTATTTATATGCTTTATATGATAAATGGGAGGTATGATAAAAAATGTTTATATTACGGTATTTTTTAAGATTCTGACGGTTTTACGGTATTGTTTATTTATTTGTTTGTTTATTTTGCATGACTGTGCTTTTATATAGGTTTGTGACTCTGTTAGAAGTACATATAATATAAAACACTAAGGCTTTAAAAAAAAAGGCTGTAATTAAAATCGGGTTTACCTTGCCCGACAATATGAAAAAAAAATTGCAGAAAAGCAGCTGAAGAATGTAAACAATTTTACAAAAATAGGACAACGAAAGTATTTTAAATAGTTCCATAAACAATATAAATAGACCTAAAACAGATATTTCTGAAAAGCACAAGACAAAAGTTTTAATAAAATTTTACAATATGTTATTCTTGAAGCCATTAGAGGCATTACATCATTAAAATCAGACACAATTTTCTTTCCCCAGATAACAAACACATTCAGTTCAGTGTGCATTTAAAAAATCCTCTAAGCTACAGTATTAATATATTTAAAATGCTATAGTTACTGCCCTTAAAGCTTTTTTCCTAACTTTGGATCAATTGTGCAATTTTGTTTCTCTCTTTCTGAGTTAATAATTGCTGTTTGCTGTTGTTTTTCTATTTTACTTGGATAAACTGCACAGCACTAATTCTAGCATTAATACTACATTATAATTTAAATATAATTATAATAACAACATAAATTGTTATAAACAATATAAATTATTATTTAAAACTATTAATAAAACTGGACTTTCTGGGGCACCTAATGCTAGCAATACAAAGAAGGGTGTATAGTATGTAGCTGTGGAAGTAACAGAAAAAATAATACTCCAGTAGAGTAAAGAAGTAGTTCTACTTCGTTACCCTACTTCTCTGCTCATTAGCTATGATTCTGTGAGACAAAAGTAAAAAAAAAAAAAAAAGATTGTAATTAACATATAGATTATAATATAAACAATATAAATTATTGTTTAAAATTGTTTAAAAACTATGAAGGAACACATTAGCAATTAGGTAGTAGACAAAAAAAATAGTTTGGTACATGTTGGAGTGCAGAGTGAAGGAAAGTAGGTAATAAGAGCTCAGCACCTCCAAAACCCCTTTAAGACAGTTGGAGAACCGTTCCAGGTTCTACCTCATGACTGACAGAATAATGCCAAGAATGGGCAAAGATGTCATCAAAGCCAAAAAAAGTTTTCTTTATTTGTTTACTTCAATAGTTTATGCGAACAAACAAACGATTTACATTTACATTCAATGCAGGAGGCCCCATACTCATATCTCACAGGTCTGTGCAGCTTCCTTTATTTGGAACATGATACTAGTCCCTGTCCTATGACATGTGGCATGTCAGTGGGTGCAGATCTCACAATGTGTGCCATTTTAACCAATCTGTGAACAATGTTTTTAATGTTATGGCTGATCAGTGTATAGGCCTAGACCATATGACTGTGTCATATGATTAGTATCTAACTGTACAGAGTGTATTCTGTATTGTGGGAACATCTGGAATGTTGAAACATCTGGACATGCCATACGACGCATTTGGTACTTGGTGTGCACTTTCAGTAGATCTGTTGTAGTCTGGCAGTTGAACAGCTGTAGCAGTAAATATACATTGCAATGTGACATCTCAGTGGATAAAGAGAAATATCTTGATAAATGTATTGGTTAAGCAGCAAAATAAATTAAAACAAATGTCCAGAAGATGGTGCTCTTGCATAGATATGAACATGTAAGTTTGACTAAATGATTAAATCCACCCTGTGGCTGATCGGCTCTTTAGTGAAGCTACTCTCTGCAAAATGTTTTATTTAGCACTGAAAATGTGTTCTGTGGCTGTAGTGTTTTACATTTTGGTGCTATATAAAGCAATCTTTAGAAGTTTTTGTAAGACCTATTTAAACATAAACCAAAATCTTTATAAACATTATATTAAATGTACATACACATACGTTTTGGAAAATTAAACAGTATTAAAAAAGAGTTCTGCTGTCCAGAGAGGGCTGCTTTAAGGATTATTTTGAGGAATTGATTGCATTCAGTAACAAAAGCATTAATGAGGTCAGGATGGTACATGTTAGAACCAGCCGCCGTTAGCAGCGCTACCCAGCCGAGGTTAGCAGCACTAGCAAGCCCTGGTTAGCAGTGCTACTCAGCCGCGGTTAGCAGCATAGACAGCTGTGGTTAGCAGTGCAGGCCAGCCCCAGGTTAACAGCAATACCCAGACTCAGTTAACAGAAATTCCCAGCCCCGGTTAGCAATGCAACTGCTACCGCAGTTAGCAGCATAGGCAGCCTCGATTAGCAGCATAGTCAGCCCCGGTTAGTAGCGCTACCCAGTCGCAAATAACAGCGCAAACTAACTCCCTTATATTATGTAACTTTAGTTTGTAACTTTATTGCTCCTTACAACCTGACCGTTAGAATTCATACACAATGCATACTGGATTATAAAGTGCAATGAAGATTTGGGGGAAAATTAAAGGATTTTAGATGAGCTTTATAGTACTAAAATATGTTAATAGCTTTCTTTATGGTAGAACATACATAGATCTGGATTTAGCTTGCAGGTTCTTACACTGACATGTCTGACTCTAAAGAAACCTCTCTAAGTGTATTGAAGGACAGGACAACTTAAAAATATATTTTAAAATGTTTCTGTACAATAAAAAATGTAAAAATTATATAACACTTTTAAAGCACTATATATCATTTTTACTAAGAGTGTCCTTTCTTTGAATATGACAGCACAAACCGTTCATCTGGTCTCAGGTTTGCGTGAAACCCCCTTCCAAGAGGCCCAGCAGGAGATACGCACAACCAGACATAAAGGCCATGAATGAGGTCATAACTGGCATTTGAAAAGCCAGCCCAGTTTTGATGTCCCTCACCTTACATCTGTCTGATCTCTGACCAGATTTACTAGGGTTAGATTTCATTTATGTCAGATAAAACTGGTCCAGGTCCTGTGCTTAGGGCGACTAAATCAAAAAGAAATTTCCAGAAGGTGGAATATCATCTTGTGGTTGGCTAGAACGGATGTAATATAGTGTGATGAGCGCCACTAGAACATAAATACCATGAAACCAACATTTGTGTGTTTCCAAGCAAAGAGCATCTGCAACAGCTTTACTTGTACAAGAACATCCTTCAATCAGGTAAGAACCAAAATTTTTTAAATAGTTTAAAAGCTGTATGTTCTTTTGTAAAATTACTCCTAGACAATGCATCTGAGGATGGATTCAGAGATAATGGTACATTTTTAGAAACTGGTACAGACTGTGAATTTTATCTCTTAAGGAACTTTTGAGCTGGTACTTTTATCGTTCATCTTCACTGATCTGAAGAAATTTCAGACTGAAACAGAAAAACAGATTATGTGGATTTTGTATATATTTTATATATTTTTTACTTTTGAGTGCTTTTAAAAGGTGAGTTCAAAGATTTTTGTACTTTTGCAAAGTTTGTTTGTGCTCATACAAATTTTATAAATGATATGATCTCCTAGAGAACAATTCTGAAAATGACTGCAAGGGTGAAGGTACTAGCAAAAGCATAATGGTACGATATGTGTCACAATGCAAGGATGACTTTTTATCCAATCAGAACAGTACAATACAAAGACAAAGCACAACACTAATGTCTAGCAGTTAAGAATAACTCTAAATAAACCACTGCTTGAAATCAATCTGTACATGTACACATACGTATTATTTTAAAATCAATATTGCTTTTTGAGAAATGATACAGTATTGCAAAACATTGCATAGTATCTCAATACTTTGATACTTCAATATTTTCTTATAATATTCTTATATTTGCATGTGCAAATAAATCAGGAAGACACTGATTGTAAAATGTAAAAAATTGAATGTGTTTTCATTTCTTCACAGAAACCATTTACAAAATATTTTTAAATATTTTAAAACAAACTCTGCTACACAGTCTTCATTATACAGTGAGTCCAAGAAGTATTTGATCCCTTGCTGATTTTCTTCGTTGGCCCACTAATAAAGACATGATCATTCTATACTTTTAATGGTAGATGTATTCTTACATGGAGAGATAGAATATTAAAAAGAAAATCCAGAAAATAAATCTAAGGAATATATATTAATTGATTTGTATTTCATGGAGTGAAATAAGTATTTGATCCCTTAGTATTCATTAGCAGTTCTGGCTTTTACAGACCAGTTAGACACTCCCAATCAACTTGTTACCTGACCTGAAGCCACCTGTTCTCACTAATCACTTGTGTGAAAAACACCTGTCCACAGAATCAGACAGATCACACAGATTTCAAGTCTCCAACATGGGTAAAACCAAAGAGCTGTCACAGGACCTCAGAGTCAGAATTGTTGACCTTCACAAAGCTGGAATGGGCTACAAAAAGATTAGTAAGGTGTTGGATGTGAAAGTAACAACTATTGGTGCAATTATCAGAAAGTTTAAAGAGTATAACATGACAATCAACAGACCTCGGCCCGGTGCTCCAAAGAAGATTTCGCCTCGTGGGGTGGCAATGATGCTGAGAACGGTCAGAAATCGTCCTGCAACCACTCCATGTACCGCACAATCCTGAGGGACAACCTCCTCCCCTCTGCCAGGGATCTGAAAATGGGCCGTGGTTGGGTCTTCCAACATGATAACGACCCTAAACATACAGCAAAGGCAACAAAGGATTGGCTCAAGAAAAATCACATTAAGGTCATGGAGTGGCCCAGCCAGTCGCCAGACCTCAATCCGATCGAAAATCTATGGAGGGAGCTGAAGGTCAGAGTTGCCAAGCGACAGCCCACCTACCTTCATGATTTAGAGAGGATCTGCAAAGAAGAGTGGGCCAAAATTCCCCCTGGTGTGTGTGCTAAACTTGTGGTTAACTACAACAAACGTCTCACCGCTGTGCTTGCAAACAAAGGCTTTGCCACTAAGTATTGAGTGTGTTTGGCAAGAGGGATCAAATATTTATTTTCCTCATTGAAATACAAATTAATTAAAATATATTCTTTAAAATTATATTCTGGATTTTTGTCTTGATATTCTGTCTCTCCATGTTAGAATATATCTACAATTAAAAGTGCAGAAGGATAGTGTCTTTATTAGTGGGCAAACAAAGAAAATCAGCAAGGGATCAAATACTTCTTGGACTCACTGTATATATTGCCTATTTTTTGTGGTGTGTTTTTTTCCTTTCAAGTTGTACATTGGTAGAGAATTCTGGGTAATTAAGGGCAAAAAAGGATACATCAGTTGTGTCCTTTAAATCATGCCAAATGTCGACTGCATTTTTTGGCTTTATACGTAGGTTTCTTTTTTTTTTTACTTCAGTACTTCTGTGATTAAAAACTACAGGTCATCTCAGCTGCAGCCTAGACTTTGGAATGCAGCTACAGAATTTATTATATGTATTATATGTATGTAGAAAATATTTAATTTGAAGGTACTTCCACAAAGTGCTTTGGTAGAATTACGTTATTTTGTATTGATGATTTTCATTATCTAATATGTTTCATTCATTCATTTATCAGGTCCAGCTGGGTTGGGTGATTATTTTGGCATGATGTGGATTCTTCGGAAAGTCCAAGAGACTGCTGAGACCCTTCCACTGGAGATCAGTCGACTGGTCAGCAAAAACTCAGAAGAGATCACAGCGAAAGCAAACCTCCTCAACAAACTCCACAGCAACGTTTTGACACCAGATAAGATCCCTGAGTTCTTCTTGCCTCCCAGGCTTAGCAGACGCTCACTTGTAGCTGCGGAAAGTACAGTTTCCCAACTGCTTGGTGGAAAGATACCTGACTGTGGTCTAAAATTTCCACCAAAACTTGATTTGACCCCTAAAACCAAACCAGATTTGAAGAAGAGCACTGTGGAGGGCCGAAGGGGTCCAAAGCCAGTTCCGTTTGCTCTGAAAAACTATGAGTCTGGTCTGTTTGAAAGTCCAAACACAAGGCGTAAAGAGTCGCTGTTCCACTCGGCGTTCACCAACTACAAGCTGGAGCGAGTGACCACCAGGGTGGTGCCAAAACTTCCCTCCATTACAGTGTTGAAGGCAAGCAGCGTGGAGAGTGATACCTCTTCCTCTGCTGACTCCTCCCCTCACAGTTCACCTCCTCCTTCTTGGCCAATCAGACGCAAACTGGGTTCCCTTTTGGCATCAACCGAATCACTTCATAAGGAAAATAAGACACTGTCTACTCTTAACGAAAATGTAAAGGTAACCCCAATTAAAGCCAATCGCCAAGGAACAGTCGCCCAACAGCCTAACAGCTCTACACTAGCCCCGCCCCTCCAGTTCCCAATGGACATGCTGCACTGCCAGGAACGCTTCCACAGTGAACACGTCCTACTCCTTTCCCAGACAGGTAGTGTTCGACTCTCTGCATCCTACTTCAGCACCTCCGGAGATCTACCTACGGTCCGAATCCGGGTGGTCTCTGTGGAAGGTCTGCGGGAGTCCGGTGACCTCAGACCCCTGCACTGCGCCCTGACCTTAAGTCTGACCCCTGGCAAGCTGCAGCGACAGCACAGCACCATCATAAGAAACTGCCGCAACCCCGTGTTTAATGAGGACTTCTTCTTCACGGAGCCTGGGGGGCAGGAGGGCCGGTTGTTGGAGATGGCGCTTAGAGTGAAGGTGCTGGATAAAGCCTCTGGGCTGGGGAGGGCTGCAGTGCTGGGGGTCGGCGTCAAACCTCTGTCTGAACTACTGACACAGTGACAGAACCATATCGACGCTGTCCAATTAAAAAAATGCATCTCCAAAACAGCAACTTTACAGAGTAAAAAACCCTTCTTTAGTTTCAGTAGAGGTCAATGTTAAATGAGTTTATTTCAGGTAATTTTTGAGAATTTCTGTTTGTCCATTCATCAAGTGTATTTGACACAGTATAAGTGATAATTTGTGTGTTCAAATTATGTAGTAACTAAAAAAAAAAACTGGAGATGATTGTTTTTTATTGGAAAGTGCCACTATTTAATGAGTAAGAATTGTTTTTTTAGGCCTGTGTTAAATTTTTTAATTGTAAAACAGTGTTGCTGACCAATCTAATCCATTATTTATGTATTTAAATTTTATAGAACGTGTAAATTGACTGTCATTTAATTCAGGCTCTCTTTCCCTTGTAAAGAGAGAAATTCATTGTGTGAAATCTTTAAGTGTAAATTTACAATAATTAAGCAAGAACGTGTTGTTATTGTCTACTGTATCATTTTCAAAACATCAGACATCCCCCTTTCTGTTCTACATAAGAATAAACTCTGTGTATTTATTTTTTTTCTCCTTAAAAATCAAGCTGAAAATATATTCGAGAACAAAAGATATGCTTCCTTTAAGTGATTGAATGAATTATCCCATTAGTTATTCTGAATCAAATTGAAGCATAGCTCTGGCTAATAGAATGACATTATTATAACTTAAGAATTACAGGGAAATGTACTGTTTTGGTTTATATCTAAACTGAATTGAAACATAAAGGTTTTTGCTTGGATTGCTATAAATGTGTAGAGTTAAGGAAATTATAATGTTGTGCACACTTACTCTTTTATGACATAAAAAAATACTAAAATGTCACCTGTGCAAAGATTTTGGCATCGTACGCATTGCAATATGCAAATAAGATTTTGCAGTTGTTATTAACTATCAGATGAATAAAATTGACAAGCCTTATCAACTCTTGAAAATTAAAATTGTTTCAGAAAATTCTAATAATTGACACATTTATGCAAACCATATATACTTTATAAACCATAAATTAGATATTTTCTAACCATAAATTAGATAGTAACAGTAGTCTGTTACTGGCTGTTTCTTTATTGAAAAGCTTAACATGACATAATTCTCTATCTCTATAAAGGCAAATTTTCTTACAGTATAACTTTCAGTGATAGTCAATGTGAAAATTATTTAATGCATTATTATTTAAAGCATTTCTTTTTGTCCATTTATCATCAATTTTATTTTTATGATTATTATTATTATTATTATTTAGCCAGATTCACAATCTACCAAAAAGTAAAAAACAACAACAAAGAAGATGCAAGGTTTATGCAGGACAGAAATGATGTGATATAACTTATCTTACTAATACAGCTTAAACATCTAATGAACCTGAATTCAGTAGAACCACATTTATCACTGCTGAAATCAACACAAGAGGGCAAGCATGAGCTTCTTACCTACTGCAGCACTGAGTTTGTGGATCGGCAGGAGAATCACTAATCTGAAATCAAACTGTTTAATCAGAGTTAATTGTAATTAACATATGTAGCATATCAACAATTCCCCTCTTTCCCACTCGCCTATGTACCCATTTACAGTACACACACACACACACACACACACACAGGCTGCGGGAGGTGGCACACGTCGGGTCCAGGGTGGCACTGAGCAGGAATAAAAACAGTCTTAATTAGTCCAATAAAACCCCAAGTGCCTGCTCTAATAGAGAGATGAATGTGCAGAGGACGCTGCAGAGGACCTTTCTGTTAACCGCTGTCAAACAGTCAATTACCACGAAATGAGCCATGCGTGCACCTCCCAACACTCATCACCGGTACCCATGAAAGATGAACATGCCATAAACGTGTGAACACACACACACACACACACACACACACACACACACACACACACACACACACACACATACATACACATACACAATGGTTATAAACAAAGGGCTCACATGGATACTGAAGTGTTTTTCAAACTAAAATCCACCTGCCATTTTTTGAGCATATGGTCATTTATCTTAACCAGTAACAGCCCTGTAATTCAGAAATGCGGTTAATTTCAAATACAAGAAGTCAATAAGCAGCAACAATTAACTTACTTTATGTCTAAAGGTTTGTGGACAGGACGCCCCTTCTACTAAATGCATTCAGCTACATTAAGTTGCAACCATAGACTATGTACGAATAGACTGGACAGAGCATCATCTCTCAAAAGTAAAGCCACCACAGGTCGGGCGCCCCCTGCTGTTCAGTTACAGAAAGCAGTGTAACCACACCCATGCCCATAGGTTTCAATGGCAAAACAGACAACTTTCAATCAAGTTTTATTCCTAATATACTGTAATTCTACCTCCATTATTTAAATGTGACAGCTAGGGTAACCTCTGCTTATATTGTCAATTTTTATATTAAGACAGAATTCGTTTTTTAAAACGTTATTCAGCTCTATTCAAAAAGGTGTGGTTATTGTAAAAGGGCTGGGTTACACCTAGCCAGGGTGGGACTAATGACTGTATGGGTGTGACCAATAACAGACCGTCAGCAGAACCTGCATCTTGCAGCCCTCAGGGGAGGGTTTATTCAAATGAATGGGAACGGCGACACAGCGTCCATCTTTTTTACAGTCTCTAGTTGCATCCATTACTTACACAGAGATGAAGAGAATTACAGTATGTCTCTGGAGCAGATAATGCCTAATGCAAGGTTTGGGCTAGAGGGGTATATAGGTATTTAGGTCTGGAGCAGTGAAACTACAGAAACATGGTTACATTTCTACACACATGGTAAAATATATATCTTTCTATCTGGGATGCACCAAATATTGGGCAGCTCAAAAAATATATGGGACATTCCAGGATTTTGGTAAATTTCCTGTCCCACCACTTAAATTTCAAATGTACATATCCAAAATATCTAAATGAGTATTTTTTGTGAACAATGTACTTGTTATAAGACAAACTGTAAAATATGGTGGAAAAATAAGCTTTCAAAAGGCCGTTTTCTCTTGTCCCACTCATTGGATGACCAACTCCTTTGGCAAATTTAACAATTAAAATAAGCTCTAAATAAATTACTTCCTCTTGTATATTGTTGATATGCATCTCCTTTACTTATGAAAACAACTTCTTTGGTCTACATTATATTGCATGTTACAGTTTTTATGCTATTTAGTTGTGTCCCACAACATGCACGCAACCCTGTTACCATAAGGAATTTTACCTGGCAGAGAAAGAGTTAAAAATATTTGTCTACTGCCACAAAGGAAGTGACATCACAAGGACATTTTCTGCCCACATGGCAAGACCAAGAGTAAGTACTCTAACAATTTTCAAGCTTTTTTTTCCAAATATGTTTGTCCAAGTTGTGTGTGTCACTCAGTGAACGCAACCCTGTTACTCTAATAATGAGTAGAGTCATTTTTTTCTTTATATACTTATATAACCATGTTTGTCCTTGATCTTGTATACATAGCTAAATTTTACAGTTAGCATCTGTTCCTGGGGTAAACCACAACTTAGCCTAGATTTGCAACCCTGTTACTCACAACCCTGTTACTGTAAGTTACCAAATATATTGCATAATCTAATTTACAAAACTGCTTTGATACCTGAGCTTGACGAATCAAACTTTTTGATAATCTATTACTTGTATTTAATAAATACATGACTGAAAATGATCAAATTGAAGATCAAATTTTCAGAAGTGACCACCCCTGAAATGTACCAAAATCCTGGAATGTCCCATATGCCAAAAAGCAGTTTTATAAACGACAGTGGCAGGCCCACAGGGAAGGGGGTGGGGGAGAGAGCCAGCAGGGAATGACAAACAACAAGTGTAAGCTCAAGACATTCAGTAAAGTTCATCATATTACACTTGGTGTCAGTTTAAAGACTCTTCACAAACTGGCTGATTTCCAGATAAAGGTAAGAGCTGCACAGGAGGTAACAACTTTAGCATATGTTTGTTTGAAAAATGTCTGGCTGCATTTCTCTGTGTGAATTTCATGTGAATATGTGACTTGAGTAGCAACACTTAAGTGTTAAAAAACACTCATTTGTGACAGAACATGCAAGACAGACATACATATAGACTTTTTTACGTATTCAGTAAAGAAAAAAGAGGAAAATAAAATGAAAAAAAAAATCAGCTAAAACTGTGTTTTGTGTTTTGTGTTCTGACGATATTTGTTAAATGGAATGGGGGTCACAGAGTGATTTCAGACATACTGTTTATAATTTGTGGGCATCAGATCTGGGAACCTTTTATTAAAATGAAGGAGACTCCCTGACATTCTGGGAAAGGTAGGCCCCCAGCATTTCATTTTGGTGCTTCTGTGTCTTTTACAAGATTCAAATGTTGGTGTTTTAAGCACTGCGGTGCATTGCTGTTAGCACTGACATGCTACTAAAACCTAGCATGAATTAGCGGCATTGTAAAAGACCCTTTTCCTCTTTTTTTTTAACCATATTTGTATATTTATGGTCCAAACTGAAGACCGAGGTATAGTGATAACCATGCACCCGCTTCTTTAAGACATGGTGACTCTAAAGTCTCTGAAGTTTTCTCTTTAAAGGAGTCAAAAGCTAAACGAACTCTTTGCCAAAAAGCAACTCTTTGCTTTAATAATTCATGAGACGTAATCATAAAAAGTAGCCTAATGTCAGATAATCTACTATATTGAATGTCGTTAAAGTAGATGTTGTGGAAGTGGAGGACCTTGTTAAAGGGGCAGAGAGATGGCTATTTCATTAGCCAAAAGTGCTGTCTGACAAAGAGTTATTGTAATCTTCTCTATTGTCCGAGTGACCCCCACTCTTTAGCTAATGCAGCCTGGACCAGGTTTTTATTGGGGCTGGCTCAGTTAACATGGCACGGACAAGAAATACATGGCCAGTAATGAAGCTCAGCGATGAAGTAACACACCCACGTGCCTTCGCTGAACGCTAGCAGCTGGTAACTGTAGAGCTGCTGACTGCAATACATGAATCACACCAACCCACGCATCATGAAGTGAAAGGGTGGGGCTGCAAATCCAGAATGTCTAGTTTGGTTTGAAGTGTATTGTAGTTTAGATCTCTAAGGGATTAACTAGATTACTCCTACTGTTTATACTGATACAGTATATTTTATACTGTTAACACACACATACTACACTTAATACTGTTCAACTATCTACCCCAAACTGTAAAAAAAATGTTTTCCAATTATTTTCTGTGTTTAACCCAGAGTGAAACTTTAAAGGAACATTAAGGATTATATTTTCTGAGGATGTATCATGAGATACAGCAGAGCTTTAGACAGTATTCTTTTTATTATTATTTAATCTGTGTGGTATGTCACGGAAATCTTTGTGGCTTGTAGCCTCTGAATCTGCACACTGCCATTCCCCCAGTCACATTTCCACACTCAGGGTTGCCAGGTGTAGACAATAGCACGCAAACGGTGTGCCAAAGCCATGGAAACAGGCAAGCTGACTATTTTTCTTTTGATAAGGTAATCACCGAGCTTCAGTGATAGGACAAACAGGCATTTTGGACACTAAAATGTACTATATTTTCACTGATTAGTTACAGAGTAAGACTTTTTTAGCTTGACACTCTGTGTCAGTCTGGCAACCTGTGTGAGCTTCATGTCTATTGTAAATTGTATAAATACATCTCATCCTCTATCATCATTTTTATTGCAAAACTAGGCATTCTTTTTCAGAGGCAGCACAAAATCTTTATCCTCAGTATGCCATTTAAATATGTTTTCATCTTTTCAGCATATAATTTTTATTAGAACAGCAAATAAACTCTATTTTTTTAAATCATGTCAAGTCAAACAAATAAAAAAAATTGAATATTACCTTCAAGGTTGAACATCAATGTATTAATTTACTGCATTATTTGAGTTTACTGTAGAACTACTCATATATAAGCACCTAATTCCTTACTACTACAGAGCATGCAGCTGTTATTTCAATGTTCACATATGTTACAATGAGCCTGTAGCATATGAGTGCTTTATACATTTTTTACATTTCTGCAAAAATTACAGTCCACAAAAAACTAAGCCTGGATTCTTATTTGAATGATCTGTACCACCTTAAAAGCTGAACATGCTGATTATAAAGGGCTAATTAATGCATCTTCTGAAGACTATTTGTCGCTGCAGCAGCATTTAATGTGGAATGGCTAATTCGAAAAAGTCTAATATGTCATTTGATTGATTCACTAAAATGTATTTAAGAAAAATAGATAGCAGCTACTTACCTATAGTGCTGTGGCTTGTGCAGGTGCTACCTAAAGCTCTAAATGACAATATATTTGTTTGAAATTTGGGAAAATCGTTGTCTGTAGTTTATAGACTAAAACAACAATGTTCATTTACTCAAACAAATACCTATAAATAGCAAAATCAGAGAAACTGAGTGGTATCTTACTTTTGTTCAAAGCTGTACATTATCTCATTCATCTTCTTTTTTTCTGTGTGTTTTCTTTGCAAATCAGCACAGTAACAACTTTTTGTTTAACTATATTGAAAAAAAAAACACGCTGCATTGCGTCAGATCTTGGTAGTTGTTTTTGTGACAAATCATTTTATTGGAGAGCAGACAGACCCTTCTGGGGTTCTTGAAATATGTAGTCCTGATTAAAAGATTTAGAGAAGCTGACGCTCGCAAAGTTGTGTAGTTTAAATCCTGCATTAATTAAAGACTGTGCAGCCTTCTGATAAACTATGCACACAAGTTTTTTATTGAAAATTTGTATGTAAGAGCAAATGAGATCTAGTGCTTTGGTCACAGTAACCCAACTAACGCACACCAAACATTTAACTTCCACTGGATTCTCAGCAGAATATTACTCTAGTCTGCTTAAACAGTGTGTTAATTCAATGAACTGCACTTCATTATAATGCAAGTGCCCAGCCCTCTGCGGCAGTGCTTTACAGCTACAGTGGTAACAGGGTGCAGAGGACCACCGCACTCAAGTCTACAGGCACTTCTCCATCAGTGGAGCCTTTAACCAGGCGTATGAGCCTAATTTCCAAAGCCAGACGAATTAAAACCTTGAATCTATCAGTGCAATTATGTGTTTTAAGCAATTTAGATAATACCTCTGTTGTAATATGACCAATCTGCGCTAAATTTACTGCCTGACCGGTGGAATATAATGTCGCACTAAGTTGCGGTGCTGTTGCTGGGGCCGACGGTGATGAGGAAGCTAATGAATTAAGCTGCTCATTACAAAGGCCGGGTCTTTCTGGTCATTAAAGACGAGCATGTCGAATGTGTCACCTCCAGCCCCGCTGAAGTCAGAATAATTAAAAATAATATCTCATATCCGATTCAACCCCTCAACATGCATCACAGCACCAACTTCACCACGACCCCACTCCCATTCATCATAATTATAAGATAATTAATGTTTAAAAAAATTCCATGTTGAAAAAATGTAATAAAAAAAAAAAAAAAAAAGAAAGAAAGAAAGAAAAAACACTCTTGTCCACGTTGTCAAGTCAGAGTACTCTAACCGCAATAAGATATGACCACATGTTTGGTTTGAACTGAGATGAACAGTGGTTTCTTTCATGTCTTGTGTGACTTTGAATGTTCAGCTCCATCTTGGGAGTATAAACTGACCTATTCAGGTTCTCTTCCCACAAGTGTGCCAATCAAGGTACTATACCTACAGTATCTTTTACCTTATACCAATTACAAGTACTGCATACTGCCCAATGATCAAGCTTGTAATCTAATAGAAAGATATTTTTATGTTAAGCTGTTTTTTGTATGCAAGAAAAATGCTTTTTATAGTTTACTAAAATACTATACAAAAATATTTCTGATAATAAGTCCTTTGTACTGCCCAATGAACAAGTTTGTAATCTAAAAATAGTAACATTTTCTGCTTGAAGCTGCTTGTTCTTTATTGAAATCCATTATAAGAAAATTCTAAATGTAGTTTACCATACTGAAACAAGACGAACTTCAAAACAAGCAATCATTTATTACTGCATACTGCCATAAAAAATAGTCTATAACCTTAAAATAAAGAAATGTTTGTCTTAATTAGAAAAACAGGCAGATTTATATACAATATCTAGAATTTCAAATTTAAACCCAGTGTCTCATGACACAAATCCTAACAATCTGAGTTATTTCTTTTAGAAAAAGCAAGAAAGTTTGGCAGTGGATTTAGACACTTTCACTAGATAAGATGACTACACAATTTAAAACCTCTAGAAGATGTACAGCACACTTATTTGATTTATTTACGTATGATTTTATAACCTTAACAATAAAAATTCATTAAGTATGTGGACCTGATGTACACAGAGTTGGGTGCGTAAGAGAGTGAAAGAAAAAAAAATAAAGAGAGAGAAAGAGAGAAAGCAGGCAGGTTGATCCTCATCAATATTGACTAAGACAGGCACCGTGGGTGTAGTTTTCACCTCACTCGGCCACTTGTGCATCTAAATTATTTGTTCAGGGGCAGGTTGGGTACACTCTCGGTGTGAGTGTGTGTGTGCGTGAGGGTGTGTGTGTAGGTGTACGAGTGTGCCTTTGCCATGCTAAACAGTCACACTCTCAATGGCCTCCAGACTGGCAGCTTTTGTCTGGTGAAGAGGACCAGCTCATGGACTTCAAAGGTGAAATTATGTCAAGACCAACAAGACAAAACGACTTTATCAAACGGCTGCTTTTGAAGTCAGGGGGTGATCTTGAATCTTTGCAGGTTTGTGACTGGCAGACACACACACACACACACACACACACACACACACTTGCACACACTATCTAACTTTCACTCGTAAGAAGTTTAGGAGTTTAGGAAAGGTCCCTGCTGAACTTTGTCTTATTACAGCTGAACTTTATCACTGCCTTAAGAGGAATTTCACCAATATTTTTTTTTAAATCTCTGCAAATTAAATGGTTAATATTAGGACCACACAATACTGGAGAAAAATAACATTTGTGATATTTTGTTCTGAGATATATACAGATATTTTTTTATTTATAATTATTTTTTATTTAACTGAACAGGTATTCAAAAGACAAGCATCAAATAACATTTGTACATTATAATTTCCCAAAACAAAAATAAAAAACGAAACACCTCACACTATCAACCCACCACTAATCCCCGATAGCCAACTTGATTTGCCTTATGGTTAAAATAAAAAAGAAAGAAAAAAAAAAACATGCAGCAGGGGAGGTCTTGTACAGATTCCGCACACTGAGATGTGCGATGAAAATAATTTTGGAACTTCACTTAGTCTAAAGTGATGGTTTGCATATTTTCAAAGTGAGATAACAATGGGTTCCAAATTTTGTAAAAATATATAGTTGATCCTCTAAGCAAATGCTTAATCTTTTCTAAATATATACCGATATTTAAAAAATTACATTTTTACCAAATTTTGCAGCTCTACTTAAAATGTTAAAGTCAAAGTGGTTTGGTACAAAAAACCCTCTGTAAAAGGGAACTTTATGAGTCAGAGGTGAGGAATGCCTCTAAAATCACAGTCAGTCTAGAATATGTGTTAAAATAATTATTTTTAAACCATTTATATTGGGGGAGGTATGTTCCACTAAACACACATAGTAGCCGTAATGTTGTGTACATACTTACAACATTGCTAAAATGTTGCCCAAAGGTTGCACTGCTTACATATCATCGACACCATTGTTTCAACCTCTTGGTTATGAGACTACCTTTTGACAACATTACAAAATTTCAATAAAGCTCCATTATTCATTATCTCACAGTGAAACACATTACATTGTATATTTCAGAACATTTAGTGCATTTCAGTGTTGCGACAATGTTGAAGACACAGAAACTTCGGGTTATAAAAAAAACATTTTTACACTGTTTTAGGCTAGAAATAAACAGTGTATCATTTTATATAAAATGTCAGCAATGTTAGAGATGTTAAAGATGATTAAAAATGTCATTAGATAAGTAATAAAACACAATTAGGAGTGTGCTAGATTAGCATAAGTAATAGTTTACCGCAGAATAAATGGTAGTTTAGGACAATTACCAAATTAAAACCTGATAGTTTGGAATGAGTAACGTTTTATAACACAGGAAATACTAGTTTTGCATATTTTTCTAAAATGTCCATGTTTTACTCTTTTACTTTTTGAGATGATGTTAATCTGGCAGCTGTTTGACACTTTTTTGTGTCAATATGTGGTGATAAATAGTCAAATAGACATTTAGGAGTTAGGAGTTTTTTCCTCCTCCTGTAAAGAGTTTTTTTTTGTGTGACAGCTGCAATAATTAAGTTTAGCGCACAGTAAATGCTAAATTATTAAAAATAAAGTAGTGTTCTCCAAATTAAAAGTCAAGTTGACAGCTAACAGCAGCATTAAAGCTAGCACTGAGCTGGCTAGTTAGCTGTGTGGTGTAAGAAATGCACCAGTCTGATGGCAGCTAACTGAAAATGCTAACTCACCAGTAACAGTTGATTAGCTTTGTGTAGCAGCTTCTTAGGTAATAGATAAAGACCATCACTGTCATTATAGACATTTAAAGCTTTTTTTTTTTTTGCTTTTGTGACTAACATAAAACCTAAAAGAAATAGAACTGTCTCTAGTGCCTGGAAGCAACAGGTACTGTTATGTTTTTAAACAGAGATAATAGTGAGGCACTTTTTGCTCCTTCAGGCTGATAATGTTCAGCTTTACTAAAAACGTTCTAAAAATGAAAAATCTATTTTAAGATCAGAGTATTTGCTTCATAAGTATTCACATACAACACAGATTATTTTCATAGATTTGTTTTAGTATGTAGTGGAATGTATGTAAAACATTCCCTGTACAGTTACACTGTTACAGACTGTTCTAAGCTTATTAGCCTACATTTGTAAATAAATTTTGAGTGTCTATACATAAAAAATTATGACTGTTTTGTACTGTAGTGCACTACACACACACACACACACATATAAACATATATATATTGAAAAGGAATTCTGGCACATTATGTATGTATATTAATGTGTCAGAATACCTACATGTTTCTTATTACTGTCAGTATACAAAGCAAGAATAAAAGAAAAAAGTCACACAATTGAAACTTAAATCAAATTATATTTATTTTACAAAACATCTTGTTATAAATATTTCAAAGGAATTATAGAATAACGTTATCACACCAAAGTCTCTGAGTTCCCCTGCTTGAGTGTCAGCTTAACAAATCAATAAATACATTATATTTGGATTATCTTAAAATGTGGAATTAAGGCTCTAAGGTCTCTAGGGTGAAAATCATGTTAGTAAACATCACAATAAAATAGTATTCACATTTTGAAGCAGGTCATTAGAGTGAGCATTTTGAAGATAGAATATCGTAACATTTACATCTGCGTATTTATACAGTATATTAATATAAAATGATTCACATTTGACTTTGGGTTTATTTCATAATAACATAATTCACTCTTCCTAAAACAGTGCATTCCAGAGCAGTTTCTTTACTTTACAAAGGCAGACACGCATGCGAGGCATGCCAGAATATGTACAAATACTTTCTCTGTTAGTTATCTTTCTGCTTTTATACAGTCTTGACACATTTACAGCACACACAAATAATTCAGAATGAGTCCGAGAGTTGAAGCAGTGCCGTGTGTCAAATATCATTTCTGCAATTAATAAGAGATACAAAAAAAAAAACCAGAAAACCATGGTTTAAAGATGATTGTTATCACACGTGTGTTATCCCTGCTAGAGATTATCACAGAGAAGTGCCATGATAGAAAAAAAACACCAGAAGATCTGTACACTGTGGGTCAGTTCTCAGACAGGAATGAAGCCTCGACCTTTTATACAGAAACTCAGAATATAATGGTTGGTTCGGTATAACCCATGTTTGGGAAAAACAACCCTGATAAAAATTAATATATAACATAGTGTCAGTACATTGAGGTACTGAAAATGGGCTCTGTTACCCTTTTTGGTATTCAGAACCCTTTCTTAAACCAGTCACAAGTTGTTTTTATTCTATATAAATGAAACCTATAACCAAGCGACAAACATTTAAATGTTTTTTTTTAGCTGTCATGGTTCTATCGTTACTGAAGAACCCCCATATTTTAGTGCAGTGGGTCCAGATTCTCTTCCCAAGGCTGAGAAATAAATACAATAAATATAAGCTCTGCAGGATCTTTTTTAGAGTCCGCTTAGTCTTCAAGTAAGAATCTATACAATATAAGAGATAAATACAATACAGTTTGCAGCACCTTACGCTGTGTCCAAGTTTACACTGTTCACTCCCAGTGGCTTTGTCAGTACCACAGTATCTGAAGCAGTAGGTGCTAGGGGTATAAATCTCTGACCTCCCATTGATTGGGTTTGGTTATGATTCTTCAGCGCAAGGGTGTTCATTCTTTTTATCACACAGACTGAGTGACTGCAGTATGTCATTCCAAAAAAGCTCAAATACACCTGAATGCTACTTTTTAAGCAGTTGGCCTCAGTTGGATTTAAACTGTTGCCCTTTTCAGATAACAGTGAACACCCCTAGTTAACATTTAATAGATTGTGGCATTTCCAAATCTACTACAATTCATTTGATTAGATTATTTTGACATGACCAGAAACTGAATACTCAAATGACACAGTTTCTTATCAAGTAGTTGTTCCAAATTTGCCTTCACTAAAGAAACCTTGAGGAATCCATTTTTTAAGGATGTAGCAACGGTTTGTGGTAATTTTCCTCTATATGAAGAACCATTTATCTATTTAAATTGATAAATATAGACAACGTGTTTAGAACTTATACTAAAAAACCTTTGATGAACCCTACTTTTAATAGTCTTATCTTATGATGATAAAGATGCACCTTTACACCCCTACTACCTACCATTGCAACTCCATCACATTGAAGACTACAGCAGGGCAGCATGCAGAGTTCCACTCTTGTCCTCCACCAGATCCGTTGTTTCTCTGTCGAGCCGGGACAGGCTAGTCAGAGCAGGCATGGCAGCCAGCGTTGGGGTGGGTTTGATGGGCACAGGCACTGCTGGCATGTTGGCACCTCCGGGATGGTGGTAGAGCCCCTTGACGGCCACCCCAAAGTGAGGGTACTCGGTCGACATGGGTGGTGGCTCGGCCAGGACCCCCATGTGGGGCCACACAGGGTTGACCACACCGCCCAGACCAGGGGTAGGAACCGG
Source organism: Astyanax mexicanus (assembly GCF_023375975.1). Classification (NCBI taxonomy): domain Eukaryota; kingdom Metazoa; phylum Chordata; class Actinopteri; order Characiformes; family Acestrorhamphidae; genus Astyanax; species Astyanax mexicanus. The sequence continues at coordinate 21,796,733 of NC_064419.1, read as the reverse complement.
GTACCCTAAGTGATGCATGACAGAGGCGATGGGCATCACACCTTTATAGTCTCGTCCAATCAGGCTCTCGATGGCGAAGGGATGCTTAAAGCCGCCGGCCTGGGCATAGCTCTGGAAGTGCGAGGAGAGTCGCCCCACAGCTCCCAGGTAGTCTGGATGAGTGGCGGTCAGCTTGGCTGGGTGATGCGGATGGTGGCTGTGGTGGTGGTGGTGTGGGTGGTGCTGCTGGGTGTGGTGGTGTGGGTGATACGGATGCAGGGCAGTCTTGTGCTCTGCCCGCAGGACCTTGAAGCGCTTCCGTCGCCGCAGGAAGCTCCCGTTCTCGAACATGTCACCACAGTCTGGGTGCAGCGCCCAAAAGCTGCCCTTGCCAGGCTGGTCGGGTCGTCGTGGGATCTTGATGAAGCAGTCGTTGAAAGACAGGTTGTGGCGGAGAGAGTTCTGCCAGCGTTGCGTGTTCTCGCGGTAGTACGGGAAGCGTTCCATGATGAATTTGTAGATGTCACTCAACGGCAGCATCTTCTCTGATGAGTTTTGAATGGCCATGGCCGTCAGCGAGATGTATGAGTAAGGCGGCTTCTGGTCGCTGTAGGAGTTCTTGCCCGGCCGAGGCATGGCACCGAGAGTTCAGGAGGGTCTTGCCTCTTCTTGGATGAATGCAGATTTGAAGAGCAGTGTCAGACAGTTAGTGATGTAGCTGATCTCATAAAGACAATCTTCCACTTGGAGACAGAACCATCCATCACCTAGCACATCCACAGCAGTTGAGAAAACACAAGTCTGGCCTACAGTTCACAGAGACCTTAAAGCACACACAAAACCAGCGCCAGGCTCACTCACACTCAACACTTGGAGACTTTTCTTTCCTCAAAGTTCTCCTGCGCGCGTGCCATGCGCGCGCCCTCGCCGGAGCGCACGAGCATCACGGAGCTGCGCGTAAAAAGGAGGCAGCAGCTTTATGGAGACGGCGGGAGTCAGAGATGAGGAGGAGAGGGGTGATAAAGGGGAGGAGATGGGTGATAACCGGTGGGATGTGTGGGTGGGGGTGAGAGGGTGGGGGTGCGTTTTACATACGCGGGGCTTCATCCGTACCAATGAGAGCGCGCACAAAGCACCATAATGCGCGCTTTGAATAACAATCATAAGAAGATGATGCTGATAAATAGTTTTTACACAGAAAAATAAGCGAGTCTGCCTAACAGTGATACTTAATGAATTGAACTGGAATTACATTTGTTAAATGCTAAATAAATGTTTTTTGTTTGTTTTGTTTTTTAATAAAAAGTAAATGCTTAAACGAATTCTGACATTTTAGCCATATACTAAAAACGACCTTCGACTTTGGAAAATAACAACATAAAAATAAGCATATAAATAAACAAGTAAATCGAAAAAGTAAAACTTAAATAAACAAAAACAAATTTGCTCCAACTCAGTATTTATTACGGTATTTTAGACACATGCATTTTAAAGATATATTTTAAACAGCCTGTAAATTAACAAAAAAATAAATAAAATTGACTGTTGAAAACAGATATTTTAAAAAATCTGACTTTGAATTTTACAGAATTTACCTTTAGCTCTACAGTCAGATATAAATACTATTTAGTTATATGTGCACTCTCTGTTCTCTGTTTATTTATTTATTATGATATTATCTATTCCTCTAGAAATATCCCGAATTAACGATGTAACAGTGGGAATGTTCGTTATAATTTTTTAGTCTTTCTTATTATTACTATTTATTTTATTTATTTGTGTTATTGATTGGCGGGTAATGTTTAAGAAAATGAAAAAACAAATAAAAACAAACAAATAAAACAAAATCAACAAATGTCAGTACGTTCCTGTGTGAGCGCGCGTGCGTTTGTGCGTATGTGTGTGTGGTTATTCCCTCAATTGCTCCTTTGGCCTTTTAGTCCCCCATAGGTCCTGCGGGTCGATCTGAATTAGATTAATGAAGAGAGAGAGAAAGAGAGAGAGAGGGCGGGGTCCATCATTGAAGTGTGATCTATCTATCTGCACACACATACAATGCCTTAGCAGGTTTATTACCACATGTACAAAAAGTGGAAATGTACTGTGAAGTACAGCATACTTTAGGTCCAACTGTGTCTCTGAAAAACAGTTGTAAAACCATTTTGTACAAATATGAGCCTTACATACCCATGACGGCATTTTCTGAGTGTACAGTTTTGGAAAAAATAAGAGACCACTTAAAAGTTATGAGTTTCTTTCATTTTACGAAACTGAAAACCTCTGGAATATAATCAAGAGGAAGATGGATGATCACAAGCCATTAAATCAAGCTGAACTGCTTGAATTTTTGCACCAGGAGTGGCATATTTATCCAAAAGCAGTGTGTAAGATTGATGGAGGAGAACTTGCCAAGATGCATTAAAAACTGTGATTAAAAATCAGGATTATTCCACCAAATATTGATTTCTAAACCCTTAACATTTTTATGAATATGATCTTAAATTTCTTTGTATTATCTGACGTCTGAAAGCTCTTCACCTTTTTGTTATTTCAGCCATTTCTCATTTTCTGCAAATAAATGCTCTAAACATTGATGTAAATACCTAAACATATACCTATAAATGAGGTTCAGAAACGGAATTTCAAGAAACGTAATAAATGTGTGCATTATATTTATTTAATTTAAGCATTTAAATATTTGTTTGTGTTTTTTGTGTGGTAATTGTACTAATGGAAAACGCGCGAAAATAATAAAAAATAAACTACATAAAAATTAAGGGGCACTGGGGTTCCTTGCTGGCTTAGGGGCCTTGGTGGCTGGGGGGCCTTGGTGGTCTGATTACAGCGCTTCTAGGCTGACTCGTCCCTGATGCGCAAAATAACAGATCACGCGCAGCTTTACGCACCGCGCGCGCGCGTCCTTTAGATCAATATTAAACCTGCTCCCACTACAAACCCAGAGCGCCAGTTTAAACAGACAGCAGCACGCTGACAACACACACACACACACATATAGTCTATATAACACACAGGCAGTGTTAACAGACAGCAGCAGGCTGGAGCGCAGCATTGACTCATTAGACGGGATTTCAGCGTTTAACTCCTGCACCAGTAACTAGTTGTAAAGTGCACCTTCCGGGCATGTGCAGCATATGCTGGAATTATCCTTAATTGACTAATTACATAAATTACTCGTTAATTTTACAGCACATCAATTATAAAAGATATATCAATTAATTTTGCATAAATTAAAAGCTGAACGTGGCAAAACAAAAAGGGAGACTGGGAGATGAGGAGGATGCGGGGTGGTGGGGGGTGCTCAGGGGCCGCGAGGCGAAGTGTGTGTGTGTGTGTGTGTGTTAGAGATGTTGGTGGGGGGTGCTGTCTGTTTGTTCCAAGATGCTAATAATTATTTTTGCAGCTCTGGGCTAAAGACTGTAGCTCTCTCTCTCTCTCATTGTGGAAGAGGACGTGAAGGAGACCCGCAGTCTGAGGCGCAGCGCTAATGCCGGAGAGTAATGTCAGACAGCCCCGAGTGAAGGAGCGGAGCAGCAGCGCCTCAAGGACAAGGCGTTTAAATCAATTAAACAGCTCCTGCTGGGAAACCGAACGGGACCAATGCGCTATACAGCTCCCCGGACAACTACTGACATTAAACTACTGACCAATAGCAAAACAGGGTGGTCACTAATAATAGCCAATCATAACTCACCAGTCATAAGACAGCAGAGTTAGACAATATTGAATTGCGAAGTAAACTATTAACTTTATAAGCTATAAACAGATTGCCTAAATTACATTATTATGTTTCTTGTTAAAAGTTGATCTCACTAAATAGTCTGTTTTGGTAAAATGTACAAATTGTAGTTGAACATTAGTTGAAGCCAGGCCAATTTCTTTTCACATGCTCAGTTTGTCTCTTTAGTTAAATAGGAATTACTGACCAGTTCTGCAAGGGTTGACCTGTTATTGGCCATTCGCTCCTGGCAACAACTATTTGCATATTGGTCTGTCCTCCCACCTCTAACTTACCATCAGGGTGTAATCAGGCTGCTTTCTTCTGGGTTTAATACACTGGCATAAAAATAAGTCTCCACCTGGATTTAACTAAGTAAATGATGTGGGGTTGCTGCAGTTGGTCAGGTCTGGGTTCAGCAACAGTATGTTCTAAAAGAATGAGGTCAGCTGACTACTTGAATATACTGAATATAGACCTGGTTATTCCATCAATGGATTTCTTTTTCCCTGATGGTACGGGTATGTTTTAAGATGACAATGCCAATGTCAGAATCTTGAGGAAAATTAATCCAACACTGGACTGAATGTAATATTGCGATATTGCAGAAGCTTATTGAAACAATGCCACAGTGAATGTGTGCCGCCATCAAAGATAAAGGCGGTCCAACATAACATTATGGTGTGGGACAATGTGATGTGTGTGTGATAATGTTGTGTGATAATAGTAACTGTCCCTTAGTGTTGAAGGCTATAAGAGCAAGTTACTATGTTTTGCGTTGCTGAGTGTGACCACATCCTGGCCAGGCCCTTGAACACAAGCTTATGACTGACAATAGGACTGACATGTAATTGTACATTCCCATTTCCAGTTGCTAACTTAAATTGACTGTAATGGGTAGGGAGCCCTAGCTCTCCAGCCCAGAAGGTTTTAGAACCCAAGTGCAGAGCAGCAGAATACAAAGCAGGTAAACTCGACATGAACCCCTCAACACAGGTGGAAAACAAAAGGCCGAAAACGTGCGGAGAAAAAAAAAACACGCTGAGAACGGTTGGAGACCCGAGAGAGGGCAGAACCGAACTCGTGCGGAGCGTGAGCAAAAAGGAGAGTAAACAAAGCTGGCCAGAGAAACCTGGCCATTTCTTATAGGCCGGGGGAGAGATAGAAAACAAAACAAACGACTTCTCAGAACTGAACAGGGAGTGTAAAAGGTGGTTGTGGACTGGGCTGTGGTTCCGCCAGGGGAAAAGGAGGAACCAAACAAACAAACAAAAAACACACACACTCACTGGACAGAGAGAGTGAGCGCGAGGGAGAGCGAGGGAGAGGACAGCAGATCAGAGAGACGCTCAGCCCTGGCTCCCACAGACTTGAGAGAGAGAGAGGGATAGGGGAAACTCTAGAAGGGAGGAGAAAGCCGGCTATGCCGTCCAGTCTCACTCCAAGCACAGGCAGGAAAACGGCACCTGCTGTGGATAGAGCTGGGAGAAAAAGCCGGCATCCGGCCCGTTTTCCACCCTACATCTGTGCACTCTTTCTGCTTTTAGACTCTTTGACGCGTTTTACGCGTTACAACTGATCACTCTCGCCGCTTTTAGACTCTTTCGCCCATTGTCTGAGACCTCCCCCTGGCAGCCGAAGAAGCCCTCGGATGGACCCCAGCTCTTACATTGACTTAAATTATAGTGTTGGGCCCGCTACATGAATTTGATTAATGTAAATTATATCATTGCCGCAACTTTTTTTTTTGTTGATCCTAAAGGATAGTCAGCAGAACTTACAATACATTTTTCATATTTACAATATATATTTCATAGAACCTAAATTAGGCCAGCTAAAAACAAGGTGAAAGTTCTGAGACTTCATATTTGAAGTTTTTATACTTATAAAAAAAAATTATCTAGTTGGCACAACCAGTGGTGAGTTTCTTCCAAATGATTGAGTTTGAGTTGCAAATTATTGAGTTTGAGTTGGCCTCATAACTTCAAAATCTAGTGCAGTAAGTTGCCTTGAAATGTATTTTTACAGTTTATTAAACAATTCCAATGCAAAGCAGCATGGACACTACTAGTCTGATCAAGCACTGAGCCATGAGCATGGCAATGTAGGGCCCTTATGCTGTATTGTCTGATGCTTTATTTAAAATTAGTAAGCTAATGCTACAAACTGTTTAAACTGGACTGAATTATCTGCAGAAAAGATTTTTTTAAATTAAAGTAAGACACCTGTTCCTAGTACATAATAGTTTGTCTCTGATTTGTATTCAAATTATTCCATTTGTTCTGCTATGACACCAATTCCTTTGGCACCTGTGTTTTCTAATCAGCACATGTCTCACCTTGTCCTGGCCCTGCTGACATAAAAAAAGGACATCATTGTCCAACCATAATGCAGGGGATGGGCCACAGTAGCCTGAGTGAACTGTAATAGCTAATCAATTCCAGGTTAGGAGAGATGGCTAATCAGTAGTCAGGACTGACATACCTAACCAATTCCTGATTAAAAAGGACATCACTAGCCAATCACACAACACAATAGACAATACTAGCCAATCCCAAAATAGGAAGGTTTGGCTCAGGAGATGGGACACACTAAAATGCGTGTGGGTGTGGAATGAATAAAAAAATAATGTTTGCATGGGCCTTCAAAGCTATTTGATGATGTAGTGAGCAAGAAAGCATCGCTGATATGGACCAAACATTAGCAATAACAATAAGCATCATAAGAGTGCTGAAAGTGATTCATTTAATGCTTCAGTTTAAAGACGCCAAAGCTGAAAGTGTATCCTCAATCACTTAAAAAAAAAAAAAAAAACATTTTTGGGGGCGAATGTGAATCAGTGCATAGCGAGTTTAAACACCACATCTTTGGAGAAGATATAAAAATATAACAATATTTACAGATTTAACCCCGAGCTGTATTTAGAGATTAGGTTTAAAAGCGTGTAAGTGCCCATAAAAAGTCCCATTTCATTGTCCTGTAGTGACAAAGTCAATCTGCATCAGTGAATAAATGAAGCCAGTGAATGTGTGGTGGGCAACTTGATGTTTTCAATGGGGTCCCTTCTTGCTATGCCCCCTGGTCTATGTGCTTAAACCAGACAAACTCATCCATCTCTGTACCTGTCACCACTGAGCCAGTCACACAGCAGAACCTCTGCTATGCTTATACAGCAAGCAAATCCCCCAAAAATAGAGAAAAACACATAAATACACACTAAGCCATGCAAACATTTATTTCAGAATTTTTATTTATGTATTATCTAGAGTCTTTCATATATTTATATACATAGATACACTTCTATCTGCTCTGAAACGTAGCTCGCCCACTCAGGCTCTCTCTCTCTCTCTCTCTCTCTCTCTCTCTCTCTCTCTCTCCCTCTCTCTCACACACACACACAGTCTTTTTCTCTCCCCTGGTGGGAGCTTAGTGAATCGTGCAGTTGGCTGAGTTCCAGTCTGTCTCTCCCCATTACCACCCCCCCCACCTCCATTCGCCCCTAAGGGGCACCAGTAGCCCTTATCTACTACAACCCATTCTCTCCAGTTACATTTTATGTTCCACAACCCCTTCCCTTCAGTCACTCCGTACCTAACACCCTCATATTACCAGGGCCCCTGCGGTTCTACAACACACCCCAGGGACCACACTGGTCATGTCCAGCAACTGCAGTAGGAACACTTATCCCCTGCCCTTTACTACTGTCCATTCACTCCCACTCTGATAATGGCATACAGAGGGCATAGAAAGTTGCCCCACTTCACAGATCGATTCCATGTGTACTAATTAGTGTGATTAAAGTAGGTGATCAGATATATTTTATTATAACACCAGTTTTTGTCTAATAAACTCAGGTTGCAATTTTAAAGATGCATTTTCTTTCTCATTTTACAGTTTAGTAAACATAAATCTACTAACTGAATTGTCTTTTATATGCACCTCGTTTAGCATTACAAAAAATACTTGCATGTTTTTAAAGAGTCCTGACAAAAAAACACAGTTTTTTCTTACATTCAATAAATTCCACCACCTTAACTCAGTTTCGCAAGAAATCTTAAACTTCTAGATGCACTGCTGCCATTTTGCACACGTGGTAAAGTTTCTGGTATGATGGCAGTGCTTCAGATGATGGTGCCGTGGGAGAACAGGCTGGTTGGAATGAAATCACAGCCGAACAGCATCACAAAAAAATAAATCACCTAGGAAAAAAAAAAATAGAACAAGTAAACACCAAACTCCAATATTTGGACCTCACGAAAAGCTTAACATTTTAAATCAGTAAGTGTGAGTGTGATAATGATTGAAACCATTTTCCAAAAATGCATTGCAGACTGGACCAGGACAAAAATGGACGAAAATAAATAAATATAATTTATTTTATAAATAAATAAAATAAATAAAGGACAATCTGTGCACTTTCAAATTTCTCAGTGACTCAGTTTAAATGTCAGAGCTTTAACATCTCCTAACATTATCACCTGCCTTTTAGAGTTCCAGAATAAGTTGGAGCATGCCCAGTGTAGACCACATGGACTGGTCCAGGTTAAAGGAAGAGGCAAAATAAATAATTTTTTTCATTATCTTTCTTGATGTTTCAGTATTTTTTACTCATTATTCAGTCTGTAGCTGTTTTGGCATCTTATTAGTTAATGACAATGTATACACAGCTCTGGGAATAAATAAGAGACCACTTCAGTTTCTGAATCAGTTCCTCTGATTTTGCTTTTTATAGGTTTTTAGAGCATTTTTAGAGCATTTATTTGCAAAAAATGAGGAACTGAAATAACAAAAAAGATGCAGAGCTTTCAGACCTCAAATAATGCAAAGAAAACAAGTTCATATTCATAAAGTTTTTAATAGCTCAGAAATCAATATTTGGTGGAATAACCCTGGTTTTTAATCACAGTTTTTATGCATCTTGGCATGTTCTCCTCCACCAGTCTTACCCACTGCTTTTTGAATTTATGCCACTCCTGGTACAAAAATGTAAGCAGTTCAGTTTGGTTTGATGGCTCCTCATCTTTCTCTTGATTATATTTCAGAGGTTTTTAAATTAAAAAAGCATTGCTGTTATGAATTATTAATTTCCCATGAAATGGTTTGTTCCCAATCATTTAAATCACCAAAGAGGTACAATAAAAGGCCATTTCTACACTGCTTGCATTCAAAGACTGATAGTGAATTATTATTATTATTTTGAATGTAATTGAATGAGATATGCCTTGTGTTCATTTTTTTTTTACATTAAGCAGCAAAAACAATGATGGCAAAAGCGCACCTAAGTGGTCAAACACTGTAGATGACGTCTTGTAGATGACAGAAGTGTGTTTTTAATAAGCAATAATAAGCGAATAACAATTAAGAATGTAACAATATAAGGTTATTTTTTTTATATAAAGATTGCATCACTTTTTTTTTTTAGACAGACTTCAATCTCAAAATCAGCCTATTTTTTCCTGTAGTGGGCCGATGTTGTAATTGATGTTTTGTGTAGTGGATTTCGCAGTCTGGAGCTGGTGGCTGAGCATTCCTAGACTTTTATTTCTTTTAGCTATTTGAGATTAGCAGGAACAAGTATAAAAACTAAACTTTGTCTTCGTACAGAAAGACGTTTTTGCAGAAAAAAATGTTCTTATTTGTCCTTATAGTAGTTTATTTTAACATTTTAAAATTCTTCTTACCATTTGGGATCAGAAAGACCCAATCAATTCAAAAACAAAAAAACTTTCTACAGTTACTAAATAAACATAAATTTGTATGAGATTTTTTACACGGCCCATGTTACTGTCTGGACTGGCTGTAGAAACTTTTGACTGGGATTCCCACCATCTTGTTCTTAAGAGTGTAATGTTGTCATGTGACCACTAGATTGTAAGGGCAGTGTCTCCATATAAGGCCAAAGGTTTAATGTTTTCAAAAATTTGTAGTAATATGGTGCAGAGAGGCAGTAATAACTGTAATGTCCCCATAGGAGGACACAGGGTCTCAAGGTTAAGGTTAAAGTGTGTGGTGTTTATTCAGGGCAGATCGTGCAGTGTGGGGAGTCTAATTGATGAATAACAATGATTTAAGACATTTCTATATGTGTCGGTTGTCTCAGTTTTTTTTTTTTTTACAGTTTTAAAAAATGTTGTAGTGTGGGCCAAGCATAACACAACACAGCACCCTCTAGAAACACTTATTGAAAAGCTGTGGCCTTAAGGTGTGGTCTAAATGACTCTATTGTTGTTTTCTAGCCTTTTTAGCCATGTTTTTTTCCTCCTTGTAAAAAGATGCTTTTGGAATACTCAGGTCTCGAATGGCATGTTCAATGGCAATGCTGTGTACAAGTAGCCAATGACAAATCGCAATTTGCAAGTGTCCTGATATTACGTGTATCAAAACCTTCATCAAGAAGATAACAGATTTGCCACTCTCAGATTTACCACTCCCTGAGCTCCGACAAACAGCAAACAAAGGATCAGAATGTGAATAATTATTAGCAATGAATAAATAAAGCTGTAGCTTAGTTATTCTCGTAATGCTTGACAATGTTTGCCAAGTCGCTTCCCTCAAGACTATTGAGCTCATGCTGGTGAAAACAAGAGAAAAACATAAGTGCTTATGCTAAGAGGCCTCTGAGTTCAAGAGATTCAAACCCCCTGCGCTACAAAACCCTGGCTATGAGGCGTCAAGCGCTGCCCGCTGAGCTTGTGGGTGGTTTTCTACTGCTTTCATTCTCTCTCTCTCTCTCTCTCTCTCTCTCTCTCTCTCTCTCTCTCTTTCTCTCTCTATCTGGAGCCACCGAGACATTCTCCTCAATAGTCTTTCGGATGGCTCCGGCTCACAGCTCTCCCTCCGCAACTCTTAATGTCCCCGCGCGGCGCTCACCGTCTCGCTGCTCGGATTTTCATAAAAGTCGTTTCTCTCCCCCTCGCTGCCCAGTGTGCGATACCGGGCTATGTGTAAAATAAATGATGTATATAGCTGTAGGGGGAAGCCGGCCTCCCCCGGAACTACCTTGGCGTCCCAAGGAACATTGAACATTAGATCCTCGTTTAGTGAATAAATAAGCATTCAGCTGAATGGCGGCGTTAGGGACGGACCTTCGGCGCATATTTTTACCCCGAAAAGGAGCTAAGCCATTAGGGAGTTAATATCAAATAAATCTCCACTGGTCGCCAGGCAGAGAGGGACCGGCGGCTCTGCAGCGCCCTGTTGGGTTACTAATGACCTGCGCCGGCTTCAAATGAAGCCGTTATATGCATGTCATTTGCAGTATGTATATATTTATATATTATCTTCTAATTGTGTTTGAGAAGAGAACAAAGCCACAAGGGCAGCATTAACGACAAGGGCCCTAAACGATTTGTAAAGGACTAAATAAACTTGTTTCAATTAGTGTGTGATGGCTTGCACTCATATATATATGTGTGTGTGAGCGAGTGCCACTGTGTACATGCACAAACCAGAAGACACAAGCTGTCAACATACAAAAAACAAGTGCAAAGGTCTAGAGGTGTGGAGGTTTGAGTTGGGCTAAATCACACCTAAAGGCATATTAAATGACGTATATAGGCTAATGATGCGCTGATAACATCTCACTCACTCAGTCTTGGTGGATAAGTGGCAACCTTGCAATTACTTTAGTTTCTTTTTTGCTGAAAGAAGAGCAAAGGAAATAAATGGTCTGTGTCAAAAATGCAAACTTTCTCTCTGTGTTGTTGAGAGAAAGAGTTTTCTTAAAGTGCTGATTGTTAAACTGCAGAGTATTACTTTAAACACTCTCGCTGAGATGATTTTAGAACATTGAGGGGGTTTACACTGAAAGCCACACAACGGCACTGCACACAGAAAGCTTTGATTTAATTCTACCACAGCAGAAATAGATGGGTTGAGTTTGTTCCAAATACAGTTATGAAAGTGCTTGTATTAATTATTTAATCATGAACACAAGTAATTATACTAACATTTAGGTTATATTCAGAATCTGAATAAGTTGTGTCTAAAGATGTTGAATTTTCTGATTTGTTTTTTCTCAAAAAAAAAAGTTATCTTTTAGTAGCGATTCGAGTCAAGACTGAATTCTCTTAATTCCACTATACAGGTAAGGCTGCACGATATTGGAAAAACGGGATATTTCAGTGCAATACGACCCCCTCAAACACTTCCAACTGCTTGAACTGCTGTCTAACTCTTCTCTAAAAAAACATTTTGCTTAAAAATGATGCTACAAACACATTAGCATGAACCAGAATTAAAAAATAATCAGGTTCAGGCCTGTAACTGCTAGCGCACATAATTAGAGTGTGAATTATTTGCATGTATTACAATATTAAAACTACACCCCAAGGTTCATTCCTGTTGGTCCTTCTTGGTGCAGCTGTTTTTTTGACAATGGGTTGGGGTGTGACAAGGTCTTGTGCAATGAAATCTTTCAGGTGTTCTGCAAAGGTTTTTAAAACAAATATTCTGTTATTTTTGGGCAGAAAACAGTAGTGCTGGTCTGCTCAAGTAAGCTGCTGTGTGCGCACACACACACATGCCTCTTTCTATCTGCTGTCTTTAACACATTGTTCCGTTAATCCGTGGTCTGTCAAGCTTCGTGTTCCCACTCAAAAAATCCTGCCTTTGCAGTTTAAAATGAGCAAAACGGAACCACAGACACACGCAAAGGCAAAGCATTGACACAATGCAAAAGTGTAATCCATAAAGGTTCATTCAGTTTGCCAGGTCTGTATAGAACCCTCAAAAGGGGACTGTCAGTTGAATGCAGAATACTTACTGGAAGGAAAGAAGTGTGTTGGGTTTAAGTGTGCAGTACTTACATACTGTTCTGTATTCTACTGCATATCCATATGAATAATATGTATATCATAATCAGAGCAAAATGTGATTGATATCATTACAATATGATTATCTGCAGTGTTGCTTTTGCTTTAGTTGCATGTAAAAAATATGTATTGTTAAAATCTTGTCTTATTCTTATGAACCCAATATCATGTCTCGTCTTGTGGGACGGGTCTTGTCACACCTGGAACAATAAGTGTAGTTGCCCACTGATGTGCTTCTCAACAAAGTAACTCACTAACAGAAAAAAACCCTTAATAAATATCTCCCCCTCTATCTACAGATGCACTACTAGTGCAATTATATTTCACATAAAATAAAATGTATAAAATTATAATGGTGTTTGGTCTGCGATAACTCCAGTCTGTAATGGCTAAACCAGATCTCCATCTCACAAAGTTAAGTTCAGTTAAGAAGGCCTCTAAGTTGCACTGCTGGACCAGGTACCACCACCCAAAAGTGAATAACAGCCACCCACCCTTAACAGAACATTGTAAGTTTAAAAAACACTTCCCTCTTAACTGTTCTTGCAGCTAATTAAAACTTGGGGAAAAGAAGAAAAAAAAATATCCAGCAAGTTCTCAGCGGAGCCTGGGAGCCATCTGGAGTGCTCCCATTCTCTCTGCTCCCCTCACTCTCTCCATCTTTCTCGCTGCTTGCACGATTAAATACGCACAAGAGACACTGTTTAGTAGGCTAAACAGTGTTACCCTTTCTGTTTAAATTAGCCTCTGATTCTCCAGCAACAGCTCGCGCACACATCCACCGAGAGAGCCGTGCAAATTAATCGTGGTCTGAAGACGCCGGCAATCCACCAGTGCCGTCACTGTAAACTGACGGAAGCTAAACTCACTGTTAGCTATCACGCCGTCTCTGTGGATAATGGGCTGAATAACAAACTGTTTGTATTCACACTGTAAACAGTGATATTTTTTGTCATGGGGACATCAAAGGTTCCTTTGGCATCACTAAAACAGGATTTAGGCTAAAACTACTATATGGATGCTTACGGGGCATTCTCTTCGATCTAAAAATGTAGCAAATGTAGCATTTCTTGAAGCAAAATTAAGTTTCTAAACCAATTCTAAACATATCCAATTCTAACCACACCCTTAAACATTGTACAAAATAACAAAAAAAAGATATTTTTTTTTGTAGAAAGACCTAAAGTCCACCTGTCCTCTGGAAGTGTTAAGGCTAGAGATATACTTGCCGATTGGCCATGTATTCACATAGACATCCGGCTGCATTGTGAGCGTAAGTGTTCACATATTTCCCTATGTGTTAAGCTTGTTATTGGAGACTTCCACTATAGGGCAGCTCAGGTGTCTAATGACTGCAGAACGAAACCTCCCTAACATTTGCTTTGTAAGTATTAGCACAACCACCAACACAGGATACGCAAGGCAGCCATCATCTTTACGGCAAGTATATATCTGAACCTAAAACTGTTAAGCATGGTGGCATTAGCCTCAAGCACTTAGGTTTGGTACACACGGATGTAACAGGGCTTAGGTTGGCTTGCCATTTACTTTAGAATAAAAAGCTTGCTTTTCACACTCGTTTTGAAGCATGCCATGTAAGTCAACTTTCATCTGATTTACTTTCACTTGTTTTCTAAATTACCAAAGCAAATGGGTTAAAACTTGAATCACTGATAATAAAGAAAAACAATTAATACTAGAAATCATTGCTGTCGTGCAGAAACCTCCAAAATTTCAAAAAACATCAACTGTAGAGGAAAACACCTTTTAATTTAAATCAGCATTAATTGAACAAGTTCTTAGTTCAAGTCATTTTGGAGTTTTTCCATTGGTTCATCCATAATGAAATTTGGACACAATATAAAAAAGAACTATGAGATTCATATTACGTCAAAAAGTAAAAAGCAGCATTATAAACTTTGTGCTGCATAACTGGGAATCTAAGAACAGAAAGAGAAAAACTGTAGGGTACAGTTAAGAAGAAAGAATAACGTTCACTCCACCTGCCCTTTAGAAGTAAAAAATGAAAACCATAAAGCATGGTGGTGGTAGCCTCTTCGTGTACATATCATCAAAAAGAGTTTCTTAAAATCTCTAAATCAGCACTCTAGGTCAATACTAGATTTACTGAAGCAATAAGAGTTTTCACCAAAGAGTGACAATAGTTGCTAGACGTTTTGTGAGAAGTGACAGAGAGAATAGTTAAAATATATAAAGTGTTTGGGCAAGGTTTTAGCTTCGAGTTGTTGTTGTTTTTTTTTAGCAAACTTTGGCAGATTTTTGGCATTTTTAGCTACCTTGCTTCTCATACTGTTGTGTGCAGGAACAACAGAAGCCATAATAGGTTCGCTCATCCATCAATCATCAATTAATCAAATATTTTTCGATTGATGAATCAATTCTAGAGTGAATCCTTAGTTGTAGGGCTGCTTAGCGTGCTTCATTCACATAGCTGAAACTTTGGAGTTATATTTTTGCATATAATGTTCCAGGCAGATGTCACACAACGATATCACAAGAAAAAAAGACGGATAGTAGAGCTGAAAGAAGAAGCGCTGAGATGTTTTGTAGCTAACCATGGTCCAGCAATTAGCGTTAGCATGTGCAGACGCTAACGTTGGTTAGCAAAGTCTTCGTGCTGAGGAGTTGATGAACTGTGCCAGAGATAAGAGCCTGGAGCCACACACAAATAAATCTGTCATTTCACACGTTATCATATTCATGAGTGTGTGTGTGTGTGTGTGTGTAAGGCTGCAGATGTTAGAACAGTTCTAAAATGTGCTCGCTATTTGAGAAAACGACAGCATTTCCAGACCAGAAGTTTTTTCTCCGGGAGCGAGGTGCTACATGCTGCTAGTGTTTTTTTGCGGTTTGGGTGAGAACGGGCGGCGAGCTAACGATGTTTGTCGTGTGACTCTGAGCCGCCTGTTTGTTTATGCTAGGCCAGTTTCTGCCCAGCGCTGCCTGTAAATAATTACCCACCCTAATTATGGCCTGGAGTTAGCGAGCGCGCTAAATGCTTTTCTGATGAGCACTGCCCTGAGTTAGCAGGTGCTGGGCAGCCCTCCTAGGGACTCAGATTGAAGAGGGGGGCCCTCATCTCTCTCGCACTTTCCCCCCTTCGTGTCCCACAGGCGAACGGCTCGTGTGGGTGGGTGGGTGGTTATGTGTGTGCATGAGCGTTTGTGCCCCCAAAGAATACCCCCCAAAGAATAATGTGTTTTACACAGGGGGGGCAAGCAGGCTCCATGCGGGATTTGGGAGGGGGCCGCATTGCTCTGTGTGCAGCTGGCCCCTAATGTGAGATCCATTACACTGCCCTAAAAATGGCCTCGCTTTTGGAGAACTTGGTCGTTAAGACATGTCTTGCTGACAAAAATCAAAATAAAGTGTTTTATGTTCAAACTCTGGCTAAATGCCTCCGAGGGTTTCGGTTCATTTTTGGCCACGTTTTTTCCGGAATAATGAAATAATGGGGCCTGCTGGGTAAAGAGCAGCCCCGTAATCGAATGTTCAATGTCCAGGGCCTTGAAGCAAAGATTCACTACCTTCTCTGAAGACCAACATAGCTGACCACACAAGCTTTTACAAACTGCAGGAAAATTTATGTGAACCAATCTTGTAAAAAAATAGAAAATGCTGTTTTCAGTGTAATGTATTGAATTTGGTTTGTCAACATAATAAACACCAAATATATCCAAAGCCTCTTTTTTTAGTATTCATGTTTCCTTAATGGAGACGTGTTCAGTCACTGTAAATAATGAAAAAGAGAAAATGTGATTGAAAACATATCTATTTAACTGTTATGTGTTGTTTTTGTAGAGCTAATTTACAAAAAAAAATCTATTAAAAATATAAAAATAATTGTTCTGTTTAATTTCTCTTTTTAGTATTGGTTTATTTAATATTTCAACATTTTTTTATTATTTTAAGTGGAAGAAACGTTTTGCTAAATAATTTTTAATGATTTTTTAATTTTATGATTATGAATTTTTTTGCACATCTGTTCTACAAATGAATCTGTTAACCTGCACCTGAACAGTGCAAAGGTTACGATTTCCTCCACAGCCAAAGTTCACTGTATTTGACAACACTTAAAAAATCAGTTGCTACTCTTGTCTAAGTCTAAAATTATGGATTTATAATCCAGACAAAAATCAGAGGAAAAATCAAATATTTTATATTCTTTAGATGAATCTGCATATAAATGTTTTTGAGGTCATTTTGGGTATGGACTTTTGTTACCCTTTTTTCAGAGGAGGTCAATGGTTAGGTTGTGGTGTGAAGGCTACAGCCTGGTTAGCTGGCTAGTGGATGTTGTTTATATTCTTTAAAACTGATTGTGTGACACCTAGAGGATTTTTACAAATATATAGGAGTATTTGTACACACAATGAGGTTTGGCCAATAGTCCATCTTACATTTCCCTATTTGTTTGTGATGAATTTTTATTAAACAGCCCAAGACTAAGAAATAGCTTTTTTTTTTCAAAGAAGCTAATGCTAAGCTGCTTCCTGTTCTTTCTGAATGATGTGTCAGTTCTGTCTGTCTCCTTATACACAAGACTACATAAAATTCTCTGAGGCAAAATGTTCCTATTGTGCCGAATAAACAGGCACAATGCAAAGCAAAGAGAAGCAGGATTGATGTTAGAGCCAGAATAAAAACAAATCCATACGCGAGGCTACTTTAGCACAGGTCGGCTTTCTTTGTTGCAGATTGCACATGGGGGCCAGCTTGCGTGGCACTGAGTGCCTGTGTGTATTTTCTAGCATGTCGCATCAAACTTTTACCCCCCACGGTCGCTCCCAGTCTGTCTCCAAAACTTGCGCAGACTTGCATTATGTCAGCTCGCGCTTTGCCACCCCATTTGCTGTAGCCTCACTGCTGTGAGCGCAGACAGACTTATCAATCAAACTCGGCTTGATGGATTCTTCAGAACGACGGAACAATCGCCTCAGAAGAGCTGAAGTCTCGGAGCGTTTTTTTTTTTTTGGTTGTTGTTCTTTTTTTTTCTTTGACATAAGGGTATGCAAAGAGTGTAAATGCATGAACGGTTGATTGATTCTCACCAGCGACGCTGCTGACAGCAGGAAATGTGTTTTTGCATTGACTGTGTTTGCCTGGGAATTTGCGCGGGACGTGAGTTATCGTGCGCGAGTTTGG
Organism: Astyanax mexicanus; assembly: GCF_023375975.1. Taxonomy (NCBI): domain Eukaryota; kingdom Metazoa; phylum Chordata; class Actinopteri; order Characiformes; family Acestrorhamphidae; genus Astyanax; species Astyanax mexicanus. Next base: position 21,779,039 of record NC_064419.1, on the reverse strand, counting down.
ACCTAAGGCGATTCGGCATAATGTAATATAATGATGTCAGGTCGAAGGAGCCGAGATACGCTGTTTAGCAGCTGTTACCTGTGGAGACTGAAAGATATAGTAAAACCACTCCAGAGGATCCAGAACGCAGCAGCACGTCTGGTCTTCAACCAGCCAAAACGGGCACATGTCACCCCGCTGCTCATTGAGCTCCATTGGCTACCAGTTGCTGCTCGCATCAAATTCAAAACTCTTACAATCGCCTACAAGGTGATGACAGAACAGGCTCCTTCCTACCTGTACTCGCTCCTGAAGGCTTATGCTACCTCCCGGCCGCTGCACTCCTCCAATGAACGTCGCCTCGCTTTGCCAAACATTCACACAAAGCAATCCAGACTGTTCTCATACAGAGTTCCACAATGGTGGAATAAACTACCTTCCACTACCAGATCAGGAGAATCTCTCACTATCTTTAAGAAACTCCTGAAGACAGAGCTCTTCAAAGAGCACTTACTCTCCTAACACCTCTAACTAACTACCTTCCACTACCAGATCAGGAGAATCTCTCGCTATCTTTAAGAAACTCCTGAAGACAGAGCTCTTCAAAGAGCACTTACTCTCTTAACACACTAACAAACTACTTCTAACCTCATTTCCTTCTTCCCCTCCTTCACTCCTCTATCCTGTTATTCCCCTTTGACCTCATTTTATCCCTATCCAAAGATGTTTTACCTTTAAACTTATTTTACATTGTACTTGACTATTGTAAGTCGCTTTGGACAAAAGCGTCTGCCAAATGTAATGTAATGTAATGTAATGTAATGTAATGTAATATAAAGCGAGAGGGAGGTGAGGTACAGAGAGCTAGCGAAGGCTAAGCTAACAGTTGAGGAGATGGGCCTGGGCTGAAGCTGGATCAAGTAACCTGAATTAAGTAAATTAGAAAAATGATTATCTGGCTTTTTTCTGTTGCCTAAAATATATTGTACTGTTGGATTTTTCCACCAAAACAGAACAATTTATGTCTCTTACTTTAGAACATCCGATTAACAGTTTAATTAAACAACTTGGTTTTTTTAAATCAAATGTAAATGCTGAAATCATTAATATTTTTTTACAAATATATATTTTTAAATCTTTAACACAGATAATGGATTGATGCCTATTTAGTACACTTCTGAAAAGTGTAGAGATAGATAATATAGGTAATATAATATATACAGTCATACTAGCTGGTATTGTCTGTCAGGCTGCCTGCTCTGTACTCTGAACTACTCGCAGACTTCAATTCCCAGCATGCACTCACATCGGACTTCCCTGACTCCGCTAATCACATGAGGCTACACCGTTCCCGCTCCCCCAGTTACTGATTGTTTCCACCTGGCCTATCCTGTATAAACAGTTTGCTCTGTTCCTGCCGAGTACAACAAAATGTTTTTTTTTTTGTTTCTGACTCTCGATTTTTGCCTTGCCCTCCCTGTTGCTGAATATCAGAATGCTGTGGGGGTGAACTATGAAATGAAGAGGACCTATGGATTTAACAGTTGCTTAATTTTGTGTAAACATTAATGATGAATGGACCAATAGATGTGTTCCAAAGTGGCATGAAACAAAATCTATTTACATTGACCGCATATTTATTCTTTAATTATTTTTATTCTGTGAAGTACCAGTACCAATTTTTAAGATACACAGGATGAAAATACTTATTACTTCCAGTAGGCTATCCTCAGTAGGCTGACATTTACATTATTGTATGTTAAGAAAGATGAGCCATGTGCTGGCAGAAAATAATGAATGGATGGAAATAAGGGACATAAAACCCATACATAAAAACACTAAAAATTATTCAAGTCAGTTCATTTCGAATTTGCCTACATAATGCATTTTACAACAAATGAAAATGAAATTTACAAAATGAAAGCAGCTTTGCAGAGACATTTTTAAGTATTTTAAGTAAACACAAAGGTACCAATGTCAACAGTGGCAAGGAAAAAAATCCTAGCATCATGGTCTGGGGCTGTGTGAGTGCTTCCTTTACTAAGAAGCTGAGTTCCAACATTGTACTTTGACATTGTAAAGCAGAGCATTATTAACGTACTTCCAGGAACTGGGCCGCACATCCAAGATAACGACTGCCTTGCAAAGAAAGCTAAAGGTAAAAGTGATGGACTGGGCAAGCATGTCTGCTAACCTAAACCCTATTGAGCATCTGTGAGGCATCTTCAATTGGAAGGTCCAACATCTCCATGATTTCAGTGGCAACCTGTAAAGATCTAGTGAAGTCTGTTCCCATCAGAATAAAGGCAGTTACGGCAGTGCTGGAGGTGTGGGGGTGCAGGTGTACTCACTTTTGTTGCCGACGGATTAGATATTTAGGCTACGTTCACATTACCAGGCTGAAGTGACTCAAATCTGATTTTTTTCATGGCTGTGTAAACTAGCCAAATTCTACAAATCAGATTTGTGTCACTTTCAAATGTGGTTTTAAAATCCTCTCCATCGACATGAATGTGAACTGTCAAATCGGAATTCATGCGTGTTTTTGCTTGTTTTTACGCACGCTCTATGTGCTTCTCTCTCGTACCCACACATCTCTTGGTGCAGCTGTGCAGCTATAGCTGCAAAAACAGCAAAAGCAAACCTCCTGCCCTTTTCTCACCTCCTCGACCTGAGCATGTTCTTCAGACCAGCTGTTTTCTCTCCACTTGAGTAAAAGATGCTCCACATCCATTTCACCTTTATAAAGCTACGAGTCATCTCTCAAATATGACGTTTTTTTGTTGGTAAAGAAGGCAACATTTATACACGTATCAATGTGAGCATGTGAGACGTTTCAGGGACAGATTTGTTCACATTACTCACAGATACAGGTCACATTGTGACATTTGTGAATGTGAACCGTCAAGATAGCCAGATCAGATCTAAGCAAAAAATTGGATTTGAGCAATGTGGCTTGTATTGTGATTGTAGCCATAAACAATGGCTGTGTGTTGAGATATTTTGAGGGCACAGCAAATTATACACTGCTATACAAGTTGCAGATTGACTACTTTACATTGTTTCAAAGTGTCTTTTTTTTCTTCCCAGGTCTTCCCTGTGAAAAGCTATAATAAAATATTTACAAAAATGTGTTGCATGTACTCACTTTTGTCAGAAACTCTATTTATATATATATATATATATATTTCCATGCCTAAAGACAAACTAGACAAGCTGTTGTGAGGTTTGTAATCCAGAACTAACTATCCAGCAGTGAGCCTGACCAAACTAAGCCTCTTATGACCGTTTGCAGTTAAATCCTCGCAGCAATGTTCCTGAAGCAAAAGGGCACATTCTCTGTTTCTCTCGTAGAAAAACACTAGTTGTGCAGCTGTCTAAAAATGTGTACAGCTTTACAACACATACAGTGCTTTCTATAAGTATTTGGACAATTTAGACGGACACAATAGGATTCTTTGGAGCAGATTGGAGCATAAATCTATTGGCACCATTCCTAATGCCAGGTGTGGACTAGAAGGGTATAAAGATGGCCAGCATTGAGATGTGAAGCAGCAGAACTACCTGTGATCTCTGGAAAAATGGAGCTTCATCTAGTACTTCTGGGATGGAGTTGGAGAGTTGGGGATGTAGTGGTTCGGTGGTGATCATCCAACATCCTGATTAACCTCACTAATGCCCTTGTCGCCTAATGCAATCTAATCCTCACATAGCAGTGCTTCATAGTCACGTAGAAAGTCTCCAACAAAATCAGGATAAACCCTTTTTAATACCTTTTATTTAGGAACAAAACAATGAATGAGCAGATATTCCTGTTTCTTTGTACTCTGTTTAAACTAGCAAGACTCAACACTCGACTTGTTGTCTTTGTAAGTATAAAAAGGTGTACTCAAAAGCCATGTAATTATCATTTCACAAGTGGAAAATGGCAAAGTACATACTATCACGCCCTTTCTCACCTGCCTATCCCTCATTCTTTCTTTCAAACATATAATGTTAAAGGTAGACAGTTGAAGAAATATGCAAATGCTGACAGGTTTGTCACCATACATGTTTAGCCCAGTCCTTAATTTGTCCTTGACCTGAGTTTGAAAAAGGCAGTAGATTTACTACTTAAACACTAGTTGTATTGAAACATGTACTGCTATAAAAAAAAAGTGTAGAATCACGGTTAAAAATAAATGGCATCGGATTTGGAATCGGTGAATGAATGAATGAATGAATGAAGTTTAACTTATATAGCGCCTTTCTATAAACCCAAGGACGCTTTACAATTTAGCACATTACACATCAACACTTATCCACACATCGGTGGGAAGCGGCAGCCAATAGCGCACAGTGTACTCTCAACCGGAAACAACCGTCCACCTGGAGGACTGCATCGGGCACTACAGCATTTTCCCAGGACACACTTACACACACAAACGTACATACATACCACACACTTTACACAAACACACCAGGTCAATTTAGAGTATCCAAATGTAATATCTCAAACTGGTATTAAAACCTTGCATCCACATTTTTGCAGTTTTTGTCGTAATAATTAGTTTTGTTTGGACAATATTATTATCCCAGAAATAATTGTGCTAAATTGTGCTTTTTTATGCCACTGATAAAATACTAAATACTATAATTGAATAAATCTGCAATCATACACTTTATAAAAGCTATTAAGTTCTAATTATTAAGAATATTCAGACACTACAATTGGAATATACTACTGCATCTCAAATAATTAGAATATCATTGAGAAGTTACTTTATTTCAGTAAATCAGTTCAAAATGTGAAACTTATATATTATATAGATATATTACACACGGAGTGATCTATTTTAAATTTTTTTCTTTTTTTGTTGATAATTATGGCTTACAGCCAATGAAAAAAAAATCAGTAAATTTAAATATTATATAAGACCAATTGGTACTTTTGGCAGTGTGGGCAGTGTGCTAAGTCCTGCTGGAAAATAAAAAAAAGTTGTCAGCAGAGGGAAGCATGAAGTGCTGAAAATGTTTCCGGGAAAACAAAACTGCACTGACTTTGGACTTGATATAAAACAGTGGATCAACACCAGCAGATGACATGACTCTCCAAACCATCACTGATTGTGGAAACTTCACACTAGACCTAGTAATGTGCACATACTAAAACAACTAAAAACAATAAGGTTTTGACCATCTGCTATTTGAAAAAAAAAGAAGATGGGTTGCCTTGTTTCTTATTAGAAGGCTTAATGTTGCCGTGGTTCTAAAGAGAAATTCTATTGGCTCATTCATACAAACACAGTGTAAGGTACAGTTTGTGCATTTACACAATGTAGTAAACTAAAAATCAATAAAAATGGGGATACTTTTTTTTTCACTGCACAGCAACGATAAGTACCTGCCCCCTTCACTGCGGGACAAGTGTACAAAGTCAGGGAAAGCAAATGAAATATTGAGTCATGCTACTGAAAGAAAAATTTAATCTCATTTGAGCAGATTACATCTGCCCAATACATTTTTCCTATTTTTCCATGGATACACATATTATGACCTGCTGATATATTGAATAATGGTGAAATCTGGTGAAAATGTTTGCATTAAAAAAAAAAATCTAAACAATATATTGCTATGTCGTATTGTTTTCCAATTAAGTGCAGCCCTATACTGTGACCCCTAACAGTAAACTGGCCCCTTGGGCCTATCACTGCTTTAGAGGATGATCATTTTAGTCCCATGTTTGGAAACTAATTTTTCTAGAAGAAACGGATTAAGAAATGATAGAGCAGCATTACAAAGCAATTTAATAGTACACTGACTGCAAACATTCCCACTCTGGATTGAAATGCAGCTAGTATATTATTTATGGATGTACAATAGTCACACTGCATATAAGGGCCAAATGTAATTTAAGTCAGAACTTGCTGGTCGTCTTGCCTGGAAATAAAATAATAAAAGAAAGGGTGATTTCTGACTTCTGCACAGTAATGTTTAAGAAATCTGCACTAAATTACCACATTTCTCTTATTTACCTCATCATTCACTTTCACATTCTTCTCCAGCCCAGAAGAGACCAGACAAAATAAAATAGAATGCATTTGGCCAGCAGGAGGCAGTAAGACTGCGCTCTTTCCAAGTTATCTGAGGCATATGTCCCAGAAAGAGAGTGAACATAAACCTTATTGCATTTATACAGGGGTACATTTGTTCCCCTTTTAATTTTTGTATCAGTTAATTTATAAAAATGACTTCAATAAGGTAATAATATTTTGTAGTATTTTGTGTTTTCTTATAAAAGAGGGAATGTAAATTTTTCTTTGGCTGAGACTCTGATATCCACTGTTCTGACTGGGCCGGACTGAACATGTTCGACCCCTGAACTGTGTCATGGATTACAAATAAAAATAAACTAGAATATATACTTAATTGTACTTAAAACATATTGAGAAATGTATAAGTATGCTGTAAACAGATTGATGTACTTACTTAAAATATATTAACCCTTGTGTGGTGTTCGGGTCTGTGGGACCCGTTTTCATTTTTCATCAAATGATACTAAAAAAATATTTTTTCTAACTCAAACTCATTGGCATTGGCTCATTTTTTTGTGAAAAACATATATCAAAACATATTTTCAATAAACACACACTGTACACCCAACCTAACCATTTATAATACATACAGTATGTTTGGCCAGGGGTTAATAAACATTGCTTCATTTGTAAATTTGAAACTAAACAAATTTTCTACTCATATCTTGAGTTTAATTCATTTTCTTTTACATTTTATTAAAAAACTAAAAAAAAAAAAAACAGTAGCACTTTTTGACTAAAAAAAAAAAGAGTAGCACTTTTTGAAAGAAATGTATCATAAGAAAGGTAAAGGGCAAATATTAACCATGTAAGCTGTTTACATTGCTTGCAATTTAGGTGAAGCAAGCATGTGTAAAGCATTTTAATGTAAAATTGCTTAATTTTGCTGAATTAAATACAAGTAACAAAGTAAACGAGTAATAAAAATATGAACACCACACAAGGGTTAAAAGTATTATTATTATTTATTATTATTATTATTAATATTATGCTTTCATCAAATGTTTGAAAGTAAAAATGTATCATACTTCTTAAAAAGTACAATATAGTGTATTTTAAATAGACTACTATGAAGTACACTTTTAGTTTAATGTAATTCAATATACTTCTACAATACGCATTTACCAATATACTTTTGTACATTTTTAGCAAAGTTTGTTAAAAACAACTGTTACAGTAGTTCACTTAAATGTATCATGTAACGTTTAGAAAGCAAATTAAATTACTACATTGTATAACATTAATATAAACAGTTAAAATGCTCTGTAATTATAATTAGGAAAATATAAATACATTATAGGATACAGTGTTAAATAACATTTAAATATCAAATAAAAAAATACAGTAAATTTGTAAAATGCTAAAAATGACAGTAGTACAGCATGTAAAAATATACCCAACGATGTACACTAGAAGTGTCCTTCTTACAAAAGACAGGAACAAGAAGCATATTTGTATTCTAATGTATATATATTTAACATCAATTCTTAGTACATTCCTAATATACATGGTGTATAATGGTGATACAGTTGTAATAATCATTTCATGTTTTATACTTTTACTGTAAGCATATTTAAAATATGGGGTTCCATGGATGTAGTATTATGTTTAAATGTTACTTAAGGATAATTAAAATAGTTTAGTACAGTTAAATACTTTAACTGTAATAATACTCTTAATACTCTTACTCAATTTAAGTAAGACTTTAGTACTATTTTTATACAATTAAAGTATAATAAATACAAAGAACGGTGCGTCTTATGTATGACAATAGACCAGAAAATAGATATTCATTGAAAGTGAGCCTTCACATCTTCAAATAAGAATACTACTGCTGTCAAACAAAATCTGCATCTTTGTTTGTTTCTGTGGATCAATAGAAACGTAGAAAAAAAAGAGAAAAATTCTCAAAAAAAAAATCCTGGAATAATACATTTCTGGATATATAATCATAGTGACAGTGTCGATATATATGCAGTAAATAGCACATTATCACCATCATTTCAGAGCGTAAACATTTGCACTCAAACTGTCTTAAACATATTTAACACAGTTACTTACAACAAGAAATGCTCAACTCCAAACACAGTCGAATATAAAACCCCTCTTAACTGAGCACACAAACAAAATTAGCAGTTAAACTGTTTCTGAACTGCTACTGATTCCATTTTTTTTGTCATTTTATTCCAAAAACTCATCAAACTCATCTTCATCCTTGCATATAAAAAAACTTCAAAAAGCAAACACTGCTGCATGTACCATTCTCCTTCAAACACAAATTAATCGCTGTAGATACTTTTTCTCTACTTTTCTAAACACACACGGGGGTCCCATTACATAGCAGTCAATCTTCAAAAGAGAAAGTGTTAAAAAACATCAGCGGAGGGAAGGGGGAAAAAAATCCATTCTCCGGAGACAAACAAAACCATTAATTAAGAAAAACTCTGGAGCATCAATCTCCCTGCCTGTCACAAAATTATCATAATCCGAGAATGTTGGGAGTCTGTAGAGTAAACAGTTAATTTAGGGAGCATTAATCAAAAAGTGGGGCTCGCTCTACCCCTCTCTGTGCTCTGACACTTGCACTTCTTCATCCGACTGCGCTCTTTACACAGAGCGAGGACAACTTTTACACCCCCGTTAGTGCTGGGCCGCACCCAAAACTGAAATCAGTCAAAGTAATGTGCAGAGGTTTGTGGATTGGGGGGAAAATTGAATACTTGGTATTTTTGGAAAGTTTTTCTCAGTGTTTTTCATATTCATTTAGACAGGCAGGACGTTTGCTTATTTTAACCCCTTTTAACTGCTGACCTAATGTTCAGTTATCAGCTGCGATTTGACTGAGACCGACAATCAAGGTAGGTCGGGCCTTGTGTGGCCTTTTGGTTCCACACATAGAACAGTTTAAGGTTATAGTTTGGCCATGTGTTTATGTAGATAATCAGCTGCATTGTGAATGTAACTGTTCACATATTTCTTTCTTTTTTCTTCTTCTTTTTTTTTCTTTCCATTTTCTCATTTCTCTCATTAGGACTCACCCTATCACTAGTGATGCCCCAACACCAGGAAGGTGAAGACTAGCACATGCTTCCTACAATACCTGTGAAGTCAGCCACCGCCAGTCTTTTCTAACTGCTGCTGATGCAGCATTGCCGAGTAGCATCACAGCATGTTCGGAGGAAAGCGCAGCGACTAGGTTCTGATTCATCAGCTCAAAGTGGACATCACCTTTTAGAGTGATGTAGGGAGAGAGCAAAGTCAATTGTGCTCCCTCTGGGCTCCGGGGGCCGATGGCAAGCTACATAAACAGGATTCGAACCAGCGATCTCCTGAATCTCCTTGCATCGCTTACCCCGCTGGACCACTCGGAGCCCAGTTCACATGTTTCTTTGTGCATGGGTCTAAATGCTATAGACCTCTACAGTGCTGCATCATTCTGTAGTCCTTGTTGACCATATTTGGGGATACAGAAACGGATAAAGAAATGATAGAGCAGCATTACAAAGCAATTTAATAGTACACTGACTGCAAACATTCTCACTCTGGATTGAAATGCAGCTAGTATATTATTATTATTTCCTTGTTGACCATAGTAGTCCTTGTTGACCATATTTGGGGTTCCATGTCTAAGATGAATTTCTATATGACCTGATTAAATGGGCTCTTCAAAAACTTGTCTCTATCACATTCTGTGGAAAATAAATATGTTCAGAACCCTGTACGTTTTATGTTGTGAACATTTTACTTGAGAACAGCACAGTTTTTATGAGAATATGTGATTGTTTACGAGTTGTAAAAAGAGTGAAGCTAGCTTTATGCTAATGCTACAGCACACTGAACTGACATCACATCACAGCGGCTCAGAATGCAAGTGGACTCAATTTAGTGAACTACAGTCAAGTTTTTACAGCATATTACTGCCCAGCTGATCTAACTAATGAACTACGTGCCCTTGCTGAGGTGAACTGGGAGGGTAACAGCAGAAAAAAAAACACTAAAACAAGCAGCACAGCATTACTTCAGAACCACACCTTTAAGTGCTGTAGCTTTTTTGCCTATAGCTAGAGGGGGTTTCTACAAGTCAGAATTAAACTGGTTCAAAAACCTGATTACCCTGATAGACCAGATATACACTTAAACTCAAATTATATAGTTGAGTTTATGCCTGTTTGTTCCCAATCTCTCTCTGGGCTTTACAGCGGATTAGTAAATGCGGGTTATAGTGCAGCGGTTTGTTTGTTGTGTAGATCTGATTAAGTTTATTATGCAGTTAAATTAAGTTAAATTAAGAAGTTTGGTGTTTTTTATGGCTTGTTGTTTTAGTACATTAATCCAAGTTAAGATTTCTCCTAATAATAGGATTCAGTGAGAAGAGAACCCACATTAAGCCTCTTAACGTTAGTGATTTAGACTTTTATTGGTTCTTCATCTGGTTAGCTCTGTGGTTCTAGAGTATCGCTGTGCTGCTTGGTTTAAGGTGCTTGCACACTGCAGGCAGCAGCCGAGACGCTGTGTACTGACCCCATTTAATTCAAATGTTTGCAGAAAGTGGTGCACTTCCACACCCATAACCATGACTCTGCTGCTACTACTCACTGTGGTCAAAGTTCAACATGGTTAATTTTTTTTATCATTTTATTTCTCATTTTTGTCCATTCCCACTCCCACTATCACTCGTGATGCCTCAACACCAGGAGAGTAAAGACTAGCACATGCCTCCTCTGATACATGTGAAGTCAGCCACCACCTCTTTTCAGACTGCTGCTGATGCAGCATTGCCGAGTAGCATCACAGCGCACTCGGAGGAAAGCACAGTGCAGTGGTTCTGATACATCAGCTCACAGACGCCTTGTGCTGAGCGACATCACCCTTTGGAGTAATGTGGGGAAAAAGCACCATCTACCCACCCAGAGAGAGCAAGGTCAATTGTGCTCTGTCAGGGCTCTGGTAGCCGATGTCAATCTACGTTAACAGAATTTAAACCAGTGATCTCCTGATCATAGTGGCTGCGCTTAACCCGAGTTTGACCATGTGAGGTCACACCTGAAAAAAAGTTAGTTGTGTACACATCATTTAATGTCAAACGGTATTGTCAAAAGGCCTGTAAATCATCTGATTTAAATGCACACCTGTGGAGAAAGGACAATGGTTTAATTCATGTAAAGAGGGTGGGACAAGGCCAATAAAAATTGTAGGAAAAGTCATCAGGGGAACTTGTGGGAACTCACCTGCTGCTACAGGAGGGCACAGGTAATGTAATCACTACTCCGGTGAGGCTGATCTTAAAAGGTTTAGTGTGTGCAGGTGTGACAGTATGAAAAAAAACTTTATTTTTTTTTATAAGTTTATCTATAATTTAAATTTTGCAAGGTGTAATTCGAGTGCCTTTATTCTGCTATTGCATTTTTTTTGTCATATTCTGAATAAACATTGGACAGTTCCTGTTTCATAGAAAAATGTTAATATGAAATACAAACAGGTTCTCTGGCATCCGTCTTTGTTGAGATTTTTTCATGTGGTTAAGTTCAACATCCCTGTCATCTACATGAGGCAGTGTGACACACCCTCTTCCAGTGAGGATAAGACAGACTGTCGCAAGGTTCTAGGTTGTAAAAGAAAACGTCAGATAATAGTACTCTCAGGTTCATTGGTAATATTGTGGCGTGGAAGAGGAAGGAAGACCCGTGAGACTCATGCTGAATGCTCAACAGCTCCTTTATTGAACAGGCTTGCCACTCACTTACAGCCTTTAACAAGACTAGGAGAGCTAAAACCGTTAACCCACAGAGCTAAAATAGCCCAAAGGCCACCAACCCAGCTGTGTGTCTCCCAGATGGCAGATCCAGAGTGGTGCCCACCCTCTCTGCATAACCCCTCCCAAGGGAGATGCCCCACCCCTGTCATCCTCGCACACAGGAGAACAGAACCATGCCTACAGGCAGCCACACACACAACCCAGAGCCGCCACATAGACCCCCTCCCAAGGGTCAGCCGTCCCGGCGACCCCACCAACCCAACACAAACCCTGTGTACAACAAAACTTTTTTTTTTTTTTTTTTTTACAATCAGTCGCAAACAAAGTCATTAAGGCGGGCGGGCGGCCTCCGCGCCCGCAGCAGCCTGGAGGGGCCGGGCACGGCACCGCCTGCCAGCGGCTCCGAAGAGCCAGAGTTCAGATCAGGCACGAGTGCAAGGCAGGCAGTTTCCGCACCACCGTCCACAGTGTCCGACAGTCTCGGCCTATAGGGGGCCAGCCTATCACGGTGCACAATCATAGTGCGTCTGCCCCACCGGATCTTATACACCACCTCCCCCAGCCTGGACAGCACCAAGCACGGACCCACCCAGGCCGACTGGAGCTTCGGGCACAGTCCCTTCTTCCGCTGAGGGTTATATAGCCAAACCCTCGCCCCCACCGCCAACGGGTCCCCAAAGCAGTGCGTGTCGTACGCACGTTTCTGCTTCTGCCCGGCAGCAGACTGGTTGGAGTGCGCTAGACGGTGCGCTAATTCCAGCGAAGACATAAGGTCCGAGACGAAAGTGGGCGTGTCCGAAGCGTACCCGCCCCCGTCAGGATGCGCCCCAAAAGCCAGGGAGACCGGCATCCTCAGCTCGCGCCCGAACATAAGCAGAGCCGGCGTGAATCCCGTCGTGTCCTGCACAGCGGAGCGACAGGCCAGCAGCACTACTGGCAGGTGCCTGTCCAAGTCACGCTGGTTCTTGTCCGACACCATGGCCAACTGCGCCGCCAGCATGCGGTTAAAACGTTCCACCAGTCTGTCACTCTGCGGATGAAGGGGCGTCGTCCTGGTCTTATGGATTCCCAGGATGCGGCAGACCTCCGCTATGACCTCCGACTCGAAATTTCTCCCCTGGTCACTGTGCAGTTCTTCCGGAACCCCGAATCTGCAAAAGAACTCCCGCACCAGGATATCCGCAGTGGTGACCGCCCCTTGGTCCGGCACCGCGTAGGCCTCTGGCCACTTCGTGAAATAGTCCATCGCCACCAGAACAAAGCGATTTCCAGAGTCCGTCACCGGAAAGGGGCCCAGCACGTCCACGGCCACCCGCTCCATCGGGCTGCCGCACTGGTAAGGGTGAAGTGGGGTGCGGGGCGCCCTCGAGGGGCCCTTCTTGGCAGCGCACACATCACAGCAGTGCACGAAGAGTTCCACGTCGGTTCTACACCCAGGCCAATAGAAGCGTTGCCTCAGGCGCTTCAGAGTCTTGGTGACACCAAAGTGCCCAGCCCCAGGTGACCCATGAACTCCCCGTAGGACCGATCCCCTAAGCGCCCGTGGTACCACCACCTGAAAAGCGCGCCGCCCATTCGCCGGATCCTCCCAGGTATGGCACAGCACGCCGTCGGACAAACTAAAACTAGCCCAGTTGGAGCGCAACGCCTTAGCAATCGGGCCAAGCGGCACCACCTCCCCCTACGACGGTGTGACGTTTGCGCTGAGCGCGTGTACTGCCCACGATACCGCCCGTTGCGCATCGCGGAGCTGCTCTACGGACACCTGAGCCACCCCGACAGCGCCAGTAACATCCCCGGAGATTGCAGCGCAGCGCGCAGTCTGAGCAGATTTCTCCTCAGCACGAGCACAATGTTTGCAGTCGGCGGCCACACACGGCCGGCGCGACAAAGCATCCGCGTTACTGTGGCCACGGCCCGGGCGGTGCACAACCTCAAAACGAAACTCCTGGAGTCTAGATAACCAGCGTGCGAGTTGGCCCTCGGGCTCGCGGAAACGCATGAGCCACTGTAGCGAGGCGTGGTCGGTGCGCAGCAGAAAGGGCACCCCATACACGTACGCTCGGAAATGTTTAAGGCCACTGTGAGTAGTTCCCGGCCCGTTACGCAATAGTTACGCAATAGTTGCTTGTCCAGGCGGCGGCTATAGTACGCTATTACGCGCTCGGAGCCGTCCTGAACCTGCGACAGGACTGCTCCGAGGCCGTGGTCGCTCGCATCAGTATCCACAATGAAACTCTCAGACACCTTCGGATACGCTAGAATCGGAGCATTGCGCAGGCGGCTTTTTAGCTCCTCGAATGCCCGCTCCGCCTCGTCAGACCAGCGGAATTTCACACTAGGCTTAGTCAGAGCATGAAGCGGCGCTGCCACGTCCGCGAACCCCCTAATAAACCGCCTGTAATACGAGGCGAGCCCCACGAAGCTGCGAACCATTTTTGCGTCTCGCGGTGTGGGCCAGTCACGGACCGCCTCCATCTTTTTGGGATCGGTTTCCACGGCAGCACCGCTCACTACGTGGCCCAAGAAGCTCACGCGCTGCCTTAGCAGATTACACTTTGCCGGATTAAGCTTCAGGTTAGCCGCCTGAATCGCGCCAAGCACCATTTCAAGGTGAGACAGTGCGGAGTCGAAGTCGGTTCCGTGCGCCAAGACATCATCCAAATAAACGACGCAGCACGACCGCGGAACCCCGCATAGAACATGCTCCATAAGATGCTCAAAAGTAGCCGGCGAGTTACACAATCCGAACGGAAGCACCGTGAAATGCCATAGGGCTGAGCCGAGCGAGAAAGCGGTTTTCTCCCTATCCCCCGCCGCGAGGGGCACCTGCCAATATCCGCTCCTCAGGTCTAACGAGCTGAACCAGGTTGAGCCAGACAGCTGGTCCAGCGTATCGTCGATCCTGGGGAGCGGGTAGGAGTCAAGCTTCGTGACAGCGTTAAGTCGCCGATAATCCACGCAAAAGCGCCAATTTCCATCCTTCTTTTTCGCAAGGACCACCGGGGCCGACCACGGGCTGCTCGAAGGCTCAATAATGCCCGTACTCGCCATCTCGCGGACTAACTGCTCCGCCGCTACGCGCTTTGCTAACGCCAGACGGTGCGGCCTCAGCCTGATGGGCTGGGCGTCACCCGTGTTTATCGAATGAACCGCAAGGTTAGTTTTAGTACACTTGCGCTCAGACACAGCGAAACTCATGCGAAAACGGCCGATCAGTTCGCGCAAACGGAGTTGTTGGGGACCAGATAAACCCACACAACTGCGCTCCAGCATCTCCTCTATCGGATCTACACTCAACCCCGCATCCAGCGGACCCTCTTTAATCACGTAACGCTGGACTCTACCCTGCCTGCCTTTTTCCAGTTTGTGGACTGTCCCACCAGGAAAAACAGGACCATAGACTTGCTGTATGCTAATGTGAAGGATGCATACAGGGCTATTCCACTACCACCGCTGGGGAAATCAGATCACAATCTGGTGTTCCTGCAGCCTCAGTACAAACCACTGGTACTGAGGCAGCCCACTACCACACGCTCATTCAGAGTCTGGTCTCCTGAAGCAGAAGAAGCCCTAAGGGACTGCTATGACACCACTGACTGGAGCGTGCTGCTGCACCCACATGGTGAGGACATTGAGGGGGTGACTCACTGTGTTACGGACTACTTGAATTTCTGTATGGATGTTGATGTTCCCACAAAGACTGTACGCTGCTTTCCAAACAACAAACCCTGGATTACCAGCTCCGTCAAGGACCTCCTCAACCAAAAGAAGAGGGCGTTCAAAGACGGAAACTTGGTAGAGCTGAAGCGCGTACAGGGGGAACTCAAGGTACGTCTTAAAGAGGCCAAGGAGTCTTACAGGAAGAAGGTGGAAAGAAAGCTGCAAGACAACAACATGAAGGAAGTCTGGGGTGCAATGAAAACCATCACTGGGTGCAAGAACAACAACGGCAACCCAGTAGATGGCGGTGTGGACAGAGCAAACCAGTTCAACAACTTTTACAACAGGTTTGACTGTCCTGCTCCTGCTGCCCCCTCCTCCTACCCTCCTGCAGCATCACCAACATCTTCTCCATCTCTACCATCATCACCACCATCTCCATCACCTTCAACTCCAACTCCACCATCTTCATCACCACCACCATTACCCTCACCTCCATCTTCATCAACATCATCACCGTCATCATCATCACCACCACCCTCACCTCCATCATCATCTTCATCACCATCAGCACAATCACCCTCACCTCCACCATCTTCATCAGCACCATCATCACCCTCACCTCCACCATCTTCATCATCACCACCATCAACACTATCAACTGGCAGACAAATCATCTCCTCCAGTCCACCAACCTTTACTGCAGACCAGGTCAGGAGACAGCTGAGGAGACTTCACCCCAGGAAGGCAGCTGGCCCGGACAGAGTGTGCCCCAGAATGCTCAAGGCATGTGCTGTTCAACTGGGTGAGCCCCTCCAACATGTTTTTAACCTGAGTCTGCGTATAGGGAGAGTTCCTGCCACGTGGAAGACAACCTGTCTCATTCCTGTTCCCAAGAAGGCACACCCGAAGGAACTGAATGACTACAGGCCTGTTGCTTTGACATCTCACGTGATGAAGACCATGGAGCGACTGCTGCTGGACCAACTCAGACCTCAGGTCCACCATGCTGAGGACCCACTGCAGTTTGCGTACCGGGAAAAGGTGGGAGTGGAAGATGCCATCCTCTATCTCCTGCACAGAGCTCACTCTCATCTGGACAAGGGGGGAGGTGCTGTGAGGGTCATGTTCTTCGACTTCTCCAGTGCCTTCAACACCATCCAGCCCCTACTACTGAGAGACAAGCTGATGGAGATGGAGATGGATATGCACCTGGTCACCTGGATCACTGACTACCTTACTGGGAGACCACAACATGTCAGGATCAGGGACTGCTCCTCTGATACAGTGATCAGCAGCACAGGAGCACCACAGGGGACTGTTCTCTCTCCAGTCCTGTTCACACTGTACACATCAGACTTCAAATACCACTCGGAGTCATGCCACATGCAGAAGTTCTCTGACGACACTGCAATCGTGGGGTGTGTGCGTAATGGTGATGAGAGGGAGTACAGAAGCCTGGTTGAGGAATTTGTGATGTGGTGCAAGATGAACCATCTGCAGCTGAACATCTCCAAAACCAAGGAGATGTGCATAGACTTCAGGAGGTCCAGGCCCTCTGCTCAGCAGCCAATCTCCATCGAGGGGGTCGACGTGGAGGTGGTCAAATCCTACAAATACCTTGGTGTGCACCTGGACGACAGGCTGGACTGGTCAGTGAACACTGACTCCCTCTACAGGAAGGCTCAGAGCAGACTGTACTTCCTCAGAAGGCTCAGGGCTTTCAACATCTGCCAGAAACTCCTCCTGATGTTCTACCAGTCTGTGGTAGCCAGCGTCCTCTTTTACACTGTTGTGTGTTGGGGAGGCAGCATCAGCAAGAGGGATGCTGGACGACTGGACAGGCTGGTGAGGAAAGCTGGTTCTGTGCTGGGATTAGAGCTGGAGTCCTTAACACCACTGGCAGAGAGGAGAGCCCTCAGCAAGCTGCTGAACATCATGGACAATGTTCACCACCCTCTGCACAGCACCATCACCAGGCACAGGAGCTCATTCAGCGGCAGACTGCTGTCCCAGTCCTGCTCCACAGACAGACTCCGAAAGTCTTTTGTTCCTCAGGCCATAAGACTGTTCAACTCCTCTCAGCACAGCAAACTAAAGACTCTGTGAAACTTTTTCATTCCGGCCACTCTGGCCACACCATGGACACACCCCCAGCTATGGACACACTCTCAGACTTGCTGATGCCTAGAACACTTTTTATAGTTCTACCATATTTTGCACTAGTAGTTCATTCACTAGTTAATTCATCTACTGTTTACGTATCTTTTGCACTGTTTACGTATCTTTTGCACTGCTTAATTTAAGTTATTATATAACTGTGTATTTGCACTTTCTGTTTGGCTGACATCAGTTATCCTCACTTTATGCACATCAACTGGTGTTCACTGTCTATTGTGTTCAACTGCACTACCTCCATTCTCCATCTCCATTACACACACACACACGAAGACTGTACATTTACATTTACACTGTATATTCTATTTCTTATTTGATTGTATTTATATGTATCTTTATATTTTATATTTTATCTTTTTTTAACTTTGTGTATTGTGTAACCTGCTGCTGGATGCCAAGAATTTCCCCCCGGGGATCAATAAAGTATCTATCTATCTATCTATCTATCTATCTATCTATCTATCTATCTATCTATCTATCTATCTATCTATCTATCTATCTATCTCTCTACCGTATCACGCACCGAATCACACACATTCCCTCCCACCAGTTCACTTACCCCTAACTCGTCGCGTATCTCTACGGGGGAGTCCAGTCACCAGCACCGAGCCCCGTGCACAGTCAATGATAGCTCCGACGCGTGAGAGCAGGTCCTTGCCCAGAATGCACGGGTCGTTGATGCGTCCTATCCAGAACTGTTGTTGAAAGGGCCCCTTGCCGACATCAATCGTCAACTCCGTTAATCCTAGGAGACCTATAGGAGAGAGAGCGATGCGCTGGCTGTTGTCAGTCACAAACTTGGCCGCAACCTCCGTCGCTAGCTCGGGCCGTATCAGTGAGACTGACGAGCCCGTGTCCACCAGCGCGTTCACCGTCACTCCATTCAATGTGCATTTCAGGAAATATCCGCTGAGTCCGGCAGTTCCGGAATCAGATCCCGAGGGTAAGCATAGCGTTCCTGGGGCCACCGTAACCCTCACTGGGTGGTCCCGGCTCCGTTTCCCGGCCGGCTGCAGTGCGCTCGCTTGTGGCCACGCCCCCCGCAGCGCCAGCACTCCAGTTGGGCACCAGACCGGCTCCGACCCCACCTCTGCGAATCACAGGCACCCGGCGACGTCCCCCACGGTCCAGGATGGCTTGAGAGGATGAGTTCGGACCGCTCCGCCACCTCCACCGCGGACTCCAGGGTCTGCGGGTCGGCCAGCCTCACGTGTTTGCGCAGCTCGCTCGGCTCGAGGGCGCGCAGAAAGTGATCCAACACGAGCCTCCTCTGGGCCGCTCGCGGAAACGTTGGGTAAGCTTGGCGGGTTAGCAGGGCCATCTCCGATGCCAGCACGCCCAGTGTCACTCCCTGCTGTCGGCGTCTGTCCGCCACTAGCATTTTGGCGGCTGCCTCCGACGGTTGCGGCGGGAGCCAGCGCCGCCGTACTCGCGTCGTCCTCTCCCCGGCCACGACTTCCGAACAGCCCGCTGGCGCCGTCAGGTCCGAGTCCACTGCGCTGGAGAGCCTTGCCTCTAGTCCGTTGGTCCGCTGTCTTCCTCCTCAGCCGTTCGATTTCCCCTGCCAGCAGTTCAATATCTTCCAGCAGGGTCACTTCTGATACCAAATGTGGCGTGGAAGAGGAAGGAAGACCCGTGAGACTCATGCTGAATGCTCAACAGCTCCTTTATTGAACAGGCTTGCCACTCACTTACAGCCTTTAACAAGACTAGGAGAGCTAAAACCGTTAACCCACAGAGCTAAAATAGCCCAAAGGCCACCAACCCAGCTGTGTGTCTCCCAGATGGCAGATCCAGAGTGGTGCCCACCCTCTCTGCATAACCCCTCCCAAGGGAGATGCCCCACCCCTGTCATCCTCGCACACAGGAGAACAGAACCATGCCTACAGGCAGCCACACACACAACCCAGAGCCGCCACAATATGTTAACCTAGAAAGGACTACTGATCGGTGTTATGTTTTCTCCCAAAAGTGTATTTTATTGTAGTCTATTTAAAAAAAAAACACTGTATTGTACTTTTTAAAAAGTGTGATCAAAGTTTACTTTCAAACATTTGGTAAAAGCATAATATTAATGTACTTTTAATATATTTTAAGTAAGTACACAAATTTGTTAGTATATTTACAGCATACTTAGACATTTCTTAGTACAAGTACAATTAATGATATATATATATTTTTTTTTTATTTTTTTATTTTTTTTTTACCAGGGAATAGAGTTGTGTTTTCACCCAAAATGCTTCCTTTGTGATTTTTGTCAACACGACAGATCACCACATTACCTCACCCTCACAAACTTAAAATAAGAATGCAAATGTGAAACCATGTCATATTTTTTTTTTATAGTCAAGTCAAGTCAAGGGGCTTTTAGTGTCAGTACATTTAAGTGTAGTAATTGCAGTGCAATGAACAATGGTGCAACATGGAACAACAATACAATAGACAACACAAAGTTGCAAACGTGCAATAGATGTGCATCACAGTAACTCTAACACTACAATAAATACAGACGATTTAACTGACAGGACAGAGCAGCGCAGTACCGACAGTACCACAGTACAGTCTAAATGTGTTTGTGTGAAAAAAGGCGCAGAAATATGTAATATTAAATGGAAATGATAATATAAAATGGAAATATATATGGAATATATAATATAAATGGAATATAAAGTTCCCAGCAAAGATTGCTGATATAGTTAGTGACAGTATCTGTCTCTGTGTGTTGAGTGTGTGAACTTCCTCATTCCAAACCACAGTAAAAAAATGTCTTCTTTATTCTGTGGTCGAGCTCTAGTGAAAAAAGTAGATTAAAGTACACTAAGTATTATTATGCTTTAGTGCACTAAAGTGTACTTGTAGCTAACTTATTAATCAGTATATTTAAAGAGTGTTAAATTGGAACAACTTTTTAAAACTTATTATACTTTAATTGTATAAAAATAGTACAAAAGTCTTACTTAAATTGTGTACTTAACTGTACTAAAATGGAACTTAAATCAAATATTTAAATATAATGTAAATATACCTAAGTAATATTTAAACATACTACTTCATGTATGTAACCCCATATTTTAAATATGCTTACAGTTAAATTATAATCAATTTAATAAGGATTACAACTGTATATATTAGAATATACATATATTAGAAATATACTAAGAATTGATGTTAAATATAATTACAAATACGCTTCTTGTTCCTGTCTTTTGTAAGTAGCACACTTCTAGTATACTTCGTTGGGTATAACAATATATATTAATATACTGTACTTACTATACTGTACTATAATTGACTTTTTAAAAAGTTACATGATGCTTTGTACTTTAAGTGAACTACTGTAACAGTTGTTTTTAACACTGTTTGCTAAAAAAATGTACAAAAGTATATCTGGAAATAAGTATTTTAGAAATATATTGAATTAAATTAAACCAAAGGTGTATTTTATTGTAGTCTATTTAAAAAATAATACACTATATTGTACTTTTTAAAAAGTGTGATCAAAGTTTACTTTCAAACATTTGGTAAAAGCATATATATATACATATATATATATATATATATATATATATATATATATATATATATA
This sequence comes from Astyanax mexicanus, assembly GCF_023375975.1. Lineage (NCBI taxonomy): Eukaryota > Metazoa > Chordata > Actinopteri > Characiformes > Acestrorhamphidae > Astyanax > Astyanax mexicanus. The sequence continues at coordinate 21,757,804 of NC_064419.1, read as the reverse complement.
TATATATATATACATTTTATTTTTATTTTTTTACCAGGGAATAGAGTTATGTTTTCACCCAAAAAGATGTAATTTTCTTCTATAGTCAAGCCATTGTCATTATATCAGTACAGTACAGTACAGTAATTTCAGTTCAATGAAAATATGTTTCTCTTGTACAATAGTGCAACATAAATTTGCAAATGTGCAATAAACGTGCAACCTAGTACTATAACAGTACAATGAATAAAATAAATACAGAAGACACAAGACTATCAAAATACAAGACAGAACAGTGCAGTGCCGACACGGTACAGTTTAAATGTGCTTGTGTGGCAATGGTGCAGATATATTTAACTTACTGTAACATATAAAACATACATGATCACAGCAGTTACTGAGGGAGAGTACATACAGTACTTAGTGGAATATAAAATTAGCTGACACGGTTAGAAACAGTATCTGTCTCTGTGTACTGAGTGTGTGAACTTCCTCATTTCAGTTCACAGTGAAAGACTCATTTTGACTATCTTTGTTCTATGGTCGAGGTGATGAAAAAAACTCATTAAAATGGTTAGAGAGTGGGTAGAGGAAATTCTTGATGTATTTTTTTATGTAGTCAGGTTGTCATGTCTACAAATATAATAATTGTACGTATGATTAAAAAACCAACATGCTTTTTATTATTTAAAATGTTCTGAATTGCAGATTAATACTGAAGTCATCCAAAGAAAATAAAGAAAACATATGAAATTGTTTAGTAACCAGAAACAGGGTCAAACAAACAGAATATGTTTTTTATATTTTAGATTCTTTTGCACCTTTTGCTTAGATGACAGCTTTGCACATCTTAGCATTTGAACTGATACAGTAGAGTAATATTACAGGGTTAGACAGCATTCTTGCGTATGTTGTCTTGCCAGCTTCACCAAGCTACATAGTGCAGTCAGGAGCATGCTCAGCTCAGAGTAGCAAAAATAGAGGTGCTGTTCTCCTTATGAAAGGCAAATGAAATATCAATATCATTTTCAAACTGTTACTTTAAGGTAAAAATACTACATAAAGCTGTAACAAAACTGTAAGAATATACAGTGTAAGCCTATACATTGATGGTTTACTTGAGCAGATGAAGGTTTTCTGGCCTTAATTACTGCTTTTAAAATCAGTAGGACTGGTTGGAGTGATGAGATAATGTGCTTTATAAATAAAGAGTTGTAAAAGAGATGATTTTTGCTTAATGTTTTTGTTAATTTGCTCAAAAATCATGCAAACTTCTTAATATCAAATAAAAGCACACTGTTGTTTGATGTGTAAGCATCAAAACTCGGTGGTGAAAAAGCCAGTATTTCCAGTTCACATTTTACACACAGTTGATAAGCCATTGTTCATTAGCTTATGTCAGGTAAGTTGGGGGCAGAAGTGACTTATACAATACTTCCTGTGTCTGGCGTTGAACTGAGTCATCAGTTAAACCTGTTCTTTTTGAACCTGTATTTTTGAAGCTTTACTTGCCAACAGCATATTTGCATTCACGCGGTGAGTGACGCAACTTCCGGCCTGCGAACCTGCTTGCTGTTTGTTTAGCTCCTCTCTGTTTTAGCTATTTGTTTACGTTTTCTACTACTTATTAACTTTTAACCGTCTTATAACCCTCCTAAACTTATAAAATCCCTCAGGTAGCCATTATTTTTGTGTTATTTATCGATTTTTGCCGTTTTTTTGTGTGTGTTTTGTGCTTACTTCGAGGTAATGGCGTGTGCGGAGGATCGTGCTCTCCTGACACTCAGCGAGGAGCTCGTCCGTCTGGATCAGCAGATCCACCGCCTGCTCGAGAGGCAGTCGGAGCTCCACAGGCAGAGGACGAGGCTGGAGGAATCCCGCGACGCCGCCTTCGCGGCCGTCTCCAACCCGGTGCTGCCGGCGCCGCGGACCCCGGCGGTCGTTTGCTTCACCCCCGCTCCGGGAGGGGCCTGGGAGCGGCAGCGCGGCCGAGGAAAGCGGGTTTCCCCCCTACCTTCTCAGCCGGATTTTGCCTCCGCAAACCGGTTTGAGGTCCTCAGCTCGTCGCCGTCGCCTCCTTCACCTCCCCCAGCCCCGAGGAAAACAGATAAGGGCAGTACCCTCATTGTCGGAGATTCCATTGTTAGGCATTTAAAGGTGTCTAACGCTAAGTGTAATGCTGCAGTGTCGTGTTTTCCAGGAGCTCGGGTCCTGGACGTCGCCCGGCGGCTTCCTACGGTGCTTCGGCATTGCGGGGACCCCGGCACCGTCATCCTGCATGTGGGTACCAACGACACGTCCGCCCGGCGCAGTGACGTCCTGAAGGAGCACTTTCGCACTCTTCTGGACACCGCTCGCAGACTGACCCGCGCCCGCCTCCTCATCTCTGGTCCGATGCCCACCTACCGCCGCGGGAGCCAGCCGTTCAGCCGCCTCTACGCTCTCCACTGCTGGCTGCGGGACTGGTGCTCTGCTAGTGGAGTTGGCTACGTGGACAACTGGGAGAGTTTTCGGGAACGTCCAGCCCTCTTCCACCGAGACGGGCTTCACCCCAGCCGCCTGGGATCCACCGTCCTCTCTGGTAACATTGAGGCGGTGCTACGCCGGGACTGACTGGCTCTAACCAGTCATACCGGCCAGGTTAGTGGTCTAAGTAATGGGCAGTTTAGTAATATACATTGTTCTAATGAGTTATCTTGCCACTTTCCTGTGCATAAGGCTGTGAGTTTTAATTATGTGCCTTTTTCAGATACAAGTGCATTTTTACCTTGTAGGATTGAGACTGTGTCTGTCCCCCGTGTTGCTCGAAACCGAAAAACTCAGAAAATCTGTTTTAATAATCTTATTAAAATTAAAACAACAGCATCCGTCTCTCAGAGTACCAGCAGCGTCCGTATGAAACTAGGGCTATTAAATATAAGATCGCTAGCACCAAAATCAGTTATTGTTAATGATATTATTACTGATAATCACCTTAATGCACTATGTCTGTGTGAAACCTGGATTAAACCTGATGAATATATCGCTTTAAATGAGTCTACCCCCCCCAGGTTTGAGCTATTTCAGTTACCCACGCAGCTCTGGTCGTGGCGGTGGTGTTGCCACAATCTATGACTCAATGTTAGGTATATCTCAAAACTCACAATTGGATGCTAAGTCGTTTGAAGTTCTTAGTCTTAAAGTAGCAGGCCCGTCTCCTGCTTCCAAAACGCAGCATTCGTTTCTGCTTATAACACTGTATCGTCCTCCTGGACCATACTCAAATTTTATTAGTGAATTTGCTGACTTTCTAGCAGCAGTAATTCTTCTTTCTGATAAGATCATAATTGTCGGAGACTTTAATATCCACTTTGAAAAGGACCAGGATCCACTAAAAATTGCATTTAAATCAGTTTTAGATGCTCTAGGCTTTAAACAAAATGTAATTGGCCCCACTCACCGATGTAGTCATACATTAGACTTAGTTTTGACACTGGGTATTGAGGCTGAGAATATAGTTACTCTTTCTCAACATGACTCAATATCCGATCATTATCTAATTATGTTTGAAATAGTTTTTAATCAAAATATCCTCCTCCCGCCCCGCTATATCAGCAAGCGTAAAATAACAACCGCAATTGCTAATGAATTTGTAAATAAACTCCCCGACTTAACCATCTCCCTTCCGTCCTATGAGCATGATCTCGAGCACAAAACAGAAAATCTACAAACTGCTCCGCTCTAACCTTGACCGCGTAGCGCCGACAAAAATAAAACAAATCAGGGATAAAAAGCTAGCACCGTGGTATAATGACCACACACGTACATTAAAACAAACCGCTCGTAACTTTGAACGTAAATGGCGACACACAAAACTAGAATTTTTCCGGCTAGCATGGCAGCATAGTCTCACAGACTACAAAAAAGCCCTAATTAAAACAAAATCCCAGTATATTTCATCGCTTATTGAGAAAAATAGAGACAATCCTAGATTCCTTTTCACTACGGTGGCTAAACTCACCGGCAGTCAAAAACAAACTAGCTCCGTTATCCCTGCCGACATTAATAGTAATGATTTCATGAAGTTCTTTGATGATAAAATTAATAGCATTAGACAAAAAAATCAGTATCACCCCCAAAATTTACTTATAGATATCGATGAATGCTGCTCCAGCTCTGAGACACACCTAGAGTGTTTCAGCCCGGTTACAGAAAAAGATTTACTTAGTTTAATTAACTCATCAAAATCAACATCATGTATATTAGATCCAGTACCCACACAATTATTGAAACAGGCACTGCCAAAGGTGGGAAAATCATTACTAGAAATAGTAAATTCATCCCTTAGCATGGGCTACGTACCCAATTCTCTTAAATTGGCGGTCATTAAGCCCATTATCAAAAAGCCAAATCTGGACCCCCGCGAGCTTGCTAAATATAGACCAATTTCTAATCTTTCCTTTATAGCCAAAATCCTAGAAAAAATTGTGTTTAACCAGCTGCGCTTGTATCTACAAAGTAATAGTATGCATGAGGTTTTTCAATCTGGATTTAGACAAAACCATAGTACTGAAACAGCTCTACTTAGAGTAACTAATGATTTACTTTCAGCTCTAGATAGGGGCAGTAATGCCATCCTTGTACTGCTAGATCTAAGTGCTGCCTTTGACACCATAGATCACGCTATTCTACTTGATAGGTTAGAAAATCTTATAGGAATTAAAGGATCAGCCCTCACCTGGTTCAGATCTTATCTGAGAGATCGATTCCAGTGTGTTTACTTAAATAACGAATGCTCTTATCAGTCTAGAGTAAAATATGGTGTCCCTCAAGGATCAATACTGGGTCCATTACTCTTTACTCTTTATATGCTACCACTGGGTAAAATTATCCGTAGGCATGGTATTAACTTTCACTGCTATGCTGATGACACGCAACTTTACATATCTGCTAAACCCAACGAGGAGCTCTGTATAAATCAAATAACAGACTGTATTAAAGACATTAAAAATTGGATGACACACAACTTTCTCTTACTTAATTCTGATAAAACTGAGGTCCTTCTATTAGGTCCTAATATTGATAAAAACATAAATGTTAATACTGTAGACATAGACGGTCACTTAATTATACCTGGTAAAACTGTGAGAAACCTTGGGGTCATCTTTGACCCAATTCTTTCGTTTGATGCTCACATATGTAGCATAGTCAAAATTGCATTCTTCCACTTAAGAAATATAGCTAAAATCCGCAGTATACTCTCTCTCGAAGATGCTGAGAAGCTGGTACATGCATTCATAACCTCCAGGCTGGAGTACTGCAACGCGTTGTTGGCTGGAAGTCCACATAAATTACTCCATAAACTCCAGCTAGTTCAGAATGCAGCTGCGAGAGTGCTTACCAGAGCTAGAAAGTTCGATCACATTACACCTATTCTTTCATCCCTACATTGGCTACCTGTTAGATTTCGTATAGATTATAAAATACTTCTCCTGACGTATAAATCCCTCAATGGTCTGGCCCCGCAATATCTACAGGAACTCCTTACTCCTTACAATCCGCCGCGTTCACTCCGCTCCCAAGACGCTGGCCTGTTATTAGTCCCGCGTATTAGAAAAAACTATGCAGGAGGAAGAGCGTTCTTTTATAAAGCTCCCCAACTTTGGAATAGCCTCCCTATTAATATAAGGGACTCAGACACACTCTCAATCTTTAAATCTAGACTCAAAACATTTCTATTTGCTCAAGCTTTTGAGTAATGTCTCATTACAATTTTCTTCCTCTTACAGCTTATCCAGCAAATATAAACCCTGTCCTAATCATCTGCTTTCTCTTTCTCTCCCCATGTCCTGAGCTGCTGCTACCAGTGCCCATCCCACTCCAGCAGAGTTTTATAAAACCATTCTAACCCCTTTTTCTTCCCTCCCCTCTCTGTTCTCTCTCTCTATCTTTCTCACATGTGCTGAGACGCCTGGCCGGCCGGTCTTCCTGGATGCGTCAGTCTGTGGTTCCAGCTTTCAGGAATCAGCCCTGTCCTTCTACTCAGAATTATTACACAGCCCTTCTAACTTCTGCTTTTTTTTCTCTTCCTTTCCTTTCTGTTTACTCTATCTATCTCTTTTACATGTATGGAGATGCCCTGTTCCTGATGTTCCCAGCCTGGCTCTCCACTGCCCGCTGTGTCGTTCTCCGGCTCTGCAACCCTGCACTGATTACCATTAACACACTCAGTATCTGTTTCTGTATTAGCCATAGCTCTATAGTTTGTGCCCATCACATTCTTATATTCATAAATTAGTACCTGTTATATTAGCCATAGTTCACATTAATTCTCTGTACTGTTTTTGTTCTGTTATTTGTTTGTTGTTTGTTTGTACTGAGCGGGTCAACCCGAGTAGGATGGGTTCCTTGGACTGAGTCTTGGTTCCTTCCAAGGTTTCTTCCTCTTAAAGGGAGTTTTTCCTTGCCACTGTGTCACCATAAAATTGGCATCTCTGTGGTGCTGCTCATAAGAGGCATGGACCTGTTTTTCCAGTAAAGCGGCTTTGTGACAACCTTTGTTGTAAAAAGCGCTATATAAATAAAATTGAATTGAATTGAATTCAGAACATTGCATTGGTTCAGAACAATGGTTCTCAAACTCGAACACGTTGTCGTATGCAAACTGGTGATTTTCATAATTACATGTGTTTACGTTAAGGGTATAACCAGTTAGAATATATGTATGTAAACCCATGCCTCAGTTCTTTGTTCTCATTAATACAATTATAATTATTACACCAATTTCATAGGCCCTACAATAGAACCCTGTTGGACTCCAGAAGAAATGCTAAACCAAATGGTTTACAGATAACTTACAACAGTTTCTGCACAAGGATCAACAGCTGAATAATTTACCTCGGGTTCGAGGAGGTGCCATGCACCATGTAAACTAGTCTTGGGACAATATATCAATATCATGATATTCAGAAACACAGTATTTAATTTTATAGGTAGCATATATGTAAACACCACTCTTCATATAGGGGAATATATGTCATATATTGCATTTCTGTTCGGGAGTAAACCAAATTGATAGAACTGCTTAAGACTCTTGTACAGCACTATATGTCTTAAACAAAGTGTGTGATTGTGTGCCATCAGTTCATTAACAGGCTCTGAGTCAGACTTACTTTCTCCCAAAAGTGTATTTTATTGTAGTCTATTTTAAAAAAAAACCACTGTATTGTAATTTTTAAAAAGTGTGATCAAAGTTTACTTTCAAACATTTGGTAAAAGCATAATATTAATGTACTTTTAATATATTTTAAGTAAGTACACAAATTTGTTAGTATATTTACAGCATACTTAGACATTTCTCAGTACAAGTACAATTCATTATATATATAAATATATATAAATAATATGTAAACACCACTCTTCATATAGGGGAATATATGTCATATATTGCATTTCTGTTTGGGAGTAAACCAAATTGATATAACTGCTTAAGACTCTTGTACAGCACTATATGTCTTAGACAAAGTGTGTGATTGTGTGCCATCAGTTCATTAACAGGCTCTGAGTCAGACTTCCTCTCTAGGGTTTTAGAGCATTCAGAACTAACAACCACAGTGGATGTGCTCGTTTTTTCTGACTGCACTCAAACATTGCGAAAAACAAGCCGAGCCCTATCTCACACCATGTGCAAGGCGTCTATGCCTATGCCTATGCCTAGTGGCTGCACCAGCAACAAAGTGCCAACATGCAAATATGTTGGTACAACACATTTATTTGCGACTAACCCCAATGCCAGAAATGCACAGGCTGTAAAAAATATGAATATACATAAAACTAGACATTAAGAGTCAAACATTTTACAGTTTCATGAAAAACAGTTAGAACGTGGTCAAAAAGCAAATAATTTTAAGTGAAAAGATTAAGTAATACTAATTAAAAATGTATTTATCTTGAATCTAACTCACTAACTAACTGCATATAGCTTGGAATGAAAAGAGCATATACAGCTCTGGAAAAAAATAAGAGACCACTTCAATTTCTAAATCAGTTTCTCAGATTTTGCTATTTATAGATATATTATTTATTAAAATGAACATTGCTGTTTTATTCTATAAACTACAGACAACATTTTTCCCAAATTTTAAATCAAAATATTGTCATTTAGAGCATTTATTTGAAAAAAAAGAGAAATGGCTAATGCCAATAATAAAAATTACTTTTACAGTGTTTTTTTTTTTTACATCAAAATGTTTACAATGTTTAGTAAAATGTTATGGCTATATCCATTCATTTAAAAAATTAAATGACAGGAAATGAAACGAGAAAAGCAAGATGGGCAGGGATTCACCAATATGTGGAAATGTTGGATATCTCACCATCTACAGCATCATCAAAAGGTACAGGTACAAAAGGTGTGCAAGAAACAAGGCTGACAGGCTTTATCTAGTTTATCTAGCTCTAAACCAGTTAATGTTTTCCATCAAATGTCTGATATGTGGTCTATGTTCTATTGTGAATAATATATCGGTCTATGAAATTTGTCAATTGTTGCGTTCTGTTGTTATGTACATTTACTTACATTGAACTTTTTACTATTTTCAAATGTAATTTACAAAACAAGAACAAATAATCTTTGGATGAAAAAGTAGTCAAAACCAAATTTTTGTTTTCATGTAAACTGGAAAATGTAATATTATTTATACACTTGCATAATGCACAGACAGCCTCAGCTGGGTTGGGCTGGTGTGTTTGACTTGCTGCAGAGTGCAGCAAACGTAACAGATGGCAGGAGACCATCATCACCGTATAAATCTCAGCTGAAGCCGAATACACAGGTGTGTCTGCATATCTGCTTTGTGCGAGAAAGTGCGATAGTGTGTTGTTTGGTCAAAAGCTTAATGAATGATATATTTAGTGTGTGTGTGTGTGTGTGTGTGTTGTTCGCCTCTCCTGTGCAGCAGTGCTTAAGTATGTTTATGCTTCATTAGGCATGCATTACCTGCTTCATTGCTGCTGTGTTTCAACCACAGCCAATGAGAAATCCCTTCTGCACAATTAATAAATGTGTGTGTGTGTGTGTTAACATTTCCTGGGGATTTTCTTTTTTTAGGAAGATATAAAAACATGAATATATTGATGTATTGAGGGATGTTTGGTTTCCTGAGGACATATGTGTTTTTAAAGCAGAAATTAAAGCTTCAAATTGAAAAAGTTTGCAATGGTACACAAAAGTCATAGTTTGGTCCACATCACAGTTTGGACTTCATGGTTTGGTACAATGAGGAAAAAAGCAGCAAAACTTCACACAAGTTAATTTTTTATTTATTTACTTTGAAATACAGTTGGTTGTGCACTTACAGTTTGTTTTGTGTTTTACCATATAGCGCCCCCTTAAGGTAGCTGGAACAGCTTGCAGAGAGTAAACGTTAGCATGTTCAACGTGTTTACCCAAACACTCTCTACACCCGACTGTCCAACAATGCTGACATTCTGGCCTAATCTGAACCAGCATGATTTTATGAGAAATTAAATCTTTAGATTTCTTTGAAGGCATGTTTAGTCGTTTCCTGATATGTGTTTTTAAAGCACACATGAGCTTAAATTTCTGCGTATTCGATGTGTAATTGTACAAACATCATGGTTTGGTTCACATACCATAGTGTTTAGAAGCATTTAAGCTTGTAATATGGTTTGCGACTCATTTTCAAACCACTGCTTGTAACAAAGAAGCCTATTGTTTAAATACTGAATACTCAAATTCATCAAAATAAATAATTAAAAAAAAAAATCTTTTTGCCAACAATTAGGTAATAATTCAGGCAGCATTTAGGCATTTTTCAGTCTATTGCTTAAGTGTTTCACAGAAACTGACATAAATGTCTGTGTATCCTTCACTAAAGTATGAACATAATTTATTGAACAGCATACTAAATTGTTTGCATTTTCTTTGAAACAAACATCATTATTTAGGCAAAAACATAAAAAAAAAACATCTAAATCATTATGGCTATTTTAAAATACAGTATGTATGGGATAGCAGTAGGTAAATCGATCAGGAAGTGTTACTTCAAGGGACGGCTTGGGAATTCCAGCACCAGTATAATTTGCGAGGTGTTTTCTTGTGAGCTGAACACTGGCCAGTGTGCTCATGGCAAGGTGGGCATTCCAATTCTGATGTGAGAATTTAATGTAGCATTCTCTAGCTTCCACAGGACACGGCAAAACGGACTTTGGGCATGTTAGTGTATGTACATGTATTTATAAATATGTAAAAAATATATGAATGCAAACATACAGAAATGCACAGTTTTTTGAATGCTGCTTAAGAAATCTTAATCTTAATCTAAGTCTTTTATGACAAAATATTACTGTAATTCCAGAGATTATGGTACAGGCAGTGTTAGATGTAGTATTGCAGCTTTAAGCTTTAAGACTAAAAAATAAATATTTCTATATATACTGGTGCCTTTGCGCACCACTCAGCCTATCCTGTTACAGTACAACAAAGCCAGTGGGATAAATGCTGCATAACGACAAACACACTTAGGGCCAATTTCTCTTTCGCATCCTTACCCCCTTTTTTTGAGTGTTACCCAACTCTTGGGTAACCCGATATGTTCCTAAAATAAATAAATAAATAAATAAAAAACACTAATTAATTCTCAAGCATTTCCAGACCTTGACATTCTATTGTGATAGAAGGGGAGCTCATATATGTCGGGGGGGGGGGGGGGGGTTGCAGAGATACGTCAGGGGAGCTCAGATATGTCAGATATGTCAGAAAGTTCAGTTACGTCACTGTTGGATGTTAGTTCCATTAAGTAGGGTGACCAAATTTTCATTTGGGTAAACCAGGACACCTGGTAGCGTGGGAGATGAGGGGTGGAGCATTGTGTGTGTGCTCTTACTGTGAAACTGCACCGGAAGGGTGGGAGGGACAGTACCACGCTGACAAGTCACGCTGTCTACGGCTCTCTGGTCCAATGAAGGTAATTTAAAAACCAGGGGCCTCATGTACTAAGACTTGCGTGGACTTCCTACTAAAATGTTCCGTACGCTCAGATCTGAAAAGTTCCGTACGCACAAAAAAATCCGGATTTATCAAACCGTGCGTAGGCAGAATTCCACGTACTTTCTCTTAGTACATCACAATCAACTTGAAATCAAGCGCAAATGCACGAAAGCAGCACACTTGCCACGACTCCTCCCTCAATTACGCAGAGTATAATGTTATATTATTATTATTATTATTATTATTATTATTAATAATAATAATATTATTATTATTATTATTATTATTAATAATAATAATATTATTATATACGCATAGCGTATAATTACCCATGTTTTAAGTTTTATTATTCTAAGATAAATGCTTTCATTTAAATGCTTTAAATGAGTTGCCTACCAAAAAGACACACGTCACGCACTCAGCTTGTTTTCTTATGCTCTTGGAAATCTAAAACTGCTTATAAGCCAGTCATCATCATGGGCCAAAAAAACATAATGGTCACGGAAAATGCGCGCTCAATGAATTCGGCCATTAGCAGTATTTTCCAGTAATGCCAACGCTGCATCTCCAACAACTCCAGCGCAAACCTGATCTAGGCTAAGTGGAAACACGTTAAACGATTATTTCTGTAAGACAATGAAACTGTCTGATTAATTTACTTTATTTTACCCAATAATGCTTACTTCAATGTGTGCATAAAGGATATCTTAATAGTTGTAATTTCAATGCATCGCCTCTAAGTGTCGCCAAATGACAAAAACACAATACATACGCACAAAAAAAAGGCGTACGCCCAAAACAAAACTTCCGTGGGGGAACGCACTTTCACACGTTCAAGTCAAATTTAGTACATCAGACCGTGAGCGTGAAATATGGCGTACGCAATGTTTTTGTGCGTACGCACCTTTAGTACATGAGGCCCCAGGACATTTCCTCACTTTCTGAAAAAAACCCGGGACAGGACATGAAATACGGACATGTCCCAGGAAATATGGACGTTTGGTCACCCTACATTAAGTGCATCGAAACTCGTCAAAAGGTGGGGTTTAGGGAGGGAGGGCAGGGTGGATGCAACAACTACATATTATCTTTCACACCAAATTCCTCTGTGATATCAAGCTAAAATTAGCCATTCGCTAGGTTCTTGTTTAAATTTTTCCATTCCACCTTAAATGCAGCAGCCTCTGTAACTGCTGTTGCATCATTAAAGGTGGAACAGGAAATTTTGCAAGCTAGCTACAGAGACTATTAGCAATTTTTTAATGCTTGTTATGATAAAAAGTGCCATAATACCTTGAAATCACAATAAACTCTCTGGGTTTCTTTGACCACTTGCACAGCCATCAATCGTGGTTTGAGCGCCATGTAACAGCAGTACTTCCCCCTACCCCTCTATCCCAACAAAAACTGGGATACCTTTCCTCTAGAAACGAATATGCAAAATGGAATGTACTAATGTGCTAGGAGCAAAAGGGTGAAATGGGATTGGGCCTTATGATTGGACAGGACTACCATACAGCAATTAAACCTTAGCCAATCCCTTATCTGTACTTTAATGAATTTTATCAAACCCAGGCCTGCAGGGCCTTGTTCCTGAGATGCTTCTCCAGGCATCGTATGGCGATAGGGTCGAAGTCTGTATCAAACTTATTTGCAAATAAATGGTCCTGCTGTAGCATCCACTGGAGGTCTCCTGCCCCATATACACAAATGGAACGGACATGAGTGCCCTGACAGGGTGGGTACACAGCATCAAAATCACCTTCATGGTACACCCATTTAATTAGGCGGGAGATGGTGTTCATGTCGGTTCTATCGAATTTGTGGTGGGCACGAATGTACCCAGGAACGCCGGGGATGCGCTGCATTGTGGCCCAAAGGAACTCATCAGGGCTGTAGGTATCTTTAGACCACAAAATTAGTTCTTGAGCTTTGGGGTCTTCAAGGACAAAGCGTATGAAGGCACGGCTCACCACAATGTACGCACCACCTGAAAACATCTTTATACCAGAGGGAGGAGGCTTTTTGGCTTCGTTAGTGTTGTGGATGTCACCATTTTTCACAATGTGTCGCTTCTTCCACCTGTACTCCTTATTAGAGGGCATGGTCTCAGTCTCCAAGCTGTTGCCACCATGCAACCCCTTCAGGGCACGCACCATCTCCAGGTTGGTTTTCATGGGAAAGTCCTGACCACAAAGGTTAATGAAGTACTTCCAGCGGTCACTGATCTGGTAAAGGTCCTTCATGCAGTTGATGTCAGCCTGGACACGACTCCAGCTGGCGTAGACCACCTCTTCCAGCTGACTGGCAATGAAAACATTGTCAAAGCAGGAGACGGTGGCATTGATTGCTGCTCGAGTTGACTCGGAGGCCTTTTTATCCACATGGATACAGTAAAAGTTCTGAGGAGCGTAGATGGATCTCAGAAGCCGCTCGAAGTTCTGCACCTTGTGATGAACTACGATGGAATACGCCAGAGGGAAGGCCTCTTCCTCCGCACTGAGTGTGAAAGGCATGTACTTTCGAGTCACACGGAACCTCTCGCAGTCTTGTGTGAGCTCTATGTAGTGCTCATCTGTCATCTTTGTTTGGTTCTTGAAGACCTTTGTGATGGTTAGGAGCTTGGCATGTTTAATCTCTTCGATGTCACCCACTATAATGTTATCACAGTTGCAGCTGTCCTCTGGGGTTCCGTCATCTCCAAACACCAGCCAGCTGTAATCTTTCTGTGTTTTTCGATAGATGACAACAGACAGCATTAGAAGTAAGAGGCATGTCAGAACTCCAACTGACATCCACCTACAGAATTGTCTCTGTCTGATTTTTATCACACCCATCCGGAGAACAGTCGTCTAGTAGCCCACTTCAGAGTGCGGCCAGTTGTTCCACCTAGAGGGATTAGATCATGTTAGAATGCCATATAATATTCTTAACAACAGCACAGCCATCAGTGAACTAAGAAAACCATGACAGAAAATAGTACAGAGAAAGTGTATGAATGGAGAAATATACATAATACATGTCACCGGGGAAAGGACGCACACCAAATGACAAAATATGTTTTTTTTCGGGTATTTTATTCTGATTAAATTGTACTCAAAACAATAAAAATAAAAATGAATACACTGTAAAACCCTAGCTTAGAACACAGCACAGTATTTGGTAGTGGCACTAATTACAGAAAATAGATAAATAACATTAATACCACATTAATGCCATTAACAGAGCTCTTTTAATATTTGTTTTTAAGCTCACCTCGAGTTACTCAGCTTTACTCAACAAGATTTGAGCATTTCTTTAAGAGAACTTGGATAAACAGCTTCTGTAACCCAGAAAAATACAAGGCTTGAACACGAGGAGCACACTACCCCACTGAAACAATGCCATCTGCACGCATCTGGTTATGATTCATCCAAAATACATGTTTAGAAAGGCAATATAGGCATCTACTACTGTTATAGGCCAACTAAACCTTATATTGTTCAGTATTTCCTGATTTTTACCTCTTATTTCATTAGGATGGCTCTGGATGGATCCTAAAATGAAGCACCACCATTCACTGCAGCTTGAGCCTCCTTCTCTACCATGCTCTTAGCTCCTCCCTTTCCTCTCTCAGGGTGACAACACTTCTTATTGTGTTTCTTAAAGTTAAAGACACACATTTTAAAGGTGTATTCTCAATTCACCACCTGGCTACATACATTTTAAAAATATCCATAATTCACTGTCCAGCTCTGGATCCTCACACTGATACATTTATAGCAGAATGATACTGCATATACTCTTAAAAAGCAATGGTGCTTCAAATGAGCTTAATTCTTTGTGTGGTGCCATGGAGATAAGTGTGAGGAACCTTTCGATTGGTAAAGAACCTTTACATCAAGTGAAGGTTTTGTAGACCTTACAAACACGGCTCCACAAATGGTGCCGGTGCTGGGGCCAAGTTCCCGAACGGTTCTTTGCGTTTCCACCGCAAAATTACAGGTTCTCGCATGGGTGTGGTAGTGGGGGGAAAAGTGGACCTGACTACCCAGGGCCCGAGTAGGGAGAAGGGCCCATGAAAATCCAGATTTTTTTTTTCGCTCACCTTCCTTGTATACTGGCATGGATAGGGGCCCACTGACATTGAGAGTGTACAGGGCCCAGCATTTGCTGCTACACCCCTGGTTTTTTCCAAAAGCAGTGTGTAAGACTGGTGGAGGAGAACATGCCAAGACGCATTAAAACTAGGGTTATTCCACCAAATATTGATTTCTGAACTATTAAAACTTTATGAATATGAACTTGTTTTCCTTGCATTATTTGAGGTCTGAAAGCTCTGCATCTTTTTTTCAGCTGCTATTTCTTATTTTCTGCAAATAAATGCTCTAAATGACAATATCTTTAGTTGGAATTTTTAAGAAATGTTATCCATATTTTATAGAATAAAACAACGATGTTTATTTTACTCAAACATATACATATAAATAGCTGTATGTGATATTGTATGTGGAGCCACATTGAGACAGTAATGAATCTAATATGTATTATATAGATGCTACATACTGAATGAGAAGATGGTAAAACTTAACATATACGTATATGCTTGTTTATGGTTTTGCGGTAATACTTGAGTAAAACACCCACTGTTTAAACTATATTGAAATGCCTAAACCTGCAATACCAGTAGTACTGCATATGCCACCAAAGAGGTAAGAATTTCAGGATTACCAGTGCACACAAAGATCATCCACAGAACATTCCAGACTAATGCAATCATAAAAAAAGTAAAAAAAAAAATCAAGAAACTAGAAGCTTTTAGCAGCTTTAGTATCAAATTGGCTTATTTTACTCTTCCAGCCATAAAAATCATTCATTGTTTTCAGTACTTTTATGTTAATTGTTAATTCAGAGCAAAATAAATGTTTTAAAATAGTATAATTAGAAAGGAAACCAGCCCTTTAGTATTTAACGTTCATCTGTGATTAATCTTTGGATTTACTCCATCCTAAAAAACTCTAGGGCAATACAAAAGCTCAAATAATCAGTAGCTACAATTAATACTGATAAAATAAATCAGGTTATTGCACTTTAGAAATGCCAAGCATTCTTTCCCTCACCTTTTATATGGAAGTTTCCATGTGTTTAATGTTTAACTAACTTATTTTGAAATCAATACTTTTAGAGACGGTTACTTAGAAAAGATAAATAATTATTTTTTCTTGTTTTTTAATGTGGGATTTACAGAAAGTGTGCAATAATTCTTTAAACAAAATTAGGCAGATGCCTAAATTTGCGCCCCAACTGAAAAAGTACCTTATTTAGTAGATCCTCCTTTTACAGAAATAACAGCCTTTAAACGGTTCCTATAGCTTCCAATTAGAGTCTGGCTTCTGGTTGAAGGTATTTTGTATTATTCTTCTTTAAAAAACATCTCCAGTTTAGTCAGGTTTGATGTTTGAAGTTTCTGAGCACAGACAGCCTGCTTTAAATCACATCAATAATATTCAGGTCTGGGGACTGAGATGGCTATTCCAGAACGTTGTACTTGTTCCTCTGTACGAATGCTTTAGTAGATTTTACGCAGTGTTTAGGGTCGTTGTACATGGAAAGAGGTGAGTGGGGACAGGACAGGAAGACAGGTAATGAGCAAATATGAAAGGATACATGGAAAAAGGAAATCAGAAAAAACATGCTCACAGACTGGGCAGAAATAACAGCCTCTAAATGCTTCCTATAGCATCCAATGAGAGTCTGGCTTCTGGTTAAAGATATTTTCTATTATTCTACTTTACTAAACGTTTCCAGTTCAGTCAGGATTGGTAGTTTCTGATCATAGTTTCTAATCAGCCAGCTTTAAATCACACCACAGATTTTCAATAATATTCAGGTCTGGGGACTGAGATTATCATTCCAGAACATTGTACTTGTTCCTCTGCATGAATGCTTTAGTAGATTTTGAACAGTGTTTAGGGTCGTTGTCTTGTTGAAGTATCCAGCCCTGGTGCAACTTCAACTTTCTCACTGACCCTTGAAATTGTTTTCAAGAATCTGCTGATATTAACAAAAATCCATGTGACCCTCAACTTTCACAAGATTCCCATTACCTGCACTGCAGCACAGCCCCACAGCATGATGAAACCACCAGCAAAGTTTACTGTGGGTAGCAAGTAAAATTTGGGTAGCCATGCATCTCCAAATAATTCAATTTTAATTTCATCAGTCCACAGCACCTTATTCCAAAATGAAGCTGCCTTGTGCAAATGTGCTTTAGCATACCTCAAGCAACTCTGTTTGTGGCGCAGAAAAGGCTTCTCACACAACCTTCCCTTGTGTAAAGTGTGCTGAATAGTTATATGATGCACAGTGACTCCATCTGCAGCAAGATGATGCTGTAGGTTTTTGGAGCTGATCTGTGGGTTGACTATGACTGTTTTCACCATCCTTCTCCTCTGCTTATCTGGGATTTTTCTTGGTCTGCCACTTCGGTCCTTAACTAGAACTGTGCCTGTGGTCGTCCATTTCCTCACTCTGTTCCTCACAGAAACTGACAGATGAAATCTCTGAGATAGCTTTTTTTATCCTTACTCTAAACCATGATGTTAAGCAATCGTTGTTTTCAAGTCATTTGAGAGTTTTGTTTTGAGGCTCCAGTGTTGCCACTCTACAGAGAAGATGCAGAGAAGAAAAATGTGCAGTTGGCTCCATAACCCTTTCTCATAATTGGATTTACCTGTGTATGTAGGTCAAGGGTCAATGAGCTTACCAAACAAATTTTGTGTTCCAGTAATTAGTGCTAAAGGTATTCAAATCCATGATATGACAAGGGTGCCCAAATTTATGCACTTCACTTATTTTGTATAAGGATTTATTGCACACTTTTTTGTAAATTCTATGAACTTCATTTCACTTCTCAGATATCACTGTGTTCATCTGCTATATGATATATTTAACTGAAATTGCTGATATGAACATCCAATAATTTATCCAGGAAAATCATGAATATTATCAGTGGTGCCCAAACTTTTTCATATTGCACATATTCTCTCAGTTCTTTATGACATATAAAATTAAGGAGTAGTTCTTTTTTATCTTGATTATTGAATCAGGTATTAATACATGTCATAAAATGTAATCAGGAATTGTCTAAAAATTATATGCAAACATTCAGCGACAATTATCTTCTCTACACAATGTATTATGTTGTTAAGAGTGGGGAACTGTGGTAACCGTAGCGATAAAACTTCCTGTTCTTTCTGTTGCTAAATGAGTGTGCAGCTGATTTTTGTGTTTGTAATACTTTTGTACTAATAGTATTAATAATCACTAATCACTAGGGCTGTGTATTGTCAAGAACATGGCGATCTGGTATGTACAGATTTGATGTATTGTGATATATTTTGATACTATAAGCATTTTTTGGGGGTGACTGTCATAGTATGAAGTAATGATTTAGTATGGTTTAGTGTATTAGTTGATGGACCATTTACAATACTTATACTTATATTTTTCTTTCTTTTTTTTTTTTTTTAACATTTTTCAAGATTACAAGATCCTGTCCTTGTGTCATGTCTGGTGCTGAAAGCACGTCTGTGTCTCCCACATCCAGCTCTATCTGCGATTCTCACAGTAACAACTACAATACCCAGAACGCACCACTCCATGACACAACACACACTCCCGATCACATGTCACGTCACATGACGCCACCAGGAAGCCCCGAGTACTGATTACTCAGAGTATTTAAGGACCATGCTCACACTCACACCTCGCCGAGTATCTGTTTGGTAAATCCTACAATACAAAGCGTTTCTCTTGCCCTTGCTATTTTCCGTGTATGATCCTGTTTTTGTTTTCTACCGACTTTGATTTTTGCCTGCTCCCTTGTGTTGGATTACCGTGTATGACCTGGACTGTTTATTGTACTTTGGATTTTTGCCTAACCTGTGATACTGCCTTTCCGTGTATGAACTCTGGACTGTCCTCCGTTTATGGTATGGTTTCTCTACACTGTGCATTTTTGGTATTGACCCTGTTTCTGTTGACTACCCCTGTTTACTCTATAACTTTAATAAAAGTTATTTTATTGTATCTGCACCAGTCTCCTTCCTGTCTGGCCCTGACAAGATACTCGGCCGTAATGACAGAGACTGCGGATACAGAGTCTATTAAGTCTGGTTTGGCTAACCAGGGTCGGCTTTTAGGTCAGCACCAGCAAACGCTCGCTGGTGTGACCCAAGCTGTTGACGAGCTAGCACGCCACCAGGTTAACCAACAGCAGCAGCTAGCCGAGATTATGAGTCACCTCCGGGGTTTGTCCACCCAGAACCCTAGCCCAGTGGTTAGTCCTGTAGCCAGCCCTAACAAAACCACTACTCCCTTTTTCGCTGTGTGTAAACCCGAAGTCTATGACGGAAACACTGAGAAATGTAATGGGTTTCTGCTCCAGTGCTCCGTGTTTTTTAGCAACTCACCTCCTGCTTCTGATAAAGCTAAAATCGGGTTTATAATTTCTCGACTGTCTGGCAAGGCTTTGGACTGGGCTACAGCTATTTGGGAGAACATTTCTGAATCCAGCTACGACACTTTTTTGTCTATTTTTCGCAGCGTTTTTGATCATACACGCTATGGGCAATCTAGTGGAGAGCTTCTGATTACCTTGAAGCAAGGTAAACTATCTGTGGCAGCCTTTGCTCTGGAGTTCCGTACGTTAGCTGCTAGCAGCGGTTGGAACGACCCTGCTCTCATCTCCATGTTTCGACACGGGCTTAACCCTGAGATTCAAAGAGAACTTGCATGCAAGGACGACTCACTCACCCTGGAGCAGCTGATCGCTCTGTCTATCCGTCTGGATCAGCTCCTTTCCCGTAAGCCCAAAGCTGTTAGCCACACTCCTGCGGTTCGCCCTGCACTACTCCAGTCCGGGAATCCAGTTCCGGAATTTGCGCCTGCACCCAGCCCTGAGCCCATGGACATCACACGATCCAGACTATCCGTCGCTGAGAGGCAGCGTCGCATACGCCTTCACCTGTGCCTCTATTGTGGTGGTCCAGATCATCTAAGGGCTAACTGTGAACTCCGGCCCAATTCTGCTCAAGCGTCTGCTCTGGGACAGCGCGTGGAGAGTACTCCACGCGCTAACGTGGTATGTACCCCTGTTTCTAAACTTAAAGAAAAATGTTTCGTGTTGCCTGTTATTATTACCACTCCAACGGATGTTTTTTGTGTCTCAGCGCTTGTAGATTCTGGGTCGGAGGGGAACTTTATCAGCCTGGATTTGGTGGAGGAGCACGCCATACCCACGAAAGTTCTCCCCAAGTCGATCTCCATCCATGCCATCGATGGAGAGACTGTACGCTCCAAACCTGTGACCCTGCAGACTCTTCCTCTCACCCTTCAAGCCAGCGCTCTACATGTGGAACAGCTCTCTCTCTATGTGCTCCCACGCACAGAACATCCACTGGTTTTGGGAGCGCCATGGCTAAAGACACACGACCCCGTCATTTCATGGAGCCTGGGAGACATCACTGCCTGGTCTCCTTTCTGTCGTGAGAACTGTTTATCTTTAATTTCACTCTCTTTGCAATCTACCTCTGTCGAAAGCCCTAATTCTGTAGATACCCCTGATATTCCCTCCGAGTACTATGATTTTTCTGATGTGTTTAGTAAAGCTAAAGCTACTGAGTTACCTCCGCATCGCCCCTATGATTGCTCTATTGATTTAATAGAGGGTTCTGTACTGCCCAAAGCTCGTGTGTACCCATTGTCTCGTGATGAGGAGAAGGCTATGGAAGAGTATGTTAGTGAAGCTCTTGCGCAGGGTTTCATTCGCCCATCCAAATCCCCAGTTGGTTCAGGTTTCTTCTTCGTGAAGAAGAAGGATGGGGGTTTGAGACCCTGCATAGATTACAGAGGCTTAAACGACATTACTAAAAAGTTCGCTTACCCGCTCCCGTTAATCCCAGCAGCTCTCGAACAGTTACGTAATGCCGTGTACTTCACCAAACTCGATCTCCGTAGCGCTTATAATCTCGTTCGCATCAGGGAGGGTGACGAATGGAAAACGGCGTTTTCCACCACCAACGGCCACTATGAATACCTGGTCATGAGCTACGGTCTCGCTAACGCCCCAGCTATATTCCAGTCGTTTATGAATGACATATTTCGCGATCTCATTAATCACTCTGTTGTCCTTTTTATAGACGATATCCTTATCTATTCACCAGATCTCCCCACACACATTCAGCATGTCCGCCAAGTTCTCCAACGCCTGAGAGAACATAGTCTGTTTGCCAAAGCCGAGAAATGTGAGTTCCACACTCAAAGGGTCACATTTCTCGGCTACGTTATCAGTTCCTCCGGTGTCCTTATGGACGATGAGAAAGTAACTGCCGTTACTAATTGGCCAGTGCCCCAGACCATTAAAGAACTCCAGCGATTCCTTGGCTTCGCTAATTTTTATAGGCGGTTCATCCGTAACTTTAGCTCCATTGCTGCGCCCC
Organism: Astyanax mexicanus; assembly: GCF_023375975.1. Taxonomy (NCBI): domain Eukaryota; kingdom Metazoa; phylum Chordata; class Actinopteri; order Characiformes; family Acestrorhamphidae; genus Astyanax; species Astyanax mexicanus. Next base: position 21,736,354 of record NC_064419.1, on the reverse strand, counting down.
TGACTGCTCTCACTAAGGGGGCTGCTAAAATCCTGAAGTGGTCAACCGAAGCAGATCGCGCTTTCAGTGAGCTGAAAGCTGCGTTCACTTCAGCCCCTGTACTTAGGCACCCTAATCCCGAGTTTCCCTTCGTAGTGGAAGTGGACGCTTCCGAATCGGGTGTTGGCGCGGTTCTCTCTCAGCGTAGTGGGTCGCCACCCAAATTGTTTCCTGTAGCCTTCTTCTCACGCAAGCTTTCCCCTGCGGAGCGTAACTATGGGATAGGGGATAGGGAACTTCTTGCTGTGAAATTAGCTCTAGAAGAATGGCGTCACTGGCTGGAGGGGTCCGTTCATCCGTTCACTGTGTATACTGATCACAAGAATTTGGAATACCTCCGCACGGCTAAACGACTTAATCCGAGACAAGCACGTTGGTCTCTTTTTTTCTCTAGATTTAACTTCTCGATCTCGTTCCGTCCGGGAAACCGTAATACTAAAGCTGATGCGCTGTCCAGGGTTTACAGCACTGTGGACAGCGCATCCCAGCCCCAGGAGGCTGAACGCATTCTTCCTCCCTCTGTTCAGATCGCAACCATTCAATGGGAGTTAGACGATCAGATTCGCCAAAGTAACGCTAATCAGCCCAATTCTGAGGACTGTCCTCAGGGTAAAACGTTCGTACCCGTTCAGTTTCGAGACAGGCTCATCACCTGGGCTCATTCCGCTTTAACCTCTGGTCATCCTGGTGTCACACGCACGTTACAATTACTCTCTGCCCGTTACTGGTGGGATTCTATGCGTGCTGATGTTCACTCTTTCGTTACCTCCTGCTCTGTCTGTGCGCAATGTAAAACGCCTAAAACCCTTCCAGCCGGTAAGCTACTACCTCTCCCTGTACCTGAGAGACCTTGGTCGCATATAGCGGTTGATTTTGTTACTGATCTGCCTGTATCTGAGGGTTATACTACAGTTCTCACTATTGTTGATCGTTTCTCTAGAGGGGTTAAATTTATTCCATTCCCAGCTCTGCCTACTGCCTTCCAAACTGCTCAAGCTATTTATATGCATGTATTTAGACACTTTGGTATCCCCGAAGATATTTTGTCTGACCGTGGTCCTCAATTTACTTCTCGTGTGTGGAAGGCATTTTTTGAACATCTCGGTGTACATGTCAGTCTCACTTCTGGGTTCCACCCTACATGTAACGGTCAATGTGAGAGGGTTAATCAGGAACTCGGGAAATTCCTCCGCACATACTGCTTCAAACATCCCACTGATTGGTCACAATACCTCGTCTGGGCTGAAATAGCACAAAACTCCCTAGTTAACACTACCTCTGGCCTCACCCCCTTTCAGTGTGTTCTGGGTTTTCAGCCTCCTCTAGCTCCTTGGACAGCGGTGTCCACTGATGTGCCGGCTGTGGATGAATGGATGAAGCGCAGTGAGCAGGTGTGGGAAGACACGCATCGTAAAGTCTCTGAGGTACTGCGCGTGTACAAGGAGCGTGCTGACAAGCACCGTGGTGACAACCCAGACTACCAACCAGGAGATCGGGTGTGGCTCTCTACCCGGGACTTTAGGTTTGAGGGTAGTTGTAGAAAGCTCCTGCCTAAGTTTATTGGTCCTCTTAAGATTTTGTCACGTATTAATGAAGTTACTTACAAGGTGGAGTTACCCCCTCAATATCGTGTTAATAATTCTTTCCATGTATCTCTCCTCAAGCCTATGGTCCCGGGTCCGCTCGCTGACGCTGCACCGGCTGATGTTCCACCCGCGGCTGTGGAGGGGGAGGGGTCGTCCACGTATTCTGTCCGGGAGGTGCTGGATTCACGCAGACGTAGGGGTGTACTCCAATACCTTATCGATTGGGAGGGGTATGGTCCGGAGGAGCGTTGTTGGGTGGCTGCCAAAGACGTGCTGGACCCTGCCTTGCTCGTGGAGTTTCATGCTCGTTTTCCTGGTAAGCCTGCTCCTAGGCCCCGTGGACGTCCCAAGCGTCCTCCGACCTCCTCTGCTCCAACTCGTCGGGTTTCTCGCTCTGGTGAGCCCCGTCTGTCTGGCACCTCCGCTCCGACACCTGCACCTCCCGCCGGTACTCCCTGTCCGCCGGGTGGTCGTCGCCGGGGTCGGCCCCGTTCTGCCTCCGCTCCGGGCCCTCAGGGGGAGGGTACTGTCATGTCTGGTGCTGAAAGCACGTCTGTGTCTCCCACATCCAGCTCTATCTGCGATTCTCACAGTAACAACTACAATACCCAGAACGCACCACTCCATGACACAACACACACTCCCGATCACATGTCACGTCACATGACGCCACCAGGAAGCCCCGAGTACTGATTACTCAGAGTATTTAAGGACCATGCTCACACTCACACCTCACCGAGTATCTGTTTGGTAAATCCTACAATACAAAGCGTTTCTCTTGCCCTTGCTATTTTCCGTGTATGATCCTGTTTTTGTTTTCTACCGACTTTGATTTTTGCCTGCTCCCTTGTGTTGGATTACCGTGTATGACCTGGACTGTTTATTGTACTTTGGATTTTTGCCTAACCTGTGATACTGCCTTTCCGTGTATGAACTCTGGACTGTCCTCCGTTTATGGTATGGTTTCTCTACACTGTGCATTTTTGGTATTGACCCTGTTTCTGTTGACTACCCCTGTTTACTCTATAACTTTAATAAAAGTTATTTTATTGTATCTGCACCAGTCTCCTTCCTGTCTGGCCCTGACACCTTGTGAAGTTCCCTTTTGAAATAAGGTTTTTCTCCAGCAGTGATGGGATATATAATGTGACAGATAGGGCATTTTTCCATGAAAACACAAGTTTGTGTTTGTGTTTGTGTATATATGTACAAAACAATTGTGTACACAGTACTGTTTGTGTACACAGTAAAAAATATTATTAAAAAGAAAGGGTTCTTTGTTTTTTAATTTTAATCAAAGGATTTAATTGAATAATCTGTAATGTAATGCAATGTAATGTGGGTGTGTTTGTTTCTGTGTATATATATATATATATATATATATATATATATATATATATATATATATATATATATGTATACAAACAATAAACTAAAGTAAAGGTACTTACATTCAAATTCTTTCAGTTGTATTATGTATTCTTCTAGCAGTCCTGACTTTCCTTAGCTTTACATTCCATGTAAAATAATTACTTAGAAATATCCCACCCGTTCAAGCTGAAAAAACTGAGCCTTCTGGCGTTGTGGCTTTGCGTACCACGCATTTCTTCCTCTGACATGTGTTGTCTTCTTTGATCATGCTGCAGTCATTCAGCTTCCTTTTTGTGTGCTTAGCTGTTTTTTCTGGCTCTCTGTGGCATAAGGGTAGGACCTACCAAGGGTATTTCTGTGGTGAATTTAATGGTAGAGTAACCATAAATAAGAAAAAAATAAGTCCAAAATTAAGCATTTCCACATTACCTTCACCTGTGCACATAGAGTGATTTACACTCTATGCAAATGACATTAGACTGTACACTGTCCGTGATGTTTTGAAAGGCAAATTTGGATGTTCATTACAGTTTATTTCCTGGAAGGTCATTTGTTTTCTCCTCAAATGAACAGTCTGGTGCATGTTGTTCATGACACTTTTAAAAGATAGCTTAAAGCATACATGAAGCATTGAACAACAGGGCACTAATCAACAGCCCTTGCAGCTATGGAAGCATCTCCAAGGAGAAAATGTCATCAGGCATTGTCATTGTCCTGCCAGAACAAGTTAAACTGAGGGCTAAGACTTTTTCATACTATTACAGGCTGCTAGAACAGGTTTTGGAATGTAGTGGGAGTTTGACATTCTTCACATCATAATAGGTGATAAGTGAAAGAAGAAAAGTTTTTATGCAATGGAAAAAGAAAAAACAAGACTGTCTAAAACAGATGTGAGTACACTGCAAAAAGAGCACTGTAAAATAAACAGTAACTTGCTGGCAGCAATCGGTCATTGACATTTGACATTACGAGGTTCTGTCTGTGAATAGCACCATGCTTACTTTACCTTATTTTACTTAACTTTCCCTTACAATGGTGCACTAATATGGGCTGATTTTACATCGTCTAAAGTAGCTGGAAATGTTTGCAAATGTTTTGGGTTAGCCAGGCTTGTGCACACAAACACCTCGGGTATTGTGGTCTGGTCAAAATTGTGGTCTGGTCAAAACAGACCTTTCATGATTTTCACACGGATTATTTAATTGTTTTCAATAAAAAAAAAATGTTTCATTCTAGGATTGATATTTGGGCTCCACTGAAGTTGTTTTACAGCCGTTATATATTTTGTGTGTAGTATATTAGTAAACTATTGGTCAAATGGGAGGAAAATGTAATACAGATTATACCTGCTGTGCTAAGTAAAATTTTCTTGAAGTCTTGAACATCTAAAAATGCTACTAGCAAGATTCACAATGCATTTTGGGACACATTTAGCTAATGTAGTATTCAGCGATGTTTAATATAAATTATGATGCATTGTAGGAGTTTCTAGTGCCCTCAAAATCACATTCTAATTTCACTTTACATTTCACAGGTGTGACAATAGTGCCACCAATCACAGACAAGTTAATATAAACGATCAAGTATATTCTGTGAGACAGAGATAGAAAAATAAAATAATAATAATAATAATAATAATAATAATTGAAAATAGGGGTCTTCAAAAAAAACAAAATTTCAAAGCATAATAAAACACTTTTAGAATTCTTCCGGGCTAAGCGCAGCCACTATGATCAGGAGATCGCCAGTTCGAATCTTGTTCATGTAGCTTGCCATCAGCTGCCGGAGCCCTGAGAGAGCACAATTGGCCTTGCTCTCTCTGGGCGGGTGGAGAGCTGGTGCTCTCTCTCTCCACATCTCTCCAAAGGGTGATGTCGCTCAGCACAAGGCGTCTGGTAGCTGAAGTATCAGAACCGAGTCACTGCGCTTTCCTCCGAGCGCACTGTGATGCTACTCGGCAATGCTGCATCAGTTGGCTGACTTTAGATATATCAGAGGAGGCATGTGTTAGTCTTCACTCTCTTGTTGTTGGGACATCACTAGTAATAGGGAGTCTAATAAGTGGGTTAGGTAAATTTGTAAAACAAAATGGGGAAAAAATTGAAATAAAAACACAAATGGTAGGGGCATCTCTCATATATTTACATTTTTGAATATAATATTTACCTAAAATAATTATAACATTCAGAAACATATCCATTCATTTTTCTTCCATTATCATTCCAAGCGGCACATTGATTATTGAAAATGTAGTCAGTCCTGGGTCACAGTCACTGTGGCCGTTTCTCAATCTGCTTTCTTGTCTGTACTTGTGTTCTTGTGGACTCGGGAAACGTCATCAGTCGCAGCCCAATTACTGTTCCAATTCAGAAGATCACAGTTAGCCAAATACACAACAAATACACGGATGTGTTCTTGCTCCTCCCACTTTATTGTGGATGCATGGAAGGTGACTTGTGTGAACTTCTTACAGCCTGATAACCCAGAATGCACCTCTCAGCAGTATCAGCCTAATGCAGGATGAGAAGGTACATAACTGTAAGCACCTGTATGTTTTCAAAATAGTACTGTTGTGTGCTAAAATAATGTTTTAAGTTACTTTTAGGCGAGAATGTAAGGGTTTAGACTTCAGATATGTGATTTATTTGTTAAGAAAGCGGCTAGGTGAAAATGTGCTCCTATGTTTTCGGAACAACGCTTTCCGCTCCTCTAAGAGGGTTCACAGCTGTTCCAATTACACAACAACTGTTCCGCTTCCTCCCGTCCTCGGGAGTCCGCACTCGCAATACGAAATTCCCAAATCCTTACTTGCCAAGTACGGGAGTCCAGACTTGTGTACTTGTGTATTGAGAAACGGCCTGTGTTCCTGGGTAAGCAGCAACAGGAAATAGAAAAATAGCTATGAGTAGGGCATCTATTGCCACGTAGAGGCCAGCACTAGCAACAACACCTTACAATATTATTACCACAGCAAAAATTGACTATTTTAAAAAGAACCACTGCATGTTAATTAGAGCTTAGATTCTCTGCCCGAACCCGACCTTGGGCTCCAGAAAATAGTCCGAAATGTAGGCATCTGTTTTCTAATTATAACGAAATAGCGAAAACTGAATGTGAAAAAACATTTGTGTTAACTGAATCTAATAAAAACGGTAATTAAAAGGAAAAACATAATTAACTCAGACTGTATTGTGTGTTTATAAAACTAACTAAAACGAACTGAAATTACTGATAGAATACCCTCATTTTCATGTTTAATTTATTTATAAGCGCTGTTGTACAGCGGAGTTGTACAGCTGACGGTGCTGTGCCGATTCTGTTTGCGAAGCAGAGTCGGATTCAGCAGGGAGTCAGATACGGCACAGCAGCGACAGCGCGCGGCACCTCGTAATCCGAGGCGTTTGTTCACATTTAAAGCGCTCGCGCTAGCCGCAAAATACGACAGAAAACACTGAGAAACTGCAGAATTATGTATGGGATTACAATATGAGCACAATGCAGATGAAAGAGAAACAGGAGATTCAGTGTGTGAGAATATTTACCTGTGAGTAGCTCATACCAGAACAGGCAAATCTCTCTCTCTCTCTCTCTCTCATGTTTATTACATTGATATCTCTGATGAGATGTGTGAAAACTAATAAAAACTAGCAAGCCCACTCTAAAAACAAATTAAAACTTACTGAACTGTAGGAGAAAAAATATAAACAAAATCAAATTAAACTATAATAAAAATGAAAAATGTAATCACGTAGTTCTGGGTGCACGTGAACGCCTCCGCGTTTGATTGCAGCACTGTGTTTAGCTGTTCTTAAAAATCATTTTAATTAAATAATAGTTCTATACTTCTATGTTACAGTGTTAATTAGCATAATTCTGATTATATTTTGCTCATTAAAACAGCCCAAAACAGCCAGTTTATGGGGCGGATTGGGTCGGGCTCGGGCTCATCAGTTTATGGTTCGGGTTGGGTCGGGCTCGGGCTGGGTCGGGTCGGATTTTTTGGGCCCGATCTAAGCTAATCTAATGTTAATACTGTAGCCAAATTACAAATCACAAAAAATAAAAGCACTATTTCTCCACACATTTGTTGTAGGTAATGGTATGCTTACTAGCTAGCTAGCTAATGAAGGTGCAGCTCTAATGTTTCTCTCTCCTGGTGTGTTGTAGCTAGCGTTAGCCGTGTAGGTTAGCTTGCTAGTAGAGCAGTTGCAGTTCATTTATGCACTCTACTCGAATAAACAGGAAATAAAGCTTTTTAACAGCACTTTTTATGCTTGGTATCAGTTACTACATCTTCTCAGACTCAGACTGCGAGTTTAGCACTTGAAAGATACAATCTGAAAAGGTCTAGCTTCGTTACATTAGCATATTTCTGTTACAATAAAAGACTATTAGCTGTTTACTCCATTACACATCATTAGCAAATCCAGAATTTTTTTTGGTATGGTTTTGCCCTCAGGCAAAAAATAAATAAAAACATAATTAAACCATCCCTAAAATTCATGCTGTTTATTTTTTTATTTATTTAAATAATGTTGTAAGAATGTCGTTGACATTTTACCTGGATGAAGCAATTATTTTGGGAATCACACTAGACACAGAAATTTATACATCAGACTGACCATTGATGATCTCATACAGAACTTCCAATGCGTGTGATTTATCTGCCTGAGGTGGGATATAAACAGTAGTGAGGATAACTGAACTGAATTCTCTGAGCAAAAAAAATGTTGAAATTTACCTGTTATAAGTTCAATGCAACATCGTTCCCCCATTGAAAACACACACCCCTCCACCCCTCCCACTACTGCTTATACTTTCCCCTTTTAATTACCACTACGACTGTGAACTTTCAAGAACTCTATGCACTCATTTACTTTACCAGCTTAAGCTAGTATACCTCTATATTTGCACTGATGTTTATATGGGTCCTGTTTGTAATGGTACTGCCATTTCCTCTTCCCCCATCAATAGAGCAATTTTGTCTTGTGTCTCTTGTCTCACATTAGTCTATATCTTTAATCTTGTTGTATTGCGCATTTAATGTCTCTTATTCTTTTATATTATTATCTTGCTGTACTAGTAACTTTGGGAAAGAAAGTAACATAATTTCAGTCCTCTGTATGTACTGTACATATGCAGTATTGACAAAACAACTTGACTTGATTTGACTGCATAGTATCCCAGCACGTCTGCCCCTCGCACAGACCTTTACATGAGATTCGGGCATTTTATGGCCTGGGGGCCACATCTGGCCCTTTAGCTTTCTATACCCAGCCCTTCACACATCCACCTCAGAAACTGAACTGGATTTCACTGCACTTGTTTTAGCCCAAAGTGGACTAGAGTTCTCTCTCTGACCAATAAAAAACGTACTAAAAAACAGTAAATGAGATAATTAGACTACAGCCCTGGTGGGCAAGACTTTACACTGATTGTAAGCTAGGATTGGGAGACACGCCCATTAGGGAGTTCTGTCACGCACCTTATCACCTTGGAATAAACCCTGAAATACTACACCACCAAAGAGCTCCCCTCAACTTGAAGTTTAAGTTGGAGAATAAAATTACACAATTTAACACGTTCACACATTTTTGTTTAACTCCAGATTTTTTAACTCCAGAAATTTGCTGTGTAGTTGGTCATCAACCATAACACGCAGGTTCCTACCAACCTTTGTCGGGGAGATTGAGAGTGAGTCGTTGGTTTTGATGAAGTTGTGTTGAAGGGATTGTTTTGCTGGTAGAACCAGAAGGTCCATTTTGCAAAGGTTTAGTTGAAGGTGTTCCTTCATCCATGCAGATATGTCAGAGACACACTGTGATATCCGTGCAGAGATCAAAGGCTAATCAGACGGGAATGACAGATAGAGCCGGGTGTCATCAGCAAAGCAATGATAAGAGAAGCAGATAACCTGACCTAGAGAGGTGGTGTAGACAGAAATAAGCACAACCTGACTAACACTAAGCATGTAAACAACAGTAAAATTTCAAACATTAATGTGATCTTTGTATGTTATTCTAATAGTAACATCGTACTTAGACCTTTACAAACAGCATTTATGTTATTTACAATAAAAGAAATAAAAATATATATACATTCATAAAAACTTGGCAGGTTTTTTAATGTACAACACAAACCACATGCAGCCGACAAAGTCGGTTTGTAACGCCACAGACGGGAGTCAGACACTCGCGGTAAAAACAAAGTGAGGCTTTATTATAAAGCACGTAAGCGGATAGCGTAGTCAGATAACAGGCGTGGGTCAAAGCCAGAAAAACAACCAACCAAAACATCAGAGCCGAATCACAAACCGAAAACGAAACCATTAACTAGAAGCAGAGTTCAATAAACCAGAAAATCTCAATACAAACAGAACAAAAGGGTAAGGCAGAAAACGTAGTCGAAAAGAACAAACAAGAGTCATACACGGGTAATATAGACAGCAATATAACGCTCAGTATATCGCTGGTGTAACAGGGAAAATACCTCGCAAAAAACGAGACAAATAGACAGGTATTTATATCTCAAGTAAATTACCAACACCTGAACACAATCTAGAATTCCGGTGACGTAGACCGCACGAATGCGCCGCGGTTGGCTGAGTCCGAACACGTGGTGTTGTCAGGTGCATACTGGGAGGTGTAGTTCCGGACCGGGGATTGTCCATAGACGGGAACGGCAGAGTCAGAAAAAGGAACTACAGAGTCTGTGGTAGGCGTCACACGGTTGAACGACTTTCATCTCAGAGAGATGTATGTACCGCCTAGCAAGCATTTGAATGCAGCATTACTGCATTTACAGATTTCTAAAAACTGGATGTTGAACATATTGGCATGATATATTAGATCAGGGGTTCTCGGCATATTTACTGTAAACCTTTAAGTCACTTCATAAAATCACTCTTTCAGATCTGCTTTTAACCATCTTTAAAAAAAATACTTAAGTAGAAGTTAAAGTGTTCTTAAAGCATCATACTCTTTTTAAAATGTTATTCTTAAATGTTCTACTCAAGTACTGAAAGTAAAACTACAAGTATAACGTTGTGTAGTTATTACAGAAAAAGTCAAAAGTTTTAATATCATATTATTTTAAATGTTTATGCTAAAGAACACTCACAATCAATTGACTGTAGCAACATCACAAGAACAGAAATGTACAGGATAGAGTACATTTACATGAAGTCTCAAATTAAACTCTCTACACAAACTTACCCAAAAGAGAGAGCAGGCCATGAGAATATTTTAAAAGATTCAGCATAAAAGGTTACTAGTTGGTCTATCACTATTGTAAAATCAACTATAGACTGTGCAGAACATTTATAACCATTTAGAATCAAAACAGACACACAAACTATCGTGCAACTATTTTTTCTCAGGTTTTGAGTGCTTGGTTGACTCTTTAGCGCTGATTTCTTTAATATTGGGATATATATCCCAAAAAAAACAATGTAATGTAAATTTTTTCCAATATCGTGCAGCCCTAGCTAGTAGCCATTCAGATGATTTCTGAGCTGAATTATTTGCTGATATTATATAAGAGATTGATGGCACTGAGCTGATTAGATTGGATGCTTAGTTACTAACTTAAGGAGTTGGGTTGGAGTTCTGGTCTGGTCTGTTTTTTATTTCAAAATGATACTGCAATGGTCAGTGTGATGAAACCCCAAAAGTGTCTCCTTTTTCCTACCGATCCTCCTCCTCTCCTCCGTGACCCGGAAACTGATTTCATGAGGCCATCTTGCCGCCTGTCCGAATACCGTAGGAGACGAAAGAAGCCGCTTAAAATCCACCTGTAGTAGGCTTCCAACGGAGGTTACATCAGTGTATCCTACTCCAGAAGACTTTTAAGGATTTTCCAATGACATCACTGCATCCACGCCCACAGAGCACGCGAAAATGGAGAAGGCAACGCCCAAATATACGTCATAAACATATTAATTAACTAGGTTCCTTATCTAATTAAACAGCCAGTAAAGCAGTAATGTAATGTATAGTTTAGATAAACTGTATGCTCAGTAAAATGCGGCTGGGAGTAAACAGGATTTTATTGGAATATCTGAATTTTTAGCTGTGTGTGATAGTAATGTTTTGAAACATGTGCTGAAAGTGAGCGTTGTGATTGGCTCAGTTCAACGGTAGTCAACATCCTATCTAAAAGGGATCAGCTGTCCCATTTCCCCAATTACAGCTCCTTCCCTCCATTCCTCCTCCTCCTCTCCTCGATTCCTCCACCTTCTTCCGGGGTAGGAGAGGAGGAGTAGGAAAGGAGGAGTAGGAGAGGAGGAGTAGCAAAAGTTTCTGGATGCAGCCAGGGGTTCGCCTTGTTTGCTCGGTGCATGCGCTGAAGTTTCAGTGTCGTCAGACCCATCGCTACCAAACGATACAGGAAGTCTATCGGTCACGTGGTTTTCCTTAACTTGATACGCGCACCGACACGGGGTTTCGCCTTGACAGCTCGGCGCATGCGTCGAGGTTTCAGGGTCGTCAGACCCATCACTAATACTTACCTGGTTCCAGACTGTTTTTCCAGACTGCATCACCTCTCTCCGGTAACCTCCTGACCACTTGTCCTCACACTACCACAGTCAGATACAGTAAATGCTCTGTTTGATATATGTGTATGATGTCTGTACTTTACTCTGGTCTTCAGTTATGTGATGGGGCACCATGTCAAAGGGCACCAAAGAAGGTGATTAATCAGTATGTGTTTTTCTGAGTCAATTTGACAGCCCTAAAATTATTATTATTACTGTATTACTGTTTTTTAAGGCAGCGTATTATCTTAAGCAGTCCATGCTCTTGTTGGCTGTAACTGTTACAAATACTTTTTAAACACACTGAATGTCGATTACGTCTTATTTTTCTGTAGCTGGCTGAGATTTCTGTTGAATGCATTAGTCTGATGGGATTCAGAAGGACACTCAGTAAAGTTAAAAGCATATTTCATGCTGCAGGCTATTTGCATGACAGGTGTCATTCCAGCCTAATTATAATTACTGTAAACTTTACCACAGAACTGCTTGACATTTATAGGTGTTGGATTGCCACAGGCACTGTGGGTGAGGTCAGTACATTTTCCATCAATCATGTGGTTATTTAACCACATTACCCTGAATTTACCCAACACAGCTATAAGAATATTCTACAAGGTACCATACAGAAAATTTTCAGTATATTTCATAGATATCCATTGTGGTTTAAAAACACCATGAACACATATATTTACAGTTGACCAACATATTTACATACATAACATTACTTATAAGCATGTTCATGGAGAGCTGTGACCTGTTCCCTCATTAGTTCATTAATTCAACTACTCAACTTGGGTCCAGTCCTCTCTCTAAGAATTGGAACAACCCTTCAAGCACCCAATATGTCATCAGTATTGGGTCCTTGAAGGGTTGTCCAAGTTAGCTAAGGTTCAGTAACCTAGCTGCTGCTGGTTAACTAGGTAACATTAGGGCATTATATGTGTTTAGAAAGAGGAGATGGTGTAGAAATTATTTATTTTTTCTATTTCTTAATTCCTCTGTGATAGAGCTGAATGCAGCCTTGATTTTATTTGATTTTCCTTTCCGCCTTAACTGCTGCATCCCCTTTCATCTGCTGCACTATTTAAAGTGGAACGGGAAAGATAAGGGAAAGAGACAAACTACTAGCAATCTTTTTAAGCTTGTTATGAAGAATTCAGCCATAAAACATTGAATTTACACATTAAACTCTGGTAAAATAGTGATAATTGTCACTTTTAACAAGGAAAATACTTACATATGTGGGTTTCATTGGTCGCATTTTCTGCCATTTTACCCGTTATTCTCATATCCCTCTGTTTAAAGTGTGCCTCTGAAAAATCCGTTTGAAGGGCTAACAAGCCCTCTCCCTTCCCTCTACCCCTACCCCTTGGAGTAAGTGATAGGACCAAGGGGTGAAATGGGATTAGGTCTAAATTGTTGAGTCAATTCAAAGTTCTAAAATGTATAGTAGCATAATGTACACAGAACAAAATGAATATTATTCTGAACATATTTATTTACCATGGAATGTGATGAATATTCTTTGAAAACCTCATTAGTTTCTGCAATTGAAAATGGAGGTTAGACATGGAGTGCCAAATATAGCCATGACAAGACCAGAACAGAATGACACAAAACATTTGTGAACTATCAACAATCTGGCACACTCATAAAGTAACAAATGCACTGGCAAAAAAAACACAGAACATTGGAAGGAGATAAATATTCAAACCTATTTAGAAAAAAAAACTTTCATAACATTTTAGTCTAGTCAAAAAACTGTAAGGATAAAGGTACATTGTTTTTACAGGCTACAAGTAGGGTTGCAGCGGTAACCGGTTTCACGGTATACCATGGTATTAAAATGCACGGTTATCATACCGTGTGTGTTTGCTTATTACCGGTAAAACGCAAGCCAGCGGAGAAACTCACCCGCGCATGCGCAACTCTGCTCCGCTTCAGCTGCTCAGCACACAGCAGTGAGAACAGCAGAAAGTGCATCAGACTAAACAAATCTCCGTCCGCCTACAAAAAGGCTAAACTAAAATCAGCAGTGTGGGATTATTTCAGATACCCGCCGAACGCACCCGAGGATGGTTATCCGATTTATAATCAATGTGGCCGTAAAGTCACAGCTAAAGGTGGACATACGTCAAACCTGTTCTCCCATCTCCAAGAACACCACCCCGCCGTGCAGCGCAAAGTATGTGTTTAGTTAATAATTTTAATCTGAACATAAATAAAACCTCTCTGTAGTCGTGCACAACCCATGCGGTAAGCGCCCGCAAAAGCGCTGAGTTATCCGAAATTTGGGCACGCAGGTACAGGCGTGAAGTGCGTGCTACGACGGATTCACGTGTCCGTGTAAAGGTCCTGGCCGGACTGGATGTGAAAGACGCCATTCATTTACATGCGTTCATTTTCAAATTCTGACGTACCTGTTTTTCATATGTTAAAACCAGACTCGGTGTGAAAGCCTTAAAATAGAAATCTCTATTGTGAGGATCATGTCAGAAATAAATCCCCTCTTTCTGCAGTATCTGGTTATATACCAACTTGGCAGTAAAACGGACGTTTACAACAGTTGTTGATCAGACACTGACCCAGGCTCAGTTTATCAGATATTAAATAATTTAAACTTAAATAATTGTACTGAATATTTTAAATACAGGATCTTTACTTCTTAGAGGACATGTAATGTGTGTAACGTGTGTGTGTATATATATATATATATATATATTTTATATACACTCTTAATGCCCTTAAGAGTAGTGGAAAAAACTAATTTCCTTCACCTGATGGTGTACAGCTTATTTTTTTTAAGGAGACATTAAATTATAATTGTTCCAGGTTTCTACAATAAATAGTTAATTGAACAAAAAACATTTGTTGTCATTTCTTTAAGGGTCAGTTTAACAATATATGTAACAAACTGTGATACCGTGATAACCGTGATACCGCGGTATTTTCTGAGACGGTTATCATACCGTGAAAATCTCATACCGTTGCAACCCTAGCTACAAGTCAGAGACAACTTCAAGAATTGAAATACACTGGTAATACTTAAAAACACAAAAATCAGATTAGGCAAGTGGTAAACATTTAAATGAAAACCATAGAAGTTCTTGGGAAAAAGTTCTTTGGGCAGATAAAATCAATAGAACACATAGAAGAAAAGAAAGGGTTCTTAAGCATTTCACATAAACTGTCAAACGTGGTGAAGGCAGTGTTGCATTTTATTAATTATTTTTTTTTATTGTCATCATCATTCATTTCAGGTTGTGGAGGAACCGAAGCCGATCCCAGCAGGCTGCCAAGCTATCGCAGGGCAGACAGACACACAGTCACTCCTGCATTCATACCTAGGGGCAATTTCAAACACCTCCAGTTCCACTGAACAGTACATCTTTGGAAACCCACATGGACAAAGGGAGATTGTGCAACTCCACACATTATTTTCTATATTTTCCCTGTTTAATATCTTTTTTAAATGTTTTATTTAATTTGCGCTTAGGCTAACCACCTTGCTAACCACTACTGTTCAACCAGACTCTAAAAGGAAATGCTTCTTTCTCTCATTGTCTGTCGAATTAGAAGACTATACAGGGTTTCCTGTCGACAGACAGATTCCTTGATTGTTATTTATATAATTATTTCAATTAGACATGTTAAGAGAAGAGAAAGCATTAAATATGCAGAGGATAATGACTCCAGGACAAAAATTGAGAAACACTGTTTTAGGAAAACATAAAATGTGTATATTCTCACATGCTCAAGTCATCCACTTTACCTTAACCTAGCTGAGCAGTTCTCACTAACCGAAAACCCACAAACCCACCAACAAGCAGAGCTAAAAGCAACTGCAATACAGGCCTGAAAACCATCTCATATTTTAGAATAAATAAATACTGTGTGCTACTACTGTGACAAAAAGTACCATCCTGACTATTTCCAGCATGTTACAGGGTTGTGCAAGAAAAGTATAATAAGAGCAAATATGCTGCCTTCAAAATGTCACAGTTTCCAGGGATGTCATTGCATTTTTTAACAAGACAATGCAAAAAACCATATGCTGTACCACATAATACAAAGGCATGGCTGTGGACAAATAGATATGGGTCCTGGAATAGCTTGCATGAAGTCCATACCTGTCTCTAGTAGAGAATGTGTGGAGAATTTCGGACAAATAAATGTGCTGTAAACATTAATGACCACATACTGTTAAGTATTTCAGACCCAAACCCAGGCCTGCAGGGCCTTGTTCCTGAGATGCTTCTCCAGGCATCGTATGGCGATGGGGTCGAAGTCTGTATCAAACTTATTTGCAAATAAATGGTCCTGCTGTAGCATCCACTGGAGGTCTCCTACCCCATATACACAAATGTCGCGGACGTGGGTGCCCTGACAGGGTGGATACACAGCATCAAATTCACCTTCATGGCCCGCCCATTTAATTAGGCGGGAGATGGTGTTCATGTCGCTTCTATCGAATTTGTGGTGGGCACGAATGTACCCAGGAACACCGGGGATGCGCTGCATCGTGGCCCAAAGAAACTCATCAGGGCTGTAGGTATCTTTAGACCACGAAATAAGTTCTTGAGCTTTGGGGTCTTCAAGGACAAAGCGTATGAAGGCACGGCTCACCACAATGTACGCGCCACCTGAAAACATCTTTATACGAGAGGGGGGAGGCTTTTTGGCTTCGTTAGTGTATTGGATGGCACCATTTTTTACAATGTGTCGCTTCTTCCACCTGTACTCCTTATTAGAGGGCATGGTCTCAGTCTCTAAGCTGTTGCCACCATGCAACCCCTTAAGAGCACGCACCATCTCCAGGTTGGTTTTCATGGGAAAGTCCTGACCACAAAGGTTAATGAAGTACTTCCAGCGGTCACTGATCTGGTAAAGGTCCTTCATGCAGTTGATGTCAGCCTGGACACGACTCCAGCTGGCATAGACCACCTCTTCCAGCTGACTGGCAATGAAAACATTGTCAAAGCAGGAGACGGTGGCATTGATTGCTGCTCGAGTTGACTCGGAGGCCTTTTTATCCACATGGATACAGTAAAAGTTCTGAGGAGCGTAGATGGATCTCAAAAGCAGCTCGAAGTTCTGCACCTTGTGATGAACTACGATGGAATACGCCAGTGGGAAGGCCTCTTCCTCCGCACTGAGTGTGAAAGGCATGTACTTTCGAGTCACGCGGAACCTCTCGCAGTCTTGTGTGAGCTCTATGTAGTGCTCATCTGTCATCTTTGTTTGGTTCTTGAAGACCTTTGTGATGGTTAGGATCTTGGCACGGTCTATCTCGTTGATGTCACCCACTATAATGTTATCACAGTTGCAGCTGTCCTCTGGGGTTCCGTCATCTCCAAACACCAGCCAGCTGTAATCTATCTGTGTCTCTCGATAGATGACAACAGACAGCATTAGAAGTAAGAGGCATGTCAGAACTCCAACTGACATCCACCTACTGAACTGTTTCTTTGTGATATAGCCCATTTGGAGAACAGTCTTCTAGTAGTCCACTGAAGAGTGCCACCAGTTATTCCACCTGGAGGGGTTAGATAATATGTTAGAGAAATGTGTAACGCTGCATAACACTTTCATATTTGTAATTTTTAGTTCATATGCTTCTTTTCACTGGTTCTATTTTTCTCAGCTCATACAGAAATGCACGTGTAAATAGAGCAGTAAAATGAAAGGCACAGAAAACGGAACTGCTCAGAAAAAGAGAAAATATACAGAAACTGTGTGATTAAGTGGCCATTTGCTGATAAGAACTAAATAACACTTCACAGCCGAAGTCATATTTGTGTGTAGTCCTGTAAAAATACCCTACTGCCTAATCACATGCTTCTTTCACTTCACTTTTTTCCACTTCTTCAATTTTTTTTTAGCTCATACAGAAATGCATGTAAAATTTGTGTACTTTTTAAGGGTTGCACTAAGTATGCTTCCTGTGTGCAAGGAAACCCACTAAAACAAATACTTGCTTTAAAACATGAGCCATGACACTAAAAACTAAGGAGAAATGGTGAGGAGAATGTGAGCAGAAAACTGCTTCCGATTACAGAACAGTAAAATTAGGGACAGAAAACATAACCTATTTTAACCAGAGAAAGAGAAATCAAAATTAAAATAAAATAAGTAAAATAGGAGCTTATCATCTTGCAAAACAAATTAATAAAAGTACAGATATTTAGTTCCAATAATACTTAGTAAGTCATATAGTATAATATAGTATAGTATAGTATGGTAGTGAAGTACAGTTACTGAAGTATTACTGAATACAGTACCAGTCAAAGGTTTGGACACACTCTTAATTAAATGTTTTTTTCTAAATTTAATCATTAATATTAAAGACAATAATTAAGAGATAAAAAAATAATTAAGAGATACATTTGAAATTATGTACTAAACAAACAAATGACCTAAACTATTGTTTAGCAACTGATCAATAAAATACTAATGTTTTTGTAACTGTAAGAGTGTGTAACTATAAAGTATAAACAGAATAATTATGCATGCATTCCTGTATAGCTTTAATATTAAATATTTAATATTAAATTAACAATGTAAAACATCATAAAAAAACACAATGAATGTATGACAAGAGGTGGGTTCTAGAATTTTGACTGGTACTCTAGATCTATATATTTTTAGTGAATTTGACATTTGTTTTGCACAGTACATAACTTAGAGCTTTGCTATGCAAATATACAAACTATTGTCATTACAAATGTACAAAATGTTAAATGACATTAAAGTAATACAATTAAAATCCACAGTATTCACAGTTTCCCTATTTTAAAACCACAAAACATGCAAAACTACATAACTCTGTATATCAAAGAACTGTGTCAGGTTATCAGCACAGATACAAAAAGGCCATGTACGGTAAATTAGAGACCTAATCACAGTAGAGTGTTTCAATGAAATAAAAGCTTTTATCAACTTTTATCAAAGTTATCTATTTTATGCTCTAGGTCGAATTATTCACTGCTTTTGTATTTCTAAAGCCAAATTAAAGTTTTAAAATAGTATTATTTCCTCAGAATGAAATCAGCCATTCAGAAATGACCACTCCTTTAGCAAACATTCACATCTTTTGGTAAACTATAGCTTTACATTATAAACGCTTATTTAATCATAGTGTTAAATACTGATAAACTAAATCAATGTATAGCATTTCAGAAAAGACAAGCCTTCTAGTCAAATATATACACACAAAAATAACACTTTACAATTACAAATGTAAAAATCTTTACGGTGAATATTGTATATAGTTGTATATAGTATAAAGTTCTGGCAGGCTTTTCATAGAAAAAGCAGTAAACATCAAGTATGTAACTAATAAAACAATATGTTCACCAAATTCTAATCCTCTTTCTTTGCATTAAATAATACAGAATTTGTTTCTTTTTTACCTTGATGTGCAAATCAGACCCAAGGAATGTCACCAGCTGTAGTTATAACCAGTCTGTTTAATGAAACCTCGTACCATGTACCAACAGTCCCCACTGATTCCTCTGAGCAACTGTCTGATGATTGGTAAGTGAGTGTAGTCCATGCCCACAGAGCAGGTGAACAGTGGTTTCAGATTGTGGACTCTACCATGTAAACATTAAATTCACTATTTGAATTCGAATGTTTCTTTTAAACAAGTAAAATAAAACACTTTTTTTCATGAAATGACTGTTATTGTCCAAAAAAATAAGAAGTAATTTTTTTTATGTAGTCTGAAGATATGAGGGCATCTAGAGAAGCTTGTCAAATTATTAGTTACCTGTAAATAAGACATTTCAGCATTTTAAAGGTCTCACAACAATTCTTTTTAATGTAAATCCACATTTTACACAACAGACACTAGACTGAAAGCACATTGTTTGTATACATAGTTCACACCATTTTTAAAAGAAAGCTATTTAATTTATGATAAACATGTGTTACACATGAACAAAGGAGCCAGATCAGCAGCTCTTACAGTTTTAGACACATTCTTTGCTTGTCGGCACAGAAAATGCCACCATACTTTGTAATTTCTGCAAGTTACGGTTAAACATACCAGTCAGGTTTTTTTTCATACCAGGGTGAAACAGGTTTTTAAAAGAAAAGCATTGCTCATCACCTGACATTCCAGATGAGATGTGAGGGGTGAATGGGGTTTAAACTAAATTCTCACTGTTCACAGAAGGGAAAATGATATCAGAGAACAGAAATTCTCACTAGGTTCTGGAAACCCCTTTCGATTTCAGTACTGTACTTTTTTTGCATAACAGCGACCTCTGCTGGTTTTAAAAACAGCTTTCCAACAGAAGCTTCCAAAACCTTGTTTGCAGTGACTGAAAGACTGTTGCAAAAAAAAAGATCTCAGGAATTTGTCAGATACAGCAATGGTGTTCCTGGGTCAATTTGACCTAATGCATGTTTAATTATCCCAAAAAAATAGTTATTAGTGTTTCGTAACTAACTCCATTGCTAATTATTCTATATTTACTGCAGTGGTGTTCCTTACCTCCAACAGGTAATGGTTCAATTAGGATAATTCACTCATTTTTCATGTTAACTTTTTTTATAGACCAAAATATAAAAAGACCAACATATAAAACCCAATAGTTTATATAACATTTACTTAGCATTATAACATAATATTGCCATTTTAGTTTTTGTTTTTGCAGGGGGTGGCTGCAAATACAGTTGTGGTCAAAAGTTTACATTCCCGGTGCAACATAAAACTATAACACTACAATAAATGCAAAAGACAAGACAATTTAAAGACAGGACAGTGCAGTACCGATACGGTACTAATGTAATAATGTGCATAGTGAGGATAAGGTGCAGAGATGTATAACATACTGTAACATATAGAACATACATAATACATATATTATATATAAATAAATATATTTTTATTCAGCTTTCTTTAGGTACAAAAACAGCTACTGAAGAAGAGACTACTGAAGAAGAGTACCATCTCTCTTAACCCTCCTGTTATTTTACAGGTCAAATTTACTTACTCAAATAGTTAAAAGTATTTATTCTGTATGAAACCTCCTCTGCTTGCCTTAATTAGGTTAATCAACATATAATGTAAAAATGTTGCTTCTCACATACAGTTGTGGTCAAAAGTTTACATACACTTGTAAAAAAACATAATGTTATGGCTGTCTTGAGTTTTCAATAAGTTCTACAACTCTTATTTTTCTGTGATAGAGTGATCGGAACATAAAATTTGGTTCTTTCATAAATTTATTATGGGTCTGCTGAAAATGTCACCAAATCTGCTGGGTCAAAAATATACATACAGCAACATTAGTATTTGGTTACATGTCCCTTGGCCATTTTCACGGCAACTAGGCGCTTTTGGTAGCCATCCACAAGCTCCTGGCAAGCTTCAGGTCGAATGTTTGACCACTCTTCTTGACAGAATTGGTGCAGTTCAGCTAAATGTGATGGTTTTCTTGCATGAACCCGTTTCTTTAGCACTGTCCACATGTTCTCAATGGGGTTTAAGTCAGGACTTTGGGAAGGCCATTCTAAAACCTTAATTCTAGCCTGGTTTAGCCATTCCTTTACCACTTTTGATGTGTGTTTTGGGTCATTGTCTTGTTGGAACACCCAACTGCGCCCAAGACCCAACCTTCGGGCTGATGGTTTTAAGTTTTCCTGCAGAATTTGGAGGTAATCCTCCTTCTTCATTATCCCATTTACTTTCTGCAAAGAACCAGTTCCACTGGCAGCAAAACATCCCCAGAGCATAATACTACCACCACCATGCTTGACAGTAGGCATGGTGTTCCTGGGATTAAAGGCCTCACCTTTTCTCCTCCAAACATATTGCTGGGTGTTGTGGCCAAACAGCTCAATTTTTGTTTCGTCTGACCAGAGAACTTTCCTCCAGAAGGTTTTATCTTTGTCCATGTGATCAGCAGCAAACTTCAGCCGAGTCTTAAGGTGCCTTTTCTGGAGCAAGGGCTTCTTTCTTGCACGGCAGCCTCTCAGTCCATGGCGATGTAAAACACGCTTGACTGTGGAGACTGACACCTGTGTTCCATCAGCTTCCAAATCCTTGCAGACCTGCTTCTTGGTGATTCTTGGTTGACTCTTGACCATCCTGACCAATCTCCTCTCGGCAGCATGTGATAGCTTGCGTTTTCTTCCTGATCGTGGCAGTGACACAACTGTTCCATGCACTTTATACTTGCGTATAATTGTCTGCACAGTTGCTCTTGGGACCTGTAGCTGCTTTGAAATGGCTCCAAGTGACTTCCCTGACTTGTTCAAGTCAATAATTCGCTTTTTCAGATCCACACTGAGTTCCTTTGACTTTCCCATTGTAGCTTTTGTAGCTGAGTCTAATCACTGGGTCAAATGAGCCCTATTTAAATGGGCTCATGAGAAGTCAACAGCTGTAGTCAATCAGAATCACTTACAAGAAGTGAAGAGGCCATGACATGAAGCTAATTTGATTGACACAACTCGCTACATCACCAAAATTGACAAATTTTGTTGCTGTATGTATATTTTTGACCCAGCAGATTTGGTGACATTTTCAGCAGACCCATAATAAATTTATGAAAGAACCAAATTTTATGACTGTTTTTTGTGACAAACATGTATGTGTTCCGATCACTCTATCACAGAAAAATAAGAGTTGTAGAACTTATTGAAAACTCAAGACAGCCATAACATTATGTTTTTTTACAAGTGTATGTAAACTTTTGACCACAACTGTATGTGAGAAGCAACATTTTTACATTATATGTTGATTAACCTAATTAAGGCAAGCAGAGGAGGTTTCATACAGAATAAATACTTTTAACTATTTGAGTAAGTAAATTTGACCTGTAAAATAACAGGAGGGTTAAGAGAGATGGTACTCTTCTTCAGTAGTCTCTTCTTCAGTAGCTGTTTTTGTACCTAAAGAAAGCTGAATAAAAATATATTTATTTATATATAATATATGTATTATGTATGTTCTATATGTTACAGTATGTTATACATCTCTGCACCTTATCCTCACTATGCACATTATTACATTAGTACCGTATCGGTACTGCACTGTCCTGTCTTTAAATTGTCTTGTCTTTTGCATTTATTGTAGTGTTATAGTTTTATGTTGCACCGGGAAACGTAATTTTACTACACTGTGTACCTGTACTCAGATGAAATGACAATAAAAACCTCTTGACTTGACTTGAATGTATTAAACACACAGAGGGTTTAATCTGTGTGTTTTGATTCAGAGAGGAGTCTTTTTAACCAGCTTTCTCATCACAGTTTACATGGTTAGCTTTGTTACCTTTATTTTAGAGAAATCACCGTATATCCAGATATGTTTTAACATCAGCGCTGCACCCTGCTGCAAGAAAACCCTTAAAAATTCTCTCCAGCCACTGTGCTCCGCAAAACCAGCCAGCTGATTGGCTGTTTCTTCTGAAAGGCAGAACTTTATCCTTGAACTGGCTCGTTGATTGGCGTTAAGAGATTTTCCATTCACACACGGCCAGTGGTCTGTCTCATTAATAATACAGCTGAGCGAAACGATTCGGGGCTGCTGGAAAATTATTCGGGGCTAAAGCCCCGGAAGCCCAGGCCAGGCGACGCCCCTGCTATTTACATCCACACACAGGTGAGATTGCACACAGCGTACTCTCAACCGAAAAACACCAGCGCTGGGAGGCAAACATGCGAACCTCGGATTTCCACCAGATGCGTTAGTGTTGCGCTTGCGCTCCAGCGTGGCAGCGGAGCCGATACACTTCTAGTCAATGTGTGCTTCCACCGGTTTCGGCTGCACTGCGTTCCGGCTCCGTCGCAGTAGCGGCGTTCTGGAGCCGCCAAAAATATGCAGAATTTCTATTTTTACCTGAGGCCAGAGCACAACGCAGCACTTCGCACATGCGCAGAACGTCTAATGGGCGGAGACAGACTTGAAACATGTCGGGACAATAGACACAATAGACAAAGCGCTGTGGTATGAAATACAATTTCAGGAGTAGTGGAAGTAGAGGGTAAGTCACTAATTTGGCCTAATAAATTAAAATAAAAAGCACAACGGAGATATTCTCTAGTTATAAATGTTGAAAATCCATGAAAAACTTAATGAATACAAACTACTTCACAGCAGGAAAAAACGCCAACAATATCAAAAGGTAGTTTTATGTAACTCGCATATTAAATAAATTCATTACACACAGAGTGATCGATTTAAAGTGATTATTTTTTATTGTTGATGATTATAGCTTACAGTTAATGAAAACCCAAGTCAATATCTCAGAAAATTAAAATTTTATACATTATAACCTATAATTCCTTTTATAAAAACCTGTCCGGCACCACAAACGCTACTAGTGGGTGTTGACGGATGGCAGAGGATGGAGCAAACACGCAGATTAGCCGTTTTGCAACGCTCAAGCATCTGGTGGAAATCTGTTTTAAACCACCGTGCCTTTAATTTTCCAACTATTCCAACTATTTTTTGCGCAACAGTGACCTCTGCTGGTTTAAAAAACAGCTTTCCAGCTTAAGCAGTCCAAAACCTTGATTGCAGTGACTGAAATACTTTCTTATGAGATGATATTGTCTCTTCTTTAGTAGCAAACAGAAGTTAAATTAAAATGTATTTGTTCACCTTTAATGGATTTAAGCCATATTGGTCCTCAACATCAGATTATTTTTTTTTGCTTTAATATTTTGGTTTTATATGTACTGTTTGTATTAAACTTTACTTACATATGTCCATCACGTTCAGGGGCATCAAAATATTTTTAACATGGACACACTAGATGCCTTTTTGTGCAATCTGATATATTTTTAACACCCAAACAGAAACAAGAAGAACATAGAAACTCCACAAGATTCCAACCATTCCATCACACCTTTTTTGCGTGTGGAGATACTTGAGACGGTTTTGTTGTTTTGTTGTGCATTAACAGTACCTCGGGTTGTTCCATTCTAGAATAAACCTCAAATGTTAAACAACATACACTCAAATCAGAAGAAGAGCCAGAGGACTCCTCTGCAATTTAAGAGAAAGTGAAGCATAGCCTGCTAGCATGTAGCTGCTAATTTTTATTATTACTATAAATGTGTAATCAGGTCATCATCACATTTTCGGAGAGCACAGCAGTGCAGCCACTACCACCTCACTCAAATTCACAGCTATTTATATATATTTTTTTTATCTGTTTATTGGTTTTCCTGTACAAAAATCCATTTTCCAGCCTCACTATGTAAACCACATGTGTCAAACACAAGGCCCGCGGGCCAAATGTGGCCCGCCACGTCTTTTTATGTGGCCCGCGAGAGCTTGTAAAATCTTAGTGTCTATAATAAATAGGTCAGAAGCGTTCTTTGACCAAAAAATACATTTCCCACAATGCTTGTCGATTGTATTACCCGCAAAGTTACGGCTTACTGCCACTACACGGCAGTGTAGTCATTGATGTGGAAACCCTGCCGGAGGGAAGGTGTAACTTCGCGGGTGGAATTGAGACATGTTTATCCCATAATATCCAGAAAAAGAAAAGTTGATGCAGACGGACGGCTGTGCTTCAAGGCGAAAGACCGGTATGCATTTTGTGTTACTGACGAAAATAAACGCTTTTTAGAAGAGATATAAATTATGTGTAAATATTTATAAGACAATAGCTGATAAAATCTGTTTTAATGAGGTTAATAAACATCACTGTGACATCGCTAGTCGCAGTTTCACCTCAGCAAAGGACGAGGAGGTGAATCACTTATCTAACCAGCCTTTACTGATTTCTTCAACAGTCTAACCTTGCAGCCGTGGTGTGTCCACTAAACTCCGTAGTTATAAACATCCTGAGGTTAGCAGCGCGCTAACTGACCTGTTTATAATGTAATCCGAGCAGTGACTCCGGGATGGCTGCTCTAAACTGCTGCTGTTAGCTGCTTGGGCTGAAATATGAACTGTAGAGAGCTGTATTATCCGGTTAGTGGGGTTATTTTATTTCATACACAGAAGAACTTAAAATTTTAAAAACGCTCCAGACTGGCTCAGCTGAGCCGTGGCTGGGCTGCAGCTCTGACTCAGTAAAGACTGTGGGCTTGTGCTGCTGCAGCTCCCACTAGTGGTTGGATGAGGAAATGCTAAATCTGTCACAGCTCACAATTTTTGATTTTATATTTATTAAGCCTCTTTTCAGTATCAAACGTTTTGATCAAAGTTAATATAACTTGTATTTTATGTCATTTCTATTCACTTGTATAGTTTGGTTCTTGATTGATGGAGTTTTTGGATTTCATAACAGGATTTATGTTAATAGAGCAACAAGCAAACATTTTTTCCATGCAACTGTAATATTTGATTGAATAAATAATATATTGAGAGTTATTTAACATTAAGGAGTAATTACATTCATTTTGTATTACATTTGGTTACATTTTCTTATATTTATAAGTTACATCTGGCCCTCGGAGGACAGCCAATATGCCAATGTGGCCCTCGGCCAAAATGAGTTTGACACCCCTGATGTAAACGAACTTGGTTTGAGTAGAACTTTAGTAAGGAGGCTGCACAGTAAGGTCACCAGGTAGGTCCGGCCTTTTGCAAATGAGTTTGGTAAAGTTGAAATTTGTTTGGGAAAAAATGGGAAATCATCTTTCTGGTCTTGCTCTCTTTGGGTGGGTACAGTAGATGTCGCTCTTCTTTCCCCTATTCATCACTTTTAGGGTGATGTGGATCAGCACAAGGCTGCGTCTGTGAGCTGATGTATCAGAACCGAGTAGCTACGCTTTCCTCCGAGCGTTAGCGTTGCTCTGATGTCTTTCGCCTTTTAGAGGTGACGTATCTGGTTGATACGTCAAAAGGGAGAATTAAAGAGTAACTGTTTATTATACTTTGGGTTGATTGACAAATATCTTTCAGTTATGATTACTTATTTTAGTGACATAATCATTGTGTGAAACCTTGTATTCAATATGCATAACCAATACTCACATTGTATTTGATCATCTTTATTACTCACAGTGTATTTTACACGCATTTATATAAAAGATTAACCAATAATCACAATATACTCTTTACATATATAGTAAAACACAGTTTGATCAAGCATGTGATTAACACTACCCTTATTATGACAAATTAACCCACATGATACATAAGGCGTATATTAACACATAGGATCTATTATATGGCGGACTAACCACGCGCTGCTAACACAGTAGTATGGCATATAGAGCCCATTGTTGGGCACATACAGCTTATGCCTGAAGCATTTAATTTACTGCATGTTTCTGACTAACAATTAATCATCAGCTAAGTGCACTTTGTACGAACTGAATTGATACAAAAGAGACTCGGGTACGAACATTGCAGCCTTTCACTCTGTGTGTGCGTTGTTTTTCATCTCCCAAAGCGGGATGGGAGCACGCACATAGGGAGGACGACACTTTGTAATTATTAAAACAATACCACACTGTTTTTACCGGACTCGGTCCAGTCCTGAAGACAATGCCACACTGTCCGATTGGAGACAGTCAAGGCCAAACACTAGTGGTGTGATCAAACCTGGGAAACTTCAGTACTAACACGTGCATGCTAACATGAGATGATTTTAACAACGCCTCATCAACAGGCTTTACGTCATCTTTGGGTATAAACATGGAGTCAGATCAGAGGGGGGGTCAGAACTTTACTGAGATGGCTGTAATACTGTCTTGTATGTACTAGTTCTCCTGAATTCAGCAATAAATGCTTGGTTTGCTTTCAACTTCACTCAACTTGCCTTCGACTCTCTATCAAACGAACACGTAGGGGAGTTGTACCCCGGACGAGAGGTGGGGTGGCCCACCTTTCATTTTCATTTCTACAACAGAGGTAAGTATTACAGACTGTTGTCTGCGCATTTGCCATGTTAAAACAAGCTTTGTGGGACAAACTGCTAACTAATATCACCATGGCTAACCGGAATACTCAGGGTTTCTCAGTGTAGCGCTGTTGGGCGGCATTAGCTGCTAATGCTAATGCTGCTGCACCCAGCCTTGGTGGAAATCTGAAAATCTGTAAATAATCAGGAGGGAAATCAGTGTAGGTTAACCTCCAGCATGTGTTTAACTGTAAAAAAACAACATTTTTTTTAAAGAATTACAGTTTTGTTTACTTTACTTAGCTTAGCTTTACCCATGAAATCACTGTGACATATACTGAACATTTTTAGAGCAACACAGGACAATATGTACAGTTAAAATATACTACTACTACTACTACTACTAATAGTAATAATAAGCCTTTAAATTAACATTTCAGTATTTTAACACTAAATGATTCATATTAGGCATTATTAAATAAATGTTTTTGCAGAATCAATTAAGGATGCAATACAACCAATAAATGAACATTTCTTTAATAAGATTTTCTATCAGGTAGTGTGCAAAAATGAGGCATTGGCTAAATCATAAGAAATACTCTCTATGCAGACAAAATTCTGAGTCAGAGAGGAACCCAGCCATGTCTGAATTGAAACCAGCCTTCAGATTTATAGACCAAATACAAAAATACTAACAGCAAATGACACATGACAACACATATATGATACATACCTTAGCAATGTCAGGATGTATTTACTCCTTTTGCTTTGGATACAGAGAGCTTCATCAATATATAGCGGGGAGATCTTGCCCCACCTAGTGGGGGTAGTAAGCTGTAGCTCGACCTTGGACGACTGGAAAGCGAAAGGATCTAAGTCCCCACCCCCAGCACGAATAGCCTCTGTACCTATGAATATAGATATGTGGTTATCTATCCTGTTATCTAACGATGACTTGGAAAACACTCGTAGGACTAAATAAATGCACAGATAAGTTAATAACTGGTTTGATGAGGTGGCTTCGGAACGGTTTATCACGGTGGCAACCCGAAGAACTAACGTTACCTATAGTGTCAGCTCACTAGCTTTGTAACCTTTTCCCCTCCCAGACCAGAACAGGACAGGTGAGGCGCCCCCACTCCAAGGTAAGCAATATAAATAAAAAAGTATATATATATATATATATATATATATATATATATATATATATATACATATATATATATATATATAAAATAACGTGCAAAACAATAGAGAATAAATTGTAAAATAAACAGGGTAAGTGACTGACTAGAAGATTAAATGAAGATTCTAATTTTCTTATTTATTTTATCACAATTATTTAAATTTGCCCCTTTTACTGAATCAAGTAAATTAAATATTCTTAGAGCAAATTGAATGAAACAATAATGACAATATGGACCAGTCACAATGCAAACCTTAGTTTCACAGATTTGGTTTCACAATCTCAACAAAAAAACACACACACAAAAAAAAGGTCTTTCACAGTTTACCCCTTTTTTCAGTCTCTGAACAGTCCAAGGTTTTAACTCAAGTGCTTGGAACTTTCTGTGGCACACAGTTAACTCAGTCTCTGAAGAACAGTCTCTGAATTACGTTGTTATTAAGCAATAAAGAACAGTCTCTGCATTATTTTAACTCTTCAAATATCTTAGCATAAACCAGAGCAATACAGAAAAGTTTACCTCCCTTTAACGAATGAGATGTGAAGCTTGGAGGATGTCGTCTGAATGGCAGGGGCACGTTCGATGAAACAGCGAGGAGCTTTCAGTGTTAGAAACGAAACAGATCCGCTTAATTACATCCGAATAGGGTTAGCCAGCAAATCCAATGCTCTCGCGGTCCAGATAGGCGCGATCTCTGATCTCCGGACAGATATCTGATCTCTGAACAGGTTCCTCTCTGCGTGTTAGCTGAGCATGCGACCAACGCAGCGTTTCTCTTTAAAAACATCACCAGCTCCGATCGTTTACTCAGTCTTATTTCAGCGCAAAACCAAAAGTTCAACTTTTAACTTATCTTCAGTGTGCTGTAGTTTAAACGCGCACACACACAAAACACAAATGTACTGAAGAGCCGAGCTAGCACGAGCCAAATTCACTTTTCCCTTCACAGCGATACACAGCTTCACTCACGATACTGCTGCAGCCTCGAACTTTCTCAGTCCATGAAGTACAGCCGTCCGCCATTTCACGCACTCTGTTTATAGTTGAGCTCTCTCGAGTTGGTTCCTGACTTAAATCCTCCCGTTGGAGCTGATTTAAAGAGTCACCAGGCCTCCTCAACTCTCCTTAGACTGTTGCTTGACAAAAACTAACTATAAACTTTAGAACTGAGCTATTTTATAGAGAATTTAGTTGTCTAACGCTGGCGCCACAACTCCACAAGCTGCCGTCTCTGTCCCTCTCGCGCTCTTCTCAAGCTATATTTTAGCTCCGCCTTAACAAGCTAAACTCTAGCTTCTGATTGGCTACTCCAACTAAAGCTCTAGCTTCTGATTGGCAACTAAATTAATGATTTTTTTTAACCCGTCCTGACCGCTGCACATAAGCACTTATTTACTTCAGTTTTTATAAACGCATATAAAATATGGTTTATTATTAAAAACACTGCTCACTTATTTGGACACTCCACATTCCCCCCTGCTAAACCCTGCCATATCAGCGATCATCCTCCAGCTAACTCCATCTCTGAAACACAGAACAACAGAATACAGAACAAGGTTAAACATACAGTTAATACATGTTTCTCTTACATAAGTAGACTTTAAGTATTCATTTTTCACTTACTCCAAAACATAATCATGTCTGAGTCTCCAAGGAAGTGTACCCCTACACTGTCTCTTTGAGCGTCTTAACCCATGACCACTTGCATTATCTGACTCATCAGCATAATCAGATTCTCTTTCTGGCCCTGGTTCTACATTTAACTCTGGAGCCTCAGGTTCAACATGCTCTTCATTTACTACAACTTGATCCTCCCTCATGTCTGCATAAGGTGTCTGTCTAACTGGGATGTAGACAAGGTCTGCATCATCTGGATCGGAAAACTCATGTCCGTCACGTCTATGACTATGTGTTTGTCCTTTGCTTAGTGTCTGGAAAGTACAGTGTTTAAGCTGATCCCTGTGGACTACCTTTGTCTGCCCACCCCGTTCAGGTTGTATGGTATACACTGGTATGTCTGTGTGATTCTGCTTTAGCACAATGTATGGATGTGACTCCCACTTGTCTTGTATTTTGTTTCTTCCTCTAGGTTTATGATTGCGCAAAAGCACGCGGTCACCAGGTCTAAGGAGTGCCCCATAGGATTTACGATCATAGACTCTCTTACGTCTCCTGGAGGCTTCTTGTGATGCTGCTTTAGCGATTTCTGCAGAGGTTTTCAGTTTCTCATGGTGGCTTTTTACCCAGTCATCCAAATTGTCAAAATCACTATCCTCAAGATCTTTACCTCCAAGCACATCTAGAGGAAGCCTTGCATCTCTTCCAAAAAGGAGGTAGAATGGAGAGTAGCCAGTGGAGGAGTGAACATGGCTGTTGTACACCATTACTAGTTCTGGTAAGTATTCCTTCCAATTTCTTTTCTTCTCTGGGGGCAGAGTTCGTAACATGTCATGCAACGTCCTGTTAAATCTCTCGCAATTTGCATTTCCCTGTGGGTGGTATGGGCTGGTGCGACTTTTTGCAATTCCGTACAGCTTGCACAGTTCCTTAATTACATGGGACTCAAAGTTCCGGCCCTGGTCCGAATGCAGTCGTGCTGGGCACCCATAATGAATAAACCAGTGCTTGAGAAGTGCTTTTGCAGTAGTGTGAGCTGTTTGATTTTTAGTAGGAACAGCAACAGTGAATCTGGTGAACATGTCTGTAAGTACCAGTACATTTTCATATCCTCCAGAAGATCTTTCCAACAGGGTATAATCCATGGCTAGGACTTCCAGTGGGGCACTAACACTACTACAAGTCATGGGAGCTCGATTGCGTGGGAGCACATCTTTTGCGAGAGCACATCGTTTGCACTGCTTGATCCAGTCCTGAACATCTCTGCTCATGGATGGCCAATAGTAGCTTTGTCTCATCATCTCTAAAGTGCTCCTCTCCCCAAAGTGCCCTCCATGTTCATGCTGACTTTCGTATACCTTGCGCTGCAAACTCTCAGGCACAATAAGCTGCCAAACACCCTCTCCATCCCTAGGATGACATATACAGCGGAACAGGGCCCCATTTCGCAGTTTTAAGCGATCAAATTGTTTGGAAAGCTTTCTTAGCTTTGGGGTCATAGCACGTTGTTCAGCAGGACTCAGATTCTTCCCCCTTAGGACAGCACTGTATACAGGCCGAATATCAGGGTCACACTTTTGCTGTTCCTCAATCTCACCCCAACTATACCCGCTTACTCCCTTTCTAATAGAAGCCTGTACCACGACGTGAACAGCAGGTTCAACTTCGCTCCTCTCTGCAGCTGGCCACAAGCATGCACGCACTTCTTCGGTATTTATCAGAATGAAATCTTTGCCTGTGTCTTTCGCTTCAGGCTCTTCATGGGAAGGGAGTCTTGACAGCACGTCCGCATTAGCGTTTTGTCTTCCAGGTTTGTAGGAAATGTCGAAATTGTACTCAGCCATTTGTGCCACCCACCTTTGCTCTACCACTCCCAGGTTCGCGGAATCAAGATAGCGCAGCAGATTGTGGTCTGTGACAACAGAGAACTTGGCAAACATCAGGTAGTCTCTAAATTTTTCTGTTACAGCCCATTTGAGCGCTAGCAATTCTAGCTTAAAGGCACTATAGTTCTTGTCATTTTTCTCTGATCCTCGCAGACCACGACTCGCGTAGGCAATGACACATTCTGTGCCCCCCTGTTTTTGGCTGAGCACAGCTCCCAGACCATGGAGGCTCCCATCAGTGGTGAGTATGAAGGGTTGGGTGAAGTCCGGATAGGCAAGCACAGGTGGAGACATTAAGCACCCTTTCAGTTTGTCAAAGGCGGTTTGACACTCACCACTCCAGGTGATTGGGCCAATAGCTCTCCCTCTGTTCATTTTCCCTCCTACCAGCGCATGCAGTGGCTTCGCTAACTGAGCAAATTTAGGCACGAAGCGCCTGTAATAGCTCATAAACCCTAGCACCTGTCTTATGTCTTTTACAGTTTTAGGTATTGGCCACGTTTCAAGGACTCTGACCTTCTCTGCATCGACCTGTACACCCTTGGCTGAAATTATGTGCCCAAGGAATTTCACTTCCGGCTTTAGTAAAAAACATTTGCTTGGTTTTAACTTCAGCCCATGATGCCTCAGTCGATTAAACACGAGCTCTAGCCTTTCACAGTGGCTTTTAAAGTCTCTGGAAAAAATTATAATGTCATCAAGATAGACTAGTAAGATGTCAAACGCAAGGTCACCCAGCACCACCCCCATAAGGCGCTGGAAAGTGGCTGGGGCGTTGCATAGCCCAAAAGGCATTCTGGACCACTGGAAGAGTCCAAACGGAGTGGTCACAGCAGTCTTTTCCCTATCGGAGTCCTTTACAGCCACTTGGAAATAACCTGCTGTCAGGTCAAGTGTTGAAAACCATTGAGCATTTCCTAAAGCATCAAGTGACTCTTCCACTCGTGGAAGGGGATATGCATCTTTGCATGTGACTTGGTTAAGTCTTCTATAGTCACAACAGAACCGTACAGTCCCATCTTTCTTGATGACTATCACTGCAGGTGACGCCCACGGACTGCAGCTTTCTTCGAGGATTCCTCGGTCAACAAGGCTCTGCACATGCTTTTTAAATTCTTGGAACACCTGCGGTGGGACCCTCCTGTGCCTTTGTTTTACTGGTGGTGCATCACCAGTGGGGATACTGTGTGTCACTGCAGTGGTGTAGCCAAAATAGGGCTGTCCCTAACGATTATTTTTTAAACGATTATTCTAACGATTATTTTTTTCGATTAGTCGACTAATCTATTCATTGAGAAACATATTTAAATAATTATTTTACGTTTTAAAGCAAACGATAAATTACTATATTTATATATAATAACAACAACAACAACAACACAAGCCTACTAAACCAAACCCCACACTTATAATCACTTACATGTACAGCACGTTGTTTAGATCTATAACGCTAAAAATGGATAAGCTCCCATACACCACAACCGTGTGTTGCACTGTTTTCTGTGACCGCTAGATTTTGTGACCACTGGCAAGTAGTTCTCAGCAGACCGGTGCACTGGCCGATTAGAAACGTGTTCGTTTCTAATGTTTACCCCGACTGGCCAAAACGGTTCAGTTTAGGGCTGAGGGTAAGGTGTAGGTATAGAAAGCTTCCGTTTTGCCAATGAACGCTCATAACCGTGAGCACTGGTCACAAAATTCCAACGGTGACAGAAAACGGTGTGACACCGCAGCGCCGACGGCGCTAGCTAAAATAACTTAAGGCAGCTAGCTTAGCTAAACACCTGAACTTATGAATAATGCTACTGTTTCTGGAAACTGCGAAATGCCATGCACAAATATAAACCAAAAATGTATAATTTCTGCCTGTGGCAGGTTTAAAACCTTTGGTAGACAGCCTTAAGTCTTTTTAAGGACACCCGCGGAGACCCTGATGTAAACGGTAACTTACTGTGTGACCCTGTTGACATAGTGCTCCTGGATGTTTGCGCTTCAAGTGCTCCTTTTGCACGTATGGCAGAGGACCACATTGTTGCCCTTTTGCGTGAAATGCTCCCAAACTTTAGATGCCCGCTGGCGTTTTTTTGTAGCTGGAGATTGCTCTCCGGAGTCCAAGCTCTCTAGAGCTTAGATTCTCTGCCCGAACCCGACATGACCCGAGGCCCGCCCGTAAATCCGACCCGGGCTCCAGAAAATAGTCCGAGATGTAGGCGTCTGTTTTTTAATTATATTTTTATTAAAAAAAAAATAACGAAAACTGAAAGTGAAACTAAACTAATTTATTTATAAGCGCTGTTTTCACTACCGCAGTTCTACAGCGGGGGTGTTGTGCCGATTCTGTCCGCGAAGCGGGAGTCAGATTCAGCAGAGAGTCGGATTCGGCACAAACGCGGCGGCACCTCGCGGTCCGCGGTGTCAGTTGTAAGCGCTCGCGCTAGCCGCAAAATACGGCAGAAAACACTGAGGGAGCTGCAGAATTATGAATGGGACTAGAATATGAGCACGAGGAGATCAAAGAGAACCTTCACCTGTGAGTAGAACAAGCAAATCTCTCTCTCTCTCTCTCTCTCTCTCTGTCTCTCTCGCACGTGAACTCCTCCGCGTTTGACTTGCAGAACTGTGTTTAGCTGTTCTTAAAAATCATTTTAATTAAATAATAGTTCTATGCTTCTATGTTACCGTGTTAATTAACATAATTCTGATCATATTTCGCTCATTAAAACAGCCCGAAAACAGCCAGTTGGAATTTTTGGGCCCGATCTAACCTCTAATGCTCTCCATAGGCGCCGCCATGTTTACGACGCGCCGACGCACGTTATGCAAATCGATGTATTTTTGTAATCGATGACGTCGATTATGTCGATGCGTCGCCCCAGCCCTAAGCCAAAATCACTGTCACTTTTTGAAAAAATATCTTTGTGCTTCGCCAGCAGATCCATAAGCTCTTGGTACTGTGACGAAGTAAGGCCATCAGCGTTCACTTGGACAGGGACAGGCAGTTGACCTTCATTGCATTCTGGAACTAAATCATCACGGTGGATAGCTCTCACATGGAGAACTCCATCTCCCTCCTCCAACACCACAGTCTGTCTTGACAGCACTTCCTGGGGCTTATGCACCGAAGCAAGCTTTGACCTTGGCATCAATCTTATGGGACATCCACTCACATTTAGCACTCTTACTGACACCTTGCCATCTGCTGCCTTAGCCAACACGTTTGCAACCATTAGCCCCTTGGGCATATTCACCTTAGGTGCAGGCTCTACCAACACCTGGCACGTTACTTTGGGTGGCACCCTACAGCGGCCTTCCAGCACCCTTTCACTAAATGGGGGAATTGTGACTGCTTCTCTCCCTGCCATCCTGACGAAGCCAATCTTTCCGCCAGGACCAAGATACTGTGACTCTTTTTCCACTCGAGCTAGCACACGTCTGACGCAGGCTTCTTCTGAGTGCTGACTGTACCTGTTCATCTGCTTCACTTCCCCTCCGGTCATGAAGACATCCTGGAGTTCACTGATTACATTCATTCCCAAGATTCCAGGAAGTCCCTTCATGTCTTTTACACCTGGGTTAGTGTCAGTTAGCACAAACACACACCTCTTTTGAAGCATTCGCCCCATGCACTCAATGTCTGCTTCTAGACACCCCAGAACAGGTATGTCCAATCCGTTCGCAGCTGTGAGCTTTACCCAGTGAGCAGACGATAGTGTTAGTTCTTGTTCCCCAAAATGCTCATTGAAAAAGGACTCTGTGATGGTGGTAACCTCTGAGCCTGTGTCTAAAAGACAACTTGTCTTTACACCAGCTATCTTGATCTCAATGGTCAAACAGTCTCCGAAGGCATTTTTTCCAAGGGTGTTAGAAACTCCTTGTGTAAGTGTCTCTGCCGCCCTACTCCAAACAACTGATGTGTCTTTACCATTCTGCATGTTTGAGGAGGTTCTTGACGTGGCTGCACTTGCTTCTGTCACATGTTTGGATGGGACAGGTCCACTCTGTTCTTCTTCATGTGGGCAGTATCGACTTGTGTGACCAGGCTCCCTGCAAGTGTAGCAGACGTATCTCCCTTCACTGTCTTTCAGGGGTGCTTTTCTAGGTCTCCTTTGATGTAGTTTTGTGTTTTCTTGGCCATGAACTACTTGATACAACTCTTCTTGGCGGGCTGCTATCTTTTGTATCGCCTCGTGGAGCTTTTCCAGAGTTAATGCTGGTGAAGAATCTTCTGTGGCAGCAGCAGCATTTACAGTGCCCCTTGAGCGAGAGCTGCTTCTCATGCTGCATGATGCCTGCACCTCCTCTTCCTCAGACCAGGTAATTGCAGCCTGCATTAGCTGAGTAAAACTCAGCTTGTCTTCTTCTTTCACTTTTCTTTTCATCTCACGCCTTAGAAAGTCATCCTTTAAACCCAAAACTAGCTGTTCTTTCAGCACTGTATTAGCATCTGGAACACGATCAGAGTCTCTACTCAGGACACGATTCAGTTTCTCTTGTAGGTCATATGCATACACACGTATGGTTTCACCAGACATCTGTCTTCGTTCATAGAATTCCTTCAGTCTCGTCCCAATTGGCACCTTATCTCCATATGTTTCCTGAAGAGTAGTGAATATTTCCTCTACATCTTTCTCCTCTTCCTTCAGCATAAACTTCACAGTCATTCTTGCTTCATCCTTTAGCTGCTGCTTAACCAGTTCAATACGATCTTCATTCGGCACTTTCATGACTTTAAAAGCGGACTTCATTGCTGCAATCCACTCTTCAATGGTTAAATCACCTGACTTTGTTGCGCACCCACTAAACTCTGGGAGCTTACGATCACGAGGGATGTACATGGCAGGTGGAGATTTCTGAGCAGCCACTTGTTGCTCAATGACAGCCTTTGCTAGAGAAAGGGCCTCCCTTTGTTCTGTTCTAGCTTGCTGTAAGGCTCCAGACTGTTCCATTAGCTTCTGCTGCATTTCTGCAAACTCTCTTCTTAACTCGTCTAGCTCTGACATTTTTGGGCGGACAAATAACCTGTGACCACAGCTATATTTAGCCAAAACTCCCTAGTTTCTATCCTGTTCGTGACGCCACTTTTATAGCGGGGAGATCTTGCCCCACCTAGTGGGGGTAGTAAGCTGTAGCTTGACCTTGGACGACTGGAAAGCGAAAGGATCTAAGTCCCCACCCCCAGCACGAATAGCCTCTGTACCTATGAATATAGATATGTGGTTATCTATCCTGTTATCTAACGATGACTTGGAAAACACTCGTAGGACTAAATAAATGCACAGATAAGTTAATAACTGGTTTGATGAGGTGGCTTCGGAACGGTTTATCACGGTGGCAACCCGAAGAACTAACGTTACCTATAGTGTCAGCTCACTAGCTTTGTAACCTTTTCCCCTCCCAGACCAGAACAGGACAGGTGAGGCGCCCCCACTCCAAGGTAAGCAATATAAATAAAAAAGTATATATATATATAAAATAACGTGCAAAACAATAGAGAATAAATTGTAAAATAAACAGGGTAAGTGACTGACTAGAAGATTAAATGAAGATTCAAATTTTCTTATTTATTTTATCACAATTATTTAAATTTGCCCCTTTTACTGAATCAAGTAAATTAAATATTCTTAGAGCAAATTGAATGCAACAATAATGACAATATGGACCAGTCACAATGCAAACCTTAGTTTCACAGATTTGGTTTCACAATCTCAACAAAAAAACACACAAAAAAAAAGGTCTTTCACAGTTTACCCCTTTTTTCAGTCTCTGAACAGTCCAAGGTTTTAACTCAAGTGCTTGGAACTTTCTGTGGCACACAGTTAACTCAGTCTCTGAAGAACAGTCTCTGAATTACGTTGTTATTAAGCAATAAAGAACAGTCTCTGCATTATTTTAACTCTTCAAATATCTTAGCATAAACCAGAGCAATACAGAAAAGTTTACCTCCCTTTAACGAATGAGATGTGAAGCTTGGAGGATGTCGTCTGAATGGCAGGGGCACGTTCGATGAAACAGCGAGGAGCTTTCAGTGTTAGAAACGAAACAGATCCGCTTAATTACATCCGAATAGGGTTAGCCAGCAAATCCAATGCTCTCGCGGTCCAGATAGGCGCGATCTCTGATCTCCGGACAGATATCTGATCTCTGAACAGGTTCCTCTCTGCGTGTTAGCTGAGCATGCGACCAACGCAGCGTTTCTCTTTAAAAACATCACCAGCTCCGATCGTTTACTCAGTCTTATTTCAGCGCAAAACCAAAAGTTCAACTTTTAACTTATCTTCAGTGTGCTGTAGTTTAAACGCGCACACACACAAAACACAAATGTACTGAAGAGCCGAGCTAGCACGAGCCAAATTCACTTTTCCCTTCACAGCGATACACAGCTTCACTCACGATACTGCTGCAGCCTCGAACTTTCTCAGTCCATGAAGTACAGCCGTCCGCCATTTCACGCACTCTGTTTATAGTTGAGCTCTCTCGAGTTGGTTCCTGACTTAAATCCTCCCGTTGGAGCTGATTTAAAGAGTCACCAGGCCTCCTCAACTCTCCTTAGACTGTTGCTTGACAAAAACTAACTATAAACTTTAGAACTGAGCTATTTTATAGAGAATTTAGTTGTCTAACGCTGGCGCCACAACTCCACAAGCTGCCGTCTCTGTCCCTCTCGCGCTCTTCTCAAGCTATATTTTAGCTCCGCCTTAACAAGCTAAACTCTAGCTTCTGATTGGCTACTCCAACTAAAGCTCTAGCTTCTGATTGGCAACTAAATTAATGATTTTTTTAACCCGTCCTGACCGCTGCACATAAGCACTTATTTACTTCAGTTTTTATAAACGCATATAAAATATGGTTTATTATTAAAAACACTGCTCACTTATTTGGACACTCCACAAATACTCTGTCTTCTATGTGAGATATTTGGGTGTGCAGCAGCTGTTTAAGACACTGTTTATGTCACCTGCTATGTGAAATAGAATAGGCAGCAAGGCAGCATATCTAGTTTTTATGTAAAGCAGGCACTTACATGCAAAAATGCCATGCTTTACTTCTCTTTCTTTTTGCATGACATGCAATATTAAAATCTAACTATTATTAATAATCATCACAAGTGTGCTGGGCAGATTTACTTGGCACCAGGTCAGTCTCTCTCCACCAAGCATGTTAAACCATAAAACATGAAAATATAATTATTATTATTATTATTATTATTATTATTATTATTATTATTATTATTATTATTATTATTAATAATAATAATAATACATACATACATACATATATACATACATTATTATACAAGTAGTGTTACTTGTACTGAGAAATAATCATTTAAATATGAAGAATAAAGTTATCCACATATTTTAGGTTCTGATATTTTGATAGCATTCAATGTATTTTACAGATCTCACTGAACATTTACTTGTTAGGTATGGCAATGTCTCCAACACATTTAAGTCAATCTTTTATTTAATAGTTTTATTTTACAATTTGCCAGATTCTGTTTTTTTTTTAACATTTAATGTCTATAATGTGAGCCCATTGTGATGTATGTGTCACAGACCCTTTAAAATAAGTTTCTTACAGCACTATATATATATATATATATATATATATATATATATATATATATATATATATATATATATATATATACATATGTAAACAACAGTCAGAAGGCACTTTATTTGGTAAGAGAAAAAGTCACAGTTGTTGAAACGACTGGTGATCAAGAAAAGTCTGCCTGCATAGCATGAAGGGTACC
This sequence comes from Astyanax mexicanus, assembly GCF_023375975.1. Classification (NCBI taxonomy): domain Eukaryota; kingdom Metazoa; phylum Chordata; class Actinopteri; order Characiformes; family Acestrorhamphidae; genus Astyanax; species Astyanax mexicanus. The sequence goes on along the minus strand of NC_064419.1, from coordinate 21,696,549 downwards.
AAAGGGTTGACTGGCTACACCTTTTCATCGCCCTTTTGGGAAAGAAAAATAGATTTGTTTTCTGATTTTACCCCTTTGTTTGTGGTAAATATATAGAGCTTTAGGATAGTAAACTCATACATACAAAAAATAACTTGGGCTCATTATTTATTTCTTCTTGTTCTCCGGCAAATTCAGAAACCTACACTATGTACACTTTATTTCCCGTGCCAAGGACACATGTTGGCAAATGGTCCAATAGAGGGAGGAAATGGTCCAATAACGGGAGGGTAAGGGGTCCATCAACAGCGAGTACAGTGAGGTGGGAACAGTTGTGTCCTCCATTGTCTGAGACAGTGGCGCCGTCTAGTGGCCACAGCTGAATGCTGGCATGGCCTGAACGGTAGTGAGGAAGTGTCTGTGTGTGGGGCAGTGCCAGTCTTAGTGCTACCTGGCCCTCAGGCTCTGTAGCACACAGTAAACGTCCTCCTCCCTGCTCAGACCCTCAAACAGAGGCAGCAGGTCCAGCAGCTCTATGTCCGCCATGTCGTCAAACCACGACTGCACTGGGACCTGCAGACGCATAAACAACATACATTTACAGGAATCTGCTGGGTTAGGAATAACAAAAACTAACATTTTATTATTTAAAGATAACAACATATAGGTATACAGTGATTATACAGTACATTTTAATATAATAATACAGGACACATCAGAACCAAACTGTGCGTTCAGATGATGTTATTACCAGAGGTGGAAAAAGTACTGAAAAGTTGTAATTGAGTAAAATTATGCAGTGTAGTACACTATAGAGTGTCCTGCATTTATGCAGTGGTGTGCAGTGAATATAGCGTGTACCCCTTCTTTTTTTTTTTTTTTACAAAAAAAAAGAAAGAAAACAAGCTATATAAAATATGAATAAAGTGGCTAACAAGTAAGAATTAAAGAACGAATTAAAAAAGTTGTGTGAAAAAGAATTACTTCAATAAAGAATAAATTACTCATCACTTGACACCTATGCATTTTAGGATTCATTATGGAAGCTTGATAGTAAACTATATAGGTAATAAAATGTAGGCTTACTGTGAAGATTTTAAACAGAACTACAATATAGCTGACACACTGTATAGTGAACACAGTGTGTACCAGTTGGCTTTTTTCCAATTACTCAATAAGTAGATACTACTCTGTTTAAAAGACAAAAGCCAAGCTACAGTAGTTCTGGATGCTTTAAATCTATTCTAATTTGCATCTGATCTTTTAGTTTATCAGCATACAAGTAAAATAATATTTATACATAAATTGAATGATTTGTAAATTTGCTTCGTAAAGATTAAATAAAGAGTCTGGTATCTTGGTATTCTGATAAGCAATATACTAACAATATACTAACTAAATTCTCAGATAAAGTGCAAAAATCCAAAAGTATCTTTAATTGAGGGTGTCCGAGAGATCTGACAATTGAAGGCCGTGTTTTGTTTTCAAAGGGTGAAGGTAGCTCAGGATTAGTGTATTCAGCCTTGTCACTATATGTGGATATAAAAAAAATATATTTTAAGCAAATTTTAAGGACAAATAAAATGAAATGTTATTCAGAAGGAGGTTCTAATTTTCTTGATTTTGCTACTGTTAATCAGATACTTAAAATGAATTGGTTTAAGCACTGTCTAAAGGGAAACAGGTTACTATGGTTCCATATTCCAAGTGTGGTGTATGAGAAATGCGGAGGGTTAAAATTTTTTATTATATTATTATTCAAATGAAGTAATCTTCCTATAAAACTTTTATCAATTTCAATAAAACCTTACATAAACAAACATTAAAGTGTTGGAAATTCAAACAATGTTTCCCTCATACCTGTATTGTTTGGAACAATCAGCACATATTTTTTTAAACAAGAGAAGGTTTAGGGAAGATTAGTTTAATAAAGGTATACTATTTGTTAAAAAGTGTGAGAGATATGTCAATGGCAAATTAATTAATAGTTGTAAATGGGGTTTCTATATGGTGATGAAGAAAATGCATGGAAACTGTGAAAGCCAGGGTAATTCCACCAAATACTGATTTCTGAACTTTTAAAACTTTATGAATATGAGCTTGTTTTCTTTGCATTATTTGAGGTCTGAAAACCATTTTTCATTTTCTGTAAATAAATGCTTTAAATGACAATATTTTTATTTGGAATTTGGGAGGAATGTTGTCTGTAGTTTATAGAATAAAACAACAATGTTCATTTTTCTTAAACAAATACCTACAAATAACAAAATCAGAGAGACTGATTCAGAAACTGAAGTGGTCTTTTAATTTTGAAAGCTGTATTTTTCTCGAAAAGTTCGAGTAGGACTTTTATTTTGAAAGTAGGTGAAGAGGAAAGACGCAGACGAAGGTCGGGAACCCCGGTGTTCACAGTACCGAGTTGTCAGTCCGCCGTGTGAACACACCACTGTAGTACAGAGCCTGGAGGAGCTTTAAGAGCTTTAAGAGCTTCTCCCTGGGATTAATTCAGTTTATTCCGGATTCAGACTCCCGGTTATTACAGTTAGCCGGTTTTATTTCAGTTCCTGTAGCCCCACAGCGGCGGGTGAGCTCTAGAAGGATCCACAGGGTCATCACTGAGATATAACTGAGCTAGGTTAGATCACCGCCAGTCGGGTTCTCCCGGAGCTCAGAGGAACCCGACCTTCTCTAATCATCACCTTCATCACTGATACTGATACCGGAGAACCGTGGACATGAGGAGCCTGCCGTACTTCTGCCGCGGTCCGGTGATACGAGGTTTTGGAAGAGGGAGTAAAGACCTAGGAATCCCGACAGGTAGTTAACTAGCTACAGTAGAACAGGGACACGGGTTACACTCGTCTCAGAGCAGTTCCTTACACACAGCTAGCTCAAATAACCATAGATATTATATTATTACAGTGACATCTGGTATATACTATATCAAATATACTATATATTTATTTAGGTTTTGTCAATGAAAATGTTAATTTAATTGTATTTAAGATATTTATACATCTAAGTATTAAATAGACCAAGGTATATTTAACTGTAAAATACAAAAGAGGCACCATATTAAAGCATGTTGCCAGTATAAGTCCCTGTAAATGAAGCTAGTATATTTGTACAGCATAAACCACTATATCGTGGTAACCTTCTGTTTTTGTAATCAAAATGAAGTGACCTTTTCTTTCTTTAATCCTTTGCTTTACAACAACAGTAACCTAGTTAAGTTAGCTAACTAGCTACCAGTATTAGTCAATAAACTGCTTTATCATACGTCCAGATCTAAGCACAGGACATATGACAAAATATATTAGAGATCAGCGGATCAGCATTCTGTGGAAGCCCATTTCCGACACTTGATAAAAGAATAATAAGATATTATTATGATTATGATAAGTCTGGGGGTATTATCTCACAACAATCCCTTAATATTTCATAATAATGATAATTATTTTTATTATGATTTAGTAGGATAGATATAAAATATGATTGGAATAGTGTGTGCGATACAAGCCCTGACTCAAATTCAAGAATCTCTATAATGCAAAAATCTTTATGCCAGATAAAAACAGAAATAAGTATTACTGACCAGGATAAGTTATAAATCAGTAAATCTGATTTTATTAGTGTCTTTAATATTTCACTTATGAAATGTAAAATTCTGCTAGGAACAGATGCATTACTGAAATCTTAGAGTAAAATTTTAGTAGTTGAGTTGTTTAGTTTAGTAGTAGTTTTGGTTGTTGTTATTGTTAATCATAATAAAACCTATTCAGTTCATTCACTTAAATGGTAACTTTACACAGAGCAATACGTTGTATTTAAATATTATATAACAATAAATCTACCTAGTCTCATCATCCCCGTATCAACATTTCATCATACCATACCTGTGATGTATTACACTTTATCACAGTGGTTAACGTTACACAACGTACCCCACTATAATCCCACTGAAAGGTTCAGCAGATCAGCAGGTCATAGGTTAAGGGAGGGGGTTGCTGGTTTTTGGGACTGATGTGATGAGTGAACTCTCTCTAATAACAATTCAATAACCCAATACACATATAGTTATAACAGTGGAGGATTAAAATTCAGTAATCTTGCTGCTGGTTAACTAGTACATTTTTAGCCAGCGCATGTCTTCAGAAAGGTGGGAGGTGGTGCAGCAATTAATTATTGTCCACTCTTTAATTACTTTGTGATTTTGTTATTTGCTTTTATATTATTTTATTTTTCAGTTCCACCTAAATGCAGCAGCCTCCTATTGCACCACTTAAGGTGGAACAGGAAAGTTAGCTACTAAGACAAGTACTAGTGATTTTTTATTTATTTATTTTTTTTCCCCGCTTTGCTTATTTTGAAGAAAATAGCCATAACATTTTGAAACTGCACATTAACCTATGGTAATATTGTGGTTATCATATATTAAAAAAAAATCTAATTTATGGGTGTCTTTGGTCGTCTTCTGTTTTGAGTGAACCTTAAAAAAAAAACTCAGTTTAAAGAGCCATGTATCCCTAAAATTTCCCCCCTACCTGCCTAACAGAAATCGGGACACCCTACCCCTAGACATGAACGCACAAAATAGCTGTACTCCCCCTATAACAAGTAATTGTGCAGCAAATCTGATCCGATACATCAACTTACAGTTACCTTGTGCTGACATCACCCTCTGTAGTGATGTGGAAAGAGAGTGTCTACCGTCTACCCACCCAAAAAGAGCAAGGCCAGTTGTGCTCTCTTAGGGCTCCGGCAGCTGGTGGCAGGCTGCGTGACTGGGATTCGAACCAACAATCTCCTAATCTTAGTGGCAACTAATGTTTTGTGAAACGTTAAAGTCGGTACATCTATATGAAAGCACTACTTATTTATGTAGTCATATACATATTAAACTTTTTTACTAAAAATAATGCAGTTGGTTATGTGTCAAATCATTGACCCAGATACTAACAAGCCTTTTTATACCTGTCTCACAGCAAACTTCCCAGAGTCAGTGGTGGACAGTCTTCCTGCTGACATCAACACAGGCATATACTATGGCTGGGCACAGGTGGACAACGGAGAGATCCACAAGATGGTGATGAGCATAGGCTGGAACCCGTATTACAAAAACACAAAGAAATCAATGGTAAGTCTTGGCCTGTGAATATTGTGTAATTCATTCATTGCTCTGAGAACAATAGAACAGCTGCTAATGATCAATTTAGAAGTGGCAGCAGTGGTTTAAGCTGGCTGGGCCGAGAGTTTATTGCTGTTGGTCCAATTTATTTTGTAGGAAACTCATCTGATCCACAAGTTCAAAGAGGATTTCTATGGTCAGATACTGAGTGTGGCTATGGTGGGATACATTCGCACAGAAAAAGGATTCAGTTCACTTGGTAAGACACCCACTCAGGCAGTCATACAATCAAACACACCCAAACTGCTACAGCCAACCTGCAGTAGGTTCTCATGACAGGCTACATGGACAGGCATTTGAAAAGCTAATGCGTATCTGTATTTCTTTTTTTCTTTTGACATAATGTAAATTTGTTGAGGTTCATCATTAGTGGACTAGAGATAGACTAATCATTGTTTCCTGACTCCTTGTAGTCGTACTTTTGATATGGTGGTCTGAAACAGTTTGATGTTTTATGCGAATAGAGCTGTTTGTCAGCTGTGTTGCTGTTCTAATGCTGAAAGATTAACTCTTGAGAGGGGTATCTGGTTAATTCATTACTGTCTTTCCTCCACAAAACATGTAAAGCTTACACATTTTAAATAAAACATTTTGTTTGAAATGCCAGGCCAATTTGAGCTGAGCCTGCACACAAGAAGGTGCAACACTGTTTTGGCTGAAAATTGAGAAATTTTGACAAATCTTTGCATTTCTAGAATCAAATGGCTCGGCCAGACAAGCAGCGTAATCTGTATTGTGTTTTTTCTGCAGAGGAATTGATAGCAGCGATTCACAGCGATATTGAAGAAGCAAAACAGAAGCTGGACTTGCCCGAACATTTGAAACTGAAGGAGCACAACTTTTTCAGGACCTCTATATCCACAACAAACAGTGAGATCATGAACGGTCACTGAACTTGAAAGAGGTCACTTGCCTGTTGTGCCCCATCTTTCATTAACTTCGGGTAAAGCTACTGTAACATATGCATTAAATCATTATTTTTGTACTTTAGATCGCAGAAAGGTTTACATCGTACATTGTTGAATAGTGCTGGCACTGACTGCAGAGTGAAATTTGGTTTACTGTATAGAAGACAGAAAGCCAGTGTTTGTCATGAGAGAAAGTTCAAACTCAAGGTTAATGGCACCTTTTCAACCAGATCTTTGTTGACACATCAGTTTAAAATGATAAAAATTATCAGTACCAATTATAAGTTACCTCAACTAAATTTTGTTAAAAGTTGTTTTGTTGCCTGAAAGGTTCTCTTAGCTCACATTTGCTCAACAATACAGTTAAAATTGAACTTCAAAACTTTTGTAAATGTTCTTCAGGTTCAGTTGCTTAAATATTGTGTAAGATGTTTAGTCTGTGTTCCTCCCTCTGATGGTGTTGCATCGTTTTTCTCCATGTTGTCTCCACCGCGGGTTACAGTTTCCTCTATCGCATGGGTGGAAGGCCTTCCTATTGTCTGATTCTTGACCATGGAGGGCTGTGGTGATGATCTGATGATCTAAACTTTTTATCTCTTGTTCAGGGGTAAGCAATGATGGACAGGATGGACAGATTCTTTCACAGTTTTGTGGTTTTCCTTCTCAAGCACACCCGATTCAGCTCACTAGCTAAATGACAGTTTTAGAAATCTGTTTCAACAGCGAAATCAGCAAACAGTGCCTGACCCTCTTTGCCACCTTCTTTCCACCTCTAGACTCTTGACAAGCAGGCAGTTAGACAGTTGCACCACTTTAGAGCTGTTAAGCTATGTAATGTACATATCCAAAGAATGAAAAAGCAATTTTGCTTAGAACTTTGTTTTTATGTAGTGTAACTTCACAAGCATAGAGTGGCCCTACAGTCTAACTGCTGCTCAATAAATATAAAGAGATAATTCGTATAAATTCCAGCAATGGCTCAGAGCTTCACTGACCACCTCAATCTCAACCTGTAGCTGTTTATAAACAGAAAACAGTAAAAAAAAACAAAAAAACAATTGAGGACCTTCAGACTAAACATCTTATACAATATTGGAGTGATTTTATCTGCAGCTCATTTACCTTATTAATGAGGCTGCAGGCTAATGACCACTGTATGAATGGGATTTCTTGTAACACTAATCTTGCTGCCCATTTATTGATAAACCTTTTAACAAAAGAGCCAATTAGCTTGCTGCTTGTACAGCGAGTCAGCATGCTAGTGGGAAAGCCTCATTCTCTGTGGAGATGTGCGCAGGCGCAGAAGCCATAACAATCTGGAAAATCGCTTTTTTGTGCATTTTTAAGTCCATTTTTAAGACCTTCAGTTTAGAGTATTTTGGTCTTTTTCCCATTTAGACAGAGAGGAGGCTGATCTTACATGAGAGACATTAGCGCCTCGCCGTGTTGCCAAGATTATAAACTGCTTATAAAGAGGCTCAACTGTTTTGTTGAGCAGAACTAAAATCCTTTAATTTTACTTAAAGCTCACCTTCCGCGAAAATCCAATTTTTCTTGTTTTTTGTGGAATACAGTAGGTCTCTCGGAGTTGAATGTGTACACCTGCACATTAAACTGTTTTGCAGCCCCCATTGTCTGCAGGAGCTAAGCAAAGAAATCCCCCCTCCCCCCCTCCGAAAAACGGGTGAATTTTGAATTATCTTTCTGCCTACGTAGGCAGAAACTCACAGACCAGCCCACCTTGGCTCGAGAAACTCCCAGAGGCGGAGCTGAAGCGACGCAACATCATCGCTCATCAGTTAGGAGGTGGGAGGCAGTGAGCGGCAGAGCGGTGGAGGGGCGTCGCAGTGCTCCTAGCCAATCAGAGGAGAGATATTTGCATGCTGTTTGCATGTATGAATATTCATGAGCAAAGCTGGAATCCGGTCATTTTGGACACACCCCTAAAACAGTCCATTAAAAAAGAGCTATACAGAGACACCTGAGCACTTTTTTTTTTACAAAAACGGCTCACATGTCATTCATTCATACTAGAGAACACAACTAGACATTTTAAAATGAAAGAAAAAACGACGGAAGGTGAGCTTTAAAAAAGGCTGTGTATTCAATTTACCATTTTAAACTGATAACTAAAACATATAATATAAGTGAATAGGCACATGCTAACATTTTATAGAGACAAAAGTAATTTCTTAATTTGAACAATAAACACATTGAAACTTTTGTTCTTGATGAGCAACTATGCTGCACAGATTCAGTACTGAGAGATTAGGCTGAAAAACACTGGAATATTTCTTTAAGAAAGCCTGTATTGGGAGAACCAAGAATTTCCACTATTGTGTAACACTTCTGAAGGACTTCATATAAAAAAAAATAAACATCTCCACAGTGATCTTTGTTTAGGCTGGATTTAGGCTGGTTGTGTCATATGATCAAGCTAAAGCTGAAATCTGGTTCATGAATGACTCTGAAACCTTCTCTCTAAACAGTAACCTCTACTGGAAGGTAGTGATTTATAAACTTAAAATTTAAACCGGGTATGACAGAAAGTACGAGGAGGACAGGGCCAAAGTGAAAAGGTTAGCACACCTAATACAGTTACCAAGATGGAGAAAGTCAGCTAAAGAAAAGTCATGCTAAATTGTTGGATGAAACATTTTGGAAGGACTAGATGCAAATTTTATGTTGATCACAATTTTTTAAAATGAAGTTAATGACTATTTAAGTCTCTGAACACTGTTGTATAAATATGTATGTAAATACAGATGATAGAGCCATTCCCCTATAATCTTTTTTTCTTTTTTTTTCTTTTCTTTCTTCTCAAACATTATGGTTCACAGGATTGCCAGTATTTTCTTCATATTTGAATCTGTTCTTTAATGTAGTTTCACGCAGTAACTACAAGATTTAACAGAATGCACTTTTCATTTAATTTAATTTAATTAATTTTTTTGTTTTTTAGTCATTGCAATGTAAACATAATTCAGGGTTGGTTTTGGTGTGAAATAGTTAATTGTAATGAAACTTCAGATTTCTTGGCAGTGGTGGTGAATGGAACAAGGCGGCAACACGGATATAGCCGTTTTTTATCTTCCAAAGCTACCTCTGATTTTAAATGTGATGTACGTACGTACACCTCCGAGTTTTATATGTCATGTTGATGATGGTACGTTAGTGGCAAATCTTGAAATTTTTACTTGATTTATCTTCTGCTTGTAAGGTAGGCTGGGCTTAAAGATACTCTTAGCTAGAGTTCTTGTTGCGTAATCTTACACTTGATAGGCATTGTTGATTAAGGTGTTGTTTATTGTGTGTTGTGAATTGCAGGGGCGTGGCTTAATGCCTGCATTTTTTAGATAAATGAAGGGCGTTTTCACACCTGTAATCAGTTTCCCCTTCAGTTTGGTTTGGTTTCACACACACCAAAATGTGACCTAACCAACCACACAAGCATGTCTCCTCTGGTTGATTAAAGTTGTTTTCAGAAGCAAGAAGTTTCTGTGCAATGTAAAGCTGCTTTAACACTGATCACGGAAAATTTGCAGTACACAGTACACAGAGTTGTGTGGCTGCGAGCAGTGAATGCTGCACACACTGCGTTCAGTGTAAAAACAGTTTAGCTTGGAGCAGCAGCAGAGACAGCGTTTGTTCATAACTGTAGTAATGATCTGGCTATAATATATCAGGTTAAACTGTACCTGAACAGCAGTAATAAATCGAGATGATCGAGACCAGATCAGATTCACACCACAAATGAACCACTCCAGAGTTCACTTGGAACCAAACCGAGACCAACTCCTCTCGCAGGTCTCGGCGTGGTTGTTTTGGCCTGCACCCAAGTGCAATTACTGATTTTACACCTGCTGAAACAAACCGCCCCAAGAAAGCAAACGAAACGAGTCCATTTTATCGGATCACATAGTCCTGTGTTATCTGCTACAGAATTAATTGTGTTTGCTGTTTTTGCTTAATTCAGCTTGAGTATCTAAAGTGTAGATTCTGTTAGAACTTCTATCTGTTAGAAAAGCTTGAGCTTGATGGGCCCAATGATTTTGGGTATTCGTTTCCATATAATGTAATTAGGAGTGTAACGATATTAAATGCAAAAAAGGCATACGGTTTTGTTCATAATGCAGTTTGGACTTCACAGTTCACATGAGTACAGTACAAAGTGGAAACTTTAAAATGTATTTTATTTAAATTAGACAAGTTACAGTCTAGTGCCGTACCTCCTGAGGTAGTTACAGCCTTTAGTTTGTCACAGCCTCTAGTTTGTTAATCAAGCTTGTTTGGTGTGTTTCTGCACAAAGGTTCAGTACACACCCAAAAACAAGCATTCAAATGATCTTAGTCCAGTTTACCACCTTTTTATGAGGTAAAATAGTCATTTCAAATATGAAGATAAGAACAGTGAAAGAAAAAAGAAAGCGATTAAAAAGAAGTTTGTGTCAATCTCTCTTCAAATGCAGCAGCCAGAGAGAGATAGGAGGAGGAAGAGAGTGGCAGAGGGGACATACAAGACTACAGTTTCTCCCAATGCAATACTCCCAAAATCACTGCAGTTCCCACAATACCGTGCAAATCTATCAGTTTACAGCTTAATGTTTTTGGCTGGCATATGTGCTCTTGTGAAACTACCATATTTACCCTAATTGTGAATATTGTGTATTCTCTTTGCAACCAAAGAGATTACCAAACCATGACCCCAGTACCATACATATTCATTTTCCAATACATGTACCATTTTGTTATATATGTAACTTAACTGTCTGTGAGGTTGTGTCCCAATTACCACTGTTGTAAATGACATTGTAAATGCATTTCATACCAAAACCAAACCACTCTGATTGACTAATTTCGTCTTAATGATGGAATTATACATAAATAGAAATAGCTTCTTTAACAAACAGGAATTTCTTTCAGCCTGACAAATCAAAGCTAGTTCAGGTATATTATATATTCAGATGTGCTTTAGATGAATGTTAGTCACAGTTAACGTGTTCACATTGGGAGAACCTTGTGTAACCATGTCTTTTTTTTTTTTGTTTTGTTTTTTTTGTATTACATTTAACGTATGCTCTACTTGTTTCAATCAAAACTTGATTCTACCTGGATAAAAAAGCTTTTAGAAGGTGTGCTTCAAATGATGTAAACATATCCACTATATTTAGTGTATTGCTAGCCACTCTGGCCTGTTATATTCATTTTAATGTGTTTGCCTGAAATATTTGCATTTCTATAATGCTTGTGTTCATACGATTGCTAAAGTGCGTAAAGCACAGTGCCTTAAGCGTAAAAAAAGAAAACACTATTCTAATAAAAGAACTCTTTTAGGAACTCTTTTAGGCACAAACATCAACAGAAAGTTGAAGTGAGGAATGTTGTTGAAGCATCCCATTTCAAATCTCATTTATTCTCCAGTAGTTATATGTGTTTAATATGTTTTACAATAATATGTCAGTGCTTTAAAGTCAACTGCCTTTTATATAGTGTTAACAATTCATGATTAATAGACCAATAGATAAAACCAAAATGACTTGATGTTGAGTCAAGTCCCAGTGGTTCTATGATGTACTTGTGCAATGCATGTTGGGTACTGTAGTGAGAAAATAAAAGTACATGACTATTACTGAATATTACATAACATGGCAATCAAAACTAAGAATAAATTATGGAATTATTTAATTATTTAATTAGACAATTTACTCTGCAGCTTTTAAAATGACCTTAAAAATAGTTTTAGCTAATAAAGCTAAAATAGAAATTAGATCATAGAAATATGGTCAGACTAGTATAAGAAGTTTATTTGTGTCTGGAAATGTCTACAAAGCCTTGAGAAGACTGAGGATTTTGCCTTGAAAAAGAAGCACATCTCCTATTCAGAAATTGTTTTTAATTTTAATGACTTTTTGTTTATATTTTTTCATGTCAAAATGTAGTTGTGTCCATAAGTAGTTGGACAGTGACACTATGTAATTTTGCCCCTGTACAATAATTGACTGAATTTAAAATAAAGTTATAAATTCAATGTTTTTATTTTTTTCCCTTACATTGAAAATGAGTAATGAAGTCATTCAGACTATGAAGGAACACATAATGGGTCATGTAGTAAACTTTTTTTTTTTTTATTCCAGCAGCACTGCTGTGTTTGATCCATTCCTATCAGCAGAACACACACTAATCCCCCACCACTACCTCTAAATTAGCCAAAAATCTCGTCACAGTACAATTATCACACTTCAGTTTTTGTGAATTATCTATTTCACACTTTTCAGCAACAGAGAGATCCTTTTTCTTTCCCATATTGCTTAAAACCCGTGGCTTGCTTAATGATGTGGAACATGTCACATTATAAAAAAATACTGTTATCATTGGGAAGTTTGTTTAATAGGATTGTGTTTATATTTAACGGGTCATGACTTAGAAAATAATAATTTGGATCACAGTGTATCACTTAATGGGTTTAACAGTGAAGTCATGTTGTTGAATTAAATGATTACAACTGCTCATTTTCCCAAATATTCACATTTAATATAAGACAATTTTGTCCCTAATTATATACCTTGTCTTAGAGGTTCTTCTCCCTCCTTAGCAAACTTGTAATAAATAAAATAATTTCTTTTTGCCAACAAAACTGGCAAAGTGCTATGAAGAGTCCCAGCTAGTTGAGTCTGGTCCCCTTCATCTGAAAGCATAGATGGAGTCATCATACTCCATCTCCATGTCCTCCCCCTCCTCTTCCTGTTCCAACAGACCGTACTTAAACTTCTTATATACCACTCCATCCTTCCCCATGTACACAATCTCATCTTCATCATCATCATCATCATCTCCACCGTCCTCTTCATCCCCTGTCTTGTCGCAGTACTCTGCCTGAATGATGTCCCGCAGGGTGGCGGTGGTGAAGGAGGGCTCTTTGTCCACTTTGATGTAGCCATTTGATTTGACAGAGGGGAAGGAGGGCAGTTTGGGGCGCCAGTTCATAAAAAGAACAACCACCGAACCTACGGCCATGAGCATGACTATCGTTATGACCACAACAAGGGCGGGGTTTCCTCTGGGCACCTCTTCTCTGCTGCGGAAGTTGTAGTTGACCCCGAGGACGCACCGGTCAAAGAAGGAAGCTGTGAAGGAGAACGTAATAACAGGGATAAAGAGATGCTGAGATAAATGGAATAATAAGGTCATTATCAATATATTGTGCTTTTTGGCCATCAAAACTTGACAAAAAATGACAAAATTCTTTTAATATTTGTTTTTGACTTAATTATCTTTATAAGACTTTAGATTACACAGAACTCATATATCCTCAGATAAATTACTTTTTATTTTCACTTTTATGCATTTGCTCTTTTATTAAATGGGTGGACAATTTTAGCAACAAAAAAAAGGCATTTAATGAAAATGTGTTTGACCTCGAGTTGCAGACATGTTGAATTGTTCATGATGACCTTGTTTTGCTTCAAAAATACAGTTAGATTTTCTAAAAATATTTTAATTCCTTTAATATTTAACCATGCAAGATACGTATGGAGACAATATGATAAATATTAGGTGAAATTAGTATAGCTTATTGCTGAACATTAACTGCAGCAAATATCTTCAGTCCCTTAAAAATAATACAACATGAAAGTTGTGATATGATGTGATGTAATGTGAGGTTACTTTCTTAAAGGGTTTTTTCTTAAAGTTTTTGATGGCTGGATAGTCAGGAAAATCTCTGACACGTTTAAATAGTTTAATATTAAAAAAAATAATAGTTATTTATTATATTTTTATAATTTATATATTTATACAATAATTTATTTAATTATTCAACCTAACCAGGTAGCACTGTGGACATGGCAAAAAGTCCTACCCTCCACATCAAAGAAAACTGTGTAAAATGTACAAAAATGTTCTTTACAGTGCACATTTTAATTAAATTTTAATTAATTAACTAAAAAGAGATGGGAAATATAACATGGGTTATCATGATATCATGCATATTGTTAGCATTAAACTGCATTAATCCAGTTAAAATTAGTCCTGTTTCTTTAAACGAACTACAGCAAAATATTTGTGAAAATTATTGAACTATTTGTGTTACAAATCTATTCTCATATCTGATATCTGAAATACGTCTGTTCCATATTTTATTTTGACTTTGCTTGAAATATATGGTGTTTTTGATCTTGTGAGTTAGAGCGAGGCCAGATATTGGATGTTAGATGGATGGTACATTCCATGTGCATGCATCTAACATTTCATAATACACAGTGTAATGTGTGTATCTGGAATACATAAAGCCCTAACCAGACAGGATTAGTTTCTCAGGGGGACGTCTGTGAAAAATATTTCTACTCAGTGATAAGCAATTGAAAAGCAGGAGGACACGTGAGGTTTTAGGCTTTCTTGGTCACATGACATCACGTTCAGTAGCTCCTCTATTTCCGCTCGCTGTTGTGTTTACATGGATCTCCATGGAAACGTGCAGCCAAAGTCTAATTATGGTGCGTGGCATTGGACAAATAGCTATTTTATTAAACGCAAGGTGACAATACTCAAAGATGTGAGTCAAGACGAAATTAAAATTACTGAACGACCACGAAAAAACAGTGAAAAACAGTAGGTAATTCAGCCTGTAATTTTCTCAGAGGATGTCTGAGAAAAACACGTACATAGTCGTTCCAAACGAGCATAAAATCACAGAGATTTACCCCAGTACCCTCTGAGAAACTAATCCTGTCCAGATAGGGCTATAGAAGGCATAACCTCCCACAGTGGGCAGCACAGTGGGTAGTAATGACCGTGACCAACGGTGTCTGGCTAGAACTGTCCAAGTGAACGGACAAACAAATCATGCAAAAATCACATTTGCATTCAAATCAGAAAGTCCAGCATGCATATGGCACAGGTCAGTGCTGCTATACCATGACATTTGTCATGTCAGTGTGAAAATGAATGAATGATCCTTAT